>NC_092707.1:54203410-55441635 GCF_047496885.1 Scyliorhinus torazame | reverse complement strand
AGCATGTGGTACTGGGACTAATTCGGAGATGGACTGCTTTGGAGGTTCTGCTTTTTAACTGGTTGGTGAATGAAATCAACTCCGGGTACTCCTGCATTGCTTGCCTGGTTCCCCCAGCCTGCCTGGAGGTCACTCATTCCCTCTCTGCCTGCATGCTCCTAAGCTGCAGTGTGATCATCTCCCTAAATGTGCTATCCACATAGTTCTGTGCCTCACAGATGCACAAGTGACACCAGTTATTACTCGAGTTCCATAACCCAGACCTCAAGCTCCTGTAGCCAGTGACACTTCTGCAGATGTGGATGTCCAGGACAAATAGTGCATCTATGACTTTCCACAGGAGGCACATTGCACAGTTGATCTGTCAACATTACAAACTATTTATTACAAGTAGAATAACTTGCCAGTTACTCACCAGCTTCGTCCTCTATACCGAAGAACCTGAAAAAAGGTAGAAAAAGCAAAAGCACCTCCTTCCCCTCTTCACTGAACTTTCTTACTCATCAAACTGCACAGTCTACAAGCCTTACTGAGATCCCTGTATTTATACTAGCTGAGACTCGAGTGAAGTCTGCCATATTTAATTTTTAAAAGAAAATTTAGAGTACTCAATTTTTTTTTCCAAATTAAGGGGCAATTTAACGTAGCCAATTCACCAACACTTTTTTTGGGGTTGTGGGGGTGAGACTCATGCAGACATGGAGAATGTGCAAACTCCACACGGACTGTGACCCAGGATCTCGCCGCCGTGAGGAGACAGCAGTGCTAATCACCACCGCTGTGCTGCCCTGAGCTCTGCCATATTAAGCTAGCTACCTAATTAAATACAGCTGGTCTCTAGAGAGCTTGTTCATTCCTGCTTAAGACTGGAGAAATTTTACCTTAATCAGTGATTTTTGGTTAAAATGTAAACTACATTTGGAGGAGATTAATCTATTTTTCTTCACTCACCAAAGTCCCAGCTGTTCACCGTTTGCATGCCACACTTTTCACTGTTTTGTTCATGGTGATGCTTTCTTGCTGCTATTTAACATTGAACTTTCATTACCCTCATTGTGAATAGTTAGTTATATTGATCTCCTAACTCCAGACAGTTTGCAGCACCAATGGTATTTATACCCAGCTCCATAAGGTGGCCATTTGGAACAAACATTTATACCTGGCTAATAGGAACAAAAATCACTTATGACACAGACAACATTAACTTGTCGTGTATCCTTAATCACCTTTGTAGCAGGAATTCACCTAAAAATGCACAATCCTGGTTATGTAGTCATGCAGTAGCAACATCACTTAGCAGCTTTACTTTCTCATAAGCCACCGCTTGATGATAGGAGTGGGAAAAATGTTCCCACCTCCCATTACTTTTGAACCAAATGTAATTTCTTATTGAAATTACTGTACATGTTTCTCTTCACTGTCGACCAGCGAAATCAAATATTTTCCTATATGGTTAAAATTGGAATTTAGGTGCCTAATCTATTTCTATTAGGCACTCACAACATTCAAGTGACGAATAAACTTTGTATAAAAGTGTATAGAAATAGGTAAACTCTAGTAATTTTCAGTTTGCTGAAGGCTCACATTTATACAAGTTTTATGAAATCATATATATGCATTAATATTGAATTAACTACTGGTATTTTGCCAACAGTGCAAATCCGAAAAATAAGCAAACCGAAGATATTGAGATGATTTCACCTGTAGTAGCTATAACCACTTCACAAAAAGATGTACAGTTCAGAATTCAAGTAGTAAAGGATGACGCCAAAACCCCCATACATAAAAACCTGACAAGAAATAAGGTTTCTTCCATGTTAAATAATGACTTAGACGACGGATTGGAAAATGAGATGGTGCCTGCAACTCCTCCACCAAATAAAAAGGTAGTATATTGATTTGTAGTTAATGAAATATTTTTGTACTGGTATCAAAATAAACTTTAGCTAAATATAATAAATTTTTAAAATAATGTATATTGACACCATTTTTAAAATCGGACACTATAAATTCATACGGCTGTTCAGGTCTCTATCAATGTCTTAGAACAAATGGACAAACATTGGCAACTGAAATTCAATACAAATAAGTGAGGTAATACATTTTGGTAGGAAGAATAGGGTGGTCACTTATTACTTTGAAGGTGCAAGTCTAGACCGATAGAGGAACAAAGGGCTCTTGGGAGTACAAAGACATCAATACTAAAAGTCGTTAGTTTAGCAAGACCATAAAGAAAGAAAAGCAAGCAATAGGCTTTATTTCCAGTTTTGAAATGAAAAGTAGAGAAGTGATGCTAAATCCGTATCAAACCTCAGTCAGACCCTGCGTGCAGTTCCAGTCACTATAGTATAAAAATAAAATAAAATGGTGAGGACGCAGAGATTTACAAGCACAACACCAGAAATGCGTAGATTTATATATCAAGCAAGGATCAACTGGCTGGGTTTCTCGGACTCAAAACATTGGCTCTTTTCTCTCCCTACAGAAGCTGCCAATCCTGCTGAGATTTTCCAGCATTTTCTCTTTCATTTCAGATTCCAGCACCCGCAGTAATTTGCTTTTATCCATGGGTTTCTTTTTGCTTGGGTGTAACACACGGATAGTGACCTAATAGAAATCTTCCAAGTTTTGATAACAGTATTCAAATCTTGTGGGGAAGAACATAGCCTAGAGGCTACAAATACAGTCCCCACAAAATCCAATAGATATTTCTCAAGAAACTTACGCAGTGGTAAAAATGTGGAATTCAATACCATAGGGAATGGTTGAAGATGCAGTTAGACAATCAAGAGAGGATGAAAGATAATTACAATGGTGGAGGCGCAAATGGAGCATAAACGGGCCAGCAAGGTGATGCAGTGGTTAGCACTGCTGCCTCACAGCGCTGAAGTCCCAGGTTCAATCCCGGCTCTGGGTCACTGTCCCTCTGGAGTTTGCACATTCTCGCCGTGTTTGCGTGGGTTTCGCCCCCACAATCCAAAGATGTGCAGGGTAGGTGGATTGACTATGCTAAATTGCACCCTTAATTGGACAAGAAAATTGGGTACTCTAAATTTATTTGTTAAAAATGGAGCATAAACACTAGCATGGACTGGTTGGGCCGAGTGGCCTGTTTTGTGCCATGTAGACCTATAGAACATAGAACGATACAGCGCAGTACAGGCCCTTCGGCCCACGATGTTGCACCGACATGGGAAGTCAAAAAACAAAAGCAATCTAACCTACACTATGCCATTATCATCCATATGCTTATCCAATAAACTTTTAAATGCCCTCAATGTTGGCGAGTTCACTACTGTTGCAGGTAGGGCATTCCACGGCCTCACCACTCTTTGCGTAAAGAACCTACCTCTGACCTCTGTCCTATATCTATTACCCCTCAGTTTAAAGCTATGTCCCCTCGTGCTAGCCATTTCCATCCGCGGGAGAAGGCTCTCACTGTCCACCCTATCTAACCCCCTGATCATTTTGTATGCCTCTATTAAGTCTCCTCTTAACCTTCTTCTCTCTAACGAAAACAACCTCAAGTCCATCAGCCTTTCCTCAGAAGATTTTCCCTCCATACCAGGCAACATCCTGGTAAATCTCTGCACCCGCTCCAAAGCCTCCACGTCCTTCCTATAATGCGGTGATCAGAACTGTACGCAATACTCCAAATGCGGCCGTACCAGAGTTCTGTACAGCTGCAACATGACCTCCTGACTCCGAAACTCAAACCCTCTACCAATGAAGGCCAACACTCCATAGGCCTTCTTCACAACCCTATCAACCTGGGTGTCAACTTTCAGGGATCTATGTACATGGACACCAAGATCCCTCTGCTCATCCACACTTCCAAGACCTTTACCATTAGCCAAATATTCCGCACTGTTATTCCTTCCAAAGTGAATCACCTCACACTTCTCTACATTAAACTCCATTTGCCACCTCTCCGCCCAGCTCTGCAGCTTATCGATGTCCCTCTGTAACCTGCAACATCCTTCCGCACTGTCAACACCACCGACTTTAGTGTCGTCTGCAAATTTACTCACCCACCCTTCTGCGCCCTCCTCTAGGTCATTTATAAAAGTGACAAACAGCAACGGCCCCAGAACAGATCCTTGTGGTACGCCACTTGTAACTGAACTCCATTCTGAACATTTCCCATCAACCACCACCCTCTGTCTTCTTTCAGCTAGCCAATTTCTGATCCACATCTCTAAATCACCCTCAATCCCCAGCCTCCGTATTTTCTGCAATAGCCTACCGTGGGGAACCTTCTCAAACGCTTTACTGAAATCCATATACACCACATCAACTGCTCTACCCTCGTCTACCTGCTCAGTCACCTTCTCAAAGAATTCGATAAGGTTTGTGAGGCATGACCTACCCTTCACAAAGCCATGCTGACTATCCCTAATCATATTATTACTATCTAGATGATTATAAATCTTGTCTCTTATAATCCCCTCCAAGACTTTACCCACAACAGACGTGAGGCTCACCGGTCTATAGTTGCCGGGGTTGTCTCTACTCCCCTTCTTGAACAAAGGAACCACATTTGCTATCCTCCAGTCCTCTGGCTACAGGAATAGTGCCAATGATGACATAAAAATCAAAGCCAAAGGCTCAGCAATCTCTTCCCTGGCTTCCCAGAGAATCCTAGGATAAATCCCATCAGGCCCGGGGACTTATCTATTTTCAGCCTGTCCAGAATTGCCAACACCTCTTCCCTACGTACCTCAATGCCATCTATTCTAATAGCCTGGGGCTCAGCATTCTCCTCCACAACATTCTCTTTTTTCTGAGTGAATACTGACGAAAAATATTCATTTAGTATCTCGCCTATCTCTTCAGACTCCACACACAACTTCCCATCCCTGTCCTTGACTGGCCCTACTCTTACCCTAGTCATTCTTTTAGTCCTGACATACCTATAGAAAGCTTTTGGGTTTTCCTTGATCCTACCTGCCAAATACTTCTCATGTCCCCTCCTTGCTCATCTTAGCTCTCTCTTTAGATCCTTCCTCGCTACCTTGTAACTATCAAGCGCCCCAACTGAAACTTCACTCCTCATCTTCACATAGGCCTCCTTCTTCCTCTTAACAAGAGATTCCACTTCTTTGGTAAACCACAGTACCCTCGCTAGACGCCTTCCTCCCTGCCTGACCGGTACGTACATATCAAGGACACAGTAGCTGTTCCTTGAACAAGCTCCACATATCCATGTGCCCAACACTTGCAGCCTACTTCTCCAACCTATCCCCCCCAAGTCATGTCTAATGGCATCATAATTGCCCTTCCCCCAGCAATAACTCTTGCCCTGCGGGGTATACTTATCCCTTTCCATCACTAACGTAAACGTCACCGAATTGTGGTCACTGTCCCCAAAGTGCTCACCTACCTTCAAATCTAATACCTGGCCTGGTTCATTACCCAAAACCAAATCCAATGTGGCCTCTCCTCTTGTTGGCCTGTCAACATAGTGTCAGGAAACCCTCCTGCACACATTGTACAAAAAACGACCCATCTAATGTACTCGAACTATATCTTTTCCAGTCAATATTTGGAAAGTTAAAGTCTCCCATAATAACTACCCTGTTACCTTCGCTCTTATCCAGGATCATCCTCGCCATCCTTTCCTCTACATCCCTAGAACTATTTGGAGGCCTATAGAAAACTCCTAACAGGGTGACCTCTCCTTTCCGGTTTCTAACCTCAGCCCATACTACCTCGGAAGAAGAGTCCCCATCTAGCATCCTCTCCGCCACCTTAATACTGTTTTTGACTAGCAGCGCCACACCTCCCCCTCTTTTGTCTCCTTCTCTGAGCTTACTAAAACACCTCAACCCCGGAACCTGCAACAACCATTCCTGTCCCTGCTCTATCCATGTCTCCGAAATGGCCACAACATCGAAGTCCCAGGTACCAACCTATGCTGCCAGTTCCCCTACCTTATTTCGTATACTCCTGGCATTGAAGTAGACACACTTCAAACCACCTACCTGAACACTGGCCCCCTCCTGCAAAGTCAAATCTGTGCTCCTGACCTCTATAGTCTCAATCTCTGGTACCCTAAAACTACAATTCAGGTTCCCATGGCCCTGCTGCATTAGTTTAAACCCCCCCCCAAAGAGCACTAGCAAATCTCCCCCCCAGGATATTTGTGCCCCTCAGGTTCAGATGTCGACCATCCTGTCTGTAGAGGTCCCACCTTCCCCAGAAAGAGCCCCAGTTATCCAGAAATCTGAATCCCTCCCGCTTGCACCATCCCTGTAACCACGTGTTTAATTGCTCTCTCTCCCTATTCCTCATCTCATTATCACGTGGCACGGGCAACAACCCAGAGATAACAACTCTGTTTGTTCTCGTTCTGAGCTTCCATCCTAGCTCCCTAAAAGCCTGCCTGACCTTGTCCCCTTTCCTACCTATGTCGTTAGTGCCAATGTGGACCACGACTTGGGGCTGCTCCCCCTTAAGGACCCAGAAAACACGATCCGAGACATCACGTACCCTTGCACCTGGGAGGCAACATACCAAACGTGAGTCTCTCTCGCTCCCACAAAATCTCCTATCTGTGCCCCTGACTATCGAGTCCCCAATTACTAATGCTCTGCTCCTCTCCCCCCTTCCCTTCTGAGCAACAGGGACAGACTCCGTGCCAGAGGCCCGTACCCCATGGCTTACCCCTGGTAAGTCTCCCCCCCCCCCCCAAACAAGTATCCAAAGCGGTATACTTGTTACTCAGGGGAACGACCGCAGGGGATCCCTGCACTGACTGCTTCTTCCCAGTCCCTCTTACCCATCTATCTCCAATCTTTGGTGTAACTAATTCCCTGAAGCTGCTATCTATGACCCACTCTGCCTCCCGAATGATCCGAAGTTCATCCAACTCCAGCTCCAGTTCCCTAACTCGGTCTTGGAGAAGCTGGAGATGGCTGCACTTCCTGCAGGTAAAATTAGCAGGTACACTAACTGCATCCCTCACCTCAAACATCCTGCAGGAGGAACATTGCACTCCCTTCCCTGCCATCCCTCTAACCAAGATCTGGTTAATAAATAAATAAATAAAATAAATAATAATAATATAATATGGCACTTACCTCACACCAATGGGTCTTATTATTAGGTTAGAGGAGGAGGGTGAGTGGGAGACACTACACGTGTAGTGTCTCGGGTTTCCTCTCCACCAGAATTTATTGGTTGGGGGGGGGGGGGGGGGGGGGACCTTCCCAGAAGTCCGCGGGTCGAACTTCCGGTTCCCGCCTTACATTAAAAAATTTTAAAAAAATAAAACAGAAAAGAACAGAAACGGGACCAGGTAAGTGTTTTTAAAGCAAAAACCTACCTCCCAGAAGGTCCCTGCGCACTGCTCCCGCCGAAATTCAAAGGGCTGCTCCTGCAAAGGTAAGGGTTTTTAAAGCAAAAACTTACCTCCCAGAAGGCCCCTGCGCACCGCTCCCGCCGAAATTCAAAGGGCAATCTTTCTGATTAAACCTTATTGAAATGGAGGGACTTGAATATATAAATTCCCCCCCCCCATCCCCTTAATGTTCATTCAAAGGATCAAAACCTGATTTCTAGTCTTTCTTAATAATTAAAATCGCTCATTCCTGGTATTTTATTAAATATCTTCGTACCTGCCTCAACTTAGTAGTCCTTGATGCTGGGGTCAGTACTCTAACTGCAGCCTAATTAATGATGTATGTGGGTTCAACAGTTGTTTTTGTAGGTAGTGTCCAGACTTATAAAACAGAAGATCACATATATATTGCTTTAGTATTTTTTCCCCATCAACTTGACCTCCTGCATATCTGAACTGCCAAATTTGTGCTAGATTATTTTCTCCAAAAATGCAAATTCTCACTTCTCCACATTTACTTTACCTTTATTTTCCTAGTCTAGTATTAGTGTTGTTACCCACACTCCTTGGATTAATCATCTACAAATATTGATATTGTGCCCAGTCGATCATGTTCAGAACATTCAAATATGTTGAGTAAAGCAATTGGATGCCATATAAAATGCAAGCCTTCGAGTAAATAATTTTACTGAATTTACAGGCTCGGTTGATTTTTTTTTTTCTGAGATGCCTTAACCACGTTTGTTTTCAAAAACATATGCAGTTGTGTTCACTCTTCTTCAATGCGGTGTTGTCCAAACATCAGAGAAACAGTTCTCAAACGTTATTGACCTTAGCAACTTGCAGTGAAGAGGAGGATATAAAGGAAGACAGACTTGCACAGAATTTCTAAGGACTCAGGAATCGACGCCCTGGAAGTATTCTTGCTGAGCAGTTTCAGGATCTGGAAAATTAAAGTTTAGAGGGGAAAAATGTTTTCCCCCCCCCCTCCCACCAGAGAAATCAGCAAAAGTCTCATGACAGTAGTGCACTTTTTCAGCGAGGCGTAACAAAGACGGAGTTCATTACGTTAACATTATAACCATTGAACTTAGGGATTCAGACATCGTGTGGGGAGCAAATTATACTAGGGAAAGACAATAGTGCTTTATAGAAGATATACAGCACGCATGTTATCCACACAAGGTCTGGATCCTCACTTTATTGCTTCGTTCAATTTTCTTTTAAAGCTTTGAAATCTGAAAATCTGAATGCTCGTTCACATTAAATCTCATGATCCAAATTTGAACTAAAATTAAATCTATATCTCAAACGAATCAATTCCAGGCAACTCCTTTCATAATTTTTTTACATGCCTCATTTTCCCTTTTGGAAGGCAGATGTGATACCCAGAAACTGAATACTTTTTTCAGTGTTGGGGAAAGAAGCAGCATTGCTGCCTCAGTGCCAGGGACCTGGGTTCAATTGCGGCCTTGGGTGACTTGAGTGCAAACTTCACAATCTCATGTCTGCATGGATTTCTTCCGGGTGCTCAGGTTTCCTCCAACAGTCCAAAGGTGTGCAAGTTAACTGGGGTTGTGGAGATGCTCTTTCAGAGGGTCGGTGCAGACCTGATGGGCCGAAATGACCTCAGAATTCTATGGTTCTATGGGAATAAATGGATTAGAGCTTTAAGACAACTGTTACGATTATCAGTCTGAAGAACCATGGAACATTACTCCATTAGATATATACAGTAGTTTTCTTTGCCCCCAGGTTGCATATTTATCAGACTAATGTTAAAAACATTAGCTCCAATCCAAGTTTCAGGAGCAACCAGTGTTTTCTCACCACCTTAAAATACCATAAGCATATCGGTCACAATGATTGGTATACAAATGTTATTGAAACAATCCCAATTTTTTGCTGCAAATGTGCATGCTGTTTAAGCACTATGGAACACAAAGAATCAAAATACAAAGAATCAAATTTTGCAAAATGTAAATTGCATCCATTTCAACTCGCCCAGCTATTATCTATAGGTATACTTGAAACCAAGACAAAATGCAGACAGCAAATCGAGCTCAGATGAGCAATTTTTGCTAATGTTTACATAACTCAAAGTACTTCAGAGTTTGTTTTGTGAATCAGTTTGAGACATTTACAACGTGGTTTTGTAACAAGTGCAATTAGTTGGAGAAATTCAGGTGAAAGTAACCTTGGATTAAAAAAAGACATTTAAACAAAACATGCTGAAACACAATAGAAAGAGACAAAAAAAGCAAAACACATTTAACTAAACCCCCCTAACAACTGACTGTGACTAACTCCTTTAAAAAACAGGGAAGAGTGGCGCCAAAGGAAAGGAGGGGAAAGCATTAAGTAATAATAGGGTTGGGACAGGCTCCACAATTGTCTCTCTTTGGAGAATTTCATCTGGGTTTAATGGGGACTCCAACTCAATCGCTCCTCTCCACCTCACAGCTGGGATGGATAGACTGTACAAAAATCCAGACATAGAATTTATAGTGCAGGAGGACATACCGACCCCTCCACCGGAGGTTCAGATCATGATAGAACGATTCAAAAGCCACATTAACCTGAGGGGCGGAAACTAGGCTACCAGTCTAATTGCGTATTTGTATGTTTGCCTGGGAGGCCATCTGCCGCTTAAGCTGTTGAGCCCAAAGGCAACTGGCAGTCTCCCAATATTTGTAAAACATGCCCCTTGAGCGTTGCATCTGGTCTACTGCCCTGCCCATCTATAACAGCTCGAATTGTATTTGCAGCTTTTTCTTACTTGATCCTACCCCAAAGTTGTTGGCAAGTGAGTACTGGTGGTCCACCTCTAGAATAAAGTCTACCAGCCTCTGCTGCTCCACCCTCACTACCTTCACAAAATGCCCTTTATAGATCAGCCACCACCACTGAAGGAAAGAGACACCTTTACCACAAAAAACAAAACATCAATCCGCAAAGCTACCTGATGAACATGCAAGAAAAATGAAAATTCTAATCACCTGGGTGCAAAAAGAGCCATGATGTATTCTTCCCCATCTCCATGAAAGATAAAGCCACCCCTGATGGAATCAGAAATTTGGGCTTTGAACGATCCAGTCTAGGGTTCGGCCAGGACAGTTTTGCTCCCCACCTAAAATGAGCTGCTGAGAATCTAATCAGGGAGGGAGGCCAGCAGAGTATTTTTTTCTAGTTCAGGGCATAGACATTAAACATAACCACCAGGGTGCCCACCAGAGAGCCACAGTCAATAACATGTCTGCTGTTGGGGCTACTGGGGCACTTGAGGCTGACTCAGTCAACACACTTCTGCTGTCTACCTTCTTTCTACTAACATTTCTGGGCATTTCAGTCATACAGGATCCTTATTCCATTAACTATGTGGGTTTTCAAAAGAAAACACCCCTGAATCTAAGAAAAAGGGGTAAAAAGTACAATGTTCTAGCTGGAGTCACCTCGTATGTGTCTTCCCTACGTTACACCACCAGAAGTTTCAGAATCTGGTTTTAATCGGTTATAACTAGAAGCTTTAAAGACAAGTATAGGTTTAATTGCCAATAGTTTTACCATTACATTTTAACTTTTAAAAATGTAGTGTACTGCAGTTTGCAAAAGGTTAAGAATGCTTGATCATAAATGATTAGAACAAGATGTCACTTGCAGCATTATCCAAAACCTTTGGAAAAAGAATGTAACATACAAGCTTTGAACAGGTGTCAACATTTAATTAATAAGCGGTAAAAAATTCAGGCGCCAACTTCTTGTGGCTCCAATAACATGCTTATAAATAAACTAGATGCTTTTGCAGTAGAGAATTATGCAATTTGGCCCATGATACATGCAGGCTTTACTACAGCAAAAATGAAGCGCTGCATAGTGTACAACTAAAATAAGATTCACATGATGTCTTGCACTACCACTGGAGCATTTTTTTTTGCTATTCACAGCAGTGGAAACTTGGCAGCATAGGTACAGCACCACAGATGACCTCTGCTAACAGATTATATTCAAACTACTTAATAGAATTTTAATAATCTTTATTACATTAACACTGCAATGAAGTTACTGTGAAAATCCCCTAGTCGCCACACTCTGGCAACTGTTCGGGTACACGGAGGGAAAATTTACAATCTCTAATTCACCTACCAGCAAGTCGTTTGGGACACGTGGGAGAAAACCAGAGCGCCTGGAGGAAACCTACGCAGACACTGGGAGAACGTGCAGACTCCGCACAGACCGTGACCGCAGGAAATCGAACCTGGGTCTCTGGCGTTGTGAAGCAACAGTGCTAACCACTGTGCTGTCATGTTAAATAGTCTATTCATGATTGAGCCCTTAAAAACTGCAAACCAAATAGCACAGTTGGGCATGCTACAATACCCTCCATGTTTGTGTAAATAACCAATGTCACTAATTGGATTTTTAGTATCCAATGTATACTCTACACAACTAAGTTTGAAAAGCTGCTATACATGTTGTGCAAATTGGCAAGAGTTGAGCATTAGACAGCAAATGCAATATGCAGGACAAGCCCAACTTGTACCTGAACTTAAAACATTTTTAGCTTAACGTATGGGTAGATTTGACCAGTTGGCTGATGGGGAGAGTGCTTTGTAATTGGAACAAATCAAGGATGCAAAATCCTTCTTTTGAAATTCAAGCAGCAATAAAGTTTACTAAATGGTGACCTTGAGAACATGTAATTTAACATTAACAGAAATCCAAGATGTGCAATGATAGCACCATGTTGCATTATACCACATTGCAAGTATATAATGACCATATAATGTTGGGTATCAATTTGAACTGGGCAGCATTACCTCAATTTAAGGGAATATGGGAAGGAGGATTTCCTTAAATGATTTTAACTAAGCAATTCTACAAGGCACCCCTGGAAATTGCCGACATTTCTTCCCCAGCTCCGGTTTAAGGCCGAGTGTGCTGTGAAAATAAAGTCACTATTTTTGGTGTGAAGCAGCAACGGGAGAAAAGATACACGAGAGAGGGTGGGACAGTACATTGCTTTAATAGGGGCACACTACTGATAACTTGTGGGGGAAAAACAGGATTCATCCTTTGGACTACTTGTGGGAAACTGATTTTATTTTTAAAAATTACACCAATACCTGGATGATGATTTAAGACTGAAAAAACCCACTTGGACTTTGGAAACATTGCAATTTAAGGACCGTCCAATTTTAAAGCGCTTTAGTAATGTTAAACATTAATTTCACAATCGATGATTGATTTGTGTGTCACATTGTTAGCAATTTCAGATATTAAAATTTATTTTAAAACAGACTTGTCATGTGTTTCTTACTTTTAAGTACGCTTCAAAGATTAAATTTTACTTCCAGATATTCTCCCTTGCATACTGATAAAATAGAAACACTTAGTATAAATACTATACTTTTATTAAATATATCATTTGCACAGCTTCTCAACATATGTACACAACTATTCCTGCATTTATATTTACGTTACAGTTAAAGCACATACTAGCTACAGTAACAGGTAATTAAAACATCTCCTTTCATTGAGGGGGGAGTGTGCCCTTTTCTTGCCAAGTTATTACTTCTACATACATACCAATTCTTATTCTACCCTTTCTTCACAACAAACCAATTTGATGAAGGACACTGAATTTTCACAATTTTCCTGGCAATTGCGACAATAATTGAAAAAATAGCCTGTCGAAAAGAATATTGTCAAAAGACTGCTACCAAGACTGTCCAATTATATTTACTTGTGCGCAAAGAGCATTAGTTAATTTAAAAAAAATGAAAACTTGACTTCAGTAGAGCAAATCCCCGACATTTATGATAGTGCATTGTAGAACAAGAGTCTAAAATTAAAACACTAGCCCAAAGCAGATTTTTTAAATGTTTCAGTACAGTATTGCTTAAACACAGTATTGGTTATTTGTGGGGAAAGAAAGAGAAAAATGCATTCTGGTCTTTGGTGTGCACTCAGGACCAAGAAAAAGGGATGTGAAAGGTATTTTCCCATTAGGAATAATACATTCATGCTTCACTTTTGCTTTGCAAACCAGCATTCAAGTGTGGCAAACAGTTCATTTGAACTTTGCACTAGAAATCTTGGTACTTGAATCTATTCATATAAAACTACCCTAAAAATTAAAACTGTTAAGTAGACCAAACATCTGGCAAATTCGGATCCTCCCTCGATGGGTTTTGTTTTGGTGAAATGTAAGGCCTCATGTTGCCAAAGCCACTTAACCTCTTACCAAGAAAGTGGTCAATGTGCATAATCAATGAAGTATAACTAACCTAGATAACATTGAATTTAAGCAAGCTACTTTCATTTTTGCATCAGGTTGGATTGATCTGTACAAAATATAACATTCAACCGTTAGAAAAATTCAAAACAAGATTCAGTGCATACTGCCAACTCTTGTAACTCCACAAATTCAGATTAGAAATGAAGAAAAAGACAAGGCAGCAGGTGGCACATGATTAGCACTGGGACTGCAGCGCTGAGGACCCAGGTTCGAATCCCGGCCCTGGGTCAGTGTATGGAGTTTGCACATTCTCCCAGTGTCTGCGTGGGTTTCACCCCCACAACCCAAAGATGTGCAGGTTAGGTGGATTGGACATGCTAATTTGCCCCTTGGAAAAATAATTGGGTATTCTAAATTTATTTAAAAAAAGAAATGAAGGAAGACTACTACTGAATTGTTTTGCAGCTTGAGAAAACTAAAATGTATTTTGCATATCACAAGCTTTTAAAAAGGAAAATAATAGAATTACATCCCAAATTTCAATACCGTATTTATAAAAAAAGAAATTCTGCAAATATAGTTAATTCATTTTCCAATCTGGGAAAACGCACTTCTATTCTTCAATATTATAGAATCATCGGCAAAAAAATTAGCACAGAATCAATGTCTTTCAAAGTTAATAGCCTCCCTACCCTGCTCTGCCTCACATTACTCCCTTAAAACACTCCTTTGGACCCTCTGACAAGTGTTTGGTTATCTGACCTATATATTGTGACTTGGTATATTTAATTTTCTGATGCTCCTGTGAAGCACCTTGGGACATGTGATGTTAAATGAGTTGTCAGACTTGCAAATTTTGACAAAAACAAACCGTTTCCGGAATAATTTTAAACATTAATGAAGAATCAATAGACAAAATGCTGTTAAGTATTTGTACTGTCTGTTCATCAAAATACTGAATTTTAGAAAAAGCAATTCTGTTCCAAAGCATTCAGACAGCAAAACTGAAATTCTGATCCAGTCTCTAAACATGAATGCAAACAATTTGTGCGAAACCAGTAATAGAGTACAAATTATTCTGGTTTATGTAACTAATAAAATATAAAATGAAATGCCTGTTACAAGCAGGTCTATTTAAATAGTAAAATGACATGTACATGGTACATGTAAATGATTTAAATTATACAGTACAGCTACAATGAAAAAGACTGCACAGAAAAATATTAAAAACAAATTAACACATTTTTCTCAAAAGTTACCTGATTTATCATGTATAAAGTTAAAACATGGCTTTAATTCATGGGTTGCACATTAAAACATTTGATAGTCAATTGTTCTCTACCCAAAACTATTCAGATTCAGAGCAGCTAAGCTAGTCCACCCAAAATAGTTCTGTGCCCTTCTGCTGCCAGGAAAATTAACCAGTTAACTATTAGAGGCAAGAAATTAAGTCAAACCCAAATAGTTCCCAAGGGGACTGAAATTTATCAAGTGGTTCACAATATTTCTACATTTCTGATCAGAAATGAATACTGAGATGGTGCCCATCTGTGCATGTAGCACCTAATTTCATAATGAGCATGCAGCAATCACCTCTATATAGACAAGGCATCAATGCGCAATCCGTAACAGACTAACATTCCTTCTGAATTACCAACCTGTTGAAGTGGTACTGCAAGTTTTTTTTGGGGGGGGTTTCTGTGATAGAGGACATTTAGAAAATCTTGCTGGCAGAAACAGACAAAAATAATGATTTTTGAGTATTAAATATCCATAAGAACTGCAGAGAAATTGTGTCGTGGGAATGACTAGCCTTTGCGAAGTTGTAGTCAGGGAAATAAGGTCCTGCCAGCAGGAAACCAGAATCGAGCGTTTAGGTTGAAGTGTCTATGCGTTTGAAATAGTTAGTCTGTATATTCTGCTACTATTGATAGTAGAACAGTGATGTCATCTGGTTTACCTCCTGGAATACAAAAATAATTTGCAATGTAAAGCAAATTTTCATATAAAACATGCTTTTATCTACACCAGTTAAGTATATTTGTACTCTTTTAAACTACAAACTATGAACTCTTTACTTCTTAGCAAAATACACAATGGCTCCAAAGGATCACAGGAAAGACAAGGTTGAAAACTCTAACATAGCACAGGACACACAGGCTCTACATCCTTTATTCACGTCCCCCATTTGTGCAACTATATTTCTTCTTCAGTCAGAATCAACTGAATACATAGGCTGTAAAGAGAGGTCAATTTATTATTCGCCATATCCCCAAAAGCCAAAAGCCCCATTATCAGCTCTTAAGAAAGTAAAGAGTTAAAATTAGTTAAGGATGCAGAAACAGGACTTCTGGTGGCGCAATGTAGGGAGAAGACGAGGTGGCTCCCTCCAAGTACTGCGCTTTTGCCAGTTTTAATTTCAGGGGGCATTTTATTGCTAACCCACAAAGCGAATAAATCGTTGAAGGCCAAGGTAAATAATTTAGAGAATCAGTCCAGGAGGCAGAAATGTTCAAATTGTGGGGCTGCCAGAGGGGATGGAAGGCCCAAAACCCAAGGAGTACTTTTGTTTTTCTTTAAAAAAAATAAATTTAAAGTGCCCAATAATTTATTTCTGCAATTAAGTGGCAATTTAGCATGGCCACTCCACCTACCCTGCACATCTTTGGGTTGTGGGAGCGAGGCCCACGCAGACATGGAGAATGTGCAAACTCCACATGGAGTGTGACCCGGGGCAGAGGTCGAACCAGGGTCCTCAGCGCTGTAGGCAACAGTGCTAACCACTGCGCCATGCTGCCCTTCCTACGGAGTACTCTGCAGAGATGCTCAGGAAGATAGTGGAAGAGGGTGGACTCGCATCCCCACTGGTGTTGGATGAAGCCCACTGTATACTTCAACAGAGGCCTCGCCTTGAGAATCCACCATGTGCGGTAAAAGTAAAGTTCCATAGCTTCCAAGAAAAAAAAAGTAGTGGGTTCTGAGATGGGCGAGGGAGAATCATGACTTCAAATGGGAAGGCCACGCCATCAGGTTTTACCAAGACATGAGAGAAGAGCTGGCGAAGAGGCTATGTTCAACAAAGCCAAGGCTGGCAGCACAGTGGCGCAGTGGGTTAGCCCTGTTGCCTCACGGCGCCGAGGTCCCAGGTTCGATCCCGGCTCTGGGTCACTCTCCGGGTGGAGTTTGCACATTCTCCCAGTGTTTGCGTGGATTTCACCCCCACAACCCAAAGATATGCAGGGTAGGTGGATTGGCCACACTAAATTGCCCCTTACTTAGAAAAAATTAATTGGGTAAAAAACAAAGCCAAAGCTGCCACGTACAAAAGTGGAGTCCGGTTCAGTGAGGTGTACCCAGCTCAGCTTAAGAGTGACCTTTGAGGGAACAGAGTATTTGGTGTGCCAGGAGAAGCAGACTTCTTTGTTAACGAACACAGATTGGGCCTGGTGCAATTTGAGCTTTTTGGATGTTGGGGGTGGGTGGGCATGTCGAATTTAAAATTAAAAAAAAAAACTTCATTTATGGGATGTGGGCATCACTGGTTAGGCCAGCATTTATTGCTCATCGCTAGTTGCCCTTCAGGAGGTGGTGGTGAGTTGCCTTCTTGAACTGCTGCAGTCCTGGAGGTAGGTACGCCCTCTGTGCTGTTAGGAAGGGACTTCCAGGATGTTGCCCCAGTGACAATGAAGGAGCAGCAATATATTTCCAAGTTGGTATGGTGAGTGACTTGGGAGGGGAACCTCCAGCTGGTGAGGTTCCCAGATATCTGCTGCTCTTGTCCTAGATGGTAGTGGTCGTGGGTTTGGAAGGTGTTGGTGAAGGAAGCTTGGTGAGATAATGCAGTGTATCTTGTAGCTGGGTACACATGGCTGCCTCTGTTCAGTGGTGGAGGGTTTGAATGTTTGTGGAAGGCGGAGCAATCAAGTGGGATGCTTTGTCCTGGATGGAGTCGAGCTAGTGCCGTTGGAGCTGCACTCATCCAGGCAAGTCAAAAGTATTCCATTACACTCCTGACTTGTGCCTTGTAGATGGCGGACAGGCAGCGAGTTACTCGCCGTAGGATTCCTAGCCTTTGACCTGCCCTGGTAGCCACAGCATTAATACGGCTAGTCCAGTTCAGTTTCTGATTAGCCCCCAGGATGTTGATTGTTGCATCGTTGGGATTCCATGTTTTTCCTGTTCTGGTTGGAGTTGAATTTTTACAGTTTGGGCTTTAGTTTGATGTGGGGTTCTGTCCTGATTATGAAAATATATGGCTCCCCGTCAGAGTGCAATAGTTTATGGGGCTTTAGTTTGTAACCATTTTTCTTAACTCTAGTTGGGAGCCTCCCTGCTAACCCAATAGTTAGCTAACAGGAGCAGTGTTGCAGGGTTGGCTGCATCACATTATACTTTTTTAAAAAAGTTCTTGTTTTCTTTGGGCTTAGGTTTGTTAGAGGTGGATTGTTTTGTGTTCATCTTGCTTTTATTTGTATGCATATTTGGGTGGTGTCCACAGGCAAGGGTGGGGTAGTTTGCTGACAGTGCCTGCAGATAGTTCTTTGGAGACCCCGATTCGTTTGGTCATTTGGAAAGTCAGGATGTTGAATGGCCCAGTGCAAAAGACAAGAGTATTTGCGCAGAGTTTAAATTTTGATGTGCTGTTTTTGCAAGAGACTCATTTATGGGTCAGCAACCAGACAAGGCTGTGGAAGGGATGGGTAGGACAAGTCTTTCATTTGGGTTTTGATGGTAGGGCCAGGGGTGCGGCAACTTAATAAAAAGGGTTCAGTTTCCTGCCTCTGAGATTTTGACTGACTCCAACATCAGATAGGTTATTGTCTGTGGCGCTTTGGCAGGCACTCGTGGTTTTGGTAAATTACTACACCCCAAATAGGGACGATATGATTTTTATTAATAATCTGCTGGCCTCCCGCCCAGATTTTGAATTTGCATCAGCGAATGGGGACCTAAATGGTGTTTTGAACCCTGGTCTGGATCAGTCTAATCCCAAATCTCGAACTCCACCAAGGGTGGCCAGAGCTTTGTTTTTTTTTGTGTGTGTGTGTGGGGGGGGGGGGGGGGGGGGGGGTCTAGATCCTTGTGCACTCAGGTGACAAAGACTAATCATTTTTCTCACATGTGCATCAATTTGCAGTGGATAGGTCTTTCTTCCCTTGTGGTGGCTTGCGATTTCGGACCACGCCCCATATTGTCGATTTTGCACAAGTCAGGTCTGTCCCAACGTCAGCCATGGAGGATGGACACAACATTATTAGTGGACAAGACATTTTGTGAACCCATGTCAACTTCCATTGGGGACTACATAAAATTTAATTCAAAAGTGAGTCAATCTCACATCCAACGCTGTGGGAAGCTCTTCTATAAAGTGCACATGGTGAAGGCAGCAAGGGGAGAGCAGAGGTTGGTGGACTCCATTCTGGAGGTTGATCACCAGTACTCACTTGCCACCACCCTGGAGTTGTTGGCAAGTAGGAAAAAGCCACAGACAATGCAAGTTATTAACAGAGAATGGTGGGCTAGCTGCGACACTCGAGCAGCATATTTTATGAATACGGGGAGCAGGCCACTCGCCTTTTAGCTCACCAGCTTGAGCAACAGGTAACTTCCCAGGAGATCGAACAGGGGCAGCCTATTTTTGCACCTCCTCAGGTCAATGCAGCTTTTGAATCGTTCTATTGGGGTCTCTATAGATCGGAGCCTCCGGCTGAGGGATTGGTCATGACTTGACTTTTTAGGGCAGCATGGTGGCGCAGTGGGTTAGCCCTGCTGCCTCACGCCGCTGAGGCCCCAGGTTCGATCCTGGCTCTGGATCACTGTCCATGTAGAGTTTGCACATTCTCCCCGTGTTTGCGTGGGTTTCGCCCCCACAACCCAAAGATGTGCAGGCTAGGTGGATTGGCCACGCTAAATTGCCCCTTAAATTCAAAAAAATGAATTGGGTACTCTAAATTGAAAAAAAAAGACTGACTTTTTGAGAAAGCTCATTTGTGGTGGTGGTTGGGCAGGGGGAGTGGGGAGGGTCTGCATCAACATTGAGAGTGGCCCTTTTCCCCACCTGTGGGCCCAGGTGGCCCACAGTTTAGGCTTCGTTAAATTTCACCAATCTGGTTGCTAGTGTAAAGTTAGACTTAAGAGGTGGGATAATTTCCCTCTGTCCTTGGCAGGCAGGGTTCAGACTATTAAATGAATATACGCCGAGATTTTTATTTATTTTTCAATGTCGCTTCAATTTTCTCCCCATCCTTTTATCAAAGTCAAAAAATTAATGTACTTCTTTATTTGGACAAGGATCCATGGGGCTTTCCTCCAGAAAGATAGGCAGCCGTGGGCTTGGCCCCACCCAATTTATTGTTTAACAATGGGCAGTCAATGTCAAGATGATATTGTTGTAGTTCAGCAATCCTGGCTCCATTTGGGAACAAATGGAAGCGAGCTCCGACACCGTTTCTCGCCTTGGTGCAATAATTCCTTCATTGTTGCTTTTCTCTCCGTAAGATTTACCCCGAATCCAGTGGTATCCATTTTGAGAATTTGGAAACAGTTCAGAGAGCATTTTAAGCTCTGTTCACAATCTTAGTTAGCCGCCATCTCAACAACCACCTTATCTGCCAGTAGGTTTGGGCTCCACATTTAAGTCATGGAAGGGGAAAGGTTTGAAGACCTGTTTATGGAGGGGAGTTTGCTAGTTTTAAGGAGTTGGCAGAGACATTCCAACTGCCTGGTTCCAGTCTTCTCAGGTACTTCATGTGATTTTTTGCGCACGACTTTCCCCTTCTTTCCCTCGGCACCACTCTCTTCATTGTTGAAGAAGATTTTGTCTTTGGTCGGGTCTAATGGTTTTTTGGGGGGGGGGGGGGGGGGGGGGGGGGGAGAAAAGAGAACGGGACTATTTTGGCCGTACCCTCTCACAAGAGTCAACTCCATTGAGTGAGGCGAAGATGAAATGAGGGGGTGAATTGGGTCCCATTCTGGATGGAGAGGTTTGGAGTGAGGCCCTTCGCAGGATCAATCACACGCCTTCATGGGCTTGGCTAAGTTTGATTCAATTCAAGGTGGTGCATAGAGCACATCTAACTAAAGTGAGGTGAGCACTGCTCTCAGGGCTGGGGTGGAGGACAAGTGTGAGCACTGCTCTCAGGGGCTGGCTAACCACATTTCCGTCCTGTCCCATGTCGTTAAGCTTCGGGGCCTCTTTCCTCAACCCCAAGTCAGAGATACTCAATGTTGATTTGGATCAGTGTCCACTGGTGGCCATTTGTGGGGTATCAGACTCAGCGGTGCTTCAGTTAGAGGTGAAGGCGGATGTCTTCGCCTTTGCCTCGTTGATAGCCCGGAAACTAGTTATAGAATCATAGAAGTTTACAGCATGGAAACAGGCCCTTCGGCCCAACCAGTCCATGCCGCCCAGTTTTTACCATTAAGCTAGTCCCAGTTGCCCGCACTTGGCCCATAACCCTCTATACCCATCTTACCCATGTAACTCTCTAAATGCTTTTTAAAAGACACAATTGTACCCGCCTCTACTACTACCTCTGGCAGCCCATTCCAGACACTCACTACCCTCGGAGTGAAGAAATTGTCCCTCTGGGCCCTTCTGAATCTCTCCCCTCTCCCCTTAAACCTATGCCCTCTAGTTTTAGACTCCCCTACCTTTGGGAAAAGATGTTGACTATCTACCTTATCTATGCCCCTCATTATTTTATAGACCTCTATAAGATCACCCCTAAGCCTCCTACGCTCCAGGGAAAAAAGTCCCAGTCTCTCCAGCCTCTCCTTATAACTCAAACCATCAAGTCCCAGCAACATCCTAGTAAATCTTTTCTGCACTCTTTCCAGTTTAATAATATCCTTTCTATAATAGGGTGACCAGAACTGCACACAGTATTCCAAGTGTGGCCGTACCAATGTCTTGTACAACTTCAAGTTCTGCTTGCGTGGAGGTCTCCTACTCTGCCTGGTGTCCGGGCTCGGTTGGATGACTTTTTTTTATATTTGGAGAAGGTTAAATACACCATTAGAGGGTCGGTAGAAGTGATCTACTTACCTTGACAGCCATTAATTTCCTTTAAGGAGCTAGTCATTGTCAGCCGTTAGAGGGTTAAATTCAGTTTTTGGGGGTTAAATTTAGTTTTTGGGACTAAATTTAATATGTGCTTTTGCTGATTTGTCTCTGTTCTATTGTGTAATTTTGGTTACTTGTGTTGTATGGTTTTATCAAAAAAGAATGCAGAAACGAGATACCTGGCTGAGTATCCAGCAATGACAAAACTGCAAAGGTCCTGTTTTGGCTGTGTGATGCTCTACTGCAAAGTTTTAAGCAACTGGAATGTACTTATTATTGCTTTTGGTCCAAGGTCCTCAACATGAAAATTCCTTACTTTGGAGCACAAATTAAAATCAAGGTTTTCTATACAAGTACATTCAAAATAATAGTGATCTTACCTCGTACATTCAGTCCGTTATCACAAGCAAATTGGGCAAATGGTGACATATAGTTTGGATCATACGCTAGTTCATGAGCCTGTTCTGCAATGCTCCTTGCCGTTTGCTGAATACTCTCATAATTGGTCTTCTGCAATCACATTGCATCACAATTAGATTTAGATTCACATCACCAATATATCCTTTGGAGAAACATTTGTTTAAATGGAATCCCAAGTGCATTGAGACATTTTCTATAAAGCAAAATGAAATCCATTCTTATAGCACCTTTCATGATCTCAACATTGTCCCAAAGTGCTTTATAACCAATGAAATACATTTCTAGTGTTATAATGAAGGAAAAGCAACAACTAATAAGCTCCCAGAATCAGCAACGCAATAATGATCAGCTCATCTGCCGATCTGAGATAATATTGGCTAGGACACTGGAGTTAACACCACCCCACCCCCCGTTCTTCTTAGAGATAGTGCAGTGGGATTTCTTTAGGCCCACCAGAGGGGGCTGTTGGGTCCCAGTTTAATGTCTCACCCAAAAGACAGCACCTGTCTATGGCCAGCACTCCTTCAGTACTGCACTGCCATCAGGTTATATTAAAGATGCTTTAGAAATGCAAGTTGTAGCTGCAATTGACACTTGTCCCATTTCAACTCTATGGTGAATATAAAATAATCACTTTGTAGCCACCTAAAATGGCTGATTCCCTATTAATTTGGCCAAAACCCGATATAAAATGGCTAACCGAAAAGGCTGATGGGAAAAGCAGCCAACAGGGCACAAACGGACAGCTGCAGACAGAATAGCGTATTCGGCTCTGGGGAAGTCGGCCCAGATCGATACCTACGACTATTAGCAGCACATCAACACAGACATCTGCAGTTTAATCGGCTATCCCCAGAAACAATTGCAACATATTAGCAATTGAATGCCGGGCCAGACCACTCAACGCCTGCAGTGGCCGAAACAAAGACAGGTGAACGACCACCCCCCCGATCGAGGAATCGCCCCATTATTGGAGCATATCGAACCCAGTGATTGGGAACAAGTCCAATCACTTGGGACTCAGGGTCAAGGGCCGCCCCGAGAGGCAGGAAGCCCCTGGGCCCTATAAATTGAGGGGCCAAGTTCAGATCTCGCGCTCTCTCCCTTCTTCTCCTGCTCACAACCTTCGCAAGAACATCGACCAGAAACAGTAAGTTTGACTCTAGCGATCGCTACCCGATAGAAACTCCTAGCCATCGACCCGTATCAGCCTTTTGAATCCCTCAGGCCAGATCCAATTCGATAAACCATTCGTTTCCCTGACCTGGTGCGCCATCCCCAAAAGTTAAGTATTGGCCAGTAGTAGTAGGTTTTGATATAGATAGTAGGATTATTGTGCAAGTATCTATTGCTGTACATAATAAATGACCGTTGATTTCAATCTTACTAAGCGGTGTGCTGACTTATTAATCATAACTCGAGCTTGAACCACGTGGCGGTATCAGAAAGATACCTGGCGACTCGTGAGGAAAGGTGACATTATCAGAGCTAATAAAATGAAGGCTAAAAAGAGCAACATAATTGGCGACTCCGCCGGGACCCGACTTAGAAGTGGAAAACCACTCCGGGAGAACCCCAGAAATTTGAATAGAATCCAATTGGAAACAAAAACAAAAAAAAAAAACCACAAGTGTTCAAGCGGTTCTGGTTAATAATTCACAATTCGGAAGTGTGTGTATGCATGCGTAACTAACAGGGTTATAAGGTAAAACTGATAGATTTTTGTTGCGTCAAAACTGCCGGAAGTCGGTATTTTCGGAAATTAGCGCAAGCCGTACCCGCATCTACGACACCACCTTAGCCCCCTGTTCCAAATTCGAACTAAGCGAGCAGATAGGAGAGATGGCCATGCAGGCAATGCAATGCCTCATGAACCCCGAAGAATTTGCGGTCGCACCGATCAGCAGCATTAAAGTGGGACAGTGTCCCATTTGGGAAGCGGAAATTTCTACAGGGCAAAGGATGGCCCGTGTGGAGCGGTTTCTGTAATAATGACGACTCAGGTCCCGGGAGTTTAGGGCATACTTGGTGGGAGAACGAGTGAAATTCATAAGAAAAGCTTAGCGATAGCACGCAAGCCGGTGGCAATCGTGTCCTGTATGGCACAATTGCGTGGCACAGAGGAGGTCGTCAGGACGCTCCGAAAAGAAATAGAAGGCATACATCGTATGAATAAAATCGATGTATGCGAGATGGAAAAAGAGAAACTGGAATTGAAAAGGCAGTTAGAAGCCAAGGACGAAGAGGTGGCTGACGCCAAACAGGGTCACCAGTCTTACCTGGCGCATTTAAGCAGTTTTCAATCCCAGTATGAGAAGGCTTATCAGGACACGCAGCGTGCAGACCTGGTTAAGAAAGAGACAGAGAAGTAGGTGGAGACTCTACAGAAGCAATGTAGTGATCTCAAGGCAGCCTTGAGAGCGTTCCACGCTGTAACCACGGAACAAAGGCAGAGTACCTTAGACCATGCGAAGTGCCGAAAGCAAATTGCAGACCTGCAATCAATGCTTTCTGTCCAAAAGGGATTCCAAGAAACCTTTGGGGAAAGTTTAGAACAAGAAGACGGCCCTGATTGGGAAGAATTGCAAGAGACAGCGCAGAGATATGTTCAGGGAACATATGCGCAGGGAAAGCCCCAAAGGAGGAAAGCACCCCCACCCCCCACACAGCAGGTAATTCAGGCTCCCATGAACCCTGTAACAACCCACCGCACAGCCACAGCAGACGAGGCGGAAGTCTTATATTCTACCCCCCTCAGTGACCCAATTACGGGACGCGTGTGCTAAAATCACACCGTTCCTCCCCGCTTCAGACCCACACCATTTCTTTGCCACCGTCAAACACCAGGCGACCTTGTACGGCCTGGATGAGAGAGAGCATGTAAAGCTCATGGTTCTAAGTTTGGATCCATCGGTAGCAGCAGCTCTTCCCTACCCACAGAACATAGGAGGAGGCACCCTTGCAGAAATGCATACCGCGATCCTGGATGCGATCGGGTATAACCGGGGCGACCCCGTAGATGGCCTAAATAAGTGCAGACAGAAAAAGTCTGAACACCCCACAGCGTTCGCAGGTCGCTTGTGGATTCACTTTGAAGCCGTTTTCGGCAACGTAGACCGTGCCCATTTGTCCGCAGACAATATGGCCAAATGGACCCGCACCCTTATCTCCCATGCCACGGAAGCAGGCCAGAATGCCTGTAGTAATTATGACCCCTCGGAGGAGGCTCATAACGAGAAGTGGGTGGTCAAAAGATTGTCCCGCGTTTGGGAACAGTTGGCTCACAGTAAACCCGCCGCTAGAACCCCCGAGGAAAAACAAGCCGCCGCAGACGTGCAGGCAGTAAGAACCACTCTTCAGAACCCCGCCTGGGTAAACGAGGGAAAGAGCAGCTCCCCAGCAAAACCGCAAGAATGCTACAGGCACTCTCAATAAGAAAAAGGCAGAGCCCATACATAGCGTTAGCGCTCAGTCCAATCAGACAGACTTGACCGGAACGGACTGACTGTGTACAGGCTCCCCCAGTTGGGTCTGCGATACCCTTTGGGATAGGTCAGGACGTCCCGTAGTCACAGCAAAGGTTAGGGGACAGCCGATCGAGCTTCTGTGGGACAAAGGAGGGTCCCGCACCACCTTAAATTCCTCCACCCTTGGTAAGGACACGTGGCCCACTACAGCCATTATCACCCTTAGCAGCTTCACAGGCCACTTGCAGCAGGGACACATCACAACCCCTGTACCCATCCAAATCGGAACCATTAACACAAAACACCCCGTAGTTTTAGTCGACCTGCCGCCAACAGCAGAGCACATTTTGGGGATCGACTTCATGAATTCTCACCACCTCTCTTTCGATCCAGTCAACCAGTGTGTCTGGAAGATGGTGAAATCCACTAGAGCCCCCGCAACGCTCAATATAGGGGATTATATGAACAAAATTAGCGCAGTAGGCGAGTTTTGGTTCAACCCCACCACACTCAGCATGGACCGACAGGTTAGGGCAGTCCTGCAAAAAAAAAAACACAGGGCAGCATTCGCGACCCACAAACACGACTGTGGACGGATGACCGGTTCCGTACAAATTACAGGACCGGACCCTAGACCCCAAAAGCAGTACGGATTCCCCCAAGAAGCAGAGGGAGAAATCCTAAAGGTTATAGAAAGTTTATTAGAGCAGGGCGTCCTAAGATCGGTAGCCTCAACTAATAATGCCCCGATTTGGCCAGTAAGGAAACCCGACGGATCATGGCGCTTGACCATTGATTATTGGGAACTCAATAAAGTCACCCCCGTAGCAGCCCCCACCGTTGCAACAAGTCCCGAGACCATGCTCAAACAGAGACTCCATGCCCGATATTTCACGGTTTTGGACGTCAGTAATGGATTCTGGTCCATTCCATTGGCAAAGGCGTGCCAGTACAAATTTGCCTTCACTTTCCGAGCGCAGCAATACACGTGGACATGCCTGCCACAAGGCTTCCACAACTCCCCCTCCATTTTCCACCGACAGCTGGCAAATGGACTAGCGAAATTTTCTCGCCCCGAATGTCTGGTACATTATGTAGACGATCTACTACTGCAGACAGACACAAAGGAGGAGCACATTGAGCTTCTGTCCGAACTCCTGGAATTACTACATTCCATTGGCTGTAAAGTCAACCTCAAAAAGGCCCAGATATTGGAAGAAAAGGTGGTATATTTGGGTACTATCATCACACACGGCAAACACGAGATCGAGCACAAAAGAATTGACTCGATCGCTAAATTACCCCTTCCCCAAAACATTTCAGCCCTCCGGTCGTTTTTAGGACTGGTTGGCTACTGCCGAAACCACATTGACGGTTTCGCCAGCAAGGCAGCGCCCCTCAGAGCTCTTAAAGAAAGGAGCCCCCTGGGAGTGGCTTCCGCAGCATACGGATGCTGTGGAATCATTAAAACAGGCGCTCATAGCCGCCCCCGCACTACAAGGTCCCGACCCGCTTTCCCCTTACGCCATAGAGGTAGCGACCACAGACCGCACCCTTTCAGCCGTGCTCCTCCAGGGACAGCACGGCCAGCTAAGACCCGTGGCTTATGCCTTCCGAATTTTAGATGCTGTGGAGCAGGGATTCTCAGCCTGTGAGAGGCACTTGCTCGCAGTTTTCTGGGCAGTTCAGTACTTTTCATACATTACCGGACTGAACCCCATCACCATTTTGACCGAGCACACCCCCACCCAACTTTTACTAGACGGACGACTCAAAGACAGTACCGTCAGCCAAATCCGCGCTGCTAGGTGGACCCTTCTCTTACAAGGACGGGACATCACAGTCAAACGGACCAAGACACACACATACTTAGCGGACAATCTACAGTACCCCGGAACCCCCCCATGAGTATGAAATCATCTCGCCCCACCATAATACAGGCCCCTTTATCGCGAAAACACCCCCTAGAAAACTAGCCACTCCATCTCAAAGCCCCCCTCACCCAGACACGTGTGATCCCATTAGGATCTATGTGGATGGATCTTCCACAGTCCTGGATGGGCAACGCATAACAGGTTGTGGGATTTGTGGAGGACGCGCAGGGACGCGCCCTCAAGGAAATCGCATTAAAATTACCCGGACACTTAGGCGCGCAGGCAGCAGAGCTCGCGGCCATCGCTTACGTTATAGAGCACCCCGATTCCTTCCCCAGCCCAGCAGACATATTCAGACAGTCTATACGTTTGCAACAGTCTCACCGAATTTCTACCCCTCTGGGAAACAAGAGGATTTGTTTCCAGCCTCATACGTGAGGTACAGAAATATGATAACCACACATGATGGTGTGGTGTTGAAAGACACCCTTTATGTAGTTCCGAAGCAGGATAGGAACCAATTAATCTGTTTATTCCATGATGGTCATGGACACCAGGGAATCGATCCCACTGCAGCCCACCTCAAACAGCTTTGTTGGTAGCCAAATCTCAAAGAGGATGTATCCCATTACATTGAGAATTGCCTCATCTGCGCTCAGAATAACCCAGATAGACATGCCAAAAAGGGACACCTCAGCCACACCCGACCCGTTAACGGCCCCTGGACTAACCTCCAGATTGATTTTATAGGTCCATTGCCCCCTTGCAGGAATGGCTATAAATATGTTCTGGTGGTCATAGACACTTTTACAAAGTGGGTGGAAGCATTTCCAGCCCGCACCAACACCACGAAAACCACAGCCAAAATCCTAACCCACCACATTTTTACAAGATGGGGATTCCCCCGCAGTATTGAATCGGACCACAGGTTCTCACTTTACGGGACGGGTCATGCAGAACGTCCTCACGATATTTGGCATAACCCAAAAATTCCACATTGCGTACCACCCACAGTCGAGTGGTATAGTGGAGCGCATGAATCGGACCCTAAAAACCACCCTCCGTAAAATGGTCCAGCAAAACACCACCACTTGGGATTCTGTCCTCCCCTTTGCGCTGATGCTTTTGCGTAACACTGTTTCCACCTCCACAGGTTACACCCCACACACCCTCATGACCGGACGCCCCATGAAAGGGACAGAGTACTTGTTGGGTTTAGACCTGACCAGCCCTGAAGTTACGGCTCTCACCCACGAGAAAGCCGTTGAACAATTACTTGTAAATGTTAAAACGGCTCAGTTAGCAGCCGCTGTTAAATTGGGCATTAAAAATAAACAGAGCAAGGCCTGTTTTGATAAGGCAGTACATGCAACGGAGTATAATATAGGACAACAAGTGATGTTGTCTGTGTATAACCCCAGCACATTTCGGTCTCCGAAATACTCGGGTCCGTACTCCATTACGGATAAAGTAAGCCCATCGGTATACAAAATCAAATACCAAAATGGTAAGACTGCGTGGTTTCACATAAACCAGTTAAAGGCTTATGGAGCACAGTCAAACCACGCCCACCACGTCATGCTTGACGTGGCAGACCAAACCCCGCCCACAGCCAACGTGAGCACACCAACCCCCACCACATCCAGCCCAGACACTGACACGCCCCCGACTCCACCCTCAAAATTTACACTCCGCTCCGGAACGCCCACAGACTGCAGCAGCAGAGACAACGACTGTGACTCTGACGACAGCCACAGCACGCCTCCCTACTATCCTGGACCCACACCCAGCGACTCCGAGTTCGACTCCAGTGATCCCGTCCTGATCACTTTCTTAAACAAACCACACCACCGAACCATACGGACGACACCGACTTTGTCCCCACACAACTTGACGAACGCCATTGGCACTGCGACAACTCCTACAGACTCGTCCGCAACGACGAAAGCAACCCCAACTCATACCACGCAGCCCTCTCAACATTAATTCACTCCAGAATTTGGCACCCGGGAGAAGGGGACGACCTCGAGTCAGACCCCCAATCCGCCAACCCCTTTGCGACCCTGTTCGCAACAGAGAACTGAGGTGTCCACATGATGATTTAAAGGAGACACTTGGGGAAAGGTGTTGTCCTTCCTGATGGAACCTGCAGGATGTTTTATGTTGCTTGTATGTTTGTTTAAGTGTTGTTCGTCCGACAGGAGAATTTTTCTCACCGTCACACACCCATTCACCTGAAACCTTTTCGTTCTTTCCAACGAACACCCACCGCGGCCAGACGCTTGTTCAGCGGTACCAACTTGTCCACAGATACCACAATGGTACCAACTTGTCCACAGATACCTGGTCAACAGACTAGACGCTTGTTCAGTGGAACTAGCTCGTCTGCAGACACTTTAGCTGATAGCTGTTCGGGTACCAGACACCCGTTCTCATTCGAGGGTAGAAGCACAGCACTAGCTTTTCAGCTGGTACTGGTTCAAGTGCCAGATGCCCGATCTGATTTGACGGTAGAATCACAGCAGCAACCCCACCATGATGACTACATTTTTGCCCGTTCTTGTCGGTTGCTCAGGCAGTGGAGAAACGGCGTTAGACCCGCCCTGCCTGGGAACCCCCCGCTGGTCAAAAACACTCTGGTAGGGGACATACGGTATTGGTAGCCGTCCTACCCGGGGACTACATCCAAATCTTACCCGTCGCGGCCCATACGCACCTCATTCGACCTTTTCCTTTCAAAACAGTTTTATTTATTTAGGCGACCCTTGGGTTGCTGCCTCATGCTATTTACATCTAGGAACATTTGGATGATAATCTTAGCACTGGTCCACAATTGGGAAGTGTGCCGTGTCCTAACATTTGTTTTGAAAAAAAAACGGGGGAGTCACATATTGTGACCAATTATAAGGGTTTAATTGGCCCCAAGAAGGACAGACACACTAATATATCGGATATTATACTAAGGTAGTTACAGATACTATGCTTGTTTTACAGAACTCCAGAAGCTCCAGGACCGGAGGAAACAGAGAACACAAAGAAAGAAAAAGGAGGACAGCCATGAGGCCTTCTTTCATCGTGATCAAAATTTTTATGATGAACATTTGGTTGCGCGGGAACACGGACCCCATTACTCCAAACCCCCCTGCCGTTAATGTTTCACTGCCCCGCAGTACCGAGGGCCCAGTCACCAGCCACGCTGCATTATCCTGGTGTGCCAAGTTCATAACTTGGTACTCCCTGTCGTATGTAATTGAAGGACTATTAGCGTTGGCAATACTCTGCTGTGCAGTGCAGACTACGCGCCTCCGCAAATGGAGAAGGAGAGCGTACCGCGCTCGAACCCCGGTACATCGGATCCGATCCCCTATATTCAGGTATGACCAGACCCCAGCGACCTATAAAACCAGAATAATAAAACATGCACTTGCGTTTTTCTGTAAATAAAAAAATGTACAAAACCTCATCAACAGAAAATGTATGATCCTGAGCTTGACTGCCAAGCCAGGAAAGAGTATATGGAATGTTATGATTGTTGTTGTATGTTTTAGAGAGATAGGATGATGCAATGCTTGATGAGTGTATTTAGGTAAAATTAGAGGTTCCAAGTTTTTATTTTGTAGATGCATGCCCCTGCCTGACATAGCGCCCTCAAGAATTGTTTAGGTAAATTTTTGTGCATAGCTAGGGTCAGAGTAGTGGCCATGTAGGAGGTGTCCCCCCCCCCACCCCGGTCAGGGAACGGAAAGGACAAAATTTATGTGATCCTTCACGCTTCGCGTTAGGATCACAAGGAGGGACTGTCGCCACCTAAAATGGCTGATTCCCTATTAATTTGGCCAAAACCCGATATAAAATGGCTAACCGAAAAGGCTGATGGGAAAAGCAGCCAACAGGCCACAAACGGACAGCTGCAGACAGAATAGCGTATTTGGCTCTGGGGAAGTCGGCCCAGATCGATACCTACGACTATTAGCAGCACATCAACCCAGACATCTGCAGTTTAATCGGCTATCCCCGGGAACAATTGCAACATATTAGCAATTGAATGCCGGGCCAGACCTCTCGGCGCCTGCAGTGTCCGAAACAAAGACAGGTGAACGACCACCCCCCGATCGAGGAATCGCCCCTTTATTGGAGCATATCGAACCCAGTGATTGGGAACAAGTCCAATCACTTGGGACTCAGGGTCAAGGGCCGCCCCGAGAGGCAGGATGCCCCTGGGCCCTATAAATTGAGGGGCCAAGTTCAGATCTCGCGCTCTCTCCCTTCTTCTCCTGCTCGCAATCTTCGCAAGAACATCGACCAGAAACGCAAGAACATCGACCAGAAACAGTAAGTTTGATTCCAGCGATCGCTACCCGATAGAAACTCCTAGCCATCGACCCGTATCAGCCTTTTGAATCCCGCAGGCCAGATCCAATTTGATAAACCATTTGTTTCCCTGACCTGGTGCGCCATCCCCAAAAGTTAAGTATTGGCCGGTAGTAGGTTTTGATATAGATAGTAGGATTATTGTGCAAGTATCTATTGCTGTACATAATAAATGACCGTTGATTTCAATCTTACTAAGCGGTGTGCTGACTTATTAATCATAACTCGAGCTTGAACTACGTGGCGGTATCAGAAAGATACCTGGTGACTCGTGAGCAAAGGTGACATTATCAGAGCTAATAAAACTAAGGCTAAAAAGAGCAACACACTTAACACACACCTCAAACGGAAAAAGCATTTCTGCAGTGCAGTATTTAATATAACCCATACGGAGCATCTATTTTATAATCTTGAAACAGTGCAAAGTCAAATACTTTAGTGATGAAAATGTGAACTTCTGGTGCTCCGGAGGGGTGAACGTCTCCACCTAGTGTGCGAGATTGGGGCTGATACAACTGAAGGTCGTGGTGTATAGAGCGCACCTTACAAGGGCGAAGATGAGCCAGCTCTTTGACTGGGTAGAAGACGTGTGTGAACGTTGCCGGGGGGGGGGGGGGTCTGCAAATCACGTTCATATGTTTTGGCCCTGTCCAAAGCTGGAGGATTACTGGAAGGAGGTTTTTAGGGTAATCTCTAAAGCAATGCACGTGAAACTGGACCCGGGCTCTCAGGAGGCCATATTCGGGGTGTTGGACCAGCCGGGGTTGGAAACGGGTGCGGAGGCAGATGTTGTAGCCTTCGCTTCGTTGATCGGCCAAAGGCGGATCCTGTTAGGGCGGAAATCTACCTCTCCACTCTGTGACCTGGCGTGGCAGGGGGAGCTGCTGGAATTCTTGACGTTCGAGAAGGTCAAATTTGAACTGAGGGAAGGATGGAGGGGTTTTACAATTCATGGGCGTTATTCATTATGCACTTTCGAGAATTGGATTACATCGAACATTAGGGGAGGGGGCTGGGAGGAGGGGGTCTGCACAGGAGTGATTCCTGATTCCTTTTTGTCATTTGTTTATGTTAACATGCGGGCCGATGTTTTGGGGGTTTTGTGGGAGCATGGGATCAGTGTTATTGATATGGGGATTGACACATTTGTTACGGATTGTTTATTGTTGGGTGTAAAATGTGAGAAGGTGAATAAAAATATTTTTCACATTAGGTGAACATCTGTAGTAACAAAAGTATTTTGACATCAATGTCTTCAGACTTCAAAACCCAGTAACTGAAGGCAATTCTCACAGAAAGGCATTTGTGCTTCAAAGCTCATTAGGGGAGAGATCTAAATAGCAAACTGAAATGCATAAAAACATTTCTGCTTCAAAACCAGATCTAAATTGTAAACTGAACCCAATGATGCCCAACAAAAACAAGTAGAACTTGCTCTTTGCATCAATAGCGAGTTTGAAGCCTAGAGAATTACATACTGATTTTATTTTAATTTTTCCAATTAAGGGACAATTTAGTGTGACTAATCCACTTACCCTGCACATCTTCAAGTTGTTTGGGGGGGGGGGGGGGGGGTTTGAGTAAGTGTGTGTGTGTGGCCTATGCAGACAGGGACTGTGACCCAGAGTTGGGATTGAACTCAGGTGAGGCAGCAATGCTAACCATTGTGCCATGCCGCCCTTGGATTCATTGCATTTTTTAGAAACCTTCTCTAATATGTAAAATAGTTCTACAAATTACACCAGATTTCATTTGGCTTCAAGTGACTCAGTAGAAAAAATACAGTGACTCAGTAGAAAAAACACAGTATATTGCATCAGTTTGTTGCAAAATAGTCAAATCTACCATGGAATAGTGATTTATTGGGGAGGGGGGGGAAACTTAAGCAAGTGAAATATTTTACATTGCACTAATTAAATATGAATTGACAAATTTTGCAGCCGAATAAATTTTACAAAAATACCTTCAGTTTCTTTAACTCCTGTAAGATCATGTAGTCAGGCATATTATCAAATAAACCATCAGTTGCTGTCAAGATGATATCTCCCAGTTGAACATCAATGGAAGTACTGTCAGCAGCATCAGGGCTGTGAAGACACACTGTATTAGATAAAGTTTTCCTGCCAGATTCTCAAGAATAAAGTGCATTCAACCAAGCTCTATTCCAACGATGAAACCCAGACAAAACAATAGCTAATTTTACAGCTATTCAAATGTCCAATGCCAGTCATTTATAATGTATGGAAAGTTTGAATTGAATGATTTACAGCATTTTTTCTAGTTAAATGGATGCATAACTTGCCTGGGAAAAAAAAAAATCAGACAAGTGCAAGTTCCAGGAAATTATGAAGTTAAAAGATTCCTATAGAGTCCGACACATGACACCAGTCACGATACATCAAATGATCCAGAACCTGTAGACAGTGCAGAGAGCAACAAAGATGATCCATATTGCCTTTTGGGATCAACTGGGACGATAACTTGAGCTTTATAAAAATGAAACGTACTTACCAAAATAAAAAAGTGAAATTATCATAAATGTCAGCATATATTTACAATTTCAAAATCATGGCTGAAGAAGGGACGGTTGTCTTATAAGCAAAGTATATGCATAAACATGAAAAGGGATTGTCTTTTACACTGGGTCAACTTGTACAGCGTGATCTACAGTAAATCAGAAACATATTCAGAATCACCAGGACCGAACCGAATACAAAAGTTGACAGGAAAATTGTGGATCAATGTCTTAAGCTGGAATAGGTTAGCAGTAATAGTTGTTGGGCATGGACAATTAACTGAGGAAACAGCTAGATGTTATAGTGGGAAGATTGTATGGTTTGTATTTTGTAAAGGGATAAAATGCCTTAAAAATTCAACTTCCCTCTTGTGAAAAGTTCCACCATCTCAAATCTGATCAAAGCAACCACTGCTGCTGAACCACATTTCTAACTGATGCTTAAATCCTTGGAATTTATACTTTCGTGAAATAATGCAAATATAATTTTCAAGTAATTCATGTCAGAAAAGGCATTTTCAGTCAATTGGTCATGGGAACAGTGAATCTAATACTCTAGCAGTAAACTAATTCAATTTTATCTTTTTCCATAAACATAAAAATTTAGCTTAAATCAAACTCATCAATAATCCACTATTTTTTGGCACATTTCACCCATTTCTGCTTTATAATGGATAGTGCCATATGAAGACTCACTGGCACTCTAGATTCTCCAAAGTTACATACCAGGAACAGTGCCAGATACAGTTATACTTTCCCTGGCAGCACTGTGCACACTGCTGGCAAATTCCAGCAGCATGGAATGGGAACTGGGGATCACATGGTCGCATTTCTGAAGAGCCATAACTTTTGTCTTTGCCAGAAAACATTTTAAGTAAAGAACTCAAACAATGCTGATCTTTTCCTTGTTCATTTGAGAATTGTACTAAAGGGTAGGAGTAACAATCTTTTATGCAGTAAGCCAACATAATTGTTTGACCTAGATCGAAGATAATGCATTAGGAAAGATTCCAGACCTTAACAAAAAGGAACTGTGGATTCTTTCCTACCATTTTTCTCTTTCAATAAGAGTATGGCAACAGGAGGAAATTTCTCCCAAGCTAAATTTAAGTTTCAAAACTTTCCCTCAATCCACCAATCCATTAAAGAATTGAACTCATAGCATTCCAGGCTCTCATCTGCACTATCCTTCTTGGTCTGCTCTGCAACTCGTGACTTAAAGCATCAACCCACAATACCGCTTGTTGTTCAGTTTAGTGGATTGGGTGGCAGTGGTTCACATTGCTACCTCAATGCCAGGGACCCCGGTTCAATTCCAACATGTGGAGTTTGTACGTTCTCCCAGTGTCCGCGTGGGTTTCCTCTGGGTGCTCCAGTTTCCTCCACTTTTCCCAAAGATGTGCAGGTTAGGTGGATTGGCCTTCTAAATTGCCTCTTTAGTGTCCAGAGATTAGGTGGGGTTACAGGGATATGACAGGGGGGTGGGCCTAGCTAAGGTACTCTGGTCAGCGCAGACTTGATGGGCCGAATGGCTTCCTTCTGCTCTGCAGGGATTCTATTCTGATTGCCCAGCTTGATTCCACTCTCAACTATTCATTAATCCCCCAATCAGATCTAAAACAGTTTCTCTTCCCCAACCATGTATTGTTTTCTCCAGAGGACTCAGCTTGGCTCTCTCCTGTACATGCTACTTTTTGACAATATCATCCACAGTCTTAGGTCAGCACCCACTGGTGTACTGATATGCAGACCAACCTCTCCACCACTTGTCTCACTGCTCAACTTCCTCTCTGCTGTCAGTGATTGGCCAGCATTCATCTGGGATATGCTACAAATTCCTCCAGCCAATGACCTACCCCGTAACCCAATTTTCCAGTTCACATTAGGCAGTTGTTTTCACAACCTGTAATTGCTTTAAGTTTAAAAAAACTATCCTTAAAGCGACTTCTCTCCCTCAATCTAAATGTAAAATTCAATCATTTTAAGATCACCACTACAAAGAGGCTCCTTTACTTGAAAGTCATTAACTAATCCTTCCTCATTGCACACTATCAGGTCTAGATTAGCCTGTCCTTTGGTTGGGCTCTCGAGCATGCTTGCTCTAAGGAATTATCCCCAAAACATTCCATGAACTCATGTCCCATGCTACTTTTTACCAATCTGATATGTTCAATCTGTTTACATTAAAATCGCCCATGATTATTTCCGTACCTTCCTTAAAAGCCCAGCTACTTCATCCTGTATACCTCGAGTATTACCATCAGGCCTATAAACAACTCTCACAATTTACTTATTTGCCGTTGCTATTTCTTACCTCTGGTTCTGCATCTTGATCTAGAACTATTGTACTGTCATCCTTAGTTAACATCACCTTTTGCTAACGTGCTGTCCTTCAAAAATGTCACAAAGACTGCTGTTTCTATCTCAACATAGAAAGCTTTAAATCCTTGTGCCACCAGAAAGTGAGGCACAACCTTGTCCAGGTGTGGTGAAAAAGCAGACAATAACAAACTTGCAGTAAGCAAGTTTTCCTAAGCAGTTGCAATTAAGCAGCTTCCACTGTATTGGAAGAGACTCAAAACTAATCAAACTTTTGAAACTAGTGCATTGATTGTGGTACTTGCTGGATTGCTGTACCTTACAGAAAGTTTTCGACTCCTTTCATACACATGTTGGTGAATAAATTATGCAGCAACTAGCTATTCAGCCCAAGTTAGATGATTTCTGCAAAGTGGCATTATATTTTCATCCAATAGCATCCAGTTAATTTCTATTTTAACATTTAGTCTGGTGTATTCAAGACTGAGGTTTATAGACGTATGGATGCAAAAAAGGGAAATGGGGGATAGGGGAGAAGCAGACTTGACATAGACCAGCCATAATTTTATTGAATGCCTGAGTAGGTTCAAGGGGCAATATGACCTACTGGAACTATTTCTTATGGGTAGTATAAAGGACCTGATTCCTGCAATGGGGCTGGGTGCTGGACAATACCCAACTCTTGCAATTCCTGCAATATAGAAGTGCACATCTGAAGATGGTTTGCCTGCAATTCCCCGTAGCCCAGTACCCTTCCACTGTCAGCACCTAGGGTTAACACAAGGAAAAGGTTGACTCTGATAAAAGCAGATGTAACCATAATGTAGCAGAATTAATACCTTCAGGAAGAAAAATAATGTTCCAACATGTTTACCATTCAATGGGGCATTCAAGTGGCCCTATTTTAAGAACCACAATTTTTTGAATTGTGATTAATTGGACTCTTGTACAATATAGCACTTGATATAATCATGATTTATGTACACTTAATAAAGGCTGGTATTTTACCTATCATTCAGGACAACTCCTTCTGCTTCAGGTGGTGCTATTGACAGTTGGAAGGGGGTGTTAAAGTAATGTTGTTGCTCATCTGACCGGTGAACCACTTCTCCGCCTCGAACCACCAGAAATCCAGAGTCTCCTAGGTTTGCTGTGTGTAACTGATGACTACTACGGTCCAGTACAACTAAACAAGCAGTACTACTCCCTGCAAGAAAATAATAAAATTATACAGAATGGGCGTTTGCTCACAGAAGCAAGCAGTCAGCAGTAAGAACAAAGAGTTTCAGCTCAGAGTCTAGAAAGCAAAAGGGATAAATGTTAGTGAGGCCTGCACTTTAAAGCAGAGAAAATACTAACTTTACCATTCATTGCAGAGAATGTGGTTGGGTTTGGAGACAGGCATTCATGAAAGGAAGCACGCTGGAAGATTTGCCTAGCTTGAAACTAATCTTTAAAGTCTTTAAGCATGCCTGCAAGAGCACTTGTACCACAACAAAAAAGGCTCACTTTGAAGAATATCTTTGAATAATTGCAAATGAGTGCAATTGGTGGAGCCCTGTTATTTATATTTTCTTTTGGTAAATTTAGAGTACCCAATTATTTTTTTTCCAATTAAGGGGCAATTTAGTGTGGCCAATCTACCTAACCTGCACATCTTTGGTTGTGGGTGTGAAACCCACAGTCACGAGGAGAATGTACAAACGCCATACAGTGACCTGGGCCAGGATTGTACCCAGGTACTCAGATCCATAGGCAGCAATGCTAACCACTGTGCCACCGTGCCGCACAGTGGAACCCGGTCATATTCATTATTCCAATGTGAAGGTGTGGCAAGTTGTGGGCAGGGTCCATTTCCAGGAGAATGTTTTTTAAACCAGGCTTCAAGATCATGGAAACTGTTAATGTAATGTGTGTTGTGTTATGCTTCTTCATGTAGCATAAGCTGCTTCCTTGATGTCTGCTCTGACAAAGGAAGATTCAGACTTGGAGATAAACACGTTTATTGAACAGTTAACAATTCTCCTACTTGAGTTTGACTCTCCTGCTAATCTTACTATAGTAACTCAGTCTAACTAACCAGTTTGCTCTAACCAGTGATGCTTCCTGATCTGTCCCTGTCTCTCAGAGTGTCACCTATGGAAAGAGAAAGAGCATGTGTGCCCTGTCCTTTTATATGGGTAGCCCCCTTGTGGTAGTGTCACCTCTGGGTGGGTCTTGACTGCCCATTGGTCATTCCCTACCTTACTGACCTATTGGTTGAACGTCTTTGTGTCATGGTGACTCTGGTGCTTCCTCTAGTGTTTACCTAGTTATCTACATTAACCCCTTGTGTATCTACAGTGATGCATATCACCACAACGTGCGCTTAAAATCCCATAATCACTAGCACTGATTTGGCCAATTTCAGGAGAATGGTAAAACCAGCACAAAGTCTACACTGTCATGATATTCAAACATACATAATGATGGACAGACCGACCAACGGACCAATTAGCATACATAACACGACAGCCAATCACAGACGAGCAGACACAGTATAAGACAAGAAACACGACACTTCCTGGGCAGCCCATCTGGAGACAGCACAGGGCCAGGACCTCATTAGCAAGACACTCACACAGTCACAACGTGCTGAGTACCAAGTCAGATGTATAAATAGTTGGATGGAATAAAACTGCGTTGTACCAATCGCAACCGTGTTGGTTTGTCTGTACCTCAGAGCACCCAACACCTCATACACTATCTCTCAATCTCATTCAACATAAATAATCTGACTTTTTCTTTGAACCCCTTTTGCACAATAATGTCTTTGGGAACAGGTTTGAATGGGTTTAATTAATTCTATTGTCACCCATGCTTTCTTGAACTGAATCTGGATGATCATTGTATTCCTGCTATACAAACATCAAAGTCTTGTGCTGAGGACTTCTTATTGCTGGCCATAGGAAAGGCAACATTGATAGATGGATACAATTAAAGGACAACTGGGGTACTTTCTGCAGATTTGAAAGCATATTGGAGTATAGGCAAACAAAGTGCAAAATAGAACACCATAGGACAAAATAAATTATTTCATGCAAAGGATTATAATATGACAACTGAAGCATTCAAAGGGGACTCAAGAAAGAGTAGGGAAAATAAGAATACAGTAGATAGCTGAAGAGTGAAGCTTGATAGACTAACGGTGGAGTTTACTGAAACACCAAGAGTTTTTTCAATAAGCAACACAAGAATTGGCTACAAGGAACTGAAAGCAAGATGCACTGCCCTCTGAACGGTGTAAAAGTGTGATTCTACAATTGCATGGAAAAAGAATGTGAGCATATAGCACGCAATGCAAAGTAGTTTGATGAATGTCAAATATCAACTGGCTAACCAGTTGTAATTTATTCCCAAACTTAAAACAATAAATGGAGCAGCTGGCTTGAGCTAATAATTTTTTCCAATAAAACAATGGTAGGGCTCATACACATACAAACATCATCCTCTCTGGGCCAAGATGCACTTTTCTGTTCCCATGATTGGTAATCATAAGTACATAAGAATGTGCCAAAAGGAAAGATTCTGGCAGCAAGTTAAGTAACTGGCACCCAACTCCTGCAATATAATGCAAAATAATAAAATTTAGATTAACCACAGTACAGTCAACTTCCACTGTTGGCAGCAGTTTTGTCCTCATGAATTCTGGCAAAGTGTGAAATCGCAAACCACTTGTGTATGTGCAGTCAACACATGCGCAAGTGAACACTATCCAAAAGAGTTCAACATTTTATAATAGTGAGTTCAACATTGTAAATAGTGGATGAGTGAGGTTTTAGGGCTGCGAACCGTGATTGTGTACAATACATTCGCACGGGTAAACAATTCACAATTAGAGGGTCATGAATGACGGGAGTTGACTTCATATGCAGAAGTTAAAAAGGCAGTAGAATAAGCAGAAGTGGTTCTGAAAGTACAAGAAAGCAAAACTTTTTTAATAATAAAACACATCTAGTCCTTACCTAACAATGGCACTTTGTTCTGTAGTAATTCACAATAGCTTGCAGTAAGGATTCCTACGGGGTTGGTTGGTACAAAGCGTCCCTCCCGTACCAGACGCTCACAAGTTCGCATCAGGGTTCCTGAGAATTGGGAAGGATCAACTCCATAATCTCTCCAACCACCAACCCCATCTGCCACTCCTGAGAGAAAAGCAATTCATATAAAAAAAAAAGATGAAAATTCATTTGAAACTAAAAAAACGAAATGCTAGAAATCGGAAACAAAAGGACGCAATTAGGTACCATCTATGCAAAGAACAGACAAGTCAAAAATAGTGTTGGGTCCTTTGCTGAAGCCGGGTACTTTCATCGTTTACTGTTGTTGGTTTCTCAAAATTTAATCTCATGGGAGATGGATTTGAATTAGAACGAGACACAAATACTTCGGTTTTGCTGGCTAACTAGAAGTGCAGTTAGTTACATTGTTTAAGCCACATTTTAGTAGAAAACACACGCTTTACCAAAAATCAAAATATTTTAATATCTCTCAACAAAGTTTGGATTTCTGGTGCAAATTTACTTGATCCACTGCATCTTTTACAGCTTCAAGTGGCATTTTGACTTCATCAGTAACTGAGAATGTAAACTCAAACAACCAAGTTCAGCGTAACAGGAAGCAGAGTTCGGTCCACAATTTCAAAAACTGGATCACCTCCAGTCATAAAAGTGCAGAAGACCCTTTGTCCCACTGAGTTTGCACCAGCCCTTGGAAAGAGCACCCCACCTAAGCCCATACCTCCACCCTATCCCAGTAACCCCATCCAAGCTCTTGGGGCACTAAGGGCAATTGATCATGGCCAATCCACCTAACCTGCACATCTCTGGACTGTGGGAGGAAACTGGAGCAGACACGGGGAGAACATGCAGACTCTGCACAGACAATGACCCATGCCGGGAATCGAACCTGGGACCCTGGAGCTGTGAAGCAACTGTGCTAACCATGGTGGCGCAGTGGGTAGCACTGCAGCCTCAGCACCAAGGTACCAGGTTCGATCCCAGTTCTGGGTCACTTGTGTGGAGTTTGCACATTCTCTCCTGGTTTGGGTGGGCTTCGCCCCACAACCCAAAGATGTGCAGGGTAGGTGGATTGGCCATGCTAAATTGCCCCTTAATTGGAAACATGAAATGTGTACTCTAAATTTAATATTATAAAACTGTGCTAACCACTGTGCTGCAATGCCACCCCAAGAATTTCCTACGCAGTTGCATCAGTAGTGCATTTATTTTGCAGTGTAAACAAACCAATTTCCCGTCCATACCTATGTATTGAAATAGTTTCCACTAATTATATTTTGAGTAAAAGCAGTAGCACAATGGTTAGCACTGCTGCCTCAGTGCCAGGGACCTGGGTTCAATCCTGGCCATGGGTGACTGTGTGGAGTTTGCACTTCCACCCCTCCTGCGAGAGTTTCCTCCAGGTGCTCCGGTTTCCTCTCAGTCCAAAGATGTGCAAGTTAAGTGGAGTGGCCATGCTAAATTACTCGTGTCCAAAAGATTAGGTGGGGTTACTGTGTTACGGGGATAGGATGGGGGCCTAGGTAGGATGCTCTTTCCAGATGTTGATGCAGACTCAATGGGCCAAATGGCCTCCTTCTGCACTATAGGGATTCTATGAAGTCTGAATTGGGAGATCAAACTGTAACCAGCTCAAAATTGTCCAGCACATTTAAGCCTAGCACTTGGCCGCGAGAAGGCAGGAGTGGCAGAAAAGGGCACAAACAACGGGCGGACAGAAGGACCCACGAGGCGATGTGGAAGCCCTGGCTGCCCAAGAGCGGGAAAGACCGACGACACTGATGCAAACGACAGCCTCTCCCTCCCCACCAGGGGACGGAAGGAAAAGCTTCTTAAAAAGGGAGCTGACCGCCATGAGGGAGATGAAAACAGAATTCCAGGTGGTGGTAAAGGAGGCGGTGACGGGAGGCGATGGCTTCCCTTCAGCACACGACAGACAGCCTGGGGAAGGTGGTGGAGGCACAGGAGAAAACAATCCTGGACCTTGAAAAGGTTTTGTCAGACAGGATCGTGGCTCTGGAGGCAGACGTGAAAAGGTTTGTGGCGGCCCAGGGGAACTTGAAGAGGAAGGTAGAGGACCAGGAGAACAGGCCACGGCGGCAAAATATTCAGATTGTGGGTTTTCCAAAGGGCATCAGGGGCAGAGACCCAACAGACTATATTGCCCAAATGCTGGGTAACTTAGTCTTTTTTATTTATTTTTTTATTTATTTTATTGGAAATTTTTTCAAACCAACATTTTTCCCTCTTACAAAACAAACGGAACAATAACAAAATAGAAATTTTTAACAATACACAAGTAACAAAACCCCATTATCTATTGACCTATACTAAACTAAACCCCCCCCCCCCTTGGGTTGCTGCTGCTGGTCATCTGTCTTCCCTCTAACATTCCCCTAGGTAGTCGAGAAATGGCTACCACCGCCTGGTGAACCCTAGAGCCGATCCTCTCAGGGCAAACTTTATCTGCTCCAGTTTAATAAACCCCGCCATATTGTTTACCCAGGCCTCCAGTCCGGGGGGGTTTTGCCTCCTTCCACACGAGTAGGATCCTACGCCGGGCTACTAGGGATGTAAAGGCCACGACATCGGCCTCTTTCGCCTCCTGCACTCCCGGCTCTTCCGCAACTCCAAATAGAGCTAACCCCCAGCTTGGTTTGACCCGGGCATTCACCACCTGCGAGATCACTCCCGTCACTCCCTTCCAATATCCTTCCAGTGCCGGGCACGCCCAAAACATATGTGCGTGGTTTGCCGGGCTCCCGCCACACCTCCCACATCTGTTCTCCACTCCAAAGAACCTGCTCAATCTTGCCCCTGTTATGTGTGCTCTACGTAGCACCTTAAATTGAATCAGGCTAAGCCTGGCGCATGAGGAAGAGGAGTTTACCCTGCTTAGGGCATCAGCCCACAAACTCTCTTCTATCTCCTCCCCTAATTCTTCTTCCCACTTTCCCTTTAGTTCTCCCACCAACTCCTCCCCCTCTTCCCTCATCTCTCTGTAAATCTCTGACACCTTGCCCTCTCCGACCCACACCCCTGAAAGCACCCTGTCCTGTATCCCGTGTCGGGAGCAACGGAATTTCCCTCACCTGTTGTCTAGTAAACGCCCTCACCTGCATATATCTCAAGAAATTTCCCCGGGGTAACTTATACTTTTCCTCCAATGCTCCCAAGCTCGCAAAAGTCCCATCTATGAATAAATCTCCCACCTTCCTAATTCCCAACTGGTACCAGCTCTGAAATCCTCCATCCATTCTTCCTTGGGCGAACCTATGGTTGTTCCTGATAGGGGACCCCACCAGGGCTCCCCGCACCCCTCTCTGTCGCCTCCACTGTCCCCATATGTTCAGTGTTGCCGCCACCACCGGGTTAGTGGTATACTTTTTAGGTGAGAGCGTAGCGGTGCCGTCACCAGCGCCTCTAAACTCGTCCCTTTACAGGACTTTCTCTCCAGTCTTTTCCACGCCGCTCCCTCACCCTCCATCATCCATCTACGTATCATTGCCACATTGGCGGCCCAATAATAATCTCCCAAGTTCGGTAGTGCCAGTCCTCCTCTATCCCTACTACGCTGAAGAAACCCCCTCCTTTCTCTCGGAACTTTCCCTGCCCACACAAAGCTCGTGATGCTCCTATCTATTTTATTAAAAAGGTCCTGGTGATTAATATAGGGAGACATTGAAATACAAATAAGAACCTCGGGAGGACCATAATCTTAATTGTTTGCACCCTACCCGCCAGCGATAAAGGCTGCATGTCCCACCTCTTGAAGTCCTCCTCCATTTGTTCTACCAGCCGTGTCAGATTAAGTCTGTGCAAGGTTCCCCAGCTCCTAGCGATCTGAATCCCCAGGTATCGGAAGTTTCTTTCCACTTTCCTTAGCGGTAAGCCTTCTATCTCTCTACTCTGGTCCCCTGGATGTATCACAAATAATTCACTCTTCCCCATGTTTAGCCTATACCCCGAGAATTCCCCAAACCTCCTCAAAATTCGCATAACCTCGATCATCCCCCCCGCTGGGTCCGACACGTATAACAGTAGGTCATCCGCGTATAACGAGACTCGGTGTTCTTCTCCCCCTCTAATCACCCCTCTCCATTTCCTGGAGTCTCCCAACACCATGGCCAGCGGTTCAATTGCCAACACAAGTAACAATGGAGACAGCGGGCATCCCTGTCTTGTTCCCCTATATAATCGGAAATACTCCGATCTATGTCGACCTGTAACTACGCTTGCCGTTGGTGCCCCATAAAGAAGTCTAACCCATCGAATAAACCCATTCCCAAACCTAAACCTCCTACACTTCCCATAAATACACCCACTCCACCCCATCAAATGCCTTCTCTGCGTCCATTGCCGCCACTATCTCTGCCTCCCCCTCCACTGGGGGCATCATTATCACCCCTAATAGTCGTCGCACGTTAACATTCAGTTGTCTCCCTTTTACGAACCCTGCCTGGTCTTCGTGCACCACCCCCAAGACACAGTCCTCTATCCTCGATGCCAGTACCTTTGCCAGCAAATTGGCGTCCACGTTCAATAGTGAAATAGGTCTATATGACCCGCACTGCAACGGATCTTTGTCTCTCTCCAAAATTAGCGATATCGTCGCCTCCGACATCGTCGGGGGTAGAGGCCCCCCTTCCCGGGCCTCATTGAACGTCCTCGCCATCAACGGGGCCAACAAGTCCACATATTTTCTGTAGTATTCCACCGGGAACCCGTCCGGCCCCGGAGCATTCCCTGCTTGCATGCTTCCCAGTCCCTTAATAACCTCGTCCACCTCAATCAGCGCCCCCAGGCCTGCCACCTCCTGCTCCTCCACTTTCGAGAACCTCAATTGGTCCAGGAACTGCCGCATCCCCTCCCCTCCCTCTGGGGGTTGAGACCTATACAGTTCCTCATAGGTCTTGAACACCTCATTTATCTTTCCTGCCCTTCGCACAGTGTCTCCCCTTTCATCCCTAATTCCTCCTATCTCCCTCGCTGCTGCCCTCTTTCGCAGTTGGTGCGCCAACAGGCGACTAGCCTTTTCCCCATATTCATACCTCCTCCCCTGTGCCTTCCTCCACAGTACCTCCGCCTTTCTGGTGGTCAGAAGGTCAAACTCGGTCTGGAGTCGTCTCCTCTCCCTGTACAGCTCCTCCTCCGGGGTCTCTGCAAATTCCCTGTCCACCCTTAAAATCTCCCCCAGTAATCTATCCCTTTCCTTGGCCTCTGTTTTCCTTTTGTGGGCCCCAATAGAAATCAGCTCTCCTCTGACCACCGCTTTTAGTGCTTCCCAGACCACTCCCACAGGGACCTCGCCGTCGTCATTGACCTCCAGGTATCTCTCAATACACCCCCTCACTCTTGCACACGCTCACTCATCCGCCATCAGTCCCACATCTAATCGCCAGAGTGTTCTCTGCTCCCTGTCCTCTCCTACTTCCAGGTCCACCCAATGTGGGGCATGATCCGAAACTGCTATGGCTGAGTATTCAGCTTCTTCCACCCTAGAGATCAACGACCTTCCTAAAACAAAAAAAATCTATCCGGGAGTACACTTTATGGACATGGGAGAAGAAGGAAAACTCCCTAGCCCTAGGTCTAAGAAATCGCCATGGATCCACTCCCCCCATTTGGTCCATAAACCCCTTAAGTACCTTGGCCGCTGCCGGCCTTCTTCCGGTCCTTGAGCTGGATCTATCTAGCCCCGGGTCCAGCACCGTATTAAAGTCCCCTCCTAAAATCAAGTTTCCTACCTCTAGGTCCGGTATACGCCCCAGCATCCGTCTCATAAATCCCGCATCGTCCCAGTTTGGGGCATACACATTAACCAACACGACCTCCATTCCTTCCAGCCTGCCACTCACCATTACATATCTACCTCCGCTATCTGCTATGATGTTCTTTGCTTCAAATGCTACCCGTTTCCCCACCAAAATGGCCACCCCTCTATTCTTTGCATCCAGTCCTGAGTGGAACACCTGTCCCACCCATCCTTTCCTTAACCTAACTTGGTCCGCCACCTTTAGGTGCGTCTCTTGGAGCATAACCACGTCTGCCCTTAGTCCTTTCAAATGCGCGAGCGCTCGGGCCCTTTTTAATCGGTCCATTCAGGCCTCTCACGTTCCACATGATCAGCCTCACTAGGGGACTACCTGCCCCCCTCCAGTGTCGACTAGCCATTACCTTCTCTAGGCCAGTCCCATATCCCGCCTCCGCGCTCCCGCTCGCTCCCCCAGCGTCGCACACCGTCCCCGACCACCCACTCTTTAGCCATTTCCTTTTGGATTTCCGCAGCAGCAACCCAGTTGTCCCCTTCTCTTCCCTTTCCCTTTCTCCCCCCCCCCCCCCCCCCGCTAGATCCCCATCTAGCTTGATTGCTCCCCCCATATCACTTCCCTAAGTCAGCTGACTTCAACTGACCCCGGCTACTCCTGCTCACTCCTCGACCCCCCCCCCGGTGTGAGGGAACTCCCATCCGCCTTGTGCCTGTTTTCCCGCCTTATTCTTTCTGGCGCGGGAACATCCCTTTACCTGACCCGCCTCTTATGGCGCAGCTCCCTTTCCCCTCCCCCTCCTCCGACTATGTCCCGTCTTTCCCCCCTCACCGGCGCCCACATTTCCCCAGTGTCTCCCCCCTTCCCTGTTTACTTCTCGAATAACTTTCACCATAACATTATCAAAAACAATAACAATAACAATTCCCTGCAGCATCAGTCCCTCAGTTCCGGTACAGTTTCTCTTCGTTGATGAAGGACCATGCTTCCTCCGCCGTCTTGAAATAATAGTGTCTCTCCTGATACGTGACCCATAGTCTTGCCAGCTGCAGCATCCCAAACTTCACCTTCCTTTTGTGCAAAACCTCTTTGGCTCGGTTGAAGCTCGCCCTCCTTCTCGCCACCTCCGCACTCCAATCCTGGTATACCCGTACCACTGCATTCTCCCATCTGCTACTCCGCACCTTTTTAGCCCATCTCAGGACCTCTTCTCTGTCCTTAAGGCAGTAGAATCGCACGATTATCGCCCTCTGTGGTTCTCGCGCATTTGGTCTTCTCGCCGGGAACCGATTTGCCCACTCCACCTCCATGGGGCCCGCAGGGGCCTCAGCACCCATCAGTGAGCTCAGCATCTTACTTGCGTACGCTCCACAGTCCACTCCTTCCACACCCTCAGGGAGACCTAGTATCCTAAGGTTCTTCCTTCGCGCTCCGTTTTCAAGGGCCTCAATCCTGTCAGCACACTTTTTATGAAGTGCCTCGTGCGTCTGAGTCTTAACCGCCAGGCCCAGGACCTCGTCCTCAATATCTGACACCTTCTGCTCCACCACGCGGAGCTCAGTCTCCTGGGTCTTTAAAGTCTCCTTAAGCCCCTCAATTGCCTGTAGCATCGGGGTCAGTACCTCCCTCTTCAGCAGGTCCACGCACCGTCTCACTACTTCATCCTGCTCAGGCCCCCATGTCGCCTGCGATTTCTCCGCCGCCATTTTGTTCTCCACTCCCTCTGACCTCGTGGTCGAAGATTCTTCGGGCTGCAGCCACCACCGCCAGTTTTTCCTTTCGTCGTTTGGGGGGGGGAGGGGGGGGGGGGGACGGGACGGGGACGACGACTCCCTTCCCACACGCCCCACACCGGGTTATTCGGCCGGCAAAATCCCCGTTGGGGCTCTTAAGAGCCTGAAGATCCGTCGGAGCTGGAGCCGCCGAAACGTGCGGCTAGCTCATCCTCGCCGCAACCGGAAGTCCCTGGGTAACTTAGTCAAGAGAGAGACAGCTTCCCCAACCCCCCAGAACTCGACAGGGCACACAAGTCGCTCCAGCCGAAACGCAAAGCAGAAGAACAAGAGAGCAATCGCTAAGCTGCATCGGACCGGGAAAAGATCCTGAGGTGGGCCCAGCAGACGAAGTCGAGCTCATGGGAAGGGCACAGAATCCAAGTCTCCCAAGACATCACTTTCTTTTTTTTTTAAATAAACATTTTATGGAGGTATTTTTGGTATTGTAACAACAACAAAATAAACAATGTACATGAAACTAGAAACAGTGCAAAAGCAGTCTCCCTTCCTGACAGGTCCCACCTTTATTAACCTCCTACTCTTAGCTAAACTAACCCCCCCCCCACCCTTCTGCTGACGATTAATTTCCCACAAAGAAGTCGACGAACGGTTGCCACCTCCGGGTGAACCCTAACATTGACCCTCGCAAGGCAAACTGGATTTTCTCCAAACAGAGAAAGCTAGCCACGTCCGATACCCAGGTCTCCGACTTTGGGGGCTTTGAGTCCCTCCAAGCTAATGGTATCCGTCTCTGGGCTACCAGGGAAGCAAAGGCAAGAGCGTCTGCCTCTTTCTCCTCCTGGATTCCCAGGTCTTCCGACACCCTGAAAATCACCACCTCTTGACTCAGTGCCACCCTTGTTTTTAAACACCGCGGCGCAGGCATGACATCTGCAAACCTCTGCCAACATCCCCCAAGCTTCAGACATGTCCAAAACATGTGGACATGGTTCGCTGGTCCTCCCACACATCTTGCGCATCCGTCTTCCACCCCAAAGAATCTGCTCATCCGGGCCGCTGTCATGTGAACCTGATGAACAACATTAAATTGTATCAGGCTGAGCCTGACACATGTTGCGGACGCGTTGACTCTACTCAACGCGTCCACCCATAGACCATCCTCTATCTCTCCTCCCAGCTGCGCTTCAGGTCCTCGGTCTGCGTGTCCTCTGATCCCATAAGTTCCTTGTAAATGTCAAAGACGCTCCTTTCTCGAACGCTCAAACTTCTTCGAGTTTGGGTAGGGTGCTCTTTCCAAGAGCCGGTGCAGACTCAAAGGGCCGAATGGCCTCCTTCTGCACTGTAAATTCAATGATAATCTATGATTAATCTAGGACAAAGGTTCTGTGCAACATCGTGGGCCGAAGGGCCTGTTCTGTGCTGTATTTTCTATGTTCTATGTTCTCCTACCTACCCTCTGGAAACGACCCTGTCCTGAATTTTCCTTAGCGGTAGGAGCGGGAAGGTTGACACCTGTTTACGTAGGAAGTCCCGCACCTGCAGATACCCTGAATTTGTTTCCCTTCGCCAACCCAAACTTCTCCTCCAACGCCCTCATACTCAGAAAGCTCCCCTCTATAAACAAATCCCGCATCCTCTCAATCCCTGCTCTCCGCCATATCCGGAACCTCCAATCCATACCTCCCGGGGCAAACTGGTGATTATTACAGATTGGGGACCAGATTGATGCTCCCTCTGCTCCCACATGTCTCCTCCATTGCCCCCAGACTCTCGGGGCCACCACCACCACGGGGCTGGTGGAGTACCGTGCCGGCAGGAACGGCAGAGGCGCAGTTACCAACATCCCCAGACTGGTGCCCTTGCATGAAGCTGCCTCCATACGCTGCCATGACGACCCTCCCCGCACCACCCCCTTCCTGATCATGGCTATATTCGCCGCCCAGTAATAGTTACTAGAATTTGGCAGCGCCAGCCTGCCCTCTCCCCGACTCCGCTCAAGCATTACCTTCCTTACTCGCGGGGTCTTGCCCGCTTAAACGAAGCCAGTGATCACTTTGTTGACCCGTTTTTAAAAAGACTGGAATAAAGATGGGGAGACACTGAAATACAAACAAGGAATCTCAGGAGGACTGTCATCTTCACCATCTGCATCCTCCCGGCCAGTGAAAACGGAAGCGCGTCCCATCGCAGAAAATAGTCCTTCATTTGGTCTACTAGTCGGGTCAGATTTAATTTATGCAACCGGTCCTATTCCCGCGCCACTTAAATTCCTAGGTACCTAAAGCTGCCCCCTACTAATGTAAACTGCAGCTCCCCCAATCGCCTCTCCTGTCCCCTCGCCTGGGCAGCAAACATCTAACTTTTCCCCATATTTAGCTTACACCCTGAAAACTGGTCAGATTCCCCTAGAATCCTCATGATTTCTTCCATCCCCTCTATTGGGTCCGATACATACAGAAGCAGGTAGTCTACATAGAGCGAGACTCTTGCGCTCCACCCCCCATCCCGGACCAGCCCCTTGAGGCACTCCGAGCAATTGCCAGCGGCTCTATAGCTAGCGCGAACAAGTGGGGCGAGGGGACATCCCGGTCTTGTCCCTCGGTGCAGCCTAGAATAGTCCAATGTTGGCCTATTCATCTGTACGCTTGTCACAGGAGCCTGACACAGCAACCTGACCCAGTCAATAAAGCCCCACCCAAATTCGAACCATCCCAGTACCCCCCACAGATAATCCCATTTTACCCAATCAAAAGCCTTTTCTGCATCCATTGCGATCACTACCTCCTACTCCCTACCTTCCGGGGGCATCATGATCACGTTTAACAACCTTCTTACATTGGCCACCAACTGCCTACCCTTAACAAACCCCGTCTGGTCCTCCCCAATAACATCTGGAACACAATCCTCAATCCTGGAGGACAAGATTTTGACCAGCAACTTGGCATCTACATTCAACAGGGAGATCGGCCTGCGGGACCCACTGAGCTCCGGGATCTTGTCCCGCTTCAGAACCAGCAAAAGCGTGTCCTGTGACATCGTCGGGGGCAGTACCCCTCTTTCCCTTGCCTCATTGACCTTCCTCATCAACACCGGCCCGATCTTGGGCGTCCAATCGAAGCTCCAGCCGCTCAATTGACTTTTATTGGGCCCAGGCAGTCCCGTTTCTGCTTAGCAAAGCCTTCCTGAATAACTTGCATTAGCTGCTCCAGTGACCGCTGGGTTGACAAACCAGAGGTCCGGTCCTCCGCCATGCTGTCTCCTGCTGCAGCTTCAGCCCCAGCCTCCTCTGTCTTTCTGTGTCTGCCTTTACAAGCACTTCTAAGTCCTTCTCTCCATGCACCGATGTGGGAATTCAGTACACAATTGCCTCTGTCATCAGTTTCAAGACATCACTTTCAACATCATGCTCACCAGCACATTACTGCAAATGTTTGCTCTATTTAACAAACATCATAGAAACAGAAGGAGGAGGCCATTTAGCCCATTGAGCCTGCTCCACCATTCATTATCATGGCTGATCATCAAGTTGTCCAAAGCCCAGTCACTGTTACTCAGACCATAATTTCCTTGCCCAGTTTCATTCTCATATCAACAATTACAAAAGAACAAATCATAGAATCCCTCCAGCACTGTAGGTGGCCATTCGACCCATCACATTCTATCATTTAATTTGTGAAAGCTGTTGAGCTGTTTTGTCAAAAAAGGTTAATTGTTTGCAGCAGTTTGACAAACCCTCCCAGAACTTCGTCATACTCAGCCAGAGCATATTTGTGATTTACATAATTTTAAATCTATGATTCTGCAACTCAACAAACTGCCAATGGTTTAGTACATTGGATCAGATATTATTGTTTGCCAAGTCATCAGATCTTTCATATGAATTACCAACTGGGCAGCACGGTAGCATGGTGGTTAGCACAATTGCTTCACAGCTCCAGGGTCCCAGGTTCGATTCCCGGCTTGGTTCACTGTCTGTGCGGAGTCTGCACGTTCTCCCAGTGTGTGCATGGGTTTCCTCCGAGGGCTCCGGTTTCCTCCCACAGTCCAAAGATGTGCAGGTTAGGTGGATTGGCCATGATAAATTGCCCTCAGTGTCCAAAATTGCCCTTAGTGTTGGGTGGGATTACTGGGTTATGGGGATAGGGTGGAGGTGTTGACCTTAGGTAGGGTGCTCTTTCCAAGAGCCGGTGCAGACTCGATGGGCCAAATGGCCTCCTTCTGTACTGTAAATTCTATGAACTGCCATTAAGCATACAATTCTTGAATTATACAGTGAAGACTTGTATACGCCCAATCCTTTTATCAGAGTTTTGGCCAATCATAGATCACATAGATCATAGATTGGGTGGCTGAAAGCAAACGTTCCAGGATTTGCGCAAATCCCTCAATGTTTTGCAGCAGCCAAAGGCTCTGAACCTTGTGCAGTGTTTCAGTCCAATACACATCAGCAACTTTTGGCATTCGTCTTCCTAACAAATTGTGTACGGAGTACGAACCAAGCAGTGCCGTAAGTGTCTCACGATCCATTCAGCACAAATGAAAATGCAAGAGAATCTTTCAGCTTAGCTTTCAGAGATTTGAAACTGCCAGACAGATACAATAAACAGATAATTTGCTTCAACTCAAATGTTCTGCAGAATTTGGTGGGTTCCAGTTTTCTAATAGAGTGCCCATGAGTGTCAATTTATTTTAACCACCTTCAGAAAATCTTCCACAGGACACAACTTTCAAAATCATTGGAAATAGTTTCAGAAAAGGTCCTGCTGAGAATTAGTCGCAAAATTTCATGCACTTTCTGAAACCTATTGGAAATTTGTCAAATACAGATATTGATAATGCTTCTTAAATTATTCCTCTGACTTTCAACAAATGACTGTTTTCCCACACCCAAACACCAGAATTGTTAAGCAAGTTTTGCCCAATCACAAAATCACATCCAACAGCAGACAGGTTGCCTTGGTCTGGCAAGCATGGGCTGGTTGAGTACAGTCTGTACTCTGCCTTTTACGAACAACTGAAGGAACATGCTGTTTGACTTCGATCAGCCAATTGTTGGGGCATACGACCAATGTACCTGGAACCACACTCGCAATAAACTTCAAATTCATTCACAACATGGCTCAATTGTGGTAGGCCAAAATGTCTTTTTGGACTCAATGGCAACATTCTCGTTATTGGAAAATACCATGAGCATAGCGTAGTAGCAGCATGAAACAGCTTCCTTAACCTGTTCACATTTTTGTTCCTGCTCTTTATCAGAATCTATTTTTCCTGAACCGTTGAACTCCATTTTATTTGTTTGCCCATTGCGCTGCTTCTCTACATCATTGTTAGCCAATATGATTTTCCACTTAATTCTCTGGAGAATGAAATGGCATTTCATAGTACAGTCTACCAAACAAAAGCCAAGCAACCTGTGGCAGTATTCATTAACCCAAGTAGGCTGGGAATAAATAATTGAGTATAGGACAGTTGAAGAATAATGGTGGATTTTCAGGGAGATATTAAACACCTCTCAATTAAAGTATATTCCTGAGAGGAAGAGGAAGTGTAAAAGTGAGAAAAACATTCCACGGCTGAACAAGGAAGTCAACAAAGACAAAGGCAAAAACAGAGGCACGCTGGAGGATTAGGAGAACTTTAAGATTCAGCAAAAGGCTACTAAAAAGAGCCAAGATGAACTACAAAAGGAAACTAGCAGAAAACAAACACTACATACTTATAGAAACTTTTGGTGTCAAAGAGAATAGCTAAAGTAAATGTTGGCCCTTTAGGGGATGATACTGGTGAGGTAATAATGGGGAACTGATGGCATGGCTGAGGCACTGAACCAATATTTTGTCTCCGTCTTCACAGTCGAGGACAATAAAAACTTTCCAAAAACTGCAGCTAATGCAGAGGTACTTGATGCAGTAACTATCATTTGGGAGACTATATTGAATAAACTAATGGGATTAAATGCAGATAAGTCTTTGGGAGCTGATGGTCTGCACCCTAGGGTATTAAGGGAGGTGGCAGCGGAGATGATGAATGCATTGGTTATGATATTTCAGAATTCCGTATTCAGGAAGGGCCCCGGTGAATTGGAAACACACTAATGTGACATCCCTATTCAAAAAGGGAGGGGCAAAAAACAGGAAACTATAGACCAGTTAGTTTGACCTCTGTGGTGCAGAAGTTGCTGGAATCAATCATTAAGGAGTAGATGACTGAACATTTGGAAATACAAAGCTCAATTCACAATTGTCAGCATTGGTTATGAAGGGCAAATCATGTTTAACAAACTTGCGCGAGTTCTTTGAGGACGTAACCAGCAAGGTGGATAATGGGGAACCAGTACGCGGTATATCTAGACTAAGGCGCTTGACAAAGTGCTGCATAAAAGACTGATCCAGAATGTGGAAGGGAAGTTAATGAGTTACCAATTTAGAAGCATGCTGGGAATATTGACTATATTTTAACACTGCTTTTGAGCAAAAAATGTAGGTCAAGTAATGTAAACTAAATACGGCTTAGTATTTTGTACTCGGCCTTATGATAATAAGTTGTTCTTCCGAAGGACAACAAAATGCGGACTCGAATTGTTTTTAAACCAAGGGCAAAACATTCATATTTCCTCTTGCGTATGTTCCCAAGCTTTATCTCTTCAAAGTTGTTTATTTCACACTATAAATATAATGGTTTTCGGCTGTATAACTCAGTGCGGTGCCCTGGCTTTGCAGCTAGAACACGGTCTCTCCGCAAATATATTTGTGTAAATAAATTTCCTTAAATCGAACCTAGAGGAATTTGTTTTTATTATGATTTCCACGTCACAGAAGGAGAGATTGCAGGGAATTGGGGGCAGGGTACTAGATTGGATTGAGGACTGCCTGACTGACAGAAAGCAGAGGGTCGGGATAAATGGGTCCTTCTCTGGCTGGCGAACTGCAACTAGCAGGGTGCTGCAGGAATAATCCCCGGACCTCAAATATTTACAATCTATATAAATGATCTGCAAGCAGGAACAGTGCAACATAGCAAAGTTTGCAGATGATGGGTGGGAAAGCAGGCAGTGAAGTAGATAAATATTTTACAGACGGATATAGATACGCTTCTGTGGATAACGTGAGGTTATCCATTTTGGTCAAAAAAATAGAAAGGCAAGTCATCTAAATGGAAAGCAGATTCAAAAAGCACCTGGACAGAGGGATCTGGGTGTCTGTTCATGAATCGCAGAAAGTCAGTATGCAATTAAAAAGGCAAATGGCATGTTAACGTTTATTGCAAAAGGACTGGAGTATAAAAGGAGAGAAGTGTTGTTGCAGTAGCATAGGGTGTTGGTGAGACCACATCTGGAGTAGTGTGTCCAGTTTTGGTCTCCTTATTCGAGGAAGGATGTGGTGGCATTGGAGGCAGTTTAGAGGAGGCTCACCAGATTGATTCCAGGGATGAAAGGGTTGACGTACGAGAAAGAATTAAACAATTTGGGCTTATATTTGCTGGAGTTTAGAAGGATGAGAGAGGATCTGATTGAGGTGCATAAAATTACTAAAAAGGGATTTGAGTAAACGTAGACCAAATGTTGGCCCTTGTGGGGTAATCTAGAATGGGAGGTCACAAATATAGGTTTGAGGTGGTAAATTTAGAACTGAGACGAGGGGGAATTACTTCTCAGAGGGTGGTGAATTTGTGGTACTCTGCCCCATAGTGCGATGGAGTCGGAGTCATTAAATGGTTTGAAGTAGGAGATAAATATTTTTCTGATCAGCTTAATGGCATATGGGGAACAGGTAGGGAGGTGGATTTGAGACCAGAGATCAGCTATGATCTGATTGAATTGCGGAGCAGGGCAGGTCAAGAGGCTGAATTGCCTCCTTAGGCTCCTAATTCCTATGCTACGTTTCCAAGAGATGGGTTTCATGTAAGACAAAGTTTAGAGGGAGTCGGGGACAGGAGGATGAAGGTAAAACAAAGATTAGGAAGGCAGATGAAGGAAATCCTATTCAAATGAAACACTGGAGATCAGACTGATTCCCTATGGAGGATAGAAATTATGGGGTCCTTGATTCTGCCCCCACATTCCCAGGAACAGGCAACTAAATGAATTGAAGTACAGGTAAGTAGAGGAATTGAAAAAGGTCCGAATCCACTAAAGTAAAGACCAGGAAGTGGGTCAACTGTTGTGGAGGCATAGAAAAAAAGTTGAAAGTCTACTGCTGTATGCGAGAGGGAGCTTGGGGGTCATCAGGAAAAGGAAGTTTTCCAGCCAGTACTTCATTTTCTGTTCTGGAAAAATAGAACCCGCAACCTTTCAGCATCACAGACAGTCAGCTGCATTTGCTACTGACACATGCCATTGAAATATAAAACAAAAATGACAGGAGGACTGGGCGGCCCAGTGGTTACCACTGCTGCCTCATAGCGCCAAGGACCCGGGTTCGATCCAGCCCCCTGTTGCTGTCCGTGGAGTTTGCACATCATCTCAGTGTTTGCGTGGGTGTCATCCCCACAACCCAAATATGTGCAGGCCAGGTGGATTGGTGATGCTAAGTTGCCCCTTAAATTGGGGGTGAAAAAGCATCAGTTTAAAACAGTGATGAAATGAGGGTCAAAACCAGGTTGTGGGCATCACTGGCGAGGCAAACATTTGTCATCTATCCCCAATTTCCCCAGAGGTGGTGATTAACCACTTTCTTGAACTGCTGCTGGCCATGTGGTGTAGGTACATCCACAGCAAATGAATTCTAGGATTCTGACCCAACAAGTGAAGTATTGGAGTTCAGATTGAAGTCAGGATGGTGGGGGGCTTGGAGGGCAATTTCCTCCGATTTATTTTTATTCTTTCATGGGATGTGGGTGTCACTGGCTGGGCCATCATTTATTGTCCATGCCTAATTGCCCTTGAGTGGCTTGCTTGGCCATTTCAGGGAGCATTTTAAGAGTCAATCACATTGCCATGGGTCTGGAGTCACATGCAGACTAGTCCAGGCAAGGGTGGCAGATTTCCTTCCCTAAATGACATTGGCAAACCAGTTGGGTTTTAATGAATAGACCATGGTCATTACAGATTTTTTAATTCCAGGTATTTTTTATTGAATTCAAAGTGCACTATATGCCGTGATGGCATTTGAAACTGGGTCCCCGAGCATTACCCTGGGTCTCTGGATTACGAGCTCAGGTGACAATACTAGACCACCGCATCCCCATTGACACGTTTTTCTCGGGCTCCTGGATGCCACACTGGCTCAAATGCAGCATTGATGTTAAGGGCAGACATTTTTACCTCATGTTCAGCTCTTTTGTCTTTGTTTGGACCAGGGTTGCAATGAAGTCAGGAGCTGAATGGCCCTAATGGAGCCCAAACGGAGCACCAGTGAGGAAGTTATTTCTGATTAAGTTTTGCTTGATGGTACTGTTGACAATACTTTCCATCACTTTGCTGTGATCAAGAGTAGACCAATGGGATGGGACTAGATCAGGGTGAATTTGTCCTGCATTTTGCAAACAAGACAACCAATATTCCACTGTCAGGTAGATGAGGATGTTGTAGCTGTACTAGAAAGGTTTGGTTAGGGACAATCAGTTCTTGAACACATGTCTACTATTCCTGCCAAACATTGTCAGGATCCACAGTCTTTGTAGTATACAGTTAAGCAAAGAGAGGAGTGGTACAGGATAAAATCCAAGCAATGGCGTTTTGCATGAGCTGAAATATATGGAGACTGGAAAATAGGACAACAGCCAGGAGGGTTGAAACAGTTGTGATTTGAGGATGACAAAGGCATTCATGAAGACCTCCGTAGCCACCAGTTGATTTTATTTAGACACCGTGGAGGAACAGAGTCTCAGGACCACCAAATAGCTTTTAACAAAAAAAATAAAATTAAACATCAAGTGACTACAATACTCCTCACCCCTGTCCTTTATCTTCACAAATGTAAACAGGTTACAAGACATACCTTGTGCTATAATGTTTTTGGTAAACACAGACCCCTCAAATCCACAGGCTGACTGTGGTCAGACACAGTCCACTCTGAAATCAAGTGGCAGTGAATATCTATCAAATCCCCCCCCCCCCCCACACAGACAATTCTAACGCCATGGGCCCACTTATCTCAGTGGACTCCGGCTTCCGCACGAGTGAGCCCAAACTCCAGGAAAACATGCTTGAGAATCTTCTTTCAAACAATGCTTTTCCTCAGTTGTTCCCAACAAGGATCCGCTTTGAAGTTTTACAATTCTCCTTTCAGTATTTCATTTGTATTGAAGGCTTTCACATACATGGGGTGGTTTTTGGACAAGCTGGAATTTCCCCAGGTGGAGGAAGCAAAGAAGCGTTGGAGGAGCCCCTGGGGCTGAGGGAGGTGCTGGATAGTATCAGGGGTATGAAGTCAGGGAAGGTCCCAAGAAGGGATGGGTACCCGTAATTTTATAAAGAATCTGCGACAGACCTGGCACCACATCTGTTGGGGGCGTTTAATGAAGTGCTGGAGAAGGGGGAACTGCCAGAGATGATGATGCAGTCAGTAATTACACTAATCCTGAAAAAGGGGAAGGACCAGGTGGAATGTGGGTCGTATAGGCCCATATCACTATTGAACACGGATGTGAAAGTATTGGCTAGGTTGTTGGCGGGGAGGATGAAGGATTGTGTCCCCAAGCTGGTTGCAGAAGATCAAACAGGCTTTGTGAAGGACAGGCAGCTCGTGAGTAATAAAAGACGGCTGTTGAATGTATTGATGAATCCGTAGAGAGCTCTGGTACCGGAGGTGGTGGTGTCGTCCATTTACGAGGAGAAGGCATTTGATCGGATGGAGTTGTGGTACTTGTTCAAAGTTTTGGGACGGGATTTGTCTTATGGATGCGGTTGCTGTATGAGGCACCAAGGGCGAGTTTGAGAACGAATAATACGAGTTCGAGAAGATTTGGCTTACACAGGGGTAAGAGGCAGGGGTGACCGCTGTCGCCATTGCTGTTTGCACTGGTCAGAGCCTTTGGCGATGGCTCTTAGGGGGTCGGGGGAGTGGCAGGGTATTATGGAGATACAGAGGAAGCATCGGATGTCGCTCTAGGCGATGACCTTTTACTGTATGTTTCAGATCCGCTGGAGAGAATGGGGATTATGGGCTGCTGGGGAGGTTTGGAAGGTTCTCGGGGTGCGAACTGAATGTAGGGAAAAGCAAGGTTTTCCTGGTGAATGAGCAGGGACAGCAGGCTAATTTTTTGAGGGGGGGGGGAGAAAATGTCATTTACAGTTGCAAGGGATAGGTTCTGCTATTTGGAGATTCAGGTCACGAGGGAATGGACGGGGCTCCATAAGTGGAACTTAACAAAGCTGGTGGAGGAAGCCAGGGAGGTTCTTAGCAGGTGGGTTACACTGCACTTGACATTGGCGGGGAGGGTCCAAGTGGTGAAAATGAATATTCTGCCGGGTTGTTTATTTTTCAGGCTCTCCCGATCTTTATACCAAAGTCCTTTTTTCATTTCGGACTTTGTATGGGCGGGGAAGGTGCCGAGGGTCAGGAGGACCCTGCTACAGAGGTAGAGGCAGCAGGGGGGGGTTGCCAAACCTGCTTCATTATTATTGGGCAGCTGTGGTGGGAAGGAGAAGGGGTAGAGGCAGAGGAGGGATCTTGTAGGGGGTCCAGTTTGAGGGCTATGGTGACAGCAGTTTTAGGGTGGAAGGGATGTCTGTGTTAACACCACTGCGCGAGAATCATGGGTTTGAGCAGAGGGGGGGGGGGGGGGGGGGGGCGCAGCATGTGAACAATGTGCACAGGAGGTGGAAAAGGTTGGGCTGGTCAAGGTGAGGGATCTGTATTTGGAGCAAGGATTCGCCAGTCTGGAGGAGCTAAGGGAGAGGGTAGAGCTGCCGAGGGGCAGTAAGTTCAGGTATCTGCAGGTTAGGGACTTTGTGCGAAGCATCTGGAGGGGGTTCACTAGGTTGCCGCGATACACCCTGCTGGAGCGACCTACTTCTGGATGTGGAAGGGGGAGGGAGGAATTGGGGATATATACACAAGTGGCTGGGGGGAGGCAGGGAGGAGAGTGGGTGGTGACGATCAAGGAGAAATGGGAAGCGGAGTAGGATGGGAGATCAATTGGGGAGTATGGAGTGAGGCACTGTGTAGGGTAAACGGGACCTCCTCCTGTGCAAGGATGAGCTTGTTACAGTTTAAAGTGGTGCACATGACTCGGGCGAGAATGTGTGTTCTTTCTGGGGGTAGCAGTGGAGTGCGAGAGGTGTGGGCGGGGGCCAGCGAATCAAGTGCACGTTTTGGGGTTGTGAAAAATTGGGACGATTCTCGGCGGGAGTGTTCGCGGTCTTAGGCAGGATAGTGGTGGAGGAGGATCCTTTAGTGTTGATATTTGGGGTTTCAGAGAAGCCGGAGCTCATGGAAGAGGAGAAAGGCCGAATTTTACTGGAGTGGTGGTCGGCATCGCCACCAGGGGCAGCGGCTTGGTTGGGTGACCTGTACGACTTCCTGCGGTTGAAGATAAAGTATGAGTTAAGGGGCTCTGCAGGGGGGTTTGGGAAAAGATGGGAGATATTCATGACCGTGTTTGAGGAGCTGGTCGGCGGCGGGCAGGGTAAAAATTTGTACAGACTGTATAGTTGATTGCTGAGAAGTTTATGTTTCCCAGGTGTTTATTTTCAGTAACTTGTTTTGATTAGTTTGTAATAAAATATAATTTTTAAAAACTTCCATGAACAGTACCTTATTCCAATTCGGTTTGTTCTTTTGACTTCAAACTTCCTGGAACATCTGTTCATTCTCTACTTTCCATAAAAGTAGCTCTTCATTTGTTTATGGGGTTCTTTTCAAGAGGTCTGCCGGCTTCTGGCAGAATGGAGAACAGTTTTCTCTCTGACCTTCGAGTTCCAACTGCTACAAATTCAGCTAAAACAAGGTCTGTCTCTTAAAAGTGGCCTCCCGGTTGCTAAGCAACATCTCATTCTTTCCCCAACCTACTTTCCTTTTCCCAACCACTCAGCACAATATAGCCATAGTTTGAACTGAAACCAACACTCTTTCTCACCCCCCCGCCGTACACCTTGTTTTACATGAATCTAACTAGCATGCACCCCAAAACACTAAATTAAACCCACTTAAATCTACACTTCTAATATTTAACAACCCAATTATAGATCACTTAAACTACATCAGTTTTCTGACAGCAGGCATTGCCACAAATTGATTAGTGTTAGTAGGTGGTATGTGTTATGGAGAATCTAGAGGGTAAAAAGCTCAACTCAAAATGAAGTGCCTAGATTGCACACAATCGGATTTCACCAAAAGGCAACAGCCTGGAAAAAAATACAAATGAGGTTTATTTATTTAAATGGAAGAAATGTCAGATTGTGCAAGACAGACCTGACAGGAGGAGTGGAGTATTAGGGTTCAAGTGTAATTGACTTGCATTTTTAGATGATATTGCACCCGCCAGTAATGACACCGCAGCATCTTCATTGATAGGTAGAAAGGTAGCAATGGTAATTAGTGTGACAAATCTACGCAAGTAGGTTTCCGACAGAAACATGAAAAAAATAACTCCACAGTGGAGGTGGTTTAATATAGACAAATCATTTCTCTCCCTTTAGTCTAGATACTTAATGAACAGATCCTCCTGTACTGGATTGGATTTGTTTATGGTCACGTGCACCAAGGTTCAGTGAAAAGTATTTTTCTGTGAGCAGCTCAACAGATCATTAAGTACATGAAAAGAAAAGGAAATAAAAGAAAATACATGGACTTCCGGTGGTGGCCATGGAGTAGGTCGCACATTTGATAGCTCCCGCCGTTTTCTTCCGGATTTTATGGGATAAATCGGTGAAGAGTGAGAGAGTGTGGAGAAATTCCCCTCCAGTGTATGGGTAATTGGACCAGAAGTGGCCGTGTGAGAAGACAAAGTCCTATAAGGAAGGCACGAGTAGAGCTGGCGACTCGGGAAAGCACGGTGGAGTGTAAGGGCTGCGGTGAGACGGCACAGTGGTCGACGGAGCAGCTGGTGAAGTTTTTTGAAGATTGCTTCGCCAACCTTAAGGAGGACTCGTTGGACCCGATCAAGGCTTTGATTGATCAGGTGGTGCAGAATCAGGAGACCCACGGACGAGCGATCCAGGAGGTGGGGAAAAAGGTGTCTGAGCACAAGGAATACATAACCAAGGTGGAGTTGATGAATGACCGCTAGAAAAGAATGCAGGAGAAGCTGGAGGACCTGGAGAACAGGTCCAGGAGGCAGAATCTGAGAATCATCGGCCTCCCTGAAGGCAATGAGGGATCGGATGCAAGGGCCTATGTGACAAACATGCTGGAGAAGTTGATGGGGACTGAGGCATTCCCTCGGCCCCTGGAAGTGGGTAGAGCCCCCGCAAAGAAGCCCCAAGCAAACGAGCCGCCGAGGGCGATGGTGGTACGTTTACACCGATTCCTAGACAAGGAACACGTTCTGCGGTGGGCCAAGAAAGAATGGAGCAGCAAGTGGGAGAATTGAGAGCTGTGCATTTATCAGGACCTGGGCTTGGATCTGGCCAAGAGGTGAGCTGGGTTTAATCGGGCAGAAACGGCCCTCTTTAAGAAGGGGGCGAAGTTCGGGATGTTGTACCCAGCCCGTCTGTGGGTCACACATGAGGAACAGGACTTCTACTTTGAAACGCTGGATGATGTATGGACTTTTATCAAAGAAAAAAGACTGGAGGTGAACTAAAAGACACTGAAGCCTTGGAGAGTACTGTGGTGGCGATTTGTTGTGTTGGGTTGGAGAAGTCGTGTTATTTGCAATAAGGGGCTGATTTGATGGCTTAAGTTAACTTAGTCTTACAGGGAGATGGTTGGGGGGTGGTGGTTTCTGGGGCTGTTTTTTCTTCTGCTTCTGTGGTTGTTTTTGCAGTTTTTTCTGATGTGTGTTTACTGGGGAATGTGATGCTTTGAAAATGTTTGTTTAAGCAGGGGGGGGGTGCAAAGAGGGGAGAGAACAATGGGGAGATAGACTGCTTGGTGCCATGGGCGTGCGTTATCAGGTCAGCTGACTCACGGAAGCAGTGGGTGGCGAGGTGTTAAGCTGGAGTTTGATGGGGGGGGGGGGGGTTGGGTTTCTAGTGCTGTTGCTGGGGGGTGTGGGGGGGAAAGAGAGTGAGAGGGGGAGCTGCTTTGTTGACAGGGGATGAAGAACTGTTACTAGGGGACAAAGGGGAGGAGAGCTTGCCTAAAAAGGGTGGTGGCTAGTCGGCGGGGGGGGGGGGGGGGGCCTGATTGCATGGAATGTTAGAGGGTTGAATGATGGGCCAGTCAAGAGGGCTTGCGTGTTTGCGCATTTGAGGGGGCTGAAGGCAGACAAGGCAATGCGACAAGAGACACACCTAAAGGTTATACACCAGACTAGATTGAAAAAGGGGTGGGTTGGCCAAGTATTCCACTCAGGGCTGGACTCAGAAGACCAGGGGGGTAACAATCTTGATCAATAATCGAGTGGCATTCAAGGCAGGGGGAATCGTGTCAGACAAGGGGGGTAGGTACATAATGGTGAGTGGGAAGCTGGAGGGGGTGCGGGTGGTACTCGTGAACATATATGCTCCGAATTGGGACGATGTGGAATTTATGAGGCGGGTGCTAGGCAAGATCCAGAGTCACATAACCTGATTATGGGAGGTGATTTTAACACAGTCATTGATCTGGAATTGAAGAATTGGACCGCTCAAAATCCAAGACAGGGAGGGTGCCAGCAAAGGAATTGAAGAGGTTCATGGAACAGATGGGGGGGGGGGAACGACCCATGTAAGTTTGCACAGCCAAGTGCGAAGGAGTTTTCTTTTTTCTCCCATGTCCACAAGGTATACTCTCGCATTGACTTTTTTGTTTTGAGCAGGGCGTTAATACCAGGGGGGGGGTGGATACTGAGTACTCGGTAATCGCAGTGATGGATCATACACCACACTGGGTGGATCTACGGGTGTGTGGAGGGAGGACGACACCCGCTGTGGAGGCTGGATATGGGGTTGCTAGCGGACGAAGCGATCTGTGGGCAGGTGAACAAGTCCATCCAGAACTGGAAACAAATGATACGGGGAGGTTTCTGCAGCGAAGGTTTGGGACGCATTGAAGGCAGTGGTCAGAGGGGAATTAATCTCGATAGGGGCCCCACAGAGAAAAGGTGGAACGAGCCGAGAGGGATAAGTTAGTTGAGGAGATACTCCAGGTGGACTGGAGATACTCGGAGGCCCCGGACGCGGGGCTACTGAGGGAGCGGCGGAGGTTACAGGCAGAGTTTGGGCTGTTGACTACAGGGAAAGCTTGGAACATTTGAGGAAGGCAAGGGGGGGGCGATTTAGGAGTACGGGGAAAAGGCAAGCAGAATGTTAGCGCACCAGCTCAGAAAAAGGGAGGCGGCCAGGGAGATAGGGAGAGTAAAGAGTAGAGGTGGGAATACGGTCCTGGACCCAGTGGGGGTGAATGAGGTGTTTAAGGACTTTTACAGCAAATTACATGAGTCGGAACCCCCGGCGGGGGTGGAGGGGGATGAGGCAGTTTGGGGATCAGCTGAGGTTCCCGAGGGTTGAGGAGGACCTAGTGGAAGGGCTAGGAGCCCCAATTGAGATTGAGAAAATAATGGAGGGACTGGAAGGCATGCAGTCGGCAAGGCCTCGGGGCCGGACGGCTACCCGGTGGAATTCTATGAGAAGTTTTCAGAGATATTGAGCCCACTGCTGGTGAGGACATTTAATGAAGCACGAAAGAAGGCAGTCCTCCCCCCAACAATGTCGCAGGCCTCGATTTCACTGATCCTGAAACGGGAGAAGGATCCGGAGCAATGCGGGTCATACAGACCAATTTCACTGCTGAATGTGGACGCCAAACGGCTGGCTAAGATACTGACCACAAGGTTGTGTCCCGGGAGTGATAGGGGAAGACCAGACGGGATTCGTAAAGGGCAGCCAACTCAAGGACAATGATCGAAAGCTTTTAAATGTTATGATGCCCTCGGAATGGAGGTAGCGATGGATGCAGAGAAAGCTTTTGATCGGGTGGAGTGGGATTACCTGTGGGAGGCGCTGGGCAGGTTTGGGTTTGGTGAGGGTTTCATTGACTGGGTGCGGTTGCTCTATCAGGCACCAGTAGCGAGTGTGCGTACGAACCGGCTGAGGTTGGGTTATTTTAAACTACACCGAGGGTCGAGGCAAGGGTGCCCCCTTTCCCCACTACTGTTTGCTCTGGTCATAGAGCCATTGGCCATGGCGTTAAGAGCCTCTAGGAACTGGAAAGGGCGGGGGGGGGGGGGGGGGGGAAGAGCACCGGGTCTCACTTTACACAGATGACCTGTTCTTGTACATTTCAGATCCGTTGGATGGGATGGGGGAAGTTATGCGAATCCTGGGGGAATTTGGCAATTTTTCGGGGTGTGATCCAGGCAAGAGGGCAGGAAGAGAGACTGGGAGAGCTGCCACTTAAAATGGTAGGGAAGAGCTTTCGGTATTTGGGAATCCAGGTGGCCCGGGAGTGCACAATTTAAACCTATCCCGGTTGGTAGAACAAATGGAAGGGGACTTTAAGAGATGGGACATGCTCCCGCTATCACTGGCGGAGAGGGTACAGACCGTGAAAATTAAGGTACTCCCAGATTTCTGTTCATCTTTCAGTGCCTCCAAATCTTCATCCCAAAGGCCTTTTTCAAGCGGGTGAATAAGGTTATTTTGGACTTTGTGTGGGCGGGTAAAACCCCGCGAGTGAAGAAAATATTGCTGGAGCGCAGTCCAGGGGGGGGGGGGGGTCATTTGGCACTGCCGAACTTCTACAACTACTACTGGGTGGCTAATATAGCCATGATTAGGAAATGGGTAGTGGGGGAGGGGTCGGTGTGGGAGCAGAAGGCGGCGGCGGCATGTTAAGACACAAGTTTGGGAGCACCGATAACAACACCTCTTCCGTTCTCGCCGGCCCGATACTCCACAAGTCCAGTGGTGGTGGCGGCTCTGAGAATCTGGGGGCAGTGGAGGAGGTATAAGGAAGTGGAGGGAGCATCGGTTTGGACCCCGATTTATAATAATCATCGGTTTGTACCGGGTAGGCTGGACGGTGGGGTCCAGAGATAGCAAAGGGCAGGAATCAGGAGGATGGGGGATCTATTTATTCCCCAGCTTGAAAGCCTTGGAGGATAAATTTGAATTGCCAGCAGGGAATGGGTTTAGGTATTGCAGGTGCAAGACTTCTTGAGAAAGCAGGTTCCGACCTTTCCGCTACTGCAGGATGGAGTAGTTTCCAGTACCTGGGTGAGAGAGAGGAAGGTATCAGATATTTACCAGGAGCTTTCGGAGGCGGAAGAAACTCCGGTGGAGGAGCTTAAGGGCAAGTGGGAGGACGAGCTAGGAGGAGAGATAGAGGTGGATCTGTGGGTGGATGCCCGAAGCAAGGTTAATACATCCTCATCATGTACCAAACTTAGCCTAATACAATTTAAGGTAGTCCACCAGGCACACATGACAGTGGCTCGGATGAGCAAGTTTTTCGGGGTAGAGGACAAGTGTGCGAGGCGCGCAGGAAGCCCAGCAAATCATGTCCACATGTTTTGGGCATGCCTGAAGCTTAGAGAGCTTTGCTAAGGCAACGTCCACAGTACTAAAAACACAGGTGGTGCAGAGTCCAGAGGTTGCGATCTTTGGCGTGTCAGAAGAGCTGGGGGTTCAGGGGGCGAAAGAGGCTGACGTCTTGGCCTTTGCCTCCCTGGTAGCCCGGAGACGGATCTTATTAATGTGGAGGGACTCGAAGCCCCCGAGTGTGGAGACCTGGGTTAGTGACATGGCTGGGTTTCAGTCTCGAAGATAAAGTTCACCTTAAGGGAGTCAATGGGAGGGTTCACCCGGAGGTGACAGCCGTTCGTCTCGGGGAAAATTAAAATGTCAGCAGATGCAGTCTTCCAAGGGGGGGGGCAGATTGTTGTTTTATGGTTGGGATGGGGGTGGAAATGTTTAATCATACCATATTTATGTCATTGTTATTATTATAAAAACTTGCAAATACCTTTAAAGTATTTTTCAAAAAAGGAAAAGAAAATACTAAATAGGGCAACACAAGGTAAAAGAGAGGAGTTAGTAAATAATGTTAGTCTTAGAATTAAATTTTTAAAAATTAGATTGATTGTAAGTTAAGTAAAAAGTGGACCTGTTAGGAAGAGCTCGCAGAGAGTCGCCATCTTGGGTACTGTAAATACTGAACTACAGGCTCTTCAAATATCAGCATTCGTCAAAACACCCAAAACTGGGATTTATACAGTTGATCCAGTTCTGACTGGTGGCTGTAAAATCAATGACATCCTGGCAAGGCTCTGCTTGTGCCGCCCAAGTACAAATTGGGTTTTCAGGGCCGAAAGGGAGTTCTAATCAATAAAAAGTGCCCAGTCTCAAAACATTTAAACCACTTTGGAGATTAATTTTTTTTAAAAAAATCTTCATCGTCACAAGTAGGCTTACATTGCAATGAAGTTACTGTGAAAAGCCCCAAGTCGCCACATTACAGCACCTGTTCGGGTACACCAAGGGAGAATTCAGAATGTCCAAATTACCTAACAGCACATCTTTCAGGACTCGAGGGGGGAAACCGGAGCACCCGGAGGAACCCCACGCAGACAAGGGGAGAACGTGCAGACTCCAGACAGAGACCCAGCAGGGAATGGAACCTGGGACCTTGAAGCTGCGAAGCCACAGTGCTAACTACTGTGCTACCGTGCTGCCCCATACAATCATACTCCCTGCAGTGTCCATGTCTTATTTCCCATGTCTCACACTGCTCGACTCTATAGTTAAAATTTTAAACAAGCAAAACTTTATTTCTGGATATTATAATCACATCTTGGAATGGCGCCATTAAAATAGACGTGACAGTATAACGGAGACAAAAGGCAGAGGCAGTCGTTGCAACCGTGTTCTATTTGTGTAGATATTTACTGCGCACATACACATACTCTGATGTTCACCATTTATGATTTTACTAAACCAGAACGGATCGAGTCAATTAAATTGAATCACATTGTTCCGAATGAAACTTCAAAGCATGCCATCTCAATGGAGTCGCAAGTTAATTGCAACAAGCGGTCGATTTCATATTTCCGATGGGGCTCAGAAATGCGGAAGTCAATCTCCGTACACCAGTGCAAATACAGAAAGTGATTGTCTTCTTTGTTCAAAGACACGTTTGAAACTGCAGTATGTTAACAGTACTGTACCAAGTGTCAGCACCGGGGTGTTTTTCCCCCCTATTAAATTGTGGGAATTACAATTTTTTTTTTGCGATGAACGTAAACAGCATCCTCAACATAATTTTCATAGCTCGTCGGTAAAAGGTCTCAACCTGAAAAATGTGCTATTTATTCTCAGCTGGAAGCTATTTTTGGCCACAAGTGTGTTTTTTAATGATTAGGGAGAAGCGAAAAGTTTGAGAATGTCACACATCACATAAAAACATCGGAAGTGCGACTGAAAATCGAGGCCCACGACTTACCCGATCAGCACTGGCTGCGGGCTAGCATGTCGTTGACGGTATCGAAAGTAAAAACGATGGTAAATAACAAATGTGTTATAAGCGGCACTTGATAACTCGCTGAGTTTTGTTCTTCCATCGGCGGGGATGCTGAACAGGGCCTTTGGTATCTACCACAAAGCTGCGCTCGCCCCCAAGCCCATTCGTTCCCATTTACACCAACTAGTCATAGCTGCTGTTTTTGTGACTGGGAAGAAATAATAAAAAGCGAGCGGCTTACCCAAGACATCGGCGCTCCTGTGCCGAGCAATGAAACACGCGTCGTCTCCGTAACACATTCCTTTCTTTAAAATCCCTTTCCTGAAGTCCTTCCCAAAGCCGCAACTGGCTGTAACTAGACTATAATCCCGAGAATCCGTCTGAGAGAGTCCACCCAACACCGCTCTGGCCACCAGTCTTCCGTAAGACAAAATTGAGAACATCACTGCACCCCCACCCGCCGGGGGGACCCGACTGGCACCTTAGTGACAGGAGCGGCGGGCAGGGGGGGCGGGCAGGAACCTCCTCCCCTCCCACACACACACCCCAGACTCTCGCAACAGCGCTCAACGCCCGGGCTTCCCGGGCTCTTCCCTCTCGGACTTCTTTGCTCGCCGGCGGAAACAAAAACAATTCTCGTCACTCAAAGTCCCTGGTGCAGCCGGACTCGGCCGTCCCCGTCGACCGGCAACCCGCCATCTTCCTGACGTAAGACGCTACGGCACCGAGCAGGCGAACTTCTCCCAAACGTTCCAGCAACGCCCCTGTCGCCCGCCGTTCTCGTGACTGGGGCTGGGTGTCGTCATCCGCCGCTCTTACCTCACTGGGCTGTGCGTCATCGCCGTCCGGACGTCACAACCGCCGTTCTTGCCGATTAACTGACTTTACAAACGACGTGATGACGCGTGGTGACATCATGCGAATTGAAACTTAACGCCGGATTTTTATTTATCTCCCTCTTTTGTTTTAATATACGCCTCACTGATGGAGAAGCGCTGGATTTTTTAAAATTATAAATATTGGCGCAGATTGCTTATCGCGCGTGACCCCTTCCCACCACGGACAGGAAGCGGATGCTAATGGTTGTTATTAATGGTTGTCCACAGTGATGGATTCGGCCGTTTCCCTACTGATCGCTTTGGGACTCTTGCTAATCAGCGCACGGATCGAAAGTGGGGGTAACGTGCTCGCCGATGGTAACTTTCCTGGAAGCGTGAGCACTTCACGCCAGTTTAATTCCACATCTGGCAATAGCACGGGTTTTTTGGATAATTCGACATATTTAACAACGTCCTTTTCTGAAGCTCCAGACGGGGCCCTGCCCCAGGCAGGTACACTGCCAAATCTTCAAATAAACGGTAGGTTTATGTTGTTGTATTGCTCGGCTGCTTTTTCTTTTAAAGGGAAGTCAGCTGAATGGCCTGTTCCTTGCCCCTATGTTTTTAAAAACCCGCGGGGCAGCATTCGAAGTGGAACAGCATATTGCTGTGTTCCCAAAGTCAGCATTCAGAGGGAACCTTGGACACTCGACACCAGGCTCCGTATCAATAATGGTTTTTTTCCACTGATTTGGTTCAGTAAATGTTAAGGTTATGTAACATGGTGAATTCAAAAGAAATGCAAGTTGGAAATCTGAAGTAAAGGAATAAAATGCTTTTAAAAAAAAAAAAAAAGAATTTTATTCAAATTTTTACATTTTCATCAAACAGATGAAACAGATCAAACACATCAAACAGATTATTTTCTTACAGAAATAAGAAAAATCAAAGAACACATAAATAGACATCTTATAGCTATGTCACGTATTCCCCCAATATACAAGCCCCCCCCCCCATTAAATAATAAACACAGTAGTTCCCCCCCCCCCCCCCCCCCCGTTGCTGCTGCTGCTGCTGCTGCTGCTGCTGCTGTCCACCTCCTAAACCTCCGCTAGAAAGTCTAGGAATGGTTGCCACTGCCTGAAGAACCCTTGCACAGATCCTCTTAAGGCAAATTTTACCCTCTCCAATTTAATGAACCCTGCCATGTTGCTGATCCAGGCTTCCACGCTTGGGGGCCTCGCATCCTTCCACTGTAGCAGAATCCTCCGCCGGGCTACCAGGGATGCAAAGGCCAGATAACTGGCCTCTTTCGCATCCAGCACACCTGGCTCATCCAGTACCCCAAATAGTGTGAGCCCCCAACTCTGCTGAACCCGGGTGTTTACCACCTTAGACACCGTCCTCGCAATGCCCCTCCAGACCCATCCAGCGCTGGGCACGCCCAGAACATGTGGGTGTGATTTGCTGGGCTCCCCGAACACCTCACACACCTGTCCTCTACACCAAAAAAATGACTCCGCCTTGCAGAACCTTAAATTGTATCAGGCTAGGCCTGGCGCCAGAGGAGGAAGAATTTACCCTTTACCCTACCCAGGGTGTCCGCCCACATACCCTAGTCTATCTCCTCTCCCAGCTCCTCCTCCCATTTACCTTTCAGCTCTTCCACCGAGGCCTCCTCCTCCTCCTGCCTCTCCTGGTAGATCGCCGAGACCTTGCCTTCTCCAACCCACACCCCCGAGAGCACCCTATCCTAGATCCTGCATGCTGGCCGCAGCGGAAATTCCCTCGCCTGCCGTCCTACAAAAGCCCTTACCTGCACGTACCTGAAGGCATTTCCAGGGGGGAGCCCAAATTTTTCCTCCAACGCCCCAAGGCTCGCAAACGTCACATCTATAAACAGGTCCCTATTCCCTCTAATACCTGCCATGTGCCAGCTCAGGAACCCCCCCATCCATTCTCCCCGGGACAAACCGATGGTTCTCTCGGATTGGGGACCACACTGAAGCCTCTGCCTCCCCCCTGTGGCGTCTCCACTGCCCCCAAATTTTGAGGGTCCCCGCCACCACTGGACTCGTGGTGTACCTTGTCGGCGGGAGCGGCAGTGGTGCTGTCACCAGCGCCTGCCAAAATGCCTGTAAGTCATTTTTGTGTACAGTTATATGGAATCAGCTACTGTGGGAATCGTGACTGAACCAGTTAACGTATATCTTGTTTTGAAATACCTTTATCAAACTCTTCTCAGTAATTTAAAGAATCAGAGAGGGGAAAATGAGAACGAGTATGATAACTGAACCGTGGAACGGAGCATATTTCAGGCACCTCTTTGTTTGTTGTGATTGTAGTAAAGATAGAATGGAGACTGCTGTGACAACAGTACTGTTTCATTGATGCCTATACTGCATTCAGGAAAAGGAAGAAAGTGAATATAGAACTGTCTACTCTTTGTCTTCAAACATTAGAGAGCGAGGGGGAAGTACAGAAAGCACTTGCAGTACCTTTCGGAGAATCATAGAATTTACAGTGCAGAACGAGGCCATTCGGCCCATTGAGTCTGCACTGGCCCTTGGAAAGAACACCCTACCTAAGCCCACACCTCCACCCTTTCCCCGTAACCCAGTAACCCCATCCAACCTTTGTGGGCACTAAGGGCAATTTAGCATAGCCAATCCACCTAGCCTCCACGTTAGATTAGATCATAGAACATACAGTGCAGAAGGAAGCCATTCGGCCCATCGAATCTGCACCGACCCACTTAAGCCCTCACTTCCACCCTATCCCCATAACCCAATAACCCCTCCTAACCTTTTTGGTCACTAAGGTTAATTTATCATGGCCAATCCACCTAAGCTGCACATCTTTGGACTGTGGAAGGAATCCGGAGCACCCGGAGGAAACCCACACAGAAACGGGGAGAACGTGCAGACTCCGCACATTGTGACCCAAGCCGGGAATTAAACCTGGGACCATGGTGCTGCGAAGCAACTGTGCTAACCACTATGCTACTGTGCCGCCCAGCAACTGTGCTAACCAGTGTGCTGCCATGCCACCCATCAAATATTTGCTTTCATCAAAACAAAATCAATGACTGAAACGTTAATTGTTTCTCTCTCCACAGATGCTGCCCAGCCTGCTGAGTATTCCAGCATTTTCTGTTTTAATTTCAGATTTCCAACATCTGCATTATTTTGTTTTTTAATTGGTATGGATATAGATATTTGATCCAAATCAAATTAAGATGGGAAAAATGTGCCTCCCCATATGGAAACTAATTTAGGCTGAGGTTTTGAAGGGACGGATGTTTTTCCTTGACACAATTTATAGTTATGATCGGAACTATTTTGAAACTTTGACCTTCCTGGTCTATTAGTTTCTATATCGGAGTGAGCTTCATATGTGTACGTTAATATGTGTATGTTTAATTTGCCATGATAACGTATTATACGGCCCACATATTCTGCGAAAATATTAAAAATATTGTAATAGCCAGCAAAAATGGGTAGAAAAGAAAAAGAGATTTTATACATCCAATTTTTAAAAACATTCTGTTGTCATCTGTGGCTCAGTAGTGCACTTAGCCCTATCATGGGTTCAGTGCTGGAATTTGAGCATATCTTTCATTTTGGTGCATTACTGAGGGTGCTGTATTATAAGAGATGTGGTTTCTGGATAGCTCAATATTATCCATCAATCAAATCCACAGGAAGTGATTAATTGACCATTTATTTCTTTTAAATTTATGGTCTTATGTTCGCTTTTGCTCTTTCAGTTTACACTTTATGTGTCTGCAACTTACTGGTGGAACAGTGTGATGTAAATTGCTGCTGTGATACAGACTGTACAGAGTATGATTTAACTACTTTTACAACATGTGATGTTCAGATTGTCACGTAAGTTTATCTAAGAGATTGATTCATTTATTCATTGTCTAAACTTTAATTGATTGATACTGCAGCTTATTTAATTAACAAAAAAAAAAAATTAGAGTACCCAATTATTTTTTTCCAATTAAGGGACAGTTTAGTACGGCCAATCATAGAATTTACTGTGCAGAAGGAGGCCATTCGGCTCATCGAGTCTGCACCGGCTCTTGGAAAGAGCACCCTACTCAAGCCCACACCTCCACCCTATCTCCGTAGCCCATGAACCCCACTTAACCTTTTTGGACACTAAGGGCAATTTAGCATGGCCAATCCACCTAACCCGCACATCTTTGGACTGTGGGAGGAAACCAGAGTTCCCGGAGGAAAGCCACGCAGACACTGGAAGAACGCGCAGACTCTGCACAGACAGTGACCCAAACCGGTAATCGAACCTGGGACCTTGGAGCTGAGAAGCAACTGTGCTAATCACTGTGCTACCGTGCTACCCCACCTAACTTGCACATCTTTGGGTATGGGAGTGAAACCCACGTAGACAAGGGGAGAATGCGCAAACTCCACAAGGACAGTCTAAAATAACCTTTACTAGTGTCACAAATAGGCTTATATTAACACTGCAATGAAGTTACTGTAAAAATCACCTAGTCGCCACACTACGGCGCCTGTTCGAATACACTGAGGGAGAATTCAGAATATCCAATTCACCTAACAAGCACGTCTTTTGGGAGGAAACCGGAACACCCGGAGGAAACCCACGCAGACACAGGGAGAACGTGCAGACTCCACAAGACAGTGACCCAAGCCGGGAATCGAACCTGGGTGCGTGGCACTGTGATGTAATGGTGCTAACCACTGTGTTAACGTGCCACCCACATGCAGCATGTTAACTGAGATCCAGTAAATGTAGATTTTCTTGCCCACTCAAATTGTAACTAACCCTTTTCATAATTCACTGCTTTCCATAATGTGTGATTTTTGTTGTATTATTTTGCAGTTACCTTTTATGAACTGACTAAGACCAACATCCACAGTGTCTATACCTAAGTATTCACTTTCATATTTAATTATTTCCTATACCTCTCCGTACCATGTTCGTCAGAAGCTCTCTTTCTTTTTTTAAATAAATTTAGAGTACCCAATTATTTTTTTTCCAATTAAGGGGCAATTTTTAGAGTGGCCAATCTACCTAACCTGCACATAGAACATAGAACAATACAGCGCAGTACAGGCCCTTCGGCCCACGATGTTGCACCGAAACAAAAGCCATCTAACCTACACTATGCCATTATCATCCATATGTTTATCCAATAAACTTTTAAATGCCCTCAATGTTGGCTAGTTCACTACTGTAGCAGGTAGGGCATTCCACAGCCTCACTACTCTATGCGTAAAGAACCTACCTCTGTCCTACATCTATTACCCCTCAGTTTAAAGTTATGTCCCCTCGTGCCAGCCATATCCATCTGCGGGAGAAGGCTCTCACTGTCCACCCTATCCAACCCCCTGATCATTTTGTATGCCTCTATTAAGTCTCCTCTTAACCTTCTTCTCTCCAACGAAAACAACCTCAAGTCCATCAGCCTTTCCTCATAAGATTTTCCCTCCATACCAGGCAACATCCTGGTAAATCTCCTCTGCACCCGCTCCAAAGCCTCCACGTCCTTCCTATAATGCGGTGACCAGAACTGTACGCAATACTCCAAATGCGGCCGTACCAGAGTTCTGTACAGCTGCAACATGACCTCCCGACTCCGGAACTCAATCCCTCTACCAATAAAGGCCAACACTCCATAGGCCTTCTTCACAACCCTATCAACCTGGGTGGCAACTTTCAGGGATCTATGTACATGGACACCTAGATCCCTCTGCTCATCCACACTTTCAAGAACTTTACCATTAGCCAAATATTCCGCATTCCTGTTATTCCTTCCAAAGTGAATCACCTCACACTTCTCTACATTAAACTCCATTTGCCACCTCTCAGCCCAGCTCTGCAGCTTATCTATATCCCTCTGTAACCTGCTACATCCTTCCACACTATCGACAACACCACCGACTTTAGTATCGTCTGCAAATTTACTCACCCACCCTTCTGCGCCTTCCTCTAGGTCATTGATAAAAATGACAAACAGCAACGGCCCCAGAACAGATCCTTGTGGTACTCCACTTGTGACTGTACTCCATTCTGAACATTTCCCATCAACCACCACCCTCTGTCTTCTTTCAGCTAGCCAATTTCTGATCCACATCTCTAAATCACCCTCAAACCCCAGCCTCCGTATTTTTTGCAATAGCCTACCGTGGGGAACCTTATCAAACGCTTTGCTGAAATCCATATACACCACATCAACTGCTCTACCCTCGTCTACCTGTTCAGTCACCTTCTCAAAGAACTCAATAAGGTTTGTGAGGCATGACCTACCCTTCACAAAGCCATGCTGACTATCCCTGATCATATTATTCCTATCTAGATGATTATAAATCTTGTCTCTTATAATCCCCTCCAAGACTTTACCCACTACAGACGTGAGGCTCACCGGTCTATAGTTGCCGGGGTTGTCTCTGCTCCCCTTTTTGAACAAAGGGACCATATTTGCTGTCCTCCAGTCCTCTGGCACTATTCCTGTAGCCAATGATGACATAAAAATCAAAGCCAAAGGTCCAGCAATCTCTTCCCTGGCCTCCCAGAGAATCCTAGGATAAATCCCATCAGGTCCCGGGGACTTATCTATTTTCAGCCTGTCCAGAATTGCCAACACCTCTTCCCTACATACCTCAATGCCATCTATTCTATTAACCTGGGGCTCAGCATTCTCCTCCACAACATTATCTTTTTCCTGAGTGAATACTGACGAAAAATATTCATTTAGTATCTCGCCTATCTCTTCAGACTCCACACACAATTTCCCACCCCTGTCCTTGACTGGTCCTACTCTTTCCCTAGTCATTCGCTTATTCCTGACATACCTATAGAAAGCTTTTGGGTTTTCCTTGATCCTTCCTGCCAAATACTTCTCATGTCCCCTCCTTGCTCGTCTTAGCTCTCTCTTTAGATCCTTCCTCGCTACCTTGTAACTATCCATCGCCCCAACCGAAACTTCACACTTCATCTTCACATAGGCCTCCTTCTTCCTCTTAACAAGAGATTCCACTTCCTTGGTAAACCACGGTTCCCTCGCTCGACGCCTTCCTCCCTGTCTGACCGGTACATACTTATCAAGTACACGCAGTAGCTGATCCTTGAACAAGCCCCACTTATCCAGTGTGCCCAACACTTGCAGCCTACTTCTCCACCTTATCCCCCCCAAGTCACGTCGAATGGCATCATAATTGCCCTTCCCCCAGCTATACTCTTGCCCTGCGGTGTATACTTATCCCTTTCCATCATTAACGTAAACGTCACCGAATTGTGGTCACTGTCCCCAAAGTGCTCTCCTACCTCCAAATCCAACACCTGGCCTGGTTCATTACCCAAAACCAAATCCAACGTGGCCTTGCCTCTTGTTGGCCTGTCAACATATTGTTTCAGGAAACCCTCCTGCACACACTGTACAAAAAACGACCCATCTATTGTACTCGAACTATATCTTTTCCAGTCAATATTTGGAAAGTTAAAGTCTCCCATAATAACTACCCTGTTACTTTCGCTCATATCCAGAATCATCTTCGCCATCCTTTCCTCTACATCCCTAGAACTATTAGGAGGCCTATAAAAAACTCCCAACAGGGTCACCTCTCCTTTCCTGTTTCTAACTTCAGCCCATACTACCTCTGAAGAAGAGTCCCCATCTAGCATCCTCTCCGCCACCGTAATACTGCTCTTGACTAGCAGCGCCACACCTCCCCCTCTTTTGCCTCCTCCTCTGAGCTTACTAAAACACCTAAACCCCGGAACCTGCAACATCCATTCCTGTCCCTGCTCTATCCATGTCTCCGAAATGGCCACAACATCGAAGTCCCAGGTACCAACCCATGCTGCCAGTTCCCCTACCTTGTTTCGTATACTCCTGGCATTGAAGTAGACACACTTCAAACCACCTACCTGAACACTGGCCCCCTCCTGCGACGTCAAATCTGTGCTCCTGACCTCTATACTCTCATTCTCCCTTACCCTAAAACTACAATCCAGGTTCCCATGCCCCTGCTGCATTAGTTTAAACCCCCCCAAAGAGCACTAACAAATCTCCCCCCCAGGATATTTGTGCCCCTCAGGTTCAGATGTAGACCATCCTGTCTGTAGAGGTCCCACCTTCCCCAGAAAGAGCCCCAGTTATCCAGAAATCTGAATCCCTCCCGCCTGCACCATCCCTGTAGCCACGTGTTTAAATGCTCTCTCTCCCTATTCCTCATCTCATTATCACGTGGCACGGGCAACAACCCAGAGATAACAACTCTGTTTGTTCTAGTTCTGAGCTTCCATCCTAGCTCCCTGAAAGCCTGCCTGACATCCTTGTCCCCTTTCCTACCTATGTCGTTAGTGCCAATGTGGACCACGACTTGGGGCTGCTCCCTCTCCCCCCTAAGGACCCGGAAAACACGATCCGAGACATCACGTACCCTTGCACCTGGGAGGCAACATACCAAACGTGAGTCTCTCACGCTCCCACAAAATCTCCTATCTGTGCCCCTGACTATAGAGTCCCCAATTACTAATGCTCTGCTCCTCTCCCCCCTTCCCTTCTGAGCAACAGGGACAGACTCCGTGCCAGAGGCCCGTACCCCATGGCTTACCCCTGGTAAGTCCCCCCCCCCCCCCACAAGTATCCAAAGCGGTATACTTGTTTCTCAGGGGAACGACCGCAGGGGATCCCTGCACTGACTGCTTTTTCCCAGTCCCTCTTACAGTTACCCACCTATCTCCAATCTTTGGTGTAACTAATTCCCTGAAGCTGCTATCTATGACCCCTTCTGCCTCCCGAATGATCCGAAGTTCTTCCAACTCCAGCTCCAGTTCCCTAACTCGGTCTTAGAGGAGCTGGAGATGGCAGCACTTCCTGCAGGTAAAATCAGCAGGGACACTAACTGCATCCCTCACCTCAAACATCCTGCAGGAGGAACATTGCACTCCCTTCCCTGCCATTCCTCTAACTTTCTACCAAGATCTGGCTAACAACTAAATTAAATTTTTATTAAAAAATAATAATAATATAATAAAATATGGTACTTACCTCAGACCAATGGGTTTTATTATTAGGTTAGAGGAGGAGGGCGGGTGGGAGACACTACACGTGTAGTGTCTCTGGTTTCCTCTCCACCAGAATTTATTGGTGTGGGTCTTCCCAGACGTCCGCGGGTCGACTTCCTGTTCCCGCCTAAAAAACTAATTTAAAAAAAAAAAGAAAAATTCTCAGCTCCTGCTGAAATTGACTAACCAGCCAGCTCCACTCCTGCCGAAATCGACTGGCCTGCCCCTGCAAAGACAAGTGCTTTTAAAGGACAGACTTACCTCCCAGCAACCACTTCCGCAATGCTCCCGCTGAAACTGACTCACCAGCTGTTCTCACGCCGAAATCGACTGGGCTAATCGACTGGACATCTATGGGTTGTGGGGGTGAAACGCACGCAGACATGGGGAGAATGTGCAAACTCCACACGGACAGTGACCCTGGGCCAGGATTCAAACCCAGGTCCTCAGCGCCGCAGTCCCAGTGCTATCCACTGCGCCACATGCTGCCCCAAAGCTCTCCTTTTTCAAAACTTCAATCATCATTTTGCTCCCTGTCCGTCCGTGACATTGCCTAATTACACCCCTATCTCAGCTCATCTGCTGAAATCCTTACCCACGCCTTTGTTACCTCCGAACTTAACTATTCCAATGCATTCCTGGCCGTCCTCCCGCCTTCTACCCTCTTGTAAACTTGAGGTCATTCAAAACTCTGCTGCCTGTACCCCAGCTCATGGCACATCTCATTCGCCCATTACCTCTGTGTTTGCTGACCTACATTGGCTCTGATGAAACTCTGCGCTTCTCCAATTCTGACCTGTTGAACACTGCTCCATTGGCGGCTATGCCTTCAGCTACCACACCACAAGCTCTGGAGCTCACTTCCTGAACCTCTCCACCGCTCTATCTCACTTTCCTCCTTTAAGACACTCTTTAAAACCTACTTTGTCCCTCACATCTGCTTGTGCAGCTCAGTATCAAATTTTGTTTGAGATTCCTGTGAAAACTGGCTTGGTATATTTTACTACGTAAGGCGCCATATAGAATCATGATGGTGACAGCACAAAAAGAGTCACCCTGCCTGTGCTAGCCCTCTGAAGGAGCAATTCACCTATTGTTACCCCCTTGCCTTTTCCCTGTAATCCTGAACATTTTTGTTTTTCAGATAATCATCCAATTCCTTTTGAAAGCCTTTTGATACCCTGCTTGCCTTCATTGGCCGGGGCATTGAGTATAAGAATTGGCAAGTCATGTTGCAGCTGTATAGAACCTTAGTTAGGCCACACTTGGAGTATAGTGTTCAATTCTGGTCGCCACACTACCAGAAGGATGTGGAGGCTTTAGAGAGGGTGCAGAAGAGATTTATCAGAATGTTGCCTGGTATGGAGGGCATTAGCTATGAGGAGCAGTTGAATAAACTCGGTTTGTTCTCACTGGAACGACTGAGGTTGAGGGGCAACCTGATAGAGGTCTACAAAATTATGAGGGGCATAGACAGAGTGGATAGTCAGAGGCTTTTCCCCAAGGTAGAAGGGTCAATTACTAGGGGGCATAGGTTTAAGGTGAGAGGGGCAAGGTTTAGAGTAGATGTACTAGGCAAGTTTTCTTACACAGAGGGTAGTGGGTGCCTGGAACTCGCTACCGGAGGAGGTGGTGGAAGCAGGGACGATAGGGACATTTAAGGGGCATCTTGACAAATACATGAATAGGATGGGAATAGAGGGATACGGACCCAGGAAGTGTAGAAGATTGTAGTTTAGTCGGGCAGCATGGTCGGCACGGGCTTGGAGGGCCGAAGGGCCTGTTCCTGTACTGTACATTTCTTTGTTCTTTCTTTGTTCTTTGTACCACCACTTGACTCTCAGGTGGTGCATTCCAGGTGAGAACCAACGGTGGCGTGAATAAGGTTTTCCTCATGTTGCCGTTGCTCCTTTTGCCAATCACCTTGATCCTGTGCTCTCTGGTTCTCTATTCTTTCACCATTGGGGACAGTTTCTCCCTCTCTACTCTGTCCAGACCGTATGATTTTGAATATAGTACCTCAATCAAATCGCCTCTCAACTTCCTCTTCTCTGAGGAAAATAGTCCTGCCAAATGGCAGACGAACTGAATAGTTAATTTGCATCAGTCTTCACTGGGGAAGACACCAGTGGGATGCCAGAGCTCCAAGAGAACAAGGGGGCAGAGGTGAGTGCAGTGACCATTACTAAGGAGAAGGTTCTGGGGAAACTGAAAGGTCTGAAGGTAAATAAATCGCCTGGACTGGATGGACTACACCCCAAGGTTCTAAAAGAGATAGCTGAGGAAATTGTGGAAGCATTGGTGATGATCTTTCAGGAATCACTGGAGGCAGGAAGGGTCCCAGAGGGCTGGAAAGTGGCTAATGTAACACCCCTGTTTAAGAAGGGAGGGAGGCAGAAGATATGAGATTCTAGGCCGGTTAGCCTGGCTTCGGTCATTGGTAAGATTTTAGAGTCAATTATTAATGATGAGATTGCGGAGTACTTGGAAGTGCATGATAAAATAGGACTGAGTCAGCACGGCTTCTTCAAGGGGAGGTCATGTCTGACAAATCTGCTAGAGTTCTTTGAGGAAATAACAAGGAAGTTAGACAAAGGAGAACCAGTGGATGTGATTTATTTAGATTTCCAAAAGGCCTTTGACAAGGTGCCGCATAGGAGACTGTTAAATAAATTAAGAGCCCATGGTGTTCAGGGTATGGTTCTGGTATGGATAGAGGATTGGCTGACTGGCAGAAGGCAGAGAGTGGGGATAAGAGGGTCTTTTTCAGGATGGCAGCCGGTGACTAGTGGTGTACCTTGGGTCGGTGCTGGGACCACAACTTTTCACAATATACATTAATGAAGGAACTGAGGGCACTGTTGCTAAGTTTCCAGATGATACAAAGATATGTAGAGGAGCAGGTAGTATTGAGGAAGCAGGTAGGCTGCAGAAGGACTTGGACAGGCTAGGAGAGTGGGCAAAGATTTGGTAGATGGAATACAATGTGGAAAAGTGTGAGGTTATGCACTTTGGAAGGAGAAATGGAGGCATAGACTATTTTCAAAATGGGAAGATGCTTAGAAAATCAGAAACAAAAGAGACTTGGGAGTTCTTGTTCACAATTCTCTTAAGGTTAACGTGCAGGTTCAGTCGGCAGTTAGAAAAGCAAATGCAATGTTCGCATTCATGTCGAGAGGGCTAGAATACAAGACCAGGGATGTACTTCTGAGGCTGTATAAGGCTCTGGTCAGACCCCATTTGGAGTATTGAGAGCAGTTTTGGGCCCCGTATCTAAGGAAGGATGTGCCTTGGAATGGGCCCAGAAGAGATTCACAAGAATGATCCCTGGAATGACGAGCTTATCTTATGAGGAAAGGTTGAGGACTCTGGGTCTATACTCATTGGAGTTTAGAAGGATGAGGGAGGGATCTTATTGAAATATACAGGATACTGTGTGGCCTGGATAGAGTGGACGTGGAGAGGATGTTTCCATTTGTAAGAAAAACTAGAAGCAGAGGGCACAATCTCAGACTAAAGGGACGATCCTTTAAAACAGAGATGAGGAGGAATTTCTTCAGCCAGTGGGTGGTGACTCTGTGGAACTCTTTGCCGCATAAGGCTGTGGAGGCCAATTCACTGAGTGTCTGTAAGACAGAGATAGATAGGTTTTTGATCAATAAGGGGATCAGGGGTTATGGGGAGAAGGCAGTGAAATGGGGATGAGAAAAATATCAGCCATGATTGAATGGTGGATCAGACTAATTCTGCCCCCAAGTCTTATGGTCTTCTCTATTCTATCTATGTCTCTGAAGTATCTCATCCCAAAAACCAGTCTCATGAATCGTTTCTGCACTCTCACTAAAAACCTTCACAATAATGTATAAAGAAATGAGGGCAAAATTGAGAAGGCATATCTTCAGTATATAGCTGAAAAGGGAGTGAATATTCCCAATATCATAGAATCCCTACAGTGCATAGGGAGGCCACTTAGCCCATCAAATCTGCACTGAACCCTTGGAAAGAGCATCCCTATGTGTGTCATAGGAATGTCCCTTTAAGAAATGTGTGCCTTATCAAATGGCTTCAGTGATGTCATTGTGTGGGTGGAGCTGGGCTGTGGCTCTGACTTTTACTTTCACTTTGAGCTGGGGGCTGGCTGTGGCTCTGAGTTTTACTTTCAGTTTTACAGTGTTGGAAGCTGGATTCAGACAAAAAAAGGCTTCTCGTCTCTCTCTGTATGTTAAAAGGTGTTCAGATCACTTGATAATTTAAAAGTGATACCTGTTTTCTGTAAAGAATTCAAACCTACTATTTTGTTAAAAGGGTTTTTCTCGGGTAGCACGGTGGCACAGTGGTTAGCATTGCTGCCCAGGTTCGATCCCGGCTTTGGGTTACTGTCCGTGTGGAATTCGAGAGAGAGAGAACTGGAGCTGTGTGGGGGATTTATGTTTGTAGTTGATAAAAATGCTTATTGGGTGTGTTTATAAAATGTTAACTAATGTAAATAAACTTTGTTTTGTTTGAAAGTGCTTAAGGCCTTATTGAATAACACCTGAAAGGTAGGCCCTTATGCTCCTCATAACCAAAATCTATAAACAGTTGTGGATCAGATGAACTCCATGATACACTTTGGTGTTCTCTAAACCCTGGCCATAACAGTAGGCCCATGTCACACCCTATCCCAGTAACCCTACCTAACCTTTTGGACACTAAGGTGCAATTTAGCATGGCCAACTCACTTAACCTGCATATCTTTAGTTGCTTATGCCCTCCTAACTCCCTCTACCTATCCAGCTCTTTCTAGCTCAAAGACTGGTGTGGGAGAAGTGGGTTCCGGTTTGAGTGGCACTGACACCAGTACTGGTGACAGTGGGGGCTGTACCATTGGAAGGTCTACACCTGGGGTTTACTGGGATGAGTGTCCTGGCGAATTATACACCTGGAGAAGTAGGGAAGGTGGGGACCAAGCTTGGGTAGATGCCGTAAATCAAGTGGTGGATTCCAGGCAAAGACCATAATATGGGAAATGGGGGTCATAGAATAGCAGGAAGGGATAGGGAGACAAAATGTTAAGAGTACACAAATAGTCAAGACAAGATGTCACAAAGAAAACAAAAAGTCAAACCTAAAGGTTCTACATCTGAATGCATGTGGCATTCAGAACAAAGTAAATGAATTGACAACACACATTGAAGTAAATAAATATGAACTGATCGTCATTACGGAGACCTGGCTGCAGGATGTCAAAGACTGAATATTAAGGGGTATATGACAATCAAGAAGGTTATGAAGCTAGGTAGATGAGTAGCAATGTTGGTCAAGAATGAAATTGGTGCAATAGTTAAAGATGACCTTGGTTCAGGAGATCAGGGTGTAGAATCAATTTGGGTGGAGTTGAGAATAGAAGGATAAAGAAATCTCCAGTGGGAGTGATTTTCAGGTTCCCTCAGCAATAACCGGAAGGTAGGACAAAGTATGTGAGAAGAAATAGCGGGTGCTTGAGATAAAGGGATGGTAATAATCATGGGTTGTTTCAATCTACGTACAACTGGAAAAATCAGATTGGCAGTAGTAGCCTGGACGAGGCATTCTTAGAATGCTTTCGAGACAGTTTCTGAAAGCAGCGCAGAACCAACCAGAGATCAGGTTGTATTGTATTGAGTGCTGTGTAATGTGACAAGATTAATTAATTACCTCGAAGAGTAAAGGAATCCTTGGATGGCAGTGACCACAGTATGATTGAATTTTACATCCAGTTTGGAAGAGAAAAGAGTGTGTCTAAGACTAGGTATTTTAAACTTAAATAGGGTAACTATGTAGGCATGAAAGCTGACCTGGTTGAAGTGAACTGGATCACAAGGCTAGGGGATACATCAATGGAGAAGCAGTGGCAGATATTTCAGAATACTGTCATGGATGGGGGGGGGGAACCGGGGGGGGGGGGGGGGGGGGGGGGTCAATTTAAACTGCTCTTATTTCCCCACTCCCTACCCATCCGTAAACGGAGAGTTTTTTTCCCATTATCCTGGATCCCTTTGTAAATGGTGACATATTTCCCCACCCTTAAATTTGGAAAAGTTCCCATCCTCTGTTAATGATTTTCACATCAAACTAGAAGTAGGGTGAAAATAAAATGATTGGATTATTTTTATATACACACACATGGGGTTTTGCAACGTCCACCCCTTTTACACTCACTCAATGAATAGGGGATAAGGAAAAAGGAAGAGGGTTCCAGGCACAACCACAATAAAAATACAAGTATCGGTTTTACATGTGTCCAGATTCTGGAATCTGAAGTCAAACTGGAATGTTCCTTCTGAGGAGAGGTTAGCTGATTGTAGAATGCTTTGTTCCTCCAGAGACTTGCACAACAGGAAAAGGCACATAGAATGTGTTAGTCTTCAGGCACAAGTTCCACCGTTCCAGCAGGTTCGATGAGGGTCTGAGGTCTTGCTGCTGCTATCGGCTTCAGGGTAGCCAGCACAGACTGTTTTCTGGAGTTCTGTTCACTGAGTAAGTCGAACAGTATCTCCCAGTGTTCAGTTCCAACAGATGAGACCACATTGCAGCTTTTGGGACGTCATGTAACATATCCCCTCGATGTTGGACACCGAATGTTTATTCCCAAAGCTGGAATCTAGGTGTTTAATTGGAGTTGGGGTTCCTTTTATTTTTGGAGTCTTGGGTGTCGGGTTAACTTAACTGACTCTCTCTTTGTCGAAATCATTGTGTTAGGACTGCTAATGCTTTGCCCATTAGCAGCATTGTGGAAGATGATGACTTGCAAAGGTTTTTCTTTGTTCAGAGTTAGCTGGACCCATTGCCATGATGTAAGGGTCCTTCCTGTTTATTCCACCATTTATTCCCTATTTCCCCTTTTATTTTGCTGTCACATTTTTGATCCATGGATGATTAATGGACATGTCTTTTTAAGGCAAGAAGCTTGTATCTTTAATTCAAGCAGAAGAATCCAGAAGTGAGGGTGGGAGCAGGTTAAAGTGAGGATTATAAATTAACTAAAGTTAACTAGTTGTATTTGCTGCATATTTCATTATAGTTTTTGTTATAAGTAAACAATAATTGTGTTTGCATTTACAAACCTGGTGACTGTAATTATTGGGTAGCTAAGGGCAAAGATTTTGGGTATTCTTCTAAAAATGATTGGTTAATTCACTTGTGTTGTGACTCCAGGATAAGTGGGGCTAGAAATGACCGTGCACTAGCCCAGGGTGTCGTAATGGTGACCATTGTTACTTTGAAACTGCTCCAAGGCATCATGGCTGAGCCATGCTATCCTCTTTATGAGACAAATTTAACATAAAAGTAAGAATGTTATGTTTCAGATATACAGGGCATTATTGGTGACCACATCTCGAATATTGTGTACAGTTTTGGTCTCCTTATTTAAGGAAGGAAGTAAATTCATTTGAGGCAGTTCAAGGAGGTTTACTAGGTTGATGCCTTTGATGAACGGGTTGTCTATTGAGGAAACGTTAGTCAGGCTAGGCTTGTATCCACTGGAGTTTAGAAGAGTGAGGCATGACTTGGTCGAAGTATATGAGATCCTGAATAGTCTTGACAAGGTGGACATGGAAAGGATGTTTCCTCCTGTGGGTGAGTCTGGAACTAGGGGCACTGTTTTAAAATCAGGGGTCGCCCTTTTAAGGCCGAGATGAGGAATTTTATTTTCGCTCCGAGAGTTGTGCAGCTTTGGAACTTTCTGCCTCAGAAGGTGGTGGAGGTGGAGCGTTATTGAATATTTTTACGGTGGTGGTAGATTGGTTCCCTTGTCTAATAAGAATCTAAGATTATTGGGGTTATATAGGAATGTCGAACTTGAAACAAAAACAGATCAATCATGATCTTATCACATGGTAGAGCTGGCTTCAGGGTCAAATGGCCTACTTCTGCTCTTATTTCATATGTTCCTTAAAAACCTTTTGATCTAAAAATGTATTCACTCCACCTACTATTTCCCTCTTTGGCACCATGTCAATTTTTATCTAATTCTGCTACTGTAGCACGTTCTATAAATGCAAGTTGTTGCTGGACCTGTGGTATCAATCAAGCACATTGTACAATTATACAGATTACTGTCAACTTGACCAGGGTGTCCATATAAAACACAGAAAATGTCTCTCAAGTAGCAATAAAAATTATAATAGAAGTTATAATATGATAGTATTGGATATTTAATTTGGAGGTTTAGGGTCCTAGCCTGGGTCACATTGATATCCAAAAAGACGAGGTGTTGGGCGTCTTAAAAAATATTAAGGTAGATAAGTCCCCAGGGCCTGATGGGATCTACCCCAGAATACTGAAGAAGGCTGGAGAGGAAATTGCTGAGGCCTTGACAGAAATCTTTGGATCCTCACTGTCTTCAGGTGATGTCCCGGAGGACTGGCGAATAGCCAATGTTGTTCCTCTGTTTAAGAAGGGTAGCAAGGATAATCCAGGGAACTACAGGCCGGTGAGCCTTACTTCAGTGGTAGGGAAATTACTGGAGAGAATTCTTCGAGACAGGATCTACTCCCATTTGGAAGCAAATGGACGTATTAGTGAGAGGCAGCACGGTTTTGTGAAGGGAAGGTCGTGTCTCACTAACTTGATAGAGTTTTTCGAGGAGGTCACTAAGATGATTGATGCAGGTAGGGCAGTGGATGTTGTCTATATGGACTTCAGTAAGGCCTTTGACAAGGTCCCTCATGGTAGACTAGTACAAAAGGTGAAGTCACACGGGATCAGGGGTGAGCTGGCAAGGTGGATACAGAACTGGCTAGGTCATAGAAGGCAGAGAGTAGCAATGGAAGGGTGCTTTTCTAATTGGAGGGCTGTGACTAGTGGTGTTCCACAGGGATCAGTGCTGGGACCTTTGCTGTTTGTAGTATATATAAATGATTTGGAGGAAAATGTAACTGGTCTGATTAGTAAGTTTGCAGATGACACAAAGGTTGGTGGAATTGCGGATAGCGATGAGGACTGTCCGAGGATACAGCAGGATTTAGATTGTTTGGAGACTTGGGCGGAGAGATGGCAGATGGAGTTTAATCCGGACAAATGTGAGGTAATGCATTTTGGAAGGTCTAATGCAGGTAGGGAATATACAGTGAATGGTAGAACCCTCAAGAGTATTGAAAGTCAGAGAGATCTAGGAGTACAGGTCCACAGGTAACTGAAAGGGGCAACGCAGGTGGGAAGGTAGTCAAGAAGGCATACGGCATGCTTGCCTTCATTGGCCGGGGCATTGAGTATAAGAATTGGCAATTCATGTTGCAGCTGTATAGAACCTTAGTTAGGCCACACTTGGAGTATAGTGTTCAATTCTGGTCGCCACACTACCAGAAGGATGTGGAGGCTTTAGAGAGGGTGCAGAAGAGATTTACCAGAATGTTGCCTGGTATGGAGGGCATTAGCTATGAGGAGCAGTTGAATAAACTTGGTTTGTTCTCACTGGAACGACGGAGGTTGAGGGGCAACCTGATAGAGGTCTACAAAATTATGAGGGGCATAGACAGAGTGGATAGTCAGAGGCTTTTCCCCAAGGTAGAAGGGTCAATTACTAGGGAGCATAGGTTTAAGGTGAGAGGGGCAAGGTTTAGAGTAGATGTATGAGGCAAGTTTTTTTTTACACAGAGGGTAGTGGGTGCCTGGAACTCGCTACCGGAGGAGGTGGTGGAAACAGGGACGATAGTGACATTTAAGGGGCATCTTGACAAATATGGGAATAGAGGGATACGGACCCAGGAAGCGTAGAAGATTGTAGTTTAGTCGGGCAGCATGGTCGGCACCAAATCTGACAAATAATGAACAAAGAACAAAGAAATGTACAGCACAGGAACAGGCCCTTCGGCCCTCCAGGCCGAAGGGCCTGTTCCTGTGCTGTACATTTCTTTGTTCTTTGTTCATTATTTGTCAGATTTGGTGGTGCCTTAAAGAATGGATTTTATAGTCTTCAAGTTTACTAGCCCTGAGTTCCAGAGCTTTCCATGATCTATGGAGTGATTTATGAAGTATTGTGGTTCTGCAAAGCAAGGTCTAATCTCTTCAGTTTACTGAAGGTGGAAAGCTTTGTCACTTTGCATTGATTATCTAACAATCTGCCTGAGATATGGAAAAACACCAACAGGGAAAGTGGTTGAATATGGATGTTGTAATGGGCTGCAAATCAAACTCTGTTTTTTGGCCATCTGGTACAGCAATTGTGTTTTCAAATTATGATTTTGAAGGTTTTTTACTACCTTGTAACTTTTACTATCACGCTGCACCCATAAATATTTTATTTACGTTTTTGGTCTCCATTTGTTCCTTATGAATTAAACATACATTTCTAATCTTTTGATGTATGAATATTTCTTCAACTCTGTGCAGGGCTGACCGTAAACTTTGCAATCCAGAGGCAACAAAGTACTTCTTGAATGTGAACAAATCTGTATCCTTGATTAACCCCAGCATCTTTTGCATTGAGACAAACAACTGTAAGTGCACTACAGGGCAGCATATGATCTATTTTCTTAAATGTTTTGTTTTATGTGCATTAAATTAAAAATGGCACTATCTATAATAGTTATACTTGCACATTAATCTTGATATTTCGGATGTGGCAATGAAATCAAACCACTCACATTGGGCATAGGAGCATGTACAAGCAATCCTATAGCAAAAATAGATCCATCATGGGAGCTAAAAATCAGAACCGTATTCTTGATCAGTTTATGAAATATTTCATCATCAATACGGTTTCTGAAAATGGGACACTTGATAGAATTCTGGTTTATAGGCATTCTTAACTGTAGCATTTTTGTCAATCTGAATGATTGAACGGCAATTACATTTTCTAACCATTTTCAAAATCAACTTGTATCATACTCCGAACTTCTGATTTGCCTCTCCTGAAGTTTTGATTTCAGCTGGAGTACAGTTCCATTGATGCTGGTAAACCTACACCTGAGCCACTTGGTTTTTCTTCTAATGTGAGCGTGTACAATAAGCAATGGCATATTATTCTGCCACATCTTCACCTGACAATCACATGTGCACGCTTTCTGGCATGGGTCTTCAAAAGCAATTGAGAATGAAAATCGTGACTGATTTTGTTTTTCAGTCAGGGTTTTGAAAACAAAAGATGTGTGTCTTTAATGGGTGTTGTAGTTCTAGTATAGAAACTGGTATCTTCCTATTCCCTGTGATTCAGTATTTCACCAGACATTGCATTTATATAGTTAGGCACAGAAGGAGTTACATTTGGATTTCTTTTTAATTTAGTTTCTACATTACTTTTTCCATTTCCTGTCATTCAATAAAATGTGGCGAATGAAGCCACTTGTATCAAGTTATCTGTCTGCAAGAAAAGACTGAACCTGACTGAGAGTCTAATATCTTTGCCAATGCTAATGACAACCAAAAGAATTAATACCACAAAATAAATGTTTTATTATCCCAGGTTGAAACATCCAGATACATCACACCTTAAGTAGTAGTTTATTTTTGTAAATGAACAATTAATGTTAAATGTTTTCATGCTATTGCAAAAGTTTCTTTGAGATGGCACTATATTTCCATAAGTAGCAGTTTGTTTCCAAACATTTATTCAAATCTAACTGTTCTTGTGTTTATGCTTTAACCCTCAGACAGGGCAGGATTATCCTTTTTTGCCCCAGAAGTGCCAACCACTGATAACTTTGACAACTTAATGAAACAGTTTGGTGGGTTTTCCTTTAGTCCTGCTGAAGCACCTCCTAATACACCATCTACAAGTAAATCTGGTACAACGCCAAGTGGCTATCAGGTAATAATTATGAGAACCTCGGAAATTATCAAATCTTATGAGATCTGCATTTTGCCATGAATGGAAGACTTCAATTACAAGGATAATTTGGAGAGAAGCTGGAGTTATTCTCCCTAACGAAGGGAAGGTTGAGAGGAGATTTGATTGATGTGATTAAAACCATGGGGGTAGGGTAGATTAGACAAGAGTATATAAACAGTATAAAAGAAAAGAGCTGTTCCTTTTGGCAAAGGTGTTGAGAAGCAGAGTAAACCAATGTATGGTGATTAGCACCAGAACCAAACGTGACATGGGAATTTCCTTTATGCAGTGAGTGTTTAGGATCTGCCTGAGAATGTGGTGGAGGCAGATTCAATTGTGTTTTTCAAAAGGGAATTAGACAAGCACCTGAAGATTTTTTTTTTAATGCATGTTTACTGAGAAAGGATGGGGGAGTGGCACTAGCTAAAGTGTTGAGTGGCTCAAGCTGAAGTGTTACATAGATCATACAATGCAGAAGGAGGCCATTCGGCCCATCGACTCTGCACCTACCCACTTAAGCCCTCACTTCAACCCTATCCCAATAACCTTTCCTAACCTTTTTTACATAGAACATACAGTGCAGAAGGAGGCCATTCGGCCCATCGAGTCTGCACCAACCCACTTAAGCCCTCACTTCCACCCATAACCCAATAACCCCTCCTAAACGTTTTGGATACTAAGGGCAATTTAGCATGGCCAAACCACCTAACCTGCACGTCTTTGACTGTGGGAGGAAACCGGAGCACCCGGAGGAAACCCACACAGACACTGGGAGAACATGCAGACCCAGCGGGGAATCGAACTTGGGACCCTGGCGCTGTGAAGCCACAATGCTATCCACTGTGCTGCTGTGCTTCCCGTGTTCTTGCAGAGAGCTGGTGTAGGGTTGATGGACCAAATGGCATCCTTTGCTGTAAGCATTCTATGATTCTTTCAAAATATATATTTTCCATAGAACTGATCAGTTATCACAAATGTACAAATATTTCCAGGATGGAATTTGGGAGCTGGGCATTGATTATAATTATATGCTAAACAATGGAAATGGATAATACAAGACAGAATACTGTTGGATACTTTTTTTCTTGCCTCACCTATGTTTGTTGCTCACTTTTATGTTCTATCGTGGAGGCTTTGGAGCGGGTGCAGAGGAGATTTACCAGGATGTTGCCTGGTATGGAGGGAAAATCTTATGAGGAAAGGCTGATGGACTTGAGGTTGTTTTCGTTGGAGAGAAGAAGGTTAAGAGCAGACTTAATAGAGGCATACAAAATGATCAGGGGGTTAGATAGTGAGAGCCTTCTCCCGCGGATGGAAATGGCTAGCACGAGGGGACATAGCTTTAAACTGAGGGGTAATAGATATAGGACAGAGGCCAGAGGTAGGTTCTTTACGCAAAGAGTGGTGAGGCCGTGGAATGCCCTACCTGCAACAGTAGTGAACTCTCCAACATTGAGGGCATTTAAAAGTTTATTGGATAAGCATATGGATGATAATGGCATAGTGTAGGTTAGATGGCTTTTGTTTCGGTGCAACATCGTGGGCCGAAGGGCCTGTACTGCGCTGTATCGTTCTATGTTCTATGTTCTCTGAAGACTTCAACTCCTTACTAGCGTATTTTTCCATGTCAACAGGGTCACGTTGGTCCTTATTCATTAGAATCATAGATTGATACAGCATGAAGGTGGCTATTCAGCTTATCGTGCAAATATTTTTATTATTTTTGGGGGATGTGGGCATCACTGGCTTGGCCAGGATTTTTATTACCCATCCCTTATTGCCCTTAGGAAGGGTAAGTCACTATCTTATAACTGCTGCAGTCCATATGGTGTAGGTACACCCACAGCATTGACTCTTTTAATAGACCTAAACAATTTGTCTTATTCCTCTGTTCTTTCCCCATAGCTGCCTAAATTCTTTCCCTGAAAAACGTAATGCAAGGACACACTAGGTTTTTCCAGCAGCAACTATCAAATCCACAATCTCTACCATCTGGATGGAAGTGTATGGGAATATTATATTTTTCAAGTCACGCATCCAGGGCGGGATTCTCCCTGGGCTGATGCCGGAATCGGGAAAGCTGATTGGGCGGAGACCTGGTCGTGATGCCAAAATCGTGGCGGGCACCAGGCGCACACCAAATTGCCAAGCTCCAGTTGCCTCGACAAGCGGCATCAATGCGTTCTACTCTACATGTACAGTAAATGCCATTTATATGTCATTATATCTCATCAGGGCGACACGGTAGCACAGTGTTTAGCACTGTTGCTTCACAGTGCCAGGGTCCCAGGTTCGATTACCGCCTTGGGTCACTGTCTGTGCGGAGTCTGCATGTTCTCCCTGTGTCTGCGTGGGTTTCTTCCAGGTGTTCTGGTTTCCTCCCACAAGTCCCGAAAGACGTGCTGTTAGGTAATTTGGACATTCTGAATTCTCCATCTGTGTACCCGAACAGGCACCGGAATGTGGCGACTAAGGGCTTTTCACAGTAACTTCATTGCAGTGTTAATGTAAGCCTACTTGAGACAATAAAGATTCTTCTATTTTTATTAGCCGGCCTGACCTGGTATTCCCGTATCCCCTGGGCATACGCATCATGCTAACATGTCTGACTGTCACCCCATGCAGACAGTGGACTTCGGAATTCAACCAGGAATGGTGGCCTTCGGCCTAGATGCCCGCAGCCCTGAGGATGCACTGAGGCTTTACAAGCTGGAGCTGCTCGAGGGGGACCCTGTAGGAGTGGAGCCTGCCCCGGAGGAACAGGAGGCAACCAGTGACGATGGAGAGCTGAAACCCAACAGGCCAAGGCGAGGTGCAAGGGAGACACCGCATGAGGCCTCGTGTGTACCAGCAACTCATTCGAGGATCTGCGGGCGCTACCAGACCAGGCATACTGTCAAAGACTCCGACTGAGCAGGAGGACAGTGCTACATATCTGCTAGATCATGACGCACCTGGCACTGCGAGGGAATGGGGGGAAGACACTCGCTCCTGGTGGCCGTCAAGGTGACACTTACCCCATGGTACTCTTCCAGGTGCTGAGTGGGGACTTTCCGGGATTTTACAGTGCTCGGTGCACAGGTGCCTCCGCGCCTTCATGGAGGATCTATACGCCCGGTCGCCACAATATATTAAATTCAATGTGGACAGAGCCCACAAGGGTGCACAAGCAGCAGGGTTCGCCATCATCGCCGAGTTGCCAGAGGCCCAGGTGTTGATTGACGGGATGCATGTCGCCCTACGAGTACTGACCCATGACAGACCGGTCTTCACAAACAAAGCAGTTCCATTCGATGAACGTACATCTGGTGTGTGACCATGAGCTGTGCATCATTCACGTCTGCACCTGATACGCGGCAGTGTTCATGATGCCTTCATCCTGACACACACACTCCTCATAGCCAATACCCTCCATACCAGGCAACATCCTGGTAAACCTTTTCTGTACTCTCTCCAAAGCATCCACGACCTTCTGGTAGTGTGGTGACCAGAATTGGATACAGTGGGCGGGATTCTCTAATCCCGCGGCAGAGTGTTCACGCTGTCGCGTTTTATGACTGCGTGAACGGACCGCTCCGAGGACGGATTCTGGCCTGCAAATTGGACCAGCACTGGTGCCGCGAGAAGTGCGGGGGGCGTGGTGCCAGACCGGCGTCGGATACGCGCGACGCCTCAATGACGTGGCACCGTGTCGCTTAAGGTGCGCGAGCGGCGCGGAGTCCCGAGACCCCCCGAGATGTCTGCCGTGCCGCCCCGAGGTTCAGGGACCCCTACCTCAACACCCTGCTGGACGCGGTCGAGGAGAGGCGGGCGTTCCTGTGCCCTAGACGGGGCCACCGCTGCCCGGGCAGCACAGTCCGGCGAACATGGAGGGAGGTGGGCAATGCCGTAAGCGCAGTGGGGCACACCCCACAGGACTGGCCAACAGTGCTGCAAAAAGATGCATGACCTGATGAGGGCAGCCAGGGTGAGTACACTGAGACGTGCCCCTGGCACCACCCAACCCCAACCACCCACACATGTGAAAGTACCCACCCCCCAACTCCACCCCCTCACCCAGTCCGCATGTCTAATGATACATGCTGTCTTGTGTCTTCCAGAACCTGCCGCCGGTCGTCCCGGCCCATCTGGCGTACCTCGCCCAAGACAGTGCCAGGTCCAGAGGCCCCCAGGGACGCACGCCACGGCAGGGAGGGTAGACTGCAAGGAAGGTCCTCCTCCAACAATGGGACCCAGGACACGGATGGACACCCAGGACACGGACGGACATGACAGCCAGGCCAGTGACACACACAGGACGAGGACACAGTTGACGGACAGACCGGACAGTGACCCTCAGATGGGGCGAGATAAGGTCCATCAGGCCAAGGGTCGACGCAGGTGACCCCTGACTTTGGCTCCGATGAGGAGATGGACTTGGCATCACTGCTGTCTCCCACACCATCCACCATCGCAGAGACTATCACCTCGGTTGGGCACTTTAGTGAAGAGGCTTCACTGACTCACTGGTGCGCATCACACAGCTGTATCGGTACAGCAGTTGAAGGTAGGAGCGGTGGAGGGAATGGGTGCAACGGTTTTGGCCATGGGTCAGGTCATGCAAGGCGTGGGGCTTCATATGCATGCGTCATCCGTGGCCCAGGACAGGGCTGCCTTCTCACAGGTAACCATGTGCCAGAGCCAGCTGGACATTTCCGCAGTCTGGCCCAGTCTCAGCAGGCCATGGTCCAGTCTCAGCAGGCCATCGTTGAGAGCATCGGCAGCCTTGCCCAGATGCTGGATGGCGTCGCACAAGCCCTGAGGGAGGAGGCGCAGTCCCAGACAGGGATGTCCCATGCCCTGAGCTCCATCGCTGCTGACATAAGAACCCTGGTCAATACCACCGGGCCTCCAGGACTGCCAGCACCAGGTGTCGGTGGTGCCTCGGGGCTTGTCTCCGCTTGCACCCCCGTCCCTTAGAGAGGCCCGGGGGCCACCGGGCACCCCGAGTGAGGTGGAGGTTCTGGGACACATTCCGGTGACTCCTTCTTCAGGGGAGGTTCCGGAACACCGCGGATCCTCGGACTCCCCCCCCCCCGTTCCATCCGTGGTGCATCTGGTGGGCAGCGGGCAGAACAGGATGGCACCACACCATCCAGCATGCCCGCGGAGCAGCCTGGCCCATCCAAGCTGAGCCATCCCAGGAAACGGGCGCCAACGGGGAGCCAGGTCGCAGGGCAGGAGTCTCCGCATTCCACCTCCACTCCTGATGCACTGCCTAGGGAAACGAGACGTAGTGGTAGGGCCTGTAAGGTCAGGAAGTTTGACACCTAGTAAGTTGGCACGGGTGCAGGGCAGTTTAGTTATAGGGGCTAGGGCACTTGTATGTTACCGTTCCAATTAAACTCATTGTTGCAGCAATGCAAGATGCCTCTGTGCGGGGTCGTGTAGGGGACTGAGTGCCATTGTGGTCGAAGGGCGATGGAACGTTGAGCCCTGGTGGGTGTAAATCTCTCCACCCCCTCCTGTCCACAGAACACCGCCGCCAGCTACTCAACATGGCCATGTAATGGAGTGTCCAGAACGCATACAGAGACCACCCAGGTGGAGGGTGTAGCTGTGGCCATGAGTCAGACATTGGCTAACGATTTGGTTCTCACAGCTCATCGCAGAGCGGCTTGTCATCATCCTGAATGGCACTGATCACACCCGCTTCCACAGGAAATCGTGTGAGACCAGCCCGTTGTGCCGCAGGTGGATGCATGGTGGAGGGTGCTGTGCATGTGGTGTTGTGGGATCCAAGGTTGGTGGGTGGTGTGGGAGGTGCGTCTCATGGGTGTTGTGGGAGGTGGGGGTGCTGGGTGGGGAGGTGGGGCGGTACAGTGGTGCCAGTGCCCCTGCTCAGCGTTCCCCTACACCCCCTAGTTGGTGAAACGTGCGGCAATCAACGCCTCGCGTGCTCGCTGGCCAAGCTGGTGGCGTCGTGCAGCCCCCTGTGCATATCCAGCCCCCATGTCGCATCTATTGCCGCCCTCGTCCCCATCCTCCTCATCTGGAGAGGCGTCCATTCCTCGGGCTCGCCCTCTGCCTCCTTCTCCTCCCGCACATCGCCCTTCTGCTGTGCTATATTGTGGAGGACGCAGCAGACCACAACGATGCGGCTGACCCTCTCCGACTGGTACTGGAGGGTCCCCTCAGAGCGGTCCAGGCACCTGAAGGGCATCTTCAGCAAGCCAAAGAACCTACCCCTGATTGCTGCATGGGCCTCATTCTAGCGGGTCTCCGCGTCGGTATGTGGCCTCCGTATAGGTGTCACCAGTCACGATCGCAATGGGTAACTCTTGTCGCCCAGCAACCAGCCCCTCAGCTGGAGCGGGGGGGGGTGTCCCTAGAACATGGCGGGGATGAACGATTGTGCCAGGATAAATGCATCATGCCCACTGCCCGGGTACTGGGCGCAGACGTGCAGGATCTTCATGCAGTGGTCGCAGACCACCTGAATGTTCATGGAGTAGGTCCCCTTCCTGTTCATGATCACGCCCCTGTTCTCCATTGGTGGCCGCAAGGCGATGTGCACCCCATCGATCGCCCCCTGTACCATGGGTAGCCTGGCCACGGCAGCGAATCCCACTGCCTGGGCATTCTGGTGGGCGCGGTCCACAGGGAGCTGGATGTACCGGTCCGCGATGTCATACAGGGCGTCAGTCACTGTACGGATGCGCAGATGGCTGGGAGATGCCGGACAGGTCCCCACTCGGCGACTGGAATGACCCCGTCGCATAAAAGTTCAGGGCCACCGTAAACTTCATGGCCACCGGGAGAGCATGTCCTCCCCCAGTGCCACGCGGTGCCAGGTGTGCCATCAGGTGGCAGATATGGGTGGCGGTTTCCCGACTCATCCTGAGTCTCTTCCTGCATGTCCTTTCTGGCAGGTCCTCAAAGGAAATGCGGCGACGGTAAACACGAGGCCTCATTGGACGCCTCCGGTGCTTTGGCACCACTACCACCTCCTCCTCCTCATCCTGCTCCTCATCCACATGGGTATCTGCATCCTGTGTCTCCCCCTCGTTGTTGTGGTCGTCGTCCGCCTCCTCGTCCTCCTGCGCCTGTCGAGCGGGAGGCCCTGCAGCCTGAGCGGATGCCACCTAGCCCCTCTGCTGCAGCCACTGCTGCTGCAGCCACTATGAGCCCCTGGTGCTGCCACTGGGCCACATGCAGGGCAGCGGCTCCCGCCACGGCGGCCAACATCGCTGCATCGCTGGCTGGTGCCCAAACATTATGATCTGCGGGGGGTGGGTATACAACATGTTTAGGGATGGCGCATGGCCCCCTCTACAGCCAGGTGCCATTTGCTACATGTCTGCCCTGGTTGCGCCACAGCCACGCATGCACCCAGACCCCTGCCCACACCCTCTGTGCTCCGCCCACTATTGCCCATCCCTCCTGATAGCGCCATTGTTGGATTGTTGTGCCCTCACGGGGGGCTGTCATGGGTGCGGCCCTGAACCTGCCCGCCGGTGGGTGCCGCCGGCTGGGAGGCGGTCCGGCCCCTAGGGGATCCGGCTTCCATGGACAAGGTGGGAGGCTTGCGGGCAGCCAGCGCCCAGAGTCGATGCCCATCAGCCTGGCTGCCGTGGCTTTGGAACCGCCCTGCCATGGCAGGCCATTCCAGGCCAGCTGGCATCTCGCCCCCAGCCCCGGCCGTGCCCGTCCTGACAGACTCGGGTACCCCCACACGCCGGCCGCTCACCTCCTCTCCCGCATTGTCAGCCAGCACGATTCTCCGGAAGGTGCGGTGCCGATCACAATGACTCTGTTCTCGCTGGTTGAGAGAATGGCGGACCCGCGTCGCTTAAAAAAAAAAAAAACGGCACGATTGCTGATTCTCTGTACTGGTCTGGGGTGAGAGAATCCCGCCCAGTATTCCAAATGTGGCCTCACCAATGTTCTATATAATTGATTTGTGAACTTTTATACTCGATGCCCCGTCCGATGAAGGCAAGCATGCCATATGCTTTCTTTCCCACCATTTCCATCTGAGCTGCCACTTTTAAGGATCTGTGGACCTGCACGCCCAGATCTCTCTGTGTCTCTGCTCTTAATGGTTCTGCCATTTATTTCATAGCTCCCACCTGAATTTGATCTACCAAAATGCATCACCTCTCATTTGTTTGGGTTAAATTCCATCTGCCATATCTCCACCCAATTTTGCAGCCGATCTACATCCTACTGTATTCTCTGACAATCTTCATCACTGGAGAGGGAGGGGGAGGATCCAGTTGTCGTGGTCCATGTCGGTACCAACAACATAGGCAAGTCTAGGAAAGAGGACCTGTTTAGAGATTATAAAGAGCTAGGATTCAAATTTAAAAAACAGGTCCTCAAGGGTCATAATCTCCGGATTACTGCCCAGGCCACGTGCAAATTGGCATAGGGAGGCAAGAATAAGGGAAGTTAACACGTGGCTGAAAGAGTGGTGTGGGAAAGAGGGGTTCCTTTTCATGGGACACTGGCATCAGTTTTGGGACAGGGGGGACCTATACCGTTGGGATGGTCTCCACCTGAACCGAGCTGGGACCAGTGTTCTGGCGAAAAGAGTAAATAGGGTGGTCAATAGGACTTTAAACTAAAGATTGGGGGGGAAGGGAAAGTCAGGGAACCAAGAGGTGAAGTAATCAGAGGGAAGCGTAGCTGCTTAGGAATACATAAAAGCACGAAAAGACAAAACTCAGGAGAGGTTACGATAGTCCCCATCCCACAAAATATGACACAGTGTATGGAAAGGCTCAGTAAACCAAGGTCCACCACACTAAGAAAACAAAAAGGGACGGTCAATAGAGAATTAAAGGTGCTATATTTAAATGCACGCAGTGTACGGAACAAGGTAGATGAGCTTGTGGCCCAGATTGTGACTGGCAGGTATGATGTGGTAGGCATCACAGAGACATGGTTGCAGGGGGTTCAGGACTGGCATTTAAACATACTGGGATTCACAACCTATCGAAAAGACAGAGAGGTGGGCAGAGGGGGCGGGGTTGCCTTGTTAATTGGGAATGAAATTAAATCAATAGCACTAAACGACATAGGGTCAGATGATGTGGAGTCTGTGTGGGTAGAGCTGAGGAACCACAAAGGCAAAAAAACCATAATGGGAGTTATGTACAGGCCTCCTAACAATGGTCAGGACCGGGGGCACAAAATGCACCACGAAATAGAAAGTGCATGCCAGAAAGGCAAGGTCACAGTGATCATGGGGGACTTCAATATGCAGGTGGACTGGGTAAATAATGCTGCCAGTGGACCCAAGGAAAGGGAATTCATTGAATGTTTACAGGAGGGTTTTTTGGAACAGCTTGTGATGGAGCCCACGAGGGAACAGGCCATTCTGGACTTAGTGTTATGTAATGAGCCAGACTTGATTAAAGATCTTAAAGTAAGGGAGCACTTAGGAGGCAGTGATCATAATATGGTCGAATTCAATCTCCAATTTGAAAGAAAGAAGGTAGAATCAGATGTAAAGGTGTTACAGTTAAATAAAGGTAACTACAGGGGCATGAGGGAGGAACTGACGAAAATCGACTGGGAGCAGAGCCTAGTGGGAAAAACAGTAGAACAGCAATGGCAGGAGTTTCTGGGAGTAATTGAGGACACAGTACAGAGATTCAGCCCAAAGAAAAGAAAGGTTTTCAGAGGGGGGATTAGGCAGCCATGGCTGACAAAGGAAGTTGGGGAATGCATCAAAGCAAAAGAGAAAGCCTATAATGTGGCAAAGAGTAGTGGGAAGTCAGAAGATTGGGAAGGCTACAAAAACAAACCGAGGATAACAAAGAGAGAAATAAGGAAAGAGAGGATCAATTATGAAGGTAGGCTAGCCAGTAACATTAGGAATGATAGTAAAATTTCTTTAAATACATTAAAAACAAACGGGACGCAAAAGTTGACATTGGGCCGCTCCAAAATGACGCTGGTAATCTAGTGATGGGAGACCAGGAAATAGCTGAGGAGCTAAATAAGTACTTTGCGTCAGTCTTCACAGTAGAAGACATGAGTAATATCCCAACAATTCCGGAGAGTCAGGGGGCAGAGTTGAATATGGTAGCCATCACAAAGGAGAAAGTGCTAGAGAAACTAAGAGATCTAAAAATTGATAAATCTCCAGGCCCAGATGGGCTACATCCTAGAGTTCTAAAGGAGATAGCTGAAGAAATAGTGGAGGCATTAGTTATGATCTTTCAAAAGTCACTGGAGTCAGGGAAAGTCCCAGAGGATTGGAAAATCGCTGTTGTAACCCCCCTGTTCAAGAAGGGAACAAGGAAAAAGATGGAAAATTATAGGCCAATTAGCCTAACCTCGGTTGTTGGCAAGATTCTAGAATCCATTGTTAAGGATCAGATTTCTAAATTCTTGGAAGTGCAGGGTCGGATTAGGACAAGTCAGCATGGATTTAGTAAGGGGAGGTCGTGCCTGACAAACCTGTTTCGAGTTCTTTGAAGAGATAACAAATAGGTTAGACCAAGGAGAGCCAATGGATGTTATCTATCTTGACTTCCAAAAGGCCTTTGATAAGGTGCCTCATGGGAGACTGCTGAGTAAAATAAGGGCCCATGGTATTCGAGGCAAGGTACTAACATGGATTGACGATTGGCTGTCAGGCAGAAGGCAGAGAGTTGGGATAAAAGGTTCTTTTTCGGAATGGCAACCGGTGACCAGTGGTGTCCCGCAGGGTTCAGTGTTGGGGCCACAGCTGTTCTCTTTATATATTAACGATCTAGATGACGGGACTGGGGGCATTCTGGCTATGTTTGCCGATGATACAAAGATAGGTGGAGGGGCAGGTAGTATGGAGGAGGTGGGGAGGCTGCAGAAAGATTTAGACAGTTTAGGAGAGTGGTTCAAGAAATGGCTGGTGAAATTCAACGTGGGCAAGTGCGAGGTCTTGCACTTTGGAAAAAAGAATAGAGGCATGGACTATTTTCTAAACGGTGACAAAATTCATAATGCTGAAGTGCAAAGGGACTTGGGTGTCCTAGTCCAGGATTCTCTAAAGGTAAACTTGCAGGTTGAGTCCGTAATTAAGAAAGCAAATGCAATGTTGTCATTCATCTCAAGAGGCTTGGAATATAAAAGCAGGGATGTACTTCTGAAGCTTTATAAAGCATTAGTTAGGCCCCATTTAGAATACTCACACACACCTCAGGAAGGACATACTGGCACTGGAGCGGGTCCAGCGGAGATTCACACGGATGATCCCAGGAATGGTAGGCCTAACATACGGTGAACGTCTGAGGATCCTGGGATTATATTCATTGGAGTTTAGGAGGTTGAGGGGAGATCTAATAGAAACTTACAAGATAATGAATGGCTTAGATAGGGTGGATGTAGGGAAGTTGTTTCCATTAGCAGGGGAGACTAGGACCCGGGGACACAGCCTTAGGGAGTCACTTTAGAACAGAGATGAGGAGAAATTTCTTCAACCAGAGAGTGGTGGGTCTGTGGAATTCATTGCCACAGAGGGCGGTGGAGGCCGGGACGTTGAGTGTCTTTAAGACAGAAGTTGATAAATTCTTGATTTCTCGAGGAATTAAGGGCTATGGAGAGAGAGCGGGTAAATGGAGTTGAAATCAGCCATGATTGAATGGTGGAGTGGACTCGATGGGCCGAATGGCCTTACTTCCGCTCCTATGTCTTATGGTCTTATGGTCTTATCCGCATCTCCAGCAATTTAAAAAAGAGAAAAAAAAATTTAGAGTACCCAATTATTTCTTTCCCAATTAAGGAGCAATTTAGCGTGGCCAATCCACCTACCCTGCACACCTTTTGGGTTGTAGGGGCGAAACCCACGCAAACACGGGGAGAACGTGTAAACTCCACACCGACAGTGACCCTGAGCTGGGATTGAACCTGGGACCTCGGCACAGTGAAACAGCAGTGCTAACTACTGCGCCACCATGCTGTCCTTGGAACACCAGCAATCTTAGTATCATCCGCAAACTTGCTAATCAGACCAGCTACGTTTTATTCCAAGTCATTCATATATATTACAAACAGTAATTGTTAATAGATTACAATGGAAATAAAATTACGTTGTTATCATAGAATTTACAGTGCAGAAGGAGGCCATTTGGCCCATCGAGTCTGCACCGGCTCTCTGAAAGAGCATCCTACCCAACTGCACTTCTCCACCCTATCCCCATAACCCAGTAACCCCACCCAACACTAAGGGCAATTTAGCATGGCCAACCCACCTAACCTGCACATCTTTGGACTGTGGGAGGAAACCGGAGCACCCGGAGGAAACCCACGCACACACTGGGAGGATGTGCAGACTCCGCACAGTGACCCAAGCGGGAATCGAACTTGGGACCCTGGAGCTGTGAAGCAATTGTGCTAACCACCATGCTACCGTGCATACGAGCTCAATGTCAATGTTAAAAACAGAATTCACACATTGAAATTTTCCGTTGTGGCGGCGGAATGCGAATCTCTGATAGTAGAAGTGTGTGAGGAACTGCAGCTAGTTAAACGGGTTTACAGTGTAGACAGCTCTGCAACAAGCCCACATGTCTCCGGAGACTCCATACTAAATGATTTTCCAAGGCTTCGGCACTTTGCTTTACACATACAAAATCCAATTAAAGGAGAACACTAAGCCAGTGATTCACGCACCAAGACGTGTACAAGCTCCATTGAGAGACAAATTGAAGGCTGGGCACGAGAGGATGACAGTTTTAGGTGTAATTAAGCGCATAGAAGAACCTACGGACTGGGTAAACTCTATGATTTGTGTCCAGAAGCATAATGGACACCTACGAATCTGTATGGACTCTAAAGATCTGGACCTCAACATTATGAGAGAACATTACCCTATACCAAAAAGGGAGAAAATAGCATGCAAGATGGCAGGAGCAACTTGTTTCAGTAAATTAGACACTTCACAAGGCTCCTGGCAACTTAAATTAGATAGAGAAAACACAAAGCTATGTACGTTCAACACACCCTTCGGAAGATATTGCTTCTTAAGGATGCCATTTGGCATAATTTCTGCTTCAGAGATTTTTCATCAGGCCACAGAGCACATAGTTGAAAGGATCAAGTCCAAGTTTATGTGGATGACATCATATGGGGATCAACACGGGAAGAACATGACAAAAGGCTTCTTGGGGTCTTCAAGAGTATTAAGAAAAATGGCTTGAAGTTGAACAGGACGAAATGTCAAATCGGTGTGCACAGCATCACCTTCCTCGGAGACAAGCTCTCTGCACAAGGCGTTCGGCCTGATCAAGATAAAATATGGGCAATCTTGCAGATACCATGTCCCAAGGATGAAAAAGGCATATTAAGAATGTTAGGGATGATAAATTTTGTGGGCAAATTCTTTCCCAATATTGCAGATAAAATTGCACACCTTGAGGAAACTATAAAGAAAGACGCAACATTCCAGTGGTCCACCAGCCATGAACTAGAATGGCAAGCATTGCAAGAGTCATTGCCAACAGTGCCAGTCCTGATGTTTTTTGACCCAGCAAAAACACAAAACTCTCGACGGACGCATCAAAGGATGGATTGGGAGCGGTCCTACTCTAAAAAGATCTGGAAGGAAACTGGCTTCCAGTAGCGTACGCATCCAGATCAATGTCTGATACGGACTGCAGATATGCGCCAATTGAAATGGAATGTCTTGGGCTGATTCATGTGCTCACAAAGTTCCATGATTATGTATACGGTCTTCCAACATTTGAAATGGAAATGGACCACAGACCATTGGTCGCTATAATTTTAAAAAATCTTAACAAGTTGTCCCCGAGGATTCAGCGAATGACCATGAAGTTGCAACGATATGACTTTGAACTGATTTATGCACCGGGCAAGCATCTCATTGTTGCTGATTCACTATCTAGAGCTGTAAGCATAGAGGAAACACACCAGTTGGACGAGGACATGCAGGTCCATATAAACCTGTTCACTGAGTCCCTGCCCGTATCTGACAAGAAGTCAAACTAATTAAAGAAGAAACCACGAAAGACATGGTCTTGCAGAAAGTAAGACAACATCTCCACGAAGGATGGCCTAAAGGATCCTGCTCTAGTTTTTACAATGTACGAGCAGAGTTAAGTGATGTGAATGAATTTTTGGTGTGGAAAAATCCACACTCATTACGGTCAATGATCCTAACAAAACTCCATGAAGGGCACTTGGGGATGGAAAAGTGCAAGCGAAGAGCCAAGGATGCAGTTTATTGGCATCCTTATGCCACGACATTGAAATGATGGTGGATAATTGCTAAACCCGGCAAAAATGTCAACGCAAACAAAGCAAAGAGCCATTGCATATGGGTGAGATAGTCACAACTCCGTGGCAGAATGTTGTCATGGATCTCTTTCACTTGAATGGAAAGGAATAACTGCTGATCATAGACTACGTTTCTAACTATCCGGAGATAGCACAGCTATCGAATTCCACAGACAGATGTGTCATTAAGAATGTTAAAGAGATTTTTGTGCGCCACAGGATACCGAACTTCGTATGGAGCGACAATGATCCCTATTTCGACAGTTATGAGTGGACAGAATTTGCACAGCAGTATGATTTCAAACACATCACCTCGAGTCCTCTGTACCCTCAGAAGGGCGTTCATAACGTTAAACAGCTCCTGAAAAAAGTATTAGATAGCTGAGATGACACCTATCTCGCACTCCTAATTTATCGCTCTGCACCATTAATCAATGGGCGTTCACCAGCTCGGTTGCTGATGAACAGGCAACTGAGAACGACCTTCTCCTATATCCCACAAGAACCAGTGAACTATACATTAGAGAGGCAACTGATCTCTCAAAAAAGGAGGCAAAAGGGATTTTATGATAGATCCGCGAAAAGACTCCAACCGTTGCATCCAGCTGATATAGTCAGACTGGAAGATTCCATAGGGAATGGATGGTCTAAGTATGCGAAAGTACTGTGTCATGCAGATCCAAACTCGTATCTCATCATCACGGATGATGGTGTTTTAAGAAGGAATAGAAGAGCTCTGCTGAAAGTTTGGCATCTTTTTGCAATGCAACCAACAGCAGCACGAACCTGGGGCAGCACGGTAGCATTGTGGTTAGCACAAATGCTTCACAGCTCCAGGGTCCCAGGTTCGATTCCGGCTTGGGTCACTGTCTGTGCGGAGTCTGCACATCCTCCCCGTGTGTGCGTGGGTTTCCTCCCACAGTCCAAAGATGTGCGGGTTAGGTGGATTGGCCATGCTAAATTGCCCTTAGTGTCCAAAATTGCCCTTAGTCTTGGGTGGGGTTGCTGGGTTATGGGGATAGGGTGGAGGTGTGGACCTTGGGTGGGGTGCTCTTTCCAAGAGCCGGTGCAGACTCGATGGGCCGAATGGCCTCCTTCTGCACTGTAAACTCTATGATTCTATGAAGAAGTAGGTAATAATTTGAAGGTAGCTGAAGAAGATACAGTGCAGCATACAGAGCAACAACAACAAGATACAGACACAACAGTACAAGAAGAACAACAAGCAGCATCCACAACTACAAAGAAAGATGAAGTAACTTCACAAGTTCAGCAGCCACTCAGAAGATCAACAAGGCTAAGGCGTAACCCCAAGAGACTGAATTTGTGACAGACTGTAAATAGTTTAAAGATTTAAATGTTTATGCATATCATCTTGAATTGTAGAAAATTATCTAATTAATGTAAATAATTACATTGTTCAAAGGAAAGGGGATGTGATGATATGCATAAAAGCAAATCTGTATATAATATTGTACACGACCCCCGCCCAGCAGGTGGCAGCGTGGCAATATAAGTCTACCATGCGGCTCTGTGCATGGGGCAGTTGGGAGTAAGTCGTGTTGGAGGATAGATGTATTTTTCAGTAGCTCTATAATAGTTTGTGTCAGTAGTTTGTTGTTTATTTATTCCAATTATCTTTACCATGCAGTTTTTTCATAATAAATTATTTAAACTAGATGTTCTGCAGTGCATTATTCATATTGGCCAGTCTACAGAATATTTCAATGGAGAGCATTAACTCCATGCAGGTGGTGAAGGCACGGGGACCAGATGGATTCCCAGTGGACTTCGACAAAAAATTCACTGCAGCACCTGCGGGAGATGTTCATAGGCTCACCAGCAAAGGGCACCCTATCCCCAAAGGTAGCACGAGGCTCAATCTCGCTGATACCCAAGAAAGACAAGGACCTGACTGAATGTGGGTCCTACAGTCCCATCTCGCTGCTCAATGTCGACGTGGAAATACTGGCCATGATCTTGGCTAGGCAACTGGAGAACTGTGTACCAGAGGTGGTTGCAGAGGACCAAATGGGCTTTGTTAAGGGTAGGCAGCTAACATCCAACATTAGGCGCCTGCTGAACGTAGTAATGACCCTACCAGGGGAGCAAACCGGACAGTACCGGACCAAGCTCGAGTCCCAGACTAGCCACACAGACCACCGCCGACAATGGCAAGGTCTGTAAGACATAATGGGCTAAAAGATGAAGGCATGTAAAATTGCCGGCTCCAACGCACCCCTCCCTGATGAGCTTAACGCATTCTATGCACGCTTTGAGCAAGATGTCAGGGAGAGCACGCCCTCCACCCCAGAAGCTTCGGATGAACTTGTATCTGAGGTCACCATTGCAGATGTCCGAGCAGCATTCTCGAAGGTCAACCCACGGAAACCACTGGCCTGGATGGGGTACCCGGACGAGCACGGAGGTCTTCCGCGGATCAGCTGACGGGGGTATTCACAGACATCTTCAACCTCTCTTTACAACAATCTGAGGTCCCTATCTGCTTCAAGAAGACTACTACCATCCCTGTACCAAAGAAAAGCAAGCAGCGTGCCTTAATGACTATCATCCAGTGGCTCTCACATCCATCATTAGGAAGTGCTTCGAAAGGTTAGTCATGGCACGAATCAACTCCAGCCTCCCGGATTGCCTGGATCCACTACAGTTCGCCTACCAGCCTACAACAGGTCCACAGCAGATGCCATCTCCCTGGCCCTGCACTCAACCCTGGAACACCTAGATAACAAAGACACCTATGTCAGACTCCTATTTATTGACTACAGCTCCGCCTTCACACCATTATTCCTACGAAACTCATCTCCAAACTCCGTGGCCTGGGCCTCGGCTCCTCCCCTTGCGACTGGATCCTGAACTTTCTAACTCACAGGCCACAATCAGTAAGAATAGGCAACAACACCTCCTCCATGATCATCCTCAACACCACTAGGCTGTGTCCGCCGCCCCGTATTATACTCCTTATATACCTATGACTGTGTGGCCAAATTCCCCTCCAACTCGATTTTCAAATTTGCTGATGACGCCACCGAAGTGGGTCGGATCTCAAACAATGACGAGACAGAGTACAGACACGAGATAGAGAATCTGATGAACTGGTGCGACGACAATAATCTCCCTCAATGTCAACAAAACAAAGGCGATTGTCATCGACTTCAGGAAACGGAGTGGGGAACATGCCCCTGTTTACATCAATGGGAACGAAGTAGAAAGGGTCGAGAGCTTCAAGTTTTTGTGTCCCGATCACCAACACCCTGTCCTGGTCCTCCGCATGCTGACACTATAGTTAAGAAAGTCCACCAAAGACTCTACTTTCTCAGCATTCTTTCTGGTTGTATTACAGCTTGGTATGGATACTGCTCTGCCCTAGACTGCAGGAAATTACAAAAGGTTGTGAATGTAGCCCAATCCATTATGCAAACCAGCCTCCCATCCATGGACTCTGTCTACAATTTCCGCTGCCTCGGAAAGGCAGCCAGCATAATTAAGGACCCAACGCACCCCTGACATACTCTCTTCCACCTTCTTCCGTCAGGAAAACAATACAAAAGTTTGAGCTCACCTACCAACCGCCTCAAAAACAACTTCTTCCCTGCTGCCATCAGACTTATGAATGGACGTACCTCTTATTAAGTTGATCTTTTCCTACACCCTAGCTATGACCGTGACATTAAATTCTGCAGTCTCTTCTTCCTTCCCTATGTATGGTATGTGTATGGTATGGTCTTGTACAGCATGCAAGAAACAATACTTTTCACTGTATACTAATGCATGTGACAATAGTAAATCAAATCAAAAAACACCAGAGGTGATCATCTCCCTGGACGCAGAAAAGGCCTTCGACAGATCGAGTAGATTTGGATTTGGATTGGATTTTGTTTATTGTCACGTGTACCGAGCTACAGTGAAAAGTAGTTTTCTGCGAAAAGCTCAACAGATCATTAAGTACATGAAAATAAAATAAAATACATAATAGGGCAACGCAAGGTACACAATGTAACTACATACCACCGGCATCGGGTGAAGCATATAGGGGTATAGTGTTAATCATGTCAGTCCATAAGAGGGTTGTTTAGGAGTCTGGTAACAGCGGGGAAGAAGCTGTTTTTGAGTCTGTTCGTGCATGTTCCTAGACTTTTGTATCTCCTGCCCAATGGAAGAAGTTGGAAGAGTGAGTAAGCGGGGTGGGAGGGATCTTTGATTATACTGCCCGCTTTCCCCAGGCAGCGGGAGGTGTAGATGGAGTCAATGGATGGGAGGCCAGTTTGTATGATGGACTGGGCAGTGTTCACGACTCTCTGAAGTTTGAAGATCCAAAAGTTTGAAGATCCAAATGAGGAAGTACCTCATAGAGGTACTGGAGCAGTTTAGGCTTGGAGCAGGGTTCACGCATGGGTGAACTCCCATGGCCAGGATTCCGGCTATGCCTGCTTTTATTCACCCTGGCGATCGCCCTCAGAACGGCAAAAAAATGGAAGGGGATCCAGAGAGGGAATATAGAGCATCTCTTTGCCGATGATCTGCCCCTCTACGTCTTGGACCCCCAAAGCACCATTGGCAGGGGGGGGGGGGAATCATGATGCTTCTGAAAGAGTTTGGAGCCTTCTCATATCCACAAACTCAAACTGAGCAAAAGTGAAATCTTCCTGGTGATTCCGCAAGGGTGAGGGGCAGAGCTGGAGGGGCTGCCATTCAAGCAAGTTTAAAACAAATTCCTCTACCTGGAGTTCCAAATTGCCCATGACTGGACACGGATTCACAAATGGAACCTGACCAGTCTGGTAGAGGAAGTAAAGAAGGAACTGCAGAGGTGGGCCACGCTCCTACTCTCCCTGGCGGGGAGGGTGTAGAAGATCAAGATGAACCTGTTGCCCAGGTTCCTCTTCCTGTTCAGATACAGCAAGAAGTCTTACAACACCAGATTAAAGTCTAACAGGTTTGTTTGGAGTCACTAGTTTTTGGAGCGCAGTTCCTTCATCACGTGAATGTTGACTCACCTGATGCACTGCAGCACAGCCAATAAAGCTGGGGGGGGGGGGGGGGGAGGGGGAGGGAGTGCATAGACAAGCCACAGATCGTGTGGGTGGGGAGGGGGGAGGAAATTCATTTTTAAAAAAAGACAACTGGATACAAGGGGCATAGCCGCAGGACACCGGTCCAAGGGCAAGCGGAGAACCAGAGGGAGCAGCAATACACAGGGAAATACACGCTAGATCCAACATCATGCTGGGCAACGTGGATTGGCCAAATGGGGCCGACGGCCACGGGGAGGGTCAAAACATGTAGATATAAATATTTATAGTGATCCTCGTTTGTGGGTTTTTTCTTACTCTTTAGTCTGTCTTTTTTTGTACTTTTAATTTTCCTCGGTTGCTTTTGTTTGATGTTATGAACGGTTATGACACTTGTAATTTAACATGCAAACTGAAATGTGTAGCATAAAAATGTGAAAACCAATAAAAACATTTATATTAACTAAGCTGCATTTAGTTGTCATGGAGGTATTTCATAATTGTTATTCAGCACTGTCAATGCCAAAACTGATTTCACCATCTAAATGAGCAAATGTTTTAGATAATCATGTGTATGGTGACATATAGAAGTATCTCAAAACAATATAGACAAAAACAAATGGTGAATACTAATCCACTTACTCCTTTTTCTTTTAAACTTAGTATGGTGTTCCTGTTAAAGTTGTTGATGGTTTTCTGAGACTTCCTGCTCCTCTGGCAACATCTGCATGTGCTGACAACAACCCTGCAGGTAAGAGGTATTTATCTAATTTTTCTAGAGTAGGATAGCAGAAATGTATTTACGTGGAAATTTCATATTTGAAGCTGCATTTAGTTGTATTAAAATTTAAGTGATTTTTTAAATCTTATTTTTTTGGAGCATTGGGTTGGAATTAATGGTCAGTGGTGAGTCAGTCGGTGCCATTTTGTTTATGCTTGCCTACTGACCCTGCTGACAGAGAGTAATTTCAGCGCAGAGCTCTCTTTACACTGGAGCAGTCAGGCCCTGCTTTTTCTGGTGAATCTTGTGCATATCTATCACATTGGTACTGCAACTTCACACCATTCTATATATTTCATTGCAGAGCCTTTCAACAAGGTACTGGTATATCTCTGCTTTGAGGGCAGCAGAGCATCTCAAACAGTAATTTTCTGATTTCATGCTGATAGCCTCACCATTATCTATCACAAAATTCAGGCCATTACAACGTGCATTGATACTGCTAATCCATAATAACTTAATACTGTGAATGATGAACCACCTCAAACATATAGTTTTGATTTTATGTAAAGTTATATTTTATTGACCGTTGACTCTTGTTTCTTTGGATTGTAGGTTTTTTAGTAAATCAGGCAACACGCTGCAGTAGAAAGTTTGACATTGTAATAGATTGCGGTAGTTTCCCAGCATTAAGCATGAAAAACTACCTCGGTTCTAATATTTTTCCAGTAAGTTATGAATGCTATACTTCATTAGAAATATTTAAGTTGTCATCCTGACGTAAAATGTACTAAATAATCATGATTAGTTAATGAATTGCTCATTAACATCAATTACAATATTTTAACAATTCAAATTGATGCCAGATCATCCAATTTCTGTATTTGTTGACTTCCAAGTGTATGATTATATGAAACATTTATGACCAACTAATTAAGTTAGTTGTACTATGACCAATTTATTTATCTTTTAATAAATACATTTTCTGCAATGATAGCATTGTTTTGCTTTGCGTAGTATTGACACTGTCTTTCTTTAATTAAGGAAAGAGATTTTCTGGGATTGTGCCCAGATTTGTAGGGTGTTTCCAAAGTTTGAAACCTGTTGGTATAAATATCTTAATGTTGTATTGAATAAAATAATAATTCTGTCCAAGTTTTCCAAAACGTATCCTTTAAAACACTAGAAACTGATGTATTTAAATACATTTTTTTCAGAGCCCTAATCCAAAATTGAACAAGAGTGTAAGTATTTAACTTTTAAATCTTGTGTGTTATAGAAATGTTGGTAAATTGGTCTGAATTCTTACATTATGGAGGAAGCCTGCTAAAGATAAAGTAGGTTCATTGTGTTGCATTCTTCCGATGGCTCATATGTGTTTTAATAGGACTATTGATCCTCCATGCCTTGTTTTATTAATACTTCAGTTCCTGTTTTTTGAGTTTTGCAAATATAGCTTAAGAGCAGGGAACAAGATCTACCTCTAGTTTTGGCCTAGATTTTCAATTGTTTAAAATATACATATTAAGGAGCTAATTAAATTATGACCTTTTACTTTCTTTGGGATACAACAACATTTTATTTTTAAATCTAAATGTCCTGGCAACAGGTCTATAATGTTGCGAGTATATTCTACCTAAACACAGTTTTGTGTTCCATATTATGGACAAATAGACGCACTTACTAATTAGTTTTATCTATCTTACAGATCCCATTCTTTCTTGCCTCTATAACTTTGAGATCTCTAAATGGAACACAAATACGTCTAAATGATCCAGCTGATAATGATTGGACGCCTAGATTGCATGTTAATGTGTGTAGAAATGTAGTGCTAGAGGTAAGTTTAGTTTTACTGGTTGCTTATTAAAGCCACACCTTGCTATATCATTATCATACATTTTTTAGTCTTATTACTGCTTCCAAGTTCTGCAGAATGTAACATGTTCGGTGTTTCTGTTGAATTTTGTAATAGAAAGCCCATATGATTTCTTTAAACCATGTTTTTTATTTATCTTGGTAGGTGAACTATATCATTGTGTATAATGATAAAGGAAAAATTGTAAATGCCTCTGCTGCTTTCACTCTTGGAACCATTAGCAATAGCATGGTACCAATACAACAACACTTCCAGATAACTTTCATTCAGGTACAGTAATTGGAAAAATTAATTTTTGGAAAATGTGAGTTAGTGTAATTATAGCCATTTTTTTCGACCCTTTAAATGATGGTTTTGAGTAAATGCTCAATTATTGTTATTGGAACCTAGGGACTCCTGCATTAGCGATATAATTCTCAAAATATGTTTGGCGTTCACTGTGATTTGCATGATTTCTTATTTTTTCTCTTATTCTTGCTTAACTCCCACGGTTTCCTCCCACAATCCAAAGATGTGCAGGGTAGGTGGATTGGCCATGATAAATTGCCCTTGGTGTGCAAAATTGCCCTTGGTGTTGGGTGGAGGTGTTGGGTTTGGGTGGGGTGCTCTTTCCGGGGGCCGGTGTGGACTCGGGGGGGGGGGGGGGGGGGGGGGGGGGCCGGGTGACCTCCTTCTGCACTGTGGATTCAATGATAATCTATGATTAATCTAGGACAAAGGTTCGGCACAACATCGTGGGCCGAAGGGCCTGTTCTGTGCTGTATTTTCTATGTTCTATGTTCTTCACATTCCTTAGGGTGGCCTTATTCTTTAATCTGGGGCAGGGGGAGAGAATAATGAGGACAGGATATTTAAGAGGTTTGCTGTAGTTTTGTGAGAACCTCTACAACTTTTTTTTTTCTGATTAAAACACAGTTAATCCCCATGACTGCAGCATTTTGAGTTTGTATCTTTTTATGGTATGAACTGAACTAACGTAAAGATTTGGCTCATCAGGATTATGCCTTTTCAAAATTTAATATTAAAAAGGTTATCCATGAGCCACTTTTGAAGTGCAAGCATGTGAAACCATTCTTGGGCCTTTTTGGTTTAAAACTTTTCAAAATATATAATTTCAGTTTTTTTTTTAAGGGTTTTCGGTTCTCCGATTTGCATTATTATAATGCTTTATCATCTCTCAAAATATCTCGATGCACTTCACGAAATGCTGTTGTTATGAAGGAAAATATAGCAAATTATGAAAATTAATTTTACAAACAGTAAGGAAATAGATGACCTTTTTCTTTCACAGTTAAAGGAAGAATGTTGGCTTGGACAGAGGGGAAACTCCATGTTTCTTTTATCAGTACTGTGTGACATTATAGAAATAAACAGCATGTGAAGAGTTAATGTGAAGAGTTAATGTTATGTTAAGCCTAGCCACTATAGGGAGCTAAGGGACAGTACTATAAATTGCACTAACTCTTAAGCTAAGGAGAGGAGATTAAACTGGAGCTGACAAAGATAAAATTCATAGTGTATTCCAGAGTTAGTTAAGATATAATAGTTATAATTAGTAGATAAAGATAGTATTAGTGAGTGTAGTTTAATTTTTACATGTATGTTTGCTATTCAGAATAAGTGTCAAATCAAATTTAGTAGTGTTAAGAAAATTAGTTTAGTTCTTCAAAAGAGCTTTGTGTATCTTTGTGATCACTACACCTTCCATCCTGGAAACCCCTCACAAAGATCACCACATACTGCTGTGGAGTTTCTCATGTGAACAGAACAAACTGATGGGCATTGATTTAATATCTCATCCAGAGGTCAGCTACTCCCTGTAATTGTGCACAAATTACAATATGGAGCTCAAATCCATAATTATATGCTTCGAAGACACCAATGTTGACGGAATAAGATGGAAATGACCTTCTCTCAAGGCCCTCGATATGATTGAGTCAATAGCTAAGAGATGCATAATAATCCCTCTCGGAGAAACTGCCAGAGGGCTGACACATTTTAATGTTTTCCGCTCTCATATCTCACTTGCACCATTTCAGTAGCATCGATTCTTTTGATAGACCAACATTCCACTTATTGTAGTTCTATAGAAGAGTCATACAGACTTGAAACATTAACTCTATTTCTCTCTCCACAAATGCTGCCAGACTTGCTGAGTATATCCAGCATTTTCTGTTTTATTTCAGATTTCTAGCATCTGCAGTGTTTTGCTTTTATTCCACTTATTATCATGTTTTATTGTGATTTTCACTTATTGGCAGACTTAATAATAATTCACCTTCATTATGTATCTCATTTCTGCTAGTCTTATCTACCACTAATAAATGTGCTTTTTTAACTTTCAGTACAATACTACATCACTTGCTCTCAGTGGAAATCCAGGCTATGTTGTTGGACTCCCTCTAGTGGCTGGATTTGGACCAAACACCTCATATCCTTCACACGCTGCCTTTCAGATCATAAAATAAATACAAGCGGTGAAAGTCTTTCAGCTCATCTGCAAATGCAGAGTCTTTCCGGTTTAATTGTTATCACCACTCCCTCCTCCCACACACTCTATCATAAGGCTTGAGTTGTTTCTTGAACAATTTTACAGGTTACCCCTCCGTACCTTGCCTGGAAGTCCATTCTATGTATTCATCATTGTGTAAAGAACATAAGAAATCTTCAATGAATGGGAATGTGTTTCAAGGGTCTGATGATATAAGTTTGTTTTACTTCATTCTCCATCATTATGGCCATTTTTGGTCCCTATCTTTAGAGAAATATTTTATTCCCCTTTTTTTCAACTTATTTTTCATTGTCACCTTTTTGACCATAGAACAAAGAACAATACAGCACAGGAACAGGCCCTTCGGCCCTCCAAGCCTGTACCGGCATGATACCACCCTTGGCCAAAACCCTCAACATTTCCTGGTGCCGTATCCCTCTAGACCCATCCTAGCCATGTATTTGTCGAGATGCCTTTTGAACGCCGTTAATTTACCTGCTTCCACAACCTTCCCTGACGACCCGTTCCAGGCACTCGCCACCCTCTGTGTAAAAACCCAGACTCGAACATCTCCTCTAAACTTTGCCCCACAGACCTTAAACCTATGACCCCTAGTGATTGACCCCTCCACCCTAGGAAAGAGCGCCTGCCCATCCACTCTATCCTTGACCCTCATAATCTTGTAGACTTCTATCAGTTCCCCCTCAACTTCCGTCATTCTAATTAAAACAGTCTGAGTCTATTAAGCCTTTCCGTATAGCTAACACCCTCCAGACCAGGCAACTTCCTGGTAAACATCCTCTGCACCCTCTCCAAAGCCTCCACATCCTTCTGGTAGTGGGGCGACCAGAATTGTGCGCAGTATTCTAAGTGCAGCCGTACCAAGGTTCCATACAACTGTAGCATGATTTGCCAGTTTTTATACTCGATGCCCCGTCCAATGAAGGCAAATATTCCATATGCTTTCTTGACTACCTTGGCCACTTGTGTTGCCACTTTCGAAGATCTGTAGACCTGTATGCCCAGATCTCCTGACTTTCTATATTCCTAAGAATTTTGCCATTTACTATATATTTCACCTCTATGTTAGACCTACCAAAATGCATTACCTCACATTTGTCTGGATTAAACTCCATTTGCCATTTCTCTGCCCAAGTCTCCAACCTATCTATGTCCTGCTGAATCCTCTGACAATCCTCAACTCTATCTGCCACTCCACCAATCTTAGTGTCATCCGCAAACTTGCTAATCAGACCATTTGTACCAGTCTACCATGAGGCACTCTGACAAAGGCTTTACTGAAGTCCATGCAAACAACATCCGCCGCCCTCCCCATATCAATCATCTTTGTCACCTCCTCAGAAAGCTCGATCAAGTTAGTGAGGCACGACCTCCCCTTCACAAAACCCACGCAGACACGGGGAGAATGTGCAAACTCCATACGGACAGTTACCGAGGGTCGCAATTCGAACCCGGGTCCTCAGCGCCGTAGTCCCAGTGCTAACCACTGTGCCACCATGCTGCCCTTTAGTAAAACACCTTTCTACTGCTACTCTGATGAATCCATTTGTTTCCAAATGGGTATAAATCCTGTCCCTGAGAATTCTCTCCAATGCTTTACCTGTTACCGAAGTGAGGCTCACCGGCCTATAGTTTCCTGGATTATCCCTGCTACCTTTCTTAAACAGCGGTACCACATTAGCTGTTCTCCAGTCCTCTGGGATCTCACCTGTAGCCAATGAGGATAAAAGATATCAGTCAAGGCCCCAGCAATTTCCTCCTTTACTTCCCTCATTACTCTGGGGTAAATCTCATCCGGCCCAGGAGACTTACCTACATTAATGTCTTTTAAAACACCCAATACCTCCTTTTTGATGTCAACATGACCCAGACTATCCACACACCCTACTCAAGAATCATCTTCCACAAAGTCCTTTTCTTTGGTGAACACTGATGCAAAGTACTCATTTAGTACCTCCCCCATTTCCTCTGGCTCAACACATAGATTTCCCCCACTGTCCTTAAGTGGTCCAATCATTTCCCAGGTCACTCTCTTGCTTTTTACATATGAATAAAAAGCTTTGGGATTCACCTTAATCCTACTTGCCAAGGACTTTTCATGACCCCTCCTAGCCCTCCTAATTTCCTGTTTAAGTACCTTCCTACTTTCTTTATACTCCTCAAGGGTTTTGATTGTCCTCACCCTTCTAGATTGTACAAAAGCCTCCTTTTTCTTTTTGACAAGGTTCACAATGTCCTTCGTTATCCAAGGCTCACTTCCTTCATTTTATCAACTGTCGCTTGAAAGACTCCCACAAGTCTGATGTTGATTTACCCTCTAAAAGCCGCACCAATCCAAATTCTTCAATTCCTGTCTAATGTTATCGTAATTTGCCTTTCCCAAATTTAGCACCTTAACGCTTATCCCTATCCAAAAGTACCCTAAAACGGATGGAATTATGGTCACTACTCCCAAAGTGTTTCTCTACTGAAACCTCAACCACCTGTCCAGGCTCATTCCTCAATACCAGGTCCAGTACTGCCCCTTCTCTAGTTGGACTATCTACATATTGCATCAAGAAGCCTTCCTGGATACACCTTACAAACTCTGTCCCATCTTAGCCCCTAGCACTAAGTGAGTCCCGGTCAATGTAGGGGAAGTTCAGTTGATTCAATTTTATATTGAACTTGGCTTGTACTTCTTTAGCATGTGACATAAACAAAAGGGTGTTATTTTTGGTTTTGGGGGAGGATGAAAAAGGATTAGATCCTTGTTGCCATGTCAAAAGCCTTGGAGTAAATTAAACAAACCATGAAACTGGGAAAAGTAGGGAATTTCTAAAATAGTTTTTTTTAAATAAGCATAGTTGAAAAAATATAAATTAGTTCAACATTTATTTGATTATTGGTTGCAGAAATCTAGGGCAGTGTTTTACTCCAGCGGCGTCGCCCGTTCTGGGACCCCATTCTGCGGCCCACAGGGGACTAGGATGGTGCTGGAGTGGCCTCCGCCGCCCCAGCTGCCGATCCCGGCCTGAACCTGGCGCCGCGGGATCCGCACATGCGCAGTTGAGCCGGCGCCAACTAGCGCATGCGCAGTGGCCTTCTTCCGCACGGCGGCCCCGACGCCAAATGGCGCAGGGCTACAGGAGCCAACGCGGAGGAATGGAGGCCGGGGGGGGGCAGAGATGCTGGCCCGCTGATCGGCTCAGAGGATGTTAGAATGGCGCCGGCGGGACTCGGCTTTTTGTTGATGGCAGCTCGGCCTATATGGCCCGGAGAAGCGGCACGCCGGCCCGGGCCAGAGAGTCGGCGCCTACCCTGACCGGCGCCACGCCGACCACGCCTGCGAATGCGGAGAATTGCATCGGGGTGGCATGGCACGATTCGCGCGGCGCCAATTCTCCGACCCGGCCGGGGGTGTCGGAGAATTACGGCCCTAATCTTTTCATACTTTGTCTGGAAGCTTACCCTTAACTGACTCTTTCCACGTTTGGCATAATTCAGAGCAAAAACAGACTTGGACAGCTGACTGTCATTAAAAGTTCAGCCAATCAGGATTGTTTACAAATGGAAGGACTTCGGACACCAGTACTTTTTGGGTATAATTTAAAGTCTGGTTGTTTATTGCGGTAGGTAATACAAGATCATTTTACTGTATTCATGAACACTCCTTGAGATTCAGTGCTGGCAACAGTTCAAGGATATGCCACTAGTGTTATAGAAGCCAGTATTATGACAATTAAACTGATAAAGTGTTTATCTTAATTTACATCAAATAAATTCGTGCACCTGGAACCTTCAGACTGGGGGAAAGGAAACAGCAGACTATTCAGCAAGCACTGCCTGGGGACTATTCAGCAAGCACTGCCTGGGGACTATTCAGCAAGCACTGCCTGGGGACTATTCAGCAAGCACTGCCTGGGGACTATTCAGCAAGCACTGCCTGGGGACTATTCAGCAAGCACTGCCTGGGGACTATTCAGCAAGCACTGCCTGGGGACTATTCAGCAAGCACTGCCTGGGGACTATTCAGCAAGCACTGCCTGGGGACTATTCAGCAAGCACTGCCTGGGGACTATTCAGCAAGCACTGCCTGGGGACTATTCAGCAAGTACTGCTGGGGACTATTCAGCAAGCACTGCCTGGGAGTGGGTTTTCAGACTGGGGGAAAGGAAACAGCAGACTATTCAGCATGCACTGCTTGGGAGTGGGTTTTCAGACTGGGGGAAAGGAAACTCCAGACTATTCAGCAAGCACTGCCTGGGAGTGGGTTTTCCACCATTGCTTTGATAGTGGGGAAAAAAGAGCAGCCTAATGCTCAGACCTCTGAGTCACTTTGCTGGATATGTTTCTCTTCAGCTACACTAGGGACAGTTCAAGTCCCCTCCAGCCCATCTGCAGCAGGTAAGAACAGAAGGGAGGCACAGCCAGCCTCCTGTGCCATTTCCTTCTAGCCTGCCCTTGTCTATTACTGGTTCTGGCCAGGTGTTTCTTGTGGCACTAGGCTTCGGAAAGTGATGTCAATGATGTCAATTTGCAAATAAAAGACCCAGGGCGGAATTCTCCGTTGCCTGACGCTGAAATCGGGAACGGCGATTGGGCGGAGAATAGCTCCTGCGTCTAAATCGCAGCAGATGCCGGGTTGCAATGCGCCGCCCCCTCCAAATCGGAGTTTTTGCGACTCGCGCAGTTGCAACCCCGTTCGCATCTCTTTATCAGGCCCACCCGCGATGCTCCGCATCCGATGGATCATGTTCCCGATGGTGCGGTCCACGTGTGCTCTCAACAGCCATGAGCCTGGCGTGGCAGCTGCAGAGAGAGAGAGGGCGTACGGACAGTATTGCCACTGGCCGGGAGTAGTAGGGGGTGGCCAGGAGGTGGGCTGTGGGGTTGGGGTGGACGGGTTCGCTGTCCAGCAAAACCGGCGCCATCTGTTCAGGCACAATCGGTGTGTGTGGGGGGTGTAAGTGTATCCGCGGCTGCAGCTTGTCAGCGTGTTGATCACGGACCCAACGATTCGCACCGTTTTTCGCATGTTCTGAGGGTGTTTCACGCGGCGCCGGTGCTAGACCCTGCGGATGCAGAATCGGTGCAGGTGTGGCACCGGTTTTTCAGTCGTGGAACTCCACAGATCCTCCATTAGCATCAACACTTAGATGCAGGAACGGAGAACCCAGCCCCAGGTTCTAGAAGGGGCCTCTCTTCTCCCTCACCCAGCCCCCAATCGACCTCAATCTAAATTTTGGCATGACTTATAAAACTGCAATACCAACTTGTTACCCTCCAGAAAACCCAATGGGGAAGGATGGAACAAGAGCCAGTTTTTTGTTGTTTTTTTTAATTTAGGGCACCCAATTCTTTTTTCCAATTAAGGGGCAATTTAGTGTGGCCAATCCACTTACCCTGTACACCTTTGGGTTGTGAGATAGACCCACGCAAACATGGAGAGAATGCGCAAACTCTACACTGACAGTGACCCTGGGCCAGGATTGAACCTGATTCTTCAGCGCTGTGAGGCAGCAGTGCTGACCACTGCACCACCGTGCTGCCCTAGGGAGCCAGTCTTTGCACGCTTTTATGATAATTTATTCACAGAGATGCACAGTACAAACACACCGCTCCTAAATTCAAAGCCCAGTTCTAGTCTGTTCCTTCATATAGGAGCCCAAGTGAATACCGGGTTTAGAAGAAAGAGAGGTAATCTCATTGAAACATTCAGGATTCTGAAGGTGCTTGAAAGGGTAAACACTGAGCCTTTGTTTCCCTTGACAGGGGGATCTAGAACAAGGCGGCACAGCTTCGGGATAAGGGGCTGACCATTTAGGACTGAGATGAGGAGAAATTTCTTCACTTAGAGGATTTAGAATCTTTAGAATCCTCTACCCAAGAGGCTTACGGACATACCACTGCTAACTATATTTAAGATGTGGAGATGCCGGCGTTGGACTGGGGTGAGCACAGTATGAAGTCTTACAACACCAGGTTAAAGTCCAACAGGTTTGTTTCGATGTCACTAGCTTTCGGAGCGCTGCTCCTTCCTCAGGTGAGGAAGGAGCAGCGCTCCGAAAGCTAGTGACATCGAAACAAACCTGTTGGACTTTAACCTGGTGTTGTAAGACTTCGTACTGAACTATATTTAAGGCCGAGAGGGACGGATTTTTGGTCCATTAGGGAATCTACCAATGTCGGGAATGGGTGGGAGAGTGGAGTAAAAGCCTAATATCAACCATGATATTATTCAGTGGCAAATCAGATTTCTGCTCCTAGTTATTGTAGCAGCTTTTCCCAATGTTCTTCCTCTGTACCTGGGGGCATTTCTCGGAAGCAGAAATCTCGCTATAAACCGGATGTTGATAAATAATGTTCTCTAAATCAGGAAAATGAGTTTAGCTTGCAGCAATGCTGATGGGGCTCTTATTACGATCCCAGACCAGACCCCAACTGTGGCTAGGATACCGAAACCCCAAAACTTTAGTTTATTTTAAAACTGTATGGAAAAAATGATTACTCCAGGAATAATTGCATAATAAAATAGGGCTTTGGTATTTCTGCAACAAAACTTTATTATGATTACAATATTAAACTTTTAACTTCACCCTTCACAAGAACAGCCTACATTTACCCCTTAACACAACTATACAGTTCCATATTAAACAATAAGAAAAGAAACATACAGTTCTTAATCTATCTTGAAATTAGCAAGGCATGGAGTAATACTTGCTTTATAAAACAGATTTAGCTCTGGTTGTAACCCCTTCAGACTCTGGCTGAGTATCTTTAAATAGCTGCTTCAACTTGGTTGTTTCACCCCCTTGTCTTCAGGCAAGACTACTCTACTTTGGACTCCGAGTCAGGCAGATCTCTCTCTCTCTGTTTCTCTCTCTCTGTCTGTCTGTCTCTCTCTCGCTCTGTCTCTGTGTCTCTCTCTCCCTCTCAAAGACAAAGTATCTCTGCAGACTGCAAAATCACATTAACTCCGGAGGCAGAGACCTCCTCAGTCAAACCACAGTCCAATAGCCTAGACTGAAAAACACATCCCTTCGTCAATTTTAGCTTTTATTTCCTAGATGCAAAACAAAGTCCTTTTTAAAACACTACCCATTGCAGCCAAGCACCCTATATCCCTCTGTTTTTAACTCTTGTCCCAATATTTAGAAGCCAGTATTCCTAAAATTTTCAAATCGTCACACATCGTGTTCAAACATAAATTTAAATGCGTATTGCCAGGCTCTACATACCGTATAATGATTTATGCCAGACCTAATGATTTATGCCAGACCGATGTTGATACCACTTCAACTGGTTACAATAAGCAATGCTTGTGTCTTATCCTCTGATTTTTTTTTTTCTCTGTACATTTTGGGAAGCTACCTGATGCCTTATTTCAATGTAGAAAATTAACGTACATGTGAATGAGTTTCTGTGATGACACTATTTGTTAACTGTATACTAATTAAGTGTTTAATCACATTCCAATTGTAGGCATTCACTGGGGATTCACCTGTACCCATCCATATAGGAGCAGGTTACCTCTTGAGGGGCAATCAAGAATGAGAGGTCATAGTTTTGGAAATGGGGTAACAGATTTAAAATAGAGATGAGAAGAAATGACTTCTCTCAAAGGGTCGTGAATCTGGAATTCACTACCCAGAATGCAGTGGATGCTGGGACCTTGGGTAAATTTAAGGAGGAGATAGACCGATTGTTAATTAGTAATGGGCTGAAGGGTTATTCAGAACAGGCAGAAAAGTGAAGTTGAACCATGACTGTATTGAATGATGGAGCAGGCTCGTGGAGCTGAATTGCCTACTCCTGCTCCTAGGTCTTGCGTTCTTATTAAACAGTTGTTGTTGGATTGGAGGCACACTATTTATAATGCCTCCCTCTGTAAGTGAAAACTTGAAGGTGTATAAAGACTAGGTTCCAGCTTTATCCAACCACCTGGAGTTTTGACACTGCTAGTTAATGCAACAGGTGACATTTGGATATAACTCTCGCTTCTGATGTTATTTCCACCCAGGATGGTGCCTCTGCAGCTTCTGTTTTTTAATTAATTCTTGGGATGCCAAAGCCAGCATTTATTGCCCATCCCTAATTGCCCTAGAGAAGGTGGTGGAGAGCCATATTCTTTACTGCTGCAGTCCATGTAATGTAGATACACCCACAGTGCTGTTAGGAAGGAAGTTCCAAGATTTTGATAAAGTGACAGTGAGGGTGACAGAGACAGTTCCAGGTCAGGGTGGTGTGTGCCTTAATGAGGGAGTTTGCAGGTTGTGGTTTTCCGATACATCTAGTGCCATTGTCCTAGGTGGTAGGGGTTGAGGGTTTGGAAAATGGCATCAGAGGAATCTTGCTGAATTGCTGCATTCATCTTGTAAATGGTACACATTGTTGCCACTATGTGCCAGTGGTGGATAAAGTGAATATCTAAGATGGTGGATGGGATGCTACTTAAGTGGGCTGCTTTGTCTTGGACAGTGTTGAGTTTCTTGAATGTTGGAACTGTACTCATCTGGATAAGTGGAGAATATTCCATCACATGTCAGATTTGTGCCTTGTAGATGGACAGGCTTTGAGGAGTCAGGAAGCAAGTTAGTCATTGCAGAATTCCCAGCTTCTGACCTGTTCTTCTAGCCACAGTATTTATGTGGCTGAACCAGTTCAGTTTCTGATCAATGGATATTGATGTTTGGGAGTTCACTGATGGTAATACTGTTGAATGTTGAAGGAAGATGGTTAGATTCTCTCCTGTTGGAGTTGGTCATTGTCTGGCACATGTGTGGCATGAATACTACTTGCCACTTACCCCAAGCCTGAATGTATTTCAGATCTTGCTATATGCTGACACTGACTGCTTCAGCATCTGAGGAATTGCAATAATAATAATCTTTATCAGTGTCACAAGTAGACTTACATTAAGTTACTGTGAAACTCCCCTAGTCGCCACACTCCGGCGCCTGTTCGGGTACACTGAGGGAGAAATGAGAATGCCCAATTCACCTCACAAGCACGTCTTTCGGGACTTGTGGGAGGAAACCGGGGAACCCGGAGGAAACCCACACATACAGAGGGAGAACAGACAGACAGTGACCCAAGCCAGGAATCGAACCTGGGACCCTGGTGCTGTGAAGCAACAGTGCTAACGATTGTGCTACCATGTCGCCATGGTACTGAACACTGTGAATTCAACTGCATTTTGACCATATATTGAAGGAAAGGTGATTGAAGCAGCTGAAGGTGCTTGGGATGGGACATCGCCTTGAGAAACTCTTGCAGCTTTGTTCTGAGTTTGAGTAATTGGCCTCCCACAACCATATCTGTCTTCCTTCGTCCTGGATATGACTCAACAGTGGAAGGTTTATCCCGATTCCCATTGACTTCAATTTTGCTGGTATTCTTTGATGCCACACTTGCTCAAATGCTGCCTTGATGTCACCTTGCAGCTTGTGTTCAGCTCTTTTCTCCATGTAGAGTGGCACAGAGGCACTGCTGCTTAACAGCTCAATTCCGTCCTCAGGTGACTGTGTAGAATTTGCACTTTCTCCCCGTGCCTGCGTGGGTTTCCTCCGGGTGCTCCAATTTCCTCCCGCAGTCCAAAGGTGTGCCGGTTAGGTCGATTGGCCATGCTAAATTGTCCGTTAACTGGAAAAAAAAAGAATTGGGTACTCTTTTATTAAAAAAATATATATATTTTTAAAGAACTAATGTTGCCCACCGAGGTGTGTGTATCTGCTCTGGTGGAATGTGGCGATGACAGATGTGACACATCGATCTTGGCATCCTCTGAGCTCTCCTCCGAGGTGGTCTCATGGGAGGCAAGGGAGGGGGCCACCCTAGATGGGCCAACACCGTCGGCTGGAGAGCCTGCGGGAGAATGAACACAAGGTAAGTGGGAGGGATGGGTCAGTGTGTATGGCAATAACAACTCGCGTGTGGCAGATCCTGCGGGTGGGGCCCGGTGGATCCTCAACTCTGCAGCTTGCGCCGACCTCCACATTGGTGACATCTCTGTCCCCGTCACCTCCAGGGCCCATCCTCGAAGGTCGTCAGGATTCTTGGCTGGGACTTCTGGTGACGGCGGGCAGGAGGCAGCCGCACATTGGAGGGCTCCTGTTCGGGAACGGCATTTTCGGGGACTAACGCCCAGTCCTAGGGCCAGCGACGGCAGTAAAAGTCGAGAGACAGCGCAAGGAGAAGGATGTCGAAAAACACCAAAAAAACGGCCGGGAAAAAAGCGGATGAAAGTCTGTTGGATAGTGGAAAGGTCACCGCGGGGTCAACAAAGAAAATGGAGGCTGGAGCATCAGGGAAGGCCACAGTGCTTACGGCTGAAGAAATAACTAAGGTGATGGCTGCGGAATTCCAAAAGCAGTTGGCGGAGATTGAGAAATGCATGGAGACGATGAGGAAGGAGATGAGGGAGGTTTTGAATGTGCTGGTGGAGGAGGCGGTTTCCCCGGTGAAGACGGCGGTGGCGAGCGCAGTGGCGGAGGTGCGAGAGCAAGGGGAGGCGCTGAAGGAAGTGGAGGAGATCGTATTGCAGCACGGTGATCAACTTGCCTCGATGGGGAAGGAGATGCGGAAGGTGATGGACACGAACAAGAATCTGCGAGGAAAAATGGAAGATCTGGAAAACAGATCCAGGCGACAGAATTTGAGGGTCGTGGGGCTGCCCGAAGGAGTTGAAGGACCGAAGCCGACTGAGTATTTTGCCCCGATGCTGGCAAAACTATTGGGGGGGTGGGGAGGACCCCTCCCGATATGAACTGGATCGGGCTCATCGGTCGTGGAGGCCTGTACCAAAGGCGAGTGAGCCGCCAAGGGCAGTGACTCTGTGCTTCCGTAGGTACAGTGTGAAGGAGAAGGTCCTGAGCTGGGCCAAGCAGAAGCTGGTGGTGCAGTGGGCTGGAGCTGGTATATGTGTATACCAGGACTTTACGGTGGAGCTGGCGAGGAGGCGGGCTGCCTTCAACCGGGTGAAGAGGGCACTGTACATTGGTACGGTGCAGTGCGGCATTGTATATCCAGCGAAGCTGAGGGTGACTTATAAGCTCAGGGACTTTTATTTTGGAACGGCGGAAGCAGTGGAGGAGTTTGCGAAGGCAGAAGGACTGTGGCAGAACTGACAAATTGAGGAATGGTCATGTACCGATGTAACCGCATGACTGTATTTTCTTTTTTTGTATCACTGCGTGCGGGTGTAGAGGCTAAAGGAGCCAATGTTGCATATATTTGGACAAGGGAAGGGACCGGACTTTCACTCGAAAGGAGGGCTCTTTGGGGTGTTGGTGGATATGTGGGGTTTGTGTGCTAAAAGGGGATCTTTGGGCTTTCCTAGGGCCGGGAAAGGGACCCGGGCGGGGGCCTCCACGCTGGCCGGTTTAAGCCGGCCAGTGAACGGGAGTGAGGTGGGGGGAGGGGCTGCGGCCATCGGAGCCTGGCAGAACAGGGTCCGAGTGGTCTAGCCGGGGTGGAAAGTTGGGGGGAGGAACCGAGGTTAGGAGGAGGAGTTTTACAAGAGGCAGTGGACGGGAGGAGCTGGAGATTTTTTGGGGGGAGGGGGGTGGGGGTGGTGGTGGAGAGCTGTGTAAGATTAAGGGTGACTACGGGTAATCCCTGATTCCTTTTTGTCATTTATTTATGTAAACATGCGGGTTGATGTTTGGGGGTTGGTGGGCGGATGGGATCGTTGTTATTATGGGGATTGACATATCTTGTTGATTATTGTTGATGGATGTAAATGTGGGAGAAAATGTGAAAAAGGAGGAGAATAAAAAAAAATTAATTTAAAAAAAAAAAAGCTGGGATTCTCCGAAAATAGGGCTATATCCCCACGCCCGCTGGAAAACGGGCTCGACTCACTCCAGACTTTGTTCAAAAAGTCCGGAGTGATTCTCCGGTTTTAAGAGGGATAGCAGGGCCACAGCGTGTGCCGCGCAGCACCTGCTGCCGATATGGGGCCTTGCACTTCTGTCTGCGGGTCCCAGCATGTGCGCAGCGGCCGTTTTTGCGCCGGCCCCGCGCAATATGGCGGAGCCATGCAGCGGGCCGGTGCAGAAGATAAGCGCTCCACCCTGGATTGCAAGTGCCTGCCGATTGGTAGCCTCCCAGAGTCTGATCCCCCTCCCCATACCAGGACGGCCAGCGGGGCCGCACGTCCGAGCTCCCACCGGGCGGAACCAGGTTGGAACCACGCTGGCGGGAACTTGGCTGGTCGATCGCTGAGAATCATCGCGTGGGCCTCTTTCAATGGCCCCCGACCGGCGCCGCGTCGACTGCACACGTGCGGCTGGCGGCAATTCTCCGATCTGCGGAGAATCGCGTCCAACGCCGTAGGTCTGAGACCCCATTCTCTGCCCCGTGCTGAACGCAATTTTGCCGCGGAGGCTCAGAGAATCCTGGCCCTTCTGTCCAGCACCCCTCCGCCAGTCTGGGCCTTCTCCCGGCGATTGTGGGAAAGCTTCTCCTGTGGAGAAGAGCATCGTTAACTGCACGCGTGGCTCACAGTGGTTGGGGGGGGGGGGGGTGGGAGGGTTGAAGGAAGGGAGGGTTGGGGGCTGCATGGAGGGTTGGGGAGTGGATGCTCGCGTGGGGGCAGAAATGTCTCTGGGTGGGAGGGGTTGTTGTCAATCACCTGTGCTGCCCGGTGTAGGTCATGGACCTTCTCGCAACACTGGTAGGCAGTCCTCCTGGTCACTCTTCCCAAGCTGACAGCCGCTGCCACTTTATCCCAGGCGTACTGGATGCCCTGTGGCTCACCCTCCGGGACCCTCTGGGTAACAGAACAAATCTCCTGGCCTTGACCGCATGTAGGAGCCTCTGCAGCTCCAAAACTTGGGGCAGTCTTCTTGGCGCCATGGCTGCGAGTAGAGTGGGGCCTGGCTGTGCAACTGCAATTTAAGTGCTACTCGACCTTGTTAGCGGGGGGGGGGACTGGCGAGCACGGTCCAGGCGAATCGGCTGATGAGCCTTCATTTGCAGCATGAAGCACAAGGGGCCTCATTAAGTGGACCAATTAACGCTGAATAGCGTTCCCGTCCTTGCCGGGCCGAATACCGGGCAGTTCGCGGCAGTTCCCGCTCGCTATCACACTTGGAAATCTTTCTGGAGAATCGCGTCCTCTGTTTCTTTTTCCACAGATGCTGCTAAATTTGCTGAGATTTTTGAGCATTTTCTGTTTTTATTTCAAATTCAGCATCTGTTGTGTTTAGATCTCAAAAAAGGTTAATTTGGTGGGAATGTCTATTGAATTCAGGCAGGAAATATGACTGCTGCTTTACTATGGCCGGGAATTTCTGACTGTTTTCATGGTCTCCAATGTTGATGATTACTGTGGAAGCAGTAAGCAAAAAGTGCTATAAAAACTGAAAATTATTGAAATACTCAACAGGTCTGACAGCTTCTATTGAGAGAATAAACAAGTTAATGTTTCAAGCATGTGACTTCATCAGAACAGCAAAGGAGGCGGTGCAGTGGTTAGCACTGCTGCCTCACGGCGCCGAGGTCCCGGGTTTTATCCCGGCTCTGGGACACTATCCGTGCAGAGTTTGCACATTCTCCCTGTGTTTGTGTGGGATTCGCCCCCAGAGCCCAAAGATGTGCAGGCTAAGTGGATTGGCCACGCTAAAATGCTCCTTAATTAGAAAAAATTAATTGGATACTCTAAATTTATATAAAAAAAACGAAAAGCAAAGGATTTTAAGCCTTATTCAGCGTTCCTTGAAATGTTGTCTTTCTCCCTCGGATCATTTCTGCAGCTGAGCACCCTGCTGACAGAGCCACAGAAAAATTTGATTTGATTTAGATGAATGAAAATCGCTTATTGTCACAAGTAGGCTTCAAATGAAGTTACTGTGAAAAGCCCCTAGCCGCCACATTCCGGCGCCTGTTCCGGGAGGCTAGTACGGGAATTGAACCCACGCTGCTGGCCTTGGTCTGCTTTACATGCCAGCTATTTAGCCCACTGTGCTAAACCAGCCCCTATTGTCACGATTTATTGTCACAAGTACGGTGGTACAGTTAAAAGTATTGCTCTGCGTGCAGTCCAGGCAGATCCATACATGAAAAACATAGGATATACGATAAATACGAGGCAGATGGCCCAAGAATATGCCATCACACTTAATTTAAATGAAAATATTTGACATGGATCCTTTGCAGGCATTGTCCTGACCATTGGCAAAAGCCTGGAAATCCATGTGCTGCAAAAAGAATGTAGAGATTTGTCGTAAAGAGGCTCCAATCCCCTCTTGTTGAACTTTGCAACTGGGAAATATGCATTCCCCGGATGCTGATCTTGAGTAAAATCAGCTCCATTATCTCATTGGCTGAAAGGGTTTATTTATAGTCCTTTTGAACAAAAAACATTCATTTATAAGTTACCAAGGTTTTTCTTATATATCTTTAAAGACTAAACAACAAGACAGCATGCCATCACTGGATACGAATCATCATGAATCTATTACTTGGACAAAACTTTCCTCAAATTGTGGCATCGTTTGGAAATTCCCCAGTGCAGAATATGAAAGATTGGGTGGCCATTGAGCAAGTTACGTCTGCAGCTCAGGTAATAAGCTGAATAAAATACGAAAAGAGGGAAAAAGGGTCACCATTTTCATGTCTTTCTATGAAGATCTGTAATATGTTGCAATATTAATCAGATCAGCAGATAAATATATGGATACCGGGGTGCACTACTGTTGAAAAGGCAGATTTCAACAATCATGAATATGTGTTTATTGCTATCTTTGAAAGGTTTATAGTCTGTGCTTTCAAGCAATAGAAAATAACTAGGAAGAAAATTTTGAATTCTTTAACTTGCATGAAATAAATCAAATGTTTCATTACGTTTTTTTCCTGACAGTTTGTGAAATGTATTTCCTGTTGAAAGGAGCCTGCAATTACATTGGAACCAGCTTAATGAACTTTGTTCACACTGAGGCAATTCATGACCGTAACAGTGCTCTTTAAGTTACCCCTCCTTTAAAAGTAAAAATTTAGCATTGAACTTTATTTTGAGGGAAACTCCATTTCTTTTGTGGGGGTGTGTGTGGGGGTGTGTGTGGGGGTGTGTGTGGGGGTGTGTGTGGGGGTGTGTGTGGGGGTGTGTGTGGGGGTGTGTGTGGGGGTGTGTGTGGGGGTGTGTGTGGGGGTGTGTGTGGGGGACGTCATGGCAGCCGTCAAGAAGAAATGCAAATGAAAATCGCTTATTGTCACAAGTATTGTCACATGTAGGCTTCAACAGAAGTTACTATGAAAAACCCCTAGTCGCCACATTCCGAAAATCGCTTATTGTCACAAGTAGGCTTCAAATGCAGGGAGGCTGGTACAGGAAGGAGACAATGGACAATATGGAGCGGAGGCTAGAGGCCCAGGGGACGGCGACTAGGGACCTTGAAACAACGGCTGGAAACACCTCTAGAACTGGCCTGAATCATGGAATATCTTAATTCCAAGTAGTCCGGGAAAGTCCCAGGACCGGATGGGTTCCCGGCAGACTTTAACAAAAAATTAGCAAAAGCACTGGCCCTGCACTTGCGGGAGATGTTCAAAGACTCACTGTCGAAGGAGGCCCTGCGCCCACGCTTGCCCAGGCCTCGATCTCACCGATCCCCCAAAAGGACAAACATCCGACAGAGAGTGGAAGTTACAGATCCATCTCAAAGAACAAAGAAAAGTACAGCACAGGAACAGGCCCTTCGGCCCTCCAAGCCCGTGCCGACCATACTGCCCAACTAAACTACAATCTTCTACACTTCCTGGGATCGTATCCCTCTATTCCCATCCTATTCATGTATTTGTCAAGATGCCCCTTGAATGTCACTATCGTCCCTGCTTCCACCACCTCCTCCGGCAGCGAGTTCCAGGCACCCACTACCCTCTGTGTAAAAAATCTTGCCTCGTACATCGACTCTAAACCTTGCCCCTCGCACCTTAAACCTATGCCCCCTAGTAATTGACCCCTCTACCCTGGGGAAAAGCCTCTGACTATCCACTCAGTCTATGCCCCTCATAATTTTGTACACCTCTATCAGGTCATCCCTCAACCTCCGTCGTTCCAGTGAGAACAAACCAAGTTTATTCAACCGCTCCTCATAACGAATGCCCTCCATACCAGGCAACATGCTGGTAAATCTCCCTCTCTAAAGCCTCGACATCCTTCTGGTAGTGTAGCGACCAGAATTGAACATTATACTCCAAGGGCAGCACGGTAGCATTGTGGATAGCACAATTGCTTCACAGCTCCAGGGTCCCAGGTTCGATTCCGGCTTGGGTCACTGTCTGTGCGGAGTCTGCACATCCTCCACGTGTGTGCGTGGGTTTCCTCCGGGTGCTCCGGTTTCCTCCCACAGTCCAAAGATGTGCAGGTTAGGTGGATTGGCCATGATAAATTGCCCTTCGTGTCCAAAATTGCCCTTAGAGTTGGGTGGGGTTACTGTGTTATGGGGATAGGATGGAGGTGTTGACCTTGGATAGGGTGCTCTTTCCAAGAGCCAGTGCAGACTCGATGGGCCGAATGGCCTCCTTCTGCACTGTAAATTCTATGATAATCTATGAAGTGTGGCCTAACTAAGGTTCTATAAAGCTGCAACATGACTTGCCAATTCTTATACTCAATGCCCCGGCCAATGAAGGCAAGCATGCCGTATGCCTTCTTGACTACCTTCTCCACCTGTGTTGCCCCTTTCAATGACCTGTGGACCTGTACTCCTAGATCTCTCTGACTGTCAATACTCTTGAGGGTTCTACCATTCACTGTATATTCCCTACCTGCATTAGACCTTCCAAAATGCATTACCTCACATTTGTCCGGATTAAACGCCATCCGCCATCTCTCCGCCCAAGTCTCCAAACAATCTAAATCCTGCTGTATCCTCGGACAGTCCTCATCGCTATCCGCAATTCCATCAACCTTTGTGTCGTCTGCAAACTTACTAATCCGACCAGTTACATTTTCCTCCAAATCATTTATATATACTACAAACAGCAAAGGGCCCAGCACTGATCCCTGCGGAACACCACTAGTCACAGCCCACCTGTCAGAAAAGCATCCCTCCATTGCTACTCTCTGCCTTCTATGACCTAGCCAGTTCTGTATCCACCTTGCCAGCTCAACCTTGATCCCGTGTGACTTCACCTTTTGTACTAGTCTACCATGAGGGACCTTGTCAAAGGCCTTACTGAAGTCCATATAGACAACATTCACTGCCCTACCTGCATCAATCATCTTTGTGACCTCTTTGAAAGACTCTCGAATTAGTGAGACACGACCTCCCCTTCACAAAAAACCATGCTGCCTCTCACTAATACGCCCATTTGCTTCCAAACGGGAGTAGCTCCTGTCTCGAAGAATTCTCTCCAGTAATTTCCCAACCACTGACGTAAGGCTCACCGGCCTGTAGTTCCCTGGATTATCCTTGCTACTCTTCTTAAACAGAGGAACAACATTGGCTGTTCTCCAGTCCTCCGGGACATCACCTGAAGACAGTGAGGATCCAAAGATTTCTGTCAAGGCCTCAGCAATTTCCTCTCTAGCCTCCTTCAGTATTCTGGGGTAGATCCCATCAGGCCCTGGGGACTTATCTACCTTAATATTTTTTAAGACGCCCAACACCTCGTCTTTTTGGATCTCAATGTGACCCAGGCTATCTACACGCCCTTCTCCAGACTCAACATCTACCAATTCCTTCTCTTTGGTGAATACTGATGCAAAGTATTCATTCAGTACCTTGCCCATTTCCTCTGGCTCCACACATAGATTCCCTTGCCTATCCTTCAGTGGGCCAACCCTTTCCCTGGCTACCCTCTTGCTTTTTATGTACGTGTAAAAAACCTTGGGATTTTCCTTAACCCTATTTGCCAATGACTTTTCGTGACCCCTTCTAGCCCTCCTGACTCCTTGCTTAAGTTCCTTCCTACTTTCCTTATATTCCACACAAGCTTCTTCTGTTCCCAGCCTTTTAGCCCTGACAAATGCCTCCTTTTTCTTTTTGACAAGGCCTACAATATCTCTCGTTATCCAAGGTTCCCGAAAATTGCCGTATTTATCCTTCTTCCTCACAGGAACATGCCGGTCCTGAATTCCTTTCAACTGACACTTGAAAGCCTCCCACATGTCAGATGTTGATTTGCCCTCAAACATCCGCCCCCAATCTAGGTTCTTCAGTTCCCGCCTAATATTGTTATAATTAGCCTGCCCCCAATTTAGCACATTCACCCTAGGACCCATCTTATCCTTGTCCACTAGCACTTTAACACTTACTGAATTGTGGTCACTGTTCCCGAAATGCTCCCCTACTGAAACTTCTACCACCTGGCCAGGCTCATTCCCCAATACCAGGTCCAGTACAGCCCCTTCCCTAGTTGGGCTGTCTACATATTGTTTTAAGAAGCCCTCCTGGATGCTCCTTACTCTGCCCCGTCCAAGCCCCCAGCACTAAGTGAGTCCCAGTCAATATTGGGGAAGTTGAAGTCTCCCATCACAACAACCCTGTTGTTTTTACTCTTTTTTTTTTCCAAAATCTGTCTACCTATCTGCTCCTCTATCTCCTGCTGGCTGTTGGGAGGCCTGTAGTAAACCCCCAACATTGTGACTGCACCCTTCTTATTCCTGATCTCTACCCATATAGCCTCACTGCCCTCTGAGGTGTCATCCCGTATTACGGCTGTGATATTCTCCCTAACCAGTAGCGCAACTCCGCCACCCCTTTTACATCCATCTCTATCCCGCCTGAAACATCTAAATCCTGGAACGTTTAGTTGCCAATCCTGCCCTTCCCTCAACCAGGTCTCTGTAATGGCAACAACATCATAGTTCCAAGTACTAATCCAAGCTCTAAGTTCATCTGCCTTACCCGTAATACTTCTTGCATTAAAACATATGCACTTCAGGCCACTAGACCCGCTGTGTTCAGCAACTTCACCCTGTCTGCTCTGCCTCAGAGCCATACTGGCCCTATTCCCTAGTTCTCCCTCAATGCTCTCACCTTCTGACCTATTGCTCCCGTGCCCACCCCCCTGCCATACTAGTTTAAACCCTCCCGTGTGACACTAGCAAACCTCGTGGCCAGGATATTTATGCCTCTCCAGTTTAGATGCAACCCGTCCTTCTTATATAGGTCACACCTGCCCCGGAAGAGCTCCCAATGGTCCAGATAACGGAAACCCTCCCTCCTACACCAGCTGTTTAGCCATGTGTTTAACTGCTCTATCTTCCTATTTCTAGCCTCACTGGCACATGGCACAGGGAGTAATCCCGAGATTACAACCCTAGCGGTCCTGTCTTTTAACTTTCTGCCTAGCTCCCTGAACTCCTGCTGCAGGACCTCATGCCCCTTCCTGCCTATGTCGTTAGCACCAATATGTACAACGATCTCTGCCTGTTTGCCCTCCCCCTTCAGGATGCCCTCTACCCGTTCGGAGACATCCTGGACCCTGGCACCAGAGAGGCAACATACCATCCTGAAGTCTCTTCCACGTCCACAGAAGCGCCTATCTGTGCCCCTGACTATAGAGTCCCCTATGACTATTGCTCTTCTGCGCTTTGACCCTCCCTTCTGAACATCAGAGCCAGCTGTGGTGCCACTGCTCTGGCTGCTGCTGTTTTCCCCTGATAGGCTATCTCTCCACCCCCCCCCCCCGACAGTATCCAAAGGGGTATACCTGTTCGAGAGGGGGACAACCAGAGGGGATTCCTGCACTGACTGCCTGCCCTTTCTGGTGGTCACTCATTTCTCTGCCTGCACCTTGGGTGTGACCACATTTATATAACTGCTATCTATGATGCTTTCCGCCACCTGCATGCTCCTAAGTGCATCCGGCTGCTGCTCCAACCGAACCATGTGGTCTGTGAGGAGCTCCAGTTGGGTGCACTTTCTGCAGATGAAGCCATCCGGGAAGCTGGAAGCCTCCCGGATCTGCCACATCTCACAGTCAGAGCACTGCGCCCCTCTAATTGACATTGCGTCAATTAATTAGTAAATTAAATTTAAAAGTTTTTTTAAAAGGTTACTGTTAACTATATGTTTCCTAGCACTGGATTTCTACTATAAATGTGAAAGCTAAATATAGTACTCTCCAATCTCTGGCTTGGAGACCCCTCTAAATTATAATTAAGTAATAAGTAACAATGTTTAATTAGTTTAACAATGCTTAATTTTTTTAATTTAGTGTAGCTTCCCAACCAGCCAATCAGGTCACAGCTTTACTGTGATGTCACTTCACCCCCCCCCCCCCCAACACACACACACACACACGCACACACGAACACACAATTTGAAAAGGTAATAAAAATAAATAAAAATCACTTGCATTCCCAGGTTCTCAGATGCTCTCTGGTTCTCTCCCTGCAGATTAAAAGTTACAGGCCAGAAGAAAGAGAAAGAACAAAACAGTAGGGAAAGAGCATCTTCTCCCACTCTGCACCGAATTACCTCACTGCACCAAATTACCAAGTTCCAAATTCCCACTCCGGCTGTGTCTCTTTGGCCTGCGCAACGCTTACTGAGTGCGCTTTCTGTCTGTCTTTTATACAGACTTTAGCTGACACGATGACTCGCACTACTTAAACTTCAAAGAGAAGAATACAATGTGTACCTTTGTGCCCCTAAACAGGCCTCCGGTGACTGCCAGATAACTGCGCCTCAGCAATTAGGGTGGGGGCAGCTTCAGCCAATCGGACACTAATCTACACACTGTACTTTTGACTGAAAAACAGCAGAATTAGACTTGCCACTTACCTTTCCTGATTACCTCACTGTTCCAAATTCCCCCTCTGGATGTGTCTCACTCGGGCTGTATCTCTTTGACCTGCGCAACGCTTAAATCTCGCTCTTAAACACTGATGCAAAAGTCCTAGTGAAAGCACTGGAGAGGCGCCTGGAGAGCTGCCTGTCAGAAGTGATCGCGGAAGATCAGACTGGGTTTGTCAAGGGCAGACAGCAAACAGTGAACATCAGACGCTTGCTGAATGTAATAATGACCCCATCCGGGGAAAAGGCACCAAAAGTGATCATCTCCCTGGACACTGAGAAAGCATTCGATCGAGTAGAATGGAGGTCCCTCCTGGAGGTACTTGAATGTTTTAGGTTTGGAGCAGGGATCACTGCGTGGGTGAAGCTCCTGTACAGCGCTCCTACGGCAAGCGTATGGATGAATGCCACCAGCTTTGAATAGTTTCGGCTCCACAGGGGAATGAAGCAAGGGTTACCCATTATCCCCGCTCCTGTTCACACTGGCAATCGAACCACTAGATTGGCAGAGTGGTGGACGGACATTCAAAGAGGGGGTGGAGAACATAGAGTCTCAGTCTATACGGATGACCTGCTCCTCTGTGTCGAACCCCGTGGCCAGTCCCTAGGATACGAAAGACGATCTTACAGCGAGGGCAACACATGGGAGGCCTGGCCCTGCTGAACCTCCTACTCTACCACTGGGCGGCAAGTGCAGAGTGGGTGAGGGGTAGCTAAGGGAATTGGAGGTGGACTGGGTCTGAATGAAGGAGGCCATCTGCATGGGGACATCTCTCCAAGCACTGGCCACCGCTCCACTCCCGGCCGCACACGCACACACTCCAGGAGGCTGGTGGTAATGGCCACACTAAGGACATGGAACCAGTTTTGGAGCCATTTCAAACTTGCTGCGATGTCTTTAGAGACCTCCATCCGCAACAACCATAGGTGCACACTGGCGAGGATAGACACCACATTCGGGACATAGAGGGGGGACAGAGGGTCAAAGAGAGTGAAGGACATGTACGTGGATGATAGACTGGCGACCTTGGGGGAACTTTCAGAGAGGCTCAAACTCCCAAAAGGGAACGAGCTCAGATACCTACAGGTGTGTGACTTCTCCTCAAGGAGACAAAAGCATTCCCCCAGAGACCGGACACCCATTTCTGGACACTATGGTTGGGCTGGACGGCTAGGGGATGGCAAATGTGGTGACATCTACGAACGAGTCATGGAAAAGGTCAGGACCCCACTAAACGAGGACACATGGAAATGGGAGGAGGGGCTGGGCAGAGATAGGGGGAGGACTCTGGATCAAGGCGCTGCACAGGATCAACTCCACCTCTTTGGGCTAAACCCGATGCAGCTCAAGGTGGTACACGGGGGGGGGGGGGCGGTTACGGGCAGGCAGGGAACACTGCCTGGACGAAAAGGAGCCCGCACATAGCAGAAAACGTTCGGGGAGTGAGTCCATTTACAGGAGGGGATATAGATTCTGCCCACAGGGCCAAACCAAGATAACGGTCCTGTCTAACCTACCCAGAGAACTCTAAGGGGAATAGGATTTCCCTCCCCAGCAAAATGAACGTAACTGTAATAGATAATGAATGATGTAAAGAGCCCTGACAACAGTTGTAAATAAATATGTAAAGTTGTGTGTAATGCGTATCCAAGAGTCCTGACCAGAACGCTTCTTTAAAAAAAACTACAAGATACACACTAATGTATAGAGTAAGGAAACGATAAAACTGGGACCACTGTCACAGACACGGGGACAGCCTGTGTCGGTGTTGTTACAGTGTTGATTATTATTGTCGTCTCTGTATTGTTCTGCAAAGTTTTGACATTAAGTGCAAAATTCCAATAAAAATATTTTTTCAAAAAAAATGTCAACCAGCTGATTAAATTGCTTCTCAACCTCTCCCACCAGTGTGCTGTTCAAACTCTGTGGTTTTAATTTTGTTCTGTTCAAGCAATTTACTGTGATATAAAGATAAAAGTGTGTCCATTATAATTTCAATCTGGTGCAAATTCTGCAATGCCTTATTGTCCTGCCACAAAAATCATTTTAAAAATCTTTTATATGTGGACTTGCAGCATCAAAAAGGTCCTTTCTTCCCATCACTTATTTGTAACCTGCAGAATAATTAAGTCCTCCTCCTATAGCTTCCATTCAAGGAATTAGAGAGTGTCTTGAATAAGTGTTAGCCATAAATACTAGGAATATACATTCTCTAAGGCCAAGTAAGTCTTCTATATATTCTGAACTCTGTAGGGAAATGCTTGTGAGGGTGCTGTAAGCCTTTAAAATTATTCCAACTTTAGTTTTGTTACAAGTGGAAGTTTATGTGATTTCATAATTATATTCTAATCAATAAAATAACTAAAAGTACCATTTGCTTGCAGAGTTGTGATTGTGACCTTCCTCAGTCTTTAGCCCTGGAGGTGAAGTGGACAAAGTATGGATCCTTAATAAACTCACAGGCTAAAGTAGTAGCAGCCACACGAACAATCCGAGAAACCTGCATTATGGTATGTGAACAAAAAGCTAACCCTTTTTAAAGACAGTGCAGTACCAGCTGAAAAGAAAATTGAAAACTGGCATTTGTTAGTTGCTAAAATGAGAAGTGTTAAGAACACACAAGCCTCTAAATTGACTACAGATATTAAGATTGCTTAAATACGTATTTTGCCTTTGAGGCTTATTAATGCATTCAGCATAGTCTTACCAAACCATTAAGATTTTCAAGTTTACAGTAAACTAAGCTTCCCACCTAGATTACTTTTGCGTTTTGAATCTTTTCTATCTTGTCCTTTGAATCATAGATGACTCTTGTGGGAAATGTGTCCCTTTGAGATCACCAAACTCTTTGTCTACTAATTATTTTTGCTACTAGAATATATACATAGCTCCACAGGATCTCCTTTCAAGTGGCAGAGCTTCATTTGGATCCTGTTTAAATTCAAACTATTAAACCAAACGTATGTTTTTTGTTTCATGATTGCTTAACAAGACTAAAGCCATTTTCAACAGTAAGTCTTATCTTAATCTCCCAAATCACAACTTTAAAAAAAAAGAAATTAAAATACCCAATTCGGTTTTTTTCCAATCAAGGGGCAATTTAGCATGGCCAATCCACCTATCCTGCACATCTTTGGATTGTGGGGGTGAGACCCATGCAGACACTGGGAGAATGTACAAACTCCACATGGACAGTGACCCGGGGCTGGGATCGAACGCAGCACCATGAGGCAGCAGTGCTAACCACTGCACCACCGTGTTGCCCTCCCATATCACAACCAAGAAACATAGAAAAAAATAGAAGCTGGAGGAGGCCATTTGGCCCTCCAAGCCCACTCTGCCATTCATTATGATCATGGCTGATCATCCAGCTCAATGCCGAATCCCGCTTTTCTCCCATATCTTTTTTTTTTAAATATTGTTATTCTCCTTTTTCACATTTTCTCCCAAATTTGCACCCCCAGCAATAAACAATAAGCAGTAACGAATATAATGTCAAGAGTCAAGAATTCCAACAGATCCCCCCCCGCCACGCCAGGGCACAGGGTGGAGAGGTTGCTCTCCATCCCAACAGGATCCGCCTTTGGGCGATCAACGAGGCAAAGGCTACAACATCTGCCACCGCACCCGTTTCCAACCCCGGCTGGTCCGACACCCCGAATATGATCTTCCGAGGGCTCGGGTCCAGTTTCACGTGCACCACTTTAGACATTACCCTAAAAACCTCCTTCCAGTAATCCCCCAGCTTTGGACAGGACCAAAACATATGAACGTGATTTAACATCATCTACCCCTCAAAGAGCCGGCTCATCCTTGCCCTTTTGAGATGTGCTCTATATACCACCTTCAGCTGTATCAGCCCCAACCTCGCGCACGAGGTGGAGGCATTCACTCTCCGGAGCACCTCACACCAGAACCCCTCCTCCATACCCTCTCTCAACTCTTCCACCCACTTTGCTTTGATCCCTTCTCCTCTTCCAAAATAGCCCTGTAAACCGCCGACTCTACCCCCTTCTCCAGTCCCCCTGTCGTCAGCACCACCTCCAGCAATGTGGAGGCCCGCTCCACCGGGAAACTCTATCTCCTTTCTGGCAAAATATCGAACCTGCCTGTATCTGAACATTTACCCCTGCTCCAGCCCATACTTCGCTCCCAGCTCCTTCAATCCTGCAAACCGACCCCCAAGAAACAAATCTTTTAGTGTCTTAATCCCCTTCTCCTCCCATTTCCATCCCACTTCCCTGGCTCAAATCTGTGGTTCCCCCAAATCGGCATTTCCCTTGACCCAACCTGGTGTTGGCGAAACTACCTCCAAATTCTCAATGAAGCTATTATTACCGGACTCCCCGAGTACTTCCCTGGGGCCATCGTGGGGGGCTGTTGCTAGTGCCTTCAATTCCAACCCCTTACACAAACTCTCCTCCATTCTGACCCACTGGGAATCAACCCCTCTGATCCTGCTCTGCACCTTCTCCACATTCGCCGCCTGCCCAGTAATAACCCATCAGGTTCGGAAGACCCAAACCCCCTGCCTGCCTTCCCCTCTGTCGCAGCACCTTTCTAACTCTGGCCACCTTTTCCCCCCCCCCCCATATGAACGAGGTAATCATTCCTTCAATCTCTGAAAATTGCCTTTGGCAGGAAAATCGGCAGGCATTGGAAAATAAACAGAAATCATGGCAACACATTCATTTTAACCACCTGTACCCGACCCGCCAGTGACAGAGGGTGACCATCCCACCTTGACAGATCAGCTCCCCCAGATCTTTTTATCCCCTTCACCCTAAGTGCTATATCTAACTGCTTCTTGAAACCATACAATGTGTTGGACTCAACTTCTTCCTGTGGTAACAAATTCCACAGGCTCATCACTCTCTGGGTGAAGATATTTCTCCTCATCTCTGTCCTAAATGGTCTACCCCGTATCCTCAGACTGTGACCCCTGGTTCTGGACACACCCATTATCGGGAACATCCTTCCTGCATCTATCCTGTCCAGTCCTATTGGAATTTTATAGGTTTCTATGAGACCCCCCCCATATTCGTCTGAACTCCAGATAATACAATCCTAACCGATTCAATCGCTCCTCGTACGTCAATCCTGCCATCCCAGGAATCAGTCTAATAAACCTTTGCTGCATCCCTTTATAGCTAGAACATCCATCCTCAGAAAAGGAGACCAAAACTGCACACAATATTCCAGGTGTGGGCTCACCAAGGCCCTGTATGATTGCAGCAAGACAGCACTGCTCTTGTACTCGAATTGTCTCGCAATGAAGGCCAGCATACCATTTGCCATCTTTGCCGCCTGCTGCCCCTGCATGCTTACCTTCAGTGACTGGTGTACGAGGACACCCAGGTCCCATTGCATGTTCCCCTCTCCTAATTTATGGCCATTCAGCAGTCTGCCTTCTCGTTTTTGTTACCAAAGTGAATAACATCACATTTATCCAAATTATACTGCATCTGCCATTCATTTGCCCACTCACTCAACTTGTCCAAATCACACTGAAGGATCTCTGTATCCTCCTCTCAGCTCACCCTCCCACCCAACTTGGTGCCATCTGCAAATTTGGAGATATGACATTTTGGTTCCTCATCTAAATCACTAATATATATTGTGAATAGCTGGGGTCCCAGCACCGATCCCTGCGGTACCCCACTAGTCACATGCCTGCCAATTTGAAAAAGACCCATTAATTCCTACTCTTTGTTTCCTGTCTGCCAACCAGTTTTCTATCCATCTCAATACACTACCCCCAATCCCATCCGCTTTAATTATCACGCTAATCTTTTATGCGGGACCCTGTCAAAAGCCTTCTTAAAGTCCAAATACATCACACCCACTGGCTCCCCTTCATCAATTCTACTAGTTACATCCTTGAAGTATTCCAGTAGATTTGTCAAGCATGATTTCCCTTTCATAAATCCATGCTGACTCTGTCCTATCCTGCCACTTGTTTTCTAAATGCTCTACCATAAAATCTTTGACAATGGATTCTAGAATTTACCTGACTATTGACACCAGGCTTACTGGTCTATAATTCCCTGCTTTCTTTCTACTCCCTTTTTAAATAGCGGAGTTACATTAGCCGGCCTCCAATCTGCAGGAACTGTTCTGCAGGTTGCTGAAAGATGACCACCAATGCACCCACTATTTCTAGAGCCACCTCCTTCAGTACTCTGGGATGTAGATTATCAGGCCTGGGGATTTATCAGCTTAAATCCCATCAATTTCCCCAACATTATTTCTCTACTGATATTGATCACCTTCAGTTTCTCCTTCTCACTAAACTCTGCATTCCCCAACATTTTTGGTCTCTTATTTGTGTCCTCATTTCTGAAGACAGAACTAAAGTATGTATTTAGTTGCTCAGCCATTTCTTTGTCCCCTATAATACATTCCCCTGTTTCTGATTGTAAGGGACCTATATTTGTCTTCACCAATCTTTCTCTCTTCACGTACCTATAGAAACTTTTACAGTCAGTTTTAGTGTTCCCTGCAAGCTTACTTTCATACTCTATTTCCCCCTTTTTAAATATTTTATTGAGGTATTTGAAATTTTTTTATAACAATAACATAAACAATGACATCAACATGGTAAAATAAACATTTTCCCCCACAGCCCAATCTTCACGCACCTCAACCATACAACAACAATCCCCCCCCCCCCCCCCTTGGAATACTGCATCTGCTGACATTTTAATTTTCCCCGAGAAAGTCGACGAACGGCTGCCACCTCTGGGTGAACCCGACCATTGACCCTCTTAAGGCAAACTTTATTTTCTCGAGACTGAGAAACCCAACCATGTCACTAACCCAGGTCTCTACACTCGGGGGCTTTGTGTCCCTCCACATTAACAAGATCCGTCTCCGGGCTACCAGGGAGGCAAAGGCCAAGACGTCAGCCTCTTTTGCCCCCTGAACTCCCGGCTCTTCCGACACTTCAAAGATCGCTACCTCCGGACTCGGCACCACCCGTGTTTTTAGCACCGTGGACATTGCCTTAGCAAAACCCTCTAAGCTTCCGGCATGGCCAAAACATGTGGACATGATTTGCTGGGCTTCCCGCGCACCTTGCACACCTATCTTCTACCCCGAAAAACCTGATAATCCTAGCCGCTGTCATGTGTGCCCGGTGGACTACCTTAAATTGTATCAGGCTAAGCCTGGCACATGATGAGGAGATATTAACCCTACCTAGGGCATCCGCCCATAGACCCGCCTCTATCTCTCCTCCTAGCTCGTCCTCCCACTTGCCCTTAAGCTCCTCCACCGGAGTTGATTTCCCCCTTCTTAATCAATTCCTTCGTCCTTCTTTGCTGAATTCTAAACAGCTCCCAATCCTCAGACCCGTTCTTTTTCTTGGCCAATTTATATGCTTCTTCCTTGGATAGAATAGTATCCCTAATTTCCCTTGTAAACCATGGAATGGCCACCTTTCCCGTTTTACTTTAGTGCCAGACAGAAATAAATAATTGTTGAAGTTCCTCCATGCGCTCTTTGAATATTTGCCATTGCCTATCCACTGTCACCCCTTTAAGTAACATTCCCCAATCGATCATAGCCAACTCTCAAGAGCTGCATTAACTCTTTGTTTGTCTTGTTATTTTTAAAAACATTGGGTACCTATATTAACCTGAAGGGTTTTCTCTTTAATTTTGTGCTGATTTTGGCTCTGTGGTTGATGCTCAGGAAGAAAACTGTACTCTGCAGGAATATATCAATGAACTGGTGAAGTAGGGAGAAAAATGCTAAATGGAACTCAGTCCAGAGAAATGTGAGGTAATGCTTTTAGGAAGGACAAACAAGGCCAGGGGAATACACAATAATTGGAAGCTTATTGAGAAATTTAGAGGAACAGGAGGACCTTGGAGTATGTCCACAGATCCCTGAAGGTGGCAGGATAGGCAGATGACATAGTTAAGAAGGCATATGAAATACTTCCTTATTAGCTGGGGTATACAGTGGAAGAGCAGTGGGGTTATATGAGAACTGTTTATATAAAAGAAAATGGCCACAGCTAGGGTACTGTGTACAGTTCTACGCACTGCCTGAGAGGATGTGATCCCACTGGAAATGGTACATAGGAAATTTATCAGAACGTTGTCAGATGTAAAAAAAAACTGCCCTTGAATGAGGAATGATTGAATAGGCTGAGGGTGCTTTTATTTATTACAGAGGAAGCAAAGGGGAGATTTAATTAGATAGATAGATAGAATTTACAGTGCAGAAGGAGGCCATTCGGCCCATCGAGTCTGCACCGGCTCTTGGAAAGAGCACCCTACCCAAGGTCAACACCTCCACCCTATCCCCATAACCCAGTAACCCCACCCAACACTAAGGGCAATTTTGGACACTATGGGCAATTTATCATGGCCAATCCACCTAACCTGCACATCTTTGGACTGTGGGAGGAAACTGGAGCACCCGGAGGAAACCCACGCACACACGGGGAGAATGTGCAGACTCCGCACAGACAGTGACCCAAGCCGGAATCGAACCTGGGACCCTGGAGCTGTGAAGCAACTGCGCTATCCACAATGCTACTGTGCTGCCCAAAGACATAGACCCCCTCAATCTTGCTCTCCTCCCTCGAACCCTCCACAGAGAGACCCTCAATCTCATCCCCCCCCCATCACAGAGAGATCCTCAATATCACTCCCCTCTCTGACCTCTCCACAGAGACCCCCTTAATCTCACTCCCTTCTCCAACCCCTCCACAAAGATCCCCTCAATCTCACTCCCCTCCCTCGACTCCTCCACACAGAGACCCTCTATCTCACTCCCCTCTCCGACCCCTCCACAGAGAGACCCTCAATCTCACTCCCCTCCCCCGACCCCTCCACAGAGAGACCCTCAATCTCACTCCCCACCCCCGCCACCGAGAGACCCTCAATCTCACTCCCCACCCCCTCCACAGAGAGACCCTCAATCTCACTCCCCACCCCCTCCACAGAGAGACCCTCAATCTCACTCCCCACCCCCTCCACTGAGAGACCCTCAATCTCACTCCCCACCCCTGCCACAGAGAGACCCTCAATCTCACTCCCCACCCCCTCCACCGAGAGACCCTCAGTCTCACACCCCTCCCCTGCACCGAGAGACCCTCAATCTCACTCCCCACCCCCTCCACAGAGAGACCCTCAATCTCACTCCCCGCCCCCTCCACAGGGAGACCCTCAATCTCACTCCCCACCCCCTCCACAGGGAGACCCTCAATCTCACTCCCCACCCCCTCCACAGAGAGACCCTCAATCTCACCTCCCCCCCCCCCCCACCCTCCACGGAGAGACCCTCAATCTCACTCCCTACCCCCTCCACAGGGAGACCCTCAATCCCACTCCCCACCTCCTCCACAGAGAGACCCTCAATCTCACTCCCCACCCCCTCCAGAGAGAGACCCTCAATCACAGCTCCCCCCCCCCCCACTCCACAGAGAGACCCTCAATCTCACACCCCTCCCCTGCCACAGAGAGACCCTCAATCTCACACCCCTCCCCTGCCACAGAGAGACCCTCAATCTCACCTCCTCCTCCCCCCCCCCCCCCCAACCTCCACGGAGAGACCCTCAATCTCACTCCCCACCCCCGCCACCGAGAGACCCTCAATCTCACTCCCCACCCCCTCCACAGAGAGACCCTCAATCTCACTCCCCACCCCCTCTAGAGAGACCCTCAATCTCACTCCCCAACCCCTCCACTGAGAGACCCTCAATCTCACTCCCCACCCCTGCCACAGAGAGACCCTCAATCTCACTCCCCACCCCCCCCACCGAGAGACCCTCAGTCTCACACCCCTCCCCTGCACCGAGAGACCCTCAATCTCACTCCCCACCCCCTCCACAGAGAGACCCTCAATCTCACTCCCCGCCCCCTCCACAGGGAGACCCTCAATCTCACTCCCCACCCCCTCCACAGGGAGACCCTCAATCTCACTCCCCATCCCCTCCACAGAGAGACCCTCAATCTCACTCCCCATCCCCTCCACTGAGAGACCCTCAATCTCACTCCCCACCCCCTCCACAGAGAGACCCTCAATCTCACCTTCCCCCCCCCCCCCCCCACCCTCCACGGAGAGACCCTCAATCTCACTCCCTACCCCCTCCACAGGGAGACCCTCAATCCCACTCCCCACCCCCTCCACAGAGAGACCCTCAATCTCACTCCCCACCCCCTCCAGAGAGAGACCCTCAATCACAGCTCTCCCCCCCCCCCCCCCCACTCCACAGAGAGACCCTCAATCTCACACCCCTCCCCTGCCACAAAGAGACCCTCAATCTCACACCCCTCCCCTGCCACAGAGAGACCCTCAATCTCACCTCCTCCTCCCACCCCCCCCCCCAACCTCCACGGAGAGACCCTCAATCTCACTTCCCCCCTCCTTCGACAGACCAAGACACCCAGAAACGGTTCACCACTGCGACCCCCCCCCCCCCACCACCACCACCACCACGCCTCCCGGGCCACCCACGCTGTAAGAGGCCAATCTGTTAGCTCTTAGCCACATCAGGAATGTTGAAATTCCCCCATGGACTTGGCTCTCCCTATGTCTGGAACCTCCTCCAGCCCCCACAATCCTCCCTATCTCTGTAACCTCCTCCAGCCCCTACACTCCACCCTATCTCTGTACACCCCTCCCTATCTCTCCACCCTCCTCCAGCCCCTACAACCCTCCCTATCTCTGTAACCTGTTCCAGCCCCTACACCCCTCCCTATCGCTAACCTCCTCCAGCCCCTACATCCCTCCCTATCTCTGTACCCTCCTCCAGCCCCTACACTCCACCCTATCTCTGTACACCCCTCCCTATCTCTCCACCCTCCTCCAGCCCCTACAACCCTCCCTATCTCTGTAACCTGTTCCAGCCCCTACACCCCTCCCTATCGCTAACCTCCTCCAGCCCCCACAATCCTCCCTATCTCTGTAACCTCCTACATCCCTCCCTATCTCTGTACCCTCCTCCAGACCCTACACTCCACCCTATCTCTGTACACCCCTCCCTATCTCTCCACCCTCCTCCAGCCCCTACAACCCTCCCTATCTCTGTAACCTGTTCCAGCCCCTACACCCCTCCCTATCGCTAACCTCCTCCAGCCCCCACAATCCTCCCTATCTCTGTAACCTCCTACATCCCTCCCTATCTCTGTACCCTCCTCCAGACCCTACACCCCTCCCTATCTCTGTAACCTCCTCCAGCCCCTTCACCCCTCCCTATCTCTGTAACCTCCTCCAGCCCCTTCACCCCTCCCTATCTCTGCACCCTCCTCCAGCCCCTACAACCCTCCCTATCACTGTAACCTCTTCCAGCCCCTTCACCCCGCCCTATCTCTGTAACCTCCTGCAGCCCCTACACCCCTCCCTATCTCTGTAACCTCCTCCAGTCCCCACAACCCTCCCTATCTCTGTAACCTCCTCCAGCCCCTACACCCCTCCCTATCTCTGTAACATCCTCCAGCCCCCAAAACCCTCCCTATCTCTGTAACCTCCTCCAGCCCCTACACCCCTCCCTATCTCTTGTACCCTTCTCCAGCCCCTTCACCCTCCCTATCTCTGTACCCTCCTCCAGCCCCGACACCCCTCCCTATCTCTGTCATCTCCTCCAGTCCTTACACCCCTCCCTATTTCTGTAACCTCCTCCAGCCCCCACAACCCTCCCTATCTCTCTAACCTCCTCCAGCCCCTACACCCCTCCCTATCTCTGTACCCTCCTCCAGCCCCTTCACCCCTCCCTATCTCTTGTACCCTCCTCCAGCCCCTACATCCCTCCCTATCTCTGCACCCTCCTCCAGCCCCTACAACCCTCCCTATCTCTGTAGCCTCCTCCAGCCCCTACATCCCTCCCTATCTCTGTAACCTCCTCCAGCCCCTTCGCCCCTCCCTATCTCTGCACCCTCCTCCAGCCCCTACAACCCTCCCTATCTCTGTAACCTCTTCCAGCCCTTTCACCCCTCCCTATCTCTGTACCCTCCTCCAGCCCCTACAACCCTCCCTATGTCTGTAACCTCCTGCAGCCCCTACACCCCTCCCTATCTCTGTAACCTCCTCCAGCCCCCACAACCCTCCGTATCTCTGTAACCTCCACCAGCCCCTTCACCCCTCCCTATCTCTGTACCCTCCTCCAGCCCCTACACCCCTCCCTATCTCTGTAACATCCTCCAGCCCCCAAAACCCTCCCTATCTCTGTAACCTCCTCCAGCCCCTTCACCCCTCCCTATCTCTGTACCCTCCTCCAGCCCCTTCACCTCTCCCTATCTCTGTACCCTCCTCCAGCCCCTACAACCCTCCCTATCTCTGTAGCCTCCTCCAGCCCCTACACTCCTCCCTATCTCTGTACCCTCCTCCAGCCCCTACACCCCTCCCTATCTCTGTAACATCCTCCAGCCCCCAAAACCCTCCCTATCTCTGTAACCTCCTCCAGCCCCTTCACCCCTCCCTATCTCTGTACCCTCCTCCAGCCCCTTCACCTCTCCCTATCTCTGTACCCTCCTCCAGCCCCTACAACCCTCCCTATCTCTGTAGCCTCCTCCAGCCCCTACACTCCTCCCTATCTCTGTCATCTCCAGTCCTTACACCCATCCCTATCTCTGTAACCTCCTCCAGCTCCCACATCCCTCCCTATCTCTGTAACCTCCTCCAGCCCCTACACCCCTCCCTATCTCTGTACCCTCCTCCAGCCCCTACAATCCTCCCTATCTCTGTAACCTCCTCCAGCCCCTACACCGCTCCCTATCTCTGTAACCTCCTCCAGCCCTGGTTATGGTGGCACGGTAGTGCAGTGGCTAGCACCGTTGCCTCACAGCGCCATGGCCCCAGGTACGATTCCCAGCCTGGGCCACTGCCCGTGCGGAGCCCGCACGTTCACCCCCCGCGTCCGCGTGGGCCTCCTCCGGGCGCTCCGGCCTCCCCCCACATGTCCCGAAAGACTTGCTGTTCAGTGAATTTGCGGCAAAGTTCAGAATTTCCTCCCTATACTTGTCCATCTCTGTCACTCTCACCAACTCTCTCTCTCTCTCTCTCTCTCTCTCTCCGTCTTTAAGACCCTCGTTTAAAACCGTGTATATAGGATAGTGGTGGGAATCTGGAATTCACAGCCAAAAGGGTGGTAGAGGCAAAATCCTAATTGCATTTACTAAATACTTGGATATAATAATAATAGCCACTTAGTGTCACAAGTAGGCCACTTATTGTCACAAGTAGGCTTCAATGAAATTACTGTGAAAAGCCCCTAGTCGCCACATTCCGGCGCCTGTTTGGGGAGGCTGGTACGGGAATTGTACCCGCACTGCTGCCTTGTTCTGCATTACAAGCCAGCTATTTAGTCCAGTGTGCTGAACCAGCCCTTATGCACTTGACGTGCCCTGATCGACAGGGCTTCAGACCAAGAGCCGGAAAGTGGGATTTGGATAGATTACTCTTTTTCAACCAGCACTGATGTGATGGGTCAAATGTGCCATACATTTTCCACATATCAATGATATTACTCTTAGAAAAGCTTCAAACTGAGTGATTCTTTATCAGATTTTCAAATAGCTCTCAAATTCAAACAGAAGTGGGTCTTTTTTAAATAATAGTCTGCTATGGAAGTTTATAAAATTATGAAGGGTATAGATAGGGTGAACAGTTTGAGGCTTTTTCCCAGGGCGGAAATGACAATTATAAAGGGGCACAAGTTCATAGTTCAGTGGAGATGTATTTTCTTTTCTTTTCTTTTCATGTACTTAATGATCTGTTGAGTTGCTCGCAGAAAAATACTTTTCACTGTATCTCAGTACACGTGGCAATAAACAAATCCAATCCAATCCAATGTACGAGGGAAGTTTTTTTACACAGTGGTTGGTGGTGACCGAGAATGCACTGCCAGACATCCGGTTGCAGCTATGCCGTGGTAGGTCGCACGTTCGGCAGCTCCCGCCAGGAACGGACTTTTGGGCTCTTTAGAGGGGCCCCAACGGCATTTGTTCGACGGTTCCCAGTGTGGGAAGGTGACCGCAAGGTTCCCCCGGCACTGTATGGATTGGACCAGGAGCGGAGCGGTTAAGAAAGTGATTTTGGTGCAGCGGAAAGTGCGAGGGAGGAGAAGCAAGATGGCGGCAGGTGGAGACCAAGCAACGTGGGCGCAGTGGTCGCAGGAGCAGCAGGAGTTCCTCAAACGCTGCTATGCGGAGCTGAAGGCAGAATTGCTAGAGCCGATGAAGGCGTTGATCGACAAGCTGGTGGAGACCCAGAAGGCCCAAGGGGCGGCGATCCGGGAGGTGCGGCAAAAAGTCTCGGAGAACGAGGACAAGATCTTGGGCCTGGCGGTGAAGGTTGAGGTGCACGAGGCGCTGCACAAGAGGTGGCAGGAAAAATTTGAGGACCTGGAGAATAGGTCGAGGAGGAAGAATCTTCGGATTCTGGGTCTCCCTGAAGGAGTGGAGAGTCCCGATGCCGGGGCATATATGGGCACGATGCTCAATTCGCTGATGGTTTGCGGGAGCTTTCCCGAGGCCCCTGGAGCTGGATGCGGCTCATCGGGTCCTGGCAAGGAAACCCAAAGCCAATGAGCCGCCAAGGGCTGTAGTGGTGAGGTTCCACCGCTTTATGGACAGAGAGTGCGTCCTGAGATGGGCCAAGAAAGAACGGAGCAGCAGGTGGGGAATATGGGGATCTGAATCTACCAGGACTGGAGTGCGGAGGTGGCTAGGAAGAGGGCTGGTTTTAACCGGGCTAAGGCGGTTCTCCATCGGAAGGGGGTGAAGTTGGGGATGCTGCAGCCAGTGCGATTGTGGGTCACATTCCAAGATCGGCACCACTATTTTGAGATGCCTGATGGGGCATGGAACTTTATTCAGTCTGAAATGTTGGACTCAAACTGAGGGTTTGTCGTGGGGGGGGGGGGTGTTTACTGCGTTTGGGGAATGTTCTTTTTGTTTTGGTGCTGGGTGGGGATGGGCTGGATGCGAAGAACAGAGGGGTTGCAATACTGGTGGGGAAGCGGGTGTCGTTCGAGGCACTGAATATTGTAGCGGATAATGGAGCTTGATATGTGATGGTGAGTGGTAGGTTGCAAGGGGTGCGCGTGGTACTGGTGAACGTATATGCCCTGAATTGGGATGATGCCGGATTTATGAAACGCATGCTGGGTCGGATTCCTGACCTGGAGGTAGGAAGCTTGATAATTGGGGGGGATTTCAACACGGTGCTGGACCCAGCACTGGACCGTACTAGGTCCAGGACAGGTAAGAGGCCAGCTGCGGCCAAGGTGCTCAGGGAGTTTATGGACCAGATGGGAGGAGTGGATCCATGGAGGTTTGCCAGGCCGCTGGCCAGGGAATTTTCCTTTTTTTCCCACGTCCATAGAGCCTACTCCCGGATAGATTTTTTTCATCTTGAGTAGGGCGCTAATCACAAAAGTGGAGGGAATGGAATATTCGGCCATTGCCATCTTGGACCATGCCCCGCATTGGGTGGAGCTGGAGTTGGGGGAGGAGAGGGACCAGCGCCCGCTGTGGCGCATCGATGTGGGACTGTTGGCGGATGAGGGTGTGTGTGGGCGGGTGCGGGCGTGTATTGAAAGATATTTGGAGGCCAACGACAACGGGGAGGTGCAGGTGGGGGTAGTCTGGGAGGCATTGAAGGCAGTGGTCAGGGGAGAGCTAATCTCCATTAGGGCCCACGGAGAAGAGGGAGAGGTTGGGGGGGGAGATTTTAAGGGTGGACAGGAGTTATGCAGAGACCCCCGAAGAGGGGCTACTTAGGGAGCGACGGAACCCCCAGATGGAATTCAACCTGATGACCACTGGAGGAAAGCACAAGGGGCGGCGTATGAGTATGGGGAGAAGGCGAGTCGGGTGCTGGGACATCAGCTTCGTAAGAGGGAGGCAGCGAGGGAGATTGGTGGAATTAGGGATAGAGGGGGAATACGGTGCGGAGTGCGGTGAGAATAAACAAGGTATTTAGGGACTTCTATGGGGATCTGAACAGGTCTGAGCCCCCAGCGGGGGAGGAGGGGATGCGATGATTCCTGGGTCAGCTGAGGTTCCCGAGGATGGAGGAGGAGGTGGCTGGTTTGGGGGCGCCGATTGGGCTGGAGGAGCTGGTTAAAGGATTGGGGAGCATGCAGGCGGGGAAGGCCCCGGATGGGTTCCCGGTTGAATTTTACAGGAAATACGTGGACCTGCTGGGCCCGTTGCTAGTGAGGACTTTTAATAAGGCGAGGGAGGAGGGGACCTTGCCCCCGACAATGTCCATGGCACTGATTTCTTTGATTTTGAAGCGGGACAAGGATCCATTGCAATGTGGGTCGTATAGACCGATCTCGCTCCTCAATGTTGGCGCTAAGTTGCTGGCGAAGGTGCTGGCTACGAGAATTGAGGAATGTGTCCCGGGGGTGATTCATGAGGACCAGACGGGATTTGTGAAGGGTAGGCAGCTGAATGCTAATGTGCGGAGGCTCCTCAATGTGATTATGATGCCCTCGGTGAAGGGGGAAGCGGAGGTAGTGACAGCTATGGATGCGGAGAAGGCCTTTGATCGGGTGGAGTGGGAGTATCTTTGGAAAGTGTTGTGGAGGTTTGGGTTCGGGGAGGGGTTCATCAGTTGGGTCAGGCTTCTAAATAGAGCCCCTGTGGCGAGTGTGGCTACGAACCGGCGGAGGTCGGAGTACTTTCGGCTGTACCGGGGGACGAGGCAAGGGTGTCCCTTATCCCCCTTGTTTGCGCTGGCAATTGAGCCGCTGGACATGGCACTGAGGGAGTTCAGGAAATGGAGGGGATTGGTTCCGGGGGGGGGGGGGGGGGGGGGGGGGGGCACACCGGGTGTCGTTGTATGCCGAGGACCTGTTGTTGTATGTTGCGGATCCAGTGGAGGGGATGGCGGAGGTCATGCGGATCCTTTGGGAGTTTGGGGACTTTTCGGGGTATAAACTCAACGTAGGGAAGAGTGAGCTCTTTGTGGTGCATTCAGGGGACCAGGGAAGGGGAATAGACAAGCTACCGCTGAAGAGGGTGGAAAGGAGCTTTCGATACCTGGGGATCCAAGTAGCTAGGAGTTGGGGGGGCCCTGCACAAGCTCAATTTGACGCGGTTGGTGGAGCAGATGGAGGAGGATTTTAAAAGATGGGATATGCTGCCACTCTCACCAGCGGGTAGGGTGCAGTCGATCAAAATGACGGTCCTTCCGAGGTTTCTCTTTGTGTTCCAGTGCCGTCCCATTTTGATCCCCAAGGCCTTTTTCAAACGGGTAAGCAGGAGTATCATGGGATTTGTGTGGGCGAATAAGACCCCGAGGGTGAAGAGGGTGTTTCTGGAGTGTAGCAGGGACAGGAGGGCTGGCGCTGCCGAATCTATGTGGCTACTACTGGGCAGCCAATGTGGCGATGATCCGTAAGTGGGTAATGGAGGGAGAGGGGGCGGCGTGGAAGAGGCTCGAGATGGCGTCCTGTGTGGGCACGAGCCTGAGGGCGCTGGTGACGACACCGCTGCCGCTCTCGCCGACAAGGTACACCACGAGTCCGGTGGTGGCGGCGAAGCTAAAGATCTGGGGGCAGTGGAGGCAACACAGGGCGAGGTGGGAGCCTCGGTTTGGTCCCCGATTCGGGAGAATCATCGGTTCGTCCCGGGAAGAATGGATGGGGTGTTTCGGAGCTGGCATCGGGCAAGGATTAGAAGAATGGGGGACCTGTTAATCGATGGGACGTTTGCGTGCCCAGGGGCGCTGGAGGAGAAGTTTGGGCTACCCCCGGGAAACGCTTACAGGCACATGCAAGTGAGGGCGTTTGTGAGGTGGCAGGTAGGATTCAGGACAGGGTGATTTCGGGTGTATGGGTTGGAGAAGGCAAGGTTTCGGCGATTTACCAGGAGCTGCAGGAAGAAGAGGAGGCCTCGGTGGAGGAGTTAAAGGGCAAGTGAGAGGAGGAGCTTGGGGAGGAGATAGATGAGAGTCTGTGGGCTGATGTCCTGAGTAGGGTTAATTCTTCCTCCTCTTGCGCCAGGCTCAGCGTAATACAGTTTAAAGTTATTCACAGAGCGCATATGACAGGGGCGAGGTTGAGTAGGTTCTTTGGTGTGGAGCACAGATGTGGGAGGTGCTCGGGGAGCCCAGCAAATCACGTCCATATATTCTGGCCGTGCCCGGCGCTGGATGGGTTTTGGAGAGGTTTTGCGAGGACTATGTCCAAGGTGGTGAACGCCCGGGTCAAGCCGAGCTGGGGATTAGCATTATTTGGGGTATCGGACGAGTGCAGGAGGCGAAAGAGGCCGGTATTCTGACCTTTACGTCCCTGGTAGCCCGGCGGAGAATTTTGTTACTGTGGAAAGATGCGAAGCCCCCTAGTGTGGAAGCTTGAATCAATGACATGGCAGGGTTCATCAAGCTGGAGAGGATAACGTTTGCCTTGCGAGGGTCTGTGCAGGGGTTCCTCAGGCGGTAGCAACCGTTCCTAGACTATCTCGCGGAGTGTTAGGAGGAGGTCAGCAGCAGCAGCCCAGGGGCGGGGGAGGGTTTCTTTTGGGGTGGCGATTGGGTTAAGGTGGGTGGTTTTCCTATTTGTGTTTTCTACTGTTATATGGGAGGTTATTGTAGTTGGGGGAAATCCAATGTATAATTTCTGCTTGCTGTGTTTTTGTTTATTTTTCTTGTGGGGGGGGGGGGGCGGCTTGTTGAAAATGTGTTGAAAAATTTGAATAAATATATTTTCAAAAAAAAGAGTGCACTGCCAAATGAGGTGGTTGAGGCAGATACGTTGGCGACCTTTACGTTTTATCTGAATAGACACATGAACAGACGGGGTAAAGAAGGATACAGGCGGTTGATCTAGATATGACACGTGATCGGCGCAGGCTTGGAAGGCCGAAGGGCCTGTTCCTGTGCTGTATTGTTCTTTGTTCTTTATATCGTCCAAAACATTTACTAGTGCTTCCTGGAGTTTGAATACCTAACCTCATGAATTTAATGGAAGCTCTAGTCACATACAAACTGACTCAGTCACTCAGACTTTAGCATATTTCAAGCCTGTAACTGGTGAAATTTGCAATGGTGTGTCAGATGAAACTTGGTACCGAAATCTGAATTAGTCATTTTCTTTCTAACTGCTCTAAATTTAAAGGAACAGCCACCAAACTAAAATGAGACAAACATCTTTGCATGTCACTCTGGACTTGTGCTCCAGTCTTCATTAAAAATAGTTTTGTTAAGACTAGTAGAAAAAGCATCATAATAAAACAAAAGCAGCATTTTGGGAAGAGAAGGACAAAATTAATTTAATCAGTCTCCTTTGCAGAGTTTGATTTGGGAAAATTAGGCTTGCATTTTTCATCATTTTGGAATGAAGTTGCAGCCATAGATTAGGCACTACCGTTTGTGAAGGTAGCTTTACAACATAGTTTAGTGATGCCAATACAACTCAAAACAAAATGAGCACAATAGAATATCATACCTATCCTCTCTTTTGACTTCTGCAACCTACACTCAGTCAAGATAGATTTAAAGGTCTCTTCTCTCTTAATTGTAATTTATAAAGGTACCTAATGTGAGCTCAGTGCTTATGGGTTGCATCTTGAACATGCCCATAATTTGGCAATCCCACTCCGTGACGCTGGCTTGTGATAAGAAAGGGAAACAAACTAAAATATCCCCAGAGTGTGTGAATTTAGCATACATTGTTGAGCACAGGTGAGTTTTCCCCTGCATTATCTCATGCAGGAAGTGTATGACGCTGAGTAACTAAGGGAGAGGAAGCCTACACCAGTGACATTTCTTATCAGCATATAAATTTAATTTTTGAAAACTCATACCGACAAACAAAGAACAATATAGCACAGGAACAGGCCCTTTGGCCCTCCAAGCCTGTGCCAGTCATGTACCACTGTTGGCCAAAACCCTAAAGAACAAAGAGCAATACAAAATCACAAAGAAAAGTGTTAGATTAAAAATCAGTAACACATTAAAAAACATTAATGATATTTACCCATTACATGATGAACAAAAAAAGTGACTGCAATCAGCAAGATCTCTTTTAAAGATCTAGAAACAGTTAACACAAAGGAGTAGTTCTAGGAAATTGGGTCTGCTCCGAGATTACACCAATTAATTAAAACATTCCCAGTGAACAAAACCTAATTCTTAAGCAGGGAGGACCTGAACTGAGGAATAATCACAAACACCAGTCCAAATCTAATTCCAGTTCTCAGACAATGCTGGAGTCTCTTGATATTTTATTTACATTACAAAATTGTAAGCTAACTGTTTTTCTTTTCTAGATGCCTTTGAAAACTGCAAAAACTTTACACATCACTACCTCAGTTACTTTTACAGATGTGTCAGCATCTGCACAGCCTGGATACAAAGTTAGACCAAAGATCAATGCCAAATTACCCTACGGTTTCTTCTTTCCTTTTGTGTGAAATATTCTGAGCTGCTTTTGTGGGGGCAGGATTATAATTAACTGTTACCTGGAATTATTCAACCAGAATTAGTGTCTGCTTTGTAAAGTAATTTGTACTGACTTTTTCAAATGTTTCAACTTAAATTCCCTAAAGTGTTATGTTTTCTTGCTAGATATTGAATCAAACCATTTTATATGCATTTTTATTTAAATTTTTGTTAAAAACTTCAGCTCAGGTTTCTGAATGGACTGTATTGACAGAATAAGAAATGCATCAATAACTAAAGTAACAGAGATTTATTTTAACAGCACTGAAACACATACATGTAAAGCACAACAGAAGTACTGTAAAATGTATATAGCATTAGTCAATTTTTCTAAGGGCTATTTAAACTGTGTTGTAAATGGTCTGGTACCATTATTGTTTTTTTACAAATGTATTCTATGCAGGGAGAATTTTTAAAAACATAATCATTTGCATTTTTAGAATTCATACCTGGTTAAGCCATATCAGAACATTTTTTAATTTAAAGTACATTTTGTTTCCAATTAAGGGCTAATTTAGCGTGGTGAATCCACCTACCCTGCGCATCGTTTGAGTTGTAGGGGTGAGACCCACACAGACAATCTTAGAACAATTTTAATTTAAGATTTGTACATATCCAAGAGAAAGATATTTTGTAAATTAATGTATGACAGCCTTTTAATTAATTCAATTATCTCATCCAAAAAACGAATTATTTTATTGTATAATAGTTTCTGGTTTCCAGGACCATATCTAGAAAGCTAATCAATTCTGAATAAATTGGCAATACTTTAATGTTGCAATCAAAAAATGTTTTGGCATGTTAAAATTCACTTCAATTCACTGTATATATTCCTCTGGAATTATATTTTTGTTTAGAAATTATTTGTAATTGTCTTGAATAACAGAAAGCATGTTATTAATTTTGCTTCTGTGCACAAACCATATAATTGACAACTAATCAATAAACATTTTTTTAAATAAATTTTTAGAGTATCCAATTTTTTTTTCCAATTAAGGGGCAATTTAGTGTAGCCAATCCACCTATCCTGCACATCTTTGGGTTGTGGGAGTGAGACCCATGCAAACACGGGAAGAATGTACAAACTACACGGACAGTGACCTGGGGCCGGAATCGAACCCAGTGGTGCAGTCGCTCTAATCAATAAACATAAGCAGTTTGACATTCATCATAAGATATTAGCCTGTACACATCCTTGAAAAGTATTTACTTGAGGTGATAGCTATTTCCGTAGTAATGCTTCCTACTAACTATCAAACAGGAATCTTCAAGGACTGCAATTGCATATTGCATGGAAATTCAGCTGAAAAGAAAGACCCCCACGGTGGCACAGTGGTTAGCACTGCTGACTCTCAGCTCCAGGGTCCCGGGTTCAATTCCAGCCTCGGATATCTGTCTGTGTGGAGTTTGCACTTTGTCCCCGTGTCTCGTGGGTTTCCTCTGGGTACTCCGGTTTCCTCCTACAGTCCAAAGATGAGGTTAGGTGAATTGGCCATGATAAATTGCCCCTTAGTGCAAAAAGGTTGGGTGGAGTTACTGGGTTACGGGGATAGAGTGGAAGTGTGGGCTTGGGTAGGGTGGTCTTTCCAAGGGCCGGTGTGGACTTGATGGGCCGAATGACCTCCTGCACTGTAGGGATTCTATTCTATGTCTTTTCCCCCATCACGGTGTTGACAAGATAGTGTAACTTATTTCAAAAATGGAAGATTTGAAGATGAATGTGCACTGAGACTTGGGCAAAGGCACCAATTTTTGAAAATGTGTTTTTCCTCCATAAGGTGGAAGCCGCACCGATTTTCTTCACTTTAAAATATGTCACAGGAGCGGCATTGACCGTTCTATTAGTAAATGTGGCATGTAATATATACAGATGAGACAGTACAGGTTTTATTTCTGGTCTTTGTCAAAACAACTGATTGGGAACAAGGATGATGCTGTTGATCACAACACCTGCAGGTTGGATAGAGGTAATTATCTGTGATTCGTGATTCCTACTGGGAGCATGGAATAAATTGGGCTCAGCAGTCAGGTGGCTCAATCACCGAGATGGCTCGATGTCTTTCCTCATATTTAGCGTGTGGCTGAAAAAAGACATGCTGTCGAAGCTTTTCATCTTGCACTCATCACAACCGAAATGTTAGAATACCAAATCTCAGAGAGAACAACAATTTATACTGCATGAGAAGAGGGTCAAGTAGACACTGATTGGTAGAAGTGTTGCCATGGAGAATGCACCTGAGAACAGTTAACTGCCAAGCTTTTGCTTAAATTCAAACCAGACAAGTTGACTCATTGGGGCTAGTTGAAAAAAGGTGCAATGCGTTGGCATGTTCTTTCTGTTTGAAAAGGACAGGACCCTGTGTATAAACATATCTAGCTTCTAGTGCACGTAAATGAACCACACTGCAAGCCCGACTTTTAATTCTTCATTTAGTTTGTGTAATTCTTAGCACAATTAAAATTGTTTAGTAAGTGTTGTCCAATTATGGAATCACATCCAATGCTGGATAGCATGTTCTGAATTTTTCAAGCATCGGTTGATTGTACTAAGCACATTGCCTGGTGCGAACAGCCAAAGAGACATGCTGTTTGATATGATCTACCAGTTGTTGGAAGGTATGAGCTACACACCTGATATCATACCAGCACTGAAGTTTGACTGCTGAAGGGTGCCCAGTCTGCCTCAAATTACTCTGAATGGGCGAGGTGCCTTAAAAAGGTGAAGCTGACTGTTTCACTATGTTATAATAATAATAATAGCTTATTGTCACAAGTAGGCTTCAATGACGTTACTGTGAAAAGCCCCTAGTCACCACATTCCGGCGCCTGTTCGAGGAGGCCGGTATAGGAATTGAACCCGAGCTGCTGGCATTGTTCTGCATTACAAGCCAGTTACTTAGTCCACTGCACTAAACCAGCCCTTTGTTATATGTATTTGGTCAATGAAATAGAACCATCAATGATATTCTCCACTAATAGGATGTCCTACTGACTTCCGGGTGCGGCTATGCAGAGCTAAGTCGCATGTTCGGCAGCTCCCGCTTGGAACGGACTTTTGGGCTCTTCACAGGGCCCCCAACTGAATTTTTTCGACATTTCCCGGTGTGGGAAGAAGACTGCAACATTCCCCCGACAGTGTCCCCCAGGAATGGTATGTCTCTTGGTTACCAGATCCGGCAGAAACCGTAAAAGTTTTGGCTGGAACTGCAGGAAAGACAAAAGCCTCTTCCAGCATGCAGGCGGGGGAAGGGCAAGCTTAAAGGCTTCAAGCTGACTTGAGGGCCTTTATTAAAGGTGAATTCTAGAGCAGAGGGAAAAACTGAAAAGATCTCACCAAGGCCATTGAAGTGGGCAGCACGGTAGCCTTGTGGATAGCACAATTGCTTCACAGCTCCAGGGTCCCAGGTTCGATTCCGGCTTGGGTCACTGTCTGTGCGGAGTCTGCACATCCTCCCCGTGTGTGCGTGGGTTTCCTCCGGGTGCTCCTGTTTCCTCCCACAGTCCAAAGCTGTGCAGGTTAGGTTGATTGGCCATGATTAATTGCCCTTAGTGTCCAAAATTGCCCTTAGTGTTGGGTGGGGCTACTGGGTTATGGGGATCGGGTGGAGGTGTTGACCTTGGGTAGGGTGCTCTTACCAAGAGCCGGTGCAGACTCGATGGGCCGAATGGCCTCCTTCTGCACTGTAAATTCTATGATAATCTATGAAGAAGCGGGGACGAGGCTTCCGGTGGTGGCCATGGAGGAATAGGTCGCGCATTCGGCAGCACCCGTCTGGAACGGACTCTCAGACCTTTTTCAGGAGTTTCCACAGACTTTTGGGGGCAGATTGGTGAAGCGAACACTGCCAATAGGATTCCCTCTCAAGACTTCCGGTTGCGGCTATGCGGAGCTAAGTCGCACATTAGGCGGCTCCCGCAAAAACTGACTTTTGGGCTCTTTTCAGGGCCCCACAATGGCACTTTTTCGACGTTTCCCGGTGTGGGAAGGAGTTAATAACAGCTCCCCGTCAATATATGGCTTTAACTAGAAGCGGGGCGACAAAAAAGGTGGTGGTGGACCCGAAGAAGGGAGTGAAGAAGGACAAAATGGCGGCGGGCGGAGACCAGGCAGCGTGGAGGCAGTGGGTGGAGGAGCTGCTGGAGACACAGACGGCCCAGGGGGTGGCGATCCTAGTGGCTCGACAAAAGATCTCTGACAATGAGGACGAGATCTTAGGCCTGGCAGTAAAGGTGGAGGCGCACAAAGCGCTCCACAAGAAATGGCAGGAGCGGTTCGAGGAGATGGAGAATCGGTTGAGGCGGAAGAATCTGCGGATTCTGGGCCTCCCGGAGGGGCCGGATGTGGGGGCCTATGTGGTCACCATGTTGAACTCGCTGATGGGAGCGGGGTCCTTCCAGGGGCCCCTGGAGCTGGAAGGGGCCCATAGAGTGCTGGCGAGGAGGCCCAAGGCTAACGAGCCTCCGCGGGCGGTGCTGGTGCGGTTCCATCGGTTCGTCAATCGGGAGTGTGTGCTCAGGTGGGCCAAGAAGGAGAGGAGCAGCAGGTGGGAGAACGCAGAGGTTCGAATATACCAGGACTGGAGTGCGGAGGTGGCGAAGAGGAGGGCCGGGTACAATCGAGTAAAGGTGGTGCTGCACAGGAAGGGGGTGAAGTTTGGCATGTTGCAGCCGGCGCGACTGTGGGTTACCTACAAGGACCGGCACCATTATTTTGTGTCTACGGAGGAGGCGTGGGCCTTTGTTCAGGCCGAGAAGCTGGACACAGACTGAGGGTCGGGATGGGCGATTGGGGACTGCGGTGGATATGTTATGCCTATTTTTTGTTCGGGGGCGGGGTGGGGGGCCTTTGCATTGTTTTGGGTTTCTTTTTCTCTGTGATTTTCTCTTTCGGGTTGGGGAGGGTGGATGGGGCGGGTTGGGCACTGTTTTGGTTGGTGGCGGGGCCTGGTAGGTGGAGAGCGCGTGCTTACTTCCCGTGCCGAAGACTGGGGGGGGGGGCGGGCCGGGGCGGGGAAGCAAGGATTGTTTCCCGCGCTTAGAACGGAGGGGGGAGGGGGAGAGGAGGGTGTGCCACACAATGGGAGGAGTCGAAGGGGAGGCGGGAGTGGCCGGGGTCAGCAGGAGTCCGCTGACTTGCGGAAGTGCAGTGGGGGGAGTAAACCAACTAGGATGGGTCCTAGCCGTGGGGGTGGGGGGGAGAATCAAGTTGCTGCTAAGGTCAAGGAGGAGCTGGAGCGAGTGGGGGGGGGGGGGGGTCGAGACGGAGGCATGCCGCTGTGGGAAACGGGCCGGGTTGGGGTGCGGGCGCGTGGCTGGCCGAGGAGGGGTCATGACTAGTCAGCGGGGGAGGGGGGCGGGTAGCCCCCTGATCCGGCTGATAACCTGGAATGTAAGGGGACTGAATGGGCCGGTTAAGCGGGCCCGCGTGTTCGCGCACCTGAAGGGGCTCAAGGCGGATGTGGTTATGCTTCAGGAAACACACCTGAAGGTGGCAGACCAAGTAAGACTGAGGAAAGAGTGGGTAGGTCAGGTGTTTCACTCGGGGCTAGATGCCAAAAATCGAGGGGTGCCGATCTTGGTGGGAAAGAAGGTGTCATTCGAGGCGTCGAGCATTGTGGCAGATAATGGCGGTAGGTACATAATAGTAAGTGGTAAGTTGCAGGGAGAGAGGGTGGCACTGGTCAATGTGTATGCTCCGAACTGGGATGATGCGGGTTTTATGTGGCGTATGTTGGGTCGGATCCCAGACTTGGAAATGGGGGCCTGATAATTGGGGGGGACGGGGACATTAACACGGTGTTGGATCCGGCACTGGATCACTCCAGGTCTCGGACGGGTAGGAAGCCAGCGGCGGCTAGAGTGCTGAGGGGATTTATGGACCAAATGGGAGGGGTGGACCCTTGGAGATTTGCAAGGCCGGGGGCTAGGGAATTTTCATTCTTCTCACATGTCCATCAGGCTTATTCTCAAATCGACTTTTTCATTTTGAGTAGGACGCTGATAGCGAGAGTAGAGGATACCGAGTATTCGGCAATAGCCATTTCGGACCACGCCCCGCATTGGGTGGACTTGGAGATGGGGGAGGAGAGGGACCAGCGCCCGCTGTGGCGCTTAGAGGTGGAGCTGTTGGCGGATGAGGAGGTGAGCGAGCGGGTCCGAGGAAGTATAGCGAGGTACTTGGAGACCAACGACAACGGGGAGGTCTGAGTGGGGATGGTATGGGAGGCACTGAAGGCGGTGGTGAGGGGAGAGCTGATCTCCATTAGGGCCCACAAGGAGCGGGGGGAGAGGGAGAGGCTGGTGGGGGAGATGGTGAGGGTAGACAGGAGGTATGCGGAAGAGCCGGAGGAAGGATTGTTGAGGAAGAGACGCAGCCTCCAGGCCGACCACCAGGAAGGCGGAGGTGCAGTGGAGGAAGGCCCAGGGGGCGGTCTACGAGTATGGGGAAAAGGCAAGCCGGATGCTGGCGTATCAGCTTCGGAAGTGGGACGCAGCTCGGGAGATCGGGGGAGTTAAGGACAGGGGAGGGAGCGTGGTGCGGAGTGGGGTTGGCATCAATGGGGTCTTCAGGGACTTTACAAGTAATTGTACCAATCCGAGCCCCCATGGGAGGAGAGTGGGATGGGCTGTTTCCTGGACCAATTGAGGTTTCCAAAGGTGGAAGAGGGACTGGGAGTCCCAATTGGGCTGGAGGAGCTGATCAAAGGGATAGGAAGCATGCAGGCAGGGAAGGCACCGGGGCCGGACGGTTTCCCGGTCGAGTTCTATAAAAAATATATGGACCTGTTGGGCCCACTGTTAGTTAGGACCCTTAATGAGGCAAGGGAGGGGGGAGAGGGGGGGGGGGGTGGCTTTGCCCCCGACGATGTCCCGGGCACTGATCTCCTTGATCCTGAAGCGGGACAAGGATCCCCTGCAATGTGGGTCTTCCAGACCGATTTCCTTGCTAAATGTAGATGCCAAGGTGCTGGCGAAGGTCTTAGCCACGAGGATTGAGGATTGTGTGCCGCAGATCATCCATGAAGACCAGACGGGGTTTGTGAAAGGGAGGCAGTTGAACGCGAATGTGCGGAGGCATTTGAACATTATCATGATGCCGGCGAGGGAGGCGGAGATAGTGGTGGCGATGGACGCTGAGAAATCCTTCGATAAGGTAGAGTGGGGGTACCTGTGGGAGGTGCTGAAGAGGTTCGGGTTTGGGGAGGGGTTTGTCAGGTAGGTTAGGCTGTTGTATGACGTCCCGATGGCGAGTGTGGCCACAAATTGGAGGAGGTCCGAATACTTTCGGTTGCACCGAGGGACGAGACCGGGGTGTCCCCTGTGTCCCCCTGCTCTTCGCACTGGCGATTGAACCCCTGGCTATGGCACTGAGAGAGTCGAGGAACTGGAGGGGGTTGGTGCGGGGTGGGGAGGAGCATAGGGTGTTGCTCTATGCGGACGACCTGCTGCTGTATGTGGCGGACCCGGTGGGAGGAATGCCGGAGGTAATGAGGATGCTTAGGGAATTCGGGGACTTTTCGGGGTACAAGCTCAATATGGGGAAGAGCGAGCTGTTCGTAGTTCATCCAGGGGACCAGGAGAGGGGGATTGGTGAGCTCCCACAAAAAAGGGCGGAGAGGAGTTTCAGATATTTGGGGGTCCAGGTGGCCAGGAGCTGGGGGGGCCCTGCATAGGCTTAACTTTACAAAGCTGGTGGAGCAAATGGAGGAGGGGTTCAAGAGGTGGGACGCGTTGCCGCTGTCCCTGGCGGGTAGGGTGCAGTCAATCAAAATGACGGTGCTCCCAAGGTTTTTGTTCCTGTTCCAGTGCCTCCCCGTGTTTATCCCGAAGGCTTTTTTCAGGCGGGTTAACAGGAGTATAATGGGGTTTGTGTGGGCGCGAGGGACTCCGAGGGTGAGAAGGGTGTTCCTGGAGCAGAGTAGAGATAAGGGGGGGGGGGGGCTGGCGCTGCCCAACCTCTGTGGGTACTACTGGGCCGCCAATGCGACGATGGTGCGCAAGTGGGTAATGGAGGGGGGAAGTTGGGGCCTCAGCGTGGACTCCATTACGGGGGAACCAACGGTTCGCCCTAAGAAGAACAGGTGGAGGGTTTTCGGGGTGGCACAGGGCAGGGATACAAAGGTTGGGGGACCTGTTTGTGGATGGGAAGTTCACGAGCTTGGGTCAGCTGGAGGAGAAGTACGGGCTCCCCCCAGGGAACACCTTCAGGAACTTACAGGTAAGGGCGTTTGCCAGACGGCAGGTGGTGGAATTCCCGCGACTACTGCCACACACAAGGGGGGGGGGGGGGGGGAAGAGAGAGAGAGATCTCGGAAACCTACCCGGTGATGCAGGAGGAGGAGGAGGCCTCGGTGGTGGAGTTGAAAGGTAAGTGGGAGGAGGGGTTGGGAGAGGAGATCGAAGAGGGGACGTGGGCAGATGCCCTAGGGAGGGTGAACTCTTCCTCTTCGTGCGCGAGGCTCCGCCTCATACAGTTTAAGGTGCTGCACAGGGCACACATGACCGGGACAAGGATGAGCCGGTTCTTTGGGGGTGAGGACAGGTGTGTTAGGTGCTCAGGGAGCCCAGCAAATCACACCCATATGTTCTGGGCATGCCCAGCGCTGGAGGAATTTTGAAAGGGCGTAGCGAGGACGGTGTCGAGTGTGGTAGGATCCAGGGTCAGACCGGGCTGGGGGCTCGCAATATTTGGGGTGGCAGAGGAGCCGGGAGTGCAGGAGGCGAAAGAGGCCGGAATTCTGGCCTTTGCATCCCTGGTAGCCCGGCGAAGGATTCTCCTTCAGTGGAAACATGCGAGGCCCCCAAGCGTGGAATCCTGGATCAGCAATATGGCAGTGTTCATTAAATTGGAGAGGGTGAAATTCGCCTTGAGAGGGTCGGTACAAGGGTTCTTTCGGCGGTGGCAACCGTTCTTAGACTTTCTGGCAGAATGATAGACATTGGTCAATGGCAGCGGCAGCTCAGGAGGGCGGGGGTTACTTTATTTTTGTTTATGTTACTTACACTGGAGGGTCTGAGGGTGTGTATATACCTGTTGTGTTAAGTCGGGGTGTTAATGTTAATTTATTATTTATGTACAGTGGGGAGGGGGTATGGAGGGTTGCTTTTCTAGACTGTGTTTTGTACTTAACCCTGTTGGATTCTTTTTTCTTTCTCATTTTGTTATTGATATTTTATGAAAACCTTTAATAAAAAAAAATATATATTTTTAAAAAGGATGTCCTACCTACCACACAAATGCGTAATGTGGTATATGAATTTCTGTGCCAATGTGTGCCAGATATGTAGACTGTACATTCCAACGACTGGTGGATCGTAGCAGTGCGTCCTTTCGGCTGGTCACAACAGGCAGAGTACTTACCACATTCAACCAGCCTCTGCTTTCAAAATTCATAACAATGTCCAACATTAGATATGATACCACAATTGGACAACCATTGCAAAACAATCTCAAGTGTGCTAAGAATTATACTAACGTCCAATTTACGATTATCGGTAGGATTGACAATGTGGCTCACTTGCGCCTGCTAGAAACCACAAATATTCACACACAGGATCCTGACCTTTGCAGACAGAAGGAACATATCCACACATTGCCTCTTTTTCAATTAAACAAAAGCTTGGTGGCACAGTCATTTCCTGGTCCATTCCCCAGAGAAATGCTTTGACCAAATTAAAGTCTGTTTACCTGGCTTAAACAAAACCTTGGCAGTTAACTGTTCCTGGCGCATTGTCCATGGCAATACCTCTACCACTTGCTAACCACTCAGCATTTTTTCATGCAGTCTATAGTTGTTATGTGGGGTGTTATTGTGTTGTTGCAAGGACACTTAAGAGTTTATGATAGTCAATGACATCACCTTCTTTGTAGGCTTTCAGTCAGTTTAGACTATGCCTTTGTACAGTTCACAAACATCTAATAAATGTCTTATTATTGTGTTCAACCAGCATGCTTCAACATTTCCGTTCTTTTATCCTGCAAGTACAATACACAGGATAAGAAGAAAACTGGCGATGAGGAACGGATCAGAAGAAAAATTATTTTTCAAAGAGAAAAGAAAATTGAAGCTTTTGACAGTCAACGTTGAGGCTGATCAACAGTAGGTCAGCAATCGCACCCTGCACCTGGCATCAGACCAGTCAGGTTGTCGGGCACAAATTAAAAATGAAAGATTCATACCTTAAAGTTAAACCGGTAACTCGAGGAGTGCCACATGCAGTTGAGTAAGACATGGAGATAGCGGGGGAAAAGAGAAAAAAAACGTTCTGGCATCGCAACCTGCTACAATTGGCTTATTGACCATTATTAACTAGAGCATTAATATTTTTTCAAATAAATTTAGAGTACCCAATTATTTTTTTCCAATTGAGGGGCAATTTAGCGGTGGCCAATCTACCTAACCTGCACATCTTTGGGTTGACACGGGGAGAATGTGTAAACTCTATATGGACAGTGACCGGGATTGAATTCGAGTCCACAGTGCCGTAGGCAGCAGTGCTAACCACTGTGCCACTATGCTGCCCTAACTAGACCATTAATATAAGGGAAGTTGTGGAGCAATCCGGTACCGCTGAAAAATGTCGGTAAAATTTGGTGCGATGGGCTCATTTGAGATAGACTCAGAAAACTGAAACTCATACGCAGAAAGGTTCCACTATTATATCCTAGCCGATAGAATTTCAGAAGATATTATTTCAGATATGTTATATGTATTTGGTGCAGTAAGGGTTAACATCCTGTGTTGGTAATAATAGTAATCTTTATTATTGTCACAAGTAGGCTCACATTAACACTGCAATGAAGTTACTATGAAAATCCCCTAGTCACCGCACTCCGGCGCCTATTTGGGTACACTGGGGGCGAATTCAATGTCCTATTCACCTAACAAGCAAGTATTTTGGGACAAAACCGGAGCATCCGGAGGAAACCCACGCAGACACGGGGAGAATGTGTAGACTCCGCACAGTGAACCAAGCCGGGAATTGAACCGGGCTCCCTGGCACTGTGAAGCAACAGTGCTAACCACTGTGCTATCGTGCCGCCTGTGACATATGTGAAATGTTCAGAATGCAAAGGGTTGGCAGCACGGTGGCGCAGTGGATAGCACTACTGCCTCACGGCACCGAGGTCCCAGGTTCGATCCCAGCTCTGGGTCACTGCTCATGTGGAGTTTGCATTCTCCCCGTTGGTCATAAAAGTTTGGACTAATGGATTTTTGTTGACATTAAGAAGGTTTCCTGGGGAGTAGATAGTTGACGACATTGTTCAGCTTGGTAAGATGAGGTAACTAATAGAATGAATAAGAGTACCAGACATTTTAGCAGAGAAGCAAAGACTGTTCAGTTGGTTCCTGCAAGTCAAACGATGAAGATAGTTTCTGAAGACTTCAGCTAGTGATCCTATATTGTTCTTACTGGTTTCAGGTCTATCACTTAAAACAGTCTCAAGGAACATCGCTTCAGCAAGTACGGGTCTGCTAACTGTATTTAAAAGTGGATGTTGGCCTGAGATGGATTTGTTTAAGTGGAAATGGAGATACAGTTAAGGGTTACTGTGTCATTATTTTTAGCATTGTTTAAGTGTTTTTCAAACTTTTTTTCTCGGGACCCACTTTTGGGAACCGGCCAACCTTCGGGACCCACTCCGACCAATCTTTGCGACACAAGCAATAATCGTTTGCCTTTTAATGCAAAAGAAGAGCCTCCTTTGTCCTCACAATCTCACTTGAATCCGGTTCAAAGGAACAGAGGGCAATGGATTGGATTGGATTTGTTTTATTGTCACATGTACCGAGTTACAGTGAAAAGTATTCTGTGTACAGTCCTGATAGATCATTCCATACATGAAAAAAAAATTGGACATAGATAAACACACAATGTAAATGCAAAGACACAGGCATGGGTGAAGCATACGGAGTGCAGTACTACTCAATAGAGAAGATGTGTGAAGAGATCAGATCAGTCCATAAGAGAATCATTCAGGAGAAGAAGCTGTTTTTGAATCTATCTGTGTTCACAGACTTTTGTATCTCCTGTGCTATGGAAGAAGTTGGAAGAGTGAATAACCCGGGTGGGAGGGGTCTTTGATTGTGCTGCCCGCTTTCCCAAGACAGTATGAGGTATAGACAGAGTTAATGGATGGGAGGCGGGTTCACGTGATGGACTGGGCTGTGTTCACAACTCTCTGTAATTTCTTACTGTCTGGGGCCGAGGAGTTGCTGTACCCAAGCTGTGATGCAGCCAGATAGGATGCTTTCTCTGGTGCATCTATAAAAATTTGGACATGCCGAATTCCCTTCGTTTCTTGAGGAAATATTGTGCTTTCTTGGTCATAGCGTCGATGTTGGGTGGACCAGGATAGATTGTTGCTGATGTTCACACCTAGGAATTTGAAGCTGTCAACAATCTCCACCTCTGCATCATTGATGCAGACAGGGGTGTGCACGATACTTCGCTTCCTGAAGTCAATGACCAGCTCCTTAGTTTTGCTGACATTGAGGGAGAGATTGTTGTTGTTACACCATGCCACTAGGTCCTCTATCTCCCTCCTCTGCTCTGACTCATCGTTGTTCGAGATGTGACCCACTACGGTTGTGTCATCAGCAAACTTGTAGATGGAGTTCGAGCCAAATTTTGCCAGTCGTGTTTGTATAGGGAGGATAGTAGAGGGCACATACCAGGTGCTGAATTCAGTCTGTTCCGTTGTGTCATCTTCATCTTCATGAAAATTGAAAATCCAACCTCACATATGTAGGTCAGCGTGAAGGGCAATAGGAACAAAATACATGTTTTACTCAGCACTGGATACTCCTGCGAGATACTATACCAGAATGCTGACAGCCGTGTGGGCTTTTGCCGCATTTTTATCTGGTATAACACTAATCTGTAGCAGCAGTCTTTTAATTTGGAATCAGCTCTAAACTAATAACTGCCTCAGTGGTCTCAACCTGCAAAGGAGTTTTTCACACATCACTTCTCTTTCAAATTCAGAAACTCCTCTCATTTGCCAGTACTTCCCTGCAAATAACACACATGGACTTTGCCTCATTTGCATTGTCATAATTGACAAAATCATACCTCAAGAAATCCTCTTTATACTTGTTTGTTAGGAGTTAAATTTATTTTTTCAGGGCCGTTAACTAGAGGCCCTGGAGGTCCAACACTACTACTGCCCTGGATTCTCCTGAGCAGCTCTCTCAGACAGATCCTGTTGTGAGATCCTGTAGGTAAATTGCCTATTTGAGTCTCTGGTTGCCCTTTACTTTTAAGAAAACCACATTGATCTTCACAATTCACTTGCCTTGCTTACCAGCAGCTGCAAAATCAAAACAAAACAACTCTGCTGTCTGCTTTGGCGCCAAAAGTGCGCGACATGTCAATTCTATCTGCAGGGTGTGTGACCTGCTCTCTGCTGCCGCTTCTGGCTACAAGACTCCACACCACCTAATCATGTATCTCCATTTAGAAGGCAACAGAATCCGTAATTCTTGATGTAAAAGTTGGTAGCAGCCATTGGGCACTTCTCCCACGATCGGGATCACCGCGGGAATGGCGGGACCAATCGATCTGCGACCCTCCTGCTACCCACCCACGAGCCATCCACGGGTTGCAATCATGACTTTGGAAAACCCTGGTTTAACGGGTAATTGTACGTTATTTTCTTGTGTGATGTTAAAAATATTTTAATATTGTGTTAGCAATAAAGTTTGTTTTAATATACCTTATCCCTATTTTGCGTGAAATCACTCCTGGAGTGAAGTATCCTTTCCTCTCAGTCTTACAAAACTCAAAAAAATATTGGGGTCTCTGACCAGTATCCTAGCCACTGGCCAGTGATTGTAATATTATGGCCCCTTCTTGTCATAATATACACCAGTATATCATGGTGCAGACACACACACACTGATGGACACACAGTGGGACCAATCAACACACACAACACCGCAGGCAATCACCAGTGAGAGCACACGCACTATAAAGACAGGGGGCATCAGAGTGCCCGCTCTTTCGAGTTGCAGCTTCCTTGTAGGACAGAGCTCACAGCCTGCAGCACAGACATTCACCATGTGCTGGGAGCATCGACTGGTTAGGACGAGGCAAAGGTCTTTAGTTAAAGCTAGTATCGTGTTAACCCACAGTGAGAGTATGTTAAACTATTAATGACTCAATCAAATAGTGTTGCACAATTTCAAGTGTTGGTGACCTGTATGTGTTCCACGGATCCAGAGCGCCCAACACAACACTTCTTTTCTTAGTTTCGTTGGCAGTAAAACTTTTAATTTACTCCAAAGTCTGGTGAAACCGGAGAAACATGGTGACAACATTTATCATGAATTGGTTAAAATATTAGAAGACCTCCAAAGCCATTAATTATCACAGAGAGGTTTCGATTTAACCGAAGGAATTGTCATAATATCCACTCATGTATATAATGAGATGCAGACAGGCAGTGATTGACACAAAGGATGACCAGTAAGCATACAACACAGCACAGCCAATCGCCAGACAGGACGCTACCACTATAAAGCCAGAGGGCACTAGGTTTCCCGTTCTCTCGGGACCCAGCTACTGAGACAGTCAGAGTTCACGAGCTAGCAAGCACAAACACTATGCGATAGCTAGTAAGTCTGGTCAGGCTACTATAAGGTCACTAGTCAGATCAGTATAGTGTCAACCCACAGCTGAATAGGTACAGCAGTTCATCTAGTTGAATAAAACAGTGTTGGATCTTCTCCTGTGTTAGACGTCCATTTCTAACTTCCCTGCATCGAGTGCAGTCCACATTAAACCAACCTGCCTAACACGTCAGGAATCAGCGAGAAGGGGAAAATATAGCACAATTTGTTGCGACCCTAAAGCGCCTCAAGTATTGTGAATTTGGTTACTCGCTAGATGATACAATTAGAGACCACATGATTTGTAGGTTGAAAATTAAGGACATTCTGAGAAGGCGATTAACGGAACAAAATCTAAGTCTGAAAACAGCATTAGATATAACAGTTTCAATGAAGCTTGCTGCTGAGGAGGCTTCTCAGCTCGGAGCAGGCCCGTGGATCCATAAACTGGCTACCGCCCAGAAATGTCTAACCAGCAACAGATGTGTCATTGCTGTGCAGGAAAAAAAAGTCCAGCCTTTCACAGGCTGAATACTGAGGCAAGAATAGCCAATGTAAAAATTGTGGCAGAACCTGGCACACAGCAAGAGCTTGTTGGAGTCAACCAGTTTTTCCAGAGAAGAACATTCAATGAAAAACAGAACATTCTTTAAAGGAGAAACAAAACAAATTCAACTAAGAATGTGGAAGAAAAAACCCCACAGCACATAATTCTGATGAGCAATTGAAGTGAAATGTACTTTCAATTCAAGGTAAATCGCATCGGTTCCGGTAGTCCCAAAGCTGAATGGACAACCTGTAAAAATGGAGGTCGATATGGAGGCTGCCGTCTCCTTAATTCCTGAGGCCATCTATGAATAAAAATTAACGCCTGCAGATATCGTCTTGAGGACCTACACTGAGGAAATAGTGGCTCTAAGGGGATGCATCATAGTCAAAATAGAGTTAAGTGGGCAAACTGCGAAACTGCCACACCATATTGTCCGGGGACGTTTTCCAGCACTCTTCGCCACTCTTGGCTGGAAAAGTTAAATTATGCAGACCATCCTAGAAAAATACAGCAGTGTATTTGAGGACATACAAGGTTCCATTAAAGGAGTACAAGTGTCTTTAGAAATCAAGCAAAATAGCCAGCCTAAGAGTCTCAAGGCTAGAGCAGCGCACATCTTTGGACTGTGGGAGGAAACCGGAGTATCTGGAGGAAACCCACGCAGTCACGGGAGAAAGTGCAAATCCACAGTCACCTGAGGCCAGAATTGAACCTGGGTCCCTGGAGCTGAAGGCAGCAATTGGATTAGATTTGTTTATTGTCACATGTACTGAGGTACAATGAAAAGTATTTTTCTGCGAGCAGCTCAACAGATCTTTAAGTACATGGGAAGAAAGGAAAATACATAATAGGGCAACACAAGGTATACAATGTAACTACATAAGCACCGGCATTGGATGAAGCATACAGGGTGTAGTGTTAATGAGGTCAGTCCATAAGAGGGTCATTTAGGAGTCTGGTAACAGTGGGGAAGAAGCTGTTTTTGAGTCTGTTCGTGCGTGTTCTCAGACTTCTGTACCTCCTGCCTGATGGAAGAAGTTGGAAGAGTGAGTAAGCTGGGTGGGAGGGGTCTTTGATTATGCTGCCCGCTTTCCCCAGGCAGCAGGAGGTGTAAATGGAGTCAATAGATGGGAGGCAGGTTCGTGTGATGGACTGGGCGGTGTTCACGACTCTCTGAAGTTTCTTGTGGTCCTGGGCTGAGCAGTTGCCATACCAGGCCAGATAGGATGCTTTTCTATGGTGCATCTGTAAAAGTTGGTAAGGGTTAATGTGGACATGCCGAATTTCCTTAGTTTCCTGAGGAAGTATAGGCGCTGTTGTGCTTTCTTGGTGGTAGAGTCAACGTGGGTGGACCAGGACAGATTTTTGGAGATGAGCACCCCTAGGAATTTGAAACTGCTAACCAACTCCACCTCGGCCCCGTTGATGCTGACGGGGTGTGTACAGTACTTTGCTTCCTGAAGTCAATGACCAGCTCTTTAGTTTTGCTGGCATTGAGGGAGAGATTGTTGTCGCTGCACCACTCCACTAGGTTCTCTATCTCCCTCCTGTATTCTGACTCGCCATTATTCGAGATCCGGCCCACTATGGTCGTATCGTCAGCAAACTTGTAGATGGCGTTGGAACCAAATGTTGCCACGCAGTCATGTGTGTACAGGGAGTAGAGTAGGGGGCTAAGTACACAGCCTTGCGGGGCCCCGGTATTGAGGACTATTGTGGAGGAGGTGTTGTTGTTCATTCTTACTGATTGTGGTCTGTTGGTGAGAAAATCGAGGATCCAGTTGCAGAGTGGGGAGCTAAGTCCTAGGTTTTGGAGCTTTGATATGAGCTTGGCTGGGATTATGGTATTGAAGGCGGAGCTGTAGTCAATAAATAAGAGTCTGATGTAGGAGTCCTTGTTGTCGAGATGCTCTTGGGATGAGTGTAGGGCCAGGGAAATGGGGTCTGCTGTAAACCGGTTGCGACGGTATGCAAACTGCAGTGGATCAAGGTGTACTGGAAGTATGGAGGTGATGCGCTTCATGATCAACCTCTCGATTCATTACGACTGAAGTCAGGGCCACCGGATAGTAGCCATTGAGGCACGTTGCCTGGTTCTTCTTTGGCACCGGTAGAATGGTGTCTTCTTGAAGCAGGTGGGGACCTCAGAGTGGAGTAGGGACAGGTTAAAGATGTCCGCGAACACATCTGCCAGCTAGTCTGCGCATGCTCTGAGTGCACGACCAGGGATCCCGTCCACGTCCGTCGCCTTACGAGGGTTCACTTTCAGGAAGGCCGAACTGACTTCGGAAGCTGTGATGGTGGGTTTGGGTGAGTTATGGGCTGCTGGGGTACCCGACAGAGGATTGTTAGTTACCTGCACGAACCGAGCATAGAATGCATTGAGTTCATCGGGGAGGGGTGCGCTGCTGCCGGAGATACTGCTCGGCTTCGCTTTGTAGACGTTATGTTGTTTAGTCCTTGCCACAACTGCCGAGAGTCTGTCTGTGACTCTAGCTTGGTTTGATATTCTCTCTTGGCATCTCGGATGGCTTTGTGGAGGTCGCACCTGGATTTCTTGTATAGGTCAGGGTCGTCTGTCTTGAATGCCTCAGATCTGTCCTTCAGTAGGGAGTCAATCTTGTGATTGAGCCAGGGTTTCCAGTTGGGGAACGTACGTACTGCTTTCTTTGGCACGCAGTCATCCACACATTTGCTGATTAATTCTGTGACGGTGGTGGCATACCCATTTAAGTTGGTCGCTGAGTTCTTAAATATGCACCAGTCCACTGTCTCTAAGCAGTCACATAAGAGCTCTTCTGTTTCCTTGATGCACTGCACGAGCTTCTTAGCTGGATTCTCCCGCTTGAGTTTCTGCTTGTATGCCGAGAGAAGGAGCACCGTCTTATGGTCTGATTTCCCAAAGTGCGGTCGGGGGATGGAACGGTAGGCGCCCTTGATTTTTGAGTAGCAGTAGTGAAGAGTGTTGTCACCCCTGGTGGGACTGGAGATGCTAGTGGAAATTTGGCAGTACACTCGAGGTTGGCCTTGTTGAAGTCTCCGGCCACGATGAACAAGACCTCCGGATGTTCTGTTTCGTAGTTGTTTATAACTGTGTACAGTTCCTCACTTCTGCCTGGGGTGGGATGTAGACCACTGTGATAATGGCTGAACTGAACTCACATGGAAGTTAGTATGGGCAGCACTTCAGTCAGGTATTCCAGGTCCAGGGAGCAGTAGGTCACCAGGGTTGCCACATCCAAGCACCAGGGGGAGTTGATGAGGAGGCAAACCCCTCCACCCTTCGCTTTGCCTGATGACGCAGTGCAGTCCACCTGGTGAATTGAGAAGCCTTCAGGTTGTATGGCACAATGCTAACCACTGTGCCACCGCTATAATGTTGTAACAGTTTGAGCCTGGCTAAACAAATCAAGGCACATCTTGTAACAAGAGTTAAAAGAAGGCCGTGTGCTTTGAGTGCAACTGGTGTAGCTAAGGGGAGGGGTCAGGTCTCTCTGGACAAAATAGTTGCCTACCGGACTTGCAGCTGAGCAGAAGGCAGGTTTCTCTCTCCAAGGATTCCACAAAGATAAGTAAGCAAAACCTAGTTGTTAACTTTGTAAGTATTATGATCCAAGACCAGACTCTAAGTGGCCAGTATTTTAATTTATTTTGTAAGACTGTGCGGAAAGAATACGTCACTCCAGGAGTGATTGTATGAAAAAATAAGGATTTTGCATTTAAAAAAAAGTTTATTATTGCCACAGTATTAAAATCTTTAACCTCACACCTTAAAAATAGCTTACAATTACCCCTTAAACAGCAAATACTTAATTACTATCTTTATTCCCAATTAAACAACAAAAAAACATACAACTCTCAATCCATCCTATATCCCAATGGCACAGAGTAATACTTGCTTTCCAGATCAGATTTGGCTCCTGCTGGAACAGTCCCCTGCAGACTCTGGCTTAAAAAAGCTGTTTCAACTGGTTTGTTTCAGCTTCCCCCTTGTCCTCTGACAAGTCTGCACTGCTTGAAATACTATTCATCTTTTTTTAACTATCATACTGTGAGAGCAAAATACCTTACTTGTGGGCTCAAGTGTTAGCTTGATCAGAACTAAACTTAAAAGCTCGCTCAATAATAGGTCTGAATTCCTTAGCTCCACCCAGCAATGACATCATCTCCCCAAATTGACTCCCGAGAGACTCACCCTTGTCAAACAATAGTGCAATAGCCCAGGCTTTCATAACGATCAATTTCACCTCTGGCTCCTAAAGGCTTTCCGATCTTGCAAAACAAGATTTTAAAAACATGACTACTGCAGTCAAACACACTAACCCAGACTTTTAACCCTTGAATGGCCAATGTTTATAATCCAATATATCTAAAATCCTGTATTAGTCACAAGTGGTATTTGAAATATGTGCGAAGCCCCCCAGCCTGGAGGCCTGGATAAATGATATGGCTGGGTTCATAAAGTTGGAGAGGATTAAGTTCGCCTTGAGAGGGTCTGCGCAGGGGTTCTACAGGCGGTGCAACCGTTCCTAGACTATCTCGCGGAGCGTTAGAGGAAGGTTGGTCAGCAGCAGCAGCAACCTTGGGGGGGGGGGGTGGTGGGGACAACCTGGGAGGGGGGGGGAAAGGGGGCACTGCCTGGGAGGGTAGATGAGCAAGAGATAACATGAAGGGTTGGGGAAACTGGCACATACGGGTGAGGGCCAGTGTACAAAGCTGTGTAAATATATCATTTTGCCATGTATATATCTTGCTCTGCGCGATTTCTCGTTTTTTTTTTGTTATGAGGGGGGGGGGGGGGTTATTGTTTGTAAGGGAGAAAAATTGTGTTTAAACACTTTAATAAATATATATTTTTTAAAAAATATGTGGGTTACTTAATTGGAATGTAGAGGCAGGTTTCAGGAAGCAAGCTAAGATGTTGTACCTGTTAACTGTAAAGCTATTTGTTGCTATTGTGCTTAATTCTATGTTCAAATTGAAAGTTTGTTTTTAATATAAAATCTGTCTACTGGTCAATGTTATCACTCATGTAGTGCAGTAACATTTCCTTACAGTTTTACCAAACTTTGCAAATATTTGGGTTCTGGTCCAGACCTATAAGAATATACTATGAACAGTACCAATAAACAGGATCACTTATGTAACTTAGAAGCCACATTGAAACGTCTTCAAATGCACGGTCTTCATGTGAGAATAGACAAATGTGATTTATTTCCAACATCAGTCCAATATTTAGGCCATGTGATTTACACAAGGCACCGATGGAGATGGAGGTTATAATGGAGGCTGCACGACCAATGAATATAATACATTTAAAATACTTCCTAAGGTTAATTAAATATGGGAAATTTGACCTGAATCTAGCAATTCTACTTAAATCATTACATACTTTGTTGTGCTTAACTCTAGCATGATAATGGACACCATAATGCGAAAAATCATATCACTCAGCTAAACAACCACTGAAGAAGTCAGAACTGTTGGTACATTTCAACCTGAAGTTACTGTTACAACTTGACTGTGATGCTTCCCCGTATGGAGTTGGAGTGGTGGTGTCACACATACTACCTTCAGTGGAAGAAAAAAACAATACCTTCTGCATCATGTACCTTAACAAGTGCTGAATCAAATTACACTCAATTGGAGAAGAAATATTATTTTTGCTGTGAGAAGGTTTCACCAATACCTACATGATTGTCACTTCACGTTGTTGATGGAGCACAGGCCCCTAAGAGTTATTTTTGGGCCTCGTAAAGATATCCCTTTGTTGGCAGCAAGTAGATTCCAACGATGGTCTTTACTATTACCTGCACATTCTGTCAGTCAGAGAGCCATGCCGATGCATCGTCACATTTGCCTTTGCCTGCTGGTCAGGTACCACCCAGTATTGAAAATATCTTCTATTGTGTGCAGATACAACACATTCCAATGACTGCAGCTCAGGTCCACCGACATACCAGAAATGATCCCGTGATGGGGAAGGTACAGGAAATGGTATTAAAGAGGAGGATAGTGGGAACGTATTCTGAAATAAAGCCATATATTTCCAGGAAACTGCGATTGCCAGTACAGTCAATGATGCCTGTTGTCAGGAATGTGTGTAATAATTCCTCCAAGTTTGCGACAAAGAATATTGGAACAATACATGAAGGACACCCAGGCATAGTTCAAATGAAGGAACTCGGACGGAGCTACCTTTGGTGGCCAGGAATCGATGACCAGATAGATGAAAAAGCAGGACTATGCCGTCATGTGCGTGGGTAAGGAAAGCACCACCAATTGTCCCCATTGCATCCATGGGCATGGCCTAAAATGCCATGGCAAGATCTACACTGATGGTGGTGGAATCATACTCCAGTAAGGAGTCCTACACTTTCAGGACAGAAGGGATAATTTAATCTTTTGTGACAATCACAATTCCATGATTATGGGAAAAATATTTATTCAAGTACACAGTGAAGCATTGCCAGATTTGATTGTGTTTCTGATCTGAGTCACATTGCTGTGGGTTGGAAAATCTGCTGTTGCACAGCTCCCAGAAGCCTGTTAGATGTGACGCTGACAGAAACCTTAGTGTATGTATTCTTGGTCACAGTCAGTTAATATTCCGGAGGTGGGGAGCAATAGAAAGCAGGATTTTATCTCAAACAAATTTTACCCAGATATCAATTGTCTGATAAGTAATGTTACTTGTAGCTGTTGATATAACAAGCTGACATTCAAGAACAGATTAACTGTAGCCACCTAAAATGGCTGATTCCTGATTAATTTGGCCAAACCCCGATGTAAAATGGCGAACTGAAAAGGCTGATGGGAAAATCAGCCAACAGGACACAAATGGACAGCTGCAGGCAGAACAGTGTATTCGGCTCTGGGGAAGTCGGCCCAGACCGATACCTGCAACCATTAGCAGCACATCAATCCAGCCATCTGCAGTTTAATCGGCGATCCCCGGGAACAATTGCAACAAATTAGCAATTGAAAGCCGATCCAGACCTCTCGGCGCCAGCAGTGGCCGAGACAAAGAAAGGTGAACGACCACCTCCCGATCAAGGAATCGCCCCATTATTGGAGCATATCGAACCCAGTGATTGGGACCAAGTCCAATCACTTGGGACCAGGGTCAAGGTCCGCCCCGAGAGGCGGGAAGCCCCTGGTAACTATAAAGATAGGGGCCAAGTTCAGATCGACCCTTCTTCTCCTACTCGCAACCTTCGAGACCCTTCGACGAAAGAACAAGTAAGTCTTACTCCAGCGATCGCTACCTGATAGGTGTTCCAGACTATTGACCCGTACCAGCCTTTTTGAATCCCGCAGGCCAGACCCAATTCGATAAGCCATTTGTTTCCCTGACCTGGTGGGCCATCACCAAAGTTAAGTATTGGCCTTTAGTGGTAGGTAATAGTCTAGAGGTAGTATTATTGTGTAAATATTTATTGCTGTATATAATAAATGATCGTTGATTTAACATTTACTAAGCGGTGTGCTGCATTATTAATCATTACTTGAGCTTGGACCACGTGGCGGTATCAGAAAGATACCTGGCGACTCGTGAGCAAAGGTGACAGAATTAGAGCTAATAAAACTAAGGCTAATAAGAGCAACATAACTAACACGTGGATGGTGTTTTGATAACAACTGGGGGGTTGTTATTTTAAAAAAAGACGACTCGTTAATTATGCAATACAGGGTTGTTTATCATTCTTTTATCTCGCACTACTCTTAGAAAATGTGCACAAAATCATCCAATGTACAGAAGAAAAGATGTGCCTTATTCCAGAGAAACTCAGGTTCAGAGTCTGCAAGATACGTTTACAAAAATAATTTCATATGCCATTCTAAATTCAGCCTATATCCAACACTTCTGTATCAAACTGTTTCTTAGTTGATCTGGTAGGTTATGCTGTTCTCCTGCAGCAATCTGCGTAGTCTTTCAACTTCTTGTGTCTATAAAATGAATTGGACAGTTTAGAATCAGCTTATTTAAAAAATAACATAACTTTGTAAGGTGAATGATCTTACCAGTTCTGTGCACTCATTCTGGAGCTCACCAATTCTCTGTTTGAGGTGGCTGTTGGCATTTTTGAGCTCAGTTTCTTTCTTTGCAGCACGCGACTTCACAGTCATCAGGATCCCTATATAGTAGCAAATTAGGAACATGTTATTATGTGCGCATAATGATCAGTTATACTCTTCTTTAAAATAAATTTAGAGTACCCAATTCTCCTCCCCCCCCCCTCCAATTAAGGGGCCATTTAGTGTGGGTAGTCCATCTACCCTGCACATCTTTTTGGTTTACGGGGGTGAGACCCACGCAGACATGGGGAGAATGTACAAACTCCACGCGGACAGTGATCCGGGGTCCAACCTGGGTCCTCAGCGCTGTCAGGCAGCAGTGCTAACCACTGCACCACCATGCTGCCCTGTTTTATATATGCTCTTCATTTAAAAGGTATGCAACATTCAAGTTATAACTATGAACTCATTAATCAATTTGATTTAGCTTTCCCTGCAAAGCAAAACATTTACATTGATAAGACTGCATGTTATTGACAATAAATTTTAGCTTTCTCTTTTGCCACAATCCCCCACTCCATGAACAAGGTGAAATTGAAAAATCACTGGCATAAACCAATGATGCAGTTATTCAAAGCAGGTTTTAGCCACAATACTTTGAGATCTGACTTCTTCAAGACTTGCCATTTGAAAGTTTAGGCACAAGTTTGGGGTTTATTACATCTAACCTCCCCCCAACAATAAAAAACAAAACCTCTCCTTTGGATAGGAAAAATCAATAACTTGTTGGAGAATGAATTCATTTTTAATCATGAAACATCAGTTAAAATACACATTACTAAGTGGGCAATTGTTCAGTAGTCAAGAAATGTTATGTTATTTCATAAAATGTGTTCTAATGGCTGAATTCATCTGGTGAAAGATATTAAGATAAAATAAATCCATCTCCCCCTTTCCTCATAATAGATTATCCTATTTCAAGATGTTCAATTAAGAACTGTACCATTTATTATTCTTGCCACTCTCCACAGCCGCAGTAGTATGAGTAAGCCCACAGCGTCAAAAGCATCTTCCCGGGAAATGTAGACAATATCAAGGATGAAAGATACAACAACAATTACTCCATCCAGGACTTCAAACTTGTGCCAGAAAAATTCCCAACGGAAGGCATATAATTTACCAATTAGCTCCAGAATAAAAAAAGTCAGAATAGTAATACTTAGATAGTGAAATACCTAGAAAATAAAGAATATCAGCAGTCAAAAAAAACCAATTGAGATCAAATAAAACACAATACAGGTACCGGACCCCTTCTCCAACGTTCCCAAAATCCGGAAGGACCTGGAAAGCAACTATACTCCATGATGGCAGCCTGGGTAGCAATTTTGAAATTGGTGCAAAGAGTACTTTGGTGAGCTGCCATTTTATTTGGTGGCACCACCGAATCCCATATTGATTACACAGCTCAAAATCTGTTAAATCCCGAAATCTGGCACTGTCTGGTCCCAGGCTTTCTGAATGTGTGATCCAGTACCTGTACTGATTTACTGCACTTAGAAAATCATTTTAAAGTGCAGCCTGCCTTATTGACAGTAAGTACACTGCAAAATGATTGAAGCATTAATTTCAGATTAATTTCCATTCACATTTGTCAATTTACTGATCAAACAATGTTTTAAAATTAGTTTGTACCTTCTCTAATTGCTGCATGTGTAAATGCACCAAATGTCTATGGCTCAGTCCCAAGTATCGGGCTGGTAAACAGCGATGTCCACATCCCGTAAATGAATTTTTTAAAAAGAGGGCTTCACCAACAGTGTGAGGTAAATGCAGAGGCAGATTAAATCGTGGAGGTTGGCTGTCTTGGTGATGGAAATGATATCAGCTCAATCAACGAGGACACAAGTTTTCATCATTGGGTTCAGTCGGAGTAAGTAGCTGGAAGAGGGATGGAATTAAATGCTAATGTGAGGAGTTTTCTGCAGGAGTCAAGCACGATGGCTTCAATCTCATGGAGGTTAAATTGGAAATATTCTTGTTCATTTCGCCATGTATTAGACAATGAGTGGGATTACTCACTGATGATCTTAAATTGAGGGTGATGCCCAGGAAGCTGGCTCCATGGCTAATGTTACTCAGGGATAGCATGCACTTGAAGAACGTCGTAGGATAATAATGGAGCAGGAACAGGATAAATTCAGAGAAGGTGGTGTGCTAGCTATGTTGGCACAGGAGAAGGGCATTGTCATTAGAGAATCAGAGGAACAGTAAACAGTACCCTATCAAGTCTACACAACCACTAAGTTACATTATGGCTGACCTGTATCCTAACTCTATTTACCCACATTAGCTCCATATCCTTTGATACCATTACTTAACAAGAATCTGTTGATCAGTCGTAATTCAATTGTCCTAGTATCCACATACTTTTAAGGAAAGATAATTCCAGATTAGACTGTGTGGAAAAATGCTTCTGACTTCCTAAATGGTCTAGCTCTAATTTTACTTTAGAATTATGTCCCCTCATTCTTAAATACCCCACCAGAAGAATAGTTTCTCTGTATCTACCCTACTGAATCCTTTTAATATTTCAAGCACCTCAGTCAGATCACCCCATAATCTTCTAAACTAAAGGACATACAAACTAAAATTTATGCAATTTGTCATAATAGTTTTAACCCAGGGGCAGCACAGTGGCACAGTGGTTAGCACTGCTGCCTCACGGCGCCGAGGTCCCGGGTTCGAATCCCGGCCCTGAGTCACTGTCCATGTGGAGTTTGCACATCCTCCCCATGTTTGCGTGGGTTTCACCCCACAACCCAAAGATGTGCAAGGTAGCTGGACTGGCCACACTAAATTGCCGCTTAATTGGAAAAAATTAATTGGGTACTCTAAATTTATTTTTAAAAATAAATAAATTATAGTTTTAACCCCATACGCAAATACAAATTTATTGGGTCCCTTCTTTGAAATGGGAAATTATATTTTTTTTAAATTGCTGTTTTAAGAATTTAAGCAGATTATATTCAGAATTGCATTTTACATTGCCCAGTTCATGTTTCCATTCATTTCTGATGACAAAACAAGTTTAAAAGTCAAAATTAGTTTGGACGTTATCATACTTGGTTTACCATTTATCTATTTTCTCTGCTCCCTTGCATTGCTGATGTTATTGGTTTATTGAGTATAATTCACTGAGCATTTGACAATTATGATATCTCATCCAAATGAATAAAATGTCAGCCTTGGTCAGTGAATTCAATGCGACTTCTCGCCTACAAGGACATCATGGCCCAGTTCGGTTCTGGTCTTGTCCAGCATTAACACAAGGATTATTGCCTAGATTGGGAACTCAGGCCAATTTTCCTCTTCCTAAGCCTCTGTAACTGGCAAAAAATTAAGATTACTTACTCAGCATTTAACCATATCAAACCCTGGGGCCTTGCTGGTTTAAATAACACATTGAATGAATACTGAGCCATGAGGTGTCTGAATTCCAGTGCTACAGATTTAAAATAATGAAACATTTCAGTATACAAATTCCATTCCTGGTTAAAAATTTAAATCAGTATCTTTTATATTAGAACTAATAAATGGTGGATTCAAGATGCATTCAAACAATTGTGTTGTTCCTGACGCAATGCCATTCTAGGGTAGAAAGAACTAATGAGATGAGTGTGGCTATATGGTTAAATTATCAGGGAATCAACTGAAGAGTTAACATATTAATTGGCACGGCAAATAACTCAGTAAATTACTCAGCAGCTGTTTCGCAATTTTTCCACTTCCTCCTGTTTCGATTACCTGAAGCAAAAGGATTTGCAGGGCTACAGAGAAAAGATGGGGCGAATGGGATGACGCGAGTTGCTCTTCCAGAGAGTTGGCACAGACTCAAGGGACCGAATGGCCTCCTGTGCTGTAACCATTCTATGATTTGTCCATGTTTCATTTCCAGGTTTCTTCTTGATGGTTGCCCTTTCACCCAGAAGGCATCAGACTTTGTAGAAAGATACACATTTTAAGTTCTCCTAACTCCAGGATAACACTTAAATCTGAAAAATTACCTGCAAGTCTGAATATTCATAGGTCAAAATTTGTGTGAGAATAATTGATTAAATCGGAGATGGAGGTGGAAATGTTTATTGTATCATGTTTATGTTGCTATTATTGTTATTATAAAAACTTGCAAATACCCTAATAAAAATATATATATTTAAAATAATTGATTAAATCCAAAATAATCTCCATCAGTAAGTTAAATCAGTTTTTTAAATATTTAATACATTTTGTTTTTTAAAATAAATTTAGAGTAGCCAATTATTTTTCTTTTCCAATTAAGGGGCAATTTAGCATGGCTAACCAACCTAACCAGCACATCTTTGGGTTGTGGGGGTGAAGCCCACGCAGACATGGGGAGAATGTGCAAACTCCACACGGACAGTGACCCAGGGCCGGATATTTAATACATTTCTGTACAGGGTAAAGAAGAGTATGAATTATAGTCTCTTCATTTTATTACGCAATGGTCTCCATCAAGAATCAGGTATTGGGAAGTAAATTCACTGGGCAGGTCTTTATCCTTATGGCTATTCTGTATATTATGCAACAGGCAGGATGTGCAGTCAGTGATTAATTGGTAAATGAACTTTTGAAGCAGGCAAAATCAACAGTGAAGCTCTAATGAAATGAGCTGATCATGAAAAAAGGCTGCTTATAAACAGCTTTGGATATAATTGGTATTCACTATTTATGATCCTGCTAAATTTAAGTGGGACAGAGTCAGCCATCCATGTATGTTTACTGTACTCTCTTCTGGCACAGAGCTCGCATCAACAATCAAAAACTAATCCTGATCCCATGATCTTTTCTGTTGGCCCCATCTCTTCCTCGGCTTTATTTGCTTTATCTATTATTCCCTTAAATTACGAAAAAGGTCCTTGCCTTAATTACACCCCTGTGGCAAAGCTGTACCAAAATTACTCAAATCTCTCTCACTTTATTCTGTGGTCATTTTATATAAATAACCTTTCAGAAAGTCCTCAATCAGAGTAAACAGTATTTTCCTATTTATCCTATTAAAATGCCATAATTTTAAAAATCTCTAATAAATGTCCTCTTAGCCTTTCTACTCTAGTGGAGACAGTTTCAGTTTCTGAAGCCTCTCCAAATAACTACTCTTTTTATTGCTGTCATCATCCTGGTCAATCTATGCCTGGTAACCAAGACTAGTACATGAATATTCAAGGTTCCTTAAATATTCCAGAACGACAGGAAGCTAGAAAAAGGCGATAATTGAGGAAGGCATTCGTATGATACTGAGAGATGACCTTTGTTCTAAAGATCAAGACATACAATCAGTTTGGGGAGAGGTAATGTCACACAGGTTCAAATCTCACCATGGCAGCTTGAAAGCTAATCTCAGTAGTGGTGATCATGAAATAATTGATAGTGATAAAAGCCCATCTGGTTCATTCCTGTTTTTCACGGAAGGAAATCTGCTAACCGTACCCAGTCTGGTCTACATGCGACACCAGCAATGTGGCTGACTCTTAAAATGGCCTAACAATCCATTCAGCTCAAAAGCAATTAGGGATGGGCAACAAATGCTGGCCTTGCCAGCGAGGCCCATATCCCATGAAAAAAATAAAAATATTCAAATGGAAACGTATGAGTTTTTAAGCCAGTGAATGGGGCGAGGGGGACAGGAAGGAAAAAAGGAGAAAGTCTGTGAAGGGGTGGGGGCCAGGGGAGAATTAATAACCAAACATTTCACGATGTAACAGTGAAAGGGAGTGGTAATGGGTAGAGTAAAGAAACAAAAGCTGCGTCTAAATGGGGCGTGAATGCAACATGAAGGGATAAAGAAAGAAACAAGACAAGACATACCTAACAAAAATAAAAAACAAAAAAGTACAGGAACAAGATAGAGGCAGAGGTTATGATGTCAAAGTCCAGAGGCTGTTGAGTGTTGAGTCAACAGTTAAGGTGCTGTTCCTCGACCGTCATGAGAACACTATAGTAGTAGGCCATGGTAAAGAGGACAGTGTAGGAGTGTCACGACACCCATTGCTAGACAGACAGACACACACACAAATAATAAAAAGAAAAGAAAATGGGAACAAAGAAAATTACCATGAAGGACTCTTATGGAAGCAGGTGGAGAATTAGAATGACAAGCAACCGGAAGTTCAGGATGTACTTGCAGACTAAGCAGAGATGTTTTGCAACGTGATGCAGACACGGTGGGTCAAATGGCCTCCTTCTGCGCTGTCCCCCAGTCTGCAATTTGTCTCCCCATATCACTTGTGGGAGTATTTTAGGGCCCTCTAACAGTAACCATAGGACTGACTATACAAGAAATATTGGGGCTTGTGAGAAAGATTCAAGGATAATCATGGGTGATTTAAATCTGCACATAGATTGGATGAATCAGATCGGCAAATGTGGCCTGGAAGATGAGTTAAGAGGCTGTTTTCAAGACAATTTCTTCAAGTAGCACATTCTAGAACCAACCAGAGAGCAGGCTATTTGAGACCTGGTAGTGCGAAATGAGCCAGAATTAAGTAGTTACTTCATAATAATGGAGCCTCTAGGTAGAAGTGATCACAACAGAATTGAATTTTGCATTCAGTTTGAGGGAGAGAAGATAAAGATTCATGTATTTAAACTTAAATGAGAGTAATTATGAGGGTATGAATACAGAGCTGACTAAAATGAATGAGAAAATTAGGTTACGGTCAAGCCAGTAAAGATAAGTAACAGCCTCCCCGAACAGGCACCGGAATGTGGCGACTAGGGGCTTTTCACAGTAACTTCATTGAAGCCTACTTGTGACAATAAGCGATTTTCATTTCATTTCATTTTCGTATAGTGGCAAATGTTTAAGAAGATATTTCTTGACACTCAGCAACGATACATTCCAGTCAGGAAGAAAGACTCTAGGAGAAGGGACGTTCCATCTGTGGCAAAGACTGGACAAAACCAAAGAAAACTAAAAGAAAAGGGTGAAATTTAAGTAGGAGAGAAAGCTAGTCAGAAATATAAAAGAGATAATAAAAGTTTCTGTCAGTATTTAAAAGGAAAAGAGTGAGTCAAGTGAGTGTTGGTCCTCTATCAAATGAGAATGAGGAATTAATAATGAGAAATGAGGAAATGGTGGAAGTGTTGAACAGATATTTTGTCTGTCTTCACTGTAAAGACCATTCCTGAAATACCTGTATATCAAGAGGTGAAAGGGAGCAAGGAACTTAAAAACAATGAGGGCAAGGGTACCGAGAAAACTATTAGAACTAAAGGCTGACAGGTCCCCCGAATCTCATGACTTTCATCCTAGAGTCTTAAATGAATTGGCTGCTGAGATAGTAGATGCATTGGCTGTAATTTTCCCAAATTCCTTAGATTCTGGAAAGGTCCCATCAGATTCATGTAACTCTATTCAAGAAAGGAAGTAGACAGAAAGCAGGAAAAATAGAGGCCATTTAGCCTAACATCTTTCATCGTGAAAATGCTAAAATTATTAACAAAGTTCTAGCAGGGCACTTTGAAAATGTTAATAGAATCAGGCATTGTCAACATGGCTTTGTGAAAGGGAAATGATAATTGACTAATTTATTGGAGTTGTTTGAAGAAGAAACAAGCATGAGGATGAAAGGGAACCTGTAGATGTGTACTTGGATTTCCAAAAGATATTTGATAAGGTGCCACATCATTCTATCCATCACACACCCTGCCCATTAACTTACTAATGACTTAATAGGTACATAAAGAGTGGCCAATCTGCCAATGATTATTTTGTGTCCCCACTGGAATTAGAGGAATGGTTGGCTAACAGGAAACAGACAGTAGATGTAAATGCATCATTTTCAGGATGACAAGATAAAACAAGTGGAAGTGCCATGAGAATCAGTGCTGGAGCCTCAACTATTTACAATATATGTCAATTATTTGATTGAAGGGACTGAATGTATGCTTGCTAAGTCCAAAGATGCACAGGTTAGGTGGATTAGGCTAAATTGCCCCTTAGTGTCCAAGGGGTTAGGTGGGATTAAACAGATAGGGTGGGGGCGTGGGCCTAGGTGGTGTCTCCTTTGGAGGGTTGGAGCAGACCCGAGAGGCTAACTGGCCTCCTTGTGTACTCTGGGGATTCTATGATCCCACACTTGCTTATGGCATGAAGGTAGGTAGGTAAGTAAGTTGTGAAGGGGACATAAGGAAATTGTAAAGGGATTTAGATAGGTGAAAAATTGGCAGCAGAATTATGATGTGTGCAAATGTGAACTTGTCCACTTTGGCATAAAGAAAAGCAGTGTATTATTTAAATGGAGAATGATTGTAGAACTCTGTAGTACAGAAGGATCTGGATGTCCTGGTGCACAAACCAGAAAAGGGGCGGCACGGTAACATAGTGGTTAGCACTGTTGCTTCACAGCGGCAGGGACCCGGGTTTGATTCCCGACTTGGGTCACTGTCTGTGTGGAGTCTGCACGTTCTCCCCGTGCCTGCGTGGGTTTCCTCTGGGTGCTCCAGTTTCCTCCCACAAATCCCGAAAGACGTGCTTGTTAGGTGAATTGGATATTCTGAATTCGCCCTCCATGTATCCGAACAGGTGCTGGAATGTGGCGACTAGGGGATTTTCACAGTAACTTCATTGCAGTGTTAATGTAAGCCTACTTATGACACTAATAAAGATTATTATTATTATTAGGTTAGTATGCCGGTAAAGCAAGTGATCAGGAAAGCAAATCAAATTGAATGTTATCATTTATTGCAAGGAGAATGGAATATAAAAGTAAGGATGTTTTTGCTGCAGTTTTACAGGGTGAAAACACATCTGGAGTGCTGTGTACAGTTTTAGTCTCCTTCTTTAAGAAAGGACAATTGTTTTATAAACAGATAAGAGAAGGCTCACTCAACTGATTCCTGGGAAGAAGAGATTATTTAATGAGGAAAAGTTGGGCCTGCGTCCGTTGGACATTGGAAGGTTGAGATGTGATTTATTAAAAGATACGAGACCCAGAGGGGACTTGACAGGGTGGATACTGAGAGGCTGTTTCCCCTTGTGGGAGAAACTAGAATTAGGGGACACAGTTAAAAAATAAAGAGTCTCCCATTTAAGTCAGAGATTGTTAGCCTTTGGATTCATCTTCCCCAGAAAGCAGTGGAGGCAGGGTAATTGAATATTTTTAAGGCTGAGTTAGATTAATTCTTTATTGACAAGGGAGTCAAAAGATATAGGGGTGGACAGGAAAATAGAGCGAGGCTGCAATCAGATGAGCCACGAACATTCAAATGGTGGAGCAGGATGGAGTGACCAAATCTCCTAATTCGTATGTTTTTTATGCTCCATATGGCATTACGGTCCTTTATATTTAAAATTGTACACAGTAATCTGACAAACCATTGCCTAGTACTATTTTTTTCATTACTTTCTTTGCTCTTATACTAAATGCACCTACTTATAACCCCAAAATGTATTTTGAATTATGTATTGTCATTCTTTGTTCTCAATCATCCTCCTATTGTGTTTTTCCTTCCAAAATAAATCTGCTCCCTGTTTGTCCTTCTGAAGTCATCTTTCCTGTTGTAGACTGCCCCCTCCTCTACTACTTTTGTTGTCAGCCAATTTTACTGGCCTATCGTGCACATTGAGAATTATACAATTTATCAGCCCGTTCTTTAACTCTTCATATAGTGGACTTACGGTTGTGGCTATGCCTAGGTAGGTCGCACGTTCGGCAGCTCCCGCCGAGAACGGACTTTTGGGCTCACTAGAGGGGTCCCAACGGCAATTGTTCGATGGCTTCCAGTGTGGGAAGGTGACAGCAGGATCCCCCCGACATTTTTTGGATTGGACCAGGAGTGGAGCGGTGAAAAAAGTGATCTTGGAGCAGCGAAACGTGCGAGGGAGAAAAAGCAAGATGGCGGCGGGTGGAGACCAAGCAGCATGGGCGCTGTGGTCACAGGAGCAACAGGGGTTTCTTAGACGCTGCTTTGAGGAGCTGAAAACCGAAATGCTAGCGCCAATGAAGGTTGCGATTGAGAAACTAGTGGAGACACAGAAGGCCCAGGGGGCGGCGATCCGGGAGGTGCGGCAAAAAGCCTCGGAGAACGAGGATGAGATCTTGGGCCTGGCGGTGAAAGTGGAGGCACACGAGGCGCTGCACAAGAGGTGGGCGGAAAGATTTGAGGACCTGGAGAATAGGCCGAGGAGGAAGAATCTTTAGATTCTGGGTCTCCCTGAAGGAGTTGAGGGGTCCGATACCGGGACATATGTGAGCACGATGCTCAATTCGCTGATGGGTGCGGGAGCCTTCCCGAGCCCCCTGGAGCTAGACGCAAGGCAACGAGCCGCCAAGGGCTGTAATGGTGAGGTTTCACCGCTTTATGGACAGAGAATGTGTTTTGCGATGGGCCAAGAAAGAGCGGAGCAGCAGGTGGGAGAACACGGAGATCCGAATTTACCAGGACTGGAGCGCGGAGGTGGCCAAGAAGAGAGCTGGCTTTAACCGGGCCAAGGCGGTGCTACATCAGAAGGGGGTGAAGTTCGGTATGCTGCAGCCAGCGCGATTGTGGGTCACATTCCAAGATCGGCACCACTATTTTGAAACGCCCGAGGAGGCTTGGAGCTTCATACAGACAGAAACGTTGGACTCAAATTGAGAGACTGGGGTTGTGGGGGGGGGATGTCTGCTGTATATATATATATATGGTTTTAACTGCGTGTGGGAATGTTCGGTTGGTTGGGTGCTGGATGGGGATGAGCAAAGGGATTTGATGGGGAGGCTGTGGGAGAGTGTGGGCGCCGGTGGTGGAGGGAGGGGATGCCTGGGGAAGGGGGAATTGAAATAAGGCCGCAAAAAGAGCTGCGCCAGAGGGGGCGGGGCCGGCTCAGGAAAGCACGGGCTTTTTCCTGCGCTAGGGAAGGAAGGCGGTGGGGGTTGGAGGAGCGCACACTGACTGAGGGGGAGGGGGGATTCCACACTGGGGGGGTCGATGGGAAGGCGGGAGAGGCCGGGGTCAGCAGGAGTCAGCTGACTTACAGGAGAGTTATGGGGGGAGCAAAAGAGCTAGATACGGATCTAGCGGGGGGGGGGGGGGGGGGGGGGGGGGGCGGCGGGCGGCGGCGAGAAGCTCCCCAATCCGGCTGATAACTTGGAATGTGAGGGGCCTGATTGGGCTGATCAAGAGGGCCCGGGTGTTTGCGCACTTAAAAGGACTGAAGGCAGACGTGGTCATGCTTCAGGAGACACATTTGAAGGTGGCAGACCAGGTCAGGTTGAGAAAGGGATGGGTAGGACAGGTATGCCACTCGGGGCTGGATGCGAAGAACAGAGGGGTTGCAATACTGGTGGGGAAGCGGGTGTCGTTTGAGGCCAAGAATATTGTAGTGGATAATGGAGGTCGATACGTGATGGTGAGCGATAGGGAAAAAAAACCTCTTCATTTAGTGTGGTGTCAGTTTTTGAACTGAATATTTTGTTGGAAAATAAGGGAAGATGGCCCATAATTTATGTCGGTACAAGTGTGGTTTTGCAAATGCTGACACAAAATAGAAACTGCGCTGTGCAGGATAAGCCATGTGACAGAAGGAGGAAGAGTGTCACCCAAATGAATGATTGGTCAGTTGTTTCAATCTGGAGTCAGTGCTCAGAACTGATTGACAAATCATTGGAGCCTAAAAGGTATTTACACATGACAATCATTTGACATAACAATGATTGCAGAGGCATCCGAGTGAGATATAGAGTATAACAATCTAAACAAAATGGCAGATTTCTAAGTTGTCATAGCAAGTTAAAGAAAACAATGCATGAAATCAAGAAAGCACAGACTGATGCATAGGGCTGTAAATTTGCAACTGTGAGAACCCATTTTATACTGTCATTAGACATCTTTGGTCTTAGCTCATCCATAAACATTCACATGCCTGGTTACCTTAAAAAAAGCTGAAAGGAACACAAACATGGATTTATTATTTTTTTAAAATATATTTATTAAAGTTTTTTAACACAATTTTTCTCCCTTACAAACAATAACGCCCCCCCCCCCCCCCGCCCCTTGTAACAAAAAGAAAACGAGAATTTGCACAGAGCAAGATATATACATGGCAAAATGATATATTTACACAGCTTTGTACACTGGCCCTCACCCGTACGTGCCAGTTTCCCCAACTCTTCATTTTATCTCTTGCTCATCCACCCTCCCAGGCAGTCCCCCCTCCCCCCCCCCTCCCCCCCCCCCCCTCCCAGGACACCCCCCCCCCCCAAGGTTGCTGCTGCTGCTGACCGACCTTCCTCTAACGCTCCGCGAGATAGTCGAGGAATGGTTGCCACCGCCTGTAGAACCCCTGCGCAAACCCTCTCAAGGCGAACTTAATCCTCTCCAACTTTATGAACCCAGCCATATCATTTATCCAGGCCTCCAGGCTGGGGGGCTTCGCCTCCTTCCACATTAGCAAGATCCTTCGCCGGGCTACTAGGGACGCAAAGGCCAGAATGCCGGCCTCTTTCGCCTCCTGCACTCCCGGTTCGTCCACTACTCCAAATATTGCTAGCCCCCAGCTTGGCTTGACCCAGACTTTCACCACCTGAGATATTGCTTCCGCCACTCCTCTCCAGAACCCCTCCAGTGCCAGGCATGACCAAAACATATGGACATGGTTCGCCGGGCTCCCTGAGCACCTTCCACATCTATCCTCTACCCCAAAGAACCTACTCAACCTCGCCCCCCACAAGTGCGCTCTGTGGACCACCTTACATTGTATCAGGCTGAGCCTGGCACACGAGGAGGAGGAATTAACCCTACCTACGGCATCAGCCCACGGACCTTCCTCGATCTCCTCCCCCAGCTCCTCCTCCCATTTCCCCTTCAACTCTTCTACCAGCGCTTCCTCTTCTTTCAACTCCTGGTGTATTTCCGACACTTTGCCCTCCCCGACCCATACACCCGAGATCACCCTATCTTGAACTTCTTGTGCCGGGAGCAACGGGAATTCCTTCACCTGTCGCCTCACAAAAGCCCTCATCTACATATATCTAAAGGCATTTCCCAGATTTCCCGGGGGTAACTCGAACTTCTCCTCCAGTGCCCCTAGGCTCGCAAACGTCCCGTCGATGAACAGGTCCCCCATTCTTCCAATCCCCGCCCGATGCCAGCTCTGGAACCCCCCGACCATCTTCCCCGGGACAAACCGGTGGTTAACCCTGATCGGAGACCACACTGATGCTCCCATTGCACCCCGGTGCCGTCTCCACTGGTCCCAGATCCTTAGAGTTCTATTCTTCTTTGCATGTTTCTGTACCATCTGGCCAAACTACTCAAGCATCCTGGGTCTTTAGGACTGAAAGGTGTGTTATGGGTCAGGGTTTAAGAGAACCCCAAAGTGTATCATGGAGTTCACCTGACCGACAATTTTTAATAGATTGTGGTATGGGGAGCACACGGCTCACTCTACAGGTGTGGTACAGCAGAAGTATTTCTTTAAAACAAAACAATATTTAGTCTATGAACGCAAGTTAACCTTTTTAAAAAATAAACAATGAACATCTAAGCAACCATTAATTCAAATACAACCCCAAAGACTACAACACTAAGTAACCCTGTAAGCTGTCCTTTTAAGATCCAAAAGACTTAACAAACCTTCAAACAGGAGCACATTAGGTTTACATTCAACACAGACATTTTACAATTCTGGGTTCACCAAATGATCCATAGATGGTCTTTGGATGGCAGTGCCCCTAGGCTCGCAAACGTCCCGTCGATGAACAGGTCCCCCATTCTTCCAATCCCCGCCCTATGCCAGCTCTGGAACCCCCCGTCCATCTTCCCCGGGACAAACCGGTGGTTACCCTTGATCGTGGATCACACCGATGCTCACATTGCACCCCGGTGCCGTCTCCACTGGCCCCAGATACAAACATGGATTTATAAACGTTCCATAAAATTCACAGTGCAGAAGGAAGCCATTTGGCCCATCGAGTCTACACCAGCCCTTGAAAGAGCACCCTACTTAAGTCCAAATCTCCACAATATCCCCGTAACCCAGAAGCCCCACCTAACCTTTTGGACACTAAGGGGCAATTTAGCAGGGCCAATCCACCTAATCTGCACATCTTTGGACTGTGGGAGGAAATCGGAGCGCCCGGAGAAAACCCACACAAACACAAGAAGAACGTGCAGACTCCACACAGTGACCCAAGCCGGGAATCAAACCGGGTCCCTGGCGCTGTGAAGCTGCAGTGCTAACCATTTGTGTTACCATGCACAATGATTTACATCATTAAGATTGTATGAGTTCTTGGAAATCAGCAGTAGGTTTTCCTAATTCCGACCCAATATCATATCCATCGAAAAGACTAGTTACTTCCACATCTGGATCACATTCCAAATTAAATTTTCATCTGTGCCTCTGGCACCTCCAAATTCAAATGTTCCATTTTTTTCCTCTTAAATTTAGAGTACTCAATTACTTTTATCCAATTAAGGGAAAATTTAGAACAAAGAACAATACAGCATAGGAACAGGCCCTTCGGCCCTCCAAGCCTGTACCGGCCATGATACCAACCTTTGCCAAAACCCTCAGCACTTCCTTGTGCCGTATGTATCCCTCTATACCCATCCTATCCATGTGTTTGTCAAGATGCCTTTTGAACGCCGTTAATGTATTTGTTTCCACAACCTCCCCTGGCAACGTGTTCCAGGCACTCACCACCCTCTGCGTAAAAAACCTGCCTCGCACATCCCCTCTAAACCTTGCCCCATGAACCTTAAACCTATGCCGCCTGGTGACAGATCCCTCCACCCTGGGAAAGAGTGCCTGCCCATCCACTCTATCCATGCCCCGCATAATCTTGCAGACTTCTATCAGGTCACCCCTCAACCTCCGTCTTTCTAATGAAAACAGTCCAAGTCTATTCAGCCTCTCCACATAGCTAAAACTCTCCAGACCAGGCAACATCCTGGTAAACCTCCTCTGCACCCTCTCCAAAACCTCCACATTCTTCTGGTAGTGTGACGACCAGAATTGTGTGCAATATTCCAAGTGCGGCCGTACCAAGGTTCTATACAACTGTAGCGTGACTTGCCAGTTTTTATACTCGATGCCCCGTCCAATGAAGGCAAGCATTCCGTATGCTTTCTTGCCATTTCTCTGCCCAAGTCTCCAACCTATCGATGTCCTGCTGTATCTTCTGACAATCCTCAACACTATCTGCCACTCCACCAACCTTGATGTCATCCGCGGACTTACTAATCAGACAGGCTACATATTCCTCCAAATCGTTTATGTACACCACAAACAACAGAGGCCCAAGCACCGATCCCTGTGGAACATCAGTAGTCACAACCTTCCATTCAGAAATACACCCTTCTACTGCTATCCTGTGCCTTGTGACCGAGCCAGTTCTGTATCCATCTTACCACCTCACCTCTGATCCCGTGTGACTTCACCTTTTGTACCAGTCTGCCATGAGGCAGCAGTGCTAACCACTGCGCCACCATACTCAAATATTCCAATGGTATTTTAGCTTCCATTCAATCCTCCTTCGCTCCTGTAAACTTCAAATCATGCAAAACTCTGCAGACCGTATCCTTTCCCCCTATACCTTTGTTCACATTAATCTACATTGGTACTCAATATCCCCAAGGTCTAAAATTCAAAACTCTCTTTTGTGTTTAAATCCCATCACAGCCTCATCAGTGGCTGATGTGCCAAGCAATTGAATGCAATTCCTAAATCCTGCTGCCACACCACTTCTCTAACCTCCTTTAACAAAATTTTGATGATGTAAATATGAAGTTGATTTCTTTTAAAAATCATCATGGGAAGTGAGCATCGCTGATAGCCTGCATCTGTTACCCGTTCCTATTTGCCCTTGTTCTGAGGGCACCCATTGCTGTGGATCCAGAGTCACATGTAGGCCAGACTAGGTAAGGACAACAGATTCCCTTCCTTAAAAAGGTCATTTAATAATATAATAATAATCACTTATTGTCACAAGTAGGCTTCAATGAAGTTACTGTGAAAAGCCCCTAGTCACCACATTCCGGCGCCTGTTCGGGGAGGGGAATTGAACCCACGCTGCTGGCATTGTTCTGCATGACAAGCCAGCTGTTTAGCCCACTGTGCTAAACCAGCCCCTGTGAACGAGATGGGTTTTTACAACAATCAATGATAGTTTCATGGTCAAACTTATTTATTCCAGATTTTTTATTGAATTCAAATTTCACCTTCTGCCTTGGGATTCAAACCCATGTCTACAGAGCATTACTTGGGGTCTCTAGATTGTGAGTCCAGTATATACCACCATCTCCGAATGGCCTCCTTCTGCAGTGTAGGGATTCTACAAAAAGTTATTGAAAATTGATAAAAATATAAATGCATTTCACCATACCTGGGGTGCTATTTTCTCTTTGTCAACCTCAATTACTGCTAAGTCCATTAGCAATTCACAAAGCACGAACAATGCATCCAGAATGACGAAACACACAACTGCAATCTGTTTTGAGTAATGTAATAAAAAGTAAGTACACTGTGGCAGCAGGTACAGCAAACATGACCATAGGATAGTATTTGTACTAATCCTATTCAGAGCAGGTTCTTAACATCTTTGCTACAATTAAACATAACAAGTTCTTTGTCTGCCTGGAAACGGCTGTCTGGTTTGCAATGCAATATCTGCAACATACACCAAAGACAGGGGAAGAGAGTTTAAAGAATATCTATGGCGGACTTCCGGTGACGGCGAGCGGGAGGCAGTCGCACATAGGATGGCTCCCGCTCGGGAATGGCATTTTCGGGGTGTAACGCCCGGTCCCAGGGGTAACAAAGGCGGCAAAAGCAGGGAGAAGGCACAGGGAAGGAAGATGTCGAGAACAAGTAAAAAAACGGCCGTTAAAAAAACAGCTGAAAGTCCGTTGGGGAGTGGAAAGGTCACCGCGGGGACGGCACGAAAAGTGGAGGCTGGGGCACCAGGGGAGGCCGCAATGCCCACGGCTGAAGAAATTACTAGGGTGATGGCTGCGGAACTCGAAAGGCAGTTCCCAAAACACATGGAGGCGATGAGGAAGGAGATGGGGGCGGTATTGAAAGGTGAAGTCACACGGGATCAGGGGTGAGCTGGCAAGGTGGATACAGAACTGGCTAGGCCATAGAAGGCAGAGAGCAGCAATGGAAGGATGCTTTTCTCATTGGAGGGCTGTGACCAGTGGTGTTCCACTGGGATCAGTGCTGGGACCTTTGCTGTTCATAGTATATATAAATGATTTGGAGGAAAATGTAACTGGTCTGATTAGTAAGTTTGCAGACGACACAAAGGTTGGAGGATTTGCGGATAGCGATGAGGACTGTCGGAGGATACAGCAGGATTTAGATTGTTTGGAGACTTGGGCGGAGAGATGGCAGATGGAGTTTAATCCGGACAAATGTGAGGTAATGCATTTTGGAAGGTCTAATGCAGGTAGGGAATATACAGTGAATGGTAGAACCCTCAAGAGTATTGAAAGTCAAAGAGATCTAGGAGTACAGGTCCACAGGTCACTGAAAGGGGCAACACAGGTGGAGAAGGTAGTCAAGAAGGCATACGGCATGCTTGCCTTCATTGGCCGGGGCATTGAGTATAAGAATTGGCAAGTCATGTTGCAGCTGTATAGAATCTTAGTTAGGCCACACTTGGAGTATAGTGTTCAATTCTGGTCGCCACACTACCAGAAGGATGTGGAGGCTTTAGAGAGGGTGCAGAAGAGATTTACCAGAATGTTGCCTGGTATGGAGGGCATTAGCTATGAGGAGCGATTGAATAAACTCGGTTTGTTCTCACTGGAACGAAGGAGGTTGAGGGGAGACCTGATAGAGGTATACAAAATTATGAGGGGCATAGACAGAGTGGATAGTCAGAGGCTTTTCCCCAGGGTAGAGGGGTCAATTACTAGGGGGCATAGGTTTAACGTGAGAGGGGCAAGGTTTAGAGTAGATGTACGAGGCAAGTTTTTTACGCAGAGGGTAGTGGGTGCCTGGAACTCGCTACCGGAGGAGGTGGTGGAAGCAGGGATGATAGTGACATTTAAGGGGCATCTTGACAAATACATGAATAGGATGGGAATAGAGGGATACGGACCCAGGAAGTGAAGAAGATTGTAGTTTAGTCGGGCAGCATGGTCGGCGCGGGCTTGGAGGGCCGAAGGGCCTGTTCCTGTGCTGTACATTTCTTTGTTCTTTGTTCTTGTTTGCTGGTGGAGGAGGCGATTGCCCCGGTGAGGGTGGCGGTATTGAACGCAGTGACGGAGTTACGGGAGCAAGGTGAGGCGCTGAAGGAAGTGGAAGAGACATTGTTACAGCACAGCGATCAACTTACCTCAATAGGTTTGGGGAGTTTTCGGGCTATACGCTCAATGTAGGGAAGAGTGAGCTCTTTGTATTACAGGCGGGGGACCAAGAAAGAGAGATAGGGGACCGACCGCTGAGGACGGCGGAGGGGAGCTTTCGGTATCTGGGGATCCAGATAGCCAGGGGTTGGGGGACCCTACATAAACTGAATCTGACGAGGTTGGTGGAGCAAATGGAGGAGGATATCAAAAGATAGGATATGTTACCGCTCTCGCTGGCAGGTAGAGTGCAGTCGGTCAAAATGGTGGTCCTTCCGAGTTTGTTTGTGTTTCAGTGCCTTTCCATCGTGATCACTAAGGCCTTTTTTAAGAGAGTAGGCAGGAGTATTATGGGGTTTGTGTGGGCGAATAAGACCCCGAGAGTAAGGAGAGGGTTCCTGGAACGCAGTAGGGACCGAGGAGGGTTGGCGCAGCCAAACCTGGGGTGCTACTACTGGGCAGCAAATGTGGCGATGATCCGCAAGTGGGTTATGGAGGGAGAGGGCGCGGCATGGAAGAGGATGGACATGGCGTCCTGTAAAGGAACGAGTCTGGGGGCGTTGGTGACGGCACCGCTGCCGCTCTCGCCGACAAAGTATACCATGAGCCCGGTGGTGGCGGCAACGCTAAGGATCTGGGGCCAGTGGAGACGGCACCGGGGTGCAATGGGAGCATCGGTGTGGTACCCGATCAGGGGTAACCACCGGTTTGTCCCTGAGAAGATGGACGGGGGGTTCCAGAGCTGGCATCGGGCGGGGATTGGAAGAATGGGGGACCTGTTCATCGACGGGACGTTTGCGAGCCTTGGGGCACTGGAGGAGAAGTTCGAGTTACCCCCGGGAAATGCCTTTCGATATATGCAGGTGAGGGCTTTTGTGAGGTGACAGATGAAGGAATTCCCGTTGCTCCCGGCACAAGAAGTTCAAGATAGGATGGTCTCGGGTGTATGGGTCGGGGAGGGCAAGGTGTCGGAAATACACCAGGAGTTGAAAGAAGAGGGGGAAGCGCTGGTAGAAGAGTTGAAGGGTAAATGGGAGGAGGAGCTGGGGGAGGAGATCGAGGAAGGTCTGTGGGCTGATGCCCTAGGTAGGGTTAATTCCTCCTCCTCGTGTGCCAGGCTCAGCCTGATACAATTTAAGGTGGTTCACAGAGCTCACTTGACGGGGGCGAGGTTGAGTAGGTTCTTTGGGGTAGAGGACGGATGTGGAAGGTGCTCAGGGAGCCCGGCGAACCATGTCCATATGTTTTGGTCATGCCCGGCACTGGAGGGGTTCTGGAGAGGAGTGGCGGGAACAATATCTCAGGTGGTGAAAGTCCGGGTCAAGCCAAGCTGGGGGCTAGCAATATTTGGAGTACTGGACGAACCGGGAGTGCAGGAGGCGAAAGAGGCCGGCATTCTGGCCTTTGCGTCCCTAGTAGCCCGGCGAAGGATCTTGCTAATGTGGAAGGAGGTGAAGCCCCCCAGCCTGGAGGCCTGGATAAATGATATGGCTGGGTTCATAAAGTTAGAGAGGATTAAGTTCGCCTTGAGAGGGTCTGCGCAGGGGTTCTACAGGCGGTGGCAACCGTTCCTAGACTATCTCGCGGAGCATTAGAGGAAGGTTGGTCAGCAGCAGCAGCAACCTTGGGGGGGGGGGGGGGGGACATCCTGGGAGCGGGGGGGAAAGGGGGGACTGCCTGGGAGGGTAGATGAGCAAGAGATAACATGAAGGGTTGGGGAAACTGGCACGTACGGGTGAGGGCCAGTGTACAAAGCTGTGTAAATATATCATTTTGCCATGTATATATCTTGCTCTGCGCGATTTCATGATTGTTTTTTTTGTTACGAGGGGTTATTGTTTGTAAGGGAGAAAAATTGTGTTAAAAAACTTTAATAAATATATATATTTTTTAAAACTTACCTCGATGGGGAAGGAGATGCGGAAGGTGATAGAGATCAATGAGGGTCTGCGAGCCAAAATAGACGACTTGGAAAACAGGTCCGGGCGACAGAATCTGAGGATTGTGGATCTTCCCGAAGGAGTGGAAGGCCCGAGGCCGACTGAGTATTTTGCCACGATGTTGGCAAAGCTATTGGCGGAGGGTGATGATCCCTCCCGATATGAACTGGATCGGGCTCATCGGTCATGGAGGCCTGTACCAAAGGAGAGTGAGCCGCCTAGAGTAGTGACTCTGTGTTTTCGTAGGTACAGTGTGTAGGAGAAGGTCCTGAGCTGTGCAAAGCAGAAGCAGGTGGTGCAGTGGGCTGGAGCTGGTATATGCATATATCAGGACTTTACGGTGGAGCTGGCAAGAAGGTGGGCTGCCTTCAGCCGAGTGAAGAAGGCACTGTACATCAGCAAGGTGCAGTGCAGCATAGTATATCCAGCGAAGTTGAGGGTGACCTACAAATCCAAGGACTTTTATTTCAGGACGGTGGAAGCAGCGGAGGAGTTTGCGAAGGACTGTGGCTGAATTGAGAAGTGGTCATGTACTGATGTAGCCTCATGTAACTGTATTTTTTCACTGCGGCGGGTGTATGTGCTAAATGAGCCAAATTTGTACATCCTTGGACAAGGGAAGAGATGGGACTTTCACTTGCAATGATGGTTCTCTGGAGCTTGGGTGTGTATGTGGGGTTTGTGTGCTAAAGGGGATTTCTTGGTTTTCCTGGCGCTGGGCAAGGGGGAAAGAGACCCGGGCGGGGGCCTTCACGCTGGCCGGTTTAATAGGTTAATGGTGACCATAGGCGATTCCTAATTCCGTTCTCTTTTATTTCTCCTTTGTTTGTCCCACCGTGGGAGGGTTTGTTCTATTTGATGTTTATATTGTCAGGTCGGTCGTTGCTTGGGGTGGTGGGAGGATGGGATCGTTGTTGTTGTTAAGGAAATTGACTTTGTATTTGTTACCGTTTACTGCTTGTGGGTGGGGTGTAAATTCTGGAGAAAATGTGAAAATGGAGAATAATTTTTTTTTTTAAAAAAAAGAATATCTATGGCAAAGTAAAGGAGTTAAAATGTGGATGTTATTGCCACTCTAAATTTATGTCACTGATTGAGTAATTAATTAGCATATGATTGCTCGCAGCTGACATTAACGATTAAAATAAAGAATAGATTGATAGCTGGCTCTATGATGTCATCAAAATTTCAACATTTTCCTTTGTTGGTGCAACTTACTATTTTAAACTTTTCCCAAGAAATACAAACAGTCAACGTTAGAAAGCTTAGTCTGTCCTATACAGGGTTATTGTTGGCCGGTTTGCTTCAGTTTTTTGAGAGGTGGGGCAGCACGGTGGCACAGTGGTTAGCACTGCTGCCTCACAGCGCCAGTGACCCGGGTTCGATTCCCACCTTGGATGACTGTCTGTGTGGAGTTTGCACGTTCTCCCCATGTCCGTGGGTTTCCTCCGGGTGCTCCCAGTTTCCTCCCACAGACCAAAGATGTGCAGTTTTGGTGATTGGCCATGATCAATTGCCCCTTATTGTCCAAAGGTTACGTGGGGTTACGGGGATAGGGTGGCGGATTGAGCCTCAGTAGGGTGCTCTTTCGGAGGGTTGGTGCAGACTCAATGGGCAGTACTGGCCTCCTTCTGCACCAAGGGGATTCTAAGGTTGTTTGATTCAAATGTTAAACATTACTGATAGTATGGTAAATTGATATCATTAATATGCAACCTGTGAGAATTTCATGAAAATAAAGTTACTTCCACTGATACAAAGTCAAAGAACTTTAAACAATTTTCTTGGGCTACAAAATAACTAATTAAAATTCATTTTTATCAAATTGTAACCTTCCAAATGCTGTCAAATTAACTAGGTAATGGCCAGTATGATACAATAGTTCACTCAATTTACAAGCTAGACCATAAACCAGCTGTGTTTCCACCCTCCAGAGTTATCTAATCAGCCTCACTATTTCTCGTACATCAAATGCCCGTGATCTAGTCGCCATATCTACAAATGGCAAGTCCAGAAAACCTGATCTTTACAGGATTCCAGTATTTACTCAGGATTTAAACAGGTTTTCAAGCACATGAGATTTAAAATCAATTTAATATTGGAATTTCATAAAGTAAGCAAAATTACCCTTAAATCTTAGAACAAGATGATTTTGTGTGCTTATTTGTTGGTTAAAACAGCAACATTGATATTTATTGAAAATGGTACATTCTGGTTAAGACATGACGTGTATCCATAGTTCTCCAGTAGACACAACAAATTGCCATTCAAGTCATGAGGGGATGGCAAAAACCACAGCAAAGATCTGCTTCAAACCTAGATTGTAAAGCGGTTTGCAAGCTTTGATCTCCTGGCTCTTATGTAGCACAGCTAGTATTGCTCAAAGATAGAGCTTGTTCTACACTAAATAGGGCAATGAGAACATAAAACATTTTTAAAAACAAGATCATTTACTCAACAGACAATTCACACTAGAAAATCAGCCAGCCCCAGTAATTTATTTTCCTGAGGGAACTGAATAACAAGACAAATAAAACTTTGCTCCAACCCCCAATTAAACTCCATCTTTGCTAATCTAACATTAACACCTGTCAGCCTTCAGCCTTGACCGTAGAACTCCAGTGGATATTGTATATTTATGATGTTGGTAACCTTCAATCCTGACTTTAACCAAACTCGTTCAAGACAATAAACTAGTTTAACTGTCTATTCCAAATCTCATATTTTTCTTTTCTATGGGAACAAATGGTCTTTTAATCTCAAGCCTCACTTCAGATTTGCTAACTTAATCCTTTTGTTCTAATACTAAGATTGCAGTTGAAGGTAATTAGCCACTTCACATCATCAAATATCATGCTAGGCCTGGTCAACAAGGTTTTGACAGCTCGATCGATGTCACAGTAAACCGTGAAGCAATCCCACATATCAATTTTTATTTAAGTGTAGCCAACTTTTATTAGTCTCATAAAATGGGCATTTAATGAGTATCATGCCTGAAATGTTACGTGCAAGAAGTGTGCCCAACTGCAGCTCCTGTTAGACCGCTTGACAGCTCTGGAGCTGTGGATGGACTCACTTTGGAGCATCCACGATGCTGAGGAAATCGTGGATAACATGTTCAGTGAGTTGGTCACACCGCAGTTAAACATTTCTGAGGGAGGTAGGAAATGAGTGACCACCAGACAGAGGAAGAGTAGGAAGGCAGTGCAGGGGTCCCCTGCGGTCATCTCCCTCCAAAACAGATATACGTTTTGGATACTGTTGGGGGAGGTGGCTCACCAGGGGAAGGCAGGTAGCCAGGTTCATGGCACCATGGCTAGCTCTGCTGCACAGCAGCAGTAAGCTAATGCGACAGGAACCGATGCAGGAAGTCGGAGGGAAGTAAAATGGGGACAGAAACAAAAGGCAGTAAAAGGAAAAGTGAAAGGCAGTAAGGGGAAAAGTGAAAGACCAAGAAACCAAAGTCTAAAATCAAAAAGGGTCACAGTACAGAGTAGAGAGACTGTGGAGAACTCAGTGAATGAGTCCAGTAAGACTAAAAGAAATAAAACACAGGGAGAGTGTACAAAACATGACTGGACAGATGGTCTGAGAAAGCAGGGCAGAGAGCAAGGGAAGTCTAAACTAAACTACATTTATTTCAATGCAAGAGGCCTGACGGGCAAGACAGATGAACTCAGGGCATGGATGGGTACATGGAACTGGGATATTACAGCTATTACTGAAACATGGCTAAGGGAGGGGCAGGACTGGCAGCCCAATGTTCCAGGGTACAGATAAGAGAGAACAGGAGGTAAGAGAGGAGGGGGAGTTGCATTTTTGATTAGGGAGAATATCACGGCAGTACTGAGACTGGATATAGAGGGATATGGGCCAAATGCGAGCAATTGGGACTAGCTTAGTGGTAAAAACTGGGCGGCATGGACAAGTTGGGCCGAAGGACCTGTTTCCATGCTGTAACTCTATGACTTCCTTACTGAGGACAACTTATGAACCTGGTTTCTAATGTTTAGATGATGGTAGCATCTTTTATTCCCCCAATTTTTAAGTCTTAGTGGAAAATATAATCCAGGACATTTTTAAGAAGTTCTTCCATCTGTATAAGAGGCTAACGTAGTCTCATTAAGACAAATAAATGCACTGTCTACATGCAGCTAATGGTTTTCAGTTAGCTTGCCACACGGTTCACCGACATAAGGTAACTACTTCCACTGAACAAACCAATATGAATTATTCAATTAGCCTTGTGAAGCTAATCCTTTTATCCAGCGTGCAACAATTCTCCAACCCTAATTTCATTCTATACATATTTAAGATAATTTCAGAGATAATATCCCTTAAAGGTACATAACATTAGTACAACTGCTGAATATCTATCGCTATGAAATTTAAAATTGTACCTGAAACTTGTTTGAGTTAAATAACCACTTGAGAGCATCCCTAAAAGAGGTGAATTGAGAAGGAAGATTTTCTTCATCAGTATCTACTGGATCATCATGGTCTTCCTCGTCTTGCCACTTTTGATAGTCATCACCCACAGTGGTGAAGTATTTTAGGTACTTAGGCATGGTAGAATCCTTTAACGCCAATTTTAGTCCTATTAAACCAGGAAATAAAGTGATTCAAAATGGGTGAACCTGCCTCCAGTGATTGTCAAAAAGTATTCAGGAAGGTGGGCGGCATGGTGGCTCAGTGGTTAGCACTGCTGCCTCACGGCCCTGAGGACCCGGGTTCGAATCCCGGCCCTGGGTCACTGTCTGTGTGGAGTTTGCACATTCTCCCCGTGTCTGCGTGGGTTTCACCCCGACAACCCAAAGATGTGCAGGGTAAGTGGATTGGCCACGCTAAATTGCCTCTTAATTGGAAAAAAATAATTGGGTACTCTAAATTTATAAAAACAAAAACAAAAATATTCAGGAACAAATTTAATTTGAGTTCATATAGTGTTATGTAGAATATCTGGAATTCATGACGGTTGTATTATTTTAATCATTTTTAAAAAAATCAATGCCACTGAGCAATTAATGACTTTGTCACCACTAAACTTTCTCGGGTCAATTCCAATGTGTATAGAGCTTTTGTAAAAAAGCACATCACAGCCCAAGTTGAGTTACATGTAACTTACGTGTAGCACGGTGACCCAGTGGTTAGCACTGCTGCCTCACAGCTCCAGGGTCCCGGGTTCAATTCCAGCCTTGGGTGACTATCTGTGTGGAGTTTGCACTTTCTCTGTGTCTGCGTGGGTTTCCTCCGGGTGCTCCGGCTTCCACCCAAAGCATTACACAAGCTTTCCACCCTCCCATCGATTCTGTCTATACCTGCCGCTGCCTCAGGAAGGCAGACAGCATTGTCAGAGACCCCTCGTACCCAGGCTTTGCCCTCTTCCAGACCCTTCCATCAGGCAGAAGATACAGATGTCTGAAGACCTGTACATCCAGACTTGGAAAGAGCTTCTTCCCCACAGTTACCAGACTCCTCAATGACTCTCCCTCAGACTGATCTGTTCCCTATAAGACACTATTCATGACGCTCTATGCTGCTCTTGCTTATGTCATATTTGCTTTGTTATTTTGCCCTTGTTCTGTACTGTAACTAATTACTATTTGTCAATGGACTGTGTACTTTTTTGCATTCACAAAAACGATCTACTTTTTTTTGTCTACTGCATACGTACGGTGTATGTTTCCTTGGCCTCAGAAAAATCCTTTTCACTGTACTTCAGTATATGTGACAATAAATCAATCAAATCAAATCAGTCCAAAGATGTGCAAGTTAGGTGGATTGGCCTAGCTCAATTTCCTCTTAGTGTCCAAAAAGGTAAGGTGGGGTTACTGGGTTACTGTCTGTGTGGAGTTTGCACATTCTCCCCATGTCTCCCCATGGGATAGGATGGAGGTGTGGGCTTATGTAGGCTGCTCTTTCCAAGGGCTGGTGCCGACTCAATAGGCCAAATGGCTTCCTTCTGCGCTGTAAATTCTATGACAACAAAAATTGGGTGTTTGTGTAAAAGAAGGAATTTAACTTTCAGTTATTGTCTTATTTGGGAGATCATGCAACCAATACTACTTTTGATCCTGTGAAGTCTGGAGATTGCTTTAATCTACTGTCCCACCCCATCTGATTTTCAGGGAACAAGAATTTGTAGTGGGCTGAATCATGTGCGCAAACCACCATCCTGCTACCCTCAATATTGCACATCGATCTGACAATGAAGATCTGAAGGTGCGATGCCTCATGAGTTTATCCAGTGAATGGCTATTGTTATGAAATTGGAATGAAATTATAAATAAATAATTGGATAAAAAATTAAACTGATAGGGATTGAGGTGCACCAATGACTTGTGAGATGCGAATTAGCCTAGTAGCAGGGTGAAACAGATACTTTGTTAAGCAAAGCGGAGAATAGCGGTCTCAGGACCAAGATCATAGCCACATCCAGTTGCAAAGCAGAGCTCTCTCAGGGAATCAAGCTGTTGCACAGAAAAGAAAACAAAATAAGTCTATCTGTGTGCGAGAATCCATAAGTTTTACTCTAAACTAGAAGAACAGCTCCCAGCTGTAGGTCCTGTGTAGTAATTTGTTCTGGATTTGGCTCAGTGTTAAAACCTATGGGATGTTGTTTTGGGTACTGTGTATTCTCAAAATTTAGGAAAGCAAATAGATTTGGATTGAGGGTAGTAATTTAAGTACATTATCTGGATAATCATTATTGTAGTAAATTGTAAATGTTGTTCTTCACTGTTGCCTTTCTGTCTTAAAGTTTAATAAACGTTTTGAAGTTACAACAAGACTGACCCAATTCCTCACTAGTTTCATCTTTTTTCTCAATTTTTTTTCCAAATTGCAAAAGTAAATAGCTAAGAACCAGCATTCCAGGTTTCCCTCCTGGGATTGGGATTTGGGAGGCCCTTGTATTGAATATCAGTGGGGTTCATAACACTATGCCACTATAAACCATTTGGACTGTGTTGGTTGACTGCAGGGAGGGTGGCAGAAGATTTACTACAATTATCCTTAGTGTTCTGGATTAGGGATGCACAATCACCAAAGGCTGACAGCATCCAGCTCCTGCACGGAATTAGGTCATATGAATGAGGATCAGCACTCAACCCAACTCTACAATTTTATATAGCCTAACAATATTCATTCCAAAGGTTCAGATATGAATAATAAGCACATTGGAAAAGAGTGATTAGCATCCATTGGAATCAAAAAATTACACATTCTGGAGAACAGAGGGAGACACTGGTAGGAAAATAGACTGTTGTTTAACGTGTATAGCAAATTCTGAGGGGAAACTAGGCAAAAGGTCAAATTCAACTATTGTTATACAAAAACAGAAGACATTTTCATTCAGCAGTGTGAATCCTTATACGACTGCAAGTCGACTATTTGGAGATTGTAAAACAGCTTCATTTAGGGAATGAGAAGCAATCAGCAGCAGCAGAGAAGGTTTAGTCGGCAAAAGCCATTTTGTAAGGCATCAAATTACATGGAAGAAAATCTCAGGTCTTGTTCTGTGCTGAGCTGGATATTTCAACTGAGAAAACAAGGGGATCATTCCCATAGTTCTCAAGTGAACCCGGGCGGGGGGAATCAATCAGGGCCCTGGTTCCTGGTCTATTAGGGACAAGACTAGATCAGGCTCACTTGTGATGTCAAATAGTCTGAAGTATTCACTGTTTAGGTGAAGAGCAGCCACTTGAGAGGGCATCACATCCCAGCATTAATAGCTGGAAGACAGTGGGGCAAATTACAGCGCAACACTGGACAGAATTGGTTATGGTGCTTTCATTGTTGAATTACTCTCCTATATGCATGTGATCTGGCTGAGAGAGCTCGTGATTTCCTCCTTCATGACAAACGACATAAACGTCTAAAAGTCCAATTTCCTCAACCTCTCGGCGTCTAAATCTAGTTTGCTAGCTCTGAAATTTAATTCCTTTTCGTTTGGACCGCAGCAAGCCCAGCATGAAAAGTAATAGATTTTAAAACTCTTAAATATAAAACATGACTGAGTGAAAACACCGCTCTGATTAAAGAAGCTCCTGAAACTCATAAGTTGTACATGATGTACTTACGAGGATAACGGGTTTTGGAAAGGGGAGGAAATCTTCTCTGCGAGTCTCTAGGTTGCAAATCTTCTTCAATTGTCAAATGCACTTTGACCCGAATCCTGCTCACGTTTTTCCCGAACTGGGATCGTTTCCTTCCGCCTTTTCCCCGACTGTTCCTCTGTGGATTCTTGAATCTGCCAAATTCGGTCTCGCTGTTCCTTTGTGCCAACTCTGTGGTGAGACTTATCTTGCATGAAGCAAGTTCTGCTCCAGGTGGGAAGGGGGAGGGGAGAGGGGAACCCGCCCTTGCGACTATTGATGTTTCCTGATTAGAGCCTTCAGTGAATTCCAGTGGAATTGTTGGACCAGCTGTTGAATAATAATAATAATCTTTATTCTCACAAGTAGGCTTACATTAACACTGCAATGAAGTTACTGTGAAAAGCCCCTCGTCGCCAGGTGCACGGAGGCAGAATTCAGAATGTCCAAATTAACTAACAGCACATCTTTCGGGACTTGTGGGAGGAAACCGGAGCACCCGGAGGAAACCCACGCAGACACGGGGAGAAATTGCAGACCCCGCACAGACAGTGACCAAGCTGGGAATCGAACCTGGGACCCTGGTGCTGTGAAGCAACAGTGCTAACCACTGTGCTACTGTGCCACCTAAATGTCACTCTGCCCGGCATGAGGGAGATTTTCTGATCAAGCCTGGTTACTGGTACGTGTTGATCCACACCAAGAAGGCTGGGGGCAGGAAGGTCAGGAGTGATCCTTGAATGAATTAACCGCCTCAGTCACTTTTAGGACCAGTGTTAGACATAGAATTTATTTACAGTGCAGAAGGAGGCCATTTGACACACCGGAAAGACAAACCCACGTAATCCCATACCTCCACCCTACCCCCACAACCCAGTAACCCCACCTAACCTTTTTGAACACTAAGGGCAATTTATCATGTCCAGTCCACCTAACCTGCACATCTTTGGTCTGTGGGAGGAAACCGGAGCACGCAGAAGAAACCCACGAAGGCACGGGGAGAACGTGCAGACTCCGCACAGACAGTGACCCAAGCCGGGAATCGAACCTGGGACCCTGGAGCTGCGAAGCAACTGTGCTAACCACTGTGCTGCTGTACTGCCCATTGATTTTATTGTATTGATTTTTTTTTAACAGTGCAGTTTAACAAGCATGGGGGTGCCATCCCAAATTCTACACTCAGAAGACAGCAATAACTGCACTTCTGTCAATTTTCCTTTCTTGCCCACTTTGGAGCTGGTCTTTGTTAATGGCTATTACAGATCTTGCCACAAAATAATTGTTTCCGGTTCTCCCAGTTTATTTTCCCCATCTGTCCAGTTTTGCAGTAACTCACTTGGATGAGTGCAGCTCCAACAACACTCAAGAATCTTGATACCATCCAGGATAAATCAACCCACTTGATAGACACCCCATCCACTACCTTCACCATTCACTCCCTCCATCATGGACACACAGTGGCAGCCGTGTGTACCATCTGCAAGATGCACTGCAGCTACACACCAAGGCTCTTTTGACAGCACCTTCCAAACCAGTAACCTCTACCATGACCTCTGCCACCTAGAAGAACAAGAGCAGCAGATGCATGGGAACACAACCATCTGCAAGTTTCCCTCCAAGCCACACACCATCCCGGCTTGGAATTGCTGTTCCTTCACTGCTGCTGGGTCCAAATCCTGTAACTCCCTCCGTAACACCACATGGACTGCAGTGATTCAAGGCCACCATCGCCATTCCAAGGGCAATTAGGAATCAAAAATAAATGCTGGCCTAGCCAGCAATACCCCCATCCTGAGAATGTATAAATAAAAATATAATTTTCTTTGTTTTTACATCTAGTCCTTTGGGTTTTGACTGCTCCACGTCCCTCTTGCTAAAATTCCTTACTGCATGAATATTATTGCTATCTATTTCTCCCTTCACTATCCTTGTTGTTTTAAATTTCCTACTTTGAACATTTAATTACTTCCCAATCTAACATTCTGCAATGTACATTAATACCTATCTGGTCACATTTAGCCTATCCAAATGGAATACTTCCCATCTGTCCCTGATGCCAATTCCAGCAAAATGGAATCACTCACTCTTGCCATGACACCTTAAGCCACGCATTGATTTCCTGAATCCACCTGTCCTTCTCAATTATAGTACATAGCTAGGGAAGTAAACACAAGATTACTATTTGTGAAATCATGCTTCAAAATGTGTTTCCTGATCTCCCAAGTTCATTTTTCAGGTCTGTCTTTACCTACATTACTGGTTCATGCAATGATTGCTTTCCTTCTTCAGAAACAACTTTTCCAGTCTACTCAGTACCCGAGAATCTGGGAGGCAATAAAGTATCCAGGACTGTCAATTCTATGAGACTGTCAGTCTGGATTGCAGGTCATGTCAGTTCATTTGATTATTGAATCCTCCAACACCACTTAATTCGTGCTTGTAACAATTTATACTGAATAAATAACCCCAACAAAAGTGTCCATAAGACCATAAGACATAGGAGCAGAATTAGGCCACTCGGCCGATCGAGTCTGCTCCGCCATTCAATCATGGCTGATATTTTTCTCATCCGCATTCTCCTGCCTTCTCCCCATAACCCCTGGTCCCCTTATTAATCATGAACCTATCTATCTCTGTCTTAAAGACACTCGATGATATGGCCTCCACAGCCTTCTGCAGCAAAGAGTTCCACAGATTCACCACCCTCTGGCTGAAGAAATTCCTTCTCATCGCTGTTTTAAAGGATCGCCCCTTTAGTCTGAGATTGTGTCCTCTGCTTCTAGTTTTTCCTACAAGAGGAAACAACTTCTCCACGTCCACTCTATCCAGGCCTTGCAATATCTTGCAAGTTTCAATAAGATCCCCCCCTCATCCTTCTAAACTCCAACGAGTACAGACCCAGAGTCCTCAACCGTTCCTCATAGGACAAGCTCTTCATTCCAGGGATCATTCTTGTGAATCTCTTCTGGATCCTTTCCAAGGCCAGCACATCCTTCCTTAGATATGGGACCCAAAACTGCTCACAATACTCCGAATATGGTCTGACCAGAGCCTTATACAGCCTCAGAATTACATCACTGGTCTTGTATTCTAGCCCTCTCGACATGAATGCTAACATTGCATTTGCCTTCCTAACCTACACATTAACCTTAAGAGAATCGTGAACAAGGACTCCCAAGTCCCTTTGGCTTCTGATTTCCTCAGCATTTCCCCATTTAGAAAATAGTCTCTGCCTAAATTCCTCCTTCCAAAGTGCATAACCTCACACTTTTCCACATTGTATTTCATCTGCCACATCATTGTCCACTCTCCTTTTTGGAAATTTGGCATGTCAGCTAAGACCCTCACCAACTTCTACAGATGCACCATAGAAAGCATTCTTTCTGGTTGTATCACAGCTTGGTATGGAGCCTGGTCTGCCCAAGACCGCAGGAAACTACAAAAGATCATGAATGTAGCCCAGTCCATCACGCTAACCAGCCTCCCATCCATTGATCTATAATTCCCGCTGCCTCAAAAAGGCAGCCAGCATAATTAAGGACCCCATGCATCCCAGACATACTCTCTTCCACCTTCTTCCGTCAGGAAAAAGATACCAAAGTTTGAGGTCACGTACCAACCAACCCAAGAACAGCTTCCTCCCGACGACTTCCGGTTGCGGCTATGCGGAGCTAAGTCGCACATTCGGCGGCTCCCGCAAAAACAGACTTTTGGGCTCTTTTCAGGGCCCCCAAAGGCACTTTTTCGACGTTTCCTGGTGTGGGAAGGAGTCTACAACAGCTCCCCGTCAGTATCTGGCTTCAACTAGGAGCGGGGCGACATAAAAATTGGTGGTGGACCCGAAGAAGGTGCGAGGGAAGAAGGACAAAATGGCGGCGGGCGGAGACCAGGCAGCGTGGATGCAGTGGGCGGAAGAGCAGCAGGAGGGTATCCAGCGCTGCTTCAGAGAGATTAAAACGGACCTGCTAGAGCTGATGAAGGCTTCTATTGATAAGCTGCTGGAGACACAGACGGCCCAGGGGGTGGCGATCCGTGAGGCTCGACAAAAGATCTCTGACAATGAGGACGAGATCTTAGGCCTGGCGGTAAAGGTGGAGGCGCAGGAGGCGCTCCACAAGAAATGGCAGGAGCGGTTCGAGGAGATGGAGAATCGGTCGAGGCGGAAGAATCTGCGGATTCTGGGCCTCCCGGAGGGGCTGCAGGGGCCGGACGTGGGGGCCTATGTGGTCACCATGTTGAACTCGCTGATGGGAGCGGGGTCCTTCCAGGGGCCCCTGGAGCTGGAACGGACCCATAGAGTGCTGGCAAGGAGGCCCAAGGCTAACGAGCCTCCGCGGGCGGTGCTGGTGAGGTTCCATCGGTTCATCGATCGGGAGTGTGTGCTCAGGTGGGCCAAGAAGGAGAGGAGCAGCAGGTGGGAGAACGCGGAGGTCGGATATACCAGGACTGGAGTGCGGAGGTGGCGAAGAGGAGGGCCGGGTACAATCGAGCGAAGGCAGTGCTGCACAGGAAGGGGGTGAAGTTTGGCATGTTGCAGCCGGTGCGACTGTGGGTTACCTACAAGGACCGGCACCATTATTTTGAGTCTCCGGAGGAGGCGTGGGCCTTTGTTCAGGCTGAGAAGTTGGACACAGATTGAGGGTCGGGATGGGCGATTGGGGACTGCGGTTGATATGCTATGTTTATTTTTGTTTCGAGGGGGGGTGCCTTTGTATTGCTCCGGGTTTCTTTTTCTCTGTGTTTTTCTCTTTTGGGTCGGTGAGTGTGGCTGGGGCGGGTTAGGCACTGTTTTGGTTGGGTTGGTCGGAGGGACTCTTGGAGGGGGGGTAGGTAAACGGAACAGGGGGGGTGGATGGCGGTGAGATGGGGCCCCATGGGGTGGGGGAGGCCCGAGTCAGGGGTGAGGGGACCGGGCTTGTAAAAGGAGCTGCGTCAGAGGTTGCGGGGCCTGGTAGGTGGAAATCGTGGGCTTTTTCCCGTGCTGGAGACTGGAGGGGGCGGGGCCGGGGCGGGGAAGCGAGGGTTGTTCCCCGTGCTTAGAACGGAAGGGGGAGGGGGAGAGCCTATGCAGGGGGATGGGAGAGGAGGGAGATCTTTTGTAGTTTCCTGCGGTCTTGGGCAGACCAGGCTCCATACCAAGCTGTGATACAACCAGAAAGAATGCTTTCTATGGTGCATCTGTAGAAGTTGGTGAGGGTCTTAGCTGACATGCCAAATTTCCAAAAAGGAGAGTGGACAATGATGTCCCACACAATGGGAGGAGTCGAAGGAGAGGCGGGAGTGGCCGGGGTCAGCAGGAGTCAGCTGACTTGCGGAAGTGCAATGGGGGGAGTAAATCAGCGAGGATGGGTCCTAGCCCGGGGGGGGGGGGGGGTTATCGAGTTGCTGCTGCTATAGTCAAGGAGGAACTGGAGCGAGTGGGGGAGGTCGAGACGGGGGTATGCCGCTGTGGGGAACGGGCCGGGTGTGGGCGCGTGGCTGACCGAGGAGGGGTCATGGCTAGTCGGCGGGGGAGGGGGGCGGGTAGCCCACTGATCCGGCTGATAAGCTGGAATGTAAGGGGACGGAAGGGTCGGTTAAGCGGGCCCGCATGTTCGCGCACCTGAAGGGGCTCAAGGCGGATGTGGTTATGCTTCAGGAAACACACCTGAAGGTGGCAGACCAGGTAAGACTGAGGAAAGGGTGGATAGGTCAGGTGTTTCACTCGGAGCTAGATGCCAAAAATCGAGGGGTGGCGATCTTGGTGGGAAAGAAGGTGTCATTCGAGGCGTCGAGCATTGTGGCCGATAATGGCAGTAGGTACATAATAGTAAGTGGTAAGTTGCAGGGAGAGAGGGTGGTACTGGTCACTGTGTATGCCCCAAACTGGGACAGTGCGGGTTTTACGCGGCGTATGTTGGGTCGGATCCCAGACTTGGAATTGGGGGGCCTGATAATGGGGGGAGACTTTAACACGGTGCTGGATCTGGCACTGAATCGCTCCAGGTCTAGGACGGGTAGGAAGCCGGCGGCGGCTAGAGTTCTGAGGGGTTTATGGTCCAGATTGGGGGGGGTGGGGGGGGGGGGGGGGGTGGACTTGGAGACTTGCAAGGCCGGGGGCTAGGGAATTTTCATTCTTCTCACATGTCCACAAGGCTTATTCCCGAATCGACTTTTTCATCTTGAGTAGGGCGCTGATAGCGAGAGTAGAGGATACTGAGTATTCGGCGTTAGCCATTTCGGACCACGCCCCGCATTGGGTGGACTTGGAGATGGGGGAAGGAGAGGGACCAGTGCCCGCTGTGGCGCTTGGAGGTGGAGCTGTTGGCGGACGAGGAGGTGAGCGAGCGGGTCCGAGGAAGTATAGAGAGGTACTTGGAGACCAACGACAATGGGGAGGTCCGAGTGGGGATGGTATGGGAGGCACTGAAGGCGATGGTGAGAGGAGAGCTGATCTCCATTAGGGCACACAAGGAGTGGAGGGAGCGGGGGGAGAGGGAGAGGTACCCATTGATACCCATCAATAATTGCCTTTAAGCGAGGTAGAGAGTCGCTTTCTTAAACCACTGCAGTCTAACTATGGTGCTGTTGATTGGGGAGTTCCAGGATTTTGACCCAGTAACCATGAAGGAATGGCAATAAATTTCCAAGTTAGGATGGTATATAACTTGGACGGGAACTTGCATCCCCTACCCTTGTTCATCTACGTGATAGATGTCACCAATTTGGAAGGTACTGTTGAAGAAACCTTGGTAATTTGCTGCAGTGCACTTTATAGATGGTACAAACTGCACTCATAGTATAAGAACATAAGAACTAGGAGCCAGGAGTAGGCCATCTGGCCCCTCGAGCCTGCTCCACCATTCAATGAGATCATGGCTGATCTTTTTTGGACTCAGCTCCACTTTCCTGCCCAAACACCATAACCCTTAATCCCTTTATTCTTCAAAAAACTATCTATCTTTATCTTAAAAATATTTAATGAAGGAGCCTCAACTGCTTCACTGGGCAAGGAATTCCATAGATTCACAACCCTTTGGGTGAAGAAGTTCCTCCTAAGCTCAGTCCTAAATCTACTTCCCCTTATTTTGAGGCTATGCCCCCTAGTTCTGCTTTCACCCGCCAGTGGAAACAACCTGCCCGCATCTATCCTCTCTATTCCCTTCATAATTTTACACATTTCTATAAGATCCCCCACATCCTTCTAAATTCCAACGAGTACAGTCCCAGTCTATTCAACCTCTCCTCGTAATCCAACCCCTTTAGCTCTGGGATTAACCGAGTGAATCTCCTCTGCACACCCTCCAGCACCAGTACGTCCTTTCTCAGGTAAGGAGACCAAAACTGAACACAATACTCCAGGTGTGGCCTCATTAACACCTTATACAATTTCAGCAGAACCTCCCTAGTCTTAAACTCCATCCCTCGAGGAATGAAGGACAAAATTTCATTTTCCTTCTTAATCACCTGTTGCACCTGTAAACCAACTTTTTGCGACTCATGCACTAGCACATCCAGGTCTCTGCACTGTGGCATGTTTTAACATTTTATCATTTAAATAATAATCCCTTTTGCTATTATTCCTACCAAAATGGATGACCTCATATTTGTCAACATTGTATTCCATCTGCCAGACCCTAGCCCATTCACTTAACCTATCCAAATCCCTCTGCAGACTTCCGGTATCCTCTGCACTTTTTGCTTTACCACTCATCTTAGTGTCGTCTGCAAACTTGGACACATTGCACTTGGTCCCCAACTCCAAATCATCTATGTAAATTGTGAACAGTTGTGGGCCCAACACTGATCCCTGAGGGACACCACTAGCTACTGATTGCCAACCAGAGAAACACCCATTAATCCCCACTCTTTGCTTTCTATTAATTAACCAATCCTCTATCCATGCTACTACTTTCCCCTTAATGCCATGCATCTTTATCTCATGCAGCAATCTTTTGTGTGGCACCTTGTCAAAAGCTTTCTGGAAATCCAGATATACCACATCCATTGGCTCCCCGTTATCTACCGCACTGGAAATGCCCTCAAAAAATTCCACTAAATTAGTTAGGCAGGACCTGCCCTTTATGAACCCATGCTGCGTCTGTCCAATGGGATAATGTCCATCCAGATGCCTTGCTGTTTCTTCCTTGATGATAGATTCCAGCATCTTCCCTACTACCGAAGTTAAGCTAACTGGCCTATAATTACTCACTTTCTGCCTACCTCCTTTTTTTAAACAGTGGTGTCACGTTTGCTAATTTCCAATCCGCTGGGACCACCCCAGAGTCTAGTGAATCTTGGTAAATTATCACTAGTATATTTGCAATTTCCCTAGCCATCTCTTTTAGCACTCTGGGATGCATTCCATCAGGTCCAGGAGACTTGTCTACCTTTAGCCCCATTAGCTTGCCCATCACTACTTCCTTAGTGATAACAATCATCTCAAGGTCCTCACCTGTCATAGCCTCATTTCCATCAGCCACTGGCATGCTATTTGTGTCTTCCACTGTGAAGACCGACCCAGAAAACCTGTTCCAATTCCTCAGCCATTTACTCATCTCATTATTAAATCTCCCTTCTCATCCTCTAAAGGACCAATATTTATCTTAGCCTCTCTTTTTTGTTTTGTATATTTGTAGAAACCTTTACTGTCTTTTTATGTTCTGAGCAAGTTTACTCTCATAATCTATCTTACTCTTCTTTATAGTTTTTTTAGTAGCTTTCTGTTGCCCCCTAAAGATTTCCCAGTCCTCTAGTCTCCCACTAATATTTGCCACTTTGTATGCTTTTTCCTTCAATTTGATACTCTCCCCTATTTCCTTCGATATCCACGGTCGATTTTCCCTCTTTCTACCGTCCTTCCTTTTTGTCGGTATAAACCTTTGCTGAGCACTGTGAAAAATCGCTTGGAAGGTTCTCCACTGTTCTTCAACTGTTTCACCATAAAGTCTTTGCTCCCAGTCTACCTTAGCTAGTTCTTCTCTCATCCCATTGTAATCTCCTTAGTTTAAGCACAAAACACTAGTTGATTTTACCTTCTCATCCTCCATCTGTATTTTAAATTCCACCATATTGTGATCGCTCCTTCTGAGAGGATCCCTAACTATGAGATCATGAATCAATCCTGTCTCATTACACAAGACCAGATCTAGGATCGCTTGTTTCCTCGTAGGTTCCATTACATACTGTTCTAGGAAACTATCGCGGATACATTCTATAAACTCTTTGCTCCCAGTCTACTCTTCTCTCATCCCATTGTAATCTCTTTTGTTTAAGCACAAAACACTATAGTGTTTGATTTTTCCTTCTCACCCATCATCTGTATTTTAAATTCCACCATATTATGATCGCTCCTTCAAGAGGATCCCTAACTATGAGATCATGAATCAATCCTGTCTCATTACACAGGACCAGATCTAGGACCACTTGTTCCCTCATAGGTTCCATTACATACTGTTCTAGGAAACTATCGCGGATACATTCTATAAACTTCTCAAGGTTGCCTTGACCGACTTGGTTTAACCAATGGACATGTAGATTAAAATCCCCCATAACTGCTGTACCATTTCTACATGCATCAGTTATTTCTTTGTTTATTGCCTGCCCCACCATAATGTTACTATTTGGTGGCCTATAGACTAGTCCTATCAGTGACTTTTTCACCTTACTATTCCTGATTTCCACCCAAACGGATTCAACCTTATCCTCCATAGCACCGATGTCATCCCTTACTATTGCCCGGATATCATCCTTAAATAACAGAGCAAGTATGCCAGTGTCAAAGAGAGTGAATATTTCAAGTGGGGAATGGGTGCTGATCCAGTGGGCTGATTTGTTTTTGATGGTGTTGAGTTTGAATGCCATTACTACACTAATTCAACTAACTGGAAAGTATTCCATCACAGTTCTGATTTATGCCTTTAAGGTGGTGGAAAGGCTTTACCGAGTCTGGAGAAATGTTCTCTGTACTCCACATGGCGCCCCCCCCCCAGCAACCTGGAAGTTCTGTGCAGGCTACGCAGCCCTATTTCCATGCCAAATAATTTTAATGGGGCTGGATGCTTAAATAAATTACTCATGCACTATTAAAAAAAATTAGGGGAGCTGGGTCAGGTGAATTACCCATTGCAGAATAATTAGCTCGAACCTGCTCTTGTAGACTTGGTGTACATGTAGCTGCTCGAGTTGGGTTTCTGATTGATTGGCACACCCAGGATATTGATGGAGGCAAAGAACAAAGAAAAGCATAGCACAGGAACAGGCCCTTCGGCCCTCCCAAGCCTGCGCCGACCATGCTGCCCAGCTAAACTAAAATCTTACTTCCGGGGTCCGTATCCCTCTATTCCCATCCTATTCATGTATTTATCAAGATGCCCTTAAACGTCACTATCGTCCCCGCTTTCACCACCTCCTCCGGCAGCGGGTTCCATGCACCCACTACCCTCGGTGTAAAAAAAACTTGCCCCTTACACCTTAAACCTATGCCCCCTAGTAATTGACCCCTCTACCTTGGGAAAAGGTCTCTGACTATCCATTCCATCTATGCCCCTCATAATTTTATAGACTTCTATCAGGTCGCCACTCAACCGCCTTCGTTCCAGAGAACACAAACCTCTCCTCATAGCTAATAATCTCCATATCAGGCAATCTCCATATCAGGCAACATCCTGGTAAATCTCTTCTGCACCCTCTCTAAAGCCTTGTCATGTGTGGCAGCAATGACACTTACCATTTAGAAGAGTGGTAATTAGCTAAAATTTGAATTAAATAATAGTTCATACATCACTATGAACTTTATGTTTGAGGACTCTGAAAGGAGTTAATTCATTCCACTTTGTTAGTAATTCATTCCACTTTGTTAGTACTGTAATTCTATGTCACATGACCTGAGGTGCAACTGTAATTGACATAGGACTGGATATGAATTGGAGGTAGCCTATAAACTTTAGACATATGGAGAAATCTGATCCAACCAAAATGTTTGTCAGAAAAAATGACAGGCTGGGTGGATAACAGTTGGCATATTTGAATAAATATTCAAAGTTCTGAGCACGCATTCTACGATTGTCTTAGTGTATATTTACAGAAGATTATCATAGATCATAGAATTTACAGTGCAGAAGACATTTAATATACAGTAAATAGTTAATGTGCATATAAATAAAGCACATATAAATGTATTTGTGGGGATTTATGCATGACATTCACACAGAATAATGAACATTCGGATTCCAATTACTCAGCCCTACATTAAATTAATTGCTGAGTTCATTCACTTCGTGACCCAATTTCCTAGGTGGATTGAATTAACAATTATGTGATTGAATTAATATGCTTGATTCCATTGAACAAGCCATAAAATTCAATCAATTCACTGGACTGTATTTACCTAACCACATTTTGTTAATTAACTTCCTGAACTAAATTAAGTAATCAAAAATTATTTAAACAATTTGAACTCCATTCACCGAGGACCAGATTAGAGAGCTTCTATAGAGGTATGGGGCAGCAGAGGCACAGTGGTTAGTACTGCTGCCTCACAGTGCCAGGGACCTGGGTTCAATTCCGACCTTGGGTGACTGTGGAGTTTGCACTTCCTACCGGTGTCTGTGTGGGTTTCCTCCGGGTGCTCCGGTTTCCTCCCACAGTCCAAAGATATGCAGGTTAGGTAGGGTTACAGGGATAGGGCAGGGGGGTGGGCCTAGGTAGTGTGCTCTTTCAGAGAATCGGTGCAGACTCGATGGGCTGAATGGCCTCTTTCTGCACTGCAGGAATTCTACAGTTCAGTGGTGTGGAAAGTAAGTGGAATGGAAGATTGAATAGGCTGATAACAAAGACCAGCTGAACATTGCGCAGAAGTGTTACAAAAGGGAGGGCACAGAAGGGTAGTAAGCAAGCTGGCAGAACATGGAAGTGCTAGAGGAGCAAGAAGGGATGGGAACAGGGCCACAAAAAATTTTTTTGAAGCAAGACAGAAAAGCCACGAGCTCAAGTGGTCATAGGGCATGAGGGACAGCACTTGAGGCCTACATTTTACATAGTAGCAAACGCAGCATGTAGGGGGAAAAGCAGTAGTAGTTCAGAGATGAGACACCCAGGAGGGAGCTGCGATAGAGCCAACTTCAGAAGAGCTGACTTCAGAAGACAATTAAATTAAATTAAAAAAATATATTTAGAGTACCCAATTCATTTTTTCCAATTAAGGGGCACTTTTAGCATGGCCAATCCACCTACCCTGCACATCTTTGGGTTGTGGGGCTGAAACCCACGCAAACACGGGGAGAATGTGCAAACTCCACACGGACAGTGACCTAGAGCCAGGATCGAACCTGGGACCTCGGTGTCGTGAGGCAGGAGTGCTAACCACTGTGCCACCATGCTGCCCAGCAGACAATGAAATAATATCAAGTTACAGCACAAAACAGCAACAAATTTGGAGACCCAAAATGGATATTTGCCACAGGTCACCAGATGCAAGACGTGTACAGGTAAAAACATCCCAGGTTACCAGACGTTGCGCTAAACAGCCAGAAAAGAGGATTTAAAAAAAATGTTTCTCTGTTGTTTTCTGTTTCTTTCTCTTGGGTGGGTGGAAGTTGTAAACTTGGAAGGGTGGAGTTGATTATTGAAACATGTTAATGCAGTCTTCTCCAATTTTACATTACTATATACTTATCATATTCCACATGCTGGTTTCCCCTCCTCTCTTCCACTTCCCATTATCTTTTGATCCCCATCTCAATTTCCCTATACACATTGCTGTATTGGACTGTTTTTCACTGTTGCTTTTCATCCTTCCCATTTGCCCTTCTGCTTTTATCCTAAAATTTGTGCCCACTTAACTTCCAATCCTATCACCTTCCCCCAAATCCCATTAGCTGAATCTATTTCCAGCTCATTGCACCACCTGCTGCTCATTTTACTCCATCTTCCTTCTCACCATTTAACTGTAATCCTTGACCTCCCACCAGCGTCACCTGAAAGTTCTTGAAGGGATAATCTCACCTCAATTTCTATCCATATTCCCTTACCTCTCCCAACCAGATTTTCATTGGAAAGGAAGACTGAACTCCACCTCCTAGCTTCGCTGATTTGGAGAACTCTTTCAAGCTGCTGCCTGAGAAACTGCCTCGTCTGCAGCAACCCCCTCCCCTCCCAAACCAACTATCTAAATCGGCAACACTTATGAGCACTTGTGATATGGAGATACTTGTTAGGACCTCCTGGCTGGGTGATATAAATTGCTCAAAGCATTCCCAAACAATAAGGGATGCAAATTAAGAAATGTTCCCAAGCCACTTGACCAGTACAGACATCATCAACGGAACTTAGTGAAAAGAATGCCCCACCCAACTGTCCTCATGCTAGTATGAAACTTGTGCTTGTGGGGGAAGAAAATGCTACTTTCTAATATAAAACAGAGAAAGAGTACTTATCTTTTCCTTGTCTTCAAGTCTGGTAAATGCTTTAGTGTCAGTAATTTAAAAAAACTTGCATCTACCTAGCACCTTGACTTCTACTTTCTCAAGAACTGAAGCTAAATGTAAGTGTAGAAGTTTAAACTTCATTGGTTATTCAGAAAATGTATATTTTCTACTTATACTCGAGTCTTCACTTAACATGTGCAGTGTATTCACAACCAAATAAGTGTATTTTTTCCATTGAAGTTATTAAAGTCAGGCAGTGTGAATAACACAAGGACCTATTTTATGATTTGGTGAAGTTGAAAGTTCTACTCCTAATTTGAAATATAAACCAAATGGGAAAAACATCTCCAGGTGGACCCACAGCAGGACAGAACAGTCAAAACAAAATAAATACCAAAACATAGTTAACCAGATGGGATTTTGCGACAATTGACTGGTTTCATGGTCACCATTAGATGGTTAAATCCAGATTTTTTATTGCCATCTGTTATGGTGGGATTTGAACTGGAGTCCCCAGAGCCTTACCCTGGGGTAGTCCAGTGACGACCGCTACACCACATCCATCTCCTGTTAGGTAAGGTAAAGAGTTTGATATTGAAGAGTGACTGACAATGGTGCAGAGGATAGAAAACAAGGCTGATGTGTCAGGGGAGTAAATGAAAGAACATGCAACCATCTAAGCACCTTTTCACCTCAGCATGTTCCAAAGTGCTTTACAACCTAATGAGCACTTTTAAGCTGTACTGTTGTAACACAGGGAAGCATTGTAACACAGGGCAGAGTGGCAGCTGATTTCCAAACTGCATATATCACACATTACCAGATAGTCTTGTTTTACTGATATGGAATGTTGGCCAGCACCCCTGCTCGTTTGAATAGGCTGTCGTTCAAAAAACTGGGTGTTATCAGCATACATTTGGAATTTGATCTAGCACTTCTAAATAATGCAACTAGGGATGACACTAGGTGGCCAGAAAAGAATTAGGACAGCTATAAATAAAATAATGCAGTGTCAGGAAGGTAAACTGCCTTGCAGAGAAATGAAAGATAGAAGTATGAATGATGTTAAAGAATGTGGGATAGTGAACTATTTAGTCTCCGATGCTATTTTTGACTCATTCAGGTCAGAAATTATAGTGCAAGGGTTCAAACATCTAGCTCTGAAGTAAGAAATGTGCTTCAAGAGCAGAAGAAAGATTTGAGGTAGTAATAATTTCAAAGCCAAATGGTTTAAGGCGGATTTTGGGATAACGCTACAGTGGTGATAGTTGATGTTGGCAAGGGGTGAGGAGGGGGGAAATTGGGTGTCCAGAAAGCAGATGAGGCTTTACAGAGACCAGATTTCAGTTTAAGCTTCCTTTTAGGGTCAGAAATATTTGGAAGAGAAAGGGAATGGAGTGGAAAGAAGACAGAGGTGTGGCCCTGTATAAAATTTGGAAACATTAGTAAACACAAGTAAAGCTTCACTATGCTCTGATGTGACAACCAAGATGCAGCACAGCTTTTATTCAGTTGGCAGTTCTGTTCTTCTTTGCATGTTTCTGTACCATCTGGCCAAACTACTCAAGCATCATGGGTCTTTAGGAGTGAAAGGTGTGTAACGGGTCAGGGTTTAAGAGAACCCCAAAGTGTATCATGGAGTTCACCTGACCGACAATTTTTAATAGATTGTGGTATGGGGAGCACACGGCTCACTCTACAGGTGTGGTACAGCAGAAAAGGACAAGTATTTCTTTAAAACAAAACAATATTTATTCTATGAACGCAAGTTAACCTTTTTAAAAAATAAACAATGAACATCTAAGCAACCATTAATTCAAATACAACCCCAAAGACTACAACACTAAGTAACCCTGTAAGCTGTCCTTTTAAGATCCAAAAGACTTAACAAACCTTCAAACAGGAGTACATTAGGTTTACATTCAACACAGACCTTTTACAATGCTGGGTTCACCAAATGATCCATAGATGGTCTTTGGATGGCAGAGATCAACCGTACAGCTCTTGGTTTAAACTTCAGATGCAGCTCATTGAAAAACAGACACCCCCAAGCTTTCTCAAACTGAAACTAAAAAGCAGAAGTAGAGCTCAGCTCCACCCACACTGACATCACTCCAGTAACATGAGCAGCTCCATTTCTTAAAGGTACATTTCTTAAACACCCATTTCTTAAAGGTACTTTCACATGACAGGTGCTTCATACCAAAGGAAGTCTTTAAAAATGAACTAATCTTCCACATCCAGAGTTCAGAAAGTTTGAGGTTTCTCCATGTTCTTCTTTGGGCAGTAGGCAATGCATGCAAGTCGATGCAGCAGTGCCACAAGGTGGCATCAAAAGGAGCAGCCAGTTTTGGCTTAGGCTGGAGTGCATTAAGAAAGAAAGAAAACTTGGCCTGAAATGAATATTAAAACAGTAAAATTGCAGTATTGTGGTGTATGCCAGGAGCACAGGGATTGCACCATTAAAAATATCTAAAATGATAAATACGTAAATATTTCACAATTATTGTACAGAAGCAAATGATTGCGTGGGATATGTTTATCATGATTTAACCAGTGATTTAATCATATGCACCCCACTCAAATGATTGAACATCTTTCTGGCCTGACTTTAAAAAGTATAACCCTTCTCTGTTCATGCATGTTCAAACAATAGCTCTGTGGGATGTAATTAAATTACAAAACAAAATGAGTACAAAGAGGGCAGTTAATGGTTAGAACAAGTAACAAATCAAGGTGGGCGTCAATATTCCGTGTTGTTTCAAAGGATTGGTGTGCTGTACATGTACACACTCAGAAATAGGTATCCCATACTGGAGGACCATCTTTTCATATGACACTTCAATATTTTTTCATAAGGCATATTGGCAGCTAGAACTGGTTAATTTCAAGTATAGTAATATTTGAGTACAATCTCAGTTTTCAAAGACTAGAAAGTGTATGGTTCCTGGGACCTCGTGTTAGCTAATTTTCCCCATGAGTCAGACAAGTGGAGTCCAATCCGGTCTTAACCTAATATCTACATATACAGAGCAGTCAGTGAATTACAGCCGGGGAGCAGAACCCAATATTTAAGAAAATTACTTCCCTCCCTTTCTAGCTCTGAGCTATTGAGTGGAAGTGCATTGACACCATTCAAATAGTTAGACAATTAAACACAAAATTGTAGACGCGATGGGCCAAATGGCCTCCTTCTGCACTGTAGATTCTATGTAAAATCAAACTTGGGATCTTGAGACTCGTATATGGCTCAATATCAATTCCGGCACTGAACATAGAGCCAATTTCTGCACTCTTAAGGAAAACACAGATACACAAGAGTTCAGGATTTGTAAAAAGGCTTTATTTTTCTTCCCAATTTTATCATGAAATTAGTCATTACTTGGTTGAGGACGCAGGCATGCAAACAGATGCCCAGGAATCTGCCATATTTTAAACTAGTCACGAGGCTCATATGGATATGCCCAATTTTGATCTTCCCCAAGAAATAAGGAAACAAAAAGCAGCATCCCTTTATTTAGCATCTCATTGCCTTTACTGCTGCTAATAGGAATGCAGTGTGGAGAATAGCAGTGCAGCAGTATTTTGATCTTTAAAATCACCAATATTTGTAGCCCCCATCATTTTACATGTTTCAGGAGAGAATATGGAAGGGGAAACTAATGCAATGTCCTTTTACCCATGGGGATCCTGGACAAACTTACAGGCCAAAGTCCATCATCCGTAAGGAACCTGAAATAAATTTAGAACTACAAACTCAACCATAAAATCGAGGAAGTTAATATTGAGCACTCCAAACAACTGTCTCAGCCTAGTGGCCAACTGTATAATGACAGAGCCCAGAGAACAGGTTGCTTGCTTCACCTCAAGGCCAAGGATAATACATGGCATGGGAAGAGGGGGGAAAAAAACTCCCAATCCCCAAAACAACAAGAACGGCTGAATGACTTACAATTTAAAGTTCGCTAACCTATACTAGCTGTTTCTCAATCTGTTCACCATCTTTGCCAGTTAACTAACCCATTTTTCTTCCATTATAAAACATAAAGGAATCTAATATTGACAGAAATTTTAAACAAATCAAAATGCCAAATGTAAAATAATGGCTTTATTTCATCATTTAAAATATACAGTACAGGAAGTGTGCTTAATCAAATTCACGTCATTTTCTGTGATGCTGGCAGAGTGGAGAGGCAGATCCTTCTAATCATGACATCTATACAACAGTTGCTTACAAGACAGACATGTAGACTTGGAAAAAGCAGATGCATTCCTCTAAATAAAAACATTTTATGAGAAAGTACAAAATTTCTTTGAACTATAACTTCGAGGTTTTATAAACAGTATGCCACTTCCTTCACGAGATTGTTTTTCCAAAAAGGTAAATTACCAGCTCACAAGCATCACCTCTTCAGGTCTTTAAAAAAATTTTAAAAAACTCAAAACTGCCATCACAAGGCATTTACACCACTTTCGTGAACTGTACCAAAAATGTCAAATTTCTGTCAACTACAAGTCATCTTCTGTTCCCCACCATTAGCCCACCACCCCCCTCCCTGACCCACATTGAAACCTGCTGAGGAACAGCAGTCAGGCACATTGCTGCGAGCAACTAACGCCAACAATTAGGAGCCCTGATGCAGATTCGGGAGCTACAGTACTATTTTAATATTCTTCCATCTCAGGGGGGAGCAGACATGTTTGCTGCTCTGAGGCAGCAACCATGGTTCAGTATATCACAGCAGATAAACCACAAGTCAACAAATAGTAATCTAACCCAAGCAAGCTGACAGATACACTTACACGAAAAAGGGGGGGGGGGGGGGGGAAGGAGTTAAAAATGGAGACAAACTGGTATAATACAAGTCCGAACAGGCAATGCCAGAGTTCCTCATTTTATTTCTTGGCTTGTTTTGTGATCATGCTCCTTGGTGGCGTTACAGGCCGGCTTGTATTAGGTTTCTTTTTCTCTGCTGGTTTCAAAATCTAAACAAAAAAAGTTTTAAAAGGAATAAATTTTACCCAACATATTTGCATTTGTACTAAATAGCTACTTTTCAATGATATTGCAATTATTTGCTATAGGACCTAGAAATGTATTTATTCACTAGCGTTTGATATTAGCAGATGGCCATTCACCCAGATACACAAGCACATGGAACCTATGGGTGTCAAGTTCTGAAATTCTTTTTCACACCAGCAGCCATGAGTGCTGAGCTAAGTGACAAAGCTATACATCAGATTTATAATTCAGCACAAGTGCTTGGAAAAAAAGTTACTTAACTAGTTGTAATAATAATCATTGTCACAAGTAGGCTTACATTAACACTGCAATGAATTCCGGCAACTGTTCGGGTACAAAGAGGGAGAATTCAGAATATCCAATTCACATAACAACATGTCTTTCAGGACTTGTGGGAGGAAACTGGAGCATCCGGAGGTAAACCCACGCAGGCACGGAGAGACGTGCAGACTCCGCACGGATAGTGACCCAAGCCAGGAATCGAACATGGGACCCTGGTGCGGTGAAGCAACAGTGCTAACCACTGTGCTACCGTGCCACCCTCGTTGTGTTCCATCTGTTAAAATCTTGTGTCTTATCTCTACTGGGAGCTTCCAATGGATAGTTCAAAGATCCAAAACACAAAAAAAAGTAATCACTTGCAACCAAGTGGTGTGTACACACGCTTTAAAGAGAGGTCAAGGTCTTCAATCCGACTGGAACACAATCAGCATGTTGCCGATTATGTTTTCCCTCTGCCTTCTCCCAGAAGATTGGTCTGCCAAAACCTCACAATATAATGCCCATCATAATTGAAGAAATAAAACTGTAACCATAGATAGCATCCACCGAGTTTTAGGCGCAAAAGCAAAACCTATCTTTTGGCAAATTTGAACGTTCATCTTACCTGAAAAGAACACATCAAGGTTTCATCTACACTCATCATGGCACCTGCATTATCAAATTCCCCACAATAATTGGGTGCAGAGAACAAAGTCACCAGCTGCCTCTTGGCAAAGAACTCATACCCATCTTCTACAACCTGTTTCAGAAAAAGAAATGAGTGAATATGGATCACCGCAACACAACTCCGTGCATACACTTCAAAAGAGCAGTTAATGATGGTGACGGTTAATTCAAAAAAATTCAATGCAAATTTCTGGATAATTTAAATTACACAAAAAAATTGCCATTTCAATGAAACTGCTTAATTTTAATCAAATAAATAAAAGAAAAAACAAGCAGCAGGATTAAACTGCCTGCTCCAAGTGATCCAATAAATATTGCCAACTATGTAAATGCCATGACAAAATTAGGTTGAAGCATGGAGTTTCTTTTTGATTAAAATAGGTTTATTTAAAGTTTTTCCAACAAAAATTTTCAACCAGTTTAAACCCCCCCCCCCCCCCGGTAACAGAAAAGAAAAAGACAAAACATAAACATATCAAGCAAACATAGTACAGAACTTATACAATGGGTTTCTCCTGCACTTATTAACCCTCCCTATGTTTGTACAAATACTACCGGGAAACCCCCCCCCCCCCCCCGGGTTGCTGCTGCTGCTGACCTAGCTCCTTCTAGCGCTCCGCGAGATAGTCAAGGAATGGTTGCCACTGCCTGAAGAACCCCTGCGCAGACCATCTCAGGGCAAACTTTATCCTCTCTAGCTTAATGAACCCTGCCATGTCATTTATCCAGGCTTCCACACTGGGGGGCTTTGCGTCCTTCCATAATAGCAAGATCCTCCGCCGGGCTACCAGGGACGCAAAGGCCAGAATGCCGGCCTCTTTCGCCTCCTGCACTCCCGGCTCGTCCACCACCCCAAGTAATGACAGCCCCCAACTTGGTTTCACCTGGACTTTCACCACCTTGGAAATAGTCCTCGCGAAACCCCTCCAGAACCCTTCCAGTGCCGGGCACGACCTAAACATGTGGACGTGATTCACCGGGATTCCCGAGCACCTCCCACATCTGTTCTCCACCCCAAAGAACCTACTCAGCCTCGCCCCCGTCATATGCGCTCTGTGAACAACCTTAAACGGTATCAGGCTGAGCCTGGCACATGAGGAAGAGTAATTAACCCTACTCAGGGCATCCGCCCATAGACCCTCTTCAATCTCCTCCCCCAACTCCTCCTCCCACTTGCCCTTCAGCTCCTCTACCAAAGCCTCCCCCTCTTCTTTCATCTCCTGATATATCGCCGAAACCTTGCCCTCTCCGACCCATACACCCGAAATCACCGACCTGGATCCGCTGTGCCGGGAGCGACGGGAATTCCTTCACCTGCCGCCTCACAAACGCCCTCACTTGCATATACCTGAACGCATTTCCCGGGGGTAACCTGAACTTCTCCTCCATCGCCCAGAGGCTCGCAAACGTCCAGTCTATAAACAGGTCCCCCATCCTGCTGATCCCTGCCCGATGCCAGCTCCGAAACCCCCCATCCATCCTCCCTGGGATGAACCGGTGGTTCTCCCGAATCGGGGACCACACCGAGGCTCCCTTCTCACCCCTATGTCATCTCCACTGACCCCAGATCTTTAGCGTTTCCGCCACTACCGGACTCGTGGTGTACCTTGTCGGCGAGAGCGGCAGCGGTGCCATCACCAGCGCCCTCAGGCTTGTTCCTTTGCAGGACGCCATCTCCAACCTCTTCCATGCCGCCCCCTCTCCCTCTATCACCCACTTACGGATCATTGCTACGTTGGCTGCCCAATAATAGCCCTCCAGATTCGGCAACACCAGCCCTCCCTGTCCCTACTACGCTCCAGAAACCCCCTCCTTACCCTCGGGGTCTCGTTTGCCCCCACAAAGCCCATGATGCTCCTACCTACCCGTTTAAAAAAGGCCTTGGTAATCCTAATAGGAAGGCACTGAAACACGAAAAGAAACCTCGGGAAGACCGTCATTTTAATTGACTGTACCCTGCCCGCTAGCGAGAGTGGCAACACATCCCATCGTTTGAAGTCCTCCATCTGCTCCACCAGCCACGTCAAATTAAGTTTGTGCAGGGCCCCCCCAGCTCCTAGTTACCTGGATCCCCAAGTACCGAAAGCTCCTTTCCGCCCTCCTCAACGGTAGGTTGTCTATCCCTCTTCCCTGGTCGCACCACAAAGGGCTCACTTTTCCCTACATTGAGCTTATAGCCCGAGAAGTCCCCAAACTCCCTTCGGATCCGCATGACCTCCACCATCCCTTCCACTGGATCTGCCATGTACAGCAACAAGTCATCCGCATACAGCGACACCCGATGCTCCTCTCCTCCCTCCATTTCCTGGCCTCCCTTAATGCCATGGCCAAAGGCTCAATTGCTAGTGCAAACAACAGGGGGGACCCCTGCCTCGTTCCTCGATACAGCTGAAAATACTCCGACCTCCGCCGATTCGTAGCCACACTCACCACCGGGGCTCTATACAGAAGCTTAACCCAACTAATAAACCCCTCCCCAAACCCAAACCTCCACAACACCTCCCAGAGATACTCCCACTCCACCCGGTCAAAGGCCTTCTCCGCGTCCATAGCTGCCACTATCTCCGCCTCTCCCTCCACCGATGGCATCATAATCACGTTAAGGAGCCTCCGCACATTAGTGTTTAGCTGCCTGCCCTTTACAAATCCCGTCTGGTCCTCATGAATCACCCCTGGGACATAGTCCTCAATTCTCGTAGCCAGCACTTTTGCCAGCAGTTTAGCGTCCACATTGAGGAGCGAGATCGATCTATATGACCCACATTGCAGTGGGTCCTTGTCCCGCTTCAAGATCAGAGAAATCAGCGCTCCGGACATTGTCGGGGGCAGGGTCCCCCCCCTCCCTTGCCTCATTGAAAGTCCTCACCAGCAACGGGGTTAACAGGTCCGCAAACTTCCTGTAAAACTCAACCGGGAACCCATCCGGCCCCGGGGCCTTCCCCGCCTGCATGTGCCCCAGACCTTTGACCAGCTCCTCCAACCCAATTGGCGACCCCAAACCAGCCACCTCCTGCTCCTCCACCCTCGGGAACCTCAGTTGATCAAGAAACCTTTGCATCCCCTCTTCCCCCGCTGGGGGCTGAGATCTGTACAGCTCCTCATAGAAGTCCTTGAATGCCTCATTTACTTTCACCGCACTCCACACCGTAGTTCCCCTGCTATCCTTGACACCACCTATCTCCCTCGCTGCCATCCTCTTACGGAGCTGATGTGCCAGCATCTGAAGCATGGAGTTTCATCAAACTCAGCACAGCAGAACAATTTTTAGTTTGACACCTTGCACACTCCCATGTTGAACTTAAACAGTTCTAAAAATTGTTTAAAGCAGACCATGCTTTTGTTGAACACAGTACATTCAATGCAAATGCCACTCCAAATCTCGAAACTAATCTATGATCAAACTAAGAAAACTTCACATTCTACATATAATCAGAGAAGATCCAGCTACATTAGAAAGACTGCAATAATGTGTGACTTCAGGAGCATGTGCTTTAAATTACACAAGGTCTAACAATTGTTTACTATTTTGAAATACAAATGAAAAACATCTATTTCCTCACCGTATTAACCATGAAATTATGTCAATTTGCCCATCCGCCCACCATGACTTGAAAAGTTTTATGCCCGAGCAACAGATAAAAAGTAATGTAGCAATCTTCACATATATCTAATGACTGTGGCAAACTAAAAGCCAACTTTTTTTTTATAAAAAAGGAGGGGAGTCTTGGAGAAAAGTAAAAGGTAGGTTACGTGAAAAGCCAATTGATATGACTCAAATATTAATTACCATATATTTTGAATAACTTGGGAGTTGGTGAATATCAGAAGTTGTACATCTGCATTAAATCAGAATAAACTAGCATTTTAAGTAGAATCATAGAATTTACAGTGCAGGAGGCCATTTGGCCCATCGAGTCTGCACCGGCCCTGGGAAAGAGCACCCCACTTAAGCCCATGCCTCAACCCTATCCCCGTAACCCTACCTAACCTTTTTGGACAGTAAAGGCAATTTATCATGGCCAGTCCACCTAACCTGCACATCTTTGGACTGTGGGAGGAAACCGGAGCACCCGGAGGAAACCCACTTAGTAGGAAAAGGACTGTGGATTTAATTGAATGGAGTGGGTTCTCTGCATTATAATGTAGAAGCCAGATAATTATTTCATGATTTCACTAAATTTGGTCCAAAAACATCTGAACCTTAACAACAATAATTCAGGCCGAGATTTTAAAAAAGCTTCCAAGCCATACCTGGTGGGCTCTGCAGATCAGATCCAGGTCATGTTTATGAAGGAATTTTGCAACTACTTCTGCTCCAAATGTGAATGAGACACCACGATCATTCTCACCCCACCCTAATACATCTTTGTCTGGATCAGACCACAAGAGATCACACAGAAGTCCTTGGTCTGGTACGTCAGTGGGTCGCATGATTCGTCTGATTTGTTCCATGGACTGAAGGTCAGGTGACAAACCTGATTTTTAAAAAGAAAAAAAAAAATCAAGTTATTCAATACTCTTTTGTCTCCTCTATACCTTGCAATGCAGTGTTTTTCAAACTTTTTGCTCAGGACCCATTTTTACCAACCGGCCATCCTTCGGGACCCATGACAGCCAGCCAACCTCAGCGACCCACGCCGACCGAACTTCGTGACTGACTCTTTTTTTTGGCTTACCTTTAATGCGACAGGTTAGCCTGCGTTGTCCTCAAAGATCTCACTTGCTTTGTTATTCAATGTTACATTTCTGCTAAGGGCTTCAGCTGATGATTTAAGTTTTCACTGCATCCTTTGAAAGAAATCAAGGAGGTTTGTCCTTGGACTCCATATGCTTAGTCTTGAAATGCTTTTGAAGTTTTGAATGTTTCATCTTTCATTTGCCAGTACTTCCTGCACATAACGTACATGGGCATTGCAACCTGATTTGCATTGGCACAATTAATAAAGCCATACCTCAAGAAATCATCTTTATACTGCTTTGTTTCCAATTTCAGTTTCTTAATGGGTTGTTAATCAGATGTCCTGGAGCTCACACCAGCATTGCTTTGTCCTGCCGTGGAATCTCCTGAGAAGCTCTCTGCAGCAATTCAGTTGAGTTTCTGGCCTGTTTGTGTCTCTGATCCTCTGGTCCTTATTACAAACTGATCAATTTTCAGTTCTTCCTGTTGTTTGCTTGCAGCTACAAAATGGAGGAACCTTCTTCAGGATTTTGCAACCAAAGCAGGGATTGCACAACATCAGTGTACATGGCGGGCACGTGACCTGCTCTCTCACCACTTCTGATGCAAAGACTCTGCCGTTTTTAAGACAAAATTTGGTCCTGGGACAGCACGCTGACGTCCGGAGGCGGCGGTACTAGGATAGTGTGCTAACACAAGGGCGAGACGGGGATAGCACACTGATATCAGGAGGTGGCATTCTGCCCAACTGGGCACCAGGTCTGTGTACTGCCAGATGTGCCTGCATTTTCTTTTCTTTTTTTAATAAACAGCACATGGTGTCCCATGAGTTTTTTGTGAAGACTGATAACTTTATAATACACCATTACAATGACACGATTGCAGAGGTTTCAAACATTCACACAGGTTTCACATGCTGTTTTTAAACTCCACTTGCCCTGCCCCAAAGAGAAAATAAAGAAACACAATTTCTTTTCTGTGATTGCTGCTGGTGCCTTCTTCTTTGATCGGAGTTTGAAGAACAAACCAATTGCTGCAATCCCGGTTTATGTAGCTATCATATAATTCCTTTTCCCTATGATGGTGTAGGCATTGAAGTAATTGTGTAAGCCAGTGAACTGGTGCTGACTGTTAGCATTGTGACCCGCCATTCACACCCCTCACACAAACTTCATTCAGCCTCTGTGTTCTTCACAGGCCCCAACAGCTCCAACAGTCACAACACCAGAAGTACCGCCCCCATCTATTGGTCAACGAAACAAGTAGACGTCGGATGTGACGTGATGAAAGCTAATCACCCATTGGATAATCTGGGTGCCAATCGGATGGAGCAAGGCAAAATGCTGCAACTGCTGGCAGACACGGCCAGCAATCTCAATCTATAAACCGGTCCCGGTCGTTGGGCACTCCTCCCGCGATAGGGAGCGTCATGACCGATCACACCGCAACCCACTTTAGGTTCGCGACCCTGGGTTTGAAAAAAAACCCTGCTGTAATGTTACCCATTTGAGAAGTTTTAAATGCACAATTTAAATCTCTGTCCATTGGACAAACCAAGAAAAAGTCTAAATGTGGACTGACCTACATAATCTACTTAACAATGGTTTCACCACAGGCCTCAAATTGAATTATACATACCTCCGTGACAGCAAAAGATCTTTTCATCCACAATGGCAGCTATAGGCAAGCAGTTGAAACAGTCTGTAAAGGTCTTCCACAATTTAATATTGTACCTCCTTTTACCTAGAAAGCAGACATGGGAAAGATGGTAGCGATTAGTGTCTCATCAATATGAACATGTAAAATAAAACTGGGACAAAAACACAGCCTCCAAAACAGTTCCAGAAATCTAAATACTAAATTGTTTCTTTCATTTGCACATTGGCATATTGAAAGCAAAAAAATATTGGACCGAAGACCAGGAAAGGAAGACAGCCTTACACATGGCTGAAAATTACTGAAGTTCAAAAATGAAACATAACCTCTGTTAGTATGGAAGCGACTGGACTGATACCACCTAGTTGCTCGCTATTCAAGTTGGCAGACAAGCATTTATCAACCTAATGTTAAAAAACCAACTGTGACTGTAGAACGTAATTGGCTGGTGTGATTTTTAAAAATTGGCATTCATCTTCCTTAAGTAAAATTAAAGGAAGATACAGTAAAATGCAAGTAAATCATACTTTAAAAATAAAAACGAGAACAAGCATAATTTTGCATTGCCATTTTTAGCATTAATTTGCAACTTTAAAAAATGCTACAACGTACAAATGAGCCCAAGTATTCTGACGTCAATGCCTACAATCATTTAAACACTAACAAACTCATTGCACCAACTGTAAACCATTGATCTAATACCTTGGCAATACTGTTTGGCTAGTTTGAAGACAGTTTCGCATATCTCCAACCTTCACACTAAAAACTGTCCACGGAATTTTTTTATCCAACCCATACGATAAGATTGAAAAAGTTTACATATTTAATTACCTAAAATGAAAACAAAGCTATGAAATGTCACAATAAAATAACGAGTGCATGGGCTGAAGGTGAAATAAATAAAATGACCCTCTCAATTTAATGTAATTACGGAAATTTAATGTAATTACAGAACAAAGGTGGTAATACGGTTGCCATTTCATTTTCCATTTTGAGCTTTCAGTTCACTACGAGCCTGGTTGAGAAAACATGCAGCTGTAAACTAGTGCTAGTAGTTTCAGTCACACCCATTAGATGCAAGAGCAAAATTTTGTTGGAACATCATTTACATTAGAATTGAAGAAATATTACATCATGCAGATTTGGCTACACTTATGTAACAGTAAAGGAAATATTTCCTTACATTCATCATAGAATCCATATATTCGGTTTATACTGGCACATTCATGGTTTCCACGCAAAAGGAAAAAATTCTCTGGATACTTAATTTTATAAGCCAATAACAGACAGATCGTTTCCAAAGATTGCTTTCCTCTGTCCACATAATCTCCCAGGAACAGGTAGTTGCTCTCTGGTGGGAAGCCACCATATTCAAACAATCGAAGTAAGTCATAATATTGGCCATGAATATCACCTGGGAAAAAAGAAAGTCAGTCAGAATAGGCTACTAAAAAATAAAGCTGCGAGTGAAACATGGATAGCCAGTTAGAAGTAGACAGGCCAATGTTCAGGACAAAGACCATTAGGTGTTTGTGTGGGGTGATTGGGGTGGGGGGGGGGGGGGGGGAGAAAGGAGGAGGAGACCTAGCCAGTGTGAGGGTTGGGGAGAAAAAAAAAAATATGCATAGGAATTTTCTCCAAAGTCATATGATTATGAGTAGTATTGTTTGCTGTTGGAGCCTTGAAGTCAAAAAGCACATGACTTGCATTTCCGCTCACTACAACAGGAGCTGTAACAAAACCCACAATTTCCTGTATAGGCACCATGGGTTGAACTATTAAAAGTTGCAACAACAAAAAAATACATTGCATTATATGCAGTAGTACTAGTCAACAAATCTTTGGTTGAATCGGCATTTTATCTCAGACATTGCAAAAAGGGGAAGATTAATGTAATGATAATCTCATCAACCACAAATAAAAAGAAAATGGATGACAACCCTCAATCATTGACGACATATCTTTAATGAATTCCTAGAACAAGGGCACTTCCTGAAGCCATTTTCCTCATGAAAATGTTAAACCGGGCAGGCTGGTTCCTGGAGCACTGTAGATGCTATCCATGTCTATTCCAAAAGAGACTTGCACAAACCTTTAATTTGTTTAAGGTTTACTTTAGAAAACTTGTGCAAAGTTTATTTTCATATCCTAAACTAAAAATTCAGATTCAACTCCCTCATTTAAGCAAAAAAATAAAATAAAAAATATGGCTTTTTAATGTGATCAATATTTTCAGTAAGGATTCATCAAGTCACTTTCCTCTAATTGAGGGTCGGCACAACAAACAGTAAAGTACACTATACGGAGAGCAACGTTAAAATGACAAGTGCCAAGATTGATACCGATTCAAATGGTGTGTTCAAAACCTACAAGCCAAATATTCAGCATAACTGCATTGTCTGTTAAGAGATTTAAACATTTATGATAAGCATTGAACGGTTCTGGAGATTTAAATAAGCATAGAACAAGGCAGCTGACCATGAAGCTACTTACCACATATTTTTAATGGAGCTTCAAGTTCCAGTAGAATGGGTTGACTGAGGAAGATTTCACGAGACTTGAGGCACAGGCCTCTGATTTCATTCTCTTGGAGTTGTACATTTTTTCCTGGTTTGGAACCTCGTACTAGATAGAACAAAAAGAATAATCAACTGCTGGCATGTCGTTTTCCAAATGAATATAGGCGTTAAATATTTTCTTTTGCAGTTTAAACTCCACAAGGTTACTAACAAACAAAGAACAAAGAAATGTACAGCACAGGAACAGGCCCTTCGGCCCTCCAAGCCCGTGCCGACCATACTGCCCGACTAAACTACAATCTTCTACACTTCCTGGGTCCGTATCCTTCTATTCCCATCCTATTCATATATTTGTCAAGATGCCCCTTAAATGTCCCTATCGTCCCTGCTTCCACTACCTCCTCCGGTAGTGAGTTCCAGGCACCCACTACCCTCTGCGTAAAAAACTTGCCTCGTACATCTACTCTAAACCTTGCCCCTCTCACCTTAAACCTATGCCCCCTAGTAATTGACCCCTCTACCCTGGGGAAAAGCCTCTGACTATCCACTCTGTCTATGCCCCTCATAATTTTGTATACCTCTATCAGGTCGCCCCTCAACCTCCATCGTTCCAGTGAGAACAAACCGAGTTTATTCAATCGCTCCTCATAGCTTATGCCCTCCATACCAGGCAACATTCTGGTAAATCTCTTCTGCACCCTCTCTAAAGCCTCCACATCCTTCTGGTAGTGTGGCGACCAGAATTGAACACTATACTCCAAGTGTGGCCTAACTAAGGTTCTATACAGCTGCAACATGACTTGCCAATTCTTATACTCAATGCCCCGGCCAATGAAGGCAAGCATGCCGTATGCCTTCTTGACTACCTTCTCCACCTGTGTTGCCCCTTTCAATGACCTGTGGACCTGTACTCCTAGATCTCTTTGACTTTCAATACTCTTGAAGGTTCTACCATTCACTGTATATTCCCTACCTGCATTAGCCCTTCCAAAATGCATTACCTCACATTTGCCCGGATTAAACTCCATCTGCCATCTCTCCGCCCAAGTCTCCAGACAATCTAAATCCTGCTGTATCCTCAGACAGTCCTCATCGCTATCCGCAATTCCACCAACCGTTGTGTCGTCTGCAAACTTACTAATCAGACCAGTTACATTTTCCTCCAAATCATTTATATATACTACAAAGAGCAAAGGTCCCAGCACTGATCCCTGTGGAACACCACTGGTCACAGCCCTCCAATTAGAAAAGCATCCCTCCATTGCTACTCTCTGCCTTCTATGGCCTAGCCAGTTCTGTATCCACCTTGCCAGTTCACCCCTGATCCCGTGTGACTTCACCTTTTGTACTAGTCTACCATGAGGGACCTTGTCAAAGGCCTTACTGAAGTCCATATAGACAACATCTACTGCCCTACCTGCATCAATCATCTTAGTGACCTCCTCGAAAAACTCTATCAAGTTAGTGAGACACGACCTCCCCTTCACAAAACCGTGCTGCCTCTCACTAATACGTCCATTTGCTTCCAAATGGGAGTAGATCCTGTCTCGAAGAATTCTCTCCAGTAATTTCCCTACCACTGAAGTAAGGCTCACCGGCCTGTAGTTCCCGGGATTATCCTTGCTACCCTTCTTAAACAGAGGAACAACATTGGCTATTCTCCAGTCCTCTGGGACATCCCCTGAAGACAGCGAGGATCCAAAGATTTCCGTCAAGGCCTCAGCAATTTCCTCTCCAGCCTCCTTCAATATTCTGGGGTAGATCCCATCAGGCCTGCTCTACAAACATGCATGCAATGCAGGTAACTGAAGTTCCCTTGTCAATGCCCGATAAAATATTTAAGCAGCAATGCAACTTTTTCTGGTTAGAAAAATCTAGAAAGGCACCTGTTAAGTTAATTGCATCAGTCCTGAGCAAATGAGAATATCCAAAATTTGAATTAATCAGATCTGAACTAGGCAGCAGTGCAGGCACAACTGGTCTATATCCTTTAGCAACGCAGAATTTAAATGAAGCTATGCAACAGTTTGATAAATAAGTGCATTGATAGGGTTATCATTTTCAGCTACAGCGTATTTCCTACACTAGTTAAAACAAACAGAGTACCGCGTAGAGGTTTAAAATAAAGCCCATAAACATGTATTGTAAAAAATCCTCACATTGCTGATCAAGTGAGGCTTGTACATACTTCAGTCATGGTAAACTACAATTTATTCCAGTACGATTTTACAACTGAGTGATTGAAATTCATTTACTACTAGAAATCATTTTTTGTTTAAAAAAAAAAAAAAAAAAAAGAGGGGGAGGAGTTAAATAACTGCAAATCAGGACTTCACTTAAGCTCAGCTTAGTAAAAGCACCCCACACTTATGGTAAAATGACACATTTTTGTCAGGATGTAATTTTATGCTTCTAAATCCAAGCATATGCAGCTATAATGCAAGATGTGGCCAAACTGACAATATACAGAAAGCAGAGAAAGTAACCTGGTGCTGTTTCATCCAACACACAAGATGGCGTAACTGGGCACTGTTAACAATGGCTACTATGATTATGTTATTGTGAAAGATGGAGACTACACCAATCCCAAAGAAAATTCTAGCCAGAATTATCCTGAACCACAGCTAGAAGATTTCATGCAAATCCCTAGTGTCACTCATGTTCCAAAACAGATCTGTGGAAGGATCTACCTGGAGATGGAAGAAAGAAAAATCCGCGTGGAGGCCCGACTGGACCTACTCCAAGACCCGACCCCAGGAGCGCTCAAGGAGGGAACAGACCACGGGACTCAGCCCAACCTGCCTCAGGAAGCCCCTTCCCACGACCCAGAACCCCCAAAATGGCAGAGACCCTGCGCGAGGACCCGAACGCGCCACAAGGTATTCCCATGCCCGCAGAACACCGGGACCCATCCAGAGCGCAAAGATGTCCCCCCAGCAACCCTCCTACCTAACCAGCGCCTGCGACCCTGCCAGACACGACCTCGGAAATGTAACCAGCGCCCTGCCCTGGTCCCCTCCAGCACCCTGGAGCCCGCCAGACGCAACCACCTACCTTCCACAAGGACAGACTTCTCCCATCAGATCCCAGGAGCATCCAGCCGCCGACTGAGGAAGCGAGGGAAATGCAGCGGTCGGCAGGTTAGACTGAAGCAACGCGGTTTCAAGACCCCTCTCCCCAGCATACTCCTGGCAAACGTCCAAGTGATCGAAAACAAGCTGGATGAACTTAACGCTGGACTTACCTCTCAGAGGGAAGTAAGAGACTGCTGTGTGCTCTGTTTCACAGAGACATGGCTCACCCCCGCCTCACCGCACTGTGCCATACAACCTGAAGGCTTCTCAATTCACCGGCGGACCGCACTGCGTAATCATGCAAAGCAAAGGGTGGAGGGCTGTGCCTCCTCATTAACTCCTCCTGGTGCTTGGATGTGGCGACCCTGACGACCTATTGCTTCCCGGACTTGGAATATCTGACGGTGAAGTGCCGCCCATACTATCTTCCACGCAAGTTCACTTCAGCCATTATCACAGCGGTCTACATCCCACCCCAGGCAGAAGTGAGGAAGGCGCTGGACGAACTGTACACAGTTATAAATAACTACGAAACAGAACACCCGGAGGCCTTGTTCATCGTGGCCGGAGACTTCAACAAGGCCAACCTCAAGTGTACTGCTAAAATTCCACCAGCACATCTCCGGTCCCACCAGGGGCGACAACACTCTTGACCACTGCTACTCAAAAATCAAGGGCGCCTACCATTCCATCCCCTGACCGCACTTTGGGAAATCAGACCATAAGACAGTGCTCCTTCGCCCGGCATACAAACAGAAACTCAAGCAGGAGAATCCAGCTAAGAAGGTGCTGGTCCGAGGAATCAGAAGAGCTCTTATGTGACTGCTTAGAGAAAATGGACTTGTCCATATTTAAGAACTCAGCGACCAACTTAAATGGGTATGCCACCACCGTCACACACTTAATCAGTAAATATGTGGACTACTGTGTGCCAAAGAAAGCAGTACGTACGCTCCCCAACCGGAAACCATGGGTCAATCGCGAGATTGACTCCCTACTGAAGGACAGATCTGAGGTGTTCAAGTCAGACGACCCGGACCTATACAAGAAATCCAGGTACGACCTCCTCAAAGCCATCCAAGATGCCAAGAGAGAGTATCAAACAAAGCTAGAGTCACAGACAGACTCTCGGCAGTTGTGGCAAGGACTAAACAACGTAACGGGCTACAAAGCAAAGCTGAGCAGTATCTCCGGCAGCAGCGCACCCCATCCCAATGAACTCAATGCATTCTATGCTCGGTTCGAGCAGGTGACCCAGCAATCCGCTGTCAAGTGCCCCAGCAATCCGCTGTCAAGTGCCCCAGCAGCCCATAACTCACCCACACCCACCATCACAGCTTCCGAAGTCAGATCGGCCTTCCGGACGGGATCCCTGGTCGCACACTCAGCCTGCGCGGACCAGCTGGCAGAGGTGTTCAGACATCTTTAACCCGTCCCTACTCCACTCCGAGGTCCCCAACTGCTTCAAGAAGACCATCATACCGTTGCCAAAGAAGAATGTGCCTCAATGACTGCCATACGGTGGCCCTGCCTTCAGTCATAATGCAGTGCTTCGAGAGGTTGGTCATGAAGCCCATCACCTCCATACTCCCAGAACGCCTTGATCCACTGCTATTCGCATACCGTCGCACCCGGTCCACAGCAGACGCCATTTCCCTGGCCCTACACTCATCCCTAGAGCATCTCGACAACAAGGACTCCGACATCAGACTCCCATTTATGGACTACAGCTCCGCCTTCAACACTATAATCCCAGCCAAGCTCATATCAAAGCTCCAAAACCTAAGAATTGGCTCCCCACTCTGCAAATGGATCCTCGATTTTCTGACCAACACCACAATCAGCAAGAATGAACAACAACACCTCCTTCACAATAGACCTCAATACCAGGGCCCCGCAAGGCTGCGTACTTAGCCCCCTACTCTACTCCCTGTACACCACACACGTGGCAAAATTTGGTTCCAACTCCATCTACAGGTTTGCTGATGATATGACCATAGTGGGCCGGATCTCGAATAATGACGAGTTAGAATACAGGAGTGTGATGGAGAACCTAGTGGAGTGGTGCAGTGACAACAATCTCTCCCTCAATGCCAGCAAAACTAAAGAGCTGGTCATTGACTTCAGGAAGCAAAGTACTGGACACACCCCTGTCAGCATCAACGGGCCAAGGTGAAGATGGCTAGCAGTTTCAAATTCCTGGGGTGCACATCTCAAAAAATCTGTCCTAGTCCACCCATGTTGACGCTACCACCAAAAAAGCACAGCAGGAAATTCTCAGGAAATTCGGCGTGTCCACATCAACTCTTACCAACTTTGACAGATGCACCATAAAAAGCATCCTATCTGGCTGCATCACAGCCTGGTATGGCAACTGCTCGGCCCAGGACCGCAAGAAACTTCAGAGAGTCGTGAACACCGCCCAGTCCATCACACAAACCTGCCTCCCATCCATTAACTCCATCTACACCTCCTGCTGCCTGGGGAAAGCGGGCAGCATAATCAAAGACCCCTCCTACCCAGCTTACTCACTCTTCCAACTTCTTCCATCGGGCAGGAGGTACAAAAGTCTGAGAACACGCACGAACAGACTCAAAAACAGCTTCTTCCCCGCTGTTACCAGACTCCTAAACGTCCCTCTTATGTGCTGACCTCATTAACACTACACCCCAGTATGCTTCATCCGATGCCGGTGCTTATGTAGTTACATTGTATACCTTATGTTGCCCTATTATGTATTTTCCTTTCTTCCCATGTACATAATGATCTGTTGAGCTGCTAGCAGAAAAATACTTTTCACTGTATCTCTGTACACGTGACAATAGACAAATCCAATCGGATCTGTGGAACGTTATTGCATCAAATAATTGCTAAAATTAAAACTGCATTTCCTCTAGTTATTCATGGGATTTATTTTTTTTTAAACATTGTAACTATTGTGGAGTACTTACTGTAAATGCATGGCAATGAGAAAGGTTAAGCAAATACACAATTGAATTTAAATTGTTCTCTGCATTAGTCAAAATTACCCATTTTAATTTGATATATTCTTGTAAAGCACCAACTAAGATGAATGCATTGCCTTTTTTCATGCCCTACTTTGTGGTTTCCACTAATCAGCAATAGCAATTGTAATTAACCCAAAATCCTTCGCTTTTGCTGTTACAGGTGGTTGCTTAAAAAGTGCTCAAGAGCATTAGTATGGGATCATGGACATGTTAATCATGTGTTCCAATAAACTGTATTGCTGCACACATGAGGACTCATACAATGAATATGAGGCAGTTCAAATTATAAAGAAGTGGGGAGAAAGATAGATCTGTGTTTGGCTGGAAATGGCCAAATGCAATTCAATCTACATTCATTGAGTTCACCCAAGGAGCAGTAGAGCAACATGATTTTTGGAGGGATAAAAGTCCTGGTCAAAGTAAACGAACAGGGAGGGCAGCACAGTGGCGCAGTGGGTTAGCCCTGCTGCCTCACGGCGCCGAGGTCCCAGGTTCGATCCCGGCTCTGGATCACTGTCCGTGTGGAGTTTGCACATTCTCCCAGTGTTTGCGTGGGTTTCGCCCCCACAACCCAAAGATGTGCAGGCTAGGTGGATTGGCCACGCTAAATTGCCCCTTAATTGGAAAAAATGAATTGGGTACTCAATTTTTTTATTTAAAAAAAATAATTACATAATTAGATCTAGAGATGTAAATCTTCCTTAATGACATACAATGGACCAAATCAGGAAGATGTTCAATTATTACTGCATCCATGTGAGAAATAATTTAATCTCACTGATTGTCTGTGGGTTGGACCCAAGACCACCTTCCATATTACCCCTTGGTGAATTAGATGCTCAATTAAAGCCAAGTGCTTCAGCTGTGAGCATTGAAAAGTTTTAATTTCTGAACATTCCTGCTCAGAAAAATTAAGGAAGAATCTGCCTCATCAACCTCATTAAGTTCTTTGAAGAGGTCAAGAGAAAGGGTAAGATTAAATGCGTCTAGATTTCCAAAGTTTTCACTTGTAAACTAATGGATAAAGTAAAGTAAGAGAATGCAGAGTCAGGAAAATGGATAGCAAGCTGGCTTCAAGGGGTAGAGTAGCTAATCAGTGACAGGTAGAGGAAAATGAGATCTCACCAGGACCAATGCCAAGACATTGTTGCCTACAATTTAGAATCAAAAGCACATTTTCTAAACTTGCAGATGACACCAAAAATGAAGATTTGGGGTGGGAAAGAAATTGTCAAAACTGGAGGACGACTGAAAACAGTGACATAAATAATCTTGCAAAATGGACACAGTTTCAACACAAGCTATATTTTGATAAATGAGGCAGTGACGCAAATTAATAAAGCCATTGAAAAACAACAAACCAAAACACCAGGAATTATTTTGAGGGGGTAGAATTGAAAGCAGGGATAGAATTGGAAAGTAGAGAAATTATGCTAAACTTGGGTTGAATCAGTTAAACCACATTTGGGAGTAGAGTACGGTGTATAAACAGGTCACCATAATTTAAAAAAAAGTGTGGCACTGGAGAGGATGCAAAAGAGATTTACTGGAATAATACCAGAATTTAGATTGTAAATGAACAAACCGAGAGGCTTTTCCCCTTGGAAAACGCTGAGGGGTGACTGAATAGAAGGCTTTTAAAATGTTTTCATAGAGCAGAAACCGGAGGAGCAACACTAAAGGCCATCAATACAAGATAGTCACCTATAAATGAGATTAGGGTATTGAGAAGGAACTTTACCGAGAGAATGAGGAGACTGTGGAACATGCTACCAAATGAGAGGTGAACAGTACAGATGTCTATGGGGAAGCTACATAAGTATACAAAGAAGGAGATAGAGAGATTCGCTGATCAGTTATTGAGGAATCAGTTATTGAGGAAATAATGTGCTGGGACCACAGGGGAGAACAAGTGCTTTTATGAACTTGTTGGGCCAAATAGCCTCTTTCTCTGCTGTATATTCAATTTAAAACCTATTTGGACCAAAGTTAAATGGCGTTGGAGGTAAAAAAAAAAAAAATCAACCATGATTGAATGAATGTCAAAACAGGTCCAAGAGGCTGACTGACATGCTCCTGTTCTGAAAATGACAGTAGGATTCTCTCTTTGGATTATTTGTGTGACTGGTTGAAATAGACCAAATCAAAAAGGAATCTCTACTAACTTGAAGTATGAAGTTTTTTAAAATTTGGAGTACCCAATTCTTTTTTTCCCCCCAATTAAGGGTCAATTCATCTTCGCTATACATCTTTTTGGGTCGTGGGGGTGAGAACCAGGCCGACACGGAGAATGTGCAAATTCACATGTACAGTGACACCGGGGCCAGGATCGAACCCGGGTCCTCGGTACCGTGAGGTAGCAGTGCTAACCACTGCGCCACCATGCCGCCCTGTATAAAGTTAAAGCTAGTTTAAAATAGAATAAAATGCTTTACTTGGTTAACTTGTCTAAAATTACAAGAGATTAACATCGACAGAGAGCAGGTTCTGAGCAGTCTGGCAGACTTAAAAGTAGACAAATCTCGAGGGCCAGATGAAATGTATCCCGGACTGTTGACTAAGGCAAGGGAGTAAATAGCAGGGACACTGGCAATAATTTTCAATTCCTTTCTTGCCACAAGAGAGGTGCCAGAGGATTGGAGGATAGCAAATGAGCTACCATGATTCAAGAATAGTAAGAAGTCTTACAACACCAAGTTAAAGTCCAACAGGTTTGTTTCGAATCACAAGTTTTCGGAGCACTGCTCCTTCCTCAGGTAAATGAAGAGGTGGGGCCCAGAAACACATATATATATATAATATATAAAACAGAGTCAAAGTTGCAAGACGATACTTTGAATGAGAGTCTTTGCAGGTAATTAAGTCTACAGGTCCAGACGGAGCAACTGGAGAGGGATAATCACAGGTTAAAGAGGTGTGAATTGTCTCAAACCAGGACAGTTGGTAGGATTTTGCAAGCCCAGGCCAGATGGTGGGGGTGAATGTAACGCAACATGAATCCAAGGTCCCGGTTAAGGCCGTACTCGCGTGTGCGGAACTTGGCTATAAGTTTCTGCTCGGCGATTTTGTGTTGTCGCGCATCCTGAAGGCTGCCTTGGAGAACGCTTACCGAAGATCAGATGCCGAATGCCCTTGACTGCTGAAGTGTTCCCCGACTGGAAGGGAACATTCCTGCCTGGCGATTGTCACGCGATGTCCGTCGCCTATGCTCGCTATGTTACCTCCATTCTCTCTCCAGATGCTGTCAGACCTGCTGAGATTGTCCAGCATTTTCTGTTTTTGTTACACCATCTGCACTATTATCCTTCATGAATACTAACAAATTTGGAACGTGTATCGGTGACTTGCTTATAAACTGGGGAAAGAAAACTTCCAGTGCATTAATTACCCATGGTTAAAAGAAGTTTTGTTTTACTACCTGGGAACCAGAAATGTAGCAATCAAAATAAAAGCCTGCAATTCCGGTTCACCATTTTCTGGTTATTTTTTTACCTGCTGTGGCTGGTTGAGTTTGAAACCAAAGACCCATGACTGGCACTGGAATTGGGGTAGAATCTAGGCTGGAACTCAAGGCTCCAAAACACAAGACAAAATCAAGACTTTAAGGCTATAGTTATCTGAATGCATTGGTGACTCCAGATTACCAAATACCTCGCATGCAATCATGGGCAATCATAAAACACGAAGTGCCTTCAACATCTGCACTACCGAACAGACTGGACACACCCAGATTTACTTGCAAGCTCAGTGTGTGAGCACAGACCTTTACAAACTAACATTTTTTAGAAAATAACAGCAGCACATCTAGCAAGGGCTATTTGTTCCTATCTGCGTAGAGTTTATATATTTCCCCCCCCCCCCCCCACATGTCTGCGTGGGTTTCGCCCCCACAACCCATAGATGTGGTTAGGTGGATTGGCCATGCTAAATTGCCCCTTAAATTGGGAAAAAAATAATTGGGTACTCTAAATTAATTTTTTAAAAGTTAGAACGAGGTTAAAGAGCAAGATGGTTTTCAGAGATTGGCAGTTTTGATAGGATAACAGTTGATATTTGCCAAATACACATAACAAAACATGAAGGAATGAGAGTTTCTTTAGTGTTAATTATCTCTACTTATAGGGATGCTGGATATCTCCCAACCACACATGATGCTTGTCTATGCGATTGACCAGTATTCTCCAAGTAAACATTTAACATTCATTGAGAGATGTAATAAGCTTTATGAAGCATACAACAGACGAGATATAAGAGCAGTCCGATTAATCCTGAATCCAATTGCAATAAATTATCCAGTCACTTTTTAAAATTTGCATAGCATAAATAAGATGTAGGAGTGCAGTGTTCTACCATCTGAAATGCAAGTTTTCTGCATGTTGCAATTTAAAGCACTTATCTTTAGAGTGCTACCAGCAAACATGCATTTCTCTCATTATTAACTGCACTCAAATATTAATGAAATGGGTTTCAACACGACGACCAAGTGTTTGGGTCTTCAGGTTGGTTGCTGAAATAATACCTCCTATTCTGGCCCATTGTACAGGTATCATTTCATGCAAAGTGACCATCTACTCTGTTTTTTTGAGATGGTTTCATAATATTGCTGATTGCTGTGCTTTTATTATTTGCGCCCAGAATGGCTTTTGTCCCGTAGTTCAAAGCGATCTGGTACTTAGTAAATTTCCTGGGGTGCAATCTCATGGTGCATCTTTTGTTATCTATGCAGCTGCACATGCTTCCATCTCAAAAAAGCAAACTTCCCAAAGCAGCAGAAGAACTTGATTTCACCACAGGTTTGAATACTGTAGTTTCTTAGCTATTAGATATATGTTATACTAGTGTCTTTTTTCTGGTGATGACAAAGACACCATCCGTTTTCCCCCAAATTGCACTTGTGTCACCCACTCCCAGGCCTGTGGTTTACATCAGAGCAGCCTGCACTTTGGTTTCTATTTGGCAGGCTGCCATTTTACTATAGCTAAAGTCAACAACTTCATCTGTGTAAGATTGTGAATGCAACCCTACTGCAGTAAAGTCACCATAGTCCCAGATGACCATAGGATCCTTTCCCCTTCGATTTAACCAGAGTATCACCTCAAGTGAGGGGCAAAGTTGAGAAGGCGGGGTCTTCATGAATCATGCCTGCCGGTACAGGAATTGAACCCGCACTGTTGTCCTCACTCTGCATCACAAGCCAGCTGTTGAGTCAACTGAGCAATACAACTGCACAGTACAACTGGTATGTCACTGCACTCTTGCATCATGTTACCACCGTTACATCACTAAAAATCTTAAACGCAGCATCCTGGACAATTAAATTGTTTTTTGATCTCAGCTCTCACCAATCTGGTGGTAAAGAAGTGAACAGCTGAGCAACACATCAGGAGGGTATCAGACTGATCAGTCTGTTGACTAATTTGATATCAGCAGGAGCAATGTATTAGGTTCCAGTGTCCTCTGGCCAGAATGCTGCAAAATCTTGGATAGCAATACAACTGGCAGAGATACCGAGATTAGCTATTGCACATATTCACCACTTTTGGGTTTCTGCATCTAACCCCCTACTTGAAAGGGCACTTGTGGTGGCAATTGTAGAGGCAGGTTTGTGTTAACGGTGTTTACTGGTGTTGCAACACTAGCGGGCTAGCACTTCCTACATGAACTCAATTAGTCTCACGATCAGCATGCTTGACAAACAAAATTTAAGTTCCCCATTTTAGGTCTGCGTGGTTCTTAACCAATTTAAAGTATTTAATCCATTTAGCAACAGCTCCCTCTGTAAAACATACTTCTGATGAGTCAGTAAACGAAGAAGCTTTTTCAGAAAATTTCAATAAATGAGATTCTCAACTGTCAATGTGGAGAAATAATTGTAAAATATAGTTCCACAGATCACAGAATTTACAGTGCGGAAGGAAGCCATTCAGCCCATTGAGTCCGCACCAGCCCTTGGAAAGAGCACCCTACAATTCCACCCCACCCCTGTAACCCAACCTAACGTTTTGGACACCAAGGGGAAATTTAGCATGGCCAAACCACCTAACCTGCACATCTTTGGACTGTGGGAGGAAACCGGAGCACCCAGAGAAAACCCACGCAGACACGGGGAGAAAGTGCAAAATCCACAGTCACCCGGGACCCTGGAGCTGTTATGCAGCAGTGCTAAACACTGCCACCGTGGATACTTTATCTGAAGTATTTTGTCTAAAATATTTAAGACTTGAAATGACCCTGGGATTAAGAGCCCATCCTCTACCAATTGAGCTACCCGGGCTGTGTAGAAACACTCTGCACAAAGCCTTAAAACACTAGATTGAGCCCAAAATCCCATCACCGATTGGGAACTGGAATGAATATTCATTGAAGGTGTAAATTGAATTACATAGCCTTTTCCTACTGATCAGAAAGGCAGAAGCAATTGCATGTGCGCCAGCGGCTGCAGCAGTGTGGGCTGAGTGCACATGCGCAACTGTTCCAGGCACATGTCCAGTAGGCAACAAGGATTACAATGCTGATGAAACTATGATTGAATAATAGCATTATGGATTAATTGGTTAGCTGAGTAGTTACTCTACATGCTTGGAAAAATGTAGTTAAACTGGAGTCAAAATTACACTAAAACTAACCTACTCAAAAAATGTAACAAGGAATGCTGAGAAATTCAGAGAAAATTATAGAAATCAGATTAATCAGCGTCTGTCTTTAGAATTGTGATACTAGTTTCTTGGACTTTAAAAAAAATGTCCTTTCAAAAGGAATGCTGGCTTTAGAGAGCATTTTGAGCCATATGAACTTAAATACTGTATTGGTGGTTACAGGTGGCAAAAGAACTAAGATATACTACAAACATATTGCACAAAGCATGTGGCCATGAGGAATTCATCCTGACAGTGTCTTTAGAAGACTATGCCGATATTGGTTTCAACTCCACCCATCTTCCATGGCATTCAACGGCATTACCATTGCTGAATCCCTTGCTATCAACATCCTGCGGGTTACCTTGGACCAGAAAGGGAACTAAACCAGCGAGATAAATACGGTGGCCACAAGAATGGGCCAAGGGCTGGGAATTCAGCAGAGTAACTCACCACCTGCCTCCCTAAAACTTGTCCACCACCTATAAAAGGCATTAGTCAGGAGTGTGATGGAATACTCACGACTTGTCTGGATGAGTGCAGCTCCAACACCAACCAAGAAGCTTGACACCATCCAGTGCAAAGCAGCCCTCATGACTGGCACCCCACCAACCACCTCCAACACCACCAACCACCTCCAACACCACCAACCACCTCCAACACCACCAACCACCTCCAACACCACCAACCACCTCCAACACCACCAACCACCTCCAACACCACCAACCACCTCCAACACCACCAACCACCTCCAACACCACCAACCACCTCCAACACCACCAACCACCTCCAACACCACCAACCACCTCCAACACCACCAACCACCTCCAACACCACCAACCACCTCCAACACCACCAACCACCTCCAACACCACCAACCACCTCCAACACCACCAACCACCTCCAACACCACCAACCACCTCCAACACCACCAACCACCTCCAACACCCACATACTCCACAACACACAGTTGCAGCAGTGTGCATCATCTACAAGATGCATTACTGCAGCTCACCAAGGCTCCTTTGGCAGCACCTTCCAAAACCACAACCACCTAGAAGGACAAGGGCAGCAGACGCATGGGAACACCATCACCTGCACGTTTCCCTCCAAGCCACATACCATCCGTGCTTGGAACAATATCGCCATTCCTTCGTTGTAGCTGGGTCAGAATCCTGGAAGTTTCTCCCCAACAGCACGGTGGGCGGTCCTCCACCACATTCTCAAGGGCATTAGGGATAGGCAATGGAAATGCTGGCCTAGTCAGTGAAGCCCATGCCCCAGAAACGAATAAAAGTTATCACTCCATCAGATTTGGTAGATCCTTGTTCATCAATTTCTTTTTTTTATAAATGTTTCTTAAGAAATTTTAACAGACCATATAAACAACCCCCCGCCCCCCCCCCGTAACAAAAAAGAAAAAACTCACATAGCAAGACACAAACATGGCAAACCAATATGATACAGAACTTTGTACATTAGATTCCTCCTGTACACATCAGTTTTCCAGAACGTTTATGTATTTTCTTGCTCAGATGCCCCCCCGAAGAACCCACCTTCCCTATCCCTCCCCCCCAAGAAAGAGATATCCCCCCCCTCCCCGGGTTGCTGCTGCCGACCGAACTCCATCTAACGCTCCGCGAGATGGTCTAGGAATGGTTGCCACCACCTGGAGAACCCCTGCACAGACTCTCTCAAGGCAAACTTTATCCTTTCCAACTTGAGAAACCCTGCCATATCATTTATCCAGGCTTCCACACTGGGGGGCTTCGCATCCTTCCACACTAACAAGATCCTTCCCCGGGCTACCAGGGACGGAAGCCAGAATGCCGGCCTCTTTCGCCTCCTGCACTCCCGGCTCGTCCGCTACTCCAAATAGTGCTAGACCTGGACTTTCACCACCTTAGATACTGTTCTCGCAACTCCCCTCCAGAACCCATCCAGTGCCAGGCATGACCAAAACATATGGACATGGTTCGCCGGGCTTCCTGAGCACCTTCCACATCTGTCCTCCACCCCAAAGAATCTACTCAGTCTCACCCCCGTCATATGCGCTCTGTGAACAACCTTAAATTGTATCAGGCTAAGCCTGGCATACGAGGAAGAGGAATTAACCCTACTTAGGGCATCAGCCCATAGACCCTCCTCAATCTCCTCCCCCAGCTCCTCCTCCCATTTACCCTTCAGCTCCTCTACCAGAGCCTCCCCCTCTTCTTTCATCTCCTGGTATATCACCGACACCTTGCCCTCTCCGACCCATACACCTGAAATCACCCGGTCTTGAATTCCCTGTGCCGGGAGCAGCGGGAATTCCCTCACCTGCCGCCTCACAAACGCCCTCACTTGCATGTACTTGAAGGCATTTCCCGGGGGTAGTCCAAATTTCTCCTCCAGCGCCCCTAAGCTCGCAAACGTCCCATCGATGAACAGGTCCCCCATTCTTCTAATCCCTGCCGGATGCCAGCTCTGAAACCCCCGTCCATCCTTCCTGGGACAAACCGGTGATTATCTCTGATTGGGGACCACACTGAGGCTCCCATCGCACCCCTGTGTCATCTCCACTGCCCCCAGATCTTTAGTGTTGCCGCCACCACCGGACTAGTGGTGTACCTTGTCGGCGAGAGCGGCAGCGGTGCCGTCACCAGCGCTCCCAGGCTCGTTCCTTTGCAGGACGCCATCTCCAATCTCTTCCATGCCACCCCCTCTCCCTCCACTTACGGATCATCGCCACATTGGCTACCCAATAGTAGCCACTCCGATTCGGCAACGCCAGCCCTCCTATATCTCTGCTACGCTCCAGGAACTCCCTCCTTAACCTCGGGGTCTTACTCGCCCACACAAATCCCATAATGCTCCTGCTTACCCTCTTAAAGAAGGCCTTGGTAATCACAATTGGGAGGCATTGGAATACAAAAAGAAACCTCGGGAGGACCACCATTTTAATCGACTGTACCCTACCCGCTAGCGAGAGTGGCAACATGTCCCACCTTTTAAAGTCCTCCTCCATCTGTTCCACCAGCCGTGTCAAATTAAGTTTGTGCAGTGCCCCCCAGCTCCTAGCTACCTGGATCCCCAAGTATCGAAAGCTCCTTTCCGCCCTCCTCAGCGGTAGGTCGTCTATCCCTCTTCCCTGATCCCCCGGATGCACCACAAAGAGCTCGCTCTTTCCCACATTGAGCTTATAGCCCGAGAAGTCTTGTTCATCAATTTCTACTCGGTAGGCAAGCCTACAATGCAGTCCTACTGAAATCCATTTGGCTCTAATAAATTAACGCAAGTTCCCCTCCAACAAGTGGAGAAGGCATTCTGTCGAGCATGTACCTCCGCCATGGTGTTAACTCAACATCAAGAACTTCCATCTCAGTGGCAAAGGTGACAAATTGCACTATTGCAGCGGAGACAATTCACCTCATCTCCCAATATTAACCGATCCTTTCAAAAAGAATTTCAGGTTCCACATCACCTCCAAAAACTAATCTTCTTCCTTCCCCGTGTATGTAGTTTTGTTGGAATCCATCCATTCCTGTGTATGTAGTTTTAGGACAAAGAATACAGCAGAGGAACAGGCCCTTCGGCCCTCCAAGCCTGCGCCGATCATGTGTCCGATCTAGACCAACCACCTGTATCCTTCTATTCCCAGTCTGTTCATGTGTCTATCTAGATAAGTTTTTAATAGTCACTAACGAAGGGCAGCACAGTGGCACAGTGGGTTAGCCCTGCTGCCTCACGGCGCTGAGGTCCCAGGTTCGATCCCGGCTCTGGGTCACTGTCCATGTGGAGTTTGCACATTCTCCCAGTGTTTGCGTGGGTCTCGCCCCCTCAACCCAAAGATGTGCAGGGTAGGTGGATTGGCCACACTAAATTGCCCCTTAATTGAAAAAAATGAATTGGGTACTCTACATTTATTTTTAAAAGTATTTGCAATAAGTTTTTTTTTTTTAAAGTTGCTAACGTATCTGCCTCACTTGGCAGTGCATTCCAGGCCACCACCACCCTGTGTAAAAAAAACCTCCCCCATAAATCTCCACTGAACCCACCCCCCTCACCTTGAACTTGTGCCCCCTTGTAATTGTCATTTCCGCCCAGGGAAAAAGCCTCCAACTGTTCACCCTAGCTATACCCCTCAATTTTATAAACGTCTATCAGGTCTCCCCACAGCTTCAGTCTTTCTAGGGAGAACAATCCCAGTTTATTCAATCTCTCCTCATAGCTAATTTTCACAGTAACGTCATTGCAGTGTCTGTAGTTTTGTTGACATTTGAAATATATTGCTTACAAATAGACAAAGACTAACAAACAGGAACAGAAACCATTGCCTGTGCCTGCACCCGCTTTCAGTGGCAAAGGTAAGAGCTAACAGAATTGTTCCCACCAACTCCCCAACTGCAGCCACCACTCGCACAATTTTTTGGTGAAAATATATCCAACATTGCAACTGGTATCACTACTCAAATTGATTTTACTATAGCCTGCACAGAATGATTTGATTACAAACAAGACTCAGCACTTTGATTTAGTCATCGAATAGAAAACATGTAATACTGTTAATATTGTAAGCATATCTACCCAGAACTACCCAAATAGATTCAAAATGTGGAATTTAGCACCAAATTGAATAACATTAGAATGAGCGCGAACTTTGGAGGCGTAAGCAAATTAACATAAAGTGGAACAAAGTTGAAAGGAAGTCTGCAATAAACATTAAATGGATACTCAGCAAAACAGAATAGGGTAGGTTGGTTAAGATTTGTTTCAGTGTTCCATAATAAAGGAGAAAATCAGCACTTTGTTAGAAATGGATGCTTGGTTGTGATAGGATCCAACTTGCAGTAAGGGTTCCAGCACTTATTCCGAAACTGCAAGTTTAAAAAAAAAATTCATTCATGTCGGCATCACTGGCAACACCAGCATTTAATGCCCACTGCAAATTGCCCTTGGGCAAATGGTGTTGTTTCCGTTCTTGAACCTCTAATCCCTGTGGTGCAAGGAACCGGAGGAAGGAGCAGCGCTCCGAAAGCTAGTGACATCGAAACAAACCTGTTGGACTTTAACCTGGTGTTGTAAGACTTCGTACTGTGTAAGTAATACACAGTGCTGTTTGGGAGGGAGCTCGAGAAATTTGGTCCAGCAACAGTGAAAAACAGCAATACATTTCCAATTCAGGATGGTGTGCAATTTAGAGAGAAACTTTCAAGCATGAAGAAAGTCACCATGGGGAGGTATCAGATAGTTACCACTGTTCATTAATAAATTCCACCACAAAACAGGTGCCAGATATTGTAGAACCGCACGAGGGGGGGGGGGGGGGGGGCACGATAGCTCAGTGGTTAGCACGTTGCTTCACAGCTCCAGGGTCCCAGGTTTGAATACCAGCTTGGGTCACTGTCTGTGCGGAGTCTGCACATTCTCACCCTGTCTGCGTGGGTTTCCTCTGGGTGCTCCGGTTTCCTCCCACAATCCAAAGATGTGCAGGTTAGGTGGATTGGCAATGCTAAATTGCCCTGAGTGTCCACAAAAAGTTAGGTGGGGTTATGGGGATAGGGTGGCGGTGTGGGCTTAGGTAGGCTCTTTCCAAGGGCCGGTGCAGACTCGATGGGTCGAATGGCCTTCTGCTGCACTGTAAATTCTATGAGTTGGTCTGATACCTGCATCCAACTGCTGGTATAGAATCACAATGGTTACAGAGCTGATAGAGAATATTCAGCCCATTGCAGCCCTGATAGTTCTCTGCAAATTGTCCCACGCCTCCACCAATTCTAGAGGCCCTCAAACATTTGCCTCTTCAGATGCTTATCAAATTTCCTTTGAAAGCCCCAATTACACTCCGGCAGTACATTCTGGTTTGAATCCAACTTCAGTTTTAAATTCCACGGATTCACCCCCCCCCCCCCGCCCATCTCTGGTCTAAGCCACTACCAGCACCACAAAACCCAACCTTTTTGAAGTGTCCCAATCAGGCATCCCAATTTCATGTGGAGATAAAATAGTGAGATCATCCAATAGAGAAAAGAACAAAACATCTGCAGATCCAAGACACGTCCAGAGAGGTGGGCGAGATACAACTCCTTCACAAGAAAGGTATGTTTGTATGACTAAAAGGGTACAAATTTTAGACTCCATACCCAATCAGTATCTCGAAGGTGAACCAACCTACCCTGAGTGACAGGCAGATTAAGTGGTGATAGCTACTAACATTGCTTGAAGGTACATGCAATCAAAGACTGCGACCACAAAGATTTTGTGTTGTAATTTGATTAACATTGGTGTAAACACTAGTCAACGGTCTTTCATTCTGCAAGCTGGTGTTACCGATTGCCAAAATAGTCAGGACGTGCATAACTAGGGAAACCCTGCAGCTTGCTCAGTTTAACAGTAAAAGATAATTTAGTCCTGGCTGAAATTGATGCAATGTTGGACAAGTCATAAATTGGGTTGAAAACCAGCTGTCTTCATAATTTCAAATAAATCAGGGTTAACAGGCGGCAGAACACAACACAACCAGATTTAAGATATTTTGACAGAGAAAGGCCAAAAAGACAAACCTTTAAAAGGGAACACCAAGTTTAAGGGATGACATCATTGGTAATTTTATGCATTTCATCACCTTTCAATGCATAATCCACAGACATGCAACTGAAACCTCAGTGATGCTGCAGAATTAGCCAGCCGAGTTGTTGGGTTTTGAGTATGGGATAAATGTGACTGCCTTCTTGGAGAGCAAGAATAAAATTCTTGCCTTGAAAGATACAACATTCCATTCTGCTAAAACATTGCACAGTGTTGCAAACAAATCTTGCAGATCTGTTTAAGTAGCAGAAAAAATGGGTAGAGGGCCAGCATTACCTGACCAAGAACAAGTCTGAAGTCCCTGACCCATTCCACATGCATTAGTGGGGAAATGTTAATGCAACAAAAGCAGAATACAAAAGTAAGTAATGCGAAACTTGCATTGAACCTTAATTAATCTGCAGTCTAAATATTGTATATTCTGACATGGATGTATTTCAATTTTGGCATCCAACCAGCCTCTACTCCGAACAGCAATACAAACTAATGCAAACAGAGGAAAATGGCACAGAGTTCATGGGTATTTAGCATGCCAAGTGCCCAAAAAGTACAGTTAGATTTAGGTGAATAAGGAGAACCCTTATCCAAACCTGTCCTCTTTTAAGTACAAAATGTCACAAACAATGTACACAGAATCAACATTTAAAACACATTTACAATAAAAACATTTGCTGGAGCTGCCTAGCTCTATAAATGGGGCAAAGTTCAAAAGATCACAATTAAAACAGATGAGAATTTTCAACTTAACATGTCAGATTTAGAACTTATAAATTGTGAAAAGTAACAACAGCACTCTGATGGCCAGTTGGACGAGACACAGCTCAAAATAATTTTACAAGAGGAAAACTCCCAAGTACAAAGCACATTATAAACCATCCTGTCTAAAACATGAGATCCATTACCTATCTTATATATTCAAATAAACAGCTGTTTTGAGCATTAGGAGCAAGTGTGCATGATGAATGCCTCATCTGAAGGAAAAATGGTCACTTCCCTTCATGTATCACAAACAAAATCTATTTCAACTCATTTTTCAATCAATATCCTAGCACCAATTTCAACAGATTTCTAGTTATCAAAATATAGATAAAAATTAGGTGTGGAAATTTAATGGCAATAGGGATTAAAAATCTCAATGGCTGTCTAAAAGCAAATTAAAATCAAACCTGTTAATCAAACCTGTTAAAATCAAATCTGTATTTCTGCTCCATAGGGGCAGCACGGTAGCCTTGTGGATAGCACAATTGCTTCACAGCTCCAGGGTCCCAGGTTCGATTCCAGCTTGGGTCACTGTCTGTGCGGAGTCTGCACATCCTCCCAGTGTGTGCGTGGGTTTCCTCCGGGTGCTCCGGTTTCCTCCCACAGTCCAAAGATGTGCAGGTTAGGTGGATTGGCCATGATAAATTGCCCTTAGTGTCCAAAATTGCCCTTAGTGTTGGGTGGGGTTACTGGGTTATGGGGATAGGGTGGCGGTGTTGACCTTGGGTAGGGTGCTCTTTCCAAGAGCCGGTGCAGACTCGATGGGCCGAATGGCCTCCTTCTGCACTGTAAATTCTATAAGCAATCATTAGCAGTGATTTTTATTTTGGTTTATTGTGATGCATGCTCCCAAGTAAAACAGCTGCACATCTAATTGGGTTTGAACCTATCTTGCTCCCTCACTTTATTGACTATTGTACCATTAGTCATCTAGATCCCACTTGGGAATGCCCTCCCTAAACCCACCCATCACCACTAAAGCCCACGCTTGGCACACCTTCCAAATCTCTCTGGATCAGCATGTCCCCCCTCCAAACAGTTCTGAAACACTTGAGGATGTTATCAACATTTTTTAAAAATATATATATTTATTAAAGTTTTTTAACACAATTTTTCTCCCTTACAAACAATACCCCCCCCCCCCCCCCCGTAACAACAAAAAAACAAGAAATTGCGCAGAGCAAGATATATACATGGCAAAATGATATATTTACACAGCTTTGTACACTGGCCCTCACCCGTACGTGGCAGTTTCCCAACCCTTCATGTTATCTCTTGCTCATCCACCCTCCCAGGTAGTCCCCCCCCCCCCCCCCCCCCCGCAATGGTTCGATCGCCAATGCGAACAACAAGGGGGACAGGGGGCACCCCTGCCTCGTCCCTCGGTACAGTCGAAAGTACTCCGACCTCCGCCGGTTCGTCACTACACTCACCATCGGGGCTCTGTAAAGGAGCTTAACCCAATTGATAAACACTACCCCGAACCCAAACCTACGCAGCACCTCCCAGAGGTACGCCCACTCTACTCGGTCAAAGGCCTTCTCCGCGTCCATAGCTGCCACTATCTCCGCCTCTCCCTCCTCCGATGGCATCATTATCACGTTTAAGAGCCGCCGCACATTGGTGTTTAGCTGCCTACCCTTTACAAATCCTGTCTGGTCCTCATGAATCACCCCCGGGACACAGTCCTCGATCCTCGTGGCCAGCACTTTTGCCAGCAACTTTGCATCCACATTGAGGAGCGACCTGTACGATCCACATTGCAGTGGGTCCTTGTCCCGCTTTAGGATCAAAGAAATTGTCGCTTCCGACATTGTCGGGGGGCAGGGTCCCCTCCTCTCTTGCCTCATTAAAGGTCCTCACCAGTAGCGGGGCCAACAGGTCTGCGTACTTCCTGTAGAACTCCACCAGGAATCCGTCCGGTCCCTTCCCCGCCTGCATGCTCCCCAAACCCTTGCTCAGCTCCTCCAACCCAATTGGTGCCCCCAAACCAGCCACCTCTTGCTCCTCCACCCTCGGGAATCTCAGCTGATCTAGGAATCGTCTCATCCCCTCTTCCCCCGCTGGGGGCTGGGATCTGTACAGCTCTTCATAAAAGGCCTTGAATACCTCGTTTATTTTCATTGCACTCCGAACCGTGGCTCCCCTTCCATCTTTGACTCCCCCTATTTCCCTCGCTGCCATCCTCTTACGGAGCTGGTGTGCCAGCATCCGACTAGCCTTTTCCCCATACTCGTAGGTCGCCCCCTGCGCTTTCTTCCACTGTGCCTCTGCCTTCCCTGTGGTCAACAGGTCAAACTCCGTCTGGAGCCGTCGTCTTTCCCCAAGTAATCTTTCCTCCGGGGCCTCTGCGTATCTCCTGTCCACTCTCAAAATCTCCCCCACTAACCTCTCCCTTTCCATACCCTCTGTCTTCTCCCTATGAGCCCTAATGGAAATTAGCTCTCCCCTGATCACCGCCTTCAACGCTTCCCATACCACCCGCACCTCCCCGTTGTCGTTGGCCTCCAAGTACCTTTCGATACACCCCCTCACCTTCCCACACACCACCTCGTCCGCCAGCAGTCCCACATCCAGCCGCCACAACGGGCGTTGGTCCCTCACCTCTCCCAGCTCCAGTTCCACCCAGTGCGGGGCATGGTCCAAAACGGCTATAGTCGAATACTCCGTCCCCTCCAACCGCGGGACGAGCGCCCTACCCAGAACAAAGAAATCTACCCGGGAGTAGGCTTTGTGTACATGGGAGAAGAAAGAAAATTCCCTGGCCTGCGGCCTTGCAAACCACCATGGGTCCACTCCCCCCATCTGATCTATAAACCCCCATAGTAACTTGGCCGCCGCTGGCCTCTTTCCAGTCCTTGATTTGAAGCGGTCCAGTGCTGGATCCAACACTGTATTGAAGTCCCCTCCCATTATCAGGCCTCCTATCTCCAGGTCCGGAATGCGCCCCAACATTCGCTTCATGAATCCTGCATCATCCCAGTTCGGGGCGTATACGTTTACCAACACCACCCACGTCCCTTGCAGCCTACCGCTCACCATTACATATCGCCCTCCATTGTCCGCTACAATAGTCTTGGCCTCAAATGACACCCGCTTTCCCACCAATATTGCCACCCCTCTATTCTTCGCGTCCAGTCCAGAGTGGAATATCTGTCCTACCCATCCCTTTCTTAACCTGACCTGGTCTGCCTTCAGTCCTTTTAAGTGCGCGAACACTCAAGCCCTCTTCACCGGCCCATTCAGGCCCTTCACATTCCACATTATCAGCCGGATTGGAGGGGCTCTCACCCCCCCCCACGCCCCGCTGACTAGCCATCTCCTTTTCTGGGCCAGTCCCGTGTCCACGCCTCCCTCACCCTCCAGTCCCCCAGAGGGGGGACCCCCGTCACGACCACCTCGTGTCCCATTCCCTTTCGGCCAGTGCAGCAGCAACCCTCCCCTCCGCTAGACCCCTGTCCAGCTTTTTTGCTCCCCCCATGTCACTCCCGTAAGTCAGCTGACGCCTGCTGACCCCGGCTTCCGCTGCCGTCCCATTGACCTCCCCGCGTGGGAGTCTCCCAATCCATATGTATTCCTTAGTTCCCCTTCCCGCGTGCGGGAAAAAAACCCGCGCTTTCCAAAGCCCGCTCCGCCCCCTCTGGCGCAGTTCCTGTCGCGGCCTTGTCTCTCTCCCCCAGCCCATGTAACATTTCCTGCGCGTGATTGACCCCCTATATACAACAACCATCACACATCAAACCCCAAAACACCCACCCCACCCTCACAAACCCTCAGTTAGAGTCCAACTTTTCGGCTTGTACAAAGGTCCACGCCTCTTCAGGCGTTTCGAAGTAATAGTGTTGGCCCTTGTATGTGACCCACAGTCATGCTGGCTGCAGCATTCCGAATTTCACTTCTTTCCGGTACAATGCCGCTTTGGCCCGGTTGAAACCCGCTCCCCGCTTTGCAACCTCCGTGCTCCAGTCCGGGTATATTCGGATCTTTGCATTGTCCCACTTACTGCTCCGCTCCTTCTTGGCCCATCTCAGGACCCACTCTCTGTCCGTGAACCGGTGGAACTTCACCACCATCGCCCTTGGCGGCTCATTTGCCTGGGGCTTCTTCGCCAGCACCCGATGTGCCCTGTCCAACTCCAGCAGCCTCGAAGGGGCCTTCGTGCCCATCATCGCCTCGAGCATCGTGCTCGCGTATGCCCCGGCAGCAGCCTCCTCCACTCCCTCAGGGAGACCCAGGATTCGCAGATTCTTTCTCCTCGACCTGTTCTTCAGGTCTTCCGAGTCTTCCCACCCACCTCTTGTGTAGCGCCTTGTTCTGCTCCACTCTCACCGCCAGGCCCACGAGCTTGTCCTCGTTCTGACTGACTCTTTTCTGTACCTCCTGGATCTTAGCTTCGTGGGCCTTCTGCGTGATCCAGAGTCCTTCAATTGCCGAAAGCATAGGCGCCAACATCTCTTTGCGCATCTCCTTGCGCTGCTCCTCGAAGCACCGCTTGATGAACTCCTGCAGCTCCCCTTTGTCCCTGGCCGCCACCATTTTGTTTTCTTTCCCTCGCTTCTCCCGTTGCTCCAGTGCCGCTCCTTTGGCCGTTACACTTCTGGTCCGTTTCATAGAAGTTGGCAGTGTTTGCTTCACCAGTCTGCCCCAAAAAGTCTATGGAAACTCCTGAAAAAGGTCGGAGAGTTGGCTCCAGACGGGAGCTGCCGAATGCGCGACCTACTCCTCCATGGCCGCCACCAGAAGCCTCGTCCCGGCTTCTTCAATGGCCCTGGTAGATCTTTTCACAGTTGTTCCCTCTGCTGCTAGAATTCACCTTTGATAGAGTCAAGCCAGATTGCAGCTTTAAGCTTGCCCTTCCCCCGCCTGCATGCTGGCAGAGGCCCTCGTCTACTGCTGCAGCTCAAGCCAAATCTTTCACTGTTTCTGCCGGGTCTGGTAGCCAAAAGACACAACACTCCTGGGGGACACTGTCAGGGGAATGCTGCAGCCTTCTTCCCACACCGGGAAATGGCAAACAAATGTCATGGGGGCCCTGTAAAAGAGCCCAAAAGTCCGTTCCAAGCGGGAGCTGCCGAATATGCAACCTAGCTCTGCATAGCCACACCCGGAAGTCAGATGTTATCAACATTAAAGACACTATAGGCTATTACTGCTGTTTTTAATAAATGCTCAATTTATTATGATTGCCAAAACTTCCAACTAGTTACTTCGCAGAGTACAATGAACTAGGTGGATAAAAAAGATCTGCTCCCATCTTTGCATAATATTGTGCATCCTCAGGATGCCAAAACACTAAGTCTATTTGGATATGGCCAATTTTTATAATAATAATAATAATAGCTTGTCACAAGTAGACTTCAACGAAATTACCATGAAAAGCAGATGGTCAAATAAACAGATGGTCTGTTTTGGAGGTGTTGGTTGAGATAGTTGGCTAGACTTCAAGAAGCTTCCATACGGCTTTACAATCGCACAATGAGATCATTACATCCAACTTTGCAGAGGGCCTTCGTCCAATGTCATATCCAGAAAACTACACTTCCATCAAAGTCAGGCAAAATGCTACGGCTAAAGCCAATAATGTCTCTTACAAAGCAGCAATGATGGTGTGTGTTGAAGGGGAAGAGAGGGAATAGAAACAGGAGAGATTGAAGGAGGAACATAATTCAACATCATTTTAAAGGATAAAAAGACAACTGTATAAACAATTTCAGAACATCCCAGCATACTTTGTAACCATAAGCAATTTTTGAAATACAGCCATGCAGGAATCATGACAGCTAATTTGAATAGAGCTAGATCCCAGTTGTGATAAATGATAACCTGCTGGTTGTGGGGTAAATATTCTTCAGGAAACATGGTATATTTAATACTGGCTCACTTTTTTAAAAAAAATTACCCTGATAATGTAAAAAAAAAACAGATTATCTCAGATAAACAGATCTGGGGAAGAACAGTTCAATTTTAAGATGCAGGCAATTCGGAATCCCTTAATCAGAGGGAAGCTGAGTCATTGAGTACCCCCCTCCCAACAAAATTTAAAAATGTAGGCCCAAATATATATTTTTCACCTGCATAGCATCAATTTATCTGGAACAGGAAAGCAACACCACATGGCTAACAAAAACAATGACTTATCCTCGCTACTTGCAAGTAACGCTGGGTACCCGTTAGTAACCTTAAATCGGATAACTTTACGTTGATGGGCAGGATTAATTATTATTTCCCAATTCGTGGGTTAAGGAGGAAGAGAAATGCAGTTATTGCCCTCTTACATATATATGTGGATGATACCCTGGGTCACCATCGCTCCACGTATTGTTCACATTCCTTGGTATAATTCTCCCCCCACCCTCCTAAAAAAAAAATGACTCCTACTGCGGGCAAGACCGGGTCCCATGTCTAAGCGTCGTCGAGACGTTAACACTCGGAAGTAAGGTTCACTTTTTTGGTGCATTGGGATGGCGGTGCACAGCGAGGAAAGCCTCGGGGGCGGGTACCCTTCCCCTCGACAACTACTGTCATCGTTCCGCCATTTCTGAAGCAGCTCCGACCAGGCGCCCCCCACAAAAAAAAAAGAGGTACATCAAAATGGATCCTGTCGGCTGCTCCTTTCGACGGACAGTGTCCCCAGAGCCCACGTTACCGCCACACGGGCCGGGAGGGATATAAGCGGAGACCGGCTGCTTGAAGGCATTGACTCCCCGGGGGGGGGGGGGCAAAAGAGGAGGGAAGCAGAGGAGGTCTCGAGTAAAGCCGGGGCCGGCTTCGGGGTGTGGGCCGGGCCGGGTACACGGGGGGGGGGGGGGGGGGGGGGGTAGCGGGTCGGTTATCCGGGGGGGGGGGGGGGGACACGACGACGACAACGACACTAATCAACGGGAAACATGGAAACCTCTCCGGGGATGTGGAAGATCAAAGCTCGAACCCCGGGCTAACGGCCGCCTCCCTAAAACTCACCTTCCAACAACCTCTGAATGATGCTATCTATATTCAGCTTGTCTATATCCGCCATGGTTTAGGGCAGTGATTGGGGAGTTACTGCCTGCCTCTCTCTCTCTCTATAGCCGCTCCTTCCCTCGCTTCTCCGCTTTCCTTTCTCCTCCCGAGGTCTCTCCTTTTTTTAAAAAAAAATCCACACAAAAAGATGGCGTCACCGCTCGGCGGAAGGATACCAGGGCCGGGCCCCGAACTACTTATTCGGCTTCTGGCGCCTTACTCCCTCTCTGTGTCCTTTTTCTAATGCACATGCGCGCTGCACGTGCTCGGTCCAACCAAGTCCCTCTTTGTCTTGGCCATCTTTTCGCATCGGCAGCCTGCAATGTAAAGAGTTGCTGCCGCTTAATATGATCTGGTGCACCTTCCATCTGATTAAAAATTGCATAAAGTTACATTTCTCCGTTCTCTTAGCCTAAGCAAAATAATATTAAAGTATCAGGTGTTTTTGAGTTTGCCCCCCCCCCCCCCCCCCCGCCATATTCACGGAGCGAACAAGCACGTTCCGATAGGAAAAGTGCCCTGCCCAACAACTAAACTCTTACCCGAGTGTTGATCAGACTTCAGGGAACACACATTGTTGATGACAAAGTATATCATCCATGTCCCAGTAAATCCCAGCTTGTGTGTCAGAGATTCATATGGACTCAATTCTAACTCCTGTGCGAGTGAATGGGTTTTGAGGGAGTTGAAATCTTGCCCTCTGTGGACTCCCGAAACATTAAAAAGAGGTTATTTGTCCCGTCATGCTTGTGCTGGATCTTTGAAAGAGCTTCCAATTGTGCATTCCCCTGCTCTTTCCTCACAGCCTTGCAAGTTGTCCCCCTTCAAGTACTTGTCAAATTAAAAAAGTTACCACTGCATCTGCTTCCACCACCTTTCCAGGCAGTACATTCCAGAACACAACAGCATATGGCATATAAAGAGTCACAACTTGCCTTTGGTTATTTTGCAAATTAATCTATGTCCTTGAGTTACTAACCATTCTGGCATCGAAAACAATTTCTCCTTATTTGCTCTATCAAAACCCTTCATGATATTGAACACCTCAATGCTCTAAGGAGAATGATTACAGTGTGTCTAGTTTCTCTCCAAGGCTTCACATCCTTCCTAAAGTATGGTGCCCAAATTGAACACAATATTCAAGTTGGGGGCCTAACCAGTATTTTATAAAGCGTAGCTTCCTTCCTACTTTGTTCCCATATTTAAAAAGCCAAGGATTCCAGATACCTTTTTACTAGCCTTCCCAACTTGTTATGCTACCTTCAAAGATTTGTGTATTTGTGCACCCATAGGTCTCTCTATACCTGCACCCCCTTTAAAATTGTACCTTTCAGCTTATATTGCTCTTCTCATTCTTCCTACCAAAAAGAATCATTTCACTCTTCTCTGCATTAAATTTTGTCCGCCTGGTGGTCATCCATTTGGCCAGTCTAAGTTCTCCTGATTTCAGCTGCTCACTGAGTTTTTCTGATATGCAAACTTTGTATTAATACCCTGTATTCCCACATCCAGGTCATAAACATGTGTCAAAAAGAGCAGTGGTCCTAATACCAACCTCAAGTTAGAGAAACAACCATTCGCCACCAGTTTCTGCTTTTGGTCTCTTAGCCAATTTTGTTCCACACTGCCACTGTCTCTTTAATCCCATGGGCTTCAACTCTGTTAATGTGTCTATCTTGTATTAATTTATAAAATGTCTTTTTAAAGTTCATTTACACACCAACCCTCTGTTACTTCATCAATGAACTCAATCAAGTTAGTCAAACATGATTTGCCTGTAACAAATCCATGTTGGTTGTCATTGATTAGCCCATGTGGGGTAGGGGGAAGAAGTGTGAGCAGTGGCCAGCTGCCATCTGCAGCATTATTGTGGAACTAGAAAGAGCAGGAACATTCTGCTCCATAAACAGGTAAGTAAAACATTTCTTGTGAACTATTTTGGTGGCAGAATCTAACAGTCCTTTTGAAGATTGTTAGTTTGGCTGATCTGGTGCCGAGAAAGCTGACTGCAGTCAGATGCTGGCACATCAGCTCCGTAAGAGGATGGCAGCGAGGGAAATAGGTGGAGTCAAGGATGACAGGGGAACTACTGTGCGGAGTGCGGTGAAAGTGAATGAGGCATTCAAGGCCTTTTACGAGGAGCTGTATAGGTCCCAGCCCCCAGGGGGAAAAGAGGGGATGAGACGATTCTTGGACCAACTGAGGTTCCCGAGGGTGGAGGAGCAGGAGGTGGCTGGTTTGGGGGCGCCAATTTGGGCGGAGGAGCTGGTTAAAGGACTGGGGAGCATGCAGGCAGGGAAGGCCCCGGGGCCGGATGGGTTCCCGGTGGAGTTTTATAGGAAGTATGTAGACCTGTTAGCCCCGTTGCTGGTAAGGACCTTCAATGAAGCAAGGGAGGGGGGGACCCTGCCCCCGACAATGTCGGAGGCGACGATCTCTTTGATCTTGAAGCGGGATAAGGACCCACTGCAATGCGGGTCGTATAGACCGATCTCGCTCCTCAACGTAGATGCTAAGTTGCTGGCAAAACTGTTGGCTACGAGGATTGAGGACTGTGTCCCAGGGGTGATTCACGAGGACCAGACAGGATTCGTAAAGGGTAGGCAGCTAAATACCAATGTGCGAAGGCTCCTAAATGTGATAATGATGCCATCGGTGGAGGGAGAGGCGGAGATAGTGGCAGCCATGGACACGGAGAAGGCCTTTGACCGAGTAGAGTGGGAGTATCTCTGGGAAGTGTTGAGGAGGTTTGGGTTCGGGGGAGGGTTTATTAGTTGGGTTAAGCTCCTGTATAGAGCCCCGGTGGTGAGTGTGGTCACGAACCGGCGGAGGTCGGAGTATTTCCGGCTGTATCGAGGGACGAGGCAGGGGTGCCCCCTGTCCCCTCTGCTGTTTGCATTAGCAATTGAACCTTTGGCCATGGCGTTAAGGAAGTCGGGGAAATGGAAGGGGGTGGTCCGAGGGGGAGAGGAACATCGAGTGTCGCTGTACGCAGACGACCTGTTGCTGTATGTGGCGGATCCAGTGGAGGGGATGGTTGAGGTCATGCAGATCCTAAGGGAATTTGGAGACTTCTCGGGCTATAAGCTCAATGTGGGAAAGAGTGAGCTCTTTGTGGTGCATCCGGGGGATCAGGGAAGAGGGATAGACGACCTACCGTTGAGGAGGGCGGAAAGGAGCTTTCGATACTTGGGGATTCGGGTAGCTAGGAGCTGGGGGGCATGGCACAAACTTAATTTGACGCGGCTGGTGGAACAGATGGAGGAGGACTTTAAAAGGTGGGACATGTTGCCACTCTCGCTGGCGGGCAGGGTACAGTCGATTAAAATGGTGGTCCTCCCGAGGTTTCTTTTTGTATTCTAATGCCTCCCAATTGTGATTACCAAGGACTTCTTTAAGAGGGTAAGCAGGAGCATTATGCGATTTGTGTGGGCGAGCAAGACCCCGAGGGTAAGGAGGAGGTTCCTGGAGCATAGCAGAGATAGAGGAGAGTTGGTGTTGCCGAATTTGGGAGGCTACTACTGGGCAGCCAACGTGGCGATGATCCGTAAGTCGGTGATGGAGGGAGAGGGGGGGGCGTGGAAGAGGTTGGAGATGGCGTCCTGCAAAGGAACGAGCCTGGGGGCGCTGGTGACAGCACCGCTGCCGCTCTTGCCGACAAGGTACACCACGAGCCCGGTGGTGGCGGCAAGGCTAAAGATCTGGGGGCAGTGGAGACGACATAGGGGAGCGATGGGAGCCTCGGTGTGGTCCCCAATCAGGGATAACCATCGGTTTGTCCCAGAAAGGATGGACGGGGGTTTCAGAGCTGGCATCGGGCAGGGTTTAGAAGAATGGGGGACCTGTTCATCGATGGGATGTTTGGGAGCTTAGGGGCGCTGGAGGAGAAATTTGGACTACCCCCGGGAAATGCCTTCAGGTACATGCAAGTGAGGGCGTTTGTGAGGCGGCAGGTGAGGGAATTCCCACTGCTCCCGGCACAGGGGATTCAAGACAGGGTGATTTCGGGCGTATGGGTCGGGGAGGGCAAGGTGTCGGCGATATACCAGGAGATGAAAGAAGAGGGGGAGGCTTTGGTAGAGGAGCTGAAAGGTAAATGGGAAGAGGAGCTGGGGGAGGAGATTGAGGGGCTGTGGACTGATGCCCTAAGTAGGGTTAATTCCTCGTCCTCATGTGCCAGGCTTAGCCTGATACAGTTTAAGGTAGTTCACAGAGCGCATATGACGGGGGCGAGGCTGAGTAGGTTCTTTGGGGTGGAGGACAGATGTGGGAGGCGCTCAGGAAGTCCGGCGAACCATGTCCATTAGTTTTGGTCATGCCCGGCACTGGAGGGGTTCTGGAGGGGAGTTGCGGGAACAGTATCTAAGGTGGTGAAAGTCCGGGTCAAGCCATGCTGGGGGCTAGCACTATTTGGAGTAGTGGACGAGCCGGGAGTGCAGGAGGTGAAAGAGGCCGGCATTCTGGCCTTTGCGTCCCTAGTAGCCCGGTGAAGGATCTTGTTAATGTGGAAAGAGGCGAAGCCCCCAGCGTGGAGGCCTGGATAAATGATATGGCAGGGTTTATCAAGTTGGAGAGGATAAAGTTTGCCTTGAGAGGGTCCGCGCAGGGGTTCTACAGGCGGTGGCAACTGTTCCTAGACTATCTCGCGGTTAGAAGGTCGGGCAGCAGCAGCAGTAACCCGGGGGGGGGGATATCTTTCTTGGGGAGGGGGGGAGGGGGAAGGGGGGCTTTTCTGGGGGGCATTTGAGCAAGAAAATACATGAATTATCTGGAAAACTGATATGTACGGGAGGGATCCAATGTACAAAGTTCTGTAACAGATTGACTTGCCATGTTCATGTCTTGCTATGCAAGCTTTCTTTCTTTTGTGTTACGGGGGTTGTTTGTATGGTTGAAAATTTTGTTTAAAAATTCTTAATAAACATATTTTTTTTAAAAAGAGAAAGCTGACTGCAGGATGGTCAGCACACAACCAATATAGGAAAGGACCTGAAAATCTTAGACCTCTGATCTACACAGGCAGTGGGCAGAATCCTTGTTTTAGGTGGACATGTATGATGAGTAGAAGGTTCCCTAATCTATACAGTGTGATGCAAACCTGCTACTGAATGAGCAAATGCTCACATCGAAAAATATTGGATCCTTCATCATGGTTTTTGTGTGAAAAGCTGATGCTGCACTTTCCAGTTCCTCATCCAATAATTCTAACATATATTAACAAATGGAACAATAGTTTATCTGCCTGGTGTTATATATTTGGAAAGGTTTATTCCAATAGCTTGATTGGGGGATGAATATTCAATCCAGTAATATTTTCTTTTTAAACTTATTACTTTTTGTATTCATTCTCGGGTTTGCATGTCACTGGCACTTCTACATGTATTACCTAACCTGAATAGCCCTGGGAAGGTGGTGGTAGACATTCTTTGTGAACAATTTCAATCTGATGTGGAGATGCCGGTGTTGGACTGAGGTGGGTGTGGCAATACCAGGTATTGCAGTACCTGAGAGGTGGATGCCTATTGGCTAGATCTAAGAGTCTACCATTGGCTAACGTACATAGCTCCACCCTGAGAGGCGGGGTATAAGAACCAATGCTGTCCCAGCAGCCTTCACTTTCTGTATCGAAGCTGCTGGGTACAGTTCTAGCTGATTAAAGCCTATTAGTTATGACTCGCCTTGTCTCGAGAGTAATTGATTGTGCATCAGTGGGCACAGTAAGAAGTCTTACAAAACCAGGTTAAAGTCCAACTGGTTTATTTGGAATCACTAGCTTCCGTAGCGCAGCTCCTTCATCGGGTGAGTGATGAGATAGGTTACACAAACACAGCATATAAAGACAAAGCCAATGATACAAGATGATACTTTGAATATGAGTCTTTGCAGGTAATTAAGTCTTTACATGTGCAGATGGTGCGACTGGAGAGAAGGATTATCACAGTTTAAAGAGGTGTGAATTGTCTCAAGACAGGAGAGTTGGTAGGATTTTGCAAACCCAGGCCAGATGGTGGGGGGTTAAATGTAGTGAGACATTTAAGGTCCCGGTTGAGGCCGTACTCATGCGTGCACAACTTGGCTATCAGTTTCTGCTTGGCGATTCTGCGTTGTCCTGCGTCCTGAAGGCCACCTTGGAGAACGCTTACCCGAAGATCAGAGGCTGAATGCCCTTGGCTGCTGAAGTGTTTCCTGACTGGTAGGGAACATTCCTGCCTGGTGATTATCGCGCGATGTCCGTTCATCCGTTGTCGCAGCAGCTGCATGGTCTCGCCAATGTACCACGCCTCGGGAAATCCTTTCCTGCAGCGTATGAAGTAGACAAACTTGGCTGAATCGCACAAGTATGTACCGTGTACCTGGTGGGTGGTGTTCTCACGTATAATGGTGGTATCCATGTCGATGATCTGGCACGTCTTGCAGAGGTTGCCATGGCAGAATTGTGTGATGTCGTGGTTGCTGTTCTCCTGAAGGCTGGGTAGTTTGCTGCAAACAATGGTCTGTTTGAGGTTGCGCAGTTGTTTGAAGGCAAGTAGTGGGGGTGTGGGGCTGGCCTTGGCAAGATGTTCATCTTCATCAATGACGTGTTGAAGGCTCCGAAGAAGATGTTGTAGTTTCTCCGCTCCGGGGAAGTACTGGATGATGAAGGGTACTCTGTCGGTTATGTCCCGTGTTTATCTTCTGAGAAGGTCGGAGCGTTTGTTTGCTGTGGCGCATTGGAACTGTTGATCGATAAGTCGAGTGCTATATCCCGTTCTTACGAGCGCGTCTTTCAGCGTCAGGATATGTCCGTTACGTACCTCCTCGTCTGAGCAGATGCCGTGTATACGGAGGGCTTTTCCACAGGGGATGGCTTCTTTAATGTGTTTAGGGTGGAAGCTGGAGAAGTGGAGCATCATGAGATTATCCGTGGGCTTGCGGTAAAGCGAAGTGCTGAGGTGACCATCCTTGATGGAGATGTGTGTCCAAGAATGAACATACATAGAACATACAGGGCAGAAGGAGGCCATTCAGCCCATCGAGTTTGCACCGACCCACTTAAGCCCTCACTTCCACCCTATCCCCGTAACCCAATAACCCCTCCTAAACTTTTTGGTCACTAAGGACAATTTATCATGGCCAATCCACCTAACCTGGATGTCTTTGGACTGTGGGAGAAAACCGGAGCACCCGGAGGAAACCCACGCAGACAGGGGGAGAATGTGCAGTCTCCGCACAGACAGCGACTCAGCAGGGAATCGAACCTGGGACCCTAGCGCTGTGAAGCCACAGTGTTAATCACTTGTGCTACCGTGCTGCCCTCACCGATTCTGGAGAGTCGTCCATGGTGAGTCTGATGGTGGGATGGAACTTATTGATGTCATCGTGCAGTTGGATCAGTGATTCTTCGCTGTGGATCCAACTGAAAAAAATGTCATCGATGTATCTGGTGTATAGCGTCGGTTGACGGTCCTGTGCGGTGAAGAGGTCTTGTTCGAACTTGTGCATGAAGATGTTGGCGTATTGAGGTGGTGTATTTAAATCTGCACGTTGAATGTTTTCAGAATAATGTTCGGATTTTGATCTAATATTGATGGGGGAATGGCAATATATGTGCAAGTCAGAATTACTCGGCGGGCAACTTGGAGGTATTCCCATCCGGCTATATGTTTTTCTAGTTGGCAAAATTTGTAGGTTTGTTGGATGCAATCAAAGAAGCCTTAAAGAATTGTTGCACTGCATCCTGTAGACAAACACACAGCAGCATTAGTGCACTGGTGGTGGAGAGTTTAGGTGTTTATGCTAGTGGGTGAGATGCTGATCAAACAGACTGATTTGACCTGAATGAAATTGAGCTCCTAAGTCAGCTACACCCATCGAGGTAAGTGAGAGTATTCCATTACACCCCTGAGTTGGCCTTGTAGGTGGTGGAGTGGCTTTGGAGAATGAGAAGGGAAGCCTCCCACCACAAAATTTCAGGCCTCTGATCCGTTGTGGTTTGCCCAGTTGTGCTTGTGGTCAATCAATGGTAACTCTCCCAGGCCATTGCTAGGTGTGCATTCATGACTGTAATATCATTAAGTGTCAAGAGGAGGTGATCAGGTTCTGGCTTGTTGGAGATGTCCGTTGCTTCATATTTATGAGAAGCGAATGCTACTTGCCAGTTGTCAGCCAAGCTTAAATATTTTCCAGATGGGAATGGGCTGCTTCATTATATGAGGAAATGCTAATTGAGCTCAACCCTGTACAATCATTAGTGAACAGCCCTATTTCTGACTTCATGGGCGGCACAGTGGCACCTCTGACACGGCACTGCTGGCTCACAGCGCCAGGGACACAAGTTCAATTCCAGCCTTGGGTGACTGTCTGTGTGGAGTTTGCACGTTCTCCCTGTGTCTGCGTGGGTTTCCTCTGTGTGCTCCAGTTTCCTCCCACAGTCCAAAGATGTGCAGGTTAGGTTGGGTTACGGGGATAGGGCAGGGGAGTGGGCCTAGGTAGGGTGCTCTTTAAGAGGGTCCGTGCAGATAAGCTGGGCCGAATGGCCTCGTTCTGCACTGTAGAGATTCTATGAAGGAGGAAAGATTATTGATGAAGCAACTAAAGATAGTTAGGCCTAAGTTATAGCACTGAAGAACTCGTACATCAACAGTAACATTTCAGACTCACAATAATTGCAGATGCAATTGAATGTTTACATAGGTACTTGATAGCCAGCAGCCACAATTTTCAAGAACTCATTCCAAACAGAGCCCAGGCAATTGTTTCATTGACACAACCTTAAACCATAACTTTCATTCTAAATGTCCCAGTACCCAGCCCTCACTACAATTTAAATAAAAATGCCCGGGTCACTGTCCGTGTGGAATGCACATTCTTCCCGTGTCTGTGTGGGTCTCACCCTCACAATCCAAAGATGTGCAGGGTAAGTGGATTGGCCACTCTGTTGAGGTCAACCAACCAAATAGAAGACAGGAAAACAAAGTTAGGGACAAAGCAAAAAGGGCCGCTCCTGTTAGGGGCTCTGCCTGAACGTAACAAAGATCAATGGAAACTTAAAAACATCAAATAAGAGTGCAATTAAAGGGGTCAATAAAGCACCCCAACCCCTGCGGTGCCCACCAGGCATGGAAGGCCTCGATGGTGCCCGTGGGACACTAGCTGCAGAAGATGGACAAACAGTCTGATTGGACGACCCCCTCTGTCGCCCTGTGCTTTGCCAGGCCCAGGAGCAGGTTCACAAGGAGGTCCTGCGCCTTTCTTGCCCCTTTCTGCACCTGGTGCCCATATATCAGGAGATGAAGTGCAAACAAACCCTCAACAAAAGACCTCAGAAAACTAAAAAGGGAGTGCAGCCTACAACACGCAACATAGACGTGGTCCACAGACTCCACAAGGCCACAAAAATGGCAGGCTTCTTGGACGTCCGTGAACTGGTATTGCATGGCACTGCTGCATGCAACACCCTCCACCCCAAGTCCCCATGATTGAGGGGGAGGACTTCTCCATAGAGGGACCTCCAGTGGGGACCTCTGCCTCCGGACGGCAGCATGGCATGCCATGGCGTGTCCGGGTGATGGGCAAGGGTAAGGAGGTGACTGGTGTGCAGCAGCAGCCCATACAGGAAACCCCTCCTTGCAGTGTGAAAAGGCACAGAGGGCATTTCCGCAAGGCGGCTAGGATTGTGGGGCACCAGGGGCAGCACGGTGGCGCAGTGGTTAGTTTTGCTGCCTCACGGCGCCGAGGTCCCAGGTTTGATCCCGCCTCCGAACCACTGTCCGTATGGAGTTTGCACATTCTCCACATTGGGTTTCGCCCCCCACAACCCAAAGATGTGCAGGGTAGGTGGATTGGCCAAGCTAAATTCCCCCTTGGAAAAAATGATTTAGGTACTCTAAATTTAAAGGATTGTGGGGCACCAACCTCCGAGGGAGGTGTCAGGGCCTGGGGCCAATGTGCATTCTGGCCGAGCAGGGGTTCGCCCTGACGGGATACCACCACCTGCACGTCCTCCAAGCCGCGAGGAAATTGTGTCCTGGGAGTCATCCAGCCATTTCCTCTGCCACCCAGCATGTCCCCGATCCTGGTCACCCCGGCAGACACAGCTCGCTCCTCCGCCAGCCACTCGAAATGGCATTGTGGAGGTGCGGATTCCTGAGCAGCGGCTCCCCGACGACAGCCAGACTCCTGACGGAGTGGGCGCTGAGGTGCGAGGCGACCATGCTCCAGACTTTGAGAAGGTCCTGGTAAAAGACCTGGGCAGCGACTGCAGAGGGTAACGAAGACCCTGCAGTTCTATGAACAGGAGCTGCATGTCATAATTCAAGCCATGCACCTGGCAGAAGAAATGCGTCACCAGGGCATACCATCGTGGAGGGAGCTCAATGTATAGGTATCGCTGTAAGGTCTGAAGGCGGAAGGGGGCCAGGCACACCAGCGCCTGGCCACCCTTCCTAAGCGGGAGACTCAGAACCCTAGCAGCAACTCAGTGCAGTCTCTTGTCGAAAAAGAACTCTACAAGCATTCTCTGAAGCTTTGTGACAAAGTCAGGGGGAGGGGGGTCAAGGTTACTAGCCGGTACCAGAACATGGAGGCTATCAGCTGGTTCATGACGAGATCTCACCCTTATAAGACAGCGCTCAGAACAGTCCTGTCCAGTGTCTCAAATGAGCGGTGACCTTGGCCTCCAGCTCCTGCCAGTTAGCCGGCCAGGATTCCTCAGCTGGACAAAGATGGACTCCCAAGTAGAGAAGGCTGGTCCTGATCCAGGTGAAAGGCCTGAGTTTCTCTGAGAAGGGGTCCATCTGCCATGAACCGACCAGGAGTGCAGAACATTTGGCCCAGTTGATCCTGGCAGAGGACGCGGCAGAGTACACAGCCTGGCACTCTCGCATCCCCCACAGATCAGCAGGGTTGGTGAACATGAGGAGCACATCATCAGAGGAAGCCGAGAGGACCACCCCAATGCCCGCCCCGCGCAGAACCAGTCCCAATAACTTCCTCCGCAGGGGTTACAGGTAAAGCTCCATGCAAATAGAATAGAGTTGGCCAGACCCAGGAGGAGAGACTGGGTAGCTCCCGCTCAAGAGGGTGGAGAGGAGCTTTCGGTACCTGGGTATACAGGTGGCTAGGAATTGGGATGCCCTACACAAGCTCAATCTATCTCGGCTGGTAGAGCAGATGGAGGGAGACTTCAAAAGATGGGACATGCTCCCGCTTTCCATGGAGGGTAGGGTGCAGTCCATGAAAATGACGATCGTCTTCCAGTGCCTTCCCATCTTCATCCCCAAATCCTTCTTCAAGCGGGTGAACAGGATTATCATCACGGGATTTGTGTGGGCAAACAAGACCCCGCGAGTTAAAAGACTGTTCTTAGAGCGCAGCCGGTGGGGAGGAGGGCTGGCACTGCCGAACGTCTGCAGTTATTACTGGACGGCTAATATAGCGATGATTAGGAAATGGGTAATGGACGGGGGGGCGGCATGGAAGCAGCTAGAGGCGGCGTCATGCGACGACACCAGCTCAGGGGCATTGATAACGGCACCGCTGCCGTTCTCGCCGGCACGGTACACCACAGGCCTGGTGGTGACGGCGGTACTGAGTATCTGGGGTCAGTGGAGAAGGCACAGGAGGGAGGAATGGGCCTCAGTCTGGTCCCCGATATGGCATAATCATAGATTTGCGCCAGGCAAGATAGACGGGGGGTTCAAAGTTGGCATAGGGCGGGTATCAAAAGGATGGGGGACCTGTTTATAGATGGGACTTTTCCTAGCCTGAAGACGCCTGAGGAGAAATTTAGTCTGCCCCCGGGGAATGCCTTTAGATACCTCCAAGTCCGCGCTTTTCTGAAGAAACAGGTGGTGGCATTCCCGCTACCCCCCCCCCCCCCCCCCCCCCCCCCCCCTGCAGGATACAGGGCAGGGTGGTCTCTGGCATCTGGGTAGGGGAGGGGAAGATGTCGGACATATACCAAGAACTGCAGGAGGCAGAGGAAGTCTCGGCAGAGGAGCTGAAGGGCAAATGGGAGGAGGGGCTGGGCGAGGAGCTGGATGAGGGCCTGTGGGCTGATGCCCTAGGCAGGGCTAATTCCTCCTCATCTTGTGCCAGGCTCAGCTTAATTCAGTTTAAAGTGGTCCACCGGGCACACATGACGACAGCGAGAATGAGCAAGTTCTTTGGGGTGGAGGACAGATGTGTGAGATGCTCAGGGAGCCCAGCAAACCATGTCCATATGTTCTGGGCATGCCCGGCGCTTAAAGAATTCTGGCAGGGATTTGCAAAGGCTATGTCCAAGGTCTTGGGCGCTCGAGTAAAGCCGAGTCCGGTGATAGCAATATTTGGGGTGTCGGAAGATCCGGGCATTCAGGAAGCGAAGGAGGCCGACGTCCTGGCCTTTGCCTCCCTGGTTGCCCAGAGACGGATCTTGTTAATGTGGAGGGACCCGAAGCCCCCGAGTGTAGAGACCTGGGTTAGTGTGACATGGCTGGGTTTCTCAGTCTTGAGAGGATAAAGTTTGCCTTGAGAGGGTCCTTGCTGGGGTTCTCCAGGCGATGGCAGTCGTTCCTTGTCTTTCTGGCAGAACGTTGAAAGGTCAGCAGCAGCAATCTTGGGGGGGGGGGGGGGGGGGGGGGGGGGATAGGTGGGGAACCGAGTATGTAATGTAATGTATACTCTTCTTTTGTAAATGGACTTTAACCACCTGTTTGTTAAATTTTCTCCTTTTTGTTATTGGTTATGCAAAATTTTGTTAAAGAAAAACTTGAATAAAAACAATTTAAAAAAAAAATAGTTGGTCAGACAAGGGGCAGCCCTGACACACTCCTCTCCCAAAGCGAAGGGGCGCCATCAGGGACCCGTCAACCTTAATGAGACATTCAGCAGCAGTGTACAGAAGTCGGATCCGGGCGATGAAATGCATCCCAAATCCGAATGCTTGCAGAGTCACGAATATGTATTCGTGATCCACCCTGTCAAATGTTTTCTCCTGATCAAGGGACAGGAAGGCGCTCGACATACCAGCCCTCTGGGAATGATGGACCAGGTCCCGGAACAGATGGATATTGTCGTGGATCGTGCGGCCCGGGATAGTGTAGGACGTAATCTTGTTGACCCTTTTGAAGAAGGACCGTGGGCTGAAAATCGAGAGGCACTGAAAAATAAACAGGAATCTTGGGAGGATCGTCATCTTTACCGTCTGCACTCTCCCCGCAAGTGATAGCGGGAGTCCATCCCATCTCCTGAACTCGCTCTTCATTTGTTCCACCACTCTAGTCAAATTTAGCTTATGCAGCCTGTCCCAGTCTCGTGCCACCTGTATCCCTAAGTATCGGAAACTTTCTCCGACCATCCTAAATGACAGCCCCTTCAACCTGTTCTCCTGGCCCCTCGCCTGCACTACAAACATCTCACTCTTATGTGGTGATGTGCATCACTGTAAATACATGTAAGCTAGACAGACACTAGAGGGAGCACCAGAAACATCACACACACACACTCAACCAATAGATAAGTTAGATGGGAGGCGACCAATGGACATTCACGATACACAAGGAGGTGACACGACCACAGGGGGGCATTACACCAACCGATACATAAAGGACACCACACACATGATCAGCCCCTTTTGACCAGTGGAGACAATCAGTGAGGAGAGGCACAGGGTTGATTCATTATCACAGCCACCATGTGGAAGACAGCAACTGGTTAGTCAGTTTAGGTAGCTACAATAGTATTAGCAGTAGTGTCGAACTCAAGTTATAAAAGTGTACATAGTGTAAATAAATGAGTTGAAGTTATTTACACGTCTCGACCTTCCTTGACAAATGCAACACAAGGAAGCCGCTTATGTTACAAAGGAAACATAACAAAACATCTTAGCCATGTTCAGTTTGTACCCTGAAAACCTGCCAAATTCTCTCAATATTCCTAGTATACTGTCCATCCCAGCCAGCGGGTCTGATACGTACAGGAGCAGGTCGTCCGCGCACAGCGATACCCTGTGTTCCACCCCTCCCCTAATCATTCCCTTCCACCCCCACGCAGCTCTCAGGGCAATCGGCAGTGGCTCTATGGCCAGTGCAAACAGCAACGGGGAGAGTGGGCATCCCTGTCTGGTCCCCCGGTGTAGTCTAAAGTACTCTGATGTTGTCCTATTCGTCCTCACGCTAGCTTTTGGGGCCTCGTACAATAGTCTAACCCAGTCAACAAAGCCCTCCCCACCCAAACCGTCCGAGTACCTCCCACAAATAGTCGCACTCCACCCGGTCAAAGGCCTTCTCGGCATCCATTGCCACCACTGCCTCTACCTCTCTGCCCTCCGGGGGCATCATGATCACATTGAGTAGTCTTCTCAAGTTGGCTACCAGCTGTCTGCCTTTCACAAACCCTGTTTGGTCTTCCCCGATCACCTCCGGGACACAGTCCTCAATTCCAAGTGCCAAGACCTTAGCCAGGAGCTTGGCGTCGACGTTGATCAGGGAGATTGGTCTATATGACTGTAGCCAGTTAAAAAGGAGTTAGCCCCCATCAGCTGTTGCAACAGGTCTGCCACAAAAGTTGTGGCGTCCGCTCCTTTGGCCCCCTCTGGGAGGCCAATAATTCTCAAATTTTGTCTGCGGGCTCTGTTTTCCAGGTCTTCAAGCCTGTCAAGCAGCCTTCTCTGTCACTCCTTAACCCATCTATCTCTATTGCAGCGATCGTTTGTGTGTCCGCCTGTTCCTCCACCGCTTGCTCCAGCTCCTTGACCTTTTTGTCCTGGACCTCTAGTCTTTGGTTCACTTGCTCCACCGCTTTCTGCAGCGGTTCTAAGTTATTCCGCTTCCTGTCTTCAAAACTTCCTTTTATGACCTGCAGCATATTGTCTTGCGCTGTTTGGATCGCGGTCCGGTCAGCCATCTTTGGTCCCGGGTCAGCTCCCACACTACTTTGTTTCTGCCCCTTCTTTTCTTGCTTTCGCTGCTTTCTGCTCTTCTTTGTTTCCATACAGCTCTGCACACTTCAATCAGCAACTTTGTGGCCCTCTTTTCTAGCGCTCAAAAGTTCTGAAAAGTCGGGAAACCAGTTTTTAAGGGGATGGAGATGCCCCCTCTTTGTCAGCAGGGTAATGTGGCCCTGCGCCACGAGAGGGGTATCTCCCCGGTCACGATACCTTCCCCAGGACCCCCACATAGTCGCTCCCCAGGACGTTTATGAATGTCCTGAAGAACTCCACGGTCAATCCGTCCAGCCCTGGTGTTTTGCCCCTGGACAGGCTGTCAAGGGCGCCGGTCAGCTCCTCCAGGCTTACAGGGGCATCAAATCTCCCGGCGCCCTTCGGGCCGACCTGCGGTAGGTCCTCCCTCAAAACTCTGCAAGCATACTTGCTGGACAGATCCCGAGAGAAGAGGGTGCTGTAGAAGCTTCGGATTTGAGCCCTGACCTCCACCGGATTCAAGACAAGTGACCTGTCGTCGGCCAGCAGCATAAGGAGCTGCTGACGGACCCAGCGCCTTTTTTCCAGCAAGTAGGAGAAGGGGGAGCTCACAGTCCATGTCCATGAGGATCTGGATCTGCGACCTAACGTACACACGTGAATCTTGCCCACATCCCATCATAGCCTCAAGGTGGAGAAGCCTCCTCGCTTCCTTCTCCAGCCGGTCCAGAAGCAATGAAACGAGCCCAGGCACCGCTCGTACCCCAGCAGCAGGTTGTTAAAGTGCGAGTACGCAGACCGTGACTGAGTGCGAGACAGGGCGAGCCCCGCTCACACCAGAGGGTGGTCCGAGCATGGCACTTACTGCACAGAAGCTGTCGGGACACGGGGCAGGTACGCCCTTGAAATGTAGAGGCGGTCAATTCTGGACGCTCCGACACCAGGCCTCACAAAAGTGAAAATGCTGAAGTCAGGATGGAGAGGCTGCCAGATTGGATTGGATTTGTTTATTGTTACTTGTACCAAGGTACAGTGAAAAGTATTTTTCTGCGATCAGCGCAACAGATCATTAAGTACATGAAAAGGAAAGAAAAGAAAAAGAAAATACGTAATAGGGCAACACAAGGTACACAATGTAACTACATAAGCACCGGCATCGGATGAAGCATACAGGGTGCAGTGTTAATGAGGTCAGTCCATAAGAGGGTCATTTAGGAGTCTGGTGACAGTGGGGAAGAAACTGTTTTTGAGTCTGTTCTTGAATGTTCTCAGACTTTTGTGTCTCCTGTCCGATGGAAGAAGTTGGAAGAGTGAGTAAGCCGGGTGGGAGGGGTCTTCGATTATGCTGCCCCCTTTCCCCAGGCAGCAGGAGGTGTAGATGGAGTCAATGGATGGGAAGCAGGTTTGTGTGATGGACTGGGCTGTGTTCATGACTCTCTGAAGTTTCTTGCGATCTTGGACCGAGCAGTTGCTTGGGTCACTGTCTGTGTGGCGTCTGCACGTTCTCCCTGTGTCTGCGTGGGTTTCCTCCGGGTACTCAGGTTTCCGTCCACAAGTCACGAAAGACGTGCTGTTAGGTGAATTGGACATTCTGAATTCTCCCTCTGTGTACCCAAACAGGCGCCGGAATGTGGCGACTAGGGGCTTTTCACAGTATCTTCATTGCATTGTTAATGTAAGCCTATTTGTGACAATAAAGATTATTAAAAATTAAAAAACAGGATTTGTGTTTTTTGTGAGGGCCATGAAGAATCCAGCACGAGTTTTAAGGATACAAAGTAATAACATTTATTTACAATAACATATATATATATAGAACAGCAGCAGCAACGTCCCTTGCTGCACACTCCTTCCTGCTGGTTCCAAACTGGCCAGCTTTATTTATACATGGAGTTTACTAATGGTTTCTCCGCCCCCCTCATTGGGGAAGCTCATACTCCCACAGGATTGTGGGAGTGTCATTAGTCCCCAACCAATGGTAAGCAGGCAGGTTATAACATCCCTCCCCCCCAAAGCCCTGGCGAAGGAGGGCGTTGGACTCGTTTTGCCGCAGGCCGGACACCATTTGCACGCGGCGCTGGATCAGGCGGTGTGTAACGAGTCGGAGACCGGCGCTTCCGTGAGGAACGGCGTAACGGTTGTACATCCACGGCCCGTGGGCACGAGGATTCCCCCTCTGATGCGTCCTGTGTCTCCATCTCGGAGTCAGAGTCTGCTGCCTCTGTCATTTTGGCGTCTCTATCTCCGCGCGGTTCTGTAACGACCTGCGCAGGCTTTGAGGCACCAGAGGAAGATTGTGAGGACTACCTTCCAATGTCTCTGGTCTCTGTGGCTGTAGCAATGAGCTCCGGGGGCGGGGAATCTTTGGAAGGGATAGTCTTCTGGACCGAACGTGGTCTACATGTTTGCGCTGGAGACGACCGTGGGCTTGCACCTGGTAAGATATAAGGCCCGTTTGGCGAAAGATTACGCCAGGAACCCCCTGGGCACCACCAGCAAAATTCCGAACGAACACTGGGTCACCGGGCACAAACTGCCGAATCGGCCGATGCAGAGAAAAACCCTGTCCCTGCCGTTCTTGTGTGCGGCGTACTTTTGCGCCAATGTCCGGGAAAACCATACTAAAGCGGGTGCGAAGTCTCCGGCCCATTAGGAGTTCTGCGGGAGCTACCCCAGTCACCGCATGGGGGGTGGTCCTATACGAAAACAAAAAGCGAGCCAGTCTCGTGTCCATTGATCCGGAAGACTGCTTTTTTAGGCCTCGTTTGAATGTCTGCACTGCGCGCTCTGCCAACCCATTTGAAGCCGGGTGGTATGGGGCAGTGCGGATATGGCGTATGCCGTTCATCTTCATGAACCTCGCAAACTCCTCACTCGTGAATGGAGTGCCGTTAACCGTGACCAGCACCTCGGGGAGGCCATGCGTACTAAAAGACAAACGCATCTTCTCAATTGTTGCGCAGGACGTTGTGCCCAGCATCTTATGCACCTCTAGCCATTTAGACTAGGCGTCGATTAATAGAAGGAACATGGATCCTTGAAAAGGACCTGCGAAATCCGCATGCAAGCGCGCCCAAGGCCGCCCTGGCCATTCCCAGTGATGTAGGGGCGCGGCCGGCGGAAGCTTCTGATGCTCCTGGCAAATGGAGCAGTTTTGGGCCATCTTCTCAATGTCGGTGTCGAGGCCTGGCCACCAGACATAACTCCGGGCCAACATTTTCATTTTGGTCACACCTGGATGCCCATTGTGCAAGTCTCTTAGTATCAGCTCCTGTCCTTTTTCCGGGACAATCACACGCGCCCCCACAAGAGGATGCCGTCTTCCACGCTGAATTCTGAAAGCTTGGAGGAAAATGCCCGCAACTCGCCTGGGAGCTGTCTATGCTGCCCACCATACAGGACTATGTGCCGAACCTTTGACAGGACTGGCTCCATCTGGGTCCACTCACGGATCTGTGATGCCGTGACAGGCAAGGTGTCCATAAAATTTAGGGTTGCAACCACCTCACCGGTCATGGGGGTCGACATGGGGCCGGTCGATAAAGGCAATCGGCTCAGTGCGTCGGCATTCGCTGTCTGCGTTCCTGGTTTGTGCTCCAGAGAATACTCGTATGCAGCAAGCAACAAAGCCCAGCGCTGGATCCGTGCATAAGCAATGGGCGGTATTGGCTTACCCTCTCTGAAAAGTCCCAGCAGAGGCTTATGATCAGTCACGATAGTGAAATGGCGGCCATACACGTACTGGTGGAAGCGTTTCACCGCAAAAACCACTGCCAGGCCCTCCTTCTCGATCTGCGCGTACTTTTTCTCCGCTGCAGTCAATGTGTGGGAGGCGAAAGCTATCGGCCGCTCGGCCCCGTTCTCCATCTTGTGGGACAGGACGGCCGCAATACCATACGGGGATGCATCACATGTGATGAGCAAAGGCTTTCCAGGATCATAGTGGGTTAGTAACCCAGACGACGACAATTGTTGCTTTACCCGCCGGAAAGCGGTTTCTTGCGGCTGACCCCAAACCCAGGTGTGATTTTTCTTTAGCAGAAGGTGCAACGGGGCCAGCGTAGTTGCCAGATTGGGGAGGAACTTCCCGTAATAGTTTACGAGACGGAGAAAAGAACGAAGATGCAAAGTGTCAATCGGGGCGGGGGCCTGTTGAATCGCGCGCACCTTCTCTGCGACGGGGTGCAAACCTTCGCGGTTCACCCGATAACCTAGGTAGACTACTTCCTTTGCCTGAAATACGCACTTTGTGCGACGTAAACGGACTCCAGCCTCCGAAAAGCATCTAAGGACAGCCTCCAGATTTTCCAAATTTCCTTCTCCGACGTCCCTGTAATCAAAACATCATCTAAGTAGACAGCGACACGTGGTAAACGTCTCAAAATGCCCTCCATAACACGTTGAAAAATAGCGCAGGCAGAGGATACTCCAAAGGGCAACCGTGTATATTCATACAGGCCCTGATGTGTATTAATCGTTACATATGGTCGGGAGGCAGGGTCCAGCTCCAACTGTAGGTAGGCGTGACTCATATCTAATTTTGTGAATGAAAGTCCGCCTGCAAGCTTCGCGTAGAGATCTTCTATGCGAGGCATTGGATATCGGTCGAGTCGGAAAGCCGTATTCACTGTAAGTTTATAGTCGCCACACAAGCGAACTGTGGCACCTGGCTTCATTACAGGTACAATTGGTGCTGCCCAGTCAGCGAAACGGACGGGCCTGATAATACCCAAACTCTCCAAACGAGTGACCTCCCCTTCTACCTTCTCGAGCAAGGCGTAAGGCACCGGGCGCGCCCGGAAATAGCGCGGCATGGCTCCTGGTTCGACTTGGATACGGGCTACGGCCCCTTTTATTTTCCCCAAACCGGGCTGGAATACATCTGGGTATCGTCCTAGCACCTCAGTCAACCCTCCAGAAACTGTTCGGAGGATGTGCTGCCATTGCAACCGCAAATGGTGCAACCAGTCCCAACCCATCAGGCTGGGCCCATGGCCGCGCACCACGATAAGTGGGAAACGCCCCTCCTGGCGTCCATAAACAACAGGGATCATTGTAGTTCCTGCAATGTCCAGTGGTTCCCCCATGTAGGTGGCCAACCTGGCCTGTGAGTCGGTTAATGTAAGGGTCTGTATACCCTGCTTGATGCGGTCGAATGTCCTCTGGGCGATCACGGAGACCGCTGCGCCAGTGTCCAACTCCATCTCAAGCGGGTGACCATTGATCCGTACTGTCACCTTAATGGGGGCCACATGGGGAGCTGCCACACAATGCAGCTGCAGGCAGTCGTCCTCCATCTCCACGTCCTCAGGAGTAGTTGCCGCAGGTTCATCCACATGGAAGGTACGGCCCCTGGGCTGGTCCCAGTTTCGGTCGGAACGACGGCGCCTCTGGCGCCCCCAGGACTGGCGTCCGCGATGGGGTCGGCGCCTACAAGTCTGACACGGACATGGCTCCTCATCCATTGGTTCTGGAGAAGGCTCCCTTCGGGGAGGAATGTCCGACGGCCACTGGCGTCGATCCGGATGTCGCCTCGCCCAAGGTACCGCAGGAGTGCGGGGGGACGTTTTCGGACGGAAGGGGTTGCGCCCCAAGGCATGCACCTCCATTCCCTGTAGCTCCTGCACTCCTCATTCTGTGCTCTCTCGGGACAATACTATTTGAATGGCCTGTTGAAAAGTCAATGTTGGCTCAGCTAACAACTTTCTCTGGGTGACCACATTGTTAATACCGCAAACCAAACGGTCGCGTAACATTTCTGACAAGGTCTCACCATAGTCACAGTCCTCCGCAATCCTGCATAGCCTGGATAGAAAGTCGGCAAGGGATTCTCCTGGTGTCCTCTCAGCAGTATTAAACCGGTAATGCTGGACTATCGTGGACGTGGTTGGGTTAAAATGTTGCCCCACTAAATTCACAAGTTCATCAAACGTTTTGGTGTCCGGCGCAGCTGGGTACGTAAGGCTCCTAATCACCCCAAACGTATGCGGGCCGCAGGCGGTGAGCAATATGACCACCTGGCGCTCGTTTTCGGTGATATTGTTTGCCCGGAAATAGTAACGCATCCGTTGTGCGTACTGGTTCCAGCTTTCCAGCGCAGCATCAAAAACATCCAAACGTCCGTACAGAAGCATGGTATAATAGAAAACAACTTCCAACCTGTATCCAACAGAAATCCAGGGAGGTGGCTTCAGCAGTGTGGGATTGTGGGATTGTCATTAGTCCCCAGCCAATGGTAAGCAGGCAGGTTATAACAGTGTTCTAAAGTTGATTTTGCAAACAATGAGGGTTTACTGGTTTTCACAAAGAATTCACCTCTTTAATTACCATAGCCATAGAATTTACAGTGCAGAAGGAGGCAATTCGGCCCATCGAGTCTGCACCGGCTCTTGGAAAGAGCACCCTACCCAAGGTCAACACCTCCACCCTATCCCCATAACCCAGTAACCCCACCCAACACTAAGGGCAATTTTGGACTCTAAGGGCAATTTATCATGGCCAATCTACCTAACCTGCAAATCTTTGGACTGTGGGAGGAAACTGGAGCACCCGGAGGAAACCCACGCAAACACAGGGAGGACGTGCAGACTCCGCACAGACAGTGACCCATGCCGGAATCGAACCTGGGACCCTGGAGCTGTGAAGCAATTGTGCTAACCACTATGCTACCGTGCTGCCCTATGTATTTAATAGTACAGTTGTTAGCTACAGCCAGCAAGGAATGAGAGTGGAGAATTGGAGGAAAACTATATTTTCTAAAGTCTAATTAGTAATAGTAATGTTAATAGTAATGTTTACAAGCGACAACATTTAGTTTAGGAAAAACTGCAGCCTGTGTCCCAACTCGCAGCAAGTTTTGTTTACCCATCAGACTTGTGTTTGCTCATCTACACGGACTGTCTGGCAATGCGTCAGTCTTAAAATTCTCATTCTGGTTTTCAAATCCCTCCCTGGCCTTGTCTCTTTTTACATATATCTATGACCTTTTCCAGTCCTACAGCCCTCCAACCTCTCTCTACTCTTCCAATTCTAGCCTCTTGTGCATCTGCAATTCTAATCGGCCCTTCATTAACAACTGTACCGGGCCTAAACTGTGGAGTCCCCCCCCCCCCCCCCCCCCCACCCGCCGCAAACTGGCTCTCCTCCTTTGTGGGGAGACAGTGCATAGTGATAATATCACTAGAATAGCAATCCAAAGGCACAGGCTAATGCCCTGAGGACATGGGTTCAAATTCCATGACAGCAGCTGATGGAATTTAATTCATGTAATAAGTTTTAGGATTTGGTGCCATGAAACTATCATATATTGTCGTAAAAACCCATCTGGTTCACGAATGCCCTTTAGGGAAGGAAATCTACTACCTTGACCTAGTCAGGCCATGGGACTCCAGACCCATAGCAATGTGGATCACTCTTAATTGCCCTCTGAAATGGCCATCTGATTCAAGGCCCTGTCAGTGATGCCTGCATCTCATGAAATAATGCAAAAAAAATCTTCTGAAAACCTACCTCTTGACCAAGCTTTAGTCACCCATCTGTGTGATTCAGAGTAAAATTTTGTTTGGTGATGCTCTGTGAAGTGCCATTGCACATATTGCTTTGTTTAATGTGCTATTTAAATGCAAGTTGTTGTCACTCTTTATCAGGATTATGTTTAATAACAAACAACAGTAATTTGTGTTCATATAGCCTAGAGTAAAGAATGCCTCAGTGTTTCACAGGTCGGCGTGAGGAATATGCAAAGTGGAGTTGTAACTCTTGGTTATTCCAATTCTAATTGACTGTATGTACTTGTGTGAACATGACTCTGAACAAAATTTTAAAATGCAAAACTGAAGACAATAATCTGATTTTTTTAATGTGTGGAAATATTTGAAATAGTGCTAACATTAACAATTACACAGAAGTAAATCATATCCTAATGTTGCCTAAATACTGTTTTAAATTGGGCATGTTTGAGAGATTACAAATTTAACTTAATGTCTTCAAACCATTCAAGCAGGGAAAGAAATTGAACAGACTATAGTGTCTAATTAAAAATACTTATCAATTATCATTAGAAAACTGGTAACATAGGGCAGCTCGGTGACGCAGTGGTTAGCACTGCTGCCTCACAGCGCCGAGAACCTGGGTTCAATTCCGGTCCCAGGCCATTGTCTGTGTGGAGTTTGCACATTCTCCCCGTGTCTGCGTGGGTCTCACCCCCACAACCCAAACATGTGCAGGGTAGCTGAATTGGCTATGCTACATTGCTCCTTAATTGGGGGAAAAAAAGAATTGGGTACTCTAAATTGAAAAAAAAAGACAACTGGTGACATAACTGCACAATTGCCAATCCGTATAAATTGTATCAAAATCTAAGTATATGCATTTTAAGTAGACTCCCTTGCAGTGCCATGAATGAACTGTGTGCTGTGATTCAACAACAACATCTTGCATTTATATTGCATCTTATACATCCTGAGGCATTTAAAAAAGAGGCAAATATTAAACAGGTCAGGTGTGGAACATGCGGGCAGCACGGTGGCACAGTGGTTAGCATTGCTGCCTACGGCGTTGAGGACCCAGGTTCGAATCCCGGTCCTGGGTCACTGTCCGTGTGGAGTTTGCACATTCTCCCCGTGTCTGCGTGGGGTTTCACCCCCACAACCCAAAGATGTGCAGAACAGGTGGATTGGCCACGCTCAACTGTCCCTTAATTGGAAAAAATAATTGGGAACTCTAAAAATTTTTTTTAAAGGTGTGGAACATGGAGCAGGTTGCTGCAGGATGCGTGCATGTTAATCACATAATGCTTAACAGAACCAATTTCTACACACTACTAGCATCTATATAGCACCTATCAGATCATTAGGCTGTTCAAAATCATGGTCAATTAATTAATTTTGAAGTGTTGTTACTGTTGTTTTGTACTGTGGGCGGCACGGAAGAATAGTGGTTAGCACTGTTGCTTCACAGCGCCAGGGTCCCAGGTTCGATTCCGGCTTGGGTCACTGGCTGTGCGGAGTCTGCACGTTCTCCCCGTGCCTGTGTGGGTTTCCTCCGGGTGCTTTGGTTTCCTCCCACAGTCCAAAGATGTACAGGTTAGGTGGATTGGCCATGCTTAAATTGACCTTAGTGTCCAAAAAGGGTGGGGTTACTGGGTTGCAGGACCTAGGGTGGAGGTGTGAGCTTGGGTAGGGTGCGCTTCCCAAGGGCCGGTGCAGACTCGATGGGCCGAATGGCCTCCTTCTGCACTGTAAATTCTATGATTCCATTTAATAGCAGTAGCCAATAATGTACACAGCAAAGTCATACATTCAGCAAATGAGATAAATGCTCTTTGGCAGTGATTTATTGACGTTGGCGGCACGGTAGCACAGTGGTTACCACTGTTGCTTCATGGTGCCCAGGGACCTGGGTTCAATTCCTGGCTTGGGTCACTGTGCGGAGTCTGCATGTTCTCCCCATGAACAAAGAACAAAGAAAAGTACAGCACAGGAACAGGCCCTTTAAAGGGTTAATATGGACATGCCGAATTTCCTTAGTTTCCTGAGGAAGTATAGGCGCTGTTGTGCTTTCTTGGTGGTAGTGTCGACGTGGGTGGACCAGGACAGATGTTTGGAAATGTGCACCCCTAGGAATTTGAAACTGCTAACCATCTCCACCTCGGCCCCGTTGATGCTGATAGGGGTGTGTACAGTACTTTGCTTCCTGAAGTCAATGACCAGTTCTTTAGTTTTGCTGGCATTGGGGGAGAGGTTGTTGTCGCTACACTACTCCACTAGGTTCTCTATCTCCCTCCTGTATTCTGACTCGTCGTTATTCGTTATTGGGCCTTCCAAAATGTATTACCTCACATTTGTCCGGATTAAACGCCATCTGCCATCTCTCCGCCCAAGTCTCCCAACGATCAAAATCCTGCTGTATCCTCTGACAGTCCTCATCGCTATCCGCAATTCCACCAAACTTTGTGTTGTCCGCAAACTTACTAATCAGACCAGTTACATTTTCCTCCAAATCATTTATACATACTACAAACAGCAAAGGTCCCAGCACTGATCCCTGCGGGACACCACTAGTCACAGCCCTCCAATCAGTAAAGCATCCTTCCATTGCTACACTGCCTTCTATGACCTAGCCAGTTCTGTATCCATCTTGCCAGCTCACCTCTGATCCCGTGTGACTTCATCTTTTGTACCAGTCTGCCATGAGGGACCATGTCTGCGTGGGTTTCCACCGGATGCTCCAGTTTCCTCCCACAAGTCCCGAAAGACGTACTTGTTAGGTGAAATGGACATTCTGAATTCTCTCTCAGTGTACCTGAACAGGCGTCGGAGTGTGGCGAATAAGGGATTGTCACAGTAATTTCATTGCAATGTTAATGTAAGCCTTCTTGTGACACTAATAAAGATAATTATTGTTATTAATTCATAGCCAATGAATTGTAGTTAATATTGTAATGTAAATAAACATGGCAGATATATTTTGTCCAGCGAGATCACAAACAGCAACATGCAATTGTTTAGAAATCTCTCGGTTTGTGAAGAACTTCAACTGTATTACAATGCAACAGAACTCCACAACAAGGTTTCAAAAATGCAAACTTTGACATTCAAACTTTTAGTGAAGTGTTAATTCTCCACTATTTTGATTTTGTTGTTTTTCCTTTCCAGTTACATTTCTGAAATAACTGGTGTATGGTTAGATTACACTCTATGTACTTTGGTAACAGCTGCGGCAGGCAGGATTTACGACATAATCATTGGTAATGTCGCACATTTGCAATAAATGCAATGAAGAGATCACCAGATGGTATGAACGGAGGAGCAAATAAATTATAAAACACACATAAAAAGTCTGTGAAAGATTAAAATATACAGTTCATGTTTAAAAGATGTAAGAGATTATGAAATTTATTTGGAGCTCATTGATGTTTAATTCCACCAGGATGACTTGGCTCCACTATTATAATCTTGGACCAAACATGGTCAAAGAGCTGAATTCCAGAGGTGAGGTGAGAGTGACTGCCCTTGGCATCAAAACAGCATTTGACTGAACGTGGCTTCTAGCAAAGTTAGTAAAATTGGAGATTAGTGTGATTTGGAGGGGAAACTCTCCATTCCCTGGAGTCATATCTAGCAGAAAGGAGGATGTTTGTGATTGTTGGAGACATCACCTCAATCCCAAGATATGTCTGCAGGAGTTCGACAGGACAGTGTCCTCATCCCATCTTCAGATGACCTTCCCTCCATCATCAGGTCAGAGGTGGGCACGTACGTTGATGATTGCATTGTGCTCAGTTCCATTCATAACCTGTCAGATAATGATGCCATCTGTGCCTGCTTGCACAAAGATCTGGACGACATTTATTTATTTATTTTAAATGTAGAGTGCCCAATTCATTTTTTGACAATTAAGGGCCAATTTAGTGTAGCCAATCCACCTACCCGGCACATTTTTAGGTTGTGGGGGCGAAACCCACGCAAACACGGGGAGAATGACCCAGTGACCCAGAGCCGGGATCGAACCTGGGACCTTGGCGCTGTGAGGCAGTAGGCTAACCACTGTGCCACCATGCTGCCCTTGGACAACATTTAGGCTTAGGTTTAGATATCCCCGCTCCCTCTCATCTCCCTTGCATGCAAAAGCTCATTACCATCTGGCCTGGCAGGACTTCAGCCTATACTCGAGCACAGCCGGCGTGAGTGGACACAGCCTGCCAGAGTCATGCCCGAGTTAAGAACCCGAATGCCCTGAGGAAAAAGCTCTTCAGTTGGCCGGTGAGGAGCAGGACCACACCTGAGCAGAGGGCGAGAGGGAAGGAGGGGGGTGGGGGGGGGACAAGAGACAAAAGTGAGAACTCTCAACACATGCAGCCATGGAGTAAGTTTCACCCATTAGTCTGCCCCTGTGGTACACTAATGGCACCTCGCTTCCCTTGCAGGTAATCAGTCTAACAGTCCGGATCATCCTCACACCGCCTGGAGACCACAGAACCGAGATGCTCCAAGCATCTCGGAGACGAGTATTGAAGAGCCATCACAGCTGTCACCCGCACCATCCACCAGTGCAGATACACACACCTCGGTGGGAATAATTAGCAGGCAGGCTTCTGGTTCACTCACTGGTGAGCACGCCATAGCTAAAGATCCACAGCAGGCAGAGTCAGGGACGTCCCAGGGATCTGGCACTCTGAGGGATGCCGGAGCCCAGGACTCTGCTGAACCTCAGGCCAATGATGTGCCCCTGGGTATGGTCGCCCCAATGCTCCTGGAGCTACAAAGGCAGAGTCGCAAGCATCAGGATAGAATGACAGTATCCCTCCTCAGACTACAAGACCGGCTGGAAGAATCCCATCACCTACTACCTGAGGAGATGATGCCGTCTCTCCAATGCAACAAGGCCAACACTGCGAGGGTGGCGTCTGCAGTGGAGACCTTGGTGCATGGCGTACACCCCATGGTGGGGAGGATGTACGCTCCAGGTTTTCGTTCATGACCTCCACGACTCCATGGTGCAGGGCTTCAACTGCATGGTGCAGGCACGAGTGATGTCTCACCCATCTCCCATGCAGTAGCCACACCACTGCTGACGCTGTTCCCCATCCGCAACCCCCAATCCATGAACGGTCCTCCCCGAACATCAACGAGCAGGCCTCTCAAAGCCCCAGCATTGTCTAGTTATGAGGAAAGTCTGCCCACCTTTTCAGTAGGATGAAAAACACACTGGGATCCCTGACCTCGGAGGAGGAACCAGAAGCTGAGATATGTCAGCTTCTCTGGACCCCTAGATCAGCCCATTTAGTGGCAGGTTGCACTCAGCTCTCTGTCAGGTAGGAGTCAGACATTTTGCAGAGGATAAGTGGAGTATCGTTCTGTCCTCACTGCAAGTTATCACCATTTTCCTAGAGCGTCCGGCCAATCGCTGCCCATATATGTTCCGATCATCAAACCCAAATGTGATTCCAACTTTTTTGATCAACATAAATAACCAAGGAAACAAAATCAAGTGAACTGAGAGACAAAAACATAGATAGCAGAGAATGGTTTTCATTCATTGACCACTGAGTTGTGCACACTTCCGCTGACTATTGGGTGCTAATCACTGACACACTCATGCATTGCAATGCTGACTAAATTGGCACAATTGACTCGTCAAGGAAGGTCAGGTAGCCCCCACTCTGAGTGAGAGTCTTCAACCCACATAAGGCTGGGAAGCACCCCTTGGCAGAGTCCCGCACTTTGCCCATGCATCATGGCATCGCACGGGACCCCGTCCAGGAACCTCATAGTCGCCCCTGAACTGAATCTATGGATTCACCTGCTCTCATCCACGTTTTGGCTGCCACTCCAGAAGGGCAATTCCTCACAGGTGACATTGCCACAAGCCCAGCAAGGGGACCCAAAAGTGCTGCAAACCAGCCGCCAGAGCCCTTTAAACCTCGGTGATCACAGCCATGAAGGGCCCCTAAGGCCTGTGAGCAACCCCCTCCCCTTGCGATGCCGAGACCGAACCACCACCCCTGACCCCTGGATTACACTTAACTGGGTCCCCTCCGAACTCTCCATTGTCCCCTCTGCAACTGAAGATGACCTGAGCATTCACCTCTGATATTCATTTTGGAGGTGAGATCGCCAGGTTTTCGTTTTTATACTGTTGTAAATCATGCCGGTGCCCGATGAATATTCAGCGAGAGGTCTCACTCATGAGATGCTAATGTACTGAAATGATGTTCCAGACCTTCCGTGGTGTCGCCATTCTCGCTGACGTCTAACGCGGGCTGAAAATCGCCCCCTTGGATTCCAGATATGAATCCAATAAATTGATATTGCACTCACTTCAAGGCCTACCTAACGTGCATTATCCAGAACTGAACTGCACTTCAGTGATCAAACCAAGGCTTTAATAGCATGACTTCTAGTCCCTTGTATTCTAGTCCTCTAAATTTAAATGCCTGCATTTGTGTTAACTTGTACCTATCCATGACATTTTAATGATAGATACATGATCGTACCCCAGGCGTCTTTAGACTGCCACAGCTTCTAGCTTTTCACCATTTAGAAAGTAATCTGAACTAACTTTACTGGGTTTAATATGATTAATCTCACACTTGCTCATATTAAAAGCCATATGGCAATGTTTTACCCATTCAAATAATCCAGTCATATCTTTTGTAATTTAGTGCTTCCATCTTCACTTGTTGTGAGAGGAGAAAAAATCTGATTGGAGAGATTCAAACTGGTGAATGTAAGAAATTGTCTTTTTTTTTTGCAATAATGTTATTATAGCGTTGGATGACAGAGTTTATTGCATCAACCATTTAATTTGAAAATTATACATGTAGCAGGAAGAGAAAATTGTAGATTCTTTATCACAACTTTGAGATGTGAAAAGAAAGACTGAAATGGACTATACTGAAGTTTAAATTTGCATCCATGAATATGATGAGATATGTATCTTACAGTATAATAGTAGTGTTTAGTAATGAGTAATATTTAAAGTTGAAAAGGCTTTGGAAAATGAAGCCACCGTTTTACACTGCTGGTCCATTTTTCTAAGGGGGAGGTGTGATGAATGTAAGAAAGTCATATTTTATATTGTTTGCAGTAATGTTATTAAAATCTGGGTGAAGATGCATTCAGATAGTGTGACTGCTGGAGCAGTGATTAAGGTGTTATAAAAGTGAGATAATCATTGATTTGCAGGTAAAGCCTTCTGTTCATAGATTTTGAGAACCATTTACTTGTTTACAGATAGCTAGATAATCGAATATTGTTTAGGTTTGAAGGACCCTGAGGTGTAGATAATTTGTGAGGGGCATTGTGTTTGGTCCTGGCTAAACAAATCAAGAGCCATCTTGTAAGAAGAGACTAAAGAATGCCTTATGCTTTGGGTACAGATGATGTAGTTATTGGGAGGAGCCAAGTCTATGCAGTCAGTAGGTTCTAAAACTCTAGTCTGAACAGATGTGTTTCCGTTTATCCTGAAAAATTCTCTCTCCAAAGATTCTCCACAGAGAAAGCAAGGCCTGTTTGTTAACTTTATTCAAGAGTGGTATTTAATATATATAGGTTTGCTTAATTGGAATATGGTGGCAGGTTTAGGAAGTAAGTTAAGATTTCTTCTTTTATTTAAGAACGGTTGTAACTGTTAACTGTAAACCAATTCTTTGTTGTTAATGTGATTATTTCTGTGATTAAATTAAAGTTTTTTTTAACATAAGATTCCTATTGGTCAGTGTTATCACTCCTGTGGTGCAATAACAGTTCCTCACTGTTTTAGAAATTGAAAATAGAATCCACAGAATCCTTACAGTGCAGAAGGAGGCTTTTCAGCCCATTGGGTGTGATCCTCCGAAAGACCAGTCTACCTAGGCTCACTGCCCCATCCTATCCCTGTAACCCACCTAACCTGCATATCTTTGGACCCTAATGGGCAATTTAACATGGTCAATCCACCAAACCTGCATATCTTGGGATTGTGAGAGGAAACCAGAGCACCCAGAGGAAACCTACGCAGACACAGGGAGAACTCCATGCGGTCACCCAAGGCCGGAATCGAACCCAGGTCCCTGGCGCTGTGAGACAGCAATGCTAGCCACTGTGCCACCATACCACCTGTTGGTTTCCCGTCCGGGTTCCTAACAAAGCATTGAATTTCAAGAAAGGTGGAAATAGATTTGATAGGGGGCAGCAATTGGAAATAGTGTAAGGTATCATCACCGAAGTCTCAGTCAAAATCAGATGTCACTGCACTCATCCACAATAAGTTTGTGACCAGCAAGAGTCTGATTCTTGAATAAGAAGGTAATCTGGAGGGAAAAGCAGAGAGGTGGAGTTCATTAAGGTTATTGTAATAAAGGTTTTGGTACAACAATTAAAGCTTTTACTTCAGGAAGAATGTAAGTGCAGAACTTATCCCAGATGATAAAATATCTACAATGCATTGGGAGTTGGCGTTAGCAGATTCCAGGAGACAGATTTTTTTATCCATCAAAACATTATTGTTCTAGGCAGCACCATATGATTTACTTGAGAACAGATTGAATTCTCATCTCAAAATCACTTACTTCTGGTTAATGTGCTTTTAACATATCAATTTCACATTGCATCCCTGTTTGCGTAAACATTATTGGTACTAATCTGAACCTGGGGCTTTCCAGAAAATGAATTTTAGAATTTTATTTATTGTCACGAGTACCGAGGTACAGTGAAAAGCATCGGGTGAGCATACGGAATGTGGTACTACTCAGTAGAGAAGGTATGTGAAGTGATCAATTCAGTGCATAAGAGTCATACAGGAGTCTGGTAACAGGTGGGAAAAGCTGTTTTTGAACCTGTTAGACTTTTGTATCTCAAGCCCGATGGAAGAAGTTATAAGAAAGAATAACCTGGGTGGGAAGGGTCTTTGATTATGCTGCCCGCTTTCCCAAGGCAGCGGGAGGTGTAGATGGAGTCAATGGATGGGAAGCGGGTTTGTGTGATGAACTGGGCTGTGTTCATGACTCTCTGCAGTTTCTTGCGGTGTTGGGCTGAGCAGTTGCCAAACCAGGCTGTGATGCAGCCTGTTAGGATGCTTTCTATGGTGCATCTGTAAGAATTGGTAAGAGTCAATGGGGACATGCCGAATTTCCTTAGTTTCCTGAGGAAGGATAGGTGCTGTTGTGCTTTCTTGGTCGTAGCGTCGACGTGGATGGAGCAAGACAGATTGTTGGTGATGTGCACACCTAGGAACTTGAAGCTATCAACAACTCCACCTCGGCACCATTGATGCAGACAGGGGTGTGTACAATACTTTGCTTCCTGAAGTCAATGACCAGCTCTTTTTGCTGACATTGAAGGAGAGATCATTGTCATTAATTATGCCACTAGGTTCTCTATCTCCCTCCTGCGCTCTGACTCATCGTTCGAGATCTGACCCACTACGGTCGTGTCATCAGCAAACTTGTAGATGGAGCTGGAGCCAAATTTTGCCGCACAGTTGTATGTGTATAGGGAGTATAGTAGGGGGCTAAGTACATAGCATTGTGGGACCCCGGTATTGCGGACGATCACGGAAGAGGTGTGGTTATTTATCCTTGCTGATTGTGATCTATGAGTCAGGAAGTTGAGGATCCAGTTGCAGAGGGAGAAGTCAAGTCCTAGGTTTTGGAGCTTTGATGTGAGCTTGGCTAGGATTATGGTGTTGAAGGCAGAGCTGCAGGAGTCTGATGTCGGAGTCCTTGTTGTCGAGATGCTCCAGGGATGAGTGTAGGGCCAGGGAGAAGCGTCCGCTGTGGACCAGTTGTGACAGTATGCACATTGCAGTGAATCAAGGCATTCTGGGAGTATGGCTTTGATGTGTCACATGACCAACCTCTTGAAGCACTTCATAATGATAAATATCAAGGTCACCGGATGGTACTTGTTGAAGCACGTTACCTGGTTCTTCTTTGGCACCAGTATGATGGTGGCCTTCTTGAAGCAGATGGGAACTTCGGAAAGGAGTAGGGAGAGGTTGAAGATGTCCAAAAACACACCCACCAGTTGGTCTGCGCAGGATCTGAGGGACTCTGTCAGACCTGTCGCTTTCCGGGGGTTCACTTTCAAGAAGGCCGATCTGACTTTGGAAGTTGTGACGGTATTGGTGTGGCCGAGGCTGCTGTGGTAGTTGACAGTGGTTTGATGGTTTCCTGCTCGAACCGAGCATAGAATGCATTAAGTTAATCGGGGAGGGATGCTCTGCTCCCAGAGATTCTACTCAGCTTTGCATTGTCGGCTGTTATATTGTTTAAGTCTTGCCACAACCGATGAGAGTCCCTCATGGTAGACTAGTACAAAAGGTGAAGTCACACGGGATCAGGGGTAAGCTGGCAAGGTGGATACAGAACTGGCTAGGCCATAGAAGAGTAGCAATGGAAGGATGCTTTTCTAATTGGAGGGCTGTGACCAGTGGTGTTCCACAGGGATCAGTGCTGGGACCTTTGCTCTTTGTAGTATATATAAATGATTTGGAGGAAAATGTAACTGGTCTGATTAGAAAGTTTGCAGACGACACAAAGGTTGGTGGAATTGCGGATAGCGACGAGGATTGTCGGAGGATACAGCAGGATTTAGATTGTTTGGAGACTTGGGCGGAGAGATGGCAGATGGAGTTTAATCCGGACAAATGTGAGGTAATGCATTTTGGAAGGTCTAATGCAGGTAGGGAATATACAGTGAATGGTAGAACCCTCAAGAGTATTGAAAGTCAAAGAGATCTAGGAGTACAGGTCCACAGGTCATTGAAAGGGGCAACACAGGTGGAGAAGGTAGTCAAGAAGGCATACGGCATGCTTGCCTTCATTGGTCGGGGCATTGAGTATAAGAATTGGCAAGTCATGTTGCAGCTGTATAGAATCTTAGTTAGGCCACACTTGGAGTATAGTGTTCAATTCTGGTCGCCACACTACCAGAAGGATGTGGAGGCTTTAGAGAGGGTGCAGAAGAGATTTACCAGAATGTTGCCTGGTATGGAGGGCATTAGCTATGAGGAGCAGTTGAATAAACTCGGTTTGTTCTCACTGGAACGAAGGAGGTTGAGGGGAGACCTGATAGAGGTATACAAAATTATGAGGGGCATAGACAGAGTGGATAGTCAGAGGCTTTTCCCCAGGGTAAAGGGGTCAATTACTAGGGGGCATAGGTTTAAGGTGAGAGGGGCAAGGTTTAGAGTAGATGTACGAGGCAAGTTTTTTACGCAGAGGGTAGTGGGTGCCTGGAACTCGCTACCGGAGGAGGTGGTGGAAGCAGGGACGAGTGACATTTAAGGGGCATCTTGACAAATACATGAATAGGATGGGAATAGAGGGATACGGACCCAGGAAGTGTAGAAGATTGTAGTTTAGTCAGGCAGCATGGTCGGCACGGGCTTGGAGGGCCGAAGGGCCTGTTCCTGTGCTGTACATTTCTTTGTTCTTTGAGAGTCCCTGTTGTTAGTCTGTGCCTCTAGCTTAGTCTGATATTGTTTCTTGGCATCCCTGATGGCTTTGCGGAGGTCGTACTTGGATTTCTTGCATAGGTCAGGGTCTCCTGTCTTGAACGCCTCAGACCTGGCCTTCAGTAGGGAGTGAATCTCCCTATTAAACAATGGTTTCCAGTTGGGAAATGTACATACTACCTTCTTTGGTATGCAACCTTCTGTGGTGAATGTATAATTACTGATAATTCACCAGTGCACTGTGTTATGCTATTAACCCTGTGGGCTCTACCTATGGGCCATTGTATGGCTTCACCCACAGGGTATATGTTGGGGCATGTACGGGCTCCGCCCATGGCTCCACCCCCTTCACAGGCAGTATAAGAGCTGCTGACCTGCGGGGCCGCCTTCAGTGCTGTACCGGTCACAGGCAGGCTCAGTTCTAAGCTGATTAAAACTACGGTTTACTTCTCCACGTGTCTTCGAGTGAATTGATGGTCGCATCAATTTAATCAGCTTAAAATACTACTCTGGAATCAGCCCTCAAACCTGACAGACTGGAACTCGATCCACAGGCCGTGGAGGCGAAATAAATTTTTTCACATTGGCTTCGATGCTTCAAGGCCTATCTCGCTGCGTCGTCCAAGCCATCCATCACTGACGAACAGAAGCTGAGCCTCCTCCACGCACGGGTGAGCTATCGCATTTCTGCCCAGCTCGACGAAGCCCCTTCCTATACAGAGGCCCTTGCACTACTCGAACGCCTCTATGTGTGGCCTGTGAACGAGGTATACGCGCGACACATCTTCACCACTCGCCGCCAGCGCCCCGGGGAGTCGCTAGATGATTACCTACACGACCTCAAAGCCCTCGCGCGCAACTGTAACTACCAGGCCGTTACAGCCACTCAGCACATGGAGCTCGCCGTCTGAGACGTTTACGTGGCGGGGGTCCAATCAAACTATGTGAGACAGCGCCTGCTCGAAAAAGTAACCAAGGACCTGGACAACACGATAAAACCGGCTACCTCTCTGGAGGCCGCTTTTCAGAGCCTTACTGCGTTCCCGGCCGATCACGCGATCCCCCCGTGGGCCCCCGACCCGAGACTACCCCAGGCCTGTGCCGCGCGGCTACCTGCCCATCATGGGGGGGCTACCCTGCTACTTTTGCGGCCAGTCCCAACACCCCCGACTGCACTGCCCGGCCCGCAACGCGAACTGTAGCAGCTGCGGGCGAATAGGACACTTCGTCAAGGTCTGCCTGGCCAGGACTAAGAACTCAAACTCACAGACCCGATCCACAGACTCACAGGCCCGCAGACCCCGCAAGGTGGCAGCGTGTCTGCCGACTCCACTTCCGCATAACATTTGCGACTCATGGGGGCCGCCATCTTGGCCATCCTCCCCCATGCGGCCGGCCAAGTGCGATCAATGGGGGCCGCCATCTTGGACGCCATCCTCCTCACTGCCCGCCACACTCGACCAATGGGGGCCGCCATTTTGGCCGCCATCTGCTACGCCGCTCGGACGCGTACGACCTACACGGACAGCCATCGCGGGGCCGCCCCAGCACCTCCGATCACGCCGCTGGCTACCCACACCTCAGCGCGGTCACCCTGGAGCAGTCGCGACCTAAGCACCTCCGGAGCTCCATGATGGCCGTCCGGGTTAACAGGTACGAGACACCTTGCCTTTTCGACTCCGGGAGCACAGAGAGCTTCATTCACCCGGACATGGTAAGACGCTGCTCGCTCCCAATATTCCCGCGCAACAAACCGTATCCCTCGCCTCTGGGTCGCACTCGGTGCAAATCCAAGTGTGCACTACTGCAACCCTAGCGATACAGGGCACTGAGTACGCTAATTTTCAACTATATGTGCTCCCAGACCTCTGCGCTCCTCTCCTTTTGGGACTCGACTTCCAGTGCAACCTCAGGAGCCTAACTCTTAAGTTCGGGGGGCTCCTGCCCCCGCTCACCATATGCAGCCTCGCGTCCCTAAAAATTGCCTCCCCGCCCCGCTCTTCGCAAACCTCACCGCCGATTGCAAGCCAGTAGCCACCAGAAGCAGGCGGTATAGCATGCAGGACAGGACGTTCATTAGGTCCGAGGTCCAGCGTCTTTTGCGGGAGGGGATCATAGAGGCCAGCAATAGCCCCTGGAGAACTCAGGTGGTGGTCGTCAAGACCGGGGAAAAGTTCCGGATGGTGGTTGATTACAGCCAGACCATTAACCGGTTTACGCAACTCGATGCGTACCCCCTTCCCCAGATTGCAGACATGGTAAATCAGATCGCGCACTACCGCGTGTTCTCCACGGTGGATCTGAAGTCTGCATACCACCAGCTCCCAATCTGCCCGGAGGACCACCACTACACGGCGTTTGAGGCAGACGGCCGCCTTTTCCATTTCCTCCGGGTCCCCTTTGGCGTCACGAACGGGGTTTCAGTGTTCCAACGAGCGATGGATCGAATGGTGGACCAGTACGGGCTGCGGGCCACGTTTCCGCACTTGGACAATGTCACCATCTGCAGCCATGATCAGCAGGACCACGATGCCAACCTCCACCGATTTCTCCAAACTGCCCAAAAACTCAACCTCACCTACAACAAGGAGAAATGCGTTTTCCGCACAACCAGGTTAGTCATCCTCGGCTACGTCGTGGAAAACGGGGTCCTAGGGCCCGACCCTGACCTTATGCACCCTCTCCTACAACTCCATCTCCCTCACTGTCCCAAGGCCCTGAAGAGGTGCCTTGGATTCTTCTCCTATTATGCCCAGTGGGTCCCCCAGTATGCGGACAAAGCCCGCCCACTATTTAAGGCCACCCTCTTTCCACTGGCAGCCGAGGCCCGCCAGGCCTTCAACTGCATCAAGGCGGACATCGCAAAAGCTGCGATGCGCGCGTGGACGAGTCCGTCCCCTTCCAGGTGGAGAGCGACACCTCAGAGGTCGCTCTTGCTGCCACCCTCAACCAAGCAGGCAGACCGGTAGTGTTTTTTTCACGCACCCTCACCACCTCCGAAATTTGACACTCCTCGGTCGAAAAAGAAGCCCAAGCCATCGTGGAAGCCGTACGGCACTGGAGGCACTACCTCGCTGGTAGGAGGTTTACCCTCGTCACCAACCAACGATCGGTTGCCTTCATGTTTGACAATACGCAGCAGGGCAAGATCAAGAATGATAAGATCTTGAGGTGGAGAATTGAACTCTCCACCTAAAGCTACGATATAGTATATCGTCCTGGGAAGCTCAACGAGCCCCCAGATGCCCTGTCCTGCGGCACATGCGCCAGCCCGCAAGATGACCGACTACGGGCTATCCACGATGACATCTGCCACCCGTGGGTCACCCGGCTCGCCCATTACATCAAGGCCGGCAACCTGCCCTACTCCACCGAGGAGGTCAGAGCTATAATCAGAGCCTGCCAAATCTGTGCGGAATGTAAACCGCAGTTCTATCGACCGGATAAGGCCCACCTGGTAAAGGCATCCAGGCCCTTTGAACACCTCAGTATCGATTTCAAAGGGCCCCTTCCCTCCAATAACCGCAACACGTACTTCCTATACATCATAGATGAGTTCTCCCGCTTCCCGTTTGCCATCCCCTGCCCTGATATGACCACCCCCACTGTCATTAAAGCCCTGCATAGTGTCTTCACCCTGTTTGGTTTCCCCAGTTATTTCCACAGCGACAGGGGCTCATCGTTCATGAGCGACGAACTGCGTCAGTACCTGCTCAGTAAGGGCATCGCCTCGAGCAGGACTACCAGTTATAGCCCCAGGGGAAACGGGCATGTGGAGAGGGAGAACGCGACGGTCTGGAAGACCGTCCTACTGACACTGCGGTCCAGGAATCTCCCAGTTTCTCACTGGCAGGAGGTCCTCCCCGATGCGCTCCACTCTATTAGATCCCTCCTTTGCACGGCCACAAACCAGACTCCTCAAGACCGTTTGTTTGTTTTCCCTAGGGGAGCTACCTCAGGGGCCTCGCTTCCACCCTGGCTGATGACACCGGGTCCAGTCCTCCGTCCGAAAACATGTTCGGAGCCATAAGACCGACCCCCTGGTAGAGAGGGTCCAGCTCCTGCATTCCAACCCACACTATGCGTACGTCGAACACCCCGATGGCCGGCAAGATACCGTCTCCCTCCGGGACCTGGTGCGCGCAGGCTCCAACACCACTCCCACTATTGCATCCCACACACTATGTCCCGTTCAACCGACCATGTTCAGCGGCCACACCCCTATATGGTTCCCACGCTCCCTCCCACCCGTCGCACCGGTCCACAGGAATGAAGCTCCGGAAGAGCGCTCCCGGAGTCCACTCCTGTGCCTGCTAGGGCCCACTTCCACAGCCACCCGAAGCGGCTGCAACACCAGTGTTTCGGCGGTCGCAACGTACGATCCGGGCACCGGACCGACTGAATCTATGAGCCCGTCACCCCCGCTGGACTTCATTTTTTAATCAGGGGGTGAATGTATAATTACTGCTAATTCACCAGTGCACTGTGTTATGTTATTAACCCTGTGGGCTCTACCTATGGGCCATTGTGTGGCTTCACCCACAGGGGATATGTTGGGACATGTACGGGCTCCGCCCATGGCTCCACCCCCTTTACAGGAAGTATAAGAGCTGCTGACCTGCGGGGCCGCCTTCAGTGTTGTACCGGTCACAGGCAGGCTCAGTTCTAAGCTGATTAAAACCACGGTTTACTTCTCCACGTGTCTTCGAGTGAATTGATGGTCGCATCACCTTCTACACACTTACTGATGAAGTCTGGAACGGTGGTGGCATACTTGTTCAGGTTGGCCGCTGAGTTCTTGAATATAGACCACTCCACTGACTCCAAGCAGTCGCGTAGGAGCTCATCTGATTGCAGCACGGTAGTGCAGTGGTTAGCATTGATGACTCACGGCGCCGAGGTCCCAGGCTCGATCCCGGCCCTGGGTCATTGTCCTTGTGGAGTTTACACATTCTCCCTCTGCGTGGGTTTCACCCCCAGAACCCAAAGATGTGCAGGGTAGGTGGATTGGCCACAATAAATTGCCCCTTAATTGGAAAAAAGAACAATTGGATACTCTAAAATCTTTTTTGAAAATAAATTTGGAGTACCCAATTACTTTTTTTTCCAATTAAGGGGCAGTTTATCGTGGCCAATCCACCTGCACATCTTTGGGTTGTGGGGGCGAAACCCACGCAGACACAGGGCGAATGTGCAAACTCCACACGGACAGTGACCGAGGGCCAGGATTCGAACCCGGGTCCTCAATGTCGTAGTTCCAGTGCTAACCACTGCGCCACATGCCGCCATTTGTACGACCTTCTTAACCGGATTCTGCCGCTTAAGTTTCTGCTTGTATCCCAGGAGACGGAGCACCGTCTTATGGTCCGAATTTGTGAAGTGCGATCAGGGGATGGATCGGTAAGCCCTTGATGTTTGTGTAGCAGTGGTCCAGGATTTTGTGGTGGGACAGGAGATGTGTTGGTGGAATTTTGGCAGTATACTCTTGAGGTTGACAAATGTAGACGAATCTTTCCTTTGGGTGGTTGGATTCATATAACATATTGCAAACAGAAACTAACACACATTTTACAAATAATGATTCAGATCAGACAAACAAATCATTCCTTTTTAAATCTCATAGGAATATTTGTTCAGACAGAAATAGAATCAATATGACGGTATTCTTTGCCAAACCCAGCATCGTCTTTGTAAAGCCCTAGGGTTAAAATATTAATCATCACATACCATACCAAGTCTTATTTCTGTCACGATACCTATGAGTGCAGATATTTTAAGCTGATTAAACCATAATATATAATGCTGGAATCTGAGTCAAAGCAAAAAATGCTGGAAAATCTCAGCAGTTCTGACAGTCTTTGTGGAGAACAGAGTTAACGTTTTGATTCTGGATGACTCTTCGTCAAAGCTAGAGAGAACTGGAAATAGGATGAGATTCATATTCTGGGGGGGGGGGGGGCAAGGAACAGAGGGCTGGATAGGAGGCTAGGGAAAGATGGGCAAAGATGTTGCGGACAAAAAGACAAAGGGAATGTAAATGGTGGTGATCAAGGCTAAAAAGGTTGGCATATTAAGAGATCAGAATGTGTTAATGGCAGAACAAAGTAAGCAGTGTGCCAAGGACAACCTGGAACAGGGAACAGATGGTCCTAGTGAGGGAAAAACAGATGGATGAAAGTAGATTGAGAGAAATACAATAGTGATCTGACTTTCCCCTTTTCTTTCATTATTTTATCTAATTATACACAACTATACTGTGTGCAACAGATAAGAATATTATGCCCAGGTGTTTAAAATTCTAGTTTTTAGATAGTCATTGAGTTACAAATTACAGTTAACTCTATCCTGCAATTGTTTCTATAAAGATGATTCTATATGGGCGGCAAGGTGACACTGCTGCCTCAGCGTTATGGACCCGGGTTCAATTCCAGTCTTGGGTGACTGCGTAAAGTTTGAACTTCCTCCCCGTGCTTGTGGGGGTTTCCTCCGGATGCTCTAGTTTCCTAAATGTGCAGATTAGGTGGGGTTATGGAGAGAGGGCATGGAAGTGGGCCTAGGTAGGGTGCAGTCTTTCAGAGGGTCGGTGCAGACGTGATGGGCTGAATAGCCTCCTTCTGCATTGGAGGGACTCTATGATTTTCTGGTTCTTTGTTAAGACTATGGATGTGGGGTTGGGTATTCATATCAGGATTTTTCTTTTTGAGCTGTGGATTGAATAACGCACATTTGGCAATATGCATAGTACCTTTTTAAAAAATAGATTTAGTGTACCCAATTCATTTTTTCCAATTAAGGGGCAATTTAGCGTGGCCAATCCACATACCCTGCACATCTTTGGGTTGTGGGAGCGAAACCCACGCAAACAAAGGGGGGAATGTGCAAACACCACACAGACATTGACTGAGAGTCGGGATCGAACCTGGGACCTCGGTGCCGTGAGGCAGCGCTGCCCTACATAGTACCTTAACACACCAATGCATCTGTGCCAATTCTCATTGTTCAAATGTGTCGGAAATGCTGTAATAGAAGTTTCATCATCTGCAAGGAGCGTCACGACAACTCCACTTTCTTTCGTGTAAAAAGCTTTCCATTCTCTGAATCAAGCTCCAGGACTGCATTTTCTCGCGGCCTGGTTCTCCAAGCCGCAGTTGCCATGGCCGCTTTGAAATGGAGACGTTGCCCACCCGTCACAGTGACTCAGTAACCATGGCAACGCCATAGGCCGCAGGAACATCCAACTTTGCGACGAAGCGTGAAGTTCGCACTCTTATGAGATCTTCTCTCAACTTCATATTTCTTCCACTTTAATAGCACTAAAGTAAGGCTTTGTGGTGCGATAACACCAGCTACAAATTTATCTTTACATCTACCTAAATGTTTTAAAATATATATATTCTGGGCAATCCAGAAGCGCCGGTAAAAGTTCTGTTTTTGACACTGCACGAGGGAAGATGTGAATAGCAAACATGCTGCCCTGTATCAGATGTCACTGCGCCGATATAAAATGATCCATGGCTATTCGGTGCTCGCCTGCCGTTCTTTTCTCCTCACCTGACTCTCTCTCCCTCCTGTATGATACACCCCTGCGTCACTCAGCCACCAGTAAATTTACCCGTTTTAACAGTGCGTCCGTGGATCTGCTATTCAACTGACAGCAGCTTCACTGTACACACAGGAATTATGTCCATTCCCGGGGTTAATACTCCAGGCGAGCTCCAATCGACTCCTAGTTTTGGACTCGACCACTGGTGGAAGCATATTATCCAAGTCTACCTATCAAAGCCCTCCACAATTTTAAATATCTCCATTAGGTCACTCTTTGCTCTTTTATTCCCCAGAGAAAAGAACACAGCCCGCCCAGTCTTTCCTGATGATCAATCGCTCAGTTCTGACTTCAACCTTGTACATCTTTTTTGTACCTATATCATTTTGTGTAATATGGAGATCAGAACTGCACTCTTCAGTATGGTATAGCCAAGACTCGATGTAATATAACTCTCCAGTTTTTCGATTCCATTCTACTAGAAATGTACCCAGTACTTTTTTGTGCTCTTGTTAACTTGCCTTACTACAGTAATAGTTTCTAAATCTGTATCTCTGGATTTATTTGTTCCCCTTCCCATTTAAACTTTTAATTTCCAAAGCATCTGTGGCCTCCTTCCTCCAATGAAAATGCATCACACCAGCACTTATCTGTATGGTACTTCATCTGCCATTTTGCCAAATTTATTTAAGTCTTCTTGTATATTGTCATGGTCTTCCTCAGAATTAACTGTAATCCCAATATGGTGCTATATGAACATTATGAAATTGTTCAAAATTGATAAATACAAAGAAACTGAACACGAGAGCAGATTCAATGCCCCTTTTAAAGATATGAAACCAAATTTATATGTCTTTAAAATCAGGTAACAGGTGAGACAAAAAACATTTGCTACTGAATATTTAGAGATAATTGTTTCGCAGGAGGCATGTTGCCTCAGGGTGACATTTGCCGACAATTTAGAACTCTTAATTTTGTGTTAATTCATCAAGTTAAGTATCTGGTGCACACAATGTATTTCAAGAGGATTTGAGGAATGCCATAACCAGAAATTTATACATCAGTAAAATTAACTGTTGCTCTCATCTTCAGTGTCATAAAAATACAAATGACGGATTTGGCATATGCCAGTCTTCTGTGTGTTGGTTAGTAGATGATACCAGCTTTTTAATGGTCCATAAAAAATCAGTTTGTTGAAGTACTGTTTGATGCATATCTTAGAACATCTTTAAAGATAACACCAATGATTTCTGTTATATATTTAATGTTGGTGAGGCATTCCATAAACATTAATTATTTAGCAATGCTGGGATGTCATGAAAATGTAACACAATAATTTAGGAAGGTAACTAAGAATGTTCAGAGATGGTTTCAAAGAGCCTTTTAAGGAAGCGGAGGAAATTCAGAGATGAAGGGGTTCAGGAAGAAAATTCCAGAGAGTCGGCTGTAGGTGACTGGAAGAATAACTACCAAAGGTGGCAGAAGAGAGGGAGAGATCCACAAGATGGGATTGTTATGGGAGAGGTGATTTCAGAACCCCAAAATGTATCATGGAGTCCAACCAACCTCCCCCTTTAATGTATTTGTTGCTTTTCAGTGCACACGGCTTTTTCTCCAGGTGTGGGATTACAATTATGGACGCATGGGTTTTTAAACACAAAACAATGTTTATTCCATGAACTCAACTTAACCTTTTAAATAAACATTGGATCTCTTAACACCCCTTACTTCAAAGATAACCCCGAAAATAATACAACACTAAATCCTTCAGTTATTCCTTTCAACATCCAAGAGACTTAACACCTTTAACAGAAATACATCAGGTTAAAGGCTTTACTATTATGAGTTTAAATCTCCCAAATGATCCAGAGATAGTCTTTCATGGCAGAGATTACAGCAGATCCAGCTCACTGCAAACACAGACACACCCAAGCCCTTTCAAACTGAAACAAAACTGCAAAATGGCTGATCTAAAGCCCAGCTCCACTCACACTCTGACATCACAGAGGGGCAATTTAGCGTTTTCAATCCACCTACCCTGCACATCTTTGGGTTGTGGGGTCGAAACCCACGCAAACACGAGGAAAATGTGCAAACTCCATACGGACAGTGACCCAGAGCCGGGATCGAACCTGGGACCTCGGCGCCGTGAGACTGCAGTGCTACCACGGCACCACCTTGCTGCCCTGTTAGCTTCTATTCCTGACCTGGACTTGCACCAACTGATTTTGGGCAGGGACTTTAACTGTGTACTGGATCCTCAGATGGACATATCAAGCCATAAGTCTTTGAATCCTTTGGGGGGTGGCAAGGCTCTATTAGCCTTTATGGAATTGGGGGTGGGGGCAGATCCGTGGCGATTTTTACATTCGAGTGAGAAGGACTTTGCTTTTTTCTCTCAGGTTCATCAGGTGCTTGAGGGGGACATTTTATGGATTGGGGGGAAGGCCAGTCGCCTGTTAGCACACCAGCTAAGGCGGCAGGCTGCATCCAGGAGATAGTACATGTGAAGGACTCGGGAAGGTCAACGAGGCTTTTGAGGCCTTTTACCATAGACTTTACAAGTTGGAGCCTCTGGAGGATATGCTGCCCATGACGGAAATTTTGGATGCATTGCCCATCCCAGTGGTAGAATGAGAGAGAAGTTGGAATCCCTGTTGAGCCCTGAGGAGATCATGAGGTGTATTGGATATTCTGAATTCTCCCTCTGCGTACCTGAACAGGTGCCGGATGTGGCGGCGAGGGGCTTTTCACTGTAACCTCATTGCCGTGTTAATGTAAGTCCACTTGTGACAATAAAGATTATTATTATTAAATGTACGGGTCTAATGTAGTCAGCTAAGGCTCTGGGCACGGACGGGTTCCCGATAAAAATTTACAAGAAATTTGTTTGACAACTGATCCCGTTTCTGTTAGATATGTTTAATGATTCCTTGTCCCAGGGGGTATTACCAGCAACATTTGCGCAGGCATCGATCTCTTTGATTTTGAAGAAGGTTAAGGATCTGACTGGGTGTGGATCGTATCGCCCTATTTCATTATTAAACACAGACCCTAAGCTGTTGGCAAAAGATTTGTCAATGTGCTTGGAGCTCTGCCTTCCGGTGGTGATTTCGAAGGAACAGACTTGGCTTGTTAAGGGCAGGCAGCTTTTAGCCAACACACGACGACTGCTTAATGTTTTCTTTGTCCCCCTCTCAAGTCCCTGAAGCAGAGGTGATTATTTCAATGGACGCTGAAAAGGCATTTGGTTGGGTGGAATGGGGGTATCTGGTCGAGATCCTTGGAAGGTTCAGGTTTGGGCTAAGATTTATATCTTGGCTCTGTCCCATTACGAGAGCTCCCATTACGAGTGTTCCTACAAATGCTCTGAGCTTGGAATACTTCCAGTTAAATTGAGATACAAGGCAGTTTGCCCATTGTTCCCCCTGACAGTCGAGCCTCTGGCAATAGCATTGAGGTCGTCAACGGGCGGAGGGGAATAGAGAGGGCAGGGAGGGAGCATAGGGTGTCCTTGTAAGCAGATGATCTGCTGTTAATTATAACGGATCCTCTCTCCAATGTAGAGAAGCTAATAAAGCTACTTAGGAGTTTTGGCTCCTTCTTGGGGTAAAAGCTAAATTTGGGCAAAAGCTAATACTTTCCCGTGAACTCCCCGGGAGGGGTGCCGATACACGGGTTGCCTTTTCACTTGCCAGAGCGAGCTTTTGTTATCTGGGAATCCGGATGGCCCATGATTTGGGGTTGAGTTCGACTTGACGAAGTGGGACAACCTCCCTTCGTCCTTGACTGATAGGGACCAGTCGATAAAAATAAATGTCCTTCCTAGGTTTTTGTTTTTGTTTCAGTGTCTCCCAGATTTCCTTCCCAAATCTTTCTTTGTGAAGGTGAATAAATTGATTTCTTCCTTTATTTGGGAGGGCAAGACTCCACAGATTCGTAGGATTTTTCTGCAGGGGGAGAGGCATTTGGGGAGCCTAGCACTACCAAATTTAGAATCATAGAATCTCTACAGTGCACAAGGAGGCCATTCGACCCATTGAGTCTGCACCAACCCTCTGAAAGAGTACACTACCCAGGCTCCCACCTGTTGTGTTCAGTATTATGACTGTGGTAATTATGTACACAGAACATCTAGTTATTTAACTAGAAAGATGATTTACTAACAAACACGTGGAAAAATAACTAATGAACTATAATACAGATGAAGACTATTATACAGACGAAGACTACTAAATTAATTCAGTGAATTCTATCGCTACTCTTTGTGCGTCTATCCTCTTGTACATCTTATTACCAACTGGCGGGTGTTTCGAGCCACATGATAGATCTCTATTGCCACCAGCTGGTTGGAGGTCGCATCGCTAATTATATACAGAACTGTGCACAGCCATATCACCACATCCCCATTCCCCTGGAACTGTTAACGTTACATCCAAATGTAACTGTGTCTGACAAAAGAGATCTGCCTCATAATAAATAAAAGCAAATTATTGTGGAAGCTGGAATCTGAAACCAAAGAGAAAATGCTGGAAAATATCAGCAGGTCTGGCAGCATCTGTCGGGACATTTGGATGTAAATGGAAACAGTTCCAGGGGAATGGGGATGTGGTGATATGTCTCTTTGGGATCTGCATCATAATGTTACACATGTCATATGTACAAATGCAACTGTGCTTTACACAACATGACATGCCCCTTGTGCACAGCTTAATGGACATTCACAACGATAACGTCCCATTGGTCTTCCGAACTTTGATCGGCTACTCAATGTCACTTCAACTTTTGGAAGACTGGTTTTCTGGCTGGTCTTTTTGTACCACCAACTTGTTTAGCCTTTTGACACGAGAAGACCGGTTTTCTTGCTGGTCTTCTCTATGTCACCAACTTTTTCAATTTTCTAATGCAATGCTTCCTTTTCTTTCTTCGTGTGCTTTCTTGCCTGTCGGCCACATTGCCAATGCCTTCTTCTTCAGTGTTGTGGGTGCTACCCGGTTGACCCACTGTATCCTCAACTATTCTTTTCTTCCCCTTCCTTCTCATGGAAAGGATCCTCTGACTGCATCTCCTTTTCTTTTTGACTTTAGTGGCATCCTTCCTGCTGCTGGACTTCGCCATGGGACTAGTTGCTTGTGGTTCTTTTGTCATAGTAACTGCTTTTGGATCTGGGCAGCATGGTAGCACAATGGTTAGCACTGTTGCTTCACAGCACCAGGGACCCGGGTTCGATTCCCAACTTGGGGCACTGTCTGTGCGGAGTCTGCACATTCTTCCAATGTCTACGTGGGTTTCCTCCGGGCGCTTTGTTTTTTTCCGGGAGTGGAAGATAAGTGCGAGCGCTATTCTTGAGGGCCAGCGGATCATACACACATGTTCTAGTCATGTCCTAAACTTGTGAGATTTTGGGTCTCCTTTGTCAACACCATGTCAGGGATTTTTGGGATTGAGCTGAAGCTTTGCCCGTTGGTGGCTATTTTTCGGGTCTCGGACTCGCCAGAGCTATAGACGGGGTGAAGACGGATGCTCCCGCCATTGTCTCGTTAATAGCGAGTTTGCTTGGGTGGAGGACTCTGGTTCCACCAAGTACTCTGTCCTGGTTGAGTAACCTTATGGAGTTTTTCTACTTGGAGAAGGTCAAGTCCATCCTGAGAGGCAAAAGGGTTCTACTCAAGGTGGCAGCCATTCATTTCCTAATTCAGGGAGTTGGTCACCATCAGATATTAGGGAAGGGAGGGTTTGGAATTGTTTTCTTTTGGGGTGTGGAGGGGAGGGAGGATAACTTTGGGATTTTATTTGTTTTGTGTTTCTCCTGTATTCTAATGAAATATTAAAAAATATATATATATTTTAAAAGTCTGCGAATGATCAGATTATATGAGAAATACGTACATGAACATCTTGTGGACTGATTCATTTGTTTGCAAAGCAATTGCATCATCAGTATATTGCCTTGTCTTGCTGCTTGTGTGTAATACCTTAAAATAATTTTCCTGTTAGTTTTAATCAAATACGTCAAATTGGAGATTGGTTAATTAATACTGAGGAAGACTGTCACAAATTAAAAAGGCATTGCCAAACTTGCAGAATGGGTATACAATTGGCAAATAAATGTAAACACATAAATGTAAGGTTGTACATTTTGGCAATAAAAATAGGGGGCGGGACTCTCCCATCTGACGGCAGAGTGTTGACGCCGTCGTAAAAACTGGAGAGTTTAATGATGGCGTCATCGGACCGCTAAGTGTAGCGATCCTCTGCCCTACAGGAGGCCAGCACGGCACTGGAGCAACCCACGCCGCACCAGCTGCCAATACCAGCATCAAATGGGCGCCGCGGGTCTGCGCATGCATGCTGCGACCGGCACGCATGCGTGGAAGCTTCCTTCTCTGCACCGGCCCCGACGCAACATGGCGTAGGGCTACAGGGACCGGTGCGGAGCAAAAGAGGCCCCCACCACGAGAGGCCAGCCCGCCGATCGGTAGGCCCCAATCGCGGGCCAGGCCACGGTGGAGGCCCCCCTCGGGGTCGACCCCCCCCCACCCACCAATCCGCACCCAACTGGGTGGACGGCGTGGTCCCGCCGGGTAAGACCAAATGAGAACAGCGGCGGCAAGATTCGGGCTTTTTTGGGCGGCCACTTGGCCCATCCCAGGCGGAGAATCGCCGGGGCCGGCGGCACGCCGACCGCACCACGCCAGTTGCGCCGATTCTCCGGTCACCGGAGAATCAGCGGACTGGCATCGGGGTGGTGGCGCGCGAATCGTGCCCGGCCCAGCAATTCTCCGAACCGGCGTGGGCTGAGAGAATCCCGCCCAGGAGATTTCATAGCATGTAGAAATAAGAATCTAAATAGGGTAGAGAAGCAAATGAATCTGGCAGTACAAAGTAGTCATACAGGTTAATAAAGCCATAAAAAGGCAAATCAAGCATTAGAGGGGTAGAATTGAAAGATAACTAAGTTATGCTAAACTTATATCAAACCTTGGTTAGTCCACACCTGAAGTGCAGCGTAGAATTCTGGCTGCCATGTTGTAAAAATGTAGAGGCAGTGGATAAGATGGAATAAAATTGACAAGGATGATACCAGAAATAAGGAAGTATACCAACAGGGGAAAAAGAACATGCTGGGTGGGTCTCTTCTCTTGAAAAAATGTTGAAGTTATGAAATGTTTTGATAGAGTAGATACAGGTAGAATGTTTCTATTAGTAATGACAAGAAAAACTAGAAGCTAGCAATATGAGGTTGTCACTAAAAAAATCAAACACAGAATTCAGAAGAAATTTCTTTGCTCAGAGAATGTGAATTCCCTAACACAGGGAATGGTTGAAGCCAATAGTACAGACACATTTAAGGGCAGGTTAATTAAGCATCTGAAGAAGGGAACACATAAGAGTATAATGCTGATAGAGTTAGATAAGGAAGGAAGCTTAAGTGAAGCATAATTTCTGGTATGAATGGTTGGGCTGAATTTTATGCTGTATACCCTATGTAATCCCTATCTACCATGAATGTGACATTCTTGCATTATGATATTTTGGCATCATATAAGCCAGACAGGAAAAATGGTATGCATTCCATGTGGTCTTCTGTACTATGTACCACACCTAACAGATAATTATTAGTTACATGTCAAACTGTCCATCCAAAGACTGTATAATGGTGCAGATTTTGGTTCTTGTGATACATGTCTGCCGATAGAAATAATCTTTTTGCTGTGAATATAAGTTAAAAGTGTTGAGAAAAAGCTGGAATCACAACAATCACAAATCCTCCCATTGTAACTAATGTATTTAATATTTAGATGTGTGCACATTGTATTTTTAACAACTTTCTTGTAAGGCTGTCATTTTTGCAATGCAGTCTTGAACTTCAACAGGAATAGACTTATAAAAAATAATGGGTGGAATTCTCTTGTGGCCTGTTTCGTGAGGCATGGAGCAAAGAATCTAGCGGGAGTCAAAAAGTTGGAAACCCACCAATGTAAAAACTATTTGCAAATTTCCCATGGCAGGTTAAAAGTGCGACGGTTATCCTGCTGATAGTGGCATAATTTCCATTTGCATCCATTCTCACCTCATGAATGCTCTTTGACTTAGCTTCTCATTGGAATAACGTGGCACCTTTCAACCTTGCATCACACCCGCGGAAAATCACGTCGGTCTGAATCTCGTTTGAGAAAGGGTGGTATGCACACGTCTGACCTCTCTTTGCTCGAGACTTCAAGGTGAATGCAACACAAGTAACCTACCTTCCATAATGCTGCACTGGCCTTGTTGCGATGCTAGTGGAATGTCACACCTCTGGGTAGGACGGTTCCGCTCCCCCTGGTGCTTGCCTCCGTGGTCACCATAACACCACTGTGCAGCGGTACTCAGACTGGGCTCAACTTTCAGACACTGATCAGTTTTGCAATCGGGGGAAGGTAGGGGTGGTCTGCTCCCATTAGGTGCCACTGTTGTCCAGAAGGACAGCATTATGTAGCAGTACTCTGACAGGGCTGAGCACTCAGAAACCTGCATATCAACCAGAGAAAGGGATCTGGGGGTGGGGAGCGCAATGGTGTGGAAGAATAAACACAAAAAAAACAATGGGAAGGAAGGCTACGCAAGGGAGGGGGAGAGGAGTTGAAGGGAGCACAATGGAAGATAGAGGGGTAGAAAGGCTTTGCAGGGCAGTGGAGGTGGAGGGGGGAAGGATGGGAGCCAGACAAACAAGGGGGTGAACGGGAAAATCACATGTATGAAAGGGAAGGGATGCATGCAGACTCTCGATTCAGAAATTGGGTGGGGGGAGGTGTTATAAGTGTGCCACATGAGGGATATGGTGTTGGGAGGGGGTATGGGAAGGGAAACAGTGAAATCTTCAGTCATCAGGGAAATGAGCAACAATGTGAAGTCAAAGTCGCTGGTCTAGGCCTTGTAATCATGAGTCATAAAGCAAAGGCACCCCTGGGGCTTGGTGGAAATCAGCATGAAGGTATCTGAATGTGTAATTTGGGAATGTAGCACTTGGGGAGGAGACACAGCTGCAGCATATCATGTGCTCTCCAGGATTGGTATTCCTTATGGGCCCAAAGGCATCCTGTCACTAGTCAGAAGCAATGTACTGTTAATTGTAATGCCAGATCATTGAGTGGAGCATTGAGACAGGTTAGGTAGTGCTTGTCATTCCAACCTTCTCACAGCAATCAGGGGTTGAGAAGTCATGTTCCTGGGAAAGCATCTTGGTGACCTCATTGTGGGTGATAGTGCCTGAAAGATGGCAGCATCAGCAACAATGCAAGTTGGGCTGAAGCCATTACAGAATCTAACGGTAGCAGAGTGTGAGATTCACTATGCAGAACCCTTCCTCATCATTGTCTGCAATGTTGCATTTCAGAAACAAGGTCAAAGAATAAATAGATCTGGACCCTCTGTCTTACCTTTCTGATGGTCCAAATGCAATGGAGGAGGTGACGATGGAAGAGACAATACAAAGCATAACCCAAGCAGAAGGCCCTACCTGATGCCCAGGGTCAAAAGGAACCAGAGCAAGGACAGTAGGGTCAAGAGGAGATACCTCGACAATGGAAGCGGTTCTGTAAACCAAGGGTACACTGAAGAAGACTCACGTATTTACAGATGAGTGAGAGACAATGATGGGCACATCTGAGCTTGCCCCAAGCTCTGGTAGATCACATATGCTGCATTCTTTGTGAAGAGCTGATGCCACCTGGAGTTGAAGGCTATGCCCTGCCAGTGGCTTTGAAGGTGACTGCTGCATTCAATTTCTTTGCCTCTGGGTCTTTCCAGGAATCAACAGGGGACCTGAGCAGCATATTTCAGTTTGCAACACATAGATGCATAAAGGAGCTCATAGACGCCCTTTACAGGAAGGTACATCAGTATGTGAGGTTTGCTCTGAACAAAGATTGCCAGGCTGTGAGATTCACTGGCTTCACCGCCATTCCAGACTTCCCAAGAAGTGTCGGGTGCAATGGACTGAACCCATATGATTATACAGGTCCCATGGCAGCAGGCCCTAATGTTTATAAACCATAATGGTGACCATTCCATTAATTTACAACTAGTGTGTAAGCATCAGAAGCACATGATTCATGTTTGTGCACTGTATCCTGGGAATTGCTATGGCTCCTACATCTTGAGTCACTCCCAGGTGTCTGAGATTTTTGAGGGGCCTGTTATGGGCCAGGGTTTAGAGAACCCCAAAGTGCATCATGGAGTTCACCTGACCCACAACTTTAAATAGATTTTGGTTATGGGGAGCACACGGGCCTACTTTACAGGTGTGGTGCAACAAAGCATTAAAGTACCTTTAAGTTAAAACAATGTTTATTTATGAAACCAGTTAACACTTTATAAACACACAGTAAACATCTTAACAACTATCAACACCAATCATCCCCACAAAGATCTATAAGTAACTCTTAATCTTTCCTTACAACATCCATGAGACAAAAGACCCTTTTTAATACAGAGATCAGGTTTAAATTCTCTATTGAGAGAAGTCAGCACTTTGAAATCACCCAATTGATCTGGAGACAGTCTTTAGATTGCAGAGAGAAATCCTTATACAGCTCCTTGCTTTGCCTGCAGCTATCCAGCTCTCAAAACAAAACTAAAACACACCCTGTAGCAGACAGCCCAAAGCGAAAGTAAATGCAGATACAGCCCAGCTCCACCCACTCTCTGACATCACTGCAGCCATTGAACCAACACCCATTTCTTAAAGGTTCACCCATTACAGCTATTTTATAAACACCCATTTCTTAAAGGTACACCCACTACAGCTATTTGATAAACACCCGTTTCTTAAAGGTACTCGCACATGACAGGCCTGCATTTTTGCAGCGATAGCTGCTTGGGGATAAGGGATATGCACTGAAATTGGCTGATGACACTGGTGCACCGACCTCAGAGTCGTCATGAGGAGAGGTACACAGCTGCTCACAGCTCCACACAGACCCTAATCGAGCAGACCATGGGGCTTCTGAAGATGCATTTCAGATGCTTGGAGCGCTCAGGTGGTGCACTACAATACATTGCTGATACGGTTTCACACAACTTTGCAGTGTATTGCGCCCTTCACAATCTGGCAATGAAAAGAGGTGATCCCTTGCCAGAGGGTGAAATGGAGGAGGTAGCATGAACACCAGGAAGGCCAGGAATTGCAAGAGGGTGCTGAGTGTAGGTATTGTAGCCATCTGGGATGGCCACTTTCAGCATATAAAATGGACACTCGCAAAGCATACAGGGAAAATGGACAATGCAAAGTAAACAAGCAGGCACAGAGCCTGAATGTGTATTTGGGAAGACTGCAGACAGAACCAAAACTCTTGGCCGAGTTACACATTGATGGCCCATCTCTGAGAAACAAAGAACTAGTGATCCTGTACCAGACAGTCCGGTGCCACTACCCCAGCAAGAAGACACAAACAAAGCAAGGCCAATGGCCACTTAGGACACGCCCAGCCATCAAGACACCCGCCCCTTTATTGGCTCAGATCGATGACAGTGATCGAGAAGCTGCCCAATTAATTGAGACCAAGTTTAAGGCCCGCCTAAAAGCGCGCAAAGCCCCCAAGTATAAGAAGGAACCCTCGCCATGTGTTCCCTCTCTTGGATTTGGCTCTCAACTGGAGAGACCCTTCCACCTGCACCACCAGAAGCAAGTAAGTTCAAGTTCAACGCTCGCTAGCAGACCGACGACCTTAGCTGTACTCCTGTTACCTCTTCGAACCCAACAGCCACAGATCCGAACAACGGCCATTGTTCCTCTGACCTAAGTGGGCACCCGAAGTTAAGTATAGGTGTTAGTGATACATATAGTTTAGCCAGTAGTGTTATTGTGCATGAGTAAATCATACTGTGTGTAAATAAAGTAGTATTGACTTTGAACTAACTAACTGGTGTATTGGTTCTTTGATCGGTATTCAGTTGAACCTTGTGGTGGTATCGAGAGATACTGGCGACTCTGAAAGCATATTCATAATTACAATTAAGAAAGGCGACCTTATTAATTGCCATATTTAGAGCCACAAAAGAGAGCAATATTATTGATGACTCCGCCGGGACTCGACCTAGAAGTGACTCTGTCACTCCAAGAGAACCCAACTTTGAATTGGAAACCCAATTGGAAAAAGTAGAGTAAGACCAGTATCGATCAAACCTCCAAGATTCGGAAGTGTGTAATTTGCATGCGTACTAACAAGGGATATAAGGTAACCTTGATAGATTTTGTTGTGTAAAACTGTCGGGGGTTTCGTAGACCGGAAAATAGCTTAAGCTGTACCCGTGTTTGCATCATCGCTTTATTCCCCCTGTTCCAAATTTACGGTAGAAACCCAGAGATTACAGTAGAGATGGCAATAAAGGTAATGCAATGTCTTATGAGCCCCCAGGAATTCAAGGTCGCAGCGACCAATAGAGCAGAGCAGTGTCCCGTATGGGAAGACGAAATTCAGAAGTATCTAAAAGGGAAAGGATGGCCCCTTTGGAGCGAATTTTGCGCAAATGAGGAAACACGTCCCGGAAGTATAGGACAGACTTGGTGTGATAACCTGACCGAGATTCATAAGAAAAACTTAGGAAAAGTTTGTAAGCCGATGGCAATCGTGTCCTGCTTGGCACAATTGCGAGGCACAGAGGAGGTCGTGAAGACGCTCCGCAGAGAGATTTAAGACAGAGAGAAGAATAGTGAGGGAGACGTTAGCGAGTGCGAGAAAGTTAACAGGCAACTTAGAGAGCAGTTAGCGGCAAAGGACAAGGAGATGGCTGATATCAAACGGGCACACCAATCTTGTCTCGCTCACCTAAGCAGTTTTCAGTCCCAGTATGATAAGGCCAAGACATGCAACGCGCGGTGTTGGTACGAGAAGAAACAGAACTTCAAGTTGAGCAATTAAAGAAGCAATGTCAGGATTTAAAAGCAGCCCTACAAGCACTCCACAGTTCCACAACGGAACAAAGGCAGAGTTCGGTGGACCACGCCAAATGCCGAAAGCAAATTGCAGACCTGCAATCCCTGCTGTCAGTACAAAATGCTTTCCACGATACATTAGGACCCCAGTTAGATCAGGAAAATGGCCCCGATTGGCAGGAGTTAAATGAAACTGCCCACCTATATGTGCATGGAGCATGTACCCAAGATAAAACCCAGAAAAGGAAAGCACCCCCACCCCCGACCGCGCAGGTAGAGCACAATCCCATGAACCCTGTCACCACACAGCGCAGGGCCACAACAAACGGAGACCCTGATTTTCTGTACACTACCCCATTAACCGTCACTCAATTAAGGGACGCGTGTGACAAAATCGTTCCAACCCACTTCGAACCCGCACCATTACTTTGCGAAAGTAAAACAACAGGCGACCATGTACGGCCTGGACGAAAGAGAGCAAGTTATGCTCACAGTTTTGAGCCTTGATCCCTCAGTCGTGGCAACCCTTCCCGACCCACAAAATGTAGGAGGAGGCACCCTCCAACAAATGCATGCAGCAATCCGAGATGCGATCGGCGACAATAAGGAAGATCCTGTAGAAGGACTCAATAAATGCAGACAGAAAAAGACCGAGCACCCAACAGTGTTTGCTGGACTCCTTTGGACCCACTTTACAGCAGTATTTGGAGAGTTAGTCCGCTCCCATTTGACACCAGAAAGTATGGCCAAATGGACTCGTATCCTAGTCTCTCACGCGACCGAAGCAGGACAGAGAGCTTGCGCCAATTATGACCCCTCAGACGATACACAAAATGAGAAATGGGTATTAAAGAAATTATCCCAAGCTTGGGAACAGTCCTTTCAGGGAAGGTCAGAATACGGAAAAGTAGAGGAAGAGCAGGCAGATGCTAACATGCATCCAGTCAGGACACATCAAAACTTTGCATGGGTAAACGAGGGAAGAAACAGCCCACAGCAGCCTAAATCACAAGAGTGCTACAATTGTGGACAGTTAGGACAATACGCCCGAGAGTGCAATGCCCCCCAGAAACAGCAGCGAAACCAGAAGGCGAATACCCTAAATAAGAACAGAACCAAGCCCATTCACAGTGTTAGTGCCCGTTCCGAGAACGCAGACATGAACGCACCGATTGAAGGTGTTCAGACCCCCCAACTTGGGTCTGTGACACCCTTTGGGACAAGTCCAGAAGACCGGTAGTAGCAGGCACAGTCTGGGGACACCCCGTAGAATTTCTTTGGGTCACAGAAGGGTCCCGTACCACGCTAAATTCCTCCACAATGTTCCAACGGGATACATGGCCCACCACAGACACCATTACCCTTAGCGGCTTCACAGGACTGTTACAGCAGGGACACATCACGGCCCCTGTGGCGATTCAGATAGGCAACTTAAGACAAAACACCCTGTTGTTCTAATAGATCTACCCCAGACAGCCGAACACATTTTGGGAATAGATTTTATGAGCTACCACAATCTTTTGTTCGACCCCGTCAATAAATGTGTGTGGAGAATGGCAAAGGCAGCACGAGCCCTGCCACGCTCACAGTTGGAGACTACACACACAGAATTAGCGCAGTAGGAGACTTCTGGTTTGATCCACGAACCATTAGTAAGGACAAAGACGTTAGAGACGTTTTACAGAAACACTAAGCAGCTTTTGCCCAGCACAAGCACGACTGTGGCAAGATCCCTGGTTTAGTCAACATCACAGGACCCGACCCCAAACCCCAAAACCAGTACGGTTTCCCCCAACAAGCAGAGGGAGAAATTGCTAAAGTCATCCAAAGTTTACCGGACCAAGGAGTACTCCGTTCAGTAGCCTCAACTAACAATGCCCCAATTTGGCCCGTCGGGAAACCCGATAGCTCATGGCGACTGACCATCGATTATAGGGAACTAAACAAAGTCACCCCATTAGCAGCCCCCACCGTAGCCACAAGTCTCGAGACAATGTTAAAACAGGGACCCCAGTCAAAAATTTTCTTAGTTTTGGACAAAAGCAACGGCTTTTGGTCCATTCCATTGGATAAAGCGTGCCAATACAAATTTGCTTTCACCTTCCAGTGACAGCAATACACGTGGACATGCCTACCGCAAGGCTTCCACAACTCCCCCTCCATTTTCCACCGACAGCTGGCAAATGGATTAGCTAAATTTTCCCGACCTGATTGCCTCATCCAGTATGTAGACGACTTACTTCTACAAACGGACACTAAGGAAGAGCACATTTAGTTTCTCTCCGAATTATTAGGACTCCTTCACGAAATCGGATGTGAAGTTACCCCCTAAAAGGCCCAGATTCTGCAGGAAAAGGTCATTTATTTAGGCACAGTAATCACCCATGGCAAACGCGAGATCGAGCAGAAACGCATTGACGCCATTGTTAAATTACCCTTGCCCCATAATGTTACAGCCCTCCGGTCAGTCCTAGGACTGGTTGGCTCCTGCAGGAACCACATAGACGGTTTTGCCACAAAGGCAGCCCCTCTTTCTGAACTCCTAAAAAAACAAGCCCCATGGGAATGGCTTCCACAGCACACGGATGCCGTGAATGCATTAAAACAAGCCCTGAGCACAGCTCCCGCATTACAGGTCCCAGACGCACTCTCCCCATACGCAATTGAAGTTGCAACCCCGACTGAACCCTTTCAGCCGTGCTCCTCCAGGAAAGACACGATCGTTTAGGCCCCGTAGCATATGCCTCACGAGTTCTCGATCCAGTAGAGCAAGGATTTTCTGCCTGCAAAAGGCACTTGCTCGCAGTTTTTTGGGCTGTTCAGTACTTTGCGTACAGAACAGGACTCAACCCCGTAACCATTTTAACAGAGCACACCCCAACCCAACTTCTACTAGATGGTAGACTAAAGGATGACACAGTCAGCCAAATTCGCGCAGCACGATGGACCCTACTCCTACAAGGATGGGACATTACGGTTAAAAGGACTAAGCCACACACATTTCTAGCAGACAATTTACAGTATGCAGGTACCCCACATGAGTGTGAGATCATTACCACCAAACACAATACAGGACCTTTTGTACCCAAATCAGCTCCCCCGAAACCAGGTACTACACCCCAGAGACCCCAGCCCACAGACACAGACGCAGCTCTTAAGCTTCATGTGGATGTCTCCTCCACAGTTTCAAATGGTAAAAGAATCACAGGTTGTGGTATCTATGTAGAGGACACGCAGGGACGCGCGTTAAAAGAAATCTCACTAAAATTGCCTGGACATCTAGGTTTGCAGGCAGCCGAATTAGCAGTCGTAGCATACATTGTAGAGCACCCCGACTCGTTCCTGACCCCAGCCGACATATATTCCGACAGCCTATATGTCTGCACTAGTTTAACTGAGTTCCTACCCCTGTGGGAATCCAGAGCTTTTGTTTCCGCAGACGGAAAACCCCTACCCTCAGCCCCATTACTCCAGCATATCTTCAAAACAGCAAAAGGCAAACGACAGCCAAGATTCTAACACAGCACATCTTCACAAGATGGGGCCTTCCCCGTAATATCGAGTCAGACCAAGGCTCACATTTCACACGACGCGTCATGAAACATGTCCTCACAATTTTCGGCATACAACAAAAATGTCATATTGCCTATCACCCCCAATCAAGCAGAATTGTAGAATGCATGAATAGAACCCTCAAAGCAACCCTTAGGAAAATGGTGCAGCAGCACAATACAACATGGGTCACGGTTCTCCCATTCGCACTCATGTTCATTAAGAACACTGTATCGACTTCGACAGGATACACCCCCCACACCCTCATGACCGGATGACCCATGAAGGGGCAGAATACTTGTTAGGGCTTGATTTGGACAGCCCCACAGTCATTGCCCTTACCCATGAGAAAGCTGTACAGCAGATCCTCGAAAACGTTAAAGCAGCCCAGCTCGCAGCTGTTAGGCTTGGGACACGGAAAAAACAGAGTAAAGCATGTTTTGATAAGACAGTACACCCGATGGAATTTTCAGTGGGACAGCAGGTCATGCTCTCCCTGTACAACCCCAGTTCATTCCTTTCCCCAAATTCGCAGGACCATACTCAATTTCGGACAAAGTCAGCCCCTCCGTTTATAAGATCACTTATCCTAATGGCAAGTCAGGATGGTTTCACATAAACCAGCTTAAGGCTTATGGCACACAGAGCAACCACTCCCACCACATCTCACTCGCAGCAGCAGATGAACACGCCCCACCCATGAACGACCTATTCCTACCGTCCCCCAACCAGTCCAGCCCGCCCTTGGACACCACTTCCACTCCACCCCCAGAGACACGACTTCATTCGACCAGCACCGACAGCGACAGTGACAGCACTGACACGTTAGACCCCATGGAACCGCCACACGATTTCAATTCTGCACCAGGCCCCACTCCCAGCGACTCTCCTTCGAGACCATTTGTATAAAAGCCCCTGAACCGGACCTGATGATGATGGATTGCCCCATACCGCCTCCAACCTAGACACTAAGCATTGGCACCGCATCCGTAACGATGAGATGGACCCCACATCGGCCCAAGCAGCCTTGGCACACCTACTCCAGTCACGAGTTTGGTAACCAGGAAAAGATGATGACTCCGAGTCTGACTCCCACCTTGCCAGCCCCTTTGCGACTCTTTTCACAGTAGAACAATGAGGTGTCCAGATGATGGAAAAAAGGAACCGATTGAAATTTACGGTGTCCTTCTTTCTGATGGAGCCTGCCCGATTTTGTTATTTTAGTTTGATATTTTAAATGTTGAATGTTTTTATTGTGTACTACCCTTTGCTACAGTTTATTCATGGCCCCACGCCAAATTTTGATGCAGTCGCGACTACTCTTTTAATGCTCCATGGCAGTTAAAGGAATAAGTTTGTCGCAGACACCAATTGATACAGCCATAACTACTCTTCTGATTCAACGGCAATCATAAGAGGCAATTTATCCACGATGACCACAAATTCTTTCCGTTCTTGTCCGGTCACACAGGCAATGGAGTAACGGCACTGGTCCCCGCCCTGCTTGAGGACCCCCATCTGGTCAGCTAAGCTCGGGTAGTGCACCTATGGCACTGGTCACTGCCCTACCCGGGGATTCCACCCATTCTTGCCCCGCCGCGGCCCACACAAACCCCATTCGGAGCTTTTATTTCGAAACCCTTTCCTGTTTCTTAGTTCTTTTTGCTTTCCGGCGACCTTTAGGTCGCTCTCCCACATGCTATTTACACCCTCAAACACTTGGATGAAACAATTGGCTGCTGGATGGAGAAATTGTCCGCCCACTCAGTGCATCGACCACACAGGCTGCGAGACTGCTCGCACTGTGACAGTATTTCTTTTTCGGATGTCTTGTCCCCAAAAATATTTGGTTTAAAAAGAAAATGAGGGAGTCACATATGGTGACAATTCTAATGGGCAATTGATGATTAAAGGACAGACAGACAGACATACGACATCTTAAACAAGGTAATAACAGATATTATGCTTGTGTCCACAGAAATCCAAAACACCAGAAGACAGAGGAAGACCAAGAGAAAAATGAAGACGGACATCATGACCTACATTTGGATCATCGTGGGATCACTACAGTTGCGCGCGGAAGCGACCCCCCCTGACCCACACCACACAGGCCGTGAATGTTTCCCATCATTGCCATACACCACACCCAGAGACAGCCACTGACACACCAACCTGGTGTGACAACCTTATAAAATGGTATTCCCTTTCATACATCGTAGAAGCCCTATTAGTGATAGCAATATTCTGTAGTGTCACCCAGACACTGAGACTTTGGAAATGGTGAAGGAAAGACTCCCGCACTCCGGTATAGACACTTAGACCCCCTATTTTCGGACTCCAGCAGACCCCCCCACTCTCTCTAAATGAATAAAGTATATCGATTATCTTTTTGTTCTAATAAAGAAAGGATGTGAACTTTCTGTACTTGACCGCCAAGATACAGAGAAATGTAATGCTGCTATTGTATAGTTTATACTGTTTGTAAATACTTTTTATTGACTAAACAGCCTGAAGATAGTTTAGAGAAGGATAGTTAGAGGTTCCCGTGTTTAAAAAAAAGAAATGTAATGCATGCTTGAATGTTATAGTGCCCCTTAGAATTTTATAATGATATGATGTAAATAAAAGCAATTTAGGTAAAGGTTTGAATCCATAGGACAGAGTAGGATAGGACCTGTCCTTGATGCGGGTGCTCGACTTAGGTAGAGAACAAAGAAGATTCAGTAATATGATTCTTCATGCTTCGCGTTGAGGATCACAAGGAGGGTGTGTAGCCATCTGGAATGGTCACTTTCAGCATATAAAATGGATACTCGCAAAGCATACAGGGAAAATGGACAATGCAAAGTAAACAAGCAGGCACAGAGCCTGAATGTGTATTTGGGAAGACAGGCTGCAGACGGAACCGAAACTCTTGGCCGATTTACACATTGATGGCCCATCTCCGAGAAACAAAGAACTAGTGATCCTGTACCAGACAGTCCGGTGCCACTACCCCAGCAAGAAGACACAAACAAAGCAAGGCCAAAGGCCACTTAGGACACGCCCAGCCATCAAGGCACCCGCCCCTTTATTGGCTCAGATCGATGGCAGTGATCGAGAAGCTGCCCAATTAATTAAGACCAAGTTTAAGGCCCGCCTAAAAGCGCGCAAAGCCCCCAAGTATAAGAAAGAACCCTCGCCATGTATTCCCTCTCTTGGATTTGGCTCTCAACCGGAGAGACCCTTCCACCTGCACCACCAGAAGCAAGTAAGTTCAAGTTCAACGCTCGCTACCAGACCGACGACCTTAGCTGTACTCCTGTTACCTCTTCGAACCCAACAGCCTCAGATCCGAACAACGGCCATTGTTCCTCTGACCTAGGTGGGCACCCGAAGTTAAGTATAGGTGTTAGTGATAGATATAGTTTAGCCTGTAGTGCTATTGTGCATGAGTAAATCATACTGTGTGTAAATAAAGTAATATTGACTTTGAACTATCCAACTGGTGTATTGGTTGTTTGATCGGTATTCAGTTGAACCTTGTGGCGGTATCGAGAGATACCTGGCGACTCTGAAAGCATATTCGTAATTAAGATTAAGAAAGGTGACCTTATTAATTGCCATATTTAGAGCCACAAAAGAGAGCAACAGTATGAAGACAACCATGTCATGGAGAAAGCAAGACAAGACATGGGAGACATGACCTGACAGGTTCCAAGAGGAGTAAAGTTAAAGAGGGCACATGACCACGTAGCTCCTCGTCCTCAATGCCATTTCATCTCAGGGGATGTCCTACCACTTGCAGTGAAAACATATCCAGCATTCACTCTTGCACATTCTGGTCTCATGAATTGCCAGGCCATGATCTCTGCATAGGATCGCCATGCCTTAGGAATGCGTTCACTGGGAACCGAAAGTCCACTGATGAATGCGAGTGATGCGAGAGATGACTTGAAGCATTTGCTGCCAGATAATGATGCAAACACTGCAGCCACTGAGATGAGGACAAACCTAGGGATTTCCTCCTCCCATGCATCTCTTCTCTTTTGCCGCTACTACTGAGGAGACATAAATGCTGCAATGAACTCAAGGCGGATGAACTGCTGCCCTCACGCAATGGTCTTCCATGTGGATGAAGGGTTAGAAGTGCATAATCACACACTTCCGATAAAGATATAAACAAATCTCCCTGACATCACACAAGCGTACAGTGACTATCTTCAGTGAGGTTGATATCATATGAATGTTAATCTCGCAGTGGAACACTATCACTGAGTGGGAGGATGGCTAAACCTCAAAATAAGAGGATTCAAATGTACAGAATCACAATGCCTTCTGATAATCAAGCCATTCAGGCAAATATCAAATTAATTTACAAAAGTGCAATATATTTATAGTGGTAGCATACCTGTGACCCAAAAGAGACATTAGAATTTCTTAACTTTCCTAACACTACCACTGCTCCTGGGTGCAGCCCTGCCATCCACAGAAGAGGTGGAGGCAACCTGATGAGTGCTATGTCCTGATGTCTGTGATTATCTTGGCGGACGTCCTCTGGTGGCCTGAGGCTAGGAGGGCCTCAAACTGATAAGGGTCACTGCTCAGGAGGAGGTGCACCCTCATTAATCTTTTCAGCTGGACTGGATGGGATCACAGGTAGACGGGACTCTAAGTGGCTGTACACTCTTGAAGTTTTCTTAGACGAGGCCCCTGGGGATAGGTTGAGAGTCTGACCCTAGGTAGGGTACCCTTCCAAAGGGTTGGTGCAGACTTGATTGGCCGAATGGCCTCCTTCTGCACTGTGGTGATTCTGTGATTCCAAGCAGCAGGGTGGATGCCATTACCGCACTTAGTCTCAGAAATTGAAAATTTCGCTCAATATCTTTGTTTTTCCTCAAATGAGTTCACACTGTGATTTCATGTTTTGGGAAATATCTTGCTCTTTGTATAACATATTTGAAATATGATCTGAAGAGATAAATGGTGGATTGTTATGCAATTTAATGCTCTTCTAAAATGATATGATTTGTAGAAGGACTAAAGAAAAAGGAAATTTAACTTAAAAGTTGTCCAATAGGTATCTTTGTTTTCTTGTTTCAGCAGAATATAAATGATGATGAATTCCCAGAGCACACTGCTAGACAGTGACACAGAAACCGAGGCAACAGCAGCAGCAGTCAAACTGAAACTACTACATCAATTACGCAATCTGGAAGGTGATCAGAGGGCTTACCATGAAGAGTCTGAGCGTACGATCATGCGTCAACTGTAAGTTCTCCTGTAGTTTCATGCAAGAGGATTGCGAAAGTGAGATAGTCAGAATTTAAAGTTAATATTGGTAAAATGCTGTTGTTTAAGTAAATAATTACCAGATTTATTTCCTGCACATGATGATAATGGTGCTCTTGCAGACTGAAGCACAGCAGCTCATAGTGCTTTGCCAAAAGCTTTCCATGAGCTGACTGCTTTGCCGAAAAATCTTTATCAGTTTATATCCATGGTCATCCTTGGGATTATGGCAAAGAATAACCTGTGCATTGTCAGAATACAGAAAAATAAAAATTCTGGGTCCTATACTTCCAGAATACCATCACAATCAAACAGTGACACTGCTACATTGTGTTGGCTCACTGAGGTTTTGTCACAATGTGGTGTGACTAGATTCTTCCCCACAGCCTCGCTTCACCCCAAAGTTTCCAATCCCATCTGGAAATAAGGTAAACGCCATGAGAGAGGAAAGGAAGGAAAATTTCTGATAAAGCATTATCAGTTCATAAATCCAGAACAGCACTGACAGAGGCCAGGGATCAAATGTTCTACTTTCTCCCTGTCAAAATGCACTTAGTGACAAAACAAATGTTTCAACTATGTTTGGATTAGTTGTGGTTCTTTTAATTCAGTTGCAACACATAAAAAGTCAAAAACTAGCTGCATAAGAATCATGTCCATGAGCTAATTTGATATAATATGTTGCAAGGTAGTTGGTTTTTGGTCCCTGAACAGGTAGCCAAGCCATGCAATTAAAATGCCAACAATTGTGCCAATTAATAATAATAATCTAATCTTTCTTAGTGTCACAAGTAGGCTTTCATTAACACTGCAATGAAGTTACTGTGAAAATCCCCTAGTAGGTACACTATGGCGCCTGTTCGGGTACACTGAGGGAGAATTCAGAATGTCCAATTCACCTAACAAGCACGTCTTTCGGGACTTGTGGGAGGAAACTGGAGCACCCGGAGGAAACCCACGCAGACACGGGGAGAAAGTGCAAACTCCGCACAGACAGGGACCCAAGCTGGGAATCGAACACGGGTCTCTGGTGCTGTGAAGCAACAGCACTAACCACTGTGCTACCGTGCTGCCCACTAAAAAGATTGAAAGGATTTCATCTATTAAAAGGATTTCATCTCTTTTACTTGATATAAATAATTTAAACCAGGGTTTCACAAACCTTTCCAGCTGCGGAATCCTTTTGACCTCCCAAGAATACTGAAGGAACCCTAAGAAACATATATTGAAGAATTAAACCACAAAATAAGATTATTAGAGCACAATAGGTACAAATATACAAAAATAAACTGACAAAATGTTTCCATGTATACATTTATTATTATAAAAGTTATATTATACAATAAATGCTGCCTAATCTGAACCATCAATTTGTTATTCACCCAAGAAGCTGGGAATCAAACCCGAGTCCCTGGCACTGTGAAGCCACTGTGCTAACCACTGTGTTGCCGTGCCGCCCTTTGTTGTATGTGTATGACTTGTGAACGTAGTTGGCAGTTAATCAAGTTCATCCAGACTTCCGGTGACGGCGAGCGAGAGGCGGCCGCACAATGGAGGGCTCCTGTTCGGGAACGGCATTTTCGGGGCTTTAAGACCGGTCCCAGAGTCCACGGAGGCGGCAAAAGCAGGGAGAAGGCACAGAGGCGGCAGAGTGAAGGCACAGTGAAGAAAAATGTTGAGGGTGAGCAAAAGAACGTCCGTAAGGAAAACAGCTGAAGGTCCGTCGGGGAGTGGAAAGGAAAATGGAGGCTGGAGCACCAGGGGAGGCCGCATTGCTTACGGCTGAAGAAAGAACTAACTGCGGAATTCGAAAAGCAGCTTACAAAATACATGGAGACAATGAGGAAGGAGATGAGAGAGGTTTTGAGTGCTGGTGGAGGAGGTGATTTCCCCGGTGACGAAGGCGGTGGCGAGCGCAGTGGCGGAGGTGCGAGAGCAAGGGGAGGCGCTGAAGGAAGTGGAGGAGACGCTATTGCAGCATGCTGATCAACTTGCCTCGACGGGGAAGGAGATGTGGAAGGTGATGGACATTAACAAGGATCTGCGAGGAAAAATGGAAGACCTGGAAAACAGATCCAGGCGACAGAATTTGAGGATTGTGGTTTGCCCGAAGTAGTTGAAGGGCCGAGGTCGATTGAGTATTTTGCCGCGATGCTGGCAATATTATTGGGGGAGGGGGAGGATCCCTCCCAATATGAACTGGATCGGGCTCATCGGTCGTGGAGGCCTGTACCAAAGGCGAATGAGCCGCCAAGGATAGTGACTCTGTGCTTCCGTAGGTACAGTGTGAAGGAGAAGGTCCTGAGCTGGGCCAAGCAGAAGCGGGTGGTGCAGTGGGCTGGAGCTGGTATACGTGTATACCAGGACATTACGGTGGAGCTGGCGAGGAGGTGGGCTGCCTTCAACTGGGTGAAGAGGGCACTGTACATTAGCAAGGTGCAGTGCAGCATTGTATATCCAGCGAAGCTGAGGGTGACTTACAGGCTCAGGAACTTTTATTTTGGAACGGCGGAAGCAGCGGAGGAGTTTGCAAAGGCAGAAGGACTGTGGCAGAACTGAGAAATTGAGAAATGGCCATGTGCTGATGTAACCTCATGACTGTATTTTCTTCTTTTTTGTTTCACTGCGTGCGGGTGTATGGGCTAAAGGAGCCAATGTTGTATATATTTGGACAAGGGAAGTGATGCGACTTTCACTCGAAATGAGGGCTCTTTGGGGTGTAGGTGGATATGCGGGGTGTGTGTGCTAAAAGGGGATTTCTGGGCTTTCCTAGGGCCAGGCAAGGGGGAAAGCGACCCGGGCGGGGGCCTCCACGCTGGCCGGTTTAAGCTGGCCAGTGAATGGGAGTGAGGTGGGGGGAGGGGCTGCGGCCATCGGAGCCTGGCAGAACAGGGTCGAGTGGTCTTGCCGGGGTGGAAAGTTGGGGGGAAGGAACCGAGGTTGGGGGGAGGAGTGTTACAAGAGGCAGTGGACGGGAGGAGTTGGAGACTGGGGGGCGGGGTACAACTCTCGGGTATCATGTACGGTACTCTTTGAGGGCGTTGAGTGTAGGGGGAGAGGGGAATGGGAGTGGACTCTATAGGTCAATGGTGACCATGGGCGGTCCCAGATTCCTTTTTCTTTTTCTCCTTTGTTTTTTTGTTTCCACCGTGGGAGGGTTTGTTTTATTGGATGCATATATTGACAGGTGGGCCGTTGTTTGGGGTGGTGGGAGGATGGGATCGTTGTTATTGTTAAGGGGATTGATTTTGTATTTGTTACCGTTTACTGTTTGTGGGTGGGGTGTTAGTTTTGATGGAAAATGTGAAAATGGAGAATTAAAAAAAAAAATCAAGTTCATCCATGAAACACTAATAATAATTTAAGAGTCATTTAATTAATTTGAACTGCTTATATTTGAGTCACTATGGAGCTGTGTAGATGGCAAATCAAACTATTAAGTCCATATAGTTGGTAAAAATATAAAAAGTAAAGGCTAACTATGCACAGAAAAGTATAATTAGAAAGTTATTAATTTGTTTGTTCAATAAAATTGCTTATCAAATAAGTGGTGCGAAATTGGGACCTGGAGCAAGTTGATGGGTGCTATGGGTGTTGTTTGAGATTAAAATGGGATCCATCGTGCATATGCTGACACCATATTAGTGAGGACGTTAGTGCTGCAGTGAAAGGTGCCAGACCTAGGCAGAGAAGGCAGATCATGTATTCAGTTAGCGTGCAATGCTCATTTGACATCAGCAATGCCAATTTGGAGTTCAACGCTGCCGTTAACATCCTTGCTTAACCTCGTATAGCTGAATGCACAGTCACCAGGAGGAAAGATTCCCATCTTTCATCACTGAAACCAACCAGTGACAAAAGAGTTTGTTTACCCACAATCTCAAAATACTTTTCTATTTTGTGAAAAAGGCTAGCAACTTGCCCTGAACTTTACCATTCTCTGGTACAGAACTTTCATGCATCAATGTTCTGCAACATTCTGTGTCCTCGTGGCCTATTTAAAAATAGATAAAGAATTTATAACACTATAATTTTTCCCCACTTATGATTTACTCAATAACAAAATAAGTAACTTATGAAAAATGGTTAAGGTGAATGTTTTACAGTCAATATGAAAATAAAGTTATTTATAGAATGCTGATAAGGAGGTCTTATTGTCTTCCAATTCTGTTTTATGACCCTGCTTTTCTGACCAGAAGTTAATTAATCTAGAACATCAATCTTTTACAAGGAAAATGTCATTGCTATGCATTTACAATTAACCAAGGTAAGAGGCTGAATTTTCTGGCAGGGGACGGGTGACAGTTTGCCCTGAGCCCACCCATGTCAGCAACATAACCTTCCGGGTTGCCTCTCCACTCACCATCCGGTTCAGGATGGTGGGCAAGAGTCCTGAGGCTGCAGCCCAATCAGAGTGCCTGCACCAATATCAGGTCAGCAGCCCACTAGGAAAGGTGGGTGAGAGCGAGTGGGCCTCAACTTGGAGGCCCTTACGTGCCTGCTCATGCGGGATTTCTCTCCTATTTTAAATTGAAGGCCCTTATGTGCCTGCAATGAATTAATTTATTTTTTAAAAATAAAAAATTTAGAGTACCCAATTATTAGTTTTTTCTTTTCCAATTAAGGGGCCATTTAGCATGGTCAATCCACCTAACCTGCACATCTTTGGGTTGTGGGGGTGAAACCCACGCAGACATGGGGAGAATGTGCTGCCTGCAATGAATGATCACTTATAAAGGCCCAAAACTGGTAAGGCTATCAAGATGGAGGAGAAACCCCCCCCATAGGACTATTAATGAACATGGCTGTGGCTTTCATCCTGGCATCCACAGCTTTGCAGCATGGAGCCTCTGGTTCCAATGGCCTCCTGCCTTGCCACCTGGAAGGTTCCTCAAATGAACTAACTTCCTCTGGACTCCACGCTATGTTTCTTTGCTCAGCATTGTGTGCAGAATTTTATTTGGAGCTGGTGTACTGGTCACCTCCAATATGGCTTGCTTCGCCAGTTCCCCAGACAACAGCGGGCACATGGCGGTCTGGATCTCCCGGGAGCTGATGGTTTGTCACGTATTGTAATGGGCTAGGCAGGAAGCCTCTCCCGCAATATGCTTGAAAATGTCGTTGACAAATGAGTTATGGTGCTCATTGCGCAGGAGGAGATGCAGGTGTCCAGGTCAACCTGCTTCATCATTTTGTAGATGTAGTTAGTAACTTTCTTTCTTGGCTCTTTTCCCCTTCTTACCACTCTTGGGTGGCACTTTTGTGATGAAATTCCTGGCGCCCCTCTTTACAGCTCTTGCTTTCTTGTTCGCAAACATGGGCGAAATCAACTTCAGAGGCTGAATAGGCACTACAAAGTTATAAATACAGGTGCCAGTGCAAAATGACTGCTAAGTGTGACCTTAATTGCACTAATTGCCAGTCCACACCCAGTGGATTGTGTAGATGACCTGAGTCCCAAATTGCTCCTGTGAAAAATCCCTGGAGATGTGAGTGCATTAGGCTGCCATCACAATGGCTCGCTCTATTTTTCTGTAGGCCCCCCCCAATCCTCCAACCTCCAATCTGTGTCCACAAGGCTGAGAAAATTCAGCTCAAATACTCATGCGTCTTCTCTCCTATTTTAAATTGAAGGACAGAGCTCAGTTATATAATTTTGTCTTTGATTACAGACTTGCAATACTCAGTCATTTGACTATAGTATAAAACAGACCGACCTCAAGATCAATTTCCACCAGAGGCCCATGTTTTTTGGGTATTGTAAACGACTGCAGGGCATTCACTTAACTGTTAATTTGGAATGAGATTTCATCCCTATTGGCAATGAGTTTCTAGCTGGACTTGGTACCTGTTAATCATGATGTGGAGATTTCGGCGTTGGACTGGGGTGAGCACAGTACGAAGTCTTACAACACCAGGTTAAAGTCCAACAGGTTTGTTTCGATGTCACTAGCTTTCGGAGCGCTGCTCCTTCCTCAGGTGAATGCAGAGGTATGTTCCAGAAACACATATATAGACAAATTCAAAGATGCCAAACAATGCTTGGAATGCGACCATTAGCAGGTGATTAAATCTTTACAGATCCAGAGATGGGGTAACCCCAGGTTAAAGAGGTGTAAATTGCATCAAGCCAGGACAGTTGGTAGGATTTCGCAGGCCAGATGGTGGGGGATGAATGTAATGCGACATGAATCCCAGGGCCCGGTTGAGGCCGCACTCATGTGTGCGGAACTTGGCTATAAGTTTCTGCTCGGCGATTCTGCGTTGTCGCGCGTCCTGCAGGCCGCCTTGGAGAACGCTTACCCGGAGATCAGAGGCTGAATGCCCTTGACTGCTGAAGTGTTCCCCGACTGGAAGGGAACATTCCTGCCTGGTGATTGTTGCGCGATGTCCGTTCATTCGTTGTCGCAACATCTGCATGGTCTCGCCAATGTACCACGCTTCGGGACATCCTTTCCTGCAGCGTATGAGGTAGACAACGTTGGCCGAGTCGCACGAGTATGTACCGCGTACCTGGTGGGTGGTGTTCTCACGTGTAATAGTGGTATCCATGTCGATGATCTGGCACATCTTGCAGAGATTGCCATGGCAGGGTTGTGTGGTGTCGTGGTCACTGTTCTGAAGACTGGGTAGTTTGCTGCAAACAATGGTTTGTTTGAGGTTGCGCGGTTGTTTGAAGGCAAGTAGTGGGGGTGTGGGGATGACCTTGGCAAGATGTTCATCGTCATCAATGACGTGTTGAAGGCTGTGAAGAAGATGACGTAGTTTCTCCGCTCCGGGGAAGTACTGGACGACGAAGGGTACTCTGTCGGTTGTGTCCCATGTTTGTCTTCTGAGGAGGTCGGTGCGGTTTTTCACTGTGGCGGTTTGGAACTGTCGATCGATGAGTCGAGTGCCACATCCCGTTTGTACGAGGGCATCTTTCAACGTCTGTAGATATCTGTTACGCTCCTCCTCGTCTGAGCAGATCCTGTGTATACGGAGCGCTTGTCCATAGGGGATGGCTTCTTTAATGTGTTTAGGGTGGAAGCTGGAGAAGTGGAGCATCGTGAGGTTATCCGTTAATCCGTTAATCATGTAATCGAAAGTGAAGGGCATTATGTTTCATTCCAGTCCCTTTTACCTGGATGTCTGGTAGACAGGATTACATTGGCTTTTTACTTTTAACAACTAAATTGCTAACTGAACATGTGAAAGGAGGGACGTCTTTCGTCATTGGTTCTAAGGGTGCAAAGGAAGAGAATAAGTGTCTCAATGTACAACCATTTATAGGTGTGAGTCCTCAATATAAAATTCCACAATTTTGGCCTTATTTACAGAGAATGGGGCTATTACTGGTGTGGTAAGTAGAAATGTCACACTAAAGTAATCAAAGAACCAGGATTTGACTGGAAAGAAATATTTGAGACTCTGACTATAAAGTCTAGAATTCTCTTGAAAAAATCGTGCCAGATGACTGGAAGGTGACAAATGTGACTTGCTTCTTCAGAAAAGGAGACAGGAATGAATTAGAAAACTATAGGCCAGCTGGTCTTACTTCTATTGTTGATAAACTACTTGAAAAAAAATTTCACTGTAGGCTTCAGGACCCTGCTGTCATGTTTAAATGGCAGAAGCTCACATTGTGGGTGGAATCCCCTCCCCCTGAGCTCTGCCACCAGTGGGCAGAGAGGGTGCAATCCTGTAGAAATATATAAATCAGTTTGCCAATGGCTGGATTTTACAATGGGTACTTGTGTCCCTAGCGTCGTAGAGGGAAAAATGTTGTATCGCCAATCATGCCACAGCCATCGTGAAGCCCTTTGCATCCCATTGTCGAGATTCAAATGAACCCCTGACTGGACCTTTCCACCCTGGCCAATCTGGTGTGAAAATGCACTGGTCTGGAACTTGTCCAGACCAACATGGTGTCCTGGGAGAGGCCTGGGAGATCTCTCAAATACGAGAAAAGATGGTGGACTCTGAAGCTGGTGGTTTCCTGAGGACTACATGGTCTATCATTAGGTAGGCCATTGCTCAGGTGGACTCGCCAGCAGTAATTGCATCGATCGAGTGTTTCATGGCGATGATCTTCCTGTTACGAGGGCAAGAAGATGGGGAGGAGCGAGAAGGGGTGGGGCAGATGCATAGGCTCAGAGGGGGACAAGTGGGGGATTGCAAGTCGGGGAAAGAACGAAAAGCAACTAGGGTCTGGGATGACTGAGGTAGTTTATGGAGCATGGGAAGGACTGTGTTGAATTACAGGCATTGTGGGGGTAGGGTGTGTGCTGGTGTGAACGGGCAGTCGGCGGGAAAGGGATTCCAAGGGAAGGGTCTGTACTGCCTACTGCTGAGCCCTGAGGGACAAACAGCGGAATTGGTGATAGGGATGGTGAGGTTTAAAGTGGCAGCAAGATCCTGTAGGGTGGGTTGGTAAGGGTGCCGTGACGGCGGGCGAAGGATGCTGAGGGTTGGTGAGGGCAGACAGAAATAAATGTGGATTCTGGGAGTTGGAAGGATGAGGGGGTAACATCTCAAGAGTTACTGCGGTGGGTACCGCAGGAAGGAAGGGGGTGGGAACATTAACGCACTGGAAGGAGGGTGATGGTGGGGTTGTTCTAGGGTGATTGTTGGGAGGTCAAACGTAACACAAGGAGGGTCTGTGGTTATGGTGGGAAGATAAAAGGTATCTGCGGCAAAAGTCACTTGCACCATGGTTGCACATAAACCTCCAATGTCTTGTGATGGAGATGGTGAGATGCTGGATGGGAGCTGTGTCATTGGCTGGGTGGAGCAGCAGGACAGCTCATTTGGACAACTGAAGGGGAACCCCAGCATGTAGGTCTGCCAAAGTAAAGGGTTGAGAAGCGAGGAGAGTATGAATGACAAAGGAGCAGCATGTGTGTGAGACGTGGCTGACATGGACCCTGACAAAGATAGATGCCTCCTTGCATATGTATGCCTCCGGGAGACATGGACCCAGCCTGGATTGTCTCCCTGAATATAGGTGGTGCCTTACAGGCTGAATGACTATGAAACACAATGAAGAGACATGAGACCTTCTAAAAGAGCAAGTGACCATATATTTACAATAGTGTACATTGAACATTGAGAAATATTAGTAAACCCGTGCAACCACATGTGACATCAGAACTGCTTGATTTTTCTGTGCCTGCTGACCATTATGCCCCGTTGCCCTTGATGACTTTGCTGGGTGTCCACTGTGTCCTCAAGGCCTGCAGGGCCCTTAAACTGATGGGGTCACACACGAAGGGGAATCCGAGTGAAGATCCCAGGGGCTCCCACCTGCAGCTCCTCTTCCCTTTGGGTACTCTCTGCCTCCCTAAGGAAAAGGGATACTAGGTGGAGGTGCCCTGTCCCCTTCTCGTGTAGCCAAGACGAAACCTCACCCATGGAAACTGCGATGGAGTGCAGGTCTACTCATATTTCTGTCAGAAACTGAGCATTCTGTTGGACAAGCGTCATTATGACGTCTGCCACCATTCCCATGGAGATCTCAATGCATGCACATGTCAGTACAACTGCATCAGATAGCTGGCAGTCAGACTCCTCTGCCTTGCATGCTTCTCTGTTGAATGCCTCCGACATCTCTGCCTGATGATCTCCCAGTATCTCAGGAATCTTGCCTAGGACTGCTCCCAGAGGCTCGCCATCTGTCTCAGACTTTGCAGGGGCCTCTTCCCCTGCACTCCTCTGAATGTGGGTGAGCTTGGCTGTCCCTGCCTCCTCCTGCTGTGGAAATGTGTCCCTGTGGTGACCACCAGAATGTGAGGTCCTGCTTGAACGAGCTCTCATACCCACCGAGGTATGTGGTTCTGGGCTGGTGGAGGGTGCCGGTGACTGCTGTGATCCACAGGTACAGTCTCATCCTCTGTGGGCTGGGGTGGGTGGTGGAGTTGGGTTCAGGGTTTGGTCTCATCCTCTTCTTGCCATCCCTTGCAATTGCGGGAGGAGAGCTTGAGTGACTGCGTGGCGGCCTCCAACATGGCACCCTCAGGTTTCTAGGTAGAAACATTTTTTTTATTTAAAAAAAAATGTTTTTATTCTCCATTTTCACATTTTCCTTCAAAATTTACACCCCACCCGACAGTAAATGGTAATAAATACAAAATCAATCCCCTTAACATTAACAACGATCCCATCCTCCCACCACCCCAAACAACGGCCCACCTGTCAATATATGCATCCAATAAAACAAACCCTGTGGAAACAAAAAACAAAGGAGAAAAAGAAAAAGGAGTCCAGGACCGCCCATGATCACCATTAACCTATAGAGTCCACCCCCCCCCCCCCCCCCTACACTCAACGCCATCCAACCTCTGAAAGAGTACCGTACATGATACTCAAGAGCTGTAAACCCCCCCCCCCCCTCTCCAACTCCTCCCGTCCACTGCCTCCTGTAAAACTCCTCCCCCCAACCTCGGTTCCTTCCCTCCAACTTTCCACCCCGGCTAGACCACTCAAAGCCCAGAAATCCCCTTTTAGCACACAAACCACGCATATCCACCTACACCCCAAAGAGCCCTCATTTTGAGTGAAAGTCCCGTCCCTTCCCTTGTCCAAATATATACCACATTGGCTCCTTTAGTCTCTACATCCGCACGCAGTGAAACAAAAAAGAAGAAAATACAGTCATGAAGTTACATCGGCACATGGCCATTCCTCAATTTGTCAGTTCTGCCACAGTCCTTCTGCCTTCGCAAACTCCTCCGCTGCATCCGCCGTTCCAAAATAAAAGTCCTTGAGCGTGTAAGTCACCCTCAGCTTCACTGGATATACAATGCCGCACTGCACCTTGCTAATGTACAGTGCCCTCTTCACCCGGTTGAAGGCAGCCCGCCTTCTCGCCAGCTCCACCGTAAAGTCCTGGTATACACGGATACCAGCTCCAGCCCAATGCACCACCCGCTTCTGCTTGGCCCAGCACAGGACCTTCTCCTTCACACTGTACCTACGGAAGCACAGAGTCACTACCCTTCGCGGCTCACTCGCCTTTGGTACAGGCCTCCTCAACCGATGAGCCCGATCCAGCTCATAACGGGAGGGATCCTCCCCCTCCCCCAATAGTTTCGCCAGCATCGCAGCAAAATACTCAGTCGGCCTCGGTCCTTCAACTCCTTCGGGCAGCCCCACAATCCTCAAAATCTGTCGCCTGGATCTGTTTTCCAGGTCTTCCATTTTTCCTCGCAGATCCTTGTTAATCTCCATCACCTTCTGCATCTCCTTCCCCATCGAGGTAAGTTGATCACCGTGCTGCAATAATGTCTCCTCCACTTCCATCAGCGCCTCCCCTTGCTCCCGCACCTCCGCTACACCACCGTTGTCACCGGGGAAATCGCCTCCTCCACCAACACACTCAAAACCTCCCTCATCTCCTTCCTCATTGTCTCCATGTATTTTGTAAACTGCCTTTCGAATTCCGCAGCCATCACCTTAGTTATTTCTTCAGCTGTAAGCAATGCGGCCTCCCCTGCTGCTCCAGCCTCCATTTTCCTTGGTGATCCCGTGGTGACCTTTCCACTCCCCGACAGACCTTCATCTGTTTTTTTTACGGCTGTTTTTTTGCTCACCCTCAACATTTTTCTTTACTGTGCCTTCACTGTGCCTCCTCTGTGCCTTCTCCCTGCTTTTGCCGCCTCCGTGGACCCTGGGACCCGGCTTAAAGCCCCGAAAATGCCTTTCCCGAACAGGAGCCCTCCATTGTGTGGCTGCCTCCCGCCCGCTTGAAGTGTTGGGTGCTCTGAGGTACAGAGAAACCAACACGGTTGCGATTGGTACAACGCAGTTTTATTCCATTAAACTATTTATACATCAGACTTGGTACTCAGCACGTTGTGACTGTGTGAGTGTCTTGCTATGAGGTCCTGGCCCTGTGCCGTCTCCAGATGGACTGCCCAGGAAGTGTCGCGTTTCTTGTTTTATACTATGTCTGCTCTTGTCTGTGATTGGCTGTCGTGTTGTGTGTGCTAATTGGTCCGTTGGTCTGTCTATCATTATGTATGTGTTATCATGTATGTTTGAATATCATGACATCCCCCTTTTTTACAAGATTATGTGCCTACGTGGTTATAAATATAAATGTGTCCTGAGTGCAGCTAAAGGTGTGTGCGTGCGTAATATTTACATCATGTACATGGGGCTTAACTATATACAAGGGGCGATGTCAGGTGTGACATGCTAACGAGGTTGTACCATAACAGAAAGAACAACAACATGGAAATTTGGAACGATCAAACGAAGCCTGTAACGATAAAACAGAGACATGTTATAAAACAGTGGTTGCAAAAGTTTGACGCGTGAACAGTCTCATAAGTCCAGTCTAGTAGGTGGGCGACGAATTTGGGTTGACCGCCTCAAGGGTGGGTCGAGAACCACCGGCTGAGGTGCAAGCCTGGCCACGGGCAGCGACAGAAGGGGCATGGTATATGGCAGCTCCACGAAGTCGCTATCAGGAACCAGTGGAGGACACGGCGTCTGTGTAGGGTCCCGTTGCGAGCGTGGAAGTAAGCGAAAGGCTCGCCGATTGCGCCTACGCACGGATCCATCCGGCATGCGTACCAGGAACGAGCAGGGAGCCACGCGCGGAGGACTTCGGCAGGTGCTGACCAGTCACCGTCTGATAGGTGGATGCGGACGTTGTCTTCAGGGGCCAGGGAGGGAAGGTCAGTAGCCCGTGTGTCGTACGATCTCTTCTGGCGACCGCGCTGCAGTTGCATCCTATGCAGTACCGGAGCATGGTCTATTGTTGGTGCCAGGATGGAAGGCACAGTGGTTCTGAGGGCGCGACCCATCAGCAGCTGTGCTGGTGAGAGACCAGTGGCTAGTGGGGCTGAGCGATAGGCCAGCAGGGCGAGGCAGAAGTCCGACCCGGCAGCAGCAGCCTTGCAGAGGAGCCGCTTGGCAATGTGAACGCCCTTCTCCGCCTTTCCATTTGACTGGGGATGCAGAGGGCTGGGCGTCACGTGTGTGAAGCCATACGAAGCAGCAAAGGACGACCATTCCTGGCTGGCAAAACAGGGCCCATTGTCCGACATGACAGTCATCGGAATGCCGTGGCGAGCAAAGGTGTCTTTGCAGGCCCTGATGACAGCAGACAACGTCAAATCGTGCAGGCGTATGACTTCAGGGTAGTTTGAGAAGTAGTCAACTATGATGACATAGTCCCTGCCGAGCGCGTGAAACAGGTCGACACCACCTTCGCCCAGGGGACGTCACCAGCTCATGGGGCAGAAGCGTCTCAGGAGGTTGCGCCGGCTGAAACCTTTGGCAGGTTGTACAGTTGAGCACCATGTTGGCAATATCGTCACTGATGCCCGGCCAGTATACCGCCCCTCGGGCCCTCCGTCTGCACTTCTCGACCCCCAAGTGGCCTTCGTGTAGTTGGTCGAGAACCAGCTGGCGCATGCTGTGCGGAATTACAATCCTGTCAAGCTTCAGAAGGACACCATCAATGATGGCTAGGTCGTCTCGTACATTGTAGAACTGCGGGCACTGCCCTTTGAGCCATCCTCCCATCATGTGGCGCATCACTCGCTGCAGAAGGGGGTCGGCCGCAGTCTCTCGGTGGATACAGGCCAGACTGGAGTCGTCAGCCGGCAGATTTGCCGCTGTGAAAGCCACCTGTGCCTCGACCTGACATACCCCTCTGCATCTGGCGGCGTGCTCACTGCTCTGGATAGGGCATCCGCCACGATGAGGTCCTTCCCTGGAGTGTAGACCAGTTGGAAGTCGTACCTCCTGAGTTTAAGTAGGATGCGCTGGAGGCGAGGGGTCATCTCGTTCAGGTCCTTGTTTATTATGCTGACCAGGGAGCGGTGGTCAGTTTCGACAGTGAACAGGGGAAGACCATATACGTAATCATGGAACTTGTCTAAACCGGTTAGCAAGCCCAGCACTCTTTTTCGATTTGCGCGTAGCACTGCTCTGTGGGGGCCATGGCCCGTGATGCATAGGCCACTGGGGCCCATGATGCCGTGTCATCGCTCTGCAGGAGCACTGCTCCAATGCCGGATTGGCTGGCATCAGTTGAGATTTTGGTGGCACGAGACGTTGTCAAAAAACGGCAACACTGGTGCCGTGGTGAGTTTGCGTTTGAGCTCCTCCCATTCCAGCTGGTGTGTGTGTGTTGCCACTGGAACTCTGTGGATTTTCTGATGAGGTGGCGCAGAGTCGTTGTGTGGGAGGCAAGGTTGGGAATGAACTTCCCCAGGAAGTTGACCATGCCAAGGAAGCGTAGGACAGCTTTCTTGTCAGTCGGCTGCGGCATGGCTGTGATGGCGCTCACCTGTCTGCATCCGGACGGACCCCTGACCGGGAGATATGGTCCCCCAGGAACTTCAACTCGGTCTGGCCAAAGGAGCACTTGGCTCGGTTGAGGCGCAGGCCGTTTTCCCGTATGCGGGCAAAAACGTGTTGGAGACGATATATGTGCTCCTGCGGTGTGGTGGACCAGATGATGACATTGTCCACATATACGCGCACCCCTTCGATGCCTTCCATCATCTGCTCCATGATTCTATGGAAGACCTCGGATACCGAGATGATGCCAAATGGCATCCGGTTGTAGCAGAACCTGCCGAAAGGGGTGTTGAAGGTACATAGCTTTCGGCTGGACGGGTCCAGTTGGATCTGCCAAAATCCTTTAGAAGCATCCAGTTTCGTGAATATCTTCGCCTGGGCCATTTCACTGGTGATCTCCTCCCGTTTGGGTATGGGATAATGTTCCCTCATAATATTATTATTGAGGTCTTTGGGGTCAATACAGATGCGGAGCTCGCCGGAGGGCTTCTTGACACACACCATGGAGCTGACCCATGGCGTGGGCTCCGTGACCCTGGATAGGACCTCTTGGTCCTGGAGATCCTGCAGCTGCTGCTTGAGGCGGTCTTTAAGTGGCGCAGGAACCCTGCGAGGTGCGTGAACGACCGGGATGGCGTCCGGTTTGAGGCGAATTCGGTAGGTCTATGGCAGTGTTCCCATTCCTTCGAATGCCTCCTGGTTGTGGGCGAAGAGCGATTGGAGCTGTGCGTTGAACTCTGCATCCGGGAAGTCAGACGTGCCGTCTGGAGAGAGAGAGTGGATTCGTTGCACAAGGTGGAGAGCCTTGCATGCCTGTGCGCCCAGCAGGGTGTCCTTCGATGAGCCGACTATCTCGAACGAGAGTGTGGCCGTGTGTGTGTTGTGTGTTACCTGGAGCTGGCAGGATCCCATGGCCGGGATAACGTTCCCGTTGTAGTCGACCATCTTGCACCGGGATGGCCGGATTGGTGGTCTGACCTTCATGGCGTAGAAGGCTGACCATGCTATGAGGTTGGCGGAGGCGCCAGTGTCCAGGCGGAAAGTGATCGGCGATCGGTTGACCGTTAGGGTGGCACTCCATTCATCGCCCGGATTGATGATGTTGACCCGGTTCCCATCAATGACCGCAACCCGGAATGCGTCTTGGTCATCTGTGTCATCGGTTTGGATGTCATGATGTGGAGGCTGAATGGTCCGCACTTTCCTGCGAGGTTGTCAGAGATGTGGAAGATCAACAGGTTGAGCCGCTCGACACTAGGCAGCGTAGTGGCCCATCTTGCCACAGCGTAGGCATTGTCGGGTTTTTGCAGGACATTGCCCTTTTAAATGTGCAGCTCTACAGTTGCCGCACGTCATGGCGTCATGGCGTTCGTTACGCCACTGCGCATGCGCAGTTTGGTCTTGCGTCGGGCGCGCCTGCGCAGCACGTCCCTCAGTGTTGCCGTAGGTTTTGGTGCGCACAAACACGGGAGGCCTTGAAAAGCGCGCAAAATGGCCGCCCTCGTCTGGGCCTCGGGCCGGGAGAAACTCGATTGCCTTGACGCGTTCGGCCTCGTGGGTGGCCTGGCTTGCCGATTCGGTCGCGTGGGACCCCCTCCGTGCCGATTCGGTCGCCTGAAATTGGGCATAGCGGCTAGTCGCATTCTCATGCAGGACACAGGCTTCAACTGCAGATGCTAAGGTCAGGCCTTTTATTTTTAGAAGCTGCTGGCGTAGGCCACTGGAGGCAACGCCACAAACGATGTGGTCCCGGATCATGGACTCTGAGGTGGTGTCGTAACCGCAGGACTGCGCGAGTATGCGGAGGTGCGTCAGGAAGGACTGAATGAGCTCATCCTTACCTTGCAAGCGCTGCTGAAAGACACACCTCTCAAAGCTTTCGTTGACCTCAACGTTGAAGTGCTTGTCGAGCTTGAGGAGGACCGTGTCATACTTAGCTTTGTTCTCGCCTTCCGCGAACACCAAGGAGTTGTATACATGGATGGCGTGCTGACCTGCGGTAGTGAGGAGCATGGCAATCTTTGTTTTGTCCGAGGCACCCTGTTTTTCATTGGCTTGCATGAAGAGTTCGAAGCGCTGCTTGAAGAGCGTCCAATTTGTGCCCAGGTTCCCCGCGACTTGCAACGGCTGCGGTTTGTTGCGGGTGTCCATGGCTCAGGATGGCAGATTTGCCGGTAGGTATCGATTCACTCCTGGTATCATGAAGTGTTGGGTGCTCTGAGGTACAGACGAACCAACACGGTTGCGATTGGTACAACGCAGTTTTATTTCATTAAACTATTTATACATCAGACTTGGTACTCAGCACGTTGTGACTGTGTGAGTGTCTTGCTATGAGGTCCTGGCCCTGTGCCGTCTCCAGATGGACTGCCCAGGAAGTGTTGTGTTTCTTGTTTTATACTGTGTCTGCTCTTGTCTGTGATTGGCTGTCGTGTTATGTGTGCTAATTGGCCCGTTGGTCTGTCTATCATTATGTATGTGTTATGATGTATGTTTGAATATCATGACACCGCTGTCACTGGAAGACCCCTATGTAGAGACATTAAGCAACTTTTCATACTGGATGGAGGCCACTCACCAATTTTATCATCTCCATATGCCGGGTCCTGATGCTCTGCTGCTAGTTCAACAGCCCTAGCTTCTTATAACATGAACTGCCTGGGTTGAGGTCCCCCCATCCTCTCTCTCTCACATTTCTGTGCCTGCACAAGGAGAGAGGATGGTTTGAGAGTACTTGGGGTGCAGGTGGTGTACACAGAAAGTAGCAACCCACGAGTTACAGTGTTTAGCAGTGCCCTCCAGACTACACACCTCGGACGGGATTCTCTCAGCCCGGGGCCGGGGCGGAGAATCCCCACATTGGCGCCGGTGCCACTGCGCATGTGCGGACCCCACGGCGCCCAGTTCACGCCAGAATCAGCAACTGGAGCGGTGTGGTCCGCTGCAGTGCCGTTAAGCCCCCAAAAGGGGCCAGAATTGCTGATCCTGAGGCCGTGTAGGCGCCGTCGAGAAACGCGACGGCGTTTCCGATGACGTCAACACTTAGCCTCAGGATCACAGAATCCCACCCCATATGTGCACAGGTGAACTGATGTAGCAAAACGTTATCACCTGTGCTTGCTGGTGACCACTACTTCAGACTTCACCCAACCCCTCCTTCACAATTTGAGCTCTCTGTATGGCAGAGTCAAGGACCTGTTATTGCCTCGCTACGTGCAGACTACATTGTCTGCAGTATGGCTATGATGCATCAATGAATCATGTTGAGAAGCCCTTTGTGCATGGGCAGCACAGATGGTGGCTTAGCCGCTGAGCCCCATGTCCCAGTTCCTACTCTATGAGGTAAGTTTGAGCATTAGAGGATTAACTTATCCTGGTGGGATGGATGAGATTGTTCGTTCTTTCCCTGCACTGCAGGGTTGTCCTCAGATCTGTACTGTTTGAATTTGCCACCCTGGCAACTGCCTCTCACACTGTGTTGGTGAGAAGGGTGGGCCTCCTCCTTCCATCCCAGGGGTCGAGGACATCACTCCTCCTCCCCTGCATTTAGTAGTACTTCCAAGGATACATGATTGAATCCTGGTGGTGGTGCTGCCTGGAGTCTCTGAGCCATTATCTGGACAGTAGTTCAGTGTTGGATAAAGTTGCAGCTGCCTGGGCACCTTTCAAATATGGGGCCTGGATATGTTGGCAGGGTGCCCCATGTTCTGCCCCACTGCTGCTAACAAGGTTGGAAAACCTCCAGCTGCATAATTAATGAGCTCAGCATCACTTGATTTGGCACAATTTCCTGTTGGGCTCCACGGAGAGAAATATATCCACTTCCCACCCCAACATAACATCCCGGCTTGTGGGGGGAACAGTCACTCACCTGTAATTTCTCCCAAATTGGCCAAAGATTGGCCAGAGAACACTTGCTGTCCAATTTAATACAGTGAGTGGGCTGTCGAAGCTGGAGGGCTTCCTATTGCAGGATGTCATAGCAGAAGCACTCAAAATGGAGGTTCCTTCCTCCCAACATTTTCAAACAAAATAGATTCAGCAGTCTGGCTGCCATTGCAGGTGGGGAAATCCTTCACAAGGCTGCTTGTGGCTATTGTTGAACCCAGGCAAACAGGGAAAGCCTCTATTTCTGTAGGTTGCACTGACCAACCAGTCTTCCACCAGAAAGCCACCGCCACATGTGATGCGACCATCAATTCACTCGAGACAAGAGTAAAGGTAAAACCATGGCTTTAATCCACTTAGAACAGTGCCTGCCTGCGACTGATACAATACTGTGCGCCGCCTACAGGTCGACTGCTCTTTATGCCCCCGTCAAGGGGAGGAGCCATGGGCGGAGCCCATGCATGTCCTAACATGTTCCCCTATGGATGATGCCATACAATGGCCCATAGGTGGAGCCCACAAGGGCAACAACATAGCATAGATGCAAATACAAAGGCAAAGCATGGCACTGATACAGTGGTGGATTATTGGTATAATACATTCACCACATTCACCCCCTGTTAAAAAAATGAAGTACGGCAGGGGTGACGGGTTCATACGTTCAGCTGGTCCGGCGCACGGATCGTGCGCTGTGATCGCCGACGCTCTGGCGTTGCTGCTGGCCCGGGTGTTGAGCTCATCCGTGCTGGCATCGGTAGTGGGGGCGCCGGTGCGGGCACAGACGTGGACTCCGGGAGTGTCTCGTCTGGAGCTTCATTCCTGTGGACCGATGAAGGGGGGATGGCGGGCGGAAGGGAGCGCGGGAGCCATATAGGGGCGGGGGCGCTGGTCATGGAAGGTTGGGCAGGAAATAGTGGAGGGGCGGCGGTGGTGGTAGTGGTGGTGGTGGTGGAACCGGCGGGCGCCAGGAGACCATATCCTGTCGGCCATCGGGGTGTACAATATAAGCGTACTGGGGGTTTGAGTGTAGGAGCTGGACCCTCTCTACCAGAGGATCGGCCTTATGGCTCCTGACGTGTTTTCTGAGTAGGACTGGCCCCGGTGTCTTGAGCCAGGATGGAAGCAAGGCCCCTGAGGTGGATCCCCTCGGGAAAAAAAATAGGCGGTCATGAGGGGTCTCGTTTGTGGCCGTGCAAAGTAGGGACCTAATAGAGTGGAGCGCATCGGGGAGGACCTCCTGCCAGTGAGAAACTGGGAGATTCCTGGACCGCAGGGTCAGTAGGACGGTCTTCCAGACCGTCACGTTCTCCCTCTCCACCTGCCCGTTTCCCCAGGGGTTATAACTGGTAGTCCTGCTCGAGGTGATGCCCTTACCGAGCAGGTACTGACGCATTTCGTCGCTCATGATGAGCCCCGGTCTTTGTGGACATAATTGGGGAAACCAAACAGGGTGAAGACACTATGTAGGGCTTTAATGATGGTGGACGTGGTCATATCGGGGCAAGGGATTGCAAAGGGGAAGCGGGAGAACTCATCAATAATATTGAGGAAACATGTATTGCGGTTATTGGAGGGGAGGGGCCCTTTGAAATCGATACTGAGGCACTCAAAGGGCCAGGATGCCTTTACCAAGTGGGCCTTATCTGGTCGATAAAAGTGCGGTTTACACTCCGCACAGATCTGGTAGTCCCTGGTCATGGCTCTGACCTCGGTGGAGTAGGGCAGGTTGCGGGCCTTGATATAGTGGATAAGCCGGGTAACCCCCGGGTGGCAGAGGTCATCGTGGATAGCCCGTAGTTGGTCATCTTGCGCGCTGGCGCATGTGCCACGAGACAGGGCATCTGGGGGCTCGTTGAACTCCCCAGGACGATATACTATATCATAGTTGTAGGTGGAGAGTTCGATCCTCCACCTCAAGATCTTATCGTTCTTGATTTTGCCCCGCTGCGTATTGTCAAACATGAAGGCTACCGATCGTTGGTTGGTGATGAGGATAAACCTCCTACCAGCGAGGTAGTGCCTCCAGTGCCGTATGGCTTCCACGATGGCTTGGGCTTCTTTTTCGACCGAGGAGTGTCGAATTTCAGAGGTGGTGAGGGTGCCCGAACAAAACGCTACCGGTCTACCTGCTTGATTGAGGGTAGCGGCGAGAGCGACCTCTGATGTGTTGCTCGCCACCTGGACGGGGACGGACTCATCCACCGCGTGCATCGCGGCTTTGTCGATGTCCCCCTTGATGCAGCTGAAGGCCTGGCGGGCCTCAGTTGCCAGTGGAAAGATGGTGGCCTTGATTAGTGGACGGGCTTTGTCCGCATAGTTGGGGCCTACTGGGCATAATATGAGAAGAACCCGAGGCACCTCTTCAGGGCCTTGGGGGAGTGAGGGAGGGGGAGTTGCAGGAGGGGGTGCATACGGTCAGGGTCGGGTCCTAGGACCCTGTTCTCCACGACGTAGCCGAGGATGGCTAGTCTGGTCATGCGGAAAACGCATTTCTCCTTGTTGTAGGTGAGATTGAGGGTTTAGGCGGTTTGGAGAAATCGGTGGAGGTTGGGGTCGTGGTCCTGCTGATCATGGCCGCAGATGGTGACATTGTCCAAGTACGGAAATGTGGCCCGCAGCCCATACTGGTCCACCATTCGGTCCATTGTTCTTTGGAACACCGAAACCCCGTTCGTGACGCCAAACGTGACCCAGAGGAAGTGGAAAAGGCGGCCGTCTGCCTCAAAAGCCATGTAGTGGTGGTCCTCCGGGCGGATTGGGAGCTGGTGGTATGCAGACTTCAGATCCACCGTGGAGAACACCCGGTAGTGTGCGATCTGGTTTACCATGTCTGCAATCCGGGGAAGGGGGTACGCATTGAGTACCGGTTTATGGTTTGGCTGTAATCAATAACCATCCGGAACTTTCCCCCGGTCTTGACGACCAACACCTGAGCTCTCCAGGGGCTATTGCTAGCCTCGATGACTCCCTCCCACAAGAGACGCAGGACCTCGGACCTGATAAAAGTCCTGTCCGGTATGCTATACCACCTGCTTCTGGTGGCGACTGGTTTGCAGTCGGCGGTGAGGTTCACGAAGAGTGAGGGAGGGTCGTCTTTTAGGGTCGCGAGGCTGCATATGGTGAGTGGGGGCAGGGGCCCCCCGAACTTCAGGGTTAGGCTCCTGAGGTTGCATTGGAAATCTAGTCCCAATAGGAGAGGAGCGCAGTGGTCTGGGAGCACATATAATTTAAAATTTACGTACTCGGCGCCCTGTATTGCTAGGGTTGCGGTAGTGCACCCTTGGATTTGCACCGAGTGCGACCCAGAGGGGAGGGAGACGGTTTGGTGCGCCAGGAAAATTGGGAGCGAGCAGCGTCTTACCAAATCCGGGTGAATGAAGCTCTCTGTGCTCCCGGAGTCGAAGAGGCAAGGCGTCTTGTGCCCGTTTACCCGGACGGTTATCATGGAGCTCTGGAGGTGCTTAGGTCGCGACTGGTCCAGGGTGACCGCGCTGAGTTGCGGGTAGTCGGCATGGTCGGAGGTGCTGGGGCGGCGCCGCGATGGCTGCCCATGTTGATCGTACACGTCGAGCGGCGTAGCAGATGACGGCCAAGATGGCGGCCCCCATTTGGTCGAGCGTGGCGGGCGGCGAGGTAGATGGCGTCTAAGATGGCGGCCCCCATAGATCGCACGTGGCCGGCCACGTGAGGGAGGATTGCCAAGATAGCGGCCCCTGTGAGTCGCTCGTGCTGTGAGGACGGGAAGATGGCTGCTCCCACGGATAGCACGAGTCTGATGAGAGGGGGGGAGTCGGCAGACACACTGCCACGCTGCGGGGTCTGCGGGCCTGTGAGTCTGAGGATCGGGCCTGTGAGTTAGAGTTCTTAGACCTGGCCAGACCGACTTTGGCGAAATGTTCTGTTCCCCTGCAGCTGCTGCAGTTCGCGTTACGGGCCAGGCAGTGCTGCCGGGGGTGTTGGGACTGGCCGCAGAAATAGCAGGGTAGCCCCCCATGATGGGCAGGCGGCCGCGCTGCACAGGCCTGGGGTAGTCTGTGGTGGGGGTTCCACGAGGGGGTCGCGTGGTCAGCCGGGAACGCGGTAAGGCTCTGGAACGCTACTTCCAGAGAGGAGGCTAACTTTACCGTCTCATTCAGGTCCAGGGCCCCCTTTTCGAGTAGGCACTGTCGCACGTAGTTAGACCGGACTCCCGCCACGTAGACGTCTTGGATGGCGAGTTCCATATGCTGAGTGGCCGTAACGGCCTGGTAATTGCAGTTACGTGCGAGGGCTTTGAGGTCGCATAGGTAGTCATCTAGCGACTCCCCGGGACGCTTGCGGCGAGTGGTGAGGATGTGTCGCGCGAAGACCTCGTTCACGGGCCACGCATAGAGGCGTTTGAGTTTCGCGAGGGCATCTGTATAGGAGGAGGCTTCGTCGAGTCGAACAGAGATCCGATGGCTCACCCGTGCGTGGAGGAGGCTCAGCTTCTGTTCGTCAGTGATGGAAGGCGTGGAGGCGGCTGCGAGATAAGCCTTGAAGCATCGAAGCCAGTGCGAAAAAATGTATTTCGCCTCCGCGACCTGCGGATCGAGTTCCAGTCAGTCAGGTTTGAGGGCTGATCCCACAGTTGCGTTTAAGTTGATTAAATTAATGCGACCATCAATTCATTTGAGACAAGAGTAAAGGTAAACCGTGACTTTAATCAACTTAGAACAGTGCCTGCCTGTGACTGTTACAATACGTGCGCCGCCTACAGGTCGACTGCTCTTTATACCCCCCTCAAGGGGAGGAGCCATGGACGGAGCCCATACATGTCCCAACATGGTATCCTATAGATGATGCTATACAATGGCCCATGGGTGGAGCCCACAAGGGCAACAGCATAGCATAGATGCAAATATAAAGGCAAAGCATGGTACTGATACAGTGGTGGATTATTGGTATAATACATTCACCACAATATGGTTGCACTGTCCCCACAACCATGTGGGAATCTGGAAGCCTCTGACAAGAATGTTCTATGAATATTGTATTCTATGAATTGGTCTTTAGACCTGCTGCTGTATGTGGCGGACCCGGTGGGGGGAATGCCGGAGGTAATGAGGATTCTTAGGGAATTCGGGGACTTTTTGGAGTACAAGCTCAACATGGGGAAGAGCGAGCTGTTCGTGGTTCACCCAGGGGACCAGGAGAGGGGGATTGGCGAGCACCCGCTAAAAAGGGCGGAGAGGACTTCAGGTATTTGGGGGTCCAGGTGGCCAGGAGCTGGGGGGCCCTGCATAGGCTTAATTTTACAAGGCTGGTGAAACAAATGGAGGAGGAGTTCAAGAGGTGGGACGCGTTGCCGCTGTCCTTGGCGGGTAGGGTGCAGTCAATCAAAATGACGGTGCTCCCAAGGTTTTTGTTCCTGTTCCAGTGCCTCCCCGTGTTTATCCCGAAGGCTTTTTTTAGGCAGGTTAACAGGAGTATAATGTGGTTTGTGTGGGCACGAGGGATTCCGAGGGTGAGAAGGGTGTTCCTGGAGCGGAGTAGAGATAGGGTGCTGCGCAAGTGGGTGATGGAGGGGGAGGGGGCTGCATGGAAGAGGCTGGAGACGGCGTCTTGTTTGGGTACGAGTCTGGGGGCGCTGGCAACTGCGCCGCTGCCGCTCCCTCCAAGGAGGTATACCACGAGCCCGGTGGTGGCGGCTGCGCTCAAAATTTGGGGGCAATGGAGGTGGCATAGGGGGGGAAGTTGGGGCCTCGGCGTGGACCCCAATACGGGGGAACCACCGGTTCGCCTTAGGGGGAACAGGTGAAGGGTTTTCGGGGTGGCACAGGGCAGGGATACGAAAGTTGGGGGACCAGTTTGTGGACGGGAAGTTCGCGAGCCTGGGTGAGCTGGAGGAGAAGTACGGGCTCACCGCGGGGAACACCTTCAGGAACTTACAGGTAAGGGCGTTTGCCAGACGGCAGGTAGTGGAATTCCCGTGGCTACTGCCACACACAGTACAGGACAGGGTGCTCTCGGGGGGGTGGGTGGGAGTGGGGAAGATCTCGGAAACTTACCAGGTGATGCAGGAGGAGGAGGAGGCCTCGGTGGTGGAGGTGAAAGGTAAGTGGGAGGAGGAGTTGGGAGAGGAGATTGAGGAAGGGACGTGGGCAGATGCCCTCGGGAGGGTGAACTCTTCCTCATCGTGCGCGAGACTCAGCTTCATGCAGTTTAAGGTGCTGCACAGGGCACACATGACCGGGACAAGGATGAGCCGGTTTTTTGGGGACGAGGACACGTATGTTAGGTGCTCAGGGAACCCAGCAAATCACACCCATATGTTCTGGGCATGCCCAGCGCTGGAGGAATTTTGGAAGGGCGTAGCGAGGACGGTATCGAGGGTGGTCGGATCCAGGGTCAAACCGGGCTGGGGGCTCGCAATATTTGGGGTGGCAGAGGAGCCGGGAGTGCAGGAGGCGAAAGAGGCCGGTATTCTGGCCTTTGCGTCCCTGGTAGCCCGGTGAAGGATTCTTCTTCAGTGGAAGGATGCGAGGCCCCCAAGCGTGGAATCCTGGATCAGCGATATGGCGGGGTTCATTAAATTGGAGAGGGTGAAATTCGCCTTGAGAGAGTCGGTACAAGGGTTCTTTAGGCGGTGGCAACCGTTCTTAGACTTCCTGGCAGAATGGTAGACATTGGTCAATGGCAGCAGCAACTCGGGGGGGGGGGGGGGTTCCTTTATTTTGTTTTTGTTATTTACACTGAAGGGTCTGAGGGGGTGTATATACCTGTTGTGTTAAGTCGGGGTGTTAATGTTAATTTATTATTTATGTACAGTGGGGAGGGGGGGTATGGAGGGTTGCTTTTCTAGACTGTGTTTTGTACTTAACCCTGTTGGGTTCCTTTTTCATTTTGTTATTGATATTTTATGAAAACTTTAATAAAAAATTTTTTAAAAAATGAATTGGTCTTTAATTACCATTAACATTGTGAATTAGCCCCCCCCCCCCCCCCCCCCCCCCCCCCGCCTTGTGGACAGCTAGCCATTTTGCTTCTGGATAATTGGCCCGGGGATGGGATGGAGCCAGGGAATAGACCAGCCAGCAGACGGTGCTGTTCTTAGTGCCCGCTCAACCTTTGTGCCCGCGTCCTTCAGGGCTAATAAATCCTAACCCTTGAGTTAATAAGCCCAATTTTAGCTCTCTGCAAGTGGATGAGCTTTGAATGAGTCGGAGAGACATTACCGCATCTCTCCTTGTAATGCAGACTGAAGTTGCTAATCATGATTTATGCAAGCCAATTAACATACATTTCTAAAAGGCAAGCTGAACTTTATTACAACACCCAAAATTTCAGCTCTCTAAAATTCAGATATGGAGATGGTAGTTAAAAATATGTAGAAAACAATACACCCAGTAGGCAGCAAATCAAGTGCAGAAAGCAACAAGATGACACCACATATACCTGTAAAACATTGTGTTAACTCAACATTATTGCAATTATGAAGCTTTTCCTTGAGACATTTCCCTGTAATTACAAAGCTGAAAAAAAATGTTTTTAAGAGCTTTTTAAGAAGAATCAGGTCAATTGACATCCAACAACCTGCTCTGAAAACTCTGCTCACATTTTGACAGCTGAGTCAAATTGCACCACAGCAGCTGAGACAATCCATTCGGAGATAATCAACAATATTCGAAACAAAATAACCCATAACAGTCTTAAGAAATAGTTAATTCGCCCCACCTCTCAAGGTTAACAAATCTTTTCAAAAATTCCAGGATCTGGATCCTCATCTTCATCTTAAATCCATAGGCGCCACCGTGCCGCCCCTTAAATAATTTCAAGACGTATTTAGAGAATTGAAATAAAGTGCTGATACAACTCACTGGTTGGAATATTTGAAAATAAATATTCATTGATGCTAAGCTTCTAATTCAGATTTGCCTTTCTCACATCCCAAACACGTGTAAAGTTGTGACACTTTTCTATTTCTGCAACTGGCGAGTACATACAGTCTCACAAGCTAATTTAGTATCTTGCTTCCTGTCCTAATACTCTGCAACCTTCTACATCTGCTAGGAAATGATGCCTACAAAACTGGGATGCATTATGGAAACTAACTGCCACTTCTACAATGAGTCGGAGAGACATTACCGCAAACTGTCCACTATTGCTAAAATACTCATTGTTGTGTTCTTTGTTTTAGTTCTTTCAGGATGGTGAAGGTTGTAGTGCTAATAAAGAACAGCAAACTGTATTTAATAAACATACTAATTTATCACACTACACTGAATTAGATTCGAACATATTACTAAGGAATTAGTTAAGTAAAGATTACACTACACATCTATTAACTAGGCTGTTGGATCAACTATCTCACAACTACTCTATCTTGCTTTCCTCCACTCTCTCCATGTATCTACATCAATTTCCACCTGTCTCCCAGAAGTCAAGGAGGCATATGGGCCGGGGCCTGTCCGAAATCCCGGGCAAGTGTTGACGCCGGCGTAAACAACCGAGTGGTGTACGCCGGCGTCAACGGGCCTCCTGGCCCAGCAATTCAGGGGGCTGCACGGCTCCAGAGTGCTGCGCTGCTCTGGTGCCGAAAGGCAGCCCTGCACGGCCGGCGTGGGTCTGCGCATGCGCTCCACGGCCATCTCTGCACCAGCGCATGTGCGTTGTTGCCAACTCCGCGGTGGCGCATGCGTGTGGTTGCTGTCTCCGTGCTGGCGCTGAGCAACATGGCGGAGAGCTACAGCGGGCCCGCGCGGAAGGAGGTAGGCCCCCTCCAGATCGCGGGCACCTGCCAATCGGAATCCCCAGATCGCGGACCTGGACTCCGTGGAGGCCCCCCGGAGTCAGATCCCACCACTCCTCCACCAGGATGTCCACCGCGGCCGCGGGTCCGAGCTCCTGCCGGGTGGTACTAGGTTGGAACCATGCTGGCGGGATTCGACGGAACTCGGCGGGGATTCAGCCGGTCGCCCGCAGAGAATCACCGGTGGGGCCTCTTTCAGCGGCCCCCAACTGGCGCCACGGTGACTGCGCGCACTCGACTGCCGGGTTCACGGACAATCGCGGAAGCGCCGTTGCGCCAGATTTCCGGCGTGAATGGCTATTCTCCGTCCCTGCGCCAGCCGTGATTCTGGCCGGAGGGTCGGAGAATCCTGCCCATGATATTTATATGGTTGCTCTAAAGCGCCATCTAGTGACTAGAGTAGTAACGTTACATTAATCCTTTATGCGCGTTACAATATCCACATATTGTGACACTCATTGGTATTGCCAATCGACCTGAGGAGTGCAGGGCCTTCTATTTTTATACAATCATTCAAAGACAGGTTTCCCAACTTTCAATTAACTCATCTGGATGATGCCCAGGCTAGAAGTTCTCACCACTGCCCTTCTGCTATTCAAATGTATCAAATGTGGAGTCCTGTGACAATTATTGAGTTACTATAGCATATAATTTCTTCCTGCCAATTTATTACCTTGTCATAACCCTTACGAGACCCACTGGGATACACAGATCGGAGGCCCACTCAGCTGGGGCCCGTTACCTTACTCTTTAAAAGCTGGCCCGATCGGAACCTTTTGTGTTGTATTCTGCTGTAGCGCCCATTTCCTTAAACTTAAATCTAACTCCAGTTAACTCATCTTCTCGGGCCTCCTGGATCTTTCTACTGGTGACAAAGTAAAAACAACGACTGCAATTCTGGACATGCTGGCTGCACCGGAATATTCCCATGCAGGAACGAGGTCAAGGAAATTTCTAAAATGCCACTTTTTGGACAATTAGAGGTCTCTGACGAAGGCATAGAGGATTGGGCCCAATATACCAAGTGAATGCGGTATTTCTTTCAGACGAACAGCATCCAGTGAAGAGGACCGACAGTAATCCCCATGACCGCTTGCATAATCGAGAGCTTCACATACCGGCAGCCCCAGACTCGAAATCCTTCGATGAACTCGTGGAGTTCGTGGTGAATCACTATGACCCAAAATCGTCGGTGATAATGCAAAGGTATCGGATTAACACGGCTGCATGGAGTCCCGGAGAGACAGTGACAGAATTCCTGACGCAACTCTGAAAGCTGGCAGAACATTGTGGATTTGGTCCATGCCTCTCTGAGATGCTAAGGGACTGTTTGGTGTGAGGGGTCAACAACGTGGCAACCCAGAGGATGTTCTTGGCAGAGCCAACCTTGGACTTGAAAAGAGCCATTGAACTGGCCCCATCATGCGAGAATGCTGAGAAGGGGATCCAAGAGCTCCAGAGTTCCATTGATTACAGCATCCATAGTGTTAGACGGCCCCCGCACAGAATTGCGGCGCCCTCTTAAGTCAGTGTTCACATGACCCAATCACCACCAAAGCAACGGCCAAGTACACAACATCGCATCCAGACTCAATGGCCGTAAGCCACCACTGACTAATGGACACCTCCCTGGAGCATGTCATTGAAGCATCTGGGGCCGCAGAACACACGGCACCCAAGGCCCCAGAATTGATAGAGAATGCGCCGTCCTGGCCAGACAACAAGGCCGCCCCAAGCCAGGGCCTTGCATGTTACCTAACCCGAGGAGGACGACCTGATGGAACTAACTTGTATCACAGCCCCTAAAGTAGCCCCGATTCGGACTTGGCTCCAAGTTAAGCGTCACTCCCCATAATGGAGATTGACTCTCGAGCTTCTGTCTCCATCATCGGTCAACAAATCTTCCGTCAGCTCTGCATGGGCATCCTGCCCTTGGCCTTGTGAGATACCAAGGCCCGGCTGGCAACTGCCACCAGGGAGTGAGCTATTGAATATCATAGGTACCATCATGACCCCGGTCACACACATACAACAGACAGTCCGGCTTCCGCTGATAGTGGTACAAGGGCCAGGACACCGCGATTAGTTGTCTACAATTTGACTGTACTAGCAGAAAATCATCCGAATGGGCACTGGTAGTCTGTACGAGGTCCTTGGGAAATATCCGGAGGTTTCACTCGTTCACAAAGTTTGATGTAAGCCATGCTTTCCTCCAACTGGAACTGGATGCAGCATTGTGGAAGTACGTTACCATCAAGTCGCACAGGGTTTTGTACAAATACATTTGGTCCCCTTCGGGGGTCTCATCCGTATGTACGATCGTCCAGTGACTGCCCAGCGGAGCGGTATATCTGGACGATGTGCTCATTTCACGAGCGACCGCGAAGGAGCACCTGGACAACCTGGAAGATGTCCTTCAGTGATTCTCCAAAGTGGGCATCCACCTGAAGAGAGGCAAGTGTGAGTTCCAGGCGACAGCTGTTATTTACCTGGGCTACCATGTGTATAAGGCATGGGGAGTGCCACAAGTGGAAGCATTTGCCAGGGTAAAATGGCGGTTATTGTCCTCTCAACTGTTGACACTACAACCCTTCAAGGCCACTTTTCCTCACATGATCGCCTCCCTGTATGGCATTGGAGCAGGACGATGGCACGGAACGTCGAATAGCATATGCGTCCAGAACATTGGCTGGTGCAGAGTGCTGCTAAGCCCAAATAGAGAAAGAAGGATTTGCCGTGATATACATGGTGAATAAGTTCCATTAGTATGTGTATGGGCGCCATTTTTGTCTTTTCACTGACCATAAGCCTTTTCTGGGCCTCTTCAAGGAGGACAAGGGGATTCCTCCGTTAACCTCGGCCCGGATCCAATGCTGCGTGTTGCTATTAGCGGCTTATGAATATACGTTTGAGCATTACCTGGGAGTACAGATAACAAACGCAGACCCCCTCAGTCAACTCCACTGCCTGTGAGTCCCCCTTCTCCACAAGTAACGGACAAAGTCGTGGTGACTCTGAACTTTATGGACATTCCGCCTGTGACAGCTGTGCAGATCCGCAAATGGACTCAGAGAGATACAATGCGGACGAAACTGCGCCACATCGTCTTGAATGACAGGTCGCAAGGAGGCCCCATCCTGAGGAGCAAGAGCCCAACCTCACGAAGCAAACAGAGCTGAGCATGGAGGATGGTATCCTCCTGTGGGGAGCTCGGGTGGTCGTTCCACGGCCAGGTTGACGCATGATCCTATTGGATCTACATAGTGGACACCCTGGTACCTCGAAGATGCTCATAAGTAGCTATGTATGGTGGCCTGGACTCAATGGTGACATCAAGAAAGTGGTAAAACAGTGCTTGGCATGCCAGGAACATCAGAAGTTTCCTGTCGGCTTTGCTCCACCCCAGGAATGCCCAGGGCGCCGCTGCGTGTGCTTACATGCCAACTTCGCTGGGCCATTCATGGGGTCCTCGTAGACCGAAAGGTTTGACAAAGAGTCATCCAGACTCAAAACATTAGCTCCATTCTCTCTCCACAGATGCTGTCAGACCTGCGGCGATTGTCCAGCATTTTCTGTTTTTGTTTCAGATTCCAGCTGCAGCAGTAATTAGCTTTAATCTTTATATTGTGTGGTCAGCTTTGAAGCTGAAACTTCATTTTAGATGCATTTTGTTATTTAACAACTTCAAGTCTTAAAGATGTTTGTCAGCAAGATGATCAACACACTTCTCCACCGCCTACCCTGTGAGTGAAAATTGTACAGTAGTTTTCTCTCAGCCAAAAGGACATGAAGTGTGCTCTTACTATAACTAGAGAAGTTATTTATAAATAACATGGTGCAGCAGGTCTAGAAAAGCCATGCAAAGAGTACATGGACTGCATGGGACCTGAGTAGAAGGGATTCATGGTTCTAAAATGGCATTGGAACTTTACTTTTTTGCAGACGGGAGCTAAATATATTGCAGCGCGAACATGAAAATCTAGCAACAAGCATCGCCCTTGTCACAACTCCGCAGAATGTACAAAAGGATACTAATGATTCAGCACAGATAAAGATCTTGATGCAAAGTAAAGAGGAGTATGACTGCCTTGCTGAGCAGGAAAAGAATCTGATTGCAAAGCTTGATGCTCAGGTATGCTTCTGGAAACTTGAATGTGCTACCTACACATTAATGAAATTGTATTTTGAAGTTTACACAAATATTTGAATCAAAGCATTAGATAAACCATTTAACGGGTGAAACAAAAATATTGTATACTGCACTGGAGCATTGATGCACAATGCCATGGATTGATAGGATGGGCATGAAAAATGTTGGAAGTCTGAAACAGAAACAAAATGTTGGAAGTACAGAAAGAAGAGATGAGCATTTCAGACAGGACAACTCTTCACGTGTAAAGATTCTAAGAAAGGGTCCCACTTGAAATGTAAAATAATTTATCTCCCCAAATATCTTCTTCATAAATGGAGGACAATTTGTTACTGCAAGGCAGGGACAAGCTCTACCCACTCGTTGTGTACTACTGACTTTTCACATTTAAAAATGATTCAAATGATGTTTGTTTACAGATTCTGTCTCAGTTATGTTACCACAGTGAGGAAAAGTAGGACAGGGAGATTTTGTGGTCTATTAGTGCAAAACAACTTATGATCAATTACGATTGGCAAAGAATGGTCAGACAAATCTAGTCCTGAACAACTCACTTAATGCAAGTTGGTTATTGGAGATGAATTTATTATTAACTGCAGGAGCCGTTGCAGTCAGTATCAGCAGGAATAATATTTCCATCATGAAATTATTAGGTTATAAAAAGTATTTTCTTTAAGGAAACCTGTTCCCAAGCCTCTGTCATGTGAGAGTACCTTTAAGAACTGGGTGTTTAAGAAATGTATCTTTAAGAAATGGGTATTATCAGTGATGTCAGAATGTGGGTGGAGCTGGGCTGTCTGTCAATTAATGCCTTTTTGTTGATTTCTCTTTAATTTTTTTAATGTAGGGGCTGGGCTGATGAGCTGATGAGCAGAAAGTTTGTTCCTCGGTTTTTTCCCCGATCCTGATTGTCAGCATATGTCCGGGCAGCACAATAGTTAACACTGCTGCCTCACAGTTCCAGGGACCCCGTTTGATTCCGGCCATGGGTGACTGTCTGCATGGCGTTTGCACGTTCTCCCCAAGTCTCTGTGGGTTTCCTCCGGGCGCTCTGGTTTCCTCCTACAGTCCAAACATACGCAGGTTACGTGGATTGGCTATGCTAAATTGCCCATTAGTGTCCAAAGTGTTAGCTGGGGTCATGGGAGTTACAGGAATAGGATGGGGGAGTGGGCCGAGGTGTTGGTGCTCTTTTGGAGGGTTGTTGCAGACTCAATGGCCAAATGGCAACCTTCTGTACTGCAGGGATTCTATGATTCTATGACCCTAAAGTCAAGATGCAGGACAGCAGATGCCCGTGATTCCCTTGTGTGCTGTTCTGGACGGGTTGGGGAGAGTTATAGAACAAAGAGACCTAGGAGTACCGGTTCATAGCTTTTTGAAAGTGGAGTCACAGATGGACAGGTTGGTGAACAAGGCATTTGGCATGCTTGGTTTCATTGGTCAGGACATTGAACACAGGAGTTGGGACGTCTTGCTGAAGTTGTACAAGACATTAGTAAGGCCACACTTGGAATATTGTGCACAGTTCTGGTCACCCTATTATAGAAAGGATATTATTAACCTAGAAAGAGTGCAGAAACGATTAACTAGGAAGCTACCAGGACTTGATGGTTTGGGTGATCTTATAGAGGTCTAAATGAGGGGCATAGATAAGGTAGATAGTCAACATCTTTTCCCAAAGGGAGGGGAGTCTAAAACTAGAGGGCATAGGTTTAAGGTGAAAGGGGAGAGATACAAAAGGGTCGAGAGGGGCAAATATTTCACACAGAGGGTGGTGAGTGTCTGGAAAGAGCTGCCAGAGGCAGTACTAGAGGCGGGTACAATTTTGTCTTTTAAAAAGTATTTAGACAGTTACATGGGAAAGCTGAGTATAGAGGGATATGGGCCAAATGCGAGCAATTGGGACTAGCTTAGTGGTAAAAACTGGGTGGCATGGACAAGTTGGGTCAAAGGGCCTGTTTCCATGCTGTAAACCTCTATTGTTATCTTAATGAACTGAAAGATTTTGTATGTTGGATTTCATTCACTGATCTTATCAGAGTACTGTCTCTCACATTGAACAATGTAAAAGGGATTGCTTGATCTGCCATTCTTATACGTGTATTAGCTAGAAATATTCTTGTTCTGTAGAAAAATGGTGCAGCCATAAAACATGAATACATACAACACTCATAAATATTTAAAAGCAATTGCACACCAGATATCCTTGTTGTACAGATAAGAGACCAAGAAGATAAAATTAATAAGCAAAAGATGTCAATTGGAGGATTGAGGAGTGTCCATCAACGACGGAGACATTTGCAAAAACAAATACAGACATTGGAGAATCAACTGAACTTGGTAAGTTTATGTATATGAGACTTCTAATCAATAAAGTTGTTTTTGAATGATTTTAATGTATATAGAAATCAAAAGTTTTGATTATCATCAACCCAAGCAATTCATATGACAAAATGTAAGATGGTGCAAATGATGCAGATTAGATTTAATATCAATACTGTCTTCTTTCTGTAGTACAGTGGAATAATCAAGTTGGAAAAATAGTCAAATGATAGTGTAATTTTATGAGCTTCCAGATATGCTAATTGTTGGTAGCACATCTTGAGAATCCGCTTGTCTGTTCCAGCTGGAATTTTATGTTTAAAATAACATAGGGTGTGTGTGTGTGTGTGGGGGGGGGGGGGGGGGGGGGGGGCAAGATGTGTAGGGTAGGTGGATTGGCCACGCCAAATTGCCCTTAATTGGAAAAAAAAAATTGGGTACTTTAAATAAAAAACATAAGTTAAAATGCTGGTGCATGGTGCAGATGGAAACGGACTTGCCTTGATTGGTGATCCAGATGACATCCCTAGAGGATATCAGAGCCTGGCAACAGTTGTGAGCAAGATTGAATGTTGCTACCTAGGAACAGATATAAGAATAGTTGGGCCAACATAAAGAAGATGGAGAGGTCTGATGAACTAAGATATCAGATTCTATATGAAGATTGTAACCTGTCCACATTTGAAATGTCATTCCGGCCATGGTTGGATATATATGTGAATTAGAATGGGATGTGCACTGTAAAGTCTGAACCAAGTACAAATTGAACGAAATCACTCATGGCACATATACTTAAATGTTATGGATGTGGGTTTATGTCCAAAAACTGATGCATGAACATATGAATTAGGAGCAGGAGTACGGCTTTTTACCCCTCAAACCTGCTCCACCATTTGAACACGGCTGATCTGATTTTAAACTTAACTCCATTATCATGCCCTGATTACCTTTCACCCCTTTGCTTATCAAGAATCTATCTACCTCTGCCTTAAAAATGTTCAAAGACTCCACTTTTCCACTGCCTCTTGAGAAAAAGAATTCCAAAGATTCAAAACCCTCTAAAAGAAAAAGAAATCCTCACCTGTGCCTTAAATGGGCGACCCCTTATTTTTAAAGAGTAACACCCAGAATCTTGGGCGAAATTCTCCCCCAACGGCGCGATGTTCGCCGACTGGCGCCAAAAAGGCGCCAATCAGACGGGCAGCGCGCCGGCCCAAAGGTGCGGAATGCTCCGCATCTTTGGGGGCCGAGCCCCAACATTGAGGGGCTAGGCCGACGCCGGAGGGATTTCCGCCCCACCAGCTGGCGGAAATGGCGTTTGTTGCCCCGCCAGCTGGCGGAAATGGCGTTTGTTGCCCCGCCAGCTGGCGCAGAAATGCGGCGCATGCGCGGGAGCGTCAGCAGCCGCCGACAGTTTCCCGCGCATGCGCAGTGGGGAGAGTCACTTCTGCCTCCGCCATGGTGGAGGCCGTGGCGGAGGCGGAAGGGAAAGAGTGCCCCCACGGCACAGGCCCGCCCGCGGATCGTTGGGCCCCGATTGCGGGCCAGGCCACCGTGGGGGCACCCCCTGGGGTCAGATCGCCCCGCGCCCCCCCCAGGACCCCGGAGCCCGCCCACGCCGCCTGGTCCCGCCGGTAAATACCAGCTTTGATTTACGCCGGCGGGACAGGCAATTTCTGGGCGGGACTTCGGCCCATCCGGGCCGGAGAATTGAGCGGGGGGTCCCGCCAACCGGCGCGGCCCGATTCCCGCCCCCGCCCAATCTCCGGTACCGGAGACGTCGGCGGGGGCGGTGGCGGGATTCACGGCGGCCAACGGCCATTCTCCGACCCGGCAGGGGGTCGGAGAATGACGCCCCTGATGTTTCTTTTTTTTCTTTCTTTCTTTTTTTCCCAATTAAGTGGAAATTTAGCATGGCCAATCCAGCTATCCTGCACATCTTTGGGTTGTGGGGGCAAAATTGACGCAAACACGGGGAGAGTGTGCAAACTCCACACGGACAGTGACCCAGAGCCGGGATCGAATCTGGGACCTCAGCGCCGTGAGGCAGCAGTGCTAACCACTGTGCCACCATGCTACCCGAGAATCTTATGTGTTTCAAATAAATCTTTCCTTACTCAACTAAACTCCAGCAGATAAGAGCCTTGCCTGTCCTTATAAGACATCCCGCCAATTCCAGGTATTGGTCCCACAAACCTTCTCTGAACTGCTTCCAACGCATTTGCATCTTTATCAAATAAAGAGACCAATATTGTACACAGTGCTCCAGATGAGGTTTCATGGAACCCTTCAGGGGTGCCACAGCCCCATCGATGGTCTTCGATCTGTCCTCCTGCATCTTTTTTCTTTGTTGATGGAACTCTTCCTTGATGAAAGCCATCAACTGTTCCATCTGGGGCTTTCCAACCTGCTCTGGCCCTTCCCCCTCCGCCATCTTTCCAAGAACTGCTGCGCTACAGATCTCTTCCAACTCCTTGGCCAGGTCTTTCACCTTCTTCTGCCGGGCTGGTAACCAGCAGACATGCCTCACTCAGAGGGAACTTCTCCTCCAATCTTTAACTGCACTTTCCCATCAAACTTTCTCCCATTTTCGGGGAAAAAGAACTCCGTTCTATGCCTTCGAGCAGGAGGTGTGCCACTCATAAGAACATCAGAACTAGGAGCTGGAGTATGCCATCTGGCCCTCTAGCCTGCTCCACCATTCAATGAGATCATGGCTGATCTTTTGTGGACTCAGCTCCACTTTCCGGCCCGAACACCATAACCCTTAATCCCTTTATTCTTCAAAAAACTATCTATCTTTATCTGAAAAACATTTAATGATGAAGCCTCTACTGCTTCACTGGGCAAGGAATTCCATAGATTCACAACCCTTTGGGTGAAGAAGTTCCTCTTAAACTCAGTCCTAAATCTACTTCCCCTTATTTTGAGGCTATGCCCCCTAGTTCAGCTTTCACCCACCAGTGGAAACACCCTGCCCGCATCTATCCTATCTATTCCCTTCATAATTTTATATGTTTCAGTAAAATCCCCCCTCATCCTTCTAAATTCCAAAGAGTACAGTCCCTCTCCTCGTAATCCAACCTCTTCCGCTCTGGGATTAACCTAGTGAATCTCCTCTGCGCACCCTCCAGTGCCAGCACGTCCTTTCTCAAGTAAGGAGACCAAAACTGAACACAATACTCCAGGTGTGGCCTCACTAACACCTTATACAATTGCAGCATAACCTCCCTAGTCTTAAACTCCATCCCTCTAGCAATGAAGGACAAAATTCCATTCGCCTTCCTAATCACCTGTTGCACCTGTAAACCAACTTTTTGCGACTCATGCACTAGCACACCCAGGTCTCTCTGCACAGCAGCATGTTTTAATATTTTATCATTTAAATAATAATCCCTTTTGCTGTTATTCCTACCAAAATGGATCTCACATTTGTCAACATTGTATTCCATCTGCCAGACCCTAGCCCATTCACTTAGCCTATCCAAATCCCTCTGCAGACTTCCGGTATCCTCTGCACTTTTTGCTTTACCACTCATCTTAGTGTCGTCTGCAAACCTGGACACATTGCCCTTGGCCCCCAACTCTAAATCATCTATGTAAATCGTGAACAATTGTGGGCCCAACACTGATCCCTGAGGGACACCACTAGCTACTGATTGCCAACCAGAGAAACACCCATTAATCCCCACTCTTTGCTTTCTATTAATTAACCAATCCTCTATCCATGCTACTACTTTACCCTTAATACCATGCATCTTTATCTTATGCAACAACCTTTTGTGTGGCACCTTGTCAAAGGCTTTCTGGAAATCCAGATATACCACATCCATTGGCTCCCCGTTATCTACCGCACTGGTAATGTCCTCAAAAAATTCCACTAAATTAGTTAGGCACGACCTGCCCTTTATGAACCCATGCTGCGTCGGCCCAATGGGACAATTTCTATCCAGATGCCTCGCTATTTCTTCCTTGATGATAGATTCCAGCATCTTCCCTACGACCGAAGTTAAGCTCACTGGCCTAAAATTACCCGCTTTCTGCCTACCTCCTTTTTTAAACAGTGGTGTCACGTTTGCTAATTTCCAATCCGCCAGGACCACCCCAGAGTCTAGTGAATTTTGGTAAATTATCACTCGTGCACTTGCAATTTCCCTAGCCATCTCTTTTAGCACTCTGGGATGCATTCCATCAGGGCCAGGAGACTTGTCTACCTTTAGCCCCATTAGCTTGCCCATTACTACCTCCTTAGTGATAACAATCCTCTCAAGGTCCTCACCTGTCATAGCCTCATTTCTATCAGTCACTGGCATGTTATTTGTGTCTTCCACTATGAAGACCGACCCAAAAAACCTGTTCAGTTCCTCAGCCATTTCTGATGTGTTGGGTGTTCTGGATCACAAACAGGTCACCAACACTTGAAGTGGTGCAGCTCTATTTTATTATAAGGTTAACTATATTAACATACTTGAACTGTGGGTAAATGCAATACCAGCTTTAACTGTTGACCCGTGCCTAGTCCGAACCAGGTGATGCACTCAGCACATGGTGAATGTCTGTGTTGCAGGCTGTGAGCTCTGTGAGCTGTGTTGCAGGCTGTGAGCTGGCTGCTACTAGAATGAGTGGGAAGTCTCCTGTCCCCTGTCTTTATAGTGCGTGTGCTCTCACTGGTGATTGGCTGCGGTGTTGTGTATGCTGATTGGTCCCACTGCAGGTCCATCAGTGTGTGTGTGTGTGTCTGCACCATGATGTACTGGTGTACATTATGACATCCCCCCATTTATATAAAGAATATGTGCCTGCGTGACAATAAATATTGTGTAGTGAATGTACCTGACTATGTGTGTGCGTGTTATTTACATGACCATGTACATGAGGCTAATCTATTTACAGGGGAAGGTGCCTGGTGCTGAGAAATAGGGTGTCACACCAACAACAAAATGAACATTATATACAAACTACTGGAACGACGAAACAAGACAACAGAACAGATCAAAGAGTCCAACATTGTAAAACTCATAAATCAAGTCTCTGAGGTGGGCAACAAATTCTGGTTGACCGCCTCAAGGGTGGGTCACGAGCCACTGGCTGAGGAACGGGCTGGGCCACGGCAGAGTGTGGAGGATGCAGAGTATTCGGAATCTCCACATAGTCCAGGTTGGCGACAACAGGAGGACGTGGCACCGGTGGAGGATCACGTAGCGAGCGCGGAACGAGACGAAGGGCATGCTGATCGCGGCAGCGAATGGAACCATCTGGCAGACGAACCAGGAACGAGCGGGGAGACACCTGCCGAAGAACCACAGCAGTTGCAGACCAGCCACCCTCCGGAAGATGGATGCGGACATTGTCATCTGGCACCAGAGCAGGGAGATCAGTCGCCCGAGCGTCATGCGTCGCCTTGTGTTGTGCACGAGACTGTTGCATCCGCTGAAGGACTGGAACATGGTCGAGATCTGGGACGTGAATGGACCGCACCGTGGTCCTGAGGGTGCGACCCATGAGCAGCTGGGCTGGCAACAGGCCCATGGAGAGTGGGGCCGAACGATAAGCCAGCAAGACGAGGTCGAAGTCGGATCCTGCATCGGCAGCCTTGCAGAGGAGCCGTTTGACGATGTGGACGCCCTTTTCCGCTTTGCCATTGGATTGGGGGTGCAGGGGACTGGATGTCACATGCACAAAGCTGTACCTGCTGGCAAAGTTGGGCCATTCCTGGCTCACGAAGCAGGGGCCATTGTCCGACATCACCGTGAGTGGGATGCCATGACGAGCAAAGGCCTCCTTGCAGGCACGGATGACCGCCGATGATGTGATGTCGTGCAGGCGTACGACCTCCGGGTAGTTCGAAAAATAGTCTACAATCAGAACATGGTCCCTGCCGAGCGCATGGAACAGGTCAACACCTACCTTAGACCAAGGGGACGTGACCAACTCATGGGGCTGTAGGGTCTCACGTGGTTGGGCCGGCTGGAACCGCTGACAGGTGGGGCAGTTGAGCACTGTGTTGGCGATGTCCTCATTGATGCCGGGCCAGTACACAGCCTCTCGGGCCCTCCGTCGGCACTTCTTCACGCCAAGATGGCCCTCGTCTAGCTGTTCCAAAACGAGCTGGCGCGTGCTGTGCGGGATCACGATGCGGTCCAGCTTCAGGAGGACACCATCGACTACTGCCAGATCGTCTCTGATATTGTAGAACTGCGGGCATTGGCCCTTGAGCCACCCGTCCGTCATGTGGCGCATGACACGCTGTAGTAGGGGGTCAGCCGCAGTCTCGCGGCGAATGTGGATAAGGCGTTCATCCGTGGTCGGCAGATTGGAGGCTGTGAAGGCCACATGGGCGTCAACCTGGCAGACGAACCCCTCTGGGTCACACGAGATGTTGACTGCCCTGGACAGAGCGTCGGTTATGATCAGGTCCTTGCCCGGGGTGTATAGGAGCTGGAAATCATACCGCCGGAGTTGAGCAGAATGCGCTGGAGGCGAGGGATCATATCATTCAGGTCTTTTTGTATAATGTTGACCAGCGGGTGATGGTCAGTCTCGACAGTGAATTGGGGGAGGCCGTACACGTAATCATGAAATTTGTCGACCCCAGTCAACAGGCCCAGGCACTCCTTTTCGATCTGCGCGTAGCGCTATTCCATGGGTGTCATGGCACGTGACGCATATGCAACGGAGGCCCATGATGAGACCTCATCGCGTTGCAGGAGCACCGCCCCAATGCCGGATTGGCTGGCATCTGTTGAAATTTTTGTTTCCTTCGTGCGATCAAAAAATGCCTATACGGGGGCCGTGGTAAGCTTGGTCTTAAGCTCCTCCCATTCACGCTCAGGGGCAGGAAGCCATTGGAAATCTGTCGTCTTCCTGATCAGGTTCTGGAGAGCTGTGGTATGGGAGGCGAGGTTGGGGATAAACTTTCCCAGGAAGTTGACCATGCCCAAAAATCGGAGGACCGCCTTCTTATCCGCTGGCTTCTGCATGGCCATGATGGCTACCACCTTGTCCGCATCCGGCCGCACACCCAACCGGGAGATGTGGTCCCCTAGGAACTTGAGTTCCGTCTGGTCGAAGGAACATTTGGCTCTGTTGAGGCGAAGGCCTTGGTCCCGTATTCGTTTGAAAACGCGCTGGAGGCGACTGATATGCTCCTGCGGGGTGGTGGACCAAATGATGATGTTGTCAACATAGACGCGCACACTCTCAATGCCCTCCATCATTTGCTCCAAGATTCGGTGGAATACTTCTGATGCCGATATAATCCCAAACGGCATCCTGTTGTAGCAGTATCTGCCAAACGGGGTATTAAAGGTACACAGCTTTCTGCTGGACCTGTCTAGTTGAATTTGCCAGAATCCTTTCGAGGCGTCAAGTTTGGTGAAGACATTGGCCCAAACCATCTCGCACGTGATGTCCTCGCGCTTGGGGATAGGGTAATGCTCCCTCATTATGTTGCGATTCAGATCCTTTGGGTCAATGCAGATCCGGTGCTTCTTTACGCACACCATGGAACTGACCTAGTCGGTTGGTTCCGTCACTCTGGAGAGCACTCCTTGGTCCTGGAGGTCCTGCAGCTGCTGCTTGAGGCCGTCCTTGAGGGGTGCTGGGACTCTGCGAGATGCATGAACCACAGGCGTGGTGTCTTGTTTGAGCAGGATTTTGTAAGTGTATGGAAGCATGCCCATGCCTTCGAAAACGTCGCGGTGCTGGTCGATGATGGCATTGAGTTGCACCCTGAAGTCTGCATCCTGGAAGGCAGACGTGTCCTCTGGAGAGAGAGAGTGTACTCGTTGAACGAGGTTTCGGAGTTTGCACGCCTGTGCGCCTAGCACAGAGTCCTTCGAGGGGCCCATGATCTCGAAGGGAAGGATGGCTTTCCGCTAGTTGTGCGTCACTTCGAGTTGGCATGAACCGGTAGCAGGAATGACGTTGCCATTGTAGTCCACTAGTTGGCAGGTCAACGGAAGAATAGATTAGCGGAAGCACCAGTGTCCAGGCGGAATCGTATCTGGGATCGGTTGACCGTCAGGGTGGCACACCACTCGTCGTCTGAATCAATGCTGTGCACTGACAGCGGCTGGTGGTTTTGATTCGGGGACAGCCTGTTCTTTGTTATAACAGCGACTCGAAAAGACTGGTCTGCGGGAAGTCGGAATCGGACTCGGTTTGGGCGTAGGTAACTGCTTGTTGTAGGGTTCTTCGGAGGTTTATTTCATTTCCTGGTTCAATTTGAGGCATTGTGCTGTCATTCCAGGTGAAAGAAGGTTGTTTTACAGCTTTAAAAGATTTTTTCTTTGATTTGGGACGTTTCCCCTTTAAATGGGCGTGGTCCGGGGCCTCTGACATCATGACGCGCGTGACGTAGCACGTAGGAGGTGTTTGCCCATGCGCAGATCGCGGTTCCTTTACTGATAGCCGTTTTCGTGATTGCGCATGCACGGTGTCGCGCAACTGCGCAAGTGCAGTCCCTTTAGAAAGATGGCCGCCGACCAAAATCGTTCTGTGCTTCGGGATTTCGGCCTCAAGGTGAGTACTGGCGCTTCTCTTACCTTTTCTTGCTGGTTGGAGTGTGTTTTCCTCACAGTATTTGCCGAATTTGTCCAGGACTTCCTGGAAGTCGCTCCTGTTTTGCCCCTTGGAGAACTTGAATTTAAAAAAGATTTCTTATGCTCTGGCACCAGCGATGGTGAGGAGAAGCTCTGATTTTTCAGGATCAGCCAGGTCTTCTAGCAGGAAGATTTCAAACTTTTCCCGGAATGCCCGCCAGTTTTCGCGGAGATCGCCGTGGCACTGGAGCTGCTGCAGAACCCGGATCTTGAACATCTTGCCAGGGTATCGTTGCTGGTTGTCACTGTACGCTGAGGTGCCAGCGATGCGGAGCGGCGGCGGCGGGTTGATGTTCTCCATACTGCAGGATGCCGGAATGCTGATTAGTTGCAGGTGGGTCTCAGAAGTGCTAGTATGCGACTTCCGGGTGGGCGATAACCAGCTAAGTCGCACGTTTCGGCAGCTCCCGGTGGAACGGACTTTTGGGCACTTGATAGGAGCCCCAACGGCAATTTTAACGGCTAAAAACACTGTGCGGTAAACCAGAAGGGAATCCCCCCTGGACACGGATGGAAAAAGGAGAGGAAAGTGGCCGGATTGCGGTGGATCCTCTAGAGCAGCGGCAAGGAAAGCAAGCACAAAGCAAGATGGCGTCGGAAGGTGGCAGTTTAATATGGGGCCCTGACCAACAAGAGTTCCTGCGGCGCTGCGTGGAAGAACTTAAAAAGGAGATGAAGAAGGAGCTGTTGGCCCCGATATTACAGGCGATTGAAGGGCTAAAGGAGGAGCAAAAGACCCAGGAGCAGGAGCTTCGGGTCGTGAAGGAAAAGGCTGCTGAGAATGAGGACGAAATACAGGGCCTGGTGGTGAAGACAGAGATGCACGAGGCACAACACAAAAGGTGTGCGGAAAGGCTGGAGGTGCTGGAGAATAATGCGAGGAGGAAGAATTTAAGGATTCTTGGTCTTCCCGAAGGTGCAGAAGGGGCGGATGTCGGGGCATATGTGAGCACGATGCTTCACTCGTTAATGGGATTGGAGGCCCCGACGGGCCCGTTGGAGGTGGAGGGAGCTTAACGAGTTATGGCGCGAAGACCGAGGGCTGGAGAAATTCCTCGAGCCATAGTGGTGAGATTTCTCCGATATAAGGACAGAGAGGTGGTCCTCAGATGGGCAAAGAAAGCCCGGAGCAGTAGGTGGGAGAACGCGGTGATCCGCGTATATCAAGATTGGAGTGCGGAGGTGGCGAGAAGGAGGGCAAGCTTTAATCGGGCCAAGGCGGTGCTGCACAAAAGGAAGGTTAAATTTGGAATGCTGCAGCCGGCAAGACTGTGGGTCACACATCAAGGTGTCAAATCCCAAGTTTCTTTACCCGTCAGTCTGGCCTCAATAAAAGTCGAGATGGATTTGCAGGTACAGCATTAGTTATTTTATTTAGCTTGCAAGCTTTACTCAATTCTCTTTTTAAAAAAAATATATATTTTATTCAAGATTTTTTGGCCAAACATGACAGTACATTGTGTATCCTTTACACAGCAATATAACAATATAAATAACAATGGCCAGTTTTAAACAAAGAAATAAATATATAAACAAAATCAAAAACAAAACTAAATGGCAACTGCCTTGTCCAAAATAAATACTCTCCAATAATACAATCCAACAATCCAATATACAATTACCTATAACAACTACCTATACATATTATACATATACAGTAACATCCCTGAGAGTCCTTCTAATTCCCCCCCCCCCCCCCCCCCCCCCCCCGGGTTGCTGCTGCTGTCTTCTTTTCCATTCCCTCTATCTTTCTGTGAGGTATTCGACGAACGGTTGCCACCGCCTGGTGAACCCTTGAGCCAATCCCCTTAGGACGAACTTAATCCGTTCCAACTTTATAAACCCTGCCATGTCATTTATCCAGGTCTCCACACCCGGGGGCTTGGCATCCTTCCACATTAACAATATCCTGCGCCGGGCTACTAGGGACGCAAAGGCCAAAACATCAGCCTCTTTCACCTCCTGCACTCCCGGCCCCTCTGCAAACCCGAATATAGCCAACCCCCAGCTTGGTTCGACCTGGACCCCCACCACCTTCGAAAGCACCTTTGTCACCCCCATCCAAAACCCCTGTAGTGCCGGACATGACCAGAACATGTGGGTGTGATTCGCTGGGCTTCTCGAGCATCTCGCACACCTATCCTCTACTCCAAAAAATTTACTGAGCCGCGCTCCAGTCATATGCGCCCTGTGTAACACCATAAATTGTATCAGGCTTAGCCTGGCACACGAGGACGATGAGTTTACCCTACTTAGGGCATCAGCCCACAGCCCCTCCTCAATCTCCTCCCCCATTTCCCTTTCAGCTCATCTACCATAATCTCCCCCTCGTCCCTCATTTCCCTATATATGTCTGATACCTTACTGTCCCCCACCCATGTCTTTGAGATCACTCTGTCCTGCACCTCCTGCGTCGGGAGCTGCGGGAATTCCCTCACCTGTTGCCTCGCAAAAGCCCTCAGTTGCATATACCGAAATGCATTCCCTTGGGGCAACCCATATTTTTCGGTCAGCGCTCCCAGACTTGCAAACGTCCCATCTACGAACAGATCTCTCAATTGTGTTACCCCTGCTCTTTGCCATGTTCCAAATCACCCATCCATTCTCCCCGGAACAAACCTATGGTTATTTCTTATCGGGGACCGCACCGAGGCTCCCGTCTTTCCCCTATGCCGTCTCCACTGCCCCCAAATTTTCAGAGTAGCCACCACCACCGGGCTTGTGGTGTATTTCTTCGGTGAGAACGGCAACGGCGCTGTCACCATAGCTTGTAGGCTAGTCCCCCTACAGGACGCCCTCTCCAACATCTTCCACGCCGCTCCCTCCTCTTCTCCCATCCACTTACACACCATTGAGATATTGGCGGCCCAGTAGTACTCACTTAGGCTCGGTAGTGCCAGCCCCCCCCTATCCCTACTACGCTGCAAAAATCCCCTCCTCACTCTCGGGGTCTTCCCAGCCCACACAAAACTCATGATATTCTTCTCAATTCTTTTGAAAAAAGCCTTCGTGATCACCACCGGGAGGCACTGAAACACAAAAAGGAATCTCGGGAGGACCACCATTTTAACCGCCTGCACCCTCCCTGCCAGTGACAGGGACACCATGTCCCATCTCTTAAAGTCCTCCTCCATCTGTTCCACCAACCGCGTTAAATTTAGCCTATGCAATGTACCCCAATTCTTGGCTATCTGGATCCCCAAGTACCGAAAGTCCCTTGTTACCTTCCTCAACGGTAAGTCCTCTATTTCTCTGCTCTGCTCCCCTGCGTTACTCAATTCTCAGTAGCACAAAGCACATCCTGCTTCGTACACTTCTGGAATCAAGTGAGTCTGTAGAACAAAGGAGTCTCTACTGATACATTCAAATGGCATCAAGTTTCACATACACGATTCCCATAGGTCATCCTATACCCCTCCTGACCTGTTGATATATTCTGATTGGCTCACTTCCAATCCCTTCCTCTGGCCCCTATTACCCAGCATCCTTTTCTCCTTCTTTGGTGGACACACCTCTTCCTTGCTTTGCCATGCGGTCTGAAATCCTTTGTCTGTGAACTCACCAGAATTAGACTGGCCTATCTCTACATTACATTAACTAATATCTCTAAAGTAACTATTTTATATCACATTCGTCATTCCCTCCTATTATCATTCCATGATAACCGAACTATCCAATCCATAGCAACGGTTCCTCATCTAAAATGATCCGTCGCTGCATTTCCAATTCCTGGCTTAGCCCCCCATCATCTGCTGCACCCTCATGGATTTTAACAGCTAAGATTTTAGGGGCGTTGATCTGTTCCAGTGCACCCCACGTTCTACCCATCACACATTTAAGGATGGCTAGGCCCACAAAGATGCAGCCGATAGCCACCACTAAATACACGGCCATATTTATCAACCAGTCCTTCCAACCTCCAAATCCCCAGTTACCCCAAGAGCCAGGATCCTGCATCCCGTCCAGGTGAGCCCGTATGTGATCCATAAATTTAGTGATGTTAGCGGTCAAGTCCTGAACTCCCATGATACACTTGCCCTGCACTATGGCGCATACCCCACCCTCACGGGCCAGAAGATAGTCAAGAGCATACCAGTTCTGCATTGCAAACAACCGTAGCTGAGACAATTCCTTGGTTATTGCCCCGAGGGCTCCCAAGGTTTCATTTCCCAAGATGGTAAGGCCACAAATAAAATAATTCCTATTGCTGACAGCCAAGGAACCCCACACACCTCCCAGTGTCAAGACGCTCAGAATCCCCCACTCGGCTGAGTGGCCCCGGTTGGGTGCGAGAACCTGAGGTTTTTTCCAGTTCTCGCAAATTTCAGCCGAGACTGCCCGGCGTGCTAACTGATTATGCAGCTTCCACGCCGAAGGGCAGGGGACTGTGGTAGGGACTAGAGTCCCAATAGCAATTTGGCGGGGAAATGGGGGTGACAAAACATTGGTCGCTGTGCCATTAAATAAAAAGTAGTATCCTTGCTCCGTGTGCAGGCTAGCATCACAATCAGTATATCGGTTGCGTAAGGATCCCCAGTAGCCCAGTTTATCCAGCTTCGAAACGCCCATTCGGGCCGCCTAGCAATGAGGAAAGCCCTAGTCCCAACAGTGATATGAGAGACATTCGCCCAGCCACAAAGGAGCTGGAGGCCGGCGTTCAATGGAACGCAAGTGGTGTTGTAACAAACGCATTGGCCAGACGCCTGGGTGATATGGCACCTCCTGTCCATACAGGTGGAGAACAGACATGTTATATTCATTTCCACCTCTACCAGCAAACAGCCGTATCCTTCACTGCTGAAACAATTCTCGTACGACCGGGAATCCCTATTGGGAGTGAAGTGGCTAGGTATATACGCCCTCCACCGTTGCAGCCTATCATACTGTGAATGGGAATTATCCCGAGGAAGGGGAAGGCAAATAGCCGGTGGTGCTGAACCTGGATCGTAAGGAAGAGTGACTTGCTCGGGCAGTGGCTCGGAATGCTGACAATGAACCACCGTTTGGGGAGTGCCCCAAAGCGGTGAAACAGAAAATAACCTAGACACCGCTGCGGGGTTCGGGTAGCAGACAACCCGTCCGTGGCCATACAAGCGGTGGTAAATCTGGTAGAAGAGATTCATACTACCCAGGTTTTCCTCAGTTTGGCCTTTAACTAACTTAAGTGTATCTCCCGGTAACCTACGTTCTAGCTGTACTTCCCTTCTCACACACCCCGTCCTCTCTCTAGTCCCTCTCTCTTTCTCATAGCCTCTTCCTACGCTCTCATGACGGCCTGATGTTACCTTTATTGCACCAATCTTAACACATCCAAAATCAAATTTACATGTATTCCAAAAACAAGGCAATGTCCATATAATGTTCCCTTCCCATCGCCGGGACCGGTGCAATTGCTTCATGAGTCCTGCATTCTCCTTAACTTTGACGACCTTCCATGAGTCGATACCATGTCCTCGTATATGGGGGCAGCGAAGAACATCACCTTTGCATAGGTGATGTATCCTTGTAGATTGGTTGGGGTTACAAATGTAGTTAATATTCCCCTTTTCCATGTCCGTCGCCAATAACACTCCAAGCGAAGTGAGGCCAAATATCACACAGATGGTGCGTAGCCACCCCATCATGCTCCACACCTGTAAAATAGCACTGGAGAAGGGAGGCAGGTTAGTATCCGACCTTTTACAGTAGTGGAGATGGACCCAATTTACAGTGATGAAGGTGGACCCAAGCACTTCGCCCCTCCACTTTAACTGCTGTGGGGGTGGTAAGGAGAACTTGGAAGGGCCCGTCCCATCGCGGCTCCGACCCTTTCCTAGTCCAATTTGTGACCATGACATAACTGCCAGGCTGGACTGAAAGTGAGCTAGGTACTGGGGGCGATGGCTGGTGAGCCGCGCGGACCTGGCCATGGAGCTCCTTGAGCACCTGCGTGAGGGCTAGAACATAGGTGGTCATCTCTTCAGTCATATGGTGAAACTGAACCAGTCTGGGAACCTGCAGGCTCCAGGGAGTTCTAAGAGGCCTGCCATAAAGAATCTCGGCAGGAGAGAGCCGTTCCGGTCCTGCAGGTGTAACCCGCAGCTGGAAGAGGGCAACGGGGAGCAACTTAAGCCATGTCAGTCCCGTGTCTGCTCTTAATTTAGCCAATTTAGTTTTGAGGGTCTGATTGTGTCTCTCAACCAACCCGGCCGCCTGCGGTCTATAAGCACAGTGTAACTGCTGGCGTATGCCCAACTGGGAGCAAAACTCCTTGTTAATTTGTCCAATAAAATGAGGCCCATTATCAGAACTTAACTGAGCTGGTATACCGTACCGGGGAATGATTTCCCGCATCAAGACTTTAACCACAGTAGCAGCTTTATTATCGATAGTCGGATACGCCTCGACCCATCTGCTGAACACATCCACAATGACCAAAACATATTTATAACATTGACACCTTTCCAACTCAATGTAATCCATTTGGAGCGTCTCAAAGGGACCACTGGGCAACGGGGTTTGCCCCATCCCACAAGGGATACCTTTTCCGGTGTTATATTGCTGACAAATCAAACACCGATTACTGATACCCTGGGCCAACCCCTGCATTTTAGGGTGCCACCAAGTGTCCAGCAACAAATCACTAGTCCCCCGAGCCCCACAATGAGTTGCAAAGTGTACACATTCGATGACCCATAAAGCCAGTACATCAGACATACAAGTCTGATGTGCTGGCGTGGTCCATATAGAGGAAACAGAATCATATGTACAACCTAACCGTTTCCACATTTGTTTATCACTCTCAGGAGCGTCCTCCTGCAACCTTATGACGTCTTGGATGGTTGGCATTGACTTGTCAGAAGCAGACATATTTATAGTAGATCGTTTAGTCTGACTTAACATTTTAGGCACCATCACTTGCTGAATTTGCGCGGCTGTCCGCGCTGCACAATCTGCTTGTTCATTACCAACGTCAACTGGGGTCTTACCATTTGTGTGGGCAGCGCATTTAATAACGTAAATCTGCGTGGGCATAAGAAGGGCCTGCAGTAGGTCTTTAACTAAACCCTGGTGGGATATTTCCGTGCCTGCTGAGGTAAGCAATCCCCTATTCTTCCAGAGTTGTCCGAAGTCATGAGCTACCCCGAAAGCATATCGGGAGTCAGTGTAAATATTTACCCGACGATCTACCCCAAGTATACATGCACGGGTGAGGGCAAAAAGTTCAGCTTGTTGAGCTGAATAAGGGGTCTGGAAAGCTGCCGCTTCTAGAATCAGACCATCTTGTTCTACAATTGCATAACCGGACAATCTCCGGCCAGTGTGGCTTACTAATGCACTGCCATCAACATACATGATCATGTCAGGTTGTTCTAACGGAATATCACTCAGATCGTCCCTTATTGTTGTAGTTTCCTGAATCAAGGCTAAACAGTCGTGACCAGGTGCGTCCTCATGGACAGGGGGACCGCTAAGAAAACAGGCTGGATTGATAGTGGTACAATATTTAAATGTCAGACGTGGATTGTTCAAAAGGTATATCTCATACCTATTCTGACGAGCTGCGGTAAGATGCTGAGTCTGCAGTTGCCCCAATAGTGCGATTACCGAGTGGGAGCTATACACCGTAATATCCTGTTGGAGAGTGATATTGGCAGCAGCCTGCAAACTATTGTATATCGCTGCCAAGATCTGGGTGCAAACAGGGTGGCCCAACGGCACTGGGTCGAGTTTGGAAGAGTAATATGCTACGGGCCGGTGCTTGTCCCCATGTTGCTGGGTGAGTACCGCTGTTGAACATCCTTCCAGAACAGTACAGTATATCTGGAATGGTCGGTCGTACAAGGGCCTCCCGAGGGCCGGTGCTTGTAACAAGGCCTGCTTCAGGCAACGGAAGGCCTCAAGTGCCTCGGTGGTGAGAGTAAAGTTCCCCTCTTCACTAGTGTAAGGCATCAGCAGCTTTGTATAGACAGCGATGTTTGGTATCCACTGCCGACAATAATTCACCATACCCAGCCAATGACGAACCTCCTTGGCTATTGTAGGGGCGGGGAATTGGCATATTGGTTCAATCCTACTGGGTTCGAGACTTCTTTCTGTGGCTGTAAGTAAAACTCCTAAGAACTTAACCTTTCTCTGAGCCACCAAGACCTTTGCTTGTGAGACAACATAACCCAACGAGGATAGGTGGTTCAATAATTGGATCACATCATCCCTATTACTGGGCTCGTCAGGACTTGCTGCCAATATGTCATCTACATACTGCACTAGAGTGGAACCATGCTCCAATGTCAAGGCCTGGAGTTGGGTCTGCAGACATCTGGAGAAGAATGTAGGTGAATTGACGAACCCCTGTGGCAGTCGGGTCCAGGTATACTGCTGTCCATTGTGAGTGAAGGCAAACAAATATTGGCTTTCAGTTGCAAGTGGGAGGGCAAAGAAGGCGTGTTGAAGGTCAATTATGGCGAAGACCCGGGCTTGAGCTGGAATTTGAGCCAGTATGTGGGCAGGGTTAGGGACGAGAGCATGTAACGGCTGTACAATGGCATTGATTGAACGTAAATCCTGTACTAATCGGTACTGGTCTGGTTTGGCTGGTTTAGGCACAGCAAGTATGGGGGTGTTACATTCTGATTGGCAAGGGACCAAAATACCCTGTTGCAACAGCTCTTGAATTAATTTGTCTATAGACGGAGCAGCTTGGGATTTCAGGGGGTATTGCCGAATGGAAGGTAGCTTTACATGATCCTTAATCGTTATCTTTATAGGTGTAACATTTGTCTTTCCCACTTGTGATGGGTATTCCACCCAGACCTGTGGATTGACATATTCCAAAACATCATGTCCCCAGTGATGCTGCAGTCGAGTGTTAATTGTTTCAGGGACCTCAAAATATTTTATGGCAGTGCCGTCCGGCATGACTTGAAGTGCTTACTCTGTTGGATCCGAATGATCCACTGCCCTCCTTACCATTTGCTCCAGATCCCTGGCATGGTACTGGTCGTGGACCTGACGTGTAATATGAGGGCTTACCGAAGCTGACTGTGGCCATAAATGTGGTGATATTGTAACAAAATTGGCTGTACCTTCTTTTCCCGTGACTGTGGCTGTAACCTTGACTGGCCATTCGGTCCCAATTAATGGCCGGTATTTGTCCTCCAACTCCCTGTTTTGTCCGGTTCTGTCATAGGCCAGGGTAACGTGATGCAGTGAATGTTCAATGTCTAACGTCCACCACTGGGGGGGTGATAGAAATATAGCACTGTTGTCTCATCCTCCATGATTTAACCGTTACCCCCTCGTCTCCGCACTCTAGCTGTAGCTGGAAGATACACAGTAAATCTCGAGCCAACAAGTTACAGTCCAATCCAGTAGTCACTACAAACTGATGATCTGCAGACTTATTCTCGTAAGTGACTGTCACAGGTTCAGAAATAGGATACTCACACACCTGTCCTTGGAACCCCGACAATTGCTGCGTGTGGTCGGATAGTGGTAGTCGAAGTTCTGATTGCACAGAAGACATGGCTGCTCCAGTGTTGATTACAAATGAGTGATGTTGATCTCCTATCTGCAGAGAGATAATAGGTTCCCTGTCCGATTGGAGAGTCCTTATGACTAAATTAGCTAGTCAATCCTGTGTTGGGAAAGGGTTTGCCTGGGAGAAGTCAGTGTATCTCGTCTGTCCTCCCCTTGGTGGGTACCCCCTCCTTTGGGTCGGATAATCTCCTTCTGCTGCCTGTCTTTTAAAGGGGCATTCCTGTGATCTGCACGGCCGCAATTAAAACATGCATTGCTCCCTCTATATCTGCCCCGTCCTCTTCTCCCAGTAGACCAATGGCCCCTCAGAGGGGGCGGCGGTTGTAAAGCTGTTGATGCATGCGGTGGGCCATAAAAAGGAGCTGAGGGTCCCTTTGGGTGGGTTTGATATCCTCCCCCTCGCTGATCCACCCACCCAAAGTCACAATATTGGGGCTCCTGCTGGTAAACTACCATTTCTGCCGCTTGTTGGGGTCGCAGATCATCCTTTTTCATTACATACTCAGTCTTAACCTTTGTAACTAAGCCTCCTTCCTGGCCTACACCCTCCTTCCAATAAAATCTGACTGCCCTTGCCATCTGGGAAAGGTCGTTCTCTGTCCAATTCATGTTATTACATTTCACAGCAGTAGCCACAGAAGATGGTAGGCAATGCATTAACATAGCACAATATTGAGGGGAATTCTGACCATTTTGATATAGTAAGTCGCCTGACTGCCCACGGTAGATTTCATTAAAACGCTCCAGAAATTCCTCTGGCTCTTCAGTCTTCTTAGGTTTTAGGTCTAAGATAACAGAAAGATTTATGGGCTTTTGAAATGTGCTATTCAACGCATTCAGGATCTGTGTCCGTCTATCGTCGTCTAACACATGGGCTTGCTGAAGTGCGGCGTGGCTAGCATAATTCAAGTGATTAAGATAATTGCGGTACTCTGCTGGGGTTAAAACCTGCTGGACTAGGGCCCAAAGGTCCCTAGAATCAGCTTGATAAATTGAGATGGTAGTTCTCAAGGAATCCACGAAAGCAGCAGGAGATGTTTTTCTATCTGGGATTGTAGCCATAATAGCCATCATCTCACTGGGTGTCCATGGGAAGTAAACGTCTATCGTGGGTTGGGCCCCTGCAGTCACCGCGTCCGGGTTTGGTATCTTCTTAATCGGCAACTGTCTCCGAATCTCACCAGGGGGCACTCTAGCTATTTCCTCTGGTTCTTCCAGGACTTCGACGTCTCTCCCTGTCACTAGAGGGAGTTCTTTCTCTTCAAAATCATCTGTTGCAGCTCCCTTTGTTCTCGAAATTTGCGGTTTCCCCTTGGTTTGGAGGGATTTAGGTGGTATGCTTAATTGGTTCTGGTTAGGATCAAGCCCTTCTCTCGCTGTCCGAGATCTGGTCCTAGAGCTAACTGGGCTTGCGGAACAGAGCTCCTCTTTCTCTACTGATCGTGAAGATGGTAAATCAGGACCCACACTATCAACCAAAAGGGCTTGAGTTACTGGCATGATTGGAATCTGGGGAGCAGTGACTGGATATAAATTATTATACTCTGGTGGTTCTGGAATTAGTGCAGACAATGCTACAGGTGCAGTTGGAACTTTTACTGACATTTTAAAATTATCAAATCGATCATTTTCTGTCAATTCAAGGCCAGACATTGAACTACGTAGCTCATCTTTAGTTTGACCCGAGCCTTTCCTGTCTCTACTTGCGCGTTTTTTGAATGCACATTCCTTTTTCAAGACCTGTAATGTTTTTTGGTTACCCTGTTCACTAATTGGAATTCCCATTTTAAGGGCATTGTCCTGCCAACTTGATAACGTGATCTTATCTCTTTCCTCTTGACAATATTGTCTCCATAATCCAATTAATTCTTTTGCTTTCATACTTTGACTCTTTTTCCAGATGTGTCCCTGAATTTTCTTAATAATCTCTAGGTCTTTGGTGCCCCCTAGTGGCCATTCATCCCCCCATTTTACTTAACATTGCTGACATTTTCCAGAAATCCTTTGCTTTATCCGGATACATATCGCATAATATTTGCAGTGGCATGCCTGGATCATTTGTGCTATCCAAGGAATTCCCCATAATCTCAACTAGTCCTCAGAACTGCGTTTTTCGCGACTACAGTCCAAGGGTACAATTTTTAGCTTAATCAACTATAGATTTAAAACACTCACACATGGAATTGAATCATCTTCAGATTTAAAAACACTTATACTTGACTGAACCTTCACTACTGAAGTCCCATCAGCCATAAAAACACTTATACTTGGAATTGAATCATCCTTTAGATGGCCCATCAACCCAAAACCTAACCCAAGCCGAATCAACAATATGAAATCCCATCAATTAAATTTCTAATCCCCAGACTGACCTTTGATTTCGTCGAGACGATCTTTCCGTACCAACCGCGAGTGACCAGACTAATCAGACGATAAGAAGAGGCGAAAAATCAATGCGCGGTCATTTTCCAGCTGTACATTGTGGGCCCTTTTCCCCCATCCTCCTGTTCATAATCAGTCTAATTCTGATTTCGCAGTTGGTCAGAACCGTCTTGCGAAATCCCGGGTTTCGGCACCAATTGTCAAATCCCAAGTTTCTTTACCCGTCAGCCTGGCCTCAATAAAAGTCGAGATGGATTTGCAGGTACAGCATTAGTTATTTTATTTAGCTTGCAAGCTTTACTCAATTCTCAGTAGCACAAAGCACATCCTGCTTCGTACACTTCTGGAATCAAGTGAGTCTGTAGAACAAAGAAGTCTCGACTGATACATTCAAATGGCATCAAGTTTCACATACACGATTCTCATAGGTCATCCTATACCCCTCCTGACCTGTTGATATATTTTGATTGGCTCACTTCCAATCCCTTCCTCTGGCCCCTATTACCCAGCATCCTTTACTCCTCCTTTGGTGGACACACCTCTTCCTTGCTTTGCCATGCGGTCTGAAATCCTTTGTCTGTGAACTCACCAGAATTAGACTGGCCTATCTCTACATTACATTAACTAATATCTCTAAAGTAACTATTTCATATCACATTCGTCAAAGGGAAACACCACTACTTTGAAACGGCAGAAGAGGCGTGGACATTTATTGTCGAGGAGAAACTGGAATAAGCGGGCTAGAAAAAACGTTTGGGACAAAGTGGTGGGGTGATTACGTGGGGTGAAGGGGGGGAAAAGGGGGAAGAGATGATTTCCCAAGTTGTTAATCCTGCGACCCTGTAACTTTTCTCTCTTCCCCATGTCGTGGGGGAGGGGGGGAGTGAGGATGAGGAGCTGGGGGCGCCGGCCATTGGGGGCGGGGCCAAATGGGAAACGCGGGCTTTGTTCCCGCGCTATGGTAATCATGATGGGAACAGGGCAGCAGGAAGGAGGGGGCCTCGCACAGTGTGGGCCGAGGTCACGGGGGGAAGCCGAGGTCGGCCAGAGTTTGCTGACTTGTGGGAGCAACATGGGGGGTGCAATTACGCTAGAAAAGGATCTAACGGGTGGGGGGGGGTTAACTGGGTTGCTGCTGCTGGGGAGAAGGGGGAGCTGGTATGGGGTGGGGTGGTCGGGGCGGGAGGGCACCGTTGGGGGGAGATACAGCTACGTGGGAACCGGGTGAGGAGCTGGATTGAAAAAGGAGATGGCTAGTCGACAAGGGGGGGGGGGTTAAAGAGCCCCCCAACCCGGCTGATCACGTGGAATGTGAGAGGGGTGAACGGGCCGATTAAGAGGGCACGGGTACTCGCACACCTAAAGAAACCTAAGGCAGATGTGTTTATGCTACAGGAGACGCATCTGAAACTGATAGACCAGGTCAGACTACGCAAAGGATGGGTGAGGCAGGTGTTTCATTCGGGGCTAGACGCAAAAAATAGGGGGGTGGCTATATTAGTGGGGAAGCGGGTAATGTTTGAGGCAAAGACCATAGTGGCGGATAGCGGGGGCAGATACGTGATGGTGAGTGGCAGATTGCAGGGGGAGGCGGTAGTTTTAGTGAACGTATATGCCCCGAACTGGGATGATGCTAATTTTATGAGGCGTATGTTGGGACGCATCCCGGACCTAGAGGCGGGAAAGTTGGTAATGGGTGGAGATTTTAATACGGTGCTGGACCCAGGGCTGGACAGATCGAGGTCCAGGACCGGAAGGAGGCCGGCTGCAGCTAGGGTGCTCAAGGACTTTATGGAGCAGATGGGAGGAGTAGACCCCTGGAGATTTAGTAGACCTAGGAGTAAGGAGTTTTCGTTTTTCTCCTATGTCCACAAAGTTTATTCACGGATAGACTTTTTGTTTTGGGAAGGGCACTGATCCCGAACGTGACGGGGACGGAGTACACGGCTATAGCTATCTCGGACCACGCTCCACATTGGGTGGACCTGGAGATAGGGGAGGAAAAAGAACAGCACCCACCCTGGAGAATGGACATGGGATTATTGGCAGATGAGGGGGTGTGTCTAGGGTGAGGGGGTGTATTGAAAGGTACTTGGAACTCAATGACAATGGGGAGGTTCAGGTGGGAGTGGTCTGGGAGGCGTTGAAGGCAGTGGTTAGAGGGGAGCTGATATCTATCAGGGCACATAAAGGAAAGCAGGAGGGTAGGGAAAGGGAGCGGTTGTTGAAAGAACTTTTGAGGGTGGACAGACAATATGCGGAGGCACCGGTGGAGGGACTGTACAGGGAAAGGCAAAGGCTACATGTAGAATTTGACTTGTTGACTACGGGTAATGCAGCGGCACAATGGAGGAAGGCACAGGGTGTACAGTACGAATATGGGGAGAAGGCGAGCAGGTTGCTGGCCCACCAACTGAGGAAAAGGGGAGCAGCGAGGGAGATAGGGGGGGTGAGAGATGAGGAGGGAGAGATGGAGCAGGGAGCGGAGAGAGTGAATGGAGTGTTCAAGGCATTTTATGAAAGATTATATGAAGCTCAGCCCCTGGAAGGGAAGGAGAGAATGATGTGCTTTCTGGATCAGCTGGAATTTCCTAAGGTGGAGGAGCAGGAGAGGGCGGGACTGGGAGCACAGATTGAGACGGAGGAAGTAGTGAAAGGGATTGGGAGCATGCAGGCGGGGAAGGCCCCAGGACCAGACGGATTCCCAGTGGAATTTTATAGGAAATATATGGACGTGCTGGCCCCGCTACTGATGAGAACCTTTAATGAGGCGAGGGAAAGGGGGCAGCTGCCCCCGACTATGTCAGAGGCAACGATATCGCTCCTCCTAAAGAAGGAAAAAGACCCGCTGCAATGCGGGTCCTATAGGCCCATTTCCCTCCTGAATGTGGATGCTAAGATTCTGGCCAAGGTAATGGCAACGAGGATAGAGGATTGTGTCCCGGGGGTGGTTCATGAGGACCAAACTGGGTTTGTGAAGGGGAGACAGCTGAACACGAATATACGGAGGCTGCTAGGGGTAATGATGATGCCCCCACCAGAGGGGGAAGCGGAGATAGTGGTGGCGATGGATGCCGAGAAAGCATTTGATAGAGTGGAGTGGGATTATTTGTGGGAGGTGCTGAGGAGATTTGGCTTTGGAGATGGGTATATCAGATGGGTACAGTTGCTGTATAGGGCCCCGGTGGCGAGCGTGGTCACGAATGGACGGGGGTCCGATTATTTTCGGCTCCATAGAGGGACGAGGCAGGGATGTCCTCTGTCCCCGTTATTGTTTGCACCGGCGATTGAGCCCCTGGCCATAGCATTGAGGGGTTCCAGGAAGTGGAGGGGAGTACTCAGGGGAGGAGAAGAACACCGGGTATCTCTGTATGCGGATCGTTTGTTGTTGTATGTGGCGGACCCGGCGGAGGGGATACCAGAGATAATGCGGATACTTGGGGAGTTTGGGGATTTTTCAGGGTATAAATTGAACATGGGGAAAAGTGAGTTGTTTGTGGTGCATCCAGGGGAGCAGAGCAGGGAAATAGAGGATTTACCGTTGAGGAAGGTAACACGGGACTTCCGGTACTTGGGGATCCAGATAGCCAAGAATTAGGGTACATTACACAGGCTGAATTTAACGCGGTTGGTGGAACAGATGGAGGAGGACTTTAAGAGATGGGACATGGTGTCCCTGTCACTGGCAGGTAGGGTGCAGGCGGTTAAAATGGTGGTCCTCCCGAGATTCCTTTTTGTGTTTCAGTGCCTCCCGGTAGTGGTCACGAAGGCTTTTTTCAAGAGAATCGAGAAGAGCATTATGAGTTTTGTGTGGGCCGGGAAGACCCCGAGAGTGAGGAGGGGATTTTTGCAGCGTAGTAGGGACAGGGGGGGGTTGGCACTACCGAGCCTAAATGACTATTACTGGGCCGCCAATGTTTCAATGGTGTGTAAGTGGATGGGAGAAGGGGAGGGAGCAGCGTGGAAGAGATTGGAGAGGGCGCCCTGCAGGGGGACTAGCCTACAAGCAATGGTGACGGCACCGTTGCCGTTCTCACCGAAGAGATACACCACAAGCCCGGTGGTGGAGGCTACATTGAAAATTTGGGGGCAGTGGAGACGGCATAGGGGAAAGACGGGAGCCTCGGTGCGGTCCCCGATAAGAAATAACCATAGGTTTGTTCCGGGGAGAATGGATGGGGGATTTGGAACATGGCAAAGAGCTGGGGTAGTACAATTGAGAGATCTGTTCGTAGATGGGGCGTTTGCGAGTCTGGGAGCGCTGACGGAAAAATATGGGTTGCCCCAAGGGAATGCATTTCGGTATATGCAACTGAGGGCTTTCGCGAGGCAACAGGTGAGGGAATTCCCGCAGCTCCCGACGCAGGAGGTGCAGGATAGAGTGATCTCAGAGACATGGGTGGGGGATGGTAAGGTGTCGGACATACATAGGGAAATGAGGGACGAGGGGGAGATCATGGTAGATGAGCTGAAAGGGAAATGGGAAGAAGAGCTGGGGGAGGAGATTGAGGAGGGGCTGTGGGCCGACGCCCTATGTAGGGTAAATTCATCGTCCTCGTGTGCCAGGCTAAGCCTGATACAATTTAAGGTGTTACACAGGGCGCATATGACTGGAGCACGGCTCAGTAAATTTTTTTGGGTAGAGGATAGGTGTGGGAGATGCTCGAGAAGCCCAGCGAATCACACCCACATGTTCTGGTCATGCCCGGCACTACAGGGATTCTGGGTGGGGGTGGCAAAGGTGCTTTCGAAGGTGGTGGGGTCCAGGTCGAACCAAGCTGGGGGTTGGCTATATTCGGGGTTGCAGAAGAGCCGGGAGTGCAGGAGGCGAGAGAGGCTGATGTTTTGGCCTTTGCGTCCCTAGTAGCCCGGCGCAGGATATTGCTTATGTGGAAGGAAGCCAAGGTGTGGAGACCTGGATAAACGACATGGCAGGGTTTATAAAGTTAGAACGGATCAAGTTCGTATTGAGGGGTTCGGCTCAAGGGTTCACCAGGCGGTGGCAACCGTTCGTCGACTACCTCACAGAAAGATAGAGGGAATGGAAAAGAAGAAGACAACAGCAGCAACCCGGGGAGGGGGGGGGGGGGGAGAGGGGGGGGGGAGAGGGGGGGGGAGAGGGGGGAGAGGGGGGGGAGGGGGAGGGGGGGAGGGGGAGGGGGAGGGGGGAGGGGGAGGGGGAGGAGGAACCGGATGGTCTCTCAGGGATGTCATTGTATATGTATAGACACTTGTTATAAGTAATGCATATTGGATTGTATCTTATGGAGAGTAACTATTTTTGACAAGGCAGTTGCCACTCAGTTTTGTTTTTGTTTCTGTTTATATATTATTTATTTATTTGTTTAAAACTGGCCACGGGTATTTATATTGCTTTGTTGTTGTTCAAAAGAAAAACTATGTACTGTTATGTTTGGCCACAAAATTTTGAATAAAATATATTTAAAAAAAGAAGTGCTAGTATGCAACCACTCCTTGTTCCATGATGTGTTGGGTGTTCTGGATCACAAACAGGTCACCAACACTGGAAGTGGTGCAGCTCTATTTTATTATAAGGTTAACTATATTAACATTCTTGAACTGTGGGTAAATGCAATACCAGCTTGAACTGTTGACCCTTGCCTAGTCCTAACCAGGTGATGCACTCAGCACATGGTGAATGTCTGTGTTGCAGGCTGTGAGCTCGGTGCTCTGAGCTGGCTGCTCCTAGAATGAGCGGGAACTCTCCTGTCCCCTGTCTTTATAGTGCGTGTGCTCTCACTGGTGATTGGCTGCGGTGTTGTGTATGCTGATTGGTCCCACTGCATGTCCATCAGTGTGTGTGTGTGTGTCTGCACCATGATATACTGGTGTATATTATGACAATTTCCTCATCTCCCATTATTAAATCTCCCTTCTCATCCTCTAAAGGACCAATATTTACCTTTGCCACTCTTTTTTGTTTTATATATTTGTAGAAACTTTTACTATCTGTTTTTATATTCTGAGCAAGTTTACTCTCATAATATATCTTACTCTTTATAGCTTTTTTCGTAACTTTCTGTTGCCCCCTAAAGATTTCCCAGTCCTCTAGTCTCCCACTAATCTTTGCCACTTTGTATGCTTTGTCCTTCAATTTGATACTCTCCCTTATTTCCTTAGATATCCATGGTCGATTTTCCCTCTTTCTACCGTCCTTCCTTTTTGTTGGTATAAACCTTTGCTGAGCACTGTGAAAAATCGCTTGGAAGGTTCTCCACTGTTCTTCAACTGTTTCACCATAAAGTCTTTGCTCCCAGTCTACCTTAGCTAGTTCTTCTCTCATCCCATTGTAATCTCCTTCGTTTAAGCACAAAACACTAGTTGATTTTACCTTCTCACCCTCCATCTGTATTTTAAATTCCACCATATTGTGATCGCTCCTTCTGAGAGGATCCCTCACTATGAGATCATGAATCAATCCTGTCTCATTACACAAGACCAGATCTAGGATCGCTTGTTTCCTCGTAGGTTCCATTACATACTGTTCTAGGAAACTATCACGGATACATTCTATAAACTCCTCCTCAAGGCTGCCTTGACCGACCTGGTTAAACCAATCGACATGTAGATTAAAATCCCCCATGATAACTGCTGTACCATTTCTACATGCATCTGTTATTTCTTTGTTTATTGCCTGCCCCACCATAATGTTACTATTTGGTGGCCTATAGACTACTCCTATCAGTGACTTTTTCACCTTACTATTCCTGATTTCCACCCAAATGGATTCAACCTTATCCTCCATAGTACCGATGTCATCCCTTATTATTGCTCGGATATCATCCTTAAATAACAGAGCTACACCACCTCCTTACCATCCACTCTGTCCTTCCGAATAGTTTGATACCCTCGGATATTTAACTCCCAGTCGTGACCATCCTTTAACCATGTTTCAGTAATGGCCACTAAATCATGGTCATTCACGATGATTTGTGCCATCAACTCATTTACCTTATTCCGAATACTACGAGCATTCAGGTAAAGTACACTTATGTTGGCTTTTTTTACCTCTGTTTTGAATCTCAACACCTCGATCAGTAACCTCTCCTAAGTTATATTTCCTCTTAACTTTTCTCCTAATTTTCCTTGTCGTTGAACCCATATCTTCATGTAACAACCTGCCGCATCGCTTACCATTAATGTTTTTACTTCCCGTTTTATTCCTTTCAATATTACTGGGCCTAGTCACTGAGCTCCCCTCAGTCACTGTACCTTGTACTGTCACCGTTTTTGATTTTTGACTATGGCTTCTCTGCCTTACACTTTCCCCCTTACTGCCTTTTGTTTCTGTCCCTGTTTTACAAGCTTCCAACTTCTTCATCAGTTCCCATCCCCCTGCCACATTAGTTTAAACCCTCCCCAACAGCTCTAGCAAACACTCCCCCTCGGACATCGGTTCCAGTCCTCATACCATGGCAACCATTGCGGAAGGAAGTCCCCACGCTCATATCATCTTTAATCACTTCTCCCTAGCCTTTTGTCCTTCCTAAATGTCACATAGCTCTCAACATTCATGTCCCAATCTATGTCATCCTGTCTCTGTAATGGCTATTAGGTTGTACTTCTTTAACTCCATTTGCACTTTCAGTTCATTTGTTTTGTTTTGAATGCTTTGTGCATTCAGATCCACAGCCTGAAGTTTTGCCCTTTTATTATTTTAGTGACCTTTAGCTTTACCTGCTGATTTATTGTTAGATTGGTGCACTCTTCCCCTTACCTGCTACGGCCTATTTTCATTTCCCATATTACTACTTACCTTTCATGCTTTGTCTCTGCTGTTTGCTATATCCCATCTTCCCAAATTTGATCCCCTACTCCCATTATTACTCCAGGAAGAAATAGTGAAGAATAGTAGATTATCTGCAACAACTATGCAAATTATGTCTTGCCTAAAGGGAAACTATTGTGCAGTATTAGTCTATGTGAGAAATAATTAGCTACCACATATATTACCTACCATATATTTAGTCACCAAGAAATCCAGTCGGGAATTCAGAAGAAACTTATTTCCCCAAACAGTGATGAGAATGTGGAACTCACTACCACAGGGAGTGGTTCAAGCAAATAGTATAAAATAATTTGCGAGGAAACTAGACAAGCATTTGAGAGGGAAGGGTGTCATGAGAGAGTACCCTTAAGAAATGGGTATTCAGAAAAATATCTGTAGTGGATGTACCTTTACGAAATGGGTGTATCAGTGATGTCAGAGTGTGGGTGGAGCTGGGCTGGCTGTCTGCTTTTACTTTCGCTTTTGCCTCTTTGTTACAGTGTGTGTTTAGTTTTGTTTTAGATTTGGAAAAGCTGCAATCACAGCAAGATGTGCATGAATCTCTGCAAGCTTATGAATGTTCATTTGGTGATTTCAACGTGGTAATTGTTCTCAGTAGTGAAATTAAACCTGATGTCTTTCTGTAAAGAGGGTTCTTTATGTCTTAAGGATGTTGCAAGGAAAGATTAAGAGTTACTTAGAGAGTACTGTATTCTTTGGGGGATTTATTGGTGTTGATAGTTGTTAAGATGTTTACTGTGGGTTTATAAAATGTTAACTGGTTTCATAAATAAACAGTATTCTAATTTAAAAGTACTGTAGATTTCTGTTGCATCACACTTGCAGAGTAGGGCCATGTGCTCCCTATAACCACAATCTATTCAAAGTTGTGGGTCAGGTGAACGCCATGATAAGCTTTGGGGCTCTCTAAACCCTGGCCCATAACAAGGAAATAGAATGTTATGATGGTAGATTTTGATAAAAAAAGATGGGAAATGGCTTGAGTGGAGCATAAACACCAGCAGGGACTCGTTGGGGTGAATGGCCTGTTTCTGTGCTATTTATCCTATATAAAATTTTGCTACTTGCTCATGCAAAGTCTTCATACAACCCTACAATTCTTTTATTGCATTGACTTCCAATGGCGGCTATGTGGCGAGCAGTCGCACACACGGTGGCTTCCGCCAGGGTACTTTGTTTCTGTCCCTTTTTGCCTAGTTTATGGGCAATTCTTTGGAGGCAAGTGGTATAGTTTCATGGAATAAGATCTCATACGAATAACAAGTCAGAAGTTGGACAAGGGATCATAGTCAGACTCAGAAGTTACTCGAGCCTCAGCAGGGGGTAACATGGCGGATGCATCTGCTGTGTCATTGGCCCCTCAGTGGTCAACTGAGACATTGAGCGTGATCTTCTGGCCTCGTTACACTTGCTCTCAAGCATGATTAGTGGGAGAGGCCAACACAGGAACCACGCCAGGCACCAAACAGTTTGCGATGCAACCGGCCTGCTCCCGTAGGCGAATTCCAAATCTCGCCGTAGCGTGATGAGAATCCAATTATCACCACTTAAGGCCCATTTCCATACCTACCCTGCACATTTTTGGGTTGTGGGGGTGAGACCCATGCAGACACGGGGAGAAGGTGCAAACTCCACACGAACAGTGACCCGTGGCCGGGATCGTACCGTGTCGTCAGCGCAGTGAGGCGGCAGTGCTAACCACTGCACCACCATGCCACCCCATGTCATCAGAATATACCAAGATGTTGGGCAGAGTTGGCAAGAAGGAGTGAGGCTTTTAAGAAAGTCAAGGCCGCACTGTACAAGAGCAACGTGAGGTTTGGTGTGGTGTACCCGGCTTGGTGACTTTCAAAGACAGAAACTATTAATTTTATGTGCCGGAGGATGCAAATGAGTTTGTCAAGAAGCACGGACTGGGGGTGAACTAAAATGCTTACGGACTATGAAGTTTGTTGTTTGTTCATTGTCAAGTTCATATGTATTTGTATTTTTTGTGGGATTTTTAGAATGTGGGAGAGGGCTTGGGGTTGTGACTGGACTTGTTGGGTACTTTTTCTGGATGAAGTTGGGGTTTGTATATTGTGGTTAGCACTGCTGCATCACAGCGCCAGGGACCCGGCCTTGGGAGACTGTGTTTGTGGAGTTTGCACCTTCCCCCCATGTCTACATGGGTTTCCTTTGAGTGCTCCGGTTTCCTCCCACAGTCCAAGATGCGCAGGTTAGGTGGATTGGCCATGCTAAATTGCCCTTTAGTGTCCAGGGATGTGCAGGTTAGGTAGGGTTACTGGGATAGGGCAGGGGAGTGGGCCTAGGTGGGGTGCTCTTTCGGAGGGTCGGTGCGGACTCGATGAGCCGAATGGCCTCCTTCTGCAGTGTAGGGATTCTATTAAAGAATCTTTCAGACTTCCGGTGCGGCCATGGGGGAGTAGGTCGCACATTTGGTAGCTCCTGCTTGTGACGGACTTTTTGGACCTTTTCTCACGTTTTCCTCGGAATTTCACTGGATAAATCGGAGACAGTGAGGAGCAATCCTCCACCAGTGTATGGAGAGCTGGACTAGAACATGCCGTGTAAAGATACATAGTCAAGCAAGGAAGACGCGGGGAGAGCCCGCAGCGCAGGAAAGCATGGCGGAGACGCAGGACCCTGGGGAGGCGGCACAGTGGTCGACGGTACAGCTGGTGAAGCTCTTTGAAGAGTGCTTCGCCAAGCTGAAGAAAGACACGCTGGACCCGATTAAGGCATCGATGGATCGGGTGGAGCAGGGTCGAGAAACCCACGAACGGGCGATTCAGGTGGAGAAAAAGGTATCTGAGCACGAGGAATATATACCGTGCTGGAGGCTGAGGTGGGGCTAATGAAGGACCACCTGAAAAGATTACAGGAGAAGCTGGAGGACTTGGAGAACAGGCCCAGGAGACAAAATCTGAGGATCGTTGGCCTCCCTGAGGGCAGTGAGGGTTCGGATGCGAGGGCATATGTGGCAAGTATGCTGGAAACGTTGATGGGGGATGGGGCATTTACTCGAACCCTGGAAGTGGACAGAGCGCATAGAGCGCTTGCGAGGAAGCCGCGAGGGAATGAACCGCCGAGGGCAATGCTGGTGCAAGTGCACCGGTTCCTGGACAAGGAACAGATTTTGCAGTGGCAGGTACGGAGCAGCAAATGGGAAACCTGTGAGTTGCGCATCTACCAGGACCTGGGCATGGATCTGGCCAAAAGGCGAGCCAGATTTAATAGGGCAAAACCGTCCCTCTTCAAGAAGGGGGTGAAGTTCGGGATGCTGTATCCAGTGCGTCTTTCGGTCACTTTTGAGGACCAGGAACTTTACTTTGAATCACCAGGCGAAGTAATGAATTTTATCAAGGACAAAAGACTAGCTGGGGACTAAAGGCACTGAACCTTGTGGGAGGGCACTGTGGTGGCGATTTGGTGAAAATCTTTTGTGCTGTTCTGAATATACAGTGCTCTATGTAACAAGGGGTTATTACTGTTTCTAAAGTTAACCTTGTTCTATTGGGAGCTGGGTGGTGGGATTTCTTCTACTGTTTGTTTACTGGGAACTGTGTTGCTTTGAAAATGTATGTCCAAGTGGGTGGGAGGAGGGAGAAGAATGGGGAGATAGGATGTCTGGCGCCATGGGCAGGTGCTACTAGGTTAGCTAGGGTAGCTAATTCACGGAAGCACAGTGGGGGGCGAACACGTGATAAGTTTGATATTGGGGGTTGGGTTTTTGGTGCTGTTACTGGGGGGAGGGAGGGGAAGCTGCTCTGCTGACAGGAAAGGAACTGTTACTAGGGGACAAGTGGGAGGTCGAGGATGGCGGATGCCGGAGGGCTGGCTCAAGGAGGCGAGGGATGCGAGCTGGAGGCTGGCTTAAGAAGGGTAATGGCTTGTCAGCAGGATGGGGGGGGGGGGGGGGGGGGGGGCAAGTACACCCCCCGACTAGACTGATTACTTGGAACGTCAGAGGGATAAACGGGCAGGTTAAGAGGGCTCGCATGTTCGCGCATCTGAGGGGATTGAAGGCGGACTTGGCAATGTTACAAGAGACACACCTAAAGGTTATAGATCAGACCAGATTGAGGAAGGGGTGGGTTGGACAGGTATTCCATTCAGGGATGGACTCTAAGACCAGGGGGGTTGCGATCCTGATTAACAAATGGGTGGCATTTGAGGCAGGAAGAATCGTGGCAGATACGGGGGGCAGGTACATAATGGTGAGTGGGAAGCTTGAGGTTATGCGGGTGGTACTTGTGAACGTATATGCTCCAAACCGGGATGATGTGGAATTTATGAGGCGGGTATTAGGTAAGATCCCAGACCTAGAGTTGCATAATTTGATCATGGGGGGAGATTTTAACACAGTCATTGATCCAGGATTGAACCGGTCAAAATCTAGGACAGGGAGGGTACCAGTCTCGGCGAAGGAACTAAAGAGGTTTATGGAGCAGATGGGGGCGGGGTAGACCCATGGAGGTTTGGACGACCAAGAGCGAAGGAATTTTCTTTTTTCTCCCATGTCCACAAGATATATTCTCGGATCGACTTTTTTATCCTGAGCAGGGCTCTACTGCCGGGGGTGGTGGATACCGAGTACTCGGCAATCACGGTGTCGGATCATGCCGCACATCTAAGGGTCAGTATGGAAAGAGGGCAGCGCCCGTTATGGAGGTTGGATGTGGGACTATTAGCGGATGAGGCAGTCTGTGGGCAGGTGAGCAAGTCCATCCAAACTTATCTGGAAATTAATGATACTGGGGGAAGTCTCGGCAGCAACGGTGTAGGAAGCTCTGAAAACAGTGGTTAGAGGGGAATTAAATTTGATACGGGCCCATAGAGAAAAGGTGGAACAAACAGAGAGGGACAGGTTGGTTGGGGAGATACTCCAGGTGGATAGGAGATATAGGCATGCAGTCGGGCAAGGCCCTGGGGCCGGACGGCTACCCGGTGGAATTCTACAAGAAGTTTTCGGAGATGAAAAATGAAAATCGCTTATTGTCACAAGTAGGCTTCAAATGAAGTTACTGTGAAAAGCCCCTAGTCGCCACATTTCCGGCGCCTGTCCGGGGAGGCTGTTATGGGAATTGAACCATGCTGCTGGCCTGCCTTGGTCTGCTTTCAAAGACAGTGATTTAGCCTTGTGCTAAACATCCCCGAGATATTGGGCCCACTGCTGGTGAGGACATTTAATGAGGCAAGGGGGAGTCCTTCCCCCAACAATGTTGCGGGCCTTGATTTCACTGATTCTTAAACGGGAGAAGGCCCCTGAGCAATGCGTGTCATACAGGCCAATCTCCCTATTGAATGTGGACGCCAAACTGTTGGCTAAGATACTGACCACAAGGATAGAGGACTGTGTCCCACGGGTGATAGGGGAAGACCAGACAGGGTTTGTAAAGGGCAGGCAACTCATGGCGAATGTTAGAAGGCTCTTAAACGTTATTATGATGCCCTCAGACATGGGAAAAAGTGAGATGTTCGCGATCCAGGCAAGAGGGCAGGAGAGGAGACTGGGAGAACTGCCGCTTAGAATGGTAGGAAGGAGCTTTCGCTATCTGGGAATCCAGGTGGCTCGGGAATGGGAGACATTGCACAAGTTAAACCTGTCCCGGCTCGTAGAACAAATGAAGGAGGACTTTAAGAGATGGGACATGCTCCCGCTATCACTGGCGGGGAGGGTACAGACCGTGAAAATGACGGTCCTCCCTAGATTCATGTTTGTCTTTCAGTGCCTCCCCATCTTCATCCCAAGGGTCTTTTTTAAACGGGTGAATAAGGTGATGTCGGGCTTCGTGTAGGCAGGTAAAACCCTGCAAGTGAAGAAAGTGTTGTTGGAGCGTAGTCGGCGGGAGGGTGGGTTGGCGCTGCCGAACTTTTGTAACTACTACTGGGCGGCTAATATAGCCATGATTAGGAAGTGGGGGGGAAGGGGGGGGGGGAAGAGAAGGGGGGGGGGGTTGGTCGGCGTGGGAACGAGTAGAGGCGGCATTGTGTAAGAACACAAGTTTGGGGGCACGGATAATGGCTCCTCTTCCGTTCTTGCCGGCCCAATACTCCACAAGCCTCGTGGTAGTAGCGGCTCTGAGAATCTGGGGGCAATGGTGGAAATACAGAAAAGAGCGGAGGGCCCCAATATACAACAACCATCGGTTTGTTCCGGGTAGACTGGATGGTGGGCTCCGGGGATGGCAGAGAGCAGGAATTGTGAAGGTGGGAGATCTATTTATAGACGGGAGCTTCCCTAGCTTTAAGTCTTTAGAGGAGAAATTTGAATTGCCAGCAGGGAATGGGTTTAGATATCTGCAGGTACGAGATTTTTTGAGAAGGCAGTTTCTGACCTTCCCACTCCTGTCACCACGGGGTGTACAGGACAGGGTAATTTCCAGAACATGGGTGGGAGAGGGGAATGTATCAGATATCTACCAAGTACTTATGGAGGTGGAGGAAACTCCGATAGAGGAACTAAAGGGCAAGTGGGAAGATGAGCTATGGGGCGAGATAGAAGCAGGTTTGTGGGCGGATGCCTTCGGCAGGGTTAACACATCCTCATCATGTGCCAGGCTCAGCCTGATACAATTTAAGGTAGTTCACCGGGCACACATGACGGTGGCCCGGATGAGCAAGTTCTTTGGACAGGTGCGCGGGAGGCCCATCAAATCATGTCCACATGTTTTGGGCATGCCCAAAGCTTGGAGGGTTTTGGCAGGGTTTTGCTAAGGCTATGTCCATGGTACTTAAAACACGGGTGGTGCCGAGTCCAGAGGTGGCGATCTTTGGAGTGTCGGAAGAGCCGGGAGTCCACGGGGTGAAAGAGGCTGACGTTTTGGCCTTTGCCTTCCTGGTAGCCCGGAGATGGATTTTGTTAATGTGGAGGAACTCAAAGCCCCCGAAATTAGAGACCTGGGTTAGTGACATGGCTGGGTTTCTCAGTCCTGAGAAAATAAAGTTTGCCCTAAGAGGAACAATGTTGGGGTTCGTCCGGAGATGGCAGCCGTTCGTTGACTTTCTCGGAGAAAATTAAATGTCAGCAGAGGCAGAAATCTAGAGGGGGGGGAAGGTTTAGGTTATTGTTTCATTATTGGGGGTGCAAAGCACAGGATAGGGATGGAAATGTTTTATGTACCATGTTTATGTTGCTGTTATAGTTATTATTATAAAAACTACAAATACAAATACCCTAATAAAATGTTTTTTTTAAAAAAGAATCTTTCAAATGAAGTGAAGTTAAAACTTTTAAGCTCCTGTCATAAACTCCATTAAACCCTATATTTTCACCCTCTATTAATCCTCTGTCCTCTTCAAAAATTAAACGATCTTCCAAATGAAGTGAAGTTAAAATTGTTTTCAGCTCCTGTAATAAACCTTATTCATTTGCCATAGATTTCGCTCCTTTCCCTAGCCGCTTGCGGCCGCTGCAGCATTCTTGGTGAAATCATGACATATCCCCTTGAATAGTGGGTTGAGTTACAAACTTCACCTCCTATTCATCTTCAAGACTGCTCATCCCCTCCTGCACAAATCTGGACTCTCATTTCATTGTAATTATTGCCAGTACACTTATCCATGCTTTAGTTTAAATTTGTCAATGTCCTCCTTGCCAGCATTTGTTCCTGCAACATGAATAAACTCAACATAAAGTCAAACTTATGGGGTGACGGAGGCACAGTGGTATTGTCGCTGGACTGGTAATCCAGAGACCCAGGATAATGATCTGGGGACTGTTATAACCTGCCCAGCTCCTATTGGCTGGGGCAATTGGTTACCCCATGACTCTTGAGTTCCCCCATTGAGGGGGACGGGGCAATCGTTAGCAGCGCAGCTGTATAAATGGAGCTGGCCAGTGAGAACTACTGGCCCTGTGTATGTAGTGCTGTAAATAAAGTTATTTTTCTTTTTGACTCCACAAACCTGTGCTGGATTCTTCGTGGCCCTCACAAAAGGGACCCAGTTTCGAATCCCACCATGGCAGGTGGTGGAATTTAAATTCAATAAAATATTTGGAATTAAAAGTCTAATGGTGACCACAAAGCCATTGTCTATTGTCCACCTGGTTCACTAATGTTCTTTAGGGAAGGAAATCTTCCATCCTTACCCTTGGTCTGGCCTACATGTAACTCCAGACCCACAGAAATGTGGTTGACTCTTAAATGCCCTCTGAAATGGCCAAGCAAGCCACTCAGTTGTATTCAACCACTGCTAAAGCACAAAAAAGGACCACCCGGCATAGACCCTGGCACCAGAAATGACAATGGCAAACCCAGCCCTGTTGACCCTGAAAAGTCCTCCTTACTAACATCTGGGGGCTTGTGTCAAAGTTGGGAGAGCTGTTTCACAGATTAGTCAAGCAGCCTGACATAGTCATACTCACAAAATCATACCTTACAGATAATGTCCCGGACACCACTATCCCCATTCTTGGGTATGTCCTGTCTCACTGGCAGGACAGACCCAGCAGGTGTGGCGGCATGTGGTATATAGTCAGGAGGGCGTTGCCTGGGAGTCCTCAACATCGACTCTGAACCCCATGAAGTCTCATGTCTTCAGGTTAAACATGGGCAAGGAAACCTCCTGCTGATTACCATGAATCAGCAAATATCTGCTGATGAATCAGTACTCCTTCATGTTGAACACCACTTGGAGGAAGCACTGCGGGTGGCAAGGGTGCAGAATATCCTTTGGGTGGTGGATTTCAATGCCCATCATTCAAGAGTAACTCAGTAGTGCCACCACAGGCTGAGCTGACCAGGTCTTAAACAACATAGCTGCCAGACTGGGATTGTGGTAGGTGGTGAGGGAACCAACAAGAGGGAAAAACATATTTGACCTTATCCTCACCAACCTGCCTGCTGCAGATGCACCTGTCCATGACAGCATCGGTAGAAGTGACCACCACACAGTCCTTGTGGAGACAAAGTTCTGTCTAAACATTGAGGATACCCTCCATCGTGTTGTGTGGCACTACCGCCGTGCTAAATGGGAAAGACTTCAAACAGATCTAGCAACTCAAGACTGGATATTCATGAGACGCTGTGGGCCATCAGCAGCAGCAGAATTGTATTCAACCACAATCTGCAACCTCATGGTCCGGCATATTCCCAACTCTATCATTATCAATAAGCCAGGGGGTCAACCCTGGTTCAATGAGGAGAGCATGCCAGGAGCAACATCAGGCATGCCGAAAAATTAGGTGTCAACTTGGTGAAGCTGCAACACAGGACTACTTGTGTGCCAAACAGCATAAGCAGCAAAGTAATAGAGCTAAGCGAATCCACAACAAACGCATCAGATCTAAGCTCGGCAGTCCTGCCACATCCCGGAGGAGGAGGCTCCACAAATTTCCCCACCCTCAATGATGGAGGAGCCCAGCACATATGTGCAAAAGACAAGGCTGAGGCATTCGCAAGCTAGAAGTGCCGAGTGGATGACCCACCTTGGTCTCCTCCGGAGGTCTCCAACATCACAAATGTCAGTCTTTCACCAATACGATTCACTCCACATGATATCAAGAAACGGCTGAAGGCACTGGATATTGCAAAGGCTATGGGTCCTGACAATATTCCGGCAACAGTACTGAAGACGTGCTCCAGAACATGCCGCACCCCTAGCCAAGCTGTTTCAGTACAGCTATAACACCGGCATCTACTTGGCAATGGGAAAATTGCCCAGGTGTGTTCTATACACAAGAAACAGGACAAATCCAACTCAGCCAATTATTGCCCTATCAATCTACTATCCATCTCCGTCTTCAGCAAAGTGATGTAAGGAGTCATCAACATTGCGATCAAGTGGCACTTACTCAGCAGATGGGTTTGGGTTCGGCCAGGGTCACTCAGTTCCTGACCCCATTACAGCCTTGGTCCAAACATGGACAAAAGAGCTGGATGCCTGAGGTGAGGAGTGAGTGACTGCCCTTGACATTAAGGCAGCATTTGACTGAGTGTGGCATCAAGGAGCCCTAGCTAAACTGGAGTCAGTGGGAATCGGGGAAAACTCTCCGCTGGTTGGAGTCATACCTGGCACAAATGAAGATGGTTTTGGTGGTTGGAGGTCAACCATCTTAGCGCCAGGACATCACTGCAGGAGTTCCTCAGGGTAGTGTCCTTGGCCCAACCATCTTCAGCTGCTTCATCAATGACCTCCCTTCCATCATAAGGTCAGAAGTAGGGATGTTTGCGGATGACTGTACAATGTTCAGCACCATTCACTACTTCTCAGATAATGAAGCAGTCCATGTCCAAATACAGCAAGACCTGGACAATATCCAGGTTTGGGCTGACAAGTGGTAAGTTACATTCGTGGTAAGTGCCAGTCAATGACCATCTTCAAGAGAAGATCTAACCATCGTCCCTTGATATTCAATGGCATTACCATCGCTGAATCCCCCACAATCAACATCCTGAGGGTTACCATTGATCAGAAACTGAACTGGACTAGCCATATTAATACTGTGGCTACCAGGGCAGGTCAAAGGCTAGGAATCCTATGGCAAGTAACTCACCTCCTGACCCCCCCCCCAAAAAAAAAATCTGTCCATCATCTACAAGGCACAAATCAGGAGTGTGATGGAATACTCTCCACTTGCCTGGATGAGTGCAGCTCCAACAACACTCAAGTCACTCAACACCATCCAGGACAAAGCAAACCGCTTACTTGCTACCCCTTCCACAAACATTCACACCCTCCACCACCAATGAACAGTGGCAGCCATGTGTACCAGCTACAAGATGTGGGCAGCACGGTAGCACAAGTGATTAGCACTGTGGCTTCACAGCGCCAGGGTCCCAGGTTCAATTCCCCGCTGGGTCACTGTCTGTGCGGAGTTTGCACGTTCTCCCCGTGTCCGCGTGGGTTTCCTCCGGGTGCTCCGGTTTCCTCCCACAGTCCAAAGACGTGCAGGTTAGGTGGATTGGCCATGCTAAATTACCCGTAGTGTCCATAAGGGTTGGGAGGGGTTATTGGGTTGTGGGGATAAGGTGGAAGTGAGGGATTAATGTGGGTCGGTGCAGACTCGATGGGCCGAATGGCCTCCTTCTGCACTGTATGTTCTATGTTCTATGTAAGATGCACCGCAGTAACTCACCACGGTTCCTGAGATAGCACCTTCCAAACCCACGACCACTACCATCTAAAAGGACAAGAGCAGCAGATGCCTGGGAACACCACCACCTGCAGATTCCCCTCCAAATCACTCACCACCCTGACTTGGAAATATATCGCTGCTTCTTCACTGTCGCTGGGGCAAAATATGGAATTTTCTAACAGCACTGTGGTTATACCTACACCTCAGGAACTGCAACGGTTCAAGAGGCAACTCACCACCAACTTCTGAAGGGTAACTAGAAATGTGCAATAAATGCTGGCCTTACCAGCGACGCCCACATCCCACAAACGAGTTTAAAGTTGCTCATGCCCAGCCCTATCTAATTTGTGCTCACCCACCACTGATCCTCACTGGCTGACATGTGTTTCTTGTACCCCAGAACATTGAATTTAAAATCCTCATCTCCAATTCCCCTTCCATTCTGACAGCACCCTAATTTTTGCTGCTTTTTGTTCTCTTTCACACTATTTACTCCTTCAACTTGGATCTTTTGTGCACCAATTCTCTTTGCCCCACCATTCATGGGAGAAGGTCTAATGGCCTTGACCTTACTACTTAGAATTTCATCCCTGAACCCACTCCACTTCTCTTTGAGGTCATAATGGTCTCTCAAAACCACCATGTGAGCAATTGTTCAATCAACTCTCCTCCCCAGCTCAGCACCAATTTGAAAAAGAAAAATGGCCTTTATGCAGTGCCTTGGGACTTTCATTTACATTGAACTCAATCTATAAATAGAACTCTTGTTATTGTGTTGTTTGCTCCTGCTGACCTGTGCTGCACTCTACTGAATCCCCACACCCAGATCAGAACCTCACAAAATTATGCTTAAGTATGCATAAATATAAAATGAGAAAATGTCCCATATTTTGACAAACATTAGCAAACTGTCAAAGTGTTACTGACTAGAATTGTAATGATATTAAATGACATTAAAACACAAAACATTTTACACTCCAAGGAATAATCATAAAAAATCAGCAAGTGTTTAATATGTTTCCTTATATAAATCAAATCAAATGGGGGATTAAGCCTAGGTAGGGCGGAGCATGGGCTGATGCAGACCCGATGGGCTGAATGGCCTCCTTCTGCACTGTAGGGATTCTATGAACTGAGGCCAATGCAACTTCCATTTTAGAAAATGCCTTATTTTTCTCATCTTGAACTTTGCACTCTTTTTTTTCCCAGTCAACTATAAAGTTTAACACAATTCTGACTGAAAACCGGAAGCTTCGTGAAGAAATCAATATCCTGAGGGTTAATAAAGAAATTTATACCAAGCTGTACAATAAGCTCAGTACGAAACTACAAGAACAAAAAAAAATAATGAAAGAAATTGTTGAGGAATCTGTGCAAGCTTATGACCAACGGTGAGCACTGGTCTAACCAATAGCAGATTACAAAGCAAGTGAAACTTTAGGTTTTTGTTTTAGAAAAGTGTGCTGAATTTTGTGGAAGTGCATGGATTTTTAAATAGTTCAATTATGGAAAACTGAAGTGTTATTCATTCTTTCAAGTGTCAATACATGAGGTTTCACAGCTGGTTCAATGCTGAAATTATAAATTTGGCAAATGGTGGCAGGCTGAATAATGTTTACACCACGTTCAATTTCTGGCCTGGTCATATTTTCAGTCAGTAAAGCAGTTCACAAGATGAAAATTCAAGAATAGAGACAGATTGTGTACCTTGTGTTGCCCTATTACGTATTTTCTTTTCTTCTCATGTACTAAATGATCTGTTTGAGCTGCACGCAGAAAAATACTTTTCACTGTACCTCGGTACACGTGACAGTAAACAAATCCATCCAGATTGTTCATGAACAGAGATGAAATGATTTTTAAAAATGACATTTAGAATATTGTTTAGAAGGAGCTACCCAGATGCAAAGATTTTACAATCTCTTTTTGTTTTGACTTGGGTCAAGGTTAAAGTTGCATTGCCAATTATATTCTTTTCAAACTAAAGCAATTTAAAAGTTACCCCTACTTCTGGGCTTCCAATTAACAAATTATGAATTTCTTCTCCCTAGCTTTGTCTAATAATTTAAAAGAACATTTAATTGATATTCATCAAAATCTTTCTCCTTCGTGATGAGAGCTGAATATAATTAATTTCTCCTTCCAATTTGCTTACTCATCTTCTGAAGACAGTGACTCACAATGGAATGTAGCTTTGCAGGCACAGATCACCTTGTATTTGCCAAGTAACTATTTGTCAGGAACAAGCCTGATTTTGGTATAGGCATTGGGCGGGATTCTCCGTCCCGGGACGCCCAGAATGTGTTCTGCGATGGGACGTAGAATCGGGCATCGGGGGAAAATCACGCTTGGCGCCCAAACGCGAAGCTCCGAACCCCCCTGGTGGCGTGAACGAGGTCCACGATACGCGCTGGTGGGGGATCTAGATAAATGCAAATGGGTCTGAATGAATCTATTTAGCAAGCCCAGCGCCGTATGCTCCAGCCTTCCATGATTCTCTGGGCCCACCGCGAGGTCCACCAAGCCAGGGCCATGCTGGTGGAGACCATCTGAGCCCACCCGAGGGCCACTCCCCAAACAATGCACTGCCTGCCCATACCTCCTCGAACAGTAATCCCCCCATCCCCCTATGCTCCCCCACAGGGACCCCTGGTGGCATTGCCAGGCTGGCAGTGCCAGGGTGCCTGGGTGCCAAATTGTCACTTCCAGGTGTCAGACCCGGGGGGGGGGGGGGGGGGCCTTGCCAATTGAAGGTGAGGTAGGTGGGTCCCCAGAAGCCTTGACAAGGTTGAGGGAGGGGGGGAGGCCTGAAAGAAGGGGGGGGAAGATTGGGGCTGCCGCTCAAAATGGCACCCTGATCCGCGAACATCTGTTCCTGCTGGCGAGGTAAGCTCGCTAACAGGAAATCTCTCTAAGTGTGGCCTAATGGCTCATTTAAATATGCAGATCTGGATCTCGCCCAGCAAGGGCATGCCAAGCAGAGCGAGGCGGGTGACTTGCGATCGGCCCGCTGCGGAGCCAGATTTGGGGCTCTCACACGATTCACCCATTGCCCTGGATCCCCGCTGGGTGCAATGGGATCGCTGAATTGCGCCCTGCATTTCTGACTAAACTACTGTGGAGAGCCTGAATGTTTTCCTTAAGAACCAGGAGTAGAAATAGTTGATGAACCCTAGTTCTGATCTGCATTGATTGAGAAAGATGATGAACAGTGACAATGGGATTTTGTGCAGGAAGGAAATATCAGAGCCTATTTATTCAGATTTATTCATTTAAAAAATGTACATTTTATTCAAGACATTTTCATACAAACGAACAAAAGCAGAAGAATAACCAAACAACTTTATAAACAACCAACATCCACTCCCCCTGCTTCCGTAATACCATCCCCTTCTAACATCCCGCCTTCCCCATTTTAACCCGTTACACTCCCCCGCCCCTACTGACCCCTCAAACCTCCTTAAAGAAGTCAATACATGGCTTCCACCTCCAGGGGAACCCATCCTCAAAACCCATCAAAACAAACTTAACCTTCTCCAACCTCAGGAATTCCACCAGGCCACAGGTCGCTCTCCCACACCCCCCTTTCGGTGGCTCCGAGTCCTGCCATCCAAGCAAAATCTCCGGGCTATCAGGGAGGCAAAGGCCAAAACATCGGCCTATCCCACCTCCCCTGAGCTCCCGGGTCTTCCGACACTCCGACTATCACCACCTCTGGACGGGGGACCATCTCCACCCCCAGCACCTTGGACCTCATGTCTGCGAACCCCTGCCAGAACCCCTTCAACCTTGGGCACCCCAGAACATGTGATTTGCAGGCCCCCCTACACACCACCCACATATATCCTCTACCCCCTTAAAGAACCTACTCATCCTTGCTATCATCATATGTGCCCTATTTACCACTTTAAAGTGTATGAGGCTTAGCCTCGCACACAACGAGAATGCATTCACCCTCCTCAAGGCCTCTGCCCACGTCTCGCGCCCCCCACCTCTATTTTTAATCTATTTCATGGCCCTGTGGACGGGTATTTCATATTTAATGTTTTTTCATGTTCGGTTAAATTTGAGGGTTTCTGGTATTTGGTCTTTTTTTTGTTTCTTTGTTATCAGTTTATTGTTCTCTTCCTCTTTTCATCGTTGTTGTTGGGCATGATAGTTGAACACTAATCTGACGTTGTGAACTCTCTGAGGTTTTACTTTCCAGTTGGGAGTCTCCCTGCTAACTCCCTGCGGAGATAAAGGGCGCTACCTACTGGCAGCATTGCGCCCGAACGTGAGCATGACGCAACCGGTAGATGCTGGGAGAAGCCTTCTGCGGGCTTTCTGGCAGCCAGTATGCCTCGCATGATCTACCTGGACCTCACGAGGCGGCATGGTCAGGGCTCCACCCACAATGGGCATGACCAAGCCACATGCACCTGAGTTGGTTATAAACTGACTTAGGCGTACTCACCCGGGATCTACCAGCCTCCAAGCATCAAACGGCCTCCCCAGGAAGTCGCCAGGCAGGTGCCGTTCAGTACTGGTCCACAAAAACGAGGGGACCAAGTGGAACGTCACCCAGGCCATTGGATAACCGTGGGTGGCCAGGGACAGGGCAGGTTGGCCCCCTGGCCCTCGCCCTGGAGAGCAGGCACCTTGGCACTGCCAGGCTGGCACCTTAGCACTGCCACCCGGGCACTGCCAAGGTGCCCGGGTGGCACTGCAAATCCGGCAGGAGCACCGCCAGGGTGGCACTGCCAAGGGTCAGGGCCTGAGGGGGCCCTGGCCATGAAAGGAGCATGGAGGGGGGGCATGAGGGTGGGGAAGTGCAGGGCGGATATGTAGGGGTATTTGGAAGATTGGGGTGGTGAAGGTCCTGGAAGGAGGGGAGCCTGAAAGTGGACGTGAGAAAGCCTGAAAAGGGGGCCCTCAGTGACTCCATAGCGGGGTGTCATCACTGGGGGAAGGTGAGGGGTAATGCCCATATGTGTGGGGGGTGACATTGCACATGTGTTGGGAACCCACAAACTGACTTAGAGATCGGGACACACATTAAGAATGGTGGCCCGATCTCTGAGGAACCGGCCTGGCCAGTGAGTTCAGCTGCCCAGTGGTGAAAATAATTCTGGGCACGATCTACCCGAATGGGGACAGAGTCCCTTAGAGTGCGAGATTAGCCGGTTGTTTCCTGGTGCTCGGAGCGCAGCGAAACACCCCGCTATCGAACTCCCATCCAGGTAGATCGGGGTCCTCAGCGGGGAACTCCCTGACGAGGCCGCACTTAGCCCGGTTTTCTACACTGAGGAGCGCAGCTTGCCAGAACTCCTCAGTGCAGCAAGATATCGGGACGCCATTTTTAAATGGTGCCCTGATTTCTCATGCACCTCCCCCCACGCAACCACTAAACCCCCCCCAGGCCCAACTCACGATTAGGGGGTCTCCAGGCCCGCCGCCACACCTCTCCCCACAATTGCGCAGGCCAACCCCTGGCCCAAACACTGCCATGAAAAAATTGATAGATTTGCACCTTGGCAGTACCATTTTTTTTTTAAATTTAGAGTACCCAATTCATTTTTTCTTTCAACTAAGGGGCAATTTAGCCTGGAAAATTCACCTACCCTGCATATCTTTTGGGTTGTGGGGGCGAAACCCACGCAAACATGGGGAGAATGTGCAAACTCCAAACAAACAGTGACCCAGAGCCGGGATCGAACCTGGGATCTTGGCGCCGTGAGGCAACAGAGCTAATCCACTGTGCCACCGTGCTGCCTGGCAGTACCATTTTTTGCATGGCGGCTACCCTGCACGGGTGTTGGGGAATGCAGGGGGCATCTGTTGTGGCGAGCGGTGCTCCTCAGTGCAAAAAACAGGGCAAAGTGCGGCCTCGTTGGGAAGTTCCCTGCTAAGACCCCAATCTACCCGGATGGGCGTTAGATAATGGAGTGTTTCTCGGCACTCCGACACCAGGAATCATCCGGCTAATCCCGCGCTAGGAGACTCTCCCATTCGGATAGATGGCTCCCATAGGTTTTAGTTTGTGTTTTTTATTGGTGATTTGTTTGTAACTTTTTCACTTTGTACCATTACATCTTCGTTGGTTGTTTGTTTGTTATATTGTTATTCTATAAAACTTCAATAAATATACTTTTTTAAAAAGCTTCATCTTATTTTTAGAATTCAACAAATTAGGGATCGCTGCATTCTAAGACTGTCCACCTCTCTTTTGACATGACTGCCTAATATCTGGTATCCATAAGACAAATGTTCTTAGTCAATGGGCGCAATTTAATGACCTCATCGCGCCCGGCGGGCCGTTTAATCTCTCGAGAAGCCTCTTGTGAGATATGCAATGCTCGGAACGCCTTGCGAGATCTAACAAGATCTCGAGAGATGTTTTGATCTGGATCTCGCCCTCTCTGGGCACGATCCAGGTTAACATATTTAATTGGGCTTTAGGCTTATTTAAATGTGTCAAAGAATAACATAGAACAAAGAACAATACAGCAAAGGAACAGGCCCTTCGGCCCTCCAAGCCTGCGCCGATCACATGTCCTATCTAGACCAACTGCCTGTATCCTTCTAAACCCCGTCTGTTCATGTGCCTATCCAGATAAGTTTTAAAGGTCGCTAACGTAGCTGCCTCAACCACCACACTTGGCAGTGCATTCCAAGCCACCACCACCCTCTGTGTAAAAAACTTACCCCGCACATTTCCACTGAACCTTTCCCCCCTCACCTTGAACTTGTGCCCCCTTGTAATTGTCATTTCAGTCCTGGGAAAAACCTCCAACTGTTCACCCAATCTATAGCCCTAATAATTTTATAAACTTCTATCAGGTCGCCCCTAAGCCTCCATTTCCCGAGGGCGAACAATCCCAGTTTATTCAATCTCTCCATACCAGGCAACATCCTGGTAAACCTTTTCTGCACTCTCTCCAAAGCCTCCACGTCCTTCTGGTAGTGCGGTGGCCAGAATTGGACACAGTATTCCAAATGTGGCCTGACCAACGTTTTATATAATTGTAACATAATTTTTGAGCTTTTATACTCGATATCCCATCCTATGAAGGCAAGCATGCCATATACTTTCTTTCCTACCATTTCCACCTGTGTTGCCACTTTTAAGGATCTGTGGACTTGCACGCCCAGATCTCTCTGTGTCTCTATGCTCCTGATGGTTCTGCCATTTATTTCATAGCTCCCACCTGAATTGGATCTACCCAAATGCATCACCTCGCATTTGTATGGGTTAACTTCCATCTGCCATTTCGCTGCCCAATTTTGCAGCCTATCTATATCCTGTTGTATTCTCTGATAATCTTCATCACTATCCGCAACAGCTGTAATCTTAGTATCATTCGCAAACTTGCTTCTTCCAAGTCATTTATATATATATTACAAAGAGCAGAGGTCCCAGAACTGATCCCTGCGGAACACTACTAGTTACAGACCTCCATTCGGAAAAACACCGTTCCACTGCTACCATCTGTCTTCTACGGCCAAGCCAGTCCTGGATCCATCCAGCTAGTTCAGCCCTGACCCCATGTGATCTAATCTTTTGCACCAGCCTGCCTCCATGTGATCTAATTGTTTGCACCAGCCTTATCAAATGCTCAAATTAGTGTCGATGCTGGATTCTCCCGAGGCCCGGGAACTAACGGCATCACACAAACGTGGACCAAGTGTAATGGCACCTAGGGGATCTCCATGGCCATTGGAGGCCCCCAGGTGGTCGGGTTCTGGACAGAGTGGTATCCTGGCACTCCCACTGGCTCCCAGGCACCGCAAACCAGGCACCTTGGCACTGCCACCTGGTCATCCTGCCAGTGGCTCCCTGGCACTGACAGTGCCCAGGTGGCACAACAGCCAGGGTGCCAGGCTGGTACTATCAAGGTGCCCGGGGCCAGGTTTCCCATGCCAGGGTTCGGGCCCGGGGATGTCCTGCCTTTAAGAGGTGGGGTGAGTGGGGACTCGAGGACCCCCTAAGAGGTAAGTTGGGGCAGTGGGAGGGGGGGTCCCGGAGACCACAGTGGGATTCCTTGAAGGGGTTTGAAAGATCAAGGCGGCATTTATAAATGGCGTCGCCAACCATCTTCTTTCACCGACGAGCTCAGCTCGTCAGTGCAGGAAATGAAGTAATTGCAGCCTCGGCAGGCCGTTCTGACCAAGGTCTTAAAGAAAGGCAGAGTTCCATTAGAAAGTGGGGTTGTTCTCAGCATTGCAGGCGCCAGGAAATACCTCGCAATACGCTCCCAAAACGGGACTCCGTTTTTTGAACACTAAATCGTGGCCAATATTCTGTACACAAAGAAATTGAACATGTGCAGACAACCGATATGGTATCTGTGCCACTCAATATTTGCACTCTGCATGGTAATTCATAAAAGTCCTGCTCATAATTTGCATAATTTCAGTAATGTTTTAGATGTTCCAAAATAATATGTATCTATTGGGATCATAGGCTATGGGGAGAAAGCAGGATTAGGCTATTGAGTTGGATGATCAGCCATGATTGTGATGAATGGCGGAGCAGGCTCAAAGGGCCAAAAGGCCTCCTCCTGCTCCTATCTTTTATGTATCTATGTATAAATTAATGTATTTTTCATTCCTAGGATGGAAGCAGAAACGAGAATACACGCTGTCAAGGAACGAAGTGCAAAAGACATCCTACTATATAATACAGAGATAAAGGAACTAATGCGTATTATTGATCACGAGGCAAAACTTAAAGACTTCATGCTGATTAAATTTCGACAGCTTACAAGAGAAGGTACACTCTTTAACAAAGTTGAAAAGTTAAGGGCGGAATTTTCCCAAAATAGCTACCTCTGACTGAAAACTGGCATGTTTCTGAGAAACACAACCAACTTTTCAGACCAGATTTTCTGGCACTTAATGCACAGAAAATCTGGGAGTGTTGTTTAAACTGTCACTCTGGTAGGCGGAGCTTTATAAAGCCGGCAAGGTCGGCTCCACAGAGACGGGGTGCCATCTTTGAGGGGCTCCGCAACCTCCCATGGACACTCCCACAAGCATTGAGGAACCCCCTCCCCCACCCCACCGGCAGTATCGGGCCACTACCCTCTCCCACCAGCACCACACAAGTATGAGGGGGCCCTCCTCGCCCCACATCAACAGTAACACGGGCACTCTCCCCCTCCACAGCCATGGTCCCCCCCCACCCCTTACACAGGCATCAAAGCTCTTCCCCCTCCCCCCCACTCTCTATCAGGTATCAGGGCTCTCCCCTTTCTCCCCCCCAATTCCAAGCACCAGGGCTCTCCTCACTATCCTCCCACGGAGGCATTGGTGGCCGTCCTGGTGGGAGGGCAGGGGGATCAGACTCCGGGTGGGGTCTCCACGACAGCCAGGCCTGCGATCGGGGGCTACCGATCGGCTGGCGCGCGCGATCTGGGGGGGGGGGGCTACCTTCTTCCGTGCAGGCCTTCTGTGTGGCTAAGCCATGTTGCACGGCGCCGACGCAGAAACGGCCACCACGCGTACGCGCCGGCGCGGAAACAGCCGCCGCGTGCATGCGCGGACCCGTGCAGGGCCGCGTATCGCCGCCGGAGCTGCATGGAGCACTGCGGCGCCGTGCTGGCCACTGTGAGCCACTGAATCGCTGGGCCAAGGGGTACCGTTCAAGCCGGCATGAAACACTCTGGTGTTTACGCCGGCGTCGACACATAGCCGGGATCTTGGAGAATCCCGGCCCAGGTTCTCGCCCTTTCTAGATATGAACCTGATCACTTCACCGGCGGGGTGTAGGGAATATCTCAAACTGAGATCACACCTATGCAAATCTGATTTGCGCTCTGGTAAATGGGGCCGCTAGATCATGTCCTCAGTCTTTTATTTGCTAGAATAGCGTGAGTTAGACCTGATATCTCAAGCAATTGATTATCCCTTCCATCCAGAAGTTGAGTCTATGTTTTTATTCAATTCGTCTTTGGATTAGGGACATTAGTTAATTAGGTTAGTGGCGAGGGCGGCAGGGTGGCACAGTGGTTAGCACTGCTGCCTCACGGCACTGAGGACGCGGTTTCCATACCAGCCCCGGCTCCGGGTCACTGCCCATGTAGTGTTTGCACATTATCCCCCTGTCTGCGTGGGTCTTAACCTCACAACCCAAAAAGATGAACAGGGTAGGTGGATTGGCCATGTTACATTGCCCCTTAATTGGAAAAAAATTAATTGGGTACTCTAAATTTATTTTAAAAAAACAAGGGTCGTGGTGTTGGCCTTCCTCTTCGATGCTAGTCCTTTGTGCCAATTGCGCTACTGTAATGTTGGGTAGAGAATTCCAAGATAATGATAGAGTTACAAAGGAATAGTTAAAAATGCCCGTGGCATGCTCTTGCCCTGCTTTGTTAGAGGATACTGTCAAAGTAACCCTTAATTTCTGCTGTTTATCCTTTAGTTTGTGTCTACTGCAGCCACACTGTATGGTTGATGTCCACTTTATTTTTTATATAAGATAATTTGGGGACATTTCCTCCGATGTAATGATTTGTATTTAATTTGTATATCTTGTCACAGCAACAAATAATTAATCTCATGAAAAATAGATGAAGGGGCAACTTTGTAAAACTGTTCAGACATCCATTTGCTTTAATGTGGATACACTTGAAGGAAGAAAGACAATTTACATTTGGTGTCTGCGAGCGATGGCACTTGTGATCAAGTAGTTACAATAGTAATGCTACTTTTCATATTTGAGTAGCTTTATTATTGTAACATTTATTTTTGTTTCATCGTCATAGTTCACTGTGAGCCGTTCATTTCCTTGCACTTGCTAGGAGCCTGAGGATTATATAATTTAGGCGATGTTCAGTTTGTATTTGGCAGTGTTATCAGTGACCTATGAGATATTATCGCTTTTTAAAAATAAATTTAGAGTACCGAATTATTTTTTTTCCAATCAAGGAGCAATTTAGTGTGGCCAATCCACCTACCCTTCACATCTTTGGATTGTGGGGGTGAGACCCACGCAGACACGGGGAGAATGTACAAACTCCACACGGACAGTGACCGGGGGCCGGTATCGAACCCAGGTCCTCGGCACCGTGAGGCAGCAGTGCTAACCAGAGGTATTGTCACTTGGTACCAAAAATTCAACCCTTTAATTTCCCAACCTTTTATTAACGATTGCAAAACAACCTACAAAAATGACAAAGAAAAACAGTTCACCAGAAAATCTGTTCATAAATGAAAATTCATATTTGTGGACATGACATTTGTAACTTTCCTCACAAATAGAAAATCAATGAAGAGGTTTTTAGGATTTTCATTGCATTTCTAGATCATTCCAAGGATAAAGTTGGTAAGAAAACAGCTCAAGAAATTGAATATGAGGCTTATGAAGAAGTCCATAATCAACTCAAACATGTGACAGGAAAGGACAACCTTTACAGTCTGGGACCTGAGTTTGTTGCCACAGAGGAGAAGAACTATGCGCTGTTCAATTTTATAAATGAAATTAATATTCAGCTAGAACAGAAACAAGAGAAGATCCAAAATATCAAGGTCTGTACAGTATTGCTGTGTAACATTCTTTCTGTGCTACTGTATAAAGCATCAATTTTCTTTTTAGAATTATTTTCTATTTTTGTCCCACAAAAATATTGCAGTTATGCTGGTGCAGAGACAGTGGATTACATCGCTCAATTGCCTATTTATATGTTAGCAGTTTGAGAAGTGCTGTGTAATATAGGGGTGACCTAAAGCGTAAATCGGAGCAGGAATAGATCATATGGCCCATCAAGCCTGTTGAAAATGAAAAAAATGAAAATCGTTTATTGTCACAAGTAGGCGTCAAATGAAGTTACTGTGAAAAACCCCTAGTTGCCACATCCGGCGCCTGTTCGGGGAGGCTGGTACGGGAAATGAACCGTGCTGCTGGCCTGCCTTGGTCTGCTTTAAAAGCCAGCAATTTAGCCCATTGTGCTAAATAAGCCCCTTTCCGCCATTCAATTCAATCATGGTTCATCTTGGGCTTCAACTCACCTTTTATGCCTGCTCCCTACATCCTTTGTGAGATCAAACATCTGTCCACTTCTGCCTTAAGTGTATTTATTCAATGATGGAATATCCACAACTCCCGGGGTAAAACATTTCAAAGATTTGTAACCCTTTGGGTGAAGTAATTTCGCCTTACCTCAGTCCTAAATGATCAATCCCTTATCCTGAGTCTATGTCCATGTGTTTCAGATTGCCTGACCAGCGGAAACAATTTCTCAGTCCCTACCATGGCAAGTCCCTTCAAAATTCTGTATGTTTCAATGAGATTGCCTCTCATTCTTCTAAACTCCAGCAAATATAGACCCAGCTTACTCAGCCTCTCATTATAGAACAACCCCTTCATCGCTGGGACCAATTTAGTGAACCTTTGCCTCCAAAGCAAGTCCTTCCGTAAATATGAAATCTAAAACTGCTCACAGTATTTTCAGATGTAGCCGCACCAATGTCCTGTACAATTGTAGGACTTCTTTATTCCTGTACTCTAATCTAATGCAATAAAGGTCAACATGCCATTTGCCTTACTAATTGCTTGCTGTACCTCCATGCTAATTTTTTCTTGTATGAGCACATTAAAGTCTCTCTGAACATCAATATTTACAAATTTCTTAACTTTAAAAAAATATTCTGCTTTGTATTCTTACAACCAAAGTGAATAACTTCACACTTTACCGCATTGCACCCCATTCGTCGACTCACTTTATCTCTCTATACCTCTTTGCATCCTCTTTGTCCTCCCCATAGCTCACTTTTCAATCTAACTTTGTATCATCAGTAAACCTATATGCATTATCCTTTGTCTCCCTTCGAAGTCATTAATATAGATTGTAAATAGCTGAGGCCCCAGCAGTGATCCTTGCGACACTTCACTAGTCAAACCTACCAACTTGAAAATGCCCTGTTTATGCCTACTATGAACATGGAAAAGCATCAATGTTTAATCTGAAGGGATACCGCAGGTGATATTCTGAATCCAATAGGATGCATGAGGGAGTACAAATACATTACAGTTCTAGTGAGGTAGATTTTCAAATTGCCACATAGTTCTGGGCGTAAAACTGGGTATTGTGAATTTGTTATTCATTGTAGAAACCACCTGAATTTCATTTGCATTGTACTCATTTCACATGTCACATTTGGAAATCTACTACAACAATACACTGTGCCAAGAAGTAGTAGGAACTTAGTCCCTGCCTACAAGTGCCAGAGGGTAGCACCAAGTTGAGTGCAGCTATATCTCATAGAAAGGGGAAAATCTCTCCATCCCACCTCCACCCTGCTTTTATGGTCTTAGTGACCAGTTAGAGCTGCAGTGCAGAGGCCTGAAAGTATGTATTCTGCCCACTTATCCATAAAATAGAGCTGACAAGCCTAAAATTGGGGAAGGAATTTTAGAAAAACAATGGGAGTGCAATTGATATGCATCTGTTGCAGTTATAAGGTACAAAAGAAGAATTTGTGTTTATGCAATACCTCACTCCATTCTTGGGATATCCCAAAGTACTTCGTAAACAATCGTTGCAATAGAACATAGAACATAGTACAGCACAGAACAGGCCCTTCGGCCCTCGATGTTGTGCCGAGCATTGGCCAAAACCAAGATCAAGCTATCCCACTCCCTGTCATTCTGGTGTGCTCCATGTGCCTATCTAATAACCGCTTGAAAGTTCCTCAAGTGTCCGATGTTATATATATAATTTTCACAAAACGAGCCTCCCATAAACAACAAATGAATGAGTAGATAATGGAGGCTGAGGGACAAAAAGTTGGCCAGTATTACGATCCTAGACCAGACCCTAACAGTGGCTAGGAGACTGAACAGAAACCTCAATATTTTATTTTAATTTTGTAAGACTGTACGGAAAGGATATCTCGTTCCAGGACTGATTACACGAAGAAATAGGGATATTGTATATTAAAACAAACTTTATTACTAACACAGTATTAAAATATCTTTAACATCACAGCAGAAAATAGCTTCCAATTACCCCTTAAACAATGCTACTCAATACCCTTAACTGCTATCTTTATTCCCACTTAAAAAACAAGAGAGAAAAAATCTCAGCTCTCAATCCACTATTAAACCATTGACACTTAGGAATACTTGCTTTACAGAGGTGTTCTTTGTGAAAGAAAGATCTTTTAACACTGCTTTAAAGACAAGGGGCAAAATTCTCCGGTATCGGCGCGATGTCCGCCGACTGGCGCCCAAAACCGCGCAAATCAGTCGGGCATCGTGCCGCCCCAAAGGTGCGGAACGCTCTGCATCTTGGGGGGGTCGAGCCCCAACCTTAAGGGGCTAGGCCCGCGCCGGACGAATTTCCGCCCCGCCAGCTGGCGGAAAAGGCCTTTGGTGCCCCGCCAGCTGGCGCGGAAATGACATCGCCGGGCAGCGCATGCGCGGGAGCGTTAGCGGCCGCTGACGGCATTCCCGCGCATGCGCAGTGGAGGGAGTCTCTTCCGCCTCCGCCATGGTGGAGACCGTGGTGAAGGCGGAAGGAAAAGAGTGCCCCCACAGCACAGGCCCGCCCGCGGATCGGTGGGCCCCGATCGCGGGCCAGGCCACCGTGGGGGCACCCCCGGGGCCAGATCGCCCTGCGCCCCCCCCAAGACCCCGGAGCCCGCCCGCGCCGCCTTGTCCCGCCGGTAAGGTAGGTGGTTTAATCTACGCCGGCGGGACAGGCATTTTAGCAGCGGGACTTCGGTCCATCCGGGCCGGAGAATCGCGGGGGTGGGGGCCGCCAACCGGTGCCGGAGAATTCGGCAACCGACGGGGGCGGGATTCATGCCAGCCCCCGGCGATTCTCCGACCCGGCGGGGGGTCGGAGAATCTCGCCCAAGATCTGACTCCTATCAGAACCGTGCCGAAACTCTGGCTGTATTCGAAAGATGTTTCTCAGCTTGTTTCATCTCCTCTTGTTCTCAGACAAGTCTGCACTGCTTTAAAGACTGTTAACCTCTTTTAACTGAACTACAGTGAGTACAAACTGCTTCACCCCTGGTCATAGCTTTATTCAGCTCACAACTGAATTGGCTTCTGCAAAATGCCTGATGCCTTGGCTCCACCCAGTAATGACGTCATCTTACCAAGCTGAAATCTAATTAGGTAATTAATCTAATTAATATTCAAAACAACATTTCATTAACCCAAGCTTTTTATGATGCTTTAATTGCACCCCTGGCTCCTAACGTTTCAAATTAGGATTTATTTCAAAACATGACTGCAGCAGTCACACATACATTAACCCATGCTTTTAACCCTGACTGCTCCAAATACCTATAATACAATACAACTGGAATTCCTACATCCATCACACCAGGATTCATGGGATCTTTTACGTTTATCTCAGCAAAGAGACAGATCCTCAGTTTAATGTCTTCATCAAAATGTTGCACCTTTGGAAAATGCAGTACCCCTTCAGTATTACACTGTGTTAGTCACAATATATTTTCAAACTCAGGGTCATGACCCAAAGGTGGGTCGCGGCCGGGTGTCGGAAGGGTCACAGAGCGATTGGCCGCGGCGTTCCCGATCGCGGGATGAAGTGCCCAACGGCCGTGACTGGCTTTTAAAAATGCTGGCTGCAACCAGCTTTCAAGAATACCGGCATGCCGCGCATTGCGTGCCCCCTCAGCCGGATGTAGCAGGGTGCAGGCCCGGGGCCCAGCAGGGCAAACAACCTCCTCAGTACATCGGCGCAGTGTTCCAGGAGCAAATTTTTAAAAAACTCAATTTGTCTTCCCGCCAAAAGCGGCGGCAGAGAGCGGTTCACGCGGCGGGTACACTGACGTCACCTACTCTGGACCCCAAGTAACTGAGGAGAGCCTCCTCCATTTTGTAGCTGCCAGCAAGCAAGCAACAAGGCTGCACTAAATAGTACTTCATGTATTTTGGATTTCTCATTGTTTCATGAAAATTTAAGTGGACGATCAGAAGAATTGAGTCTGTCATTCAAACAATCAAAATTCTACTGTATTCATCAGACCAAGGATCCTAGGTCTACTGTATTCTGTACTGCTTTGTATCAAACCACATGCTGACTTTGCCTGCTAAACCCTCAGAGAAGTTAGGAAATTAATTTTAAAGCTCTGGCTAATAGAAGGTGTTTGAGATTGGAGCAATGTTTTGTGTTTAAAGACAGCACAGTTTCAGTGTTTGTCTCAGTGAAAGGTCTTTATTGAACTGGTCCTATGTTGACTACTTCCAGAGGTCACAGAAGGTCACAGGACATGTAGAACTGATTGCATTTCATACCCCAAAGAGCATGGTCCAAAGCAACTGTTTGCACCAGATCAAAAACAACAGTTGTTTTTTGTCATGTAGCATACCTGACAAAAAAAACTCGAAGGAGTAATTCAGCCATCAAACTTCACAATTAACACAGCCAAATAATAAATTAATGCAGATGTCTTTCAAGTCCATTGGACCCAGGGGCGGCACAGTGGCACAGTGGTTAACACTGCTGCTTCACAGCGCTGAGGACCCAGGTTCGATCCTGGCACCGGGTCACTGCCCATGCGGAGTTTGCACATTCTCCCCTTGTCTGTGTGGGTCTAACCCCCACAACCCAAAGATGTGCAGAGTAGGTGAAATGGCCACGTTAAATTGCCCCTTAATTGGAAAAAATTAATTGGGTACGCTAAATTTATTTTCAACAAAAATTTAATTGGACCTAACTACATTGAAATTGTGCATGTATTGTAGACCAATGTTTTTCAAACACTTTTTCCAGGCACCCATTTTTACCAACCAGCCGACGTTCGCGACCCACGCCGGTCAACTTTCGCAACCGTCGCCAGCTTACCTTCGCGACCAACTATTTAGTGCTAGCCTTGTTTTCTGCACCTGGAATATATTGTACCGCCAACAATAACATTATGGGGTTTTGTGGGTCCGGTTGCTGTACCAGGCACCAGTGGCGAGTGTACGGACGAACTGAGTGCGCTTGGATTACTTTAGGCGATGTCATGTCAAAGGTATTGAAGGTACGGGTGGTTCCGAGACTAGAGGCTGCGATTTTTGGAGTGTTGGAAGACCTGGGGGCGAGAGAGGCCGATATCCTGGCCTTTGCCTCCCTGGTAGCCCGGAGACGGATCTTATTGGCGTGAGGGATTCGGAACCCCTGAAATTGGAGATATAGTTTAGTGACGTGGTCGGGTTTCTCAGGTTGGAGACGATCAAGTTTGCCCTGAGGGGATCGATGTTAGGGTTTGCCCGGAGGTGGCAGCCGTTTATCAACTTCTTTCGGGATAATTAAGCTGTCAGCAGAGAGGGGGGGGGAGGGCGGGGGTTGGGGGGGGGGGTAAAAGGGAAGAGGGAGGCATGGGGTGCTGGTTGAGGTGGAAAATAGTTAGTGGGGAAGGGGAAATGGGGAATTAATTATAATAATCGCTTATTGTCACAAGTAGGCTTCAATGAAGTTACTGTGAAAAGCCCCTAGTTGGCACATTCCGGCACCTGTTCGGGGAGGCCGGAACGGGAATTGAACCGTGCTGCTGGCATTGTTCTGCATTACAAGCCAGCTATTTAGCCCACTGTGCTAAACCATGTTGGCTGGGTTTGGTGGTTGGTTGGGTAGGTGTTATATACTTTGTTGTTTTTCCTCGTGAAAATTGTAAAAATTATATATGCCTTAATAAAATATTTTTTTTAATTACAATGACATTTAGAATTTTAATACTCAATAAATTTCAGTGACTTATATTATTGCAATTTTAATGTGCAGAACGATATATTACAAATTGAAAATCAACGCAGGCAAAGTGAGGAAGACTTGCATGATCGTATAAAGGAAATAGAGGTATAATTTCTCAATCTTAAAATGTAGAAAAACCTATATCCATAATTGTGGTCCAAACTGTAATATCTTTATCTCCTTTTTCTCTTCTCACCCCTTCCATTTTAACTAAACAGATTGTGTGTGCCACTGTCCCTCTCTCTCTCTACCTAACGGAACCCCAATCACAGTCTAGCAGGTGAATATGCTGTGATGGAGAGATTGCGGGTATGTAGAAGGTGAAACACAGAAGGCATAACATTTGTGAAAAGCTACGGAGGTGAAAAGAGAATGAGGAGCCATTACTTATATTTCAGTACTGTTATGAAAGAATTTTTAAAAATATATTATTTGAAAGGGTAAATTCCAGTGATAATCCCAATGGGAATGAAACAAAGATTGTCATTTATTTATCAACTTATGTTGTTGAGAAACATCTCAATATTTTTGTATTACAATTGCTGCTTTAAAGGTAAATTAAGCAGCTGATTTGCATGGCACAATCCCAAATGGCAGTAGTGAAATGAATGACCATAAAATATTATCCTTTTGTGGCTTTGGTTGATAAAGCCATTGTTGGCATGGGCAGGCAGTGGCGAGGTCGTAATGTCACCAGACTAGTAATCCAGAGGCCCAGGCTATTGCTCTGGTGAATCCCATCAAATTAATTTGAATTTGATTAATAAATCTGGAGTTAACAAAGCTCTCAGAAATAGTGAAACCATGGTTGATTGTTGTAAAAAACCCATCTGGTTCACTCATGCCCTTTAGGGAAAGAAATCTGCCATCTTTGTCCGGCCTGCATGTGACTCCAGACACACAGTAATATGGTTGACTCTTAAATGCCCTCTGAAATGGCTTAGCCATCCACACAGATGTATCAAATTGCTAGGAAGTCTACTAAAAGGAATAAAACCAGACAGATCACCTGGCATCGACCTAGGCACTGGAAATTACAAAAGCAATCCCAGCCCTGTCGACCCTGCACAATCATTCTTAATAACATCTGGGGATTTGTGCCCAAAATTGGGAGAGCTGTCCCACTGAATGCTCAAACAAGAGCCTGATCCATGGGATCATACTCTACAATGTCCCAGACACAATCAACACCATCCTGTCCTGTCCAGGACAGACACACAGCTGGTGGCACAGTGCTGTACAGCCAGGAGGGAGTTACCTTTAGAGTTCTCAACATCAACTCTGGACCCATTATGTTCCTGTGGCATCAGGTCAAACATAAACAAGGAAACCACCAACTGCATCAACTGATGAACCAGCACTCCTCTATGTTGAACACCACTTGGAGGAAGCACTGACAGTGGCAGTGCACAGAATGTACTCTGGGTGAGGGACTTCAATGTCCATCACCAAGAGTGGCTCAGTAACACCACCACTGACCAAGCTGACTGAGTCCTAAAGGATATAGCTGCTAGACTGGGTCTGCAGCAGGTAATGAGAGAACCAATAAGAGGTAAACACTTACTTGATCTTGCTTTCACCAATCTTTAAAAATGTTTTTTATTCCTTTCTTAAATTTACAAAGCCAATGTGCAGAGTGGACAGGGCAAGCCCTTAATCCATGTCCCTAGTTGCCCCCAAAACCAATTCAAATTCAAATTGAATCCAATTCATGGTACCCACAAGAGAGACAAATAAGATCCCGACAAGAGGCTGACAAGAAAAGGCATTGTACCCACCTGATCTTGGACTGGATCCGATGCTTGATCTTAGCCAAAAAGCCAAGAAGCACCCTCACCAATCGAGCAGTCGCAGATACATGCATCTGTTTATGGCAGTGTTGGTAGTAGTGGGTACCATACAGCCTTTGTGCAGACAAAATCCCATCTTCACATTGAGGATGCCCTCTGTCCTGTTGTGTGGCACTAACATGATATTGATTGATAGATACCAAACAGTCCAAGCAACTCAAAACTGGGCTTTCATGAGGCACCATGATTACAGCAGCAGCAGAATTATATACAACCACAATCTATAATCTCATGGTCCACCCTATCCCCCACTCTACCATTACAGTAAAACCAGGGGATTAATTCTAGTTCAGAGAAGTGTGCAGGAGGGCATACCAGGAGCAACACTAGCCACACCTAAAAATGGGGGGGGCGGGATTCTCTGCAATCGGCGCGGTGTCCGCCGACCGGTGCCAAAAACGGCGCGAATCAGTCCAGCATCGCGCCACCCCAAAGGTGCGGAATTCTCCGCATCTTGGGGGGCCGAGCCCTCACCTTGAGGGGCTAGGCCCACGCCGGACTGATTTCCGCCCCGCCAGCTGGCGGGAAAGGCCTCTGCTGCCACGCCAGCTGGCGTGGAAATGACTTTGCCGTGCAGCGCATGCGTGGGAACGTCAGCGGCCGCTCACGGCATCCCCGCGCATGCGCAGTGGAGGGGGTCTCTTCCGCCTCCGCCATAGTGGAGACCATGGCGAAGGCGGAAGGAAAAGAGTACCCCCACGGCACAGGCCCGCCCGCCGATCGGTGGGCCCCGATCGCGGGCCAGGCCACCATGAGGGCATCCCCGAGGCCAGATCGCCCCGCGCCCCCCTCCCAGGACCCCGGAGCCCGCCTGCGCCGCCTTGTCCCGCCGTTCGAAAGGTGGTTCAATCCACGCCGGTGACAGCGGCGGGACTTCGGCCCATCGCGGACAGGAGAATCACCGGGGGATTTCCGCCGACCAGCGCGGCGCGATTCCCGCCCCCGCCAAATCTCTGGTGGCGGAGAATTTGGGACACGGCGGGGGCGGGATTCACGCCGGCCCCCGGCGATTCTCCGACCTGGTGGGGGGTCGGAGAATCGTGCCCAGGGTGTCAGCCTGTGAAGCTACAGCACAGGACTATACCAAACAGTGAAAATTGCATGCAATAGATAGAGCTAAATGCTCCCACAACCAACAGATCAGCCCTAAGTTCTGCAGTCTTCCCATATCCAATCATGAATAATAGTGGGCAGTTAAAGAACTAATTGAAGGTCGGGCGCCACAAATATCCAAATCCTCACTGATGGGGGAGCCCAGCACATCGATGTAAAAAGGCTGAAGCATTTGCAACAATCTTCAGCCAGAAATGCCACATGAATGATCAATTTCAGCATCTTCTTGAGATCCCCTCATCACATATGCCAGTCTTCAATGATATCAAGAAAACGCTGAAGGCACTGGATATGGCAAAGGATATGGGTCCTGACAACTTTCTGGCAATGGTACTGCAGACCTGTGTTCCAGAACTAGCTGCGCCCTGAGCCAAGTTGTTCCAGTGCTGTTACAAAACTTGTGGTGATGTGGAAAACTGCTCAGGTATGTCCTGTCCACAAAAAGCAGGCCAAATCTAACAAAATGTTTGGAAAGGGTGTTCCTAGCCCAATACCCTGAGGATCTTGTTTGCTATGACCAGTGCAATTTCAGATAATTCTCTTCACGAAAGAATGGACTCCGATAAGTTATTTAAGAAGTGTTCTTTGAATCTAAATTTTTCTGAACTGTTTAAACATAGATACCTATGATCAGATCTGAATTATGTTGCTGATAACCAAAAGCATATGTGATACGTTATTTTCTAAAATCACTTTTAATTGTTAACAAGATAATAAAATGGTGGCCTTTATCTTATTATCGTCTAACTTTGAAATATTGTAAAATGGAAATATAAGTTGTCTGTTGTCTATAGGATAATCTGGAAAGTACAACCCAACAGATTAATAAATATGAAATTATGCAAACACAAGTTAACAAAACACTGGATGAACTGAAATCTGGCATCGAGCCCATTTCCAAGAAAATACATTGCGACCTAACACCAATCCAGCAGAAGTTGTGTGGGAACGAAGGCATCTTGGATTACAATGCACTAAATTACTTAGGTGAGTGCAATACAATTTCACTGCTATTAAACAGAAATAGGAAATAAAAATGTGACAGGTAGAGCAAGAACAATGGGCGAAATTCTCCCCCAACGGCGCGATGTCCGCCGACTGGCGCCAAAAACGGCGCCAATCAGACGGGCATCGCGCCGGCCCAAAGGTGCAGAATGCTCCGCATCTTTGGGGGCCGAGCCCCAACGTTGAGGGGCTAGGCCGACGCCGGAGGGATTTCCGCCCCGCCAGCTGGCGGAAATGGCGTTTGTTGCCCTGCCAGCTGGCGCGGAAATGCGGCACATGCGCGGGAGCGTCAGCGGCCGCTGACAGTTTCCCGGCGCATGTGCGGGAGCGTCAGCGGCCGCTGAAAGTTTCCCACGCATGCGCAGTGGCGAGAGTCTCTTCCGCCTCCGCCATGGTGGAGGCCGTGGCGGAGGCGGAAGGGAAAGAGTGCCCCCACGGCACAGGCCCGCCCGCGGATCGGTGGGCCCCGATCGCGGGCCAGGCCACCGTGGGGGCACCCCCCGGAGTCAGATCGCCCCGCGCCCCCCCAGGACCCCGGAGCCCGCCCACGCCGCCTGGTCCCGCCGGTAAATACCAGGTTTAATTTACGCCGGCGGGACAGGCAATTTCTGGGCGGGACTTCAGCCTATCCGGGCCGGAGAATTGAGCGGGGGGTCCCGACAACCGGCGCGGCCCGATTCCCGCCCCCGCCCAACCTCCGGTACCGGAGTCTTCGGCGGGGGCGGGATTCACGGCGGCCAACGGCCATGCTCCGACCCGGCGGGGGGTCGGAGAATGACGCCCAATAATTCCCAAACTGGGGATTGTGGCGCAGGTTGGGGGTGGGCTGGAGGAAGGGGCGAGGAGGTTAAACTGGCCCAGGAGGACAGCCTGTGAGTCAACGTCACATAGCCAGTCTATCTACACCAAAAGTCTGAATTTCTTTAAAGTTTTCAAGAAACAGAGAAACTTAAGTTTAATTGTTTTAAAGCATACTCCCTGGCATATGGTGATCCCAACACAATGTTTGAATTACCACTGATTTCTTAAATTTGAAGTTGGACCAATCAGAGATATCTCTGGTGCAGAGTAATCAGTTAGTATGTCCGAGGACAGCACTGATTGATCCAGAGTTCAACACACAAAATTAAATATCCTGCCTTCAAAATTAAACCACAGGATAATTTTCAAATGCAACTTCTCTCAACTGAAAGGGCAGCTGATGGTCATCAATGAAGGTCAAATACCATCTTGTGGTGAAATTTTGATAAGGACATGCTAGCTCGGAGTGGTGCAGAGCGCCACCGCTCTGGTGGAACCTGAATCGCCACTTTCCTTTAGGTTGGACACGGATACTTAGCTGATGTATTTGACAGGCTCAATGATTTTAACCTTTCTCTGCAAGGTTAGAACTCTAACATTTTCATCATCTTTGAAAAAGTGGAGCTTTTCTAAGGAAACCTCTTGCTATGGAGTCGCTGTGTTCTGCTATTTCTGACATTGTTTTCTGTTATTAATCAGGACTGTTAAATTTTAGTCCCAAAAGGTAAAGATGTAATTCAAGAACATTTGCCTCAGCTTTGCACCAAAACCCAGTGGATATTGTCCTGGAAAGTGAGCAAATTAACTATAGGAATCCACCCAGGTTTGTAATCTGATTTCAGAGGACCTTGTAGAAAGCAACGGGCCGGATGGAGTCCCTGGGTGAGCACTCAGAGCTGCGCTGACCAGCTGGCGAGTGTATTCGCAGACATCTTCAACACCTCACTTCTTCGCTCCGAGGTTCCCACCTCCTTCAAGAAGACCACCATAATACCAATACCAAAGAAGAACAAGGTAGCGTGCCTCAACAACTACCGACCGGTGGCCTTGACATCTGTTATCATGAAATGCTTTGAGCGGCTAGTCATGAGACGGATCAACGCCAGCCTCCCAGATAGTCTCGATCCACTGCAGTTCGTCTATCGCCGCAACCGTTCCACAGCAGATGCTATCTCCCTGTCCCTACAGCCAACACTCGAACAACTCGACAACAAGGACACGTACGTCAGACTGTTGTTCATAGACTACCGCTCCGCCTTCAACACCATTATCCCGACAAGACTAATAGCCAAACTCTGCAACCTTGGACTTGACCCCTCCCTGTGCAGCTGGATCCTTGACTTCCTCACCTATCCTCTGTCAGGATAGGTAACAGCACCTCCTCCACAATAGAACTCAACACCGGGGCCCCAATCGACTTCAGGAAGCGTAGTAGGACACACGCTCCCATCTATATAAATGGCTCCGAAATAGAGATGGTCGCTAGCTTTAAGTTCCTGGAGGTCACCATCAACAACAGTCGGTCCTGGTCCACTCACGTTAATGCAACAGTCAAGAATGCCCAACAACATCTCTACTTACTAGCTAAGAAATTCGGCATGTCTGCATCGACTCTCACAAACTTCTACAGATTTGCCATAGAGAGCATCCTATACGGCTGCATCACAGCCTGGTATGGCAACTGCTCAGCCCAAGATCGCAAGAAACTGCAGATTGTGGTGAACTCAGTCCAACGCATCACACAAGCTTGCCACTCTCCCATTGATTCTGTCTACACCTCCCGCTGCCTCAAAGGCAGACAGCATTGTCAGAGACTCCTCCCACCCAGGCTTTGCCCTCTTCCAGACCCTTCCATCAAGCAGAAGATACAGAAGTCTGAAGACCTGCACACCCAGACATCAGAACAGCTTCTTCCCCACAGCTACTAGGCTCCTCAACGACTCTCCCTCGAACCGATCTGTTCCCTGTAAGACACTATTCACGACTCCCTATGCTGTTCTTGCTCATGTATTTGTTTGGCCCTTGTTCCGCGCTGGAACCAATTACTTATTTGTCAATGTACTTTGTCAATTATTCTTTTTGTCTACTGTGTACGTACTGTGTATGTCCCCTTGACAGCAGAAAAATACTTTCACTGTACTTAAGTATATGTGACAATAAATTAATCAATCAATTAGAAAAGAGTCAAGATTGCTTTAAATCTGAAAGAGAATTTTTATCAACGGTGCTGGTGACTCTGTTTTGCGTTTGATAAGGTTCCCCACGGTAGGCTATTGCAAAAAATACGGAGGCTGGGGATTGAGGGTGATTTAGAGATGTGGATCAGAAATTGGCTAGCTGAAAGAAGACAGAGGGTGGTGGTTGATGGGAAATGTTCAGAATGGAGTACAGTCACAAGTGGAGTACCACAAGGATCTGTTCTGGGGCCGTTGCTGTTTGTCATTTTTATCAATGACCTAGAGGAAGGCGCAGAAGGGTGGGTGAGTAAATTTGCAGACGATACTAAAGTCGGTGGTGTTGTCGATAGTGTGGAAGGATGTAGCAGATTACAGAGGGATATAGATAAGCTGCAGAGCTGGGCCGAGAGGTGGCAAATGGAGTTTAATGTAGAGAAGTGTGAGGTGATTCACTTTGGAAGGAATAACAGGAATGCGGAATATTTGGCTAATGGTAAAGTTCTTGAAAGTGTGGATGAGCAGAGGGATCTAGGTGTCCATGTACATAGATCCCTGAAAGTTGCCACCCAGGTTGATAGGGTTGTGAAGAAGGCCTATGGAGTGTTGGCCTTTATTGGTAGAGGGATTGAGTTCCGGAGTCGGGAGGTCATGTTGCAGCTGTACAGAACTCTGGTACGGCCGCATTTGGAGTATTTCGTACAGTTCTGGTCACCGCATTATAGGAAGGACGTGGAGGCTTTGGAGCGGGTGCAGAGGAGATTTACCAGGATGTTGCCTGGTATGGAGGGAAAATCTTACGAGGAAAGGCTGATGGACTTGAGGTTGTTTTCGTTGGAGAGAAGAAGGTTAAGAGGAGACTTAATAGAGGCATACAAAATGATCAGGGGGTTGGATAGGGTGGACAGTGAGAGCCTTCTCCCGCGGATGGATATGGCTGGCACGAGGGGACATAACTTTAAACTGAGGGGTAATAGATATAGGACAGAGGTCAGAGGTAGGTTCTTTACGCAAAGAGTAGTGAGGCCGTGGAATGCCCTACCTGCTACAGTAGTGAACTCGCCAACATTGAGGGCATTTAAAAGTTTATTGGATAAACATATGGATGATAATGGCATAGTGTAGGTTGGATGGCTTTTGTTTCGGTGCAACATCGTGGGCCGAAGGGCCTGTACTGCGCTGTATTGTTCTATGTTCTATGTTCTATGAGAGACAATTTTAAAGAGGTGCCTCAGGACAGCACAGTAGCACAGTGGTTAGCACTGTTGCTTCACAGCGCCAGGGTCCTAGGTTTGATTCTCGGCTTGGGTCACTGTCTGCGCGGAGTCTGCACGTTCTCCCCTTGTCTGCGTGGGTTTCCTCCGGGTGCTCCGGTTTCCTCCCATAAGTCCCAAAAGACGTGCTGTTAGGTGAATTGGACGTTCTGAAATCACTGTCTATGTACCCGAACAGGCACCGGAATGTGGCAATTAGGGGCTTTTCACAGTAACTTCATTGCAGTGTTAATGTAAGCCTACATGTGACAATAAAGATTATTAGTATAGATTGGTTCTGACTGTCAACTCATAAGGACTTCACTGGGTTGACCCAAAGAGCTGTTAAAATACTTTTTAAAGACTTCCGGTGACGGCGGGCGGGAGGCGGCCACACAATGGAGGGCTCCCGTTCAGCAACGGCATTTTCGGGGCTTTAAGCCCGGTCCTAGGGTCCACGGAGGCGGCAGAAGCAGGGAGAAGGCACGGAGGAGGCACAGTGAAGACACAGGAGGAAAAAAAGAACAAAGAAAAATGCCGAGGGTGAGCAAGAAAACAGCCGGAAAAAAAACAGCTGAAGGTCCGTCGGGGAGTGGAAAGGTCACCGCGGGGTCACCAAGGAAAATGGAGGCTGGAGCACCAGGGAAGGCCGCACTGCTTACGGCTGAAGAAATAACTAAGGTGATGGCTGTGAAATGCATGGAGACGGTGTGGAAGGAGATGAGGGAGGTTTTGAGTGTGCTGGTGGAGGAGGCGGTTTCGCCGGTGAGGACGGAGGTGGCGAGCGCAGTGGCGGAGGTGCGAGAGCAAGGGGAGGCGCTGAAGGAAGTGAAGGAGACGTTATTGCAGCACAGTGATCAACTTGCCTCGATGGGGAAAGAGATGCGGAAGGTGATGGATACTAACAAGGATCTGCGAGGAAAAATGGAAAACCTGGAAAACAGATCCAGGCGACAGAATTTGAGGATTGTGGGGCTGCCCGAAGGAGTTGAAGGACCGAAGCCGACTGAGTATTTTGCCGCGATGTTGGCAAAACTATTGGGGGAGGGGGAGGATCCCTCCCGATATGAACTGGATCGGGCTCATTGGTCGTGGAGGCCTGTACCAAAGGCGAGTGAGCCGCGAAGGGTAGTGACTCTGTGCTTCCGTAGGTACAGTGTGAAGGAGAAGGTCCTGAGCTGGGCCAAGAGAAGTGGGTGGTGCAGTGGGCTGGAGCTGGTATACGTGTATACCAGGACTTTACGGTGGAGCTGGCAAGGAGGCGGGCTGCCTTCGACCGGGTGGAGAGGGCACTGTACATTAGCAAGGTGCGGTGCGGCATTGTATATCCAGCGAAGCTGAGGGTGACTTACAAGCTCAGGGACTTTTATTTTGGAACGGAGGAAGCAGCGGAGGAGTTTGCGAAAGCAGAAGGACTGTGGCAGAACTGACAAATTGAGGAATGGCCATGTGCCGATGTAACCTCATGACTGTATTTTCTTTTTTGGGGTGGAAAGTTGGGGGGAAGGAACCGAGGTTGGGAGGAGCTTTACAAGAGGCAGTGGACGGGAGGAGCTGGAGACTGGGGTGGGGGGGGGGGTAGGTGGGGGAGCTGTGTAAGATTAAGGGTGACTACGGGTAATCCCTGATTCCTTTTTGTCATTTGTTTATGTAAACATGCGGGTTGAGGTTTGGGGGTTGGTGGGCGGATGGAATCGTTGTTATTATGGGGATTGACATATCTTGCTGATTATTGTTTATTGTTGATGGATGTAAATGTGGGAGAAAATGTGAAAAAGGAGAATTAAAAAAAAAATACTTTTAAAAAATAAATTTAGATTGCCCAATTCATTTTTTCCAATTAAGGGGCAATTTAGCGTGGTCAATCCACCTAGCCTGCACATCTTTTGGATTGTGGGGGCGAAACCCCACATTCAGGGGGAGAATGTGCAAACTCCACATGGACAGTGACCCAGAGCCAGGATCGAACCTGGGACCTCGGCACCGTGAGGCAACAGGGCTAACCCACTGCGAGCTGTTAAATTACCTCAGTGTCATTTCTTCACTCATTGACATCAAAAACATGTTATTGAAGCTGCTTGGCTATAGAGATTGACATAGTGAGTGAAACCTTACAAATTCAAACCAAAATTTCACAGTGTGTGCTAGCAAGTTGGACCATCTTACTCATAGAGCTGAGGGTGACTCATCAAGTGCTCTTGTTATATTCAAATTTATCAGTCGTTTAATAGTGATGTGCTACTTATGTTGCTCTCTGTCTGAAACAATATGCGACAGTGGTTGAGAAAATAGAATCCTCTTGTTTGTGTAAAATTAGGAGGGGGTGATGGGTAAAATTGATCTTCATCAGTTATGTGTGAAGAGCTCATGGCAAATTGGCAACCCATGTTTCACTGTCATTGACCTAATTGGAAAAAAAAATCAGGACTGTTACAAAGTGAACTGTTGTTTCATTATTGCCCATTTTGTGCCAGTGCATAAGACTAACTTCACCCCACCACACCACAAGTTTAGATTCTTCAGGGAAACTGTGACAGGTGAATGCTGCAAGCTGATTGCAGCTAAACTTCACAGTAACTTCAGTGCAGTGTTAATGTAAGTCTACTTATGATACTAATAAAGATTATTATTGATTACTTCCCCTCTACAGGCTTGGCATTGTCACTGCAGCTGCCAACTCAACTACTTGAGGCTCTTTCAAGGGACTTCAGTAACCAGTCAATGGCCGGAATTCTCCGTTTGGGAGACTATGGGCGCAATTCTCTGGCCTCATTACGCTCGAGCGAGAGTGCGACGAGGCCAGTGAATGGCGGGAGAGGCCAAATACGATAACCGCGCAGGGCGCCAAATAGGTTGCGATGCAACCGGCCTACTCCTGTAGGCAAAATCAGAATCCTGCCATAGCGTGGCGAGAAGCCAATAATTACCACTCAAGCCCTATTTCTATACAATTAACGGAAGCCATCCCATATCCAACGTGCTCCCATGATTCAGAGGCCTTCCCAGCAAGTGGTCACAATGCCACCAATTAGTACTCCTTTTTAAAAACGTGAACCTGGTGGAAGGGTTTCTGCAGATGAGTGAAACCTTACGAGGAGGCGAGTAGCCATCTTTGCTCACAGCTAAAGAGCCCGCGGGCACTGGGCTTGCCACCCCAGTGTTCAGCGGGTTGTGGGGCTCACCCTCGGATGGGGGGGCACCCTCGGCTAAGGTGGGCGGCCATGGGAGGGGGATGGCGCTGGGGTGCAATTGCACATAGCTCCACCATGCAACCCCCGGATCGTGTGTACCCATTCTGGGGGCAAACCTGGTCCCTGCCTGTCTGCCCCACCGACCACTCGTAACCCCCATCGACTGCTAAGGCCGCTGGCCGTGCGGCTGAAGGCTATTACTCAATTGGCATTAATGGTTAAGTGAGCACTTCACTTATCCCAAGTGGGTTCCCATGCAGCAACCAACATCTGAACACCCAGGGGATGGGACACAGCTCTGGGGACATGTCCATGGCCAGAGGGTGGGTGAGTGCAACAGGGTGGGGACCAGCGCCCGGTCCTGGTACCGTTATGTGCGGGTGTCAGGGGTACAGGGTCTGGGGTCCATTGAGGGGGGCCCACTACGGCACAGAGTGCATGGGCAGGGCGTTCTGGTTATGGGGGAGAGGGGGAGGAGGAGGGGGGAATATCAATGGGGGAATGGAGGGTCCCGGGGCGAGAGCCACCGCTGTTTGTCAGCCTAACATCCTCTCCCAATGTCAGTCAAACATCCTCTCCCAATTCCTTGAAGATATTGAACGGGATGAGTGGTATTTTGGACCCCGCGGAACAGGCCCTGGTCCTGCTGCTGGTAGGCCGGGCAACCAGAAGCCGTAGGCGGTGTCAGCAGCAGCATCTGCAGAGGCCCGAGGCGGCAGCTCATGAGCTGGAACCCGCTCCACACCTTGATGACCCGGCCACCCATCAGGCCAGGGTGAGGCCCAGAGGGGAGGCTCGGCACGGCCCTGGGTGTACAGGCATCACTGGTCATTTGGCCAGATGACAGACAGCGCATCCGCAGGAGGCGCCGCCTCAACATGTCAGGGTGATGGGACTCTGTCAGCACATCGCAAGTCACCCGTGGGCAGGGGGGGAGATGATAACCAGCAGAGAGCTCAGCGCTGGTGTTACTCAATCTATGCCGTAGTTTGACCCCTGCCTGTCTGCTGAGTGCTTGCTAACATCCATCTCTGTGGTGAAGGGTTTTTAACATTTCACAGGTGTCCAACAGTGCGCCATTCTCCTGATGGTGCCGCCCACACTCCCCGTCACCCCCTCACCACCAATCACCCCCTACCTACCCCGCTACGTCTAGGTATATCCCCAGGATGCACATCAGAGGTGGAAGCACCCAGTTGCTTACCATGTCTTGTGGCCTTCGATGCCCCTGGCGGTTGTCCTCTGGGGGTTCTGGGGGCCGGAGGGTCCCGGTGCACTAGTTGGTGACACATGCACAGCAATGCCACCCTGTCCTGTTTGCTGACTGTGTGATTCAGCCTCCTCCGAAGAGTGGAACTCAGGGGAGCTGGTGGCCACCACCACATCCATGGGATGGGTCCAGATTGGCACCCTGTGTGTTCTCCTCCTTCTTGGTGCTCATTGACCCTGGGTTTCACACTCGGGATGGAGGAGCAGCTGGTTTGAACCCTGGCTGCTCTTGCGTCATCTGGCTCTGTCAGCCCTGGTGGCCCCCATTGTCTGCACCATCCTGTCGAAGCCCTCGGCGAAACTCCTCCATGACTGGGACATGCTCTGCAGTGCCTCGACAATATCCACCTGCGACTGGGACAAGCTCTGCAGCACCTCGACCATTCTTATCTGAGACCAGGACATATCCCGCAGCAGCTGATAAAGATGAGCCTGATACTGGGTCACATCCCCCAGCGAGTCAGACATTCTGCCTTGGCCCTCAGCCATGGCTGTCACCGACTGCGCCACGTCTTGGACACCTCCACTAATGCAGCTGATGTTGCGCACCAGGCTCTTGACTGCAGTTGCCACCCGAGCAATGTTGGCTTCAGTGCTACACATTGTAGGCGACATCTCCTGCGCCCTTTAGCCTCTGGGACTCCTCCAATTGGCTATGGACCTGCTGGAATGTCATCTACATCTCCCTCTGAATGCCCTGGCCACTCTCTAACATCTCCATCAGCTCAGGGATAACCTGGTCCATAGGCTCAGCATCTGGCTGGGACCCAGCTGAGTCCTGGGATCCAGCAGACCTCCGACTGCTGTCTCGCTGGGCATTACTGCCTCCACCTGCTGTACATCAGCAACTGTGTGGTGCTCACTAGATTATTCCCCAGAAGTCTGACTACTAATATTGCCCACCAAGGTGTGTGATCTCTGCGTTTGTGGAGGGTGTGGATGTCAGCTGTGACGGGTCGATTGTGGCACCTTCGGAGCTCTCTTCAGAGGAGCTCTTATGGGAGGCAAGACAAGGGGCCACCCCGATGGACCAGCACCATCGGTTAGAGGACCTGCGGGAGAACTGACATATGGTCAGTGGGAGGGATGGATCAGTGTGCATGGCAACTCAAGTGTGACAGGTCCTGTAGGTGGGGCCCGGTGGATCCTCACCTTTGCGGCGTGCGGCAACCTCCGCATTGGTGACTGCTCTGTCCTCGGCCTCCTCATCACCACCAGTGCCCATTCCTCGAAGGTCGTGAGGATTATTATGTCCGGCATCCCTCCGCCAATCTGGGCCCTCTCCCAGCAATTGTGGGAGAGCTTCTCCTGCTTAGGCACAGAGGGGGCATCAGTGGTCTACGCATGGTTCACAGTGGTGGGGTGGGTGGTGAAGGAAGGGTTGGGGAGGTTGATGGGAGAGGGGGAGGTGAAGGGAAGGTTGGGGGGCCACATGGAGGGTTGGGGGGATGCTCACATGGGGGCGGAGAGGTCTTGGGGGGAGGGAGTTGGCGTCAACCCCGGTGCTGCCTGGTGTAGGTCATTGACCTTGTTGTGGCACTGGAGGCCACAACTCACCTGGCCATGCTTCCCGAGCTGACCATCCCAGGTGGCACTTGCTGCCCTGTGGTGGACCGTCAGGGGAACAGGTCATCCCTCCTGGCCTCGACTGCATCTAGGAGCCTCCCCATGTCTTGGCGCCATGGCTGTGAGCTAAGTGGAGTTGGCTGTGTAAGTACTGTTTATGTACTGCTCGACCTTATTAGCGGGGGTGGCTGGCGAGCGCTGACCCGGGTGAATCGGCTGGCGAGCCTTCATTTGCGGTATGAAGCCCGTAGGGCCTCATTAAGTATTGCGTTGCCAGCCTCGCCAGACCGAGCGCTAGAAAACTCGCAGCTTCCTACTCTCTTCCACACTTAGAAATCTTTCTGGAGAATCGCGCCCTATATTCTCCCGCCAGAGATGAATTGCGCTGGTTTTGGTATTGCTGATCTTGTATTGTCCCATCCTGATGCTCATTGTGAGGGGTAGCCATACCGGTCGAATCTCCACCCCCTCACCCCACCCCTCCCCAGCTTTGGCCTAGGCTGTGGACCACTTGGCGACGGAGAGACATGGTGGAAGGAATTGTCTCGTACTTAGATCGTAAGAATCCTTGAGAGACTCTGAAGAGTGTTGATCCTTTGCTTTTACTTTCTTCATGCCACCTGCAGCTCGCCTGTTATCCTGAACATCACTCCCTGTTGTTTATAGAACATAGAATAGTACAGCACAGTACAGGCCTTTCGGCCCACGATATGTGCCGACCATTTATCCTAATCTAAGATCAACGTAACCTACACCCCTTCAATTAACTGCTGTCCATGTGCCTGTCCAAGAGTTGCTTAAATGTCCCTAATGACTCTGACTCCACCATCTCTGCTGGCAGTGAATTCCATGCACCCACCACTCTCTGTGTAAAGAACCTACCCCTGACCTCCCCCCTATACCTTCCTCCAATCACCTTAAAATCATGTCCTCTCGTGACAGCCATTTCCGCCCTGGGAAAAGTCTCTGGCTATCGGCTCTATCCATGCCTCTCATCACCATGTACACCTCTATCAAGTGACCTATCTTCCTTCTTCACTCCTGAGAGAAAAGCCCTAGCTCCCTCAACCTTTCTTCATAAGACATGCCCTCCAGTCCAGGCAGCATCCTGGTAAATCTCCTCTGTACCCTCTCCAAAGCATCCCCATCCTTCCTATAATGAGGAGACCAGAACTGGACACGATATTCCAAGAGTAGGCGAACCAGGGTTTTATAAAGCTGCAGCAAAACCTCACGGCTCTTTAACTCAATCCCCCTGTTAATGAAAGCCAACACACCATACGCCTTCTTAACAACCCCATCAACCTGTGTGACAACTTTGAGGGATCTATGTACATGGACCCCAAGGTCCCTCTGTTTCTCCACACTTCCAAGAATCCTGCCTTTAACCCTGTATTCAGCATTCAAATTCGACTTTCCAAAATGAATCACTTCACATTTATCTAGGTTGAACTCCATCTGCCACTTCTCAGCCCAGCTCTGCATCCCGTCGATGTCCTGTTGTAACCTGCAACAGCCCTCAACACTATCTACAATTCCACCAACCTCTGTGTCATCGGCAAACATATTAACCCACCCTTCCACTTCCTCATCCAAGTCATTTATAAAAAACACAAAGAGCAGAGGTCCCAGAACAGATCCCTGCAGGACACCACTGATCACCAACCTCCAGGCGGAATACTTTCCATCCACTACCACTCGCTGTCTTCTTTCGGCCAGCCAATTCTCTATCCTGACAGCCAAATTTCCCTGTATCCCATGCCCCCTAACTTTCTGAATGTGCCTACCATGGTGAACCTTATCAAACGCCTTACTGAAATCCATATCCACCACATCCACTGCCCGACCTTCATCAATGTATCTCTCCACATCCTCAGAATTCAGTGAGGTTTGTGAAGCATGACCTGCCCCTCACAAAGCCATGCTGACTATCTTTAATCAAACTATGTTTTTCTAAATAATCATAAATCCTATCTCTCGGAATCCTTTCCAGTATTTTTCTCCCCACAGACGTAAGACTGACTGGTCTGTCATTCCCAGGGATTTCCCTATTCCCTTTCTTGAACAGGGGAACAATATTCGCCTCCCTCCAATCATTCAGTACTACTCCAGTGGAGACTGAGGACGCAAATATCATCGCCAACGGCACAGCAATCTCTTCCCTCACTTCCTGTAGTAGCCTTGGGTATATCCCGTCAGGCCCAGGGGACTTACCTATCCTGGTGCTTTTCAAAATTCCCAACACATCCTCCTTCTTAACATCAACCTGTTCGAGTCTATTAACCTGGTTCACACTGTTCTCCCGAACAACAAGGTCCCTCTCTCTTGTGAATACTGAAGCAAAATATTCATTTAGGGCCTCCCCATCTCCTCAGACTCTCGGCACAAGTTCCTTCCACTATCCGTGATCGGCCCTACTCTCACTCTGATCATCCTTTTATTTCTCACATAAGTGTAGAACGCCTTGGGGTTTTCTCTAATCCTTCCCGCCAGAGCTTTTTCATGCCCCTTCTAGCTCTCCTAAGTCCATTTTTGAGTTCCTTCCTGGCTACCTTGTAACCCTCCAGAGCTGTGCCAGATCCTTGCTTCCTCAATCTTACGTAAGCTTCCTTCTTCCTCTTGAGTAGAAGTTCCACTTCTCTTGTCACCCATGGCTCCTTCACCTTATCATTCCTTTCTCGTCTCAGTGGGACAAAACAATCCAGCACTCGCAGCAGGTGCTCCTTAAACAACCCCCACAATCCTGTTGTGCATTTCCCCAAGAACAACTGTTCCCACTTTATGATCCTCAGCTCCTGTCTAAAAGCAGTATAATTTCCCCTCCCCCAATTAAATACCTTCCCATACTTAGGGCAGCACGGTAGCATTGTGGATAGCACAATTGCTTCACAGCTCCAGGGTCCCAGGTTCGACTCCGGCTTGGGTCACTGTCTGTGCGGAGTCTGCACATCCTCCCCGTGTGTGCGTGGGTTTCCTCCGGGTGCTCCGGTTTCCTCCCACAGTCCAAAGATGTGTAGGTTAGGTGGATTGGCCATGATAAATTGCCCTTAGTGTCCAAAATTGCCCTTAGTGTTGGGTGGGGTTACTGGGTTATGGGGATAGGGTGGAGGTGTTGACCTTGGGTAGGGTGCTCTTTCCAAGAGCCGGTGCAGACTCGATGGGTCGAATGGCCTCCTTCTGCACTGTAAATTCTATGATACTGTCTGTTCCTAACCCTCTCCATGACAATGGTTCTCCACGTTCGCCGCCAGGCAATAATACAACAAGTTCAGAAGGCCCAATCCCCCTCAACTGCCGGGCCCTCTGAAGTGCCGCCTTCCTTATCCTGGCCACCTTCCCTGCCCAAACAAACGCCAAAACCAACCTGTCCACCCCTTAAAAATCGACTTCAGCATAAAGACCAGCAGACACTGAAATAAGAATAAAAACCGCGACAAAATGTTCCTCTTAGCTGCCTGCAACCAATCGACCAGCGACAGAGGAAGACTGCCCCACCTCAATAAATCCGCCTTCACCCTCCCAACCAGATTCGTAAAGTTCAGCTTACAAAGCCGTGCTCCAACCCCGAGCCACCTGCCCCTTCAAATACATAAAATGGGTTGTTGCCACCCAAAACGACAATACCCCACTCCAACCCCCACCTATGGAGAAAACACCACAAAATTCTTGTTTTTCCCCAAATTCAACTTATGACGTGAAATCACTCCAAATCTCTTAAGCAGACCCATTATGTCCCCCACCGAAGAGCTTGGGTCTGAAATATATAACAGCAGGTCATCCCAGTACAAACACACCCGATGCTCCACATCCCCCCCCCCCCCCCCCCTTCATTATCCCCTTCCATAAATCCGAGCACCTCAGCACAAACAGTAGAGGGACATGGGGCATCCCTGCCTCATTCCCCGATGCAGCGGAAAGTACCCTGAACTCATATCATTCAGGAAGACATGCCAATGGATCCTTATACAACAATTTCACCTATGCCACAAACTTAGGCCCAACCCCAAACATTTCCAACACTGCAAACAGAAAGCTCCACTCTACCTTATCAAACATCTTCTCTGCATCCAACGGCACCACCACCTCGAACTTTCCTTCTGCTGGAGAAAGCACCACATTCAGCAGTCGCTGCACATTCGACGATAACTGCCTACCCTTAACGAACCTCGTCTGATCCTCCCCAATCATCTTTGGAAGGCACTCTTGCAACCTCAATGCCAATACCTTTGTCAGTATCTTGCCATCCACAAATTAACAGAGATATGGGCCTATATGACCCACGCTCCACCGGATCCTTATCCTTTTTAAGCAACAATGAAATGGATGCCTGGCCCATCGTTTCCAGCAAGGCCCCCCAAACCCACACATTTCTACCAACAGTGGCACCAACGTATCCTTAAACTTTTCACGGGAAAATCATCCGGCCCTGGTGCCTTATCTATCTGCATCTTTCCTATCACTACCTGTACTTCATCCACCCCCACTGGCTCCTCCAATCCCGCCCTCCCCTCCTCTCCTACCTCTGGCCACTCCAACCGTCCCAAAAACTCCCTCATGCCTGATACATCTTCCGGCGACTCTGACCTGTACAGGTCTCTACAAAACTTTTCAAAAGCCTTGTTCACTTGCTCCGGCGCCACCACCAGTTCACCTGTCCCATCCCTGGCCTGAACTATCTCCCTAGCCGCTGCTTGTCTGCGGAGCTAGCCCGCCAACATGCGGCCGACCTTCTCCCCATACTCATAAGCCTTCCATCTCGCCCTTCTCAGCTGCCGAACTGCCTTCCCCATAGACAAAAGATCAAACTCGCCTGTAACTCCTTTGTCCTCACCAGAAGACCCAGATCCGGGTCCTCCGCATACCTCCATCAACTTCCAAATTCTCCTCTATCAACCTTTTCTGTTCCTCCATCACCTCCGTATCCACCTGCGCCTTAAACAAAATAACCTCACCCCTCGCTACCACCTTCAAGGCTTTCTATACCACTTACGATGATACCTCCCCATTACGATTAAACCCCACATAATCTTCGATCATCTTTCCCATTTTAGTACAAACATTTGGGTCCACCAACAGTCCCACTTCCAACCTCCATGCCGGCCTCTGGACTGACCCCTTCTCCAGGACCACATCCACCCAATGTGGAGCATGGTCCCAGATCACAATCGCCAAATACTCCGCCTTCCCCACCCCGGCTAAGAAACACCTCTTTTGATGTTCAGGACTCTTTCCTCCGTTTCATCAAGCCTTTTATTGGTATTCTGCAACTCAGCACATGAGCACTTAGGTTTTGTGTCAGCACGCCGAGTCTCTCATCAGTAACTCAGAAAATGTTGCCAGTCAGAATTTCCAGTGTCTCTGAGAGTATCCCATTGCTCAAGGAACAAGTCGTCATGTTGAAAAGGTGGCTCCACCCCCGTTGAATCCGACTACGCCCCTTTATCGCTGGATTTCTTCACATTCTTTGGCATATTCTCACCAATACTAATCCAGAAGTCTTCCAGGGACATAATTCAAGGATTAGGCAAACCTGTGCCGGACAATCAGGATAAATGACGGATTCTAAAACGAATGGAGCCAGAGCCGATGGAAAAGCTGCTATCCCGCGCCCGCCTCACATGGTCACCATTGTTTGTTTTTTGAAGGAGAAGCCTGTCCACAACCATTGAGAAAGAACCTCCACCCATGGCAGACTTATAATAAACTGTGCTGCCTGACTGGCCATGAGGAACAAGCTCTCCAAATTATTGGGACGAAGGGCATAGAAAGAGTGCACGGGAGAACGTGGTGACTTTGTGGCAGCTTAAGAAGTTAAGTGTATTTTTTAACTTTCTTCTTGTTAATCCTCTATCTTCACTCGGTGAATTTTATGCAGGTGCATCTGCCCAACAGCAGCATGGCACTGTCCTGGCCCTGTTATTGTGTGAACAGCCACTTGCCACATACCCTGATTGTTAACAAATGTTTTCTTTCTCTTCATATTGAATGATTGCGAACTGGCAACAAAAATGAACAGGAAACTGGCCCCCATATGAGCACACATCATGCAAGCACCATCATAGAAACATCTCCAAAGAAACAGGACAGAGAGAGGCTTAAATGGGATGTTATTCTTCGAGACTTCAATCTGTAAACGCCAGTCATCAGTAAAGCACTACACTTTGGGAAGCCTGCTACCTGGCAAAATGCCTTGCTCTCTCGTGCCAAAAACATTCCTCCGAGAAAGAAGGCATTGGTGAACTGAAGTCTGACCAATGTGGCAAATGACACGAGTGGCAACTTAAAAAAGTTCAATTGTATAAATATCGTGGTAACTTGCATCACAAGAGGCAGAGATGTTACTGTGCTGGATCTTGTTTCCAGGCCAGTCTTTAGACATGTGCATAACTTAGTCAGAGCTGCCCTCATAAAACAGAAAGCAAAAGCTAAGCATTCAGCTTGGGTTGGTAAATATACTTGTGCCAAATGTGGAGTTGGTACCAGACACTTGCCATTCTTCGCTCTGCTTGAACTGCTCTTCCCCTCTGAAGTCTAATACACTTGTTCGTCAGCACACAGAAATGCTTATGCTCAGCGTATGACTGGAGCTGAGGTTGGCATCTGGGGACAGTAGTAATGCTGGAATCCTGTGTAAAAGGACTTCTGTGTTTAAAAAAAGCAGAACTAAAGCAAAATCTAGGATCTTAAACTTGAGACAGTTACCACTTTAACACTGTAAGAAGTCTCAAAACACCAAGTTAAAGTCCAACAGGTTTATTTGAAATCGCAAGCTTTCGGGGCGCTGCTGCTTCATCAGGCGACGTGATGAGAAACCCCAGAAGTACATGTTTCAAACAGCAGAAAATGGACCACAAAGACTGGACCAACAAGTGATGAGACTTTTAGCATTCATTTAAATAATTTTCAAGCTACAGTATGGCTTTGCGCTGTTGCAGTTTGGCCTGAAAAATAATTATCGAACATTTCTGTCATAAAATCAGTTTTGCAGTATTCACTTGCTCAAATGTCTTTCTGCATTGTTCACCTGCCGGTGTGAGGGGTCATTCCCTGAACACAAAATGGGGGAATTGACCCCAGAAATGAGCATTTATCAATGAGCTACAATACCATTAAAATCCTGGGGATGGTGCTACTTAGCTATAACCTTATCAGTTGTACCAGGAAAAGCTGGGTTTTACTGCAGGCCTGCAAGTATATTTTATCTATGCTGAAGAGTGAATTTTTCAACTTTTGTTTCCTCTCAGTGGGGAGAACCACGCACCAGGAGCACGCATCAGATATTCAAGCATATGATGAGAAAGTCATTACTGACACGCCTGACGTTTTTCTAACCTGCTGGGATTGCTGTGTTGGAAAATTAGCCCTGCAGTATCTAGATAGCAGCTCTATAAATGCCAAAGTGGTGAAAACCATAAACATGTAAAATTGTGACAGGATCTATAACTTTTTTCTGTGTACTTTATTTTACATTGTTCCTGTAAACGCGTTTTGTCTTTCTCCTATACGATAGTCTTTCTCTTGTTGCTTTGCAATTATAAATAAATGAATATTGAAGTTGCTAAGAAACAGGCAAACCCTCTTTCACTTTGGGAAACACAAAAACGTAAACTTAGCAATTGAATTAGAAATGATGATTACTACCTTATATAATCAGTTGGAAAAGAAAACAGAAGAGCTGTATTGAAATAGAAATTTCCATATTCTCAATATATCCTAAAGTGCCTCCAGCCAATGGATTACTTTTGAAATGCGGTCTCTTTTTTTAAATTTTAGCCAATATTTTCATACAGCAGGATGATTTAAAGGTTAATGAAATGAATGACCAGTAATCTGTCCCAGAGGCGTTGGTTGAAGGATAAATATTGGGCATGACACGAGATGAATTCCCTGGACATCAGAAAAGTGCCATTGGATCTTTTACATTCACCCCGAAAGACCAGAAAGGGCCTAATTTTATCACATTTCTGCAGAAAGATGAAAGCAAAAAATAATGTTGACTTAGTACCTTCATCATAGTAATATCCAAAGCCATTTCACAAATAATAATAATCGCTTATTGTCACAAGTAGGCTTCATTGAAGTTACTGTGAAAAACCCCTATGTGTAATCATGTAAGAAATGGATGTTGAGTCAAAGAAAGAGATATTAGTGACAGTGACCAAAAGCTTGATGAAAGCTGTAGGTTTTAAGAAGATAGGGAGAGCTTTAGGGAGACAATTCCAGAGTCTGGTGCCTAGCTGGTTAAGAGCACAGCCACCACTGGTGGGCAAATGGAGGGTTTAACGTTGTAGGACTAAAGGAGGTTACACGGAAAGAGGTAGAATATGAGGGATTCAAAAGTGTACGTCAAATTTTAATTAGCAGGTTCTGAGTGACAGGGAAATCAGTGCAGATCATCAAGAGCAGGACTGATGGGTGAGAGGGTCTTTGGTGCAAAATAAGTAGCAGACTTTGGGTGAACTGAAGTTTACAGAGGGTGGATGATAGTTGGCCAGCCAAGTGAACATCAGAAATGTTGAATTCAGAGGCGACAAAAGAACATCAGGGTTTAATCAAAAGATAATAATAATCTTTAATGTCACAAGTAGGCTTAAATTAACACTTCAATGAAGTTACTGTGAAAAGCCCCGAGTTGTCACATTACGGCGCTTGTTCGGGTACGAGGAGGGCGAATTCAGAATGTCCAAATGACCTAACAGCACGTCTTTCGGGACTTGTGGGAAGAAACCGGAGCACCTGGAGGAAACCCATGCAGACTTGGGGAGAACGTGCAGACTCCGCACAGACAGTGGTCCAAGCCGAGAATCGAACCCGGGTCCCTGCCGCCGCGAAACAACATTGCTAACCACTGTGCTCCCATGCCGCCCTAGTAAAGACCACTTAGAGCGAAGACCGGGCCTTCATTTATCATCTCATCTAAAAGGCAATATAGCACTCCCTCAGTACTGCACTGGCATATCAGCCGATAACAGGTACTCCGTGAGCCCAGTGGTGGTGTCAGCCCTAAGGGTGTGGGGGCAATGGCGGAAGCATCTGGGGCTAGAGGGTACCTCGGTGTAGCCACCGATCTGCAATAACCATAGGTTTGCACCGGCAGGGCTGGACGCGAGGTCTTGGGGATGGCAGTAGGCAAGGATTGAGTGCTTTGGCAATCTTTTTACAGGGGGAAAATGTGTGAAGTTGGAGGACCTGGAGGAAGTGTATGAGTTGCCCAGGCGGAATGGTTTTAGGTACCTACAGGTTCGGGATTTTGTAAGGAGAGAGGTGCCGTGCATTCCTGTGCTGCTGCCCTTGAGATTGCAGGATAAGGTGCCGCCGGAGGATGAAATGGGGGAGGGGAAGGTGTTGGATGTTTATAAGGAGTTGATGGAATGGGAAGGAGCCCGGATGGGGGACATTAAGCGTAAGTGAGCGGAGGAGCTGGGAGGGGAGGTGGGGGCAGAGATGTGGGCGGAGGCCTTGCGGAGGGTGAACGCGTCCTCGCCATACACGAGGATAAACCTCATCCAGTCCAAAGTGGGGTATAGGGCTCATATGGTGGCAAGGATTAGTAGGTTCTTTGAGGGGATGTAGGATAGGTGCGGGCGATGTACGGGGAGGCATGTTTTGGGCATGTCCAAGACGAAGGGGGTTCTGGCAGGGGTTCTCGGATGTCATGGCCGAGGTTCTGGGGGGTGGATGTCTTTTTAAATAAATTTAGAGTACCCAATTATTTTTTTTCCAATTAAGGGGCAATTTAGTGTGGCCAATCCACCTACCCTGCACATCTTTGGGTTGTGGGGATGAAACACACGCAGATACAGGGAGAATGCGCAAACCTTACAAGGGCAGTGACCTGGGGCCGGGTTCAAACCCGGATCCTCAGCGGCGTAGGTAGCAGTGCTAACCACTGCACCACCAAGCCGCCCAATGGGGTGGATGTTGTCCCGAGTCCAGAGGTGGTGATATTTGGGGTGTCGGAAGACCCAGGAGTCCAGGGAGCGAGAGAGGCCGACGTTTTGGCCCTTGTCCCCCTGATAGCCCAGAGTCGCATCTTGCTCGGGTGGCGGGATGCTGAAAGCGGGGGTGTAGGTGAGCGACCTGGCTGAATTCCTGAGGTTGGAGAAGGTTGAGTTCACCTTGAGAGGATTGGCGAATGGGTTCACCCGGAGGTGGAAGTCGTTTATTGATTTCTTTAAGGAGCTTTCAGAGATCAACATTTTTTGGGGGGGGGGGGTTAAGGGGGTTAAAATGGAGAAGGCGGGTTGTGAGGAGGAGTTGGTTTCAGGGGAGCATTGGGTTTTGGTTGTTTATTGAGTTGTTTGGTTGTTCTGATTTTGTTTGCCTATATGAAAATGCCTTAAATGGAAAAAAAAATTCAAAGACGTTTTGTCAAAGTAGGTAATTCTCATGGACAAGATGAAATGGAATGGGGATAGGAGAGGAACAAGCTTGGCTTGTTGGATTAGGTAAATGGAGGTATTCGGGCAGAACAGCAGAAAGCCAGTCAGCAGCAGAACAGCTGGTCAGCACCTTCACCAATACAAAACTTTTTCAATTCTACACTGAATTGTCAAAAAGAAAACTGGACAGTGGTGGAAATATGAAGCAGGTCAGGTCTGTGGAGAGATAAAGAGTTAACAGGCGGGATTTTCACAGCAGCAGGGGTGGCCCACCATTGGCTGGCGACAGGATAATTTGGTCCCACCGCCATCAATGGGGCTTCCCATTGAATCCACTCCTCCGCTGCTGAGAAAACTGCTACAGAGGTTCGCCATCGGTGGGACTGGAAGATCCCGCTGGCGGGAGCCGCCGAATATTTCATGTCGACAACTCTTCAAGGTTCATTGACCTGAAATATTGATTCTGTTTCTCTCCACAGGTGCTGCCCAACCTGCTGGGTATTTCCAGTATTTTCATCTTTATATCAATTTGCATTTGCAGTATTTTGCTACTGAATTGACAATCCTGGAGTGCTTCCATGGAATAAAGTGGAATTATTCCAGGTTCTGCTCCCAAATGCATCATATCCATACAATAATCTCAATAAATTTAGTGTGCAGGTTCCTTTTATGAACTGGTGCTGTGATGCTTGACTCTGTCTTAAAACTCACACATTTGCTATTTTACAGGCATAATCGAAAGAAGATCAATTGACCTGTTGCACAAACATATGCTGATACTCCAGATAACGGAATTGCAAAAGGAAACTCCCCCACTCAGTCGCGCAAGTAGTGAAACAAGTATTCCAACAGTGAATATCCTGACAGCTGGCACAGACCTGATCAGATTCATGAAACCCATCAAAATCATTCCACCAATAATAGATGACGAGGTTGAAGTTGAGACAGAGATCGAGTCTGGTAATTAAATGCTCACTTAACTATTTCAGATGTGTCATTTATTCTGATTTTGTACCATGTACTAATATTTGGCTCATCATCTTTCCACCCACAGATGCTGAACTTTTATTTCCATTGAGTTATGAACAATTGCATGAACTGGTTTTGAGTGAATTAGAAGGGATGAAGTAAGTAGCGGTGGCATAGAATGCACAAAGCCCTCCCGAAAAATTCAGCTGCAATATCCTGTCTGATCCTGTCGGAAAATCAATTCACAAAAAGTGAAGCACAAATAAACTTTTTCCAAGCTAATGAAACCAAATTAGTTATTTATACAAGTGTTTTTCATTGTTACTCTGTCAAGCCTTTGTGTTACACCCCTATGTAACACACTAACTTTCCAGTGTCCTTCCAGATCTACCTCCACGAGAGTTGACACTATGAGCCCGAGACCCACCCCTCCGACCCCTTCCTAATATTCCAAGATGTGCAGATGTCGGCGTTGGACTGGGGTGAGCACAGTAAGAAGTCTTACAACACCAGGTTAAAGTCCAACAGGTTTGTTTCAAACACTAGCTTTCGGAGCACTGCTCCTTCCTCAGGTGAATGAAGAGGTAGATTCCAGTTTATTTTCTCGGCGAGTTAAGCATTTTGAGTAATTTGTCGGTTGGTTTCAGAGTGGCTTGCATCAAAATTAACTATTTTTTGCCAAACATTCATTTTGGAAAAAAAGTGATTTTCTCGCTGGAATCTACCTCTTCATTCACCTGAGCAGTGCTCCGAAAGCTAGTGTTTGAAACAAACCTGTTGGACTTTAACCTGGTGTTGTAAGATTTCTTACTAATATTCCAAGACCTAAAAGAAAATCCTTGCCAGAAATTCTAACACCACCACCCCCCACCCCATAAACTTTCCCCATACCCCTAGACCACTTTCCCAACGCTACTGAAACCTCTTCTGCAGTGCTCCTTCAACACACATCCCACTTTTCAAACAGCAACCTGCAGCATTCTGGTTTCTGGATTTTTCAAAAGGCCAAGATAAAATTCAACACAGCTAAATAAACATCATTGAGGAAACAATTGTAATTTCCACAAAGTGTGAGCACAGCCACATAAACATGAATCTGGTGATACTACGAACATTTGTATATTATTCTTATTGAAAATATTGTATTATGTGCATGCTTGACTTGGCCTGTAACAATTTCCAATGTTATAATGCTGACAGTTGCATGGATATTACCGGCACTACCACTAGGTGGCAATGTTTTATCTACCTTTTTCTCAGTAACTGAAATGTTTTATATTTAAAAGTCAGATATTGCGCAAACAAAAAAAAATTTACTTCACAAGAATCAGATTAAAATTACCAGTCAAATTATATTTTAATACCATCATCAAATATTTACTTCAAACGTTTTGCCTCTCTAGACTGGTTGTTTTTTTTCCTTACAACACAGTTGAGAGAGTTTTCATCACAAGTGTGTGTTTTAAGCATGTGCAACTTGCAGAATTTCCCAGTCTGGGCATTAACAGGAATTGAACACAGGAAATAGGAGCAGGAGTAGACCATAAAACCCATCAAAAATGCTCCACCTTTCAACACAATCATGGCCGATCTTGGGCTTCAAAATCATTTTCCCACCGGCTCCCCATGTCTTTTGATTCCCTGAGAGACCAAAAGTCTTTTTATCCCAGCCTTAAATGTATACAATGAAGGAGCATCCACAATCCTCTGGGATAGAGAATTGTAAAGATTCGCAACCCTTTGAGTGAAGCTATTTCTCCTCATCTCAGCCCTAAATGATCAATCCCTTATCCTGACACTGTGCTCCTATCTTTTAGCCATGATATGGAGATGCCGGCATTGGACTGGGGTGAGCACAGTAAGAAGTCTTACAACAGGTTAAAGTCCAACAGGTTTGTTTTGAATCACTAGCTTCCGTGCGCTGCTCCTTCACCTGAGGAAGATGCAGTGCTCCGAAAGCTAGTTATTCGAAACAAACCTGTTGGACTTTAACCTGGTGTTGTAAGACTCCTTACTGTCCTATCTTTTAGATTCAATGACCAGAGGAAATCTCTTGGTGTCTCTACCCTACCAAGCCACTTCAGAATCATGTATGTTTCAATGAGATCGCCTCTCATTCTTCTAAACTCCTGAGAATATAAGCTCAATTTATTGAGCTTCTTATCATAGGACAACCCTTTCATCACAGGAACCAATCCAGCGAACCTTTGTTATATCACCTCCAATGCAGGTATATCCTTCCTTAAATATGGAGACCAAGACTGTGTATAGTATTCCAGATGTGATCTCACCAAAGCCCTGTGTAATTGTATCAAGACTTCTTTATTCGTATACTCCAATCCCCTTATAGTAAAGGCCAACATGCCAATTGCCTTCCTAATTGCTTGTTGCACCTGCATGCTAACTTTCTGCATTCCAATTATAAGCACACCCAAGTCTCTCTGAACACCAACGTTTACAAGTTTTACACGTTTCACAAAATATTCTGCTCTAAAACTCTAGTAAATCTTTCAAGCACATTTTTATAAAACGATGTTGGCTTGTTCCAATCATACTATGCTTTTCTAAGTTTCATTGTTAAGACTCCATTAAAGATAGATTCCAGCATTTTTCCAGCGGCTGATCATAGAATTTACAGTGCAGAAGGAGGCCATTCGGCCCATCGAGTCTGCACCGACCCTTGGAAAGAACACCCTACTTAAGCCCACATTTCCACTCTATCCCTGTAACCCCACCTAACCTTTTTGGACACTAAGGGCAATTTAGCATGGCCAATCCACCTAACCCGCACATCTGTGGGAGGAAACCGGAGAACCCGGAGGCAACCCACGCAGACATGGGGAGAATGTGCAGACTCCGCGCAGACAGTGACCCAAGCTGGGAATCGATCCCAGGTCCCTGGCGCTGAGAAGCAACAGTGCCATTAGGCGAACTGAAATGTTTCCGGATTTCTCTCTTCCTCCTTTCTTGAAAGGCGGTGTAACATTGTCAACTTCCAATCTGATAGGTCCTTTCCTGAATCAAAGGAATTTTGGAAAATCATAGCCACCACTTCCGCTATCTCTGCGGCTTTCTCTTTTAGAATCCGTGGGTGTAGGTCATCAGGGCCCAATGATTTATGGAATTTTCATCCCTTAAGTTTCTCCAATAGCTTTTCTTTTCTGGTATTAATTATCTTAATTTCCTCACTCTTTTTAGCCCCACCGGTTATACTTTCTGATATGCAGCTTGTGCTTTGAACTCTGAAGACAGGCACAAGAAAATTGTTCAATGCCTCTGCCATTTCCTCATTCCCGATGATAATTTCTCCTAATTTCGCTTTTACGCGACCAACATTTACTTTAGCTATTCTCTTCCTTTCATATACTTAGCAAAAGTTGAAGGGTGAAAATATGTGTGCTGTTTCATGTGAGAATTTAACAGTTATTTGCTTCATCCAAAAGTTTGAAGAATCTTGAACATTGAATTCTCAAACCTTTTATTTCAGGCAAGTTATTACCTTTATGTAAATGTATTAACAATCCCACTTTGGTACATTCACAATCAGTATTGCTTACCATGCAATAATAAATTTACTAATTGTTTGTCATTCGATTATTTCCCCATGTTTGCACTTAGCCAGGTAGGAGTTGTGTGATGGTGGTTTGAAATAACAGGTCATTTAATCTTTTTTGGATGGGTGTTAGAGGGAATAAATTATGAAACTAAGTATCTTGACTGCAGTACACTGTTAATTTAAATTCATGGATAGATAGAAAGCCTAAATATGTTGGCTAATTTGGTTAAGGAGAAATGTACCTATCTGGCCATTTAACCATCTTCATGATGTCTAATATGTTCGTCCTGGGTTTTATTTAATTTACCTTTTCCCCCTTCCAAACTATGTCCACGAACAACCTGTTGGGACACAATTGAGCTTGATAGAGATTTCAAAGATTTGTAGTCTCCCCCACCCCCATTCCTTAAACTAATTAGGAAGAAACTCACCCTTCCATTTCCCTTCCTCTGCATTGTCCATTAGCAACAAATGTCCCTGATACTTGATAGCCCCCTCCACTGGTGCCTGGGAAGCAAATGCATTGAACTCACAAATTAAAACTCAGAGCGTAGTCAGTGCATATGCCAACTGCATTTTGTATGGAGTGCTGTGACATGGTTTGCACCTATAATTTGCTATACATGAGTGAAAGGCTCATGGCAGGTCAACAGGAGGAAGGTGGAAGTAAACACCTACACATCTTTGAATGATGGCTACTTATAGAGTAGCATTGACAGAGATGTCTTGGGCGTGATTTAATGAGAAATTATGGGCGGGATTCTCCCAACGGGAGTCTAAGTGCCGACGCCGGAGTAAAAACCGGAGTGTTTTACTCCGGCGTCGGCACCCGTTCCCAGCCCCCTATTCTCCCCCCTCCGTGGGGCTGGCAGAGGCGTCTCGCGATTTACGGGGACAGGGCCTCGGCACGGTGTCAGAGACCCGGCGCCGCGTAAAAGACCCATGCGCCTTGGGTCCCGCGCATGCGCAGTTGGGCCCGCCAACTAGCGCACGCGCGGTGGCCGTCCTCCCCCAGGCCGCCCCTCACAAACATGGCGGATGGATCCGGCTCGCCGGCGGAAGAAAGGAGGCCCACTGACAGAGAGGCTGGCCCGCCGAACGGTTGGTCCTGATCGCGTACCAGGCCACTCCAGAGGCCACCCCCCCCGGGAACAGAGGCCCCCCTCCCCCAAAGGCCGCCTCCCCAAGCCTTCGCGACGAGTACCGGCCGGCAGCGTCCAGGTGTGGCCGGCGCCGGCGGGACTAGGCCGTTTACACGCGGCCGCTCGGCCCATTTGGGCCGGAGAATCGCCACTCGCCGTTTGCGCCGATTCTCCAAGCGGCCTGGCGCAATTAGCACAGCGCTGGTTTCAGGGGGGGTGGGAGAATCGCGTGCGGAGGTCAGGGCGGCGTGGCGCGATTCGCGCGGCGCCCTGACAATTCCCCCACCCGGCGGGGGGCAGGGGGGGAGAATATCGCCCAAAGAGTCCAGTTTTGGGCGCGTTTTGCGGTGTTTCCGCGGCGAGAATGACCCCGCTATTAAATGGGACAGTTTTTTAACCACGGCGAGGAATGCCCCACCAAGGCCGCACTTACTTCGCTCCTGCACGAGCTGAGCCATTTTTATATGATGCCCCGATCTCTCTACCCGCTCTTGGACTCCCACAACAGCCTTCGGACCCCCCTCCCAACGCCCCAACTTATCTGTAAGGGATCTTTAAACCCCCACTCACACCATCTCATAAGGGCAGGAAACTCCCTGGCACCTGGGCACTTGGCAGTGCCAACCTGGCACCCTGGCAGTGCCACCCAGGCACCCTGGCACAGCCAGGGCTGTACTGCCAGGGTTGCACTGTCACGGTATCCGACTTGCAGTGCCCAGTGCCAGTGGGAGTGTCAGGGTACTTATCACCCTGCCCAATGCCCAACCACTCTGGGGCCTCCGATGGCCTGGGAGACCTCCCCAGGTGCTGTTACTCCTGGTCCACGTTTGTGTGGACCAGTGCTAAATGCGCCATAGCAAGACCTCCCAGGTGCGGGGCGTTCGTTCATGGGCCTCAGGAGCATCGGGCAGCGACAAATTTAAGTGAGTCTAACTCATTTAATTATGTAAATCTGGATCCCGCCCAGTGAGGACAAGATCCAGATGGCGATGTCTCGCGACTTGTCGTTCCGAGTGTTGCAAATTTCACGAAAGGCCTCTCGTGAGATTTACCGGCCTCGTCGTGTCACCAAGTCGAGCATGACATGGCTGTTCGATCGTGCCCCTTATGACAGGCATTTTCAAAGTGAGGGTCGCAACCTGCGGGTGGGTCGCGGGCGGTAGTCGGGAGGGTCGCAGAGGCGTCCATTACAGCTTTCCCAATCGCGGGAATTCCCGCGAAACAACCGCAGCAGCCGGCTTTTAACGTTGTCCATCGCAGAGCGGGCTATCATCATCCTCCATGCCTTGTAACAGACCCGCTTACACCGTCAACCGTGTGACCCCCATCCCATTGTGCCGCAGGTGAATGTGTCATGGAGGGTTGGTATGCATGCTGGTGGTGGTGGTGGGGGAGGTGAGGGTGGTTGGTGGTGTGGGAGGTGCCGACCTCTGCTGTCTGTGCCCATGCCCATCAATCTTGCCTCCCACCATGGTCGCCGAAACATGCGGCTATCAGCACCTCCCATGCTTGTTGGCCCAGCCAACGGCATTGGGCAGCCTCCCGTTGCTGTCCATCCCTCATGTCACGTGCATCGGGCCCCCCCTCGCCATCCCCCTCATCTGGAGAGGAGTACCCCTGATGCTCCCCCTCCCCATCCTCCAGCACATCACCCCTCTGCTGGGCTATGTTGTGCAAGACGCAGCAGACCACAACGATACAGCCGACCCTCACCGATGGGTACTGGAGGGCCCCTCCAGAGCGGTCCAGGCACCTGAAGCGCATCTTGAGCACCCCAAAGCACCTCTTGACCACATCCCTGGTCGCACTGTGGGCATCATTGTAGCGGTGCTCAGCGGCAGTCTGTGGCCTCCATATAGGCGTCTTCAGCCACGACCACAACGGGTAACCCCTGTCCCAGCAACCAGCCCCACAGCCGGGGGGGGGGGGGGGGGGTATCCTTCGAACATGCCAGGGATGAACGATTGGGCCAATATAAAGGACTCATGCACATTGCCAGGGTACCTGGTGCAGACGTGCATGATCGTCATCCTGTGGTCACAGACCACCTGCACGTTTATTGAGTACGTACCCTTCCTGTTCATGCACATGGCCCTTTCATCCGAGGTGGGCCGCATGGCGATGTGCACTCCATCGATCGCCCCCTGGACCATGGGTATCCGAGCAACAGCGGCGAACCCCGCTGCTCGGGCATCCTGGTGGGCGCGGTCCACAGGGAACCGTATGTATCGGTCCACAATGTCGTACAGGGCATCAGTGGCGGCCCGGATGCACCTGTGCACCGATGGCTGCGAGATGCCAGACAGGTCCCCACTCAGTGACTGGAACAACCCCGTCGCGAAGAAGTTGAGGGCGACCGTCACCTTGACAGCCACCAGGAGGGCATGTCCACCCCCAGTCCCACGTGGTGCCAGGTGTGCCATAAGGTGGCAGATGTGGGCGACGGTCTCCAGGCTCATCTGGAGTCTCCTCCTGCACGCCCTGTCCAGGAAGTCCTCGAAGGACATGCATCGCCGATAAACACGAGGCCTCATCGGACGCCTCCGTGGCGTGGCACACCCTCTTCTTCCTCCTCCTCGGTATCTTCTTGCTGTGGCTCTCCCACGTCGTGGTGCTCCTTCTGCGTCTCTCAGGCGTGTTGCCCTGCGGCCTGGGCGGCTTGCACGTGCCCCACTGCAGCCCGCTCCTCAACAGCAGGCTCCGCCACCTCCCTGTCACGCCCCTGCTCTAGCTCTCACTGGGCCTCATGCAGGGCAGCGGCCCCCCGCCACAGTGGCCAACAATGCTGGAAGATGGCTAAACATTGTACGATCTGGACTTCTGGTTGTGGCCATGCCTGGATAGGTCGCACGTTCGGCAGCTCCCGCCGAGAACGGACTTTTGGGCTCTCTAGAGGGGCCCCAACGGCACTTGTTCGACGGCTTCCAGTGTGGGAAGGTGACAGCAAGGTCCCCCCGACAGTATATGGATTGGACCCGGAGTGGAGCGGTGAAAAAAGGGATCTTGGAGCAGCGAAAAGTGAGAGGGAGAAAAAGCAAGATGGCGGCGGGTGGAGACCAAGCAGCATGGGCGTAGTGGTCGCAGGAGCAGCAAGAGTTTCTTAAACGCTGCTTTGAGGAGCTGAAGACAGAAATGCTGGTGCCAATGAAGGCGGCGATTGAGAAGCTAGTAGAGACCCAGAGGGCCCAGAGGGCGGCGATCCGGGAGGTGCGGCAGAAAGCCTCGGAGAACGAGGATGAGATCTTGGGCCTGGCAGTGAAGGTGGAGGCACACGAGGCGCTGCACAAGAGGTGGGCGAAAAGATTTGAGGACCTGGAGAATAGGTTGAGGAGGAAGAATCTTCGGATTCTGGGTCTCCCTGAGGGAGTGGAGGGGCCCGATGTCGGGGCATATGTGAGCACGATGCTCAATTCGCTGATGGGTGCGGGAGCCTTCCCGAGCCCCCTGGAGCTAGATGGGGCTCATCGGGTCCTGGCAAGGAGACCCAAGGCCAACGAGCCGCCAAGGGCTGTAGTGGTGAGGTTTCACCGCTTTATGGACAGAGAGTGTGTCTTGAGATGGGCCAAGAAAGAGAGGAGCAGCAGGTGGGAGAACACGGAGATCCGAATCTACCAGGACTGGAGTGCAGAGGTGGCCAAGAAGAGAGCTGGCTTTAATTGGGCTAAGGCGGTGCTCCATCGGAAGGGGGTGAAGTTCGGTATGCTGCAGCCAGCACGATTGTGGGTCACATTCCAAGATCGACACCACTATTTCGAAACGCCTGAGGAAGCTTGGAGCTTTATACAGACTGAAAAGATGGACTCAAATTGAGGGTTTGTGGTTGTGTTTGCTGTATATATGGTTTTAACTACGTGTAGGGAATGTTCCCTTGGTTGGGTGCTGGATGGAGATGGGTAAAGGGATTTGATGGGGAGATTGTGGGAGAGTGTGGGCATCGGTGTTGGAGGGAGGGGAGGCCCGGGGATGGGGGAATTGAGATAAGGCCGCAAAAGGAGCTGCGCCAGAGGGGGCGGGGCCGGCTCAGGAAAGCGCGGGCTTTTTCCCACGCTAGGGAAGAACGGAGGTGGGGGTCGGAGGGGGGGGGGGGGGGGGCGGTACTGGAGAGGAGAGCACACTGACTGCTAGGGATGAGGGGGGATTCCCACACTGGGGGGGTTGATGGGAAGGCGGGAGAGGCCAGGGTCAGCAGGAGTCAGCTGACTTACGGAGTGTTATGGGGGGAGCAAAAGAGCTAGATATGGATCTAACGGGGGGGAGGGAGGGGAGAGGGGGGTACTGGGTTGCTGCTGCATTGGCCAAAGGGGAACTGGAAATAGAAGAGGTGGTCGGGGCGAGGGTCCGCCGTCTGGGGGACTGGAGGGTGCGGGAGGCGCGGGCACGTGACAGGCCTAGAAAAGGAGATGGCTAGTCGGCATGGGTAGGGGGGGGGGGTGAGAAGCCCCCCAATCCGGCTGATAACTTGGAATGTGAGGAGCCTGAATGGGCCAGTTAAGAGGGCCCGAGTGTTCGCGCACTTAAAGGGACTGAAGGCAGACGTGGTCATGCTTCAGGAGACACATTTGAAGGTGGCAGACCAGGTCAGGCTGAGAAAGGGATGGGTAGGACAGGTATTCCATTCGGGGCTGGATGCGAAGAGCAGAGGGGTTGCAATACTGGTGGGGAAGTGGGTGTCGTTTGAGGCCAAGAATATTGTAGTGGATAATGGAGGTCGATACATGATGGTGAGCGGTAGGTTGCAGAGGGTGTGGGTGGTACTGTAAACGTCTACGCCCCGAATTGGGATGATGCCGGATTTATGAAGCGCATGCTGGGTCGGATTCCGGACCTGGAGACAGAAGCTTGATAATGGGGGGGGGATTTCAACACGGTGCTGGATCCAGCATTGGGTCGATCCAGATCCAAGACGGGGAAGAGGCCGGCTGCAGCCAAGGTGCTTCGGGGGTTTATGGACCAGATGGGGGGAGTGGATCCATGGAGGTTTGCTAGGCCCTTGGCCAGGGAATTCTCATTCTTTTCCCATGTACATAGAGCCTACTATCGGATAGATTTTTTTGTTTTGAGTAGGGCGCTAATCCCGAAAGTGGAGGGAACGGAGTATTCGGCCATAGCCATCTCAGACCACGCCCCGCACTAAGTGGAGCTGGAGTTAGGAGAGGAGACGCCCGCTGTGGCATCTAGATGTAGGATTATTGGACAATGAGGAGGTGTGCGGGAGGGTGCGGGGGTGCATTGAGAGATACTTGGAGGCCAATGACAATGGAGAGGTGCAGGTGGGGGTACTCTGGGAGGCGTTGAAGGTGGTGGTCAGGGGAGAGTTCATCTCCATCAGGGCCCACAGGGAGAAGAGAGAGGGCAGGGAGAGGGAGAGGGAGAGGTTGGTGGGGGAAATCTCAAGGGTGGGCAGGAGATATGCAGAGGCCGCCGAAGAGGGACTACTTAGGGAGCGGCGAAGCCTCCAGACGGAGTTTGACCTGTTGGCCACAGGGAAAGCAGAGGCACAGTGGAGGAAAGCACAGGGGGCGACGTACGAGTATGGGGAGAAGGCGAGCCGGATGCTGGCACACCAGCTCCGTAAGAGGGTGGCAGCGAGGGAGATAGGTGGAGTTAAGGAGAACAGGGGGAATACGGTGCGGAGTGCGGTGAGAGTAAATGAGGTAGTCAAGGACTTCTATGAGGAGCTGTACAGATCTGAGCCCCCAGCGGGGGAAGAGGGGATGCAACGATTTTTGGATCAGCTGAGGTTTCCGAGGGTTGAGGAGCAGGGGGTGGCTGGTTTAGGGGTGCCAATTGGGTTGGAGGAGCTGGTTAAAGGATTGGGGAACATGCAGGCGGGGAAGGCCCTGGGGTCAGGTGGGTTCCCGGTCGAGCTTTAAAGGAAATATGTGGACCTGCTAGGCCCGTTGTTAGTGAGGACTTTCAATGAGGGGGGACCCTGCCCCCGACAATGTCCGGGGCGCTGATCTCGCTGATTCTGAAGCGGGAGAAGGACCCACTGCAATGTGGGTCGTATAGACCGATCTCGCTCCACAATGTGGATGCTAAGTTGCTGGCAAAAGTGCTGGCTACGAGAATTGAGGACTGTGTCCCGGGGGTGATTTATGAGGACCAGACGGGATTTGTAAAGGGCAGGCAGCTAAACACTAATGTGCGGAGGCTCCTCAACGTGATTATGATGCCATCGGTGGAGGGCGAAGCGGAGGTAGTGGCAGCTATGGACGCGGAGAAGGCCTTCGACCGGGTGGAGTGGGAGTATCTTTGGGAAGTGTTGCGGAGGTTTGGGTTCAGGGAGGCGTTTATCAGATGGGTCAGGCTCCTATATAGAGCCCCGGTGGCGAGTGTGGCTACGAATCGGCGGAGGTCGGAGTACTTTCGGCTGTACCGAGGGACGAGGCACGGGTGCCCCCTGTCCCCCTTGTTTGCAATTGAGCCTTTGGCCATGGCACTAAGGGAGTCCAGGAAATGGAGGGGGTTGGTCCGAGGGGGAGAGGAACATCGGGTGTTGCTGTATGCGGACGACCTGTTGCTGTATGTGGCAGATCCAGTGGAGGGGATGGTGGAGGTCATGCAGATACTAAGGGAGTTTGGGGACTTCTCGGGGTATAAGCTCAACGTAGGGAAAACTGAGCTCTTTGTGGTGCATCCAGGGGACCAGGGAAGGGGGCTAGACGACCTACCGTTGAAGAGGGTGGAAAGGAACTTTCAGTACTTGGGGATCCAGGTGGCTGGGAGCCGGGGGGCCCTGCACAAGCTCAATTTGTCGCGGTAGGTGGAGGAGGATTTCAAAAGATGGGATGTGCTGCCACTCTCGCTTGCGGGCAGGGTACAGTCGATTAAAATGATGGTCCTCCCGAGGTTTCTCTTTGTGTTCCAGTGCCTTCCCATTGTGATTACCAAGGCTTTTTTTAAACGGGTAGGTAGGAGCATCATGGGTTTCGAGTGTGCAAATAAGACCCCGAGGATAAAGAGGGTGTTTCTGGAGCGTAGCAGGGACAGGGAGGGCTGGCGCTGCCGAATCTGTGCGGCTATTACTGGGCAGCCAACATGGCGATGATCCGCAAGTGGGTAATAGAGGGAGAGGGGGCGGCGTGGAAGAGGTTGGAGATGGCGTCCTGCAGGGCCACGAGCCTGAGGGCGCTGGTGACGGCACCGCTGCCGCACTCGCCGACAAGGTACATCACGAGCCCGGTGCTGGCGGCAACGTTGAAGATCTGGGGGCAGTGGAGTGAGATGGGAGCCTCGGTTTGGTTCCCGATTCGGGGGAACCATCGGTTCGTACCGGGAAGGATGGATGGGGGGTTTCGGAGCTGGCATCAGGCAGGGATCAGAAGAATGGGGGACCTGTTTATAGATGGGACGTTTGCGAGCCTAGGGGCGCTTGAGGAGAAGTTTGGGTTACCCCCGGGAAATGCGTTCAGGTATATGCAAGTGAGGGCGTTTGTGAGGCGGCAGGTGAGGGAATTCCCGTTGCTCCCGGCACAGAGGATTCAGGACAAGGTGATTTCGGGTGTATGGGTCGGAGAAGGCAAGGTTTCGGCGATCTATCAGGAGATGAAAGAAGAGGAGGCGGCTTCGGTAGAGGAGTTAAAGGGCAAGTGGGAGGAGGAGCTTGGGGAGGAGATTGATGAGGGTCTGTGGGCTGATGCCCTGAGTAGGGTTAACTCCTCTTCCTCTTGCGCCAGGCTCAGCCTAATACAATTTAAGGTTACTCACAGAGCGCATATGACAGGGGCGAGGTTGAGTAGGTTCTTTGGGATGGAGGACAGGTGTGGGAGGTGCTCGGGAAGCCCGGCGAATCACGTCCACATGTTCTTGGTCGTGCCCGGCACTGGATGGGTTCTGGAGGGATTTCGCGAGGACTATGTCCAAGGTGGTGAAAGTCCAGGTCAAGCCAAGTTGGGGGTTGGCATTATTTGGGGTAACGGACGAGCCGGGAGTGCAGGAGGCGAAAGAGGCCGGTATCCTGGCCTTTGCGTCCCTGGTAGCCCGGCGGAGGATCTTGCTAGTATGGAAGGTCGCGAAGCCCCCCAGTGTGGAAGCCTGGATAAATGACATGGCAGGGTTCATCAAGCTGGAGAGGATAAAGTTTGCCTGACGAGGGTCTGTGCAGGGGCTCTTCAGACGGTGGCAACCGTTCCTAGACTATCTCGCGGAGCGTTAGGAGGAGGTCAGCAGCAGCAGCAACCCAAGGGGGGAAGGGGGGGTCTCTTTCGGGGGGGGTATTTGGGTGGATGGGGGGGGGCTTCCCCAAGGGTACTTTTGAATGTCATATGGGGGTGTTACAATGTACGGGGGAAACCCAATGTATAAGTTTTGTATTATTTCTGATTGTTGTGTTTGTGTTCTTTTTTCTTTCTGTTATGGGGGGGGGGGGTTTGTTTGGTAAAAAATGTTGTTGGAAAAATCTGAATAAACATATTTTTAAAAAAACATTGTACGATCTGCAAGGGGTGGGTGTAGACAGGGTTTCATCATTGGCATACCGCCCCTACACAACCAGGTGCCATGGGCTACATGGCCGGACCCGGTTGCCAGCACGCGCCCCACCCCCGCCCCCTCGGTGCCCTGACACCTGTCGGCCGTCCCCCTGCCAGGTCCACCGTCTCGTGGCACTGCCCTCAACGGGGGCTGCCATGTGTGCCACCCTGGACCTACCCGCTGATGGGTGCCACCAGCTGGGGGGATTGGGGGGGCATTGGGGGTTCTGGCACACGTGAGGACGGCTGGGACGCTTGAGCCATGACAGCGAATGGGTTGGGTGGACATCCGCGTGTCCACCATCATGGCACCTGGGCCGTTGGACCCGCATTGCAATGGCGGACCGTGGCCGCCCGCAGCCTTTGTTGTCCCAACCACTCCTTCACTAATCCCACGGCCGTGTCGCTCCCCCTCCCAGCGTCCCCACCCCCAACGCCGTCAACCACCTTCTCCCGCAACGTCAGCTAGCACGACTGGTTGACGCTTTTTTATACCATATTAGAACGGAGCTGGCATGACATCCGGTCATGCCGGCGGAACCTCGGCCCATCTGGCCCGGAGGATCACTGGGCCACCGGAGAATCAGCGCTACGACCACTTGCCGCCATTCCCCATGGTGCGGGGCCATTTTTTCTGCATTGGATAATCACGTCCCGGCGTCAGAGCGGTGTGGCGGGATTCGTGCGGCCCCCCGGGATTCTCCGAGCCGGCACGGACTCGGAGAATTCCACCCAATGTTTATGTTATAGCCCCCATGAAACCCACAGAGCCGACCCGATCGATCTCCCCGTGGGGCTCATTGAATACAACTCCCCCGCTGAGGGGTGGAGGTCCAACAGCGGGCTTGATAATTCCCCAAGGTAAAAGTCAGCCCTTGGCCGAACACCATTGAGGCCAGGCCCGTTGGCTGAAGGCTGCTGCAGCCAGGTGAGACATCTCGCCTGAACCACTGGAGGAAGACTCACAGAGGTAGGTGCTGCACCTGTGGCCAGAGAAAACGCAGGGAATGGCTGCAGATGCTCCATTTGGACTGGCAGCGGATTTTCAGGATGGGCACTGGGGGATTACATGAGGTCCTGGGGGGAGTACCCAGAGGTTTTCCAGGAGGGCCTTGGTAAAATCAAAGGTGTCCAAGATTAAAGTAGACCCTGAGGGCCAACCGAAGTACCTCTGGGCCTGTCCAGTTCCCGACTCATTGCTGACAAAGGTATAGGATGAGCTCAAGCATTGCGCAGGTCAAGGAGACACAGCCTGAGTGAGTGAGACACAGACAGAGTGAAAATTTGGTAATTTGGTGCAGTGAGGTAATTCGGTGAAGAGTGGGAGAAGGTGATTTTTCCCGACTGTTTTGTTCTCTCTCTTTCTCCGGGCCTAATTTCGGGAGCCGTTCAGAGGAGGAGGAGCAGTCTCTGTGAGTATAAAAACCTAACGGTAACTTCGTTTTCCAGTTTTTTTTTCCCAAAAGTGACGTCAGAGGGAAGCTGTGATCTGATTCGTTGATAGCAAATCTGCCCCAAATTTAAAAAAACACAGCTAAACTCGTAAACTTAAATTAAACTAATTAATTAATTAGTGATGGCCGGTCAGGTGATGTGCTTGAGCTGCTTGATGTGGGAGCTGGCAGATCCCATTGCGAGCTGCAGCGACCACATCTGCAGTAAATGTTGGCTGCTCGAAGAGCTCTGGCTCAGAGTTGATGAGCTGGAGTCTGAGCTTCAAACACTGAGGCACATCTGGGAGGGGGAGACTTACCTGGACACTGCGTTTCAGGAGGCAGTCACACCTGTCAGAGTAAGTAGTTCAAATCCTGCCAGTGGCCAGGGACAGCAGGGTGTGACTGCAAGTCAGGCAGGTAAAGGGAACCAGCAGTCAGGAACTCAGGAGCCTCAGCACTTGACCCTGTCCAACAGGTACGAGGCACTTGCTCCCTGTGTGGATGGTGAACGGGGCTGCAGGAAGGATGAGTCAGCACCATGGTTCAGCAGGCCATTCAAGGGGAGGGAGTAAATAGGCAAGTTGTAGTTGTAGGGGATTCTATTATCAGGGGGATAGATAGTATCCTTTGTGAGCAGGATAAAGAGTCCCGCATGGTATGTTGCCTGCCCGGTGCTAGGGTGCGGGACATCTCTGACCGGCTTGAAAGGATACTGGAGAGGGAGGGGGAGGATCCAGATGTTGTGGTCCATGTCGGTACCAACAACATAGGCAAGTCTAGAAAAGAGGACCTGTTTAGAGATTATAAAGAGCTAGGATTCAAATTAAAAAACAGGTCCTCAAGGGTCATAATCTCTGGATTACTGCCCGAGCCACATGCAAATTGGCATAGGGAGGCAAGAATAAGGGAAGTTAACACGTGGCTGAAAGAGTGGTGTGGGAAAGAGGGGTTCCTTTTCATGGGACACTGGCATCAGTTTTGGGACAGGGGGGACCTATACCGTTGGAATGGTCTCCACCTGAACCGAACTGGGACCAGTGCTCTGGCGAAAAGAGTAAATAGGGTGGTCAATAGGACTTTAAACTAAAGATTGGGGGGAAGGGAAAGTCAGGGAACCAAGAGGTGAAGTAATAAGTGGGAAGCGTAGCTGCTTAGGAATACAAAAAAGCATGAAAAGACAAAACTCAGGAGAGGTTACGTTAGTCCCCATCCCACAAAATATGACACAGTGTATGGAAAGGCTCAGTAAACCAAGGTCCACCACACTAAGAAAACAAAAAGGGACGGTCAATAGAGAATTAAAGGTGCTATATTTAAATGCGCGCAGTGTACGGAACAAGGTAGATGAGCTTGTGGCCCAGATTGTGACTGGCAGGTATGATGTGGTAGGCATCACAGAGACGTGGTTGCAGGGGGTTCAGGACTGGCATTTAAACATCCAGGGATTCACAACCTATCGAAAAGACAGAGAGGTGGGCAGAGGGGGCGGGGTTGCCTTGCTAATTAGGAATGAAATTAAATCAATAGCACTAAACGACACATGGTCAGATGATGTGGAGTCTGTGTGGGTAGAGTTGAGGAACCACAAAGGCAAAAAAACCATAATGGGAGTTATGTACAGGCCTCCTAACAGTGGTCAGGACCGGGGGCACAAAATGCACCACGAAATAGAAAGTGCATGTCAGAAAGGCAAGGTCACAGTGATCATGGGGGACTTCAATATGCAGGTGGACTGGGTAAATAATGCTGCCAGTGGACCCAAGGAAAGGGAATTCATTGAATGTTTACAGGAGGGCTTTTAGGAACAGCTTGTGGTGGAGCCCACGAGGGAACAGGCCATTCTGGACTTAGTGTTATGTAATGAGCCAGACTTGATTAAAGATCTTAAAGTAAGGGAACACTTAGGAGGCAGTGATCATAATATGGGAGAATTCAATCTCCAATTTGAAAGAAAGAAGGTAGAATCAGATGTAAAGGTGTTACAGTTAAATAAAGGTAACTACAGGGGCATGAGGGAGGAACTGACGAAAATCGACTGGGAGCAGAGCCTAGTGGGAAAGACAGTAGAACAGCAATGGCAGGAGTTTCTGGGAGTAATTGAGGACACAGTACAGAGGTTCAGCCCAAAGAAAAGAAAGGTTATCAGAGGGGGGATTAGGCAGCCATGGCTGACAAAGGAAGTTAGGGAATGCATCAAAGCAAAAGAGAAAGCCTATAATGTGGCAAAGAGTAGTGGGAAGTCAGAAGATTGGGAAGGCTACAAAAACAAACCGAGGATAACAAAGAGAGAAATAAGGAAAGAGAGGATCAATTATGAAGGTAGGCTAGCCAGTAACATTAGGAATGATAGTAAAAGTTTCTTTCAATACATTAAAAACAAACGGGACGCAAAAGTAGACATTGGGCCGCTCCAAAATGACGCTGGTAATCTAGTGATGGGAGACAAGGAAATAGCTGAGGAACTAAATAAGTACTTTGCGTCAGTCTTCACAGTAGAAGACATGAGTAATATCCCAACAATTCCGGAGAGTCAGGGGGCAGAGGTGAATATGGTAGCCATCACAAAGGAGAAAGTGCTAGAGAAACTAAGAGGTCTAAAAATTGATAAATCTCCAGGCCCAGATGGGCTACATTCTACAGTTCTAAAGGAGATAGCTGAAGAAATAGTGGAGGCATTAGTTATGATCTTTCAAAAGTCACTGGAGTCAGGGAAAGTCCCAGAGGATTGGAAAATCGCTGTTGTAACCCCCCTGTTCAAGAAGGGAACAAGGAAAAAGATGGAAAATTATAGGCCAATTAGCCTAACCTCGGTTGTTGGCAAGATTCTAGAATCCATTGTTAAGGATGAGATTTCTAAATTCTTGGAATTGCAGGGTCGGATTAGGACAAGTCAGCATGGATTTAGTAAGGGGAGGTCGTGCCTGACAAACCTGTTAGAGTTCTTTGAAGAGATAACAAATAGATTAGACCAAGGAGAGCCAATGGATGTTATCTATCTTGACTTCCAAAAGGCCTTTGATAAGGTGCCTTACGGGAGACTGCTGAGTAAAATAAGGGTCCATGGTATTCGAGGCAAGGTACTAACATGGATTGACGATTGGCTGTCAGGCAGAAGGCAGAGAGTTGGGATAAAAGGTTCTTTTTCGGAATGGCAACCGGTGAGTGGTGTCCCGCAGGGTTCAGTGTTGGGGCCACAGCTGTTCTCTTTATATATTAACGATCTAGATGACGGGACTGGGGCATTCTGGCTAAGTTTGCCGATGATACAAAGATAGGTGGAGGGGCAGGTAGTATGGAGGATGTGGGGAGGCTGCAGAAAGATTTAGACAGTTTAGGAGAGTGGTTCAAGAAATGGCTGATGAAATTCAACGTGGGCAAGTGCGAGGTCTTGCACTTTGGAAAAAAGAATAGAAGCATGGACTATTTTCTAAACGGTGACAAAATTCATAATGCTGAAGTGCAAAGGGACTTGGGAGTCCTAGTCCAGGATTCTCTAAAGGTAAACTTGCAGGTTGAGTCCGTAATTAAGAAAGCAAATGCAATGTTGTCATTTATCTCAAGAGGCTTGGAATATAAAAGCAGGGATGTACTTCTGAAGCTTTATAAAGCATTAGTTAGGCCCCATTTAGAATACTGTGAGCAATTTTGGGCCCCACACCTCAGGAAGGACATACTGGCACTGGAGCGGGTCCAGCGGAGATTCACACGGATGTTCCCAGGAATGGTAGGCCTAACATACGATGAATGTCTGAGGATCCTGGGATTATATTCATTGGAGTTTAGGAGGTTGAGGGGAGATCTAATAGAAACTTACAAGATAATGAATGGCTTAGATAGGGTGGACGTAGGGAAGTTGTTTCCATTAGCAGGGGAGACTAGGACCCGGGGGCACAGCCTGAGAATAAAAGGGAGTCACTTTAGAACAGAGATGAGGAGAAATTTCTTCAGCCAGAGAGTGGTGGGTCTGTGGAATTCATTGCCACAGAGGGCGGTGGAGGCCGGGACGCTGAGTATCTTTAAGGCAGAAGTTGATAAATTCTTGATTTCTCGAGGAATTAAGGGCTATGGAGAGAGAGCGGGTAAATGGAGTTGAAATCAGCCATGATTGAATGGTGGAGTGGACTCGATGGGCCAAATGGCCTTATTTCCGCTCCTATGTCTTATGGTCTAACTACTTGGAAGGCCTAGGAATCATCTGGCACAATTTGTGGATTGGGAAGTCCCTGTAGTCCCGGTACTGAAACCAGATAAAACCGTCCACCTGTGTGGAGATTACAAGCTAACAGTGAACAATCATTTGCATAGATTACATAGATTACATAGGAACATACAGTGCAGAAGGAGGCCATTCGGCCCATCGAGTCTGCACCGACCCACTTAAGCCCTCACTGCCACCCTATACCCATAGCCCAATAACCCCTCCTAAACATTTTGCATACTAAGGGCAATTTAGCATGGCCAAACCACCTAACCTGCACATCTTTGGACTGTGGGAGGAAACCGGAGCACCCGGAGGAAACCCACGCAGACACGGGGAGAACGTGCAAACTCCGCACAGGCAGTGACCCAGCGGGGAATCGAACCTGGGACCCTGGCGCTGTGAAGTCACAATGCTATCCACTGTGCTACCGTGCTGCCCATTTGGAGAGATACCCCATCCCGCTATGCCTCTATGCAATGCTGGCTGGAGGACATTCTTTTTCTAAATTCAACATGAGTCACACAGACCTCCAATTGGAGCTAGAGCGACTTCCAGAAAGTTTGTGACCATTAATACCCACAGAGATCTCTACAAATATACAACATTGGCATTCAGGATGTCATCGGCTTGCGCTATTTTCCAGAGAGCCATGGAGAATATCCTCCAAGGACTACCACGAGTGGCAGTTTACTTGCATGAAGTCCTGGTCACTAGAGCCTCTGAAAAGGAGCACCGGAGCAACTTGGAGGAAGTCCTCCACCGGTTTTCCAAGGATGGTGTCCGCTTTAAGAGAGGAAAATGTCTTTATCACACAAAAGAGGTTACTTACTTTTATCCCACCACATGGAGGATGGAACGGAGAACCAGATAGCCTACACATCGTGGACTTTAGCTGCTGTGGAGCGCAACTATGCTCGGATTGAGAAAGAAGGGCCAGCTGCCGTTTTTGCGATGAATAAATTCCACCAGTACGTGTATGAGTGTCGTTTCACCACTACAACGGACCACAAGCGTTTGCTTGGATTGTTTAAAGAGGACAAGGCAATTCTGTCGATAGCATATTCCTGGATACAGCGTTGGTCCTATTGTTAGCAGCAATACATGTTTGAATATTGTCCGGGCACAAAGATCGCAAAGGCGGACACTCTGAACTGACTCCCGTTGTCGTCACCCCCCTTCTCCACTAAGGACTGATGAGGTCGTACCAGCCTTAAATTTTATGGATACCTTGCCAGTCACTCCCGCACTAGTTCGCGACTGGACATAGAAGGACCCAGTCTTGGCGAAGTCACGCCATATCATCTTACATGGGGTTCAGCAAGGGAAACTGCTTAGCGAGCTGCAGTTTTGAGACCAAGCAGCAAAACTCAGCGTGAAGGATGGCATCCTCCTGTGGGGAGCTCGCGTTCTGATTCCAAGTTAGAGACAGGCCATACTTCAAGATCTCCACAATGAACTCCCGGGAGTGACAAAGATTAAAATGCTAGCCAGGAGCTACTGTGGTGGCCAGGCCTAGATGGCGACATGGAGCGACTGGCGCAGCAATGCACCACATGCAAGGAACATCAGAAGCACCCACCAGTCGCACCCCTCCACCCATGGGAATGGCTGGGTTGGCCTTGGATGCACTTGTGTACAGATTTTGCCAGAACTTTTCAAGGCCCAATGTTCTTGCTGATAGTGGCACCCATTCCAAATGGTTAGACATTCATTGAATGCCGTACACCACTTCAAAGACTACCATCGAGAAGCTACGCCTCTCACTCAGTACCCATGGTATCCCAAAGCTATTAGTCACAGACAATGGGTGCTCCGGTTTCCTCCCACAGTCCAAGGATGTGCGGGTTAGGTGGATTGGTCATGTTAAATTGTCTGTAGTGTCCAAAGGTTAGGTGGAGTTATGGGTTTACAGGGATAGGGTGGGGGAGCGGGCCTAGTTAGGGTGCTCTTTCTGAGGGTTGGTGTAGATTTGATGGGCAGAATGGCCTCCTTCCACACAGTAGGGATTCTAAGATACTTTTGACTTCCCTTTCCGGGGCTCCTCATTGACTACAATTGTTTCCCACTAAGCAAGAGAAACAACCCCACAAGACACAGGCGAAAAACCCGTTTGATCTCCCTGTGGGGCTCCGCTGAGGGCCTGAGGTCTAACAGTGGGACTCCTTGAGTTGGACAAATAAAAGTTGGCCAGGATTGGGACCGGCGTCTTCGGCTGGTCCTGACTGGGACTGGATGTACTGCCCACCGAGTTGCGACCTTGAATTTCCTTAATTGAATAAATCTTTGAGTTTAAACCTTCTTGAGACTCCTGAGAATGTATTACTGCCAAGAGGGAAAAACGGAATTACAAGGTGTGACCAAATTTTAAAATGCCGCTCTTCGGGAGGCTCGAAGCATTCGATGCAGGCATACAAGACTGGGCCCAGTACACTGACCGGATGCACTACTTTTTCTGGCGAATGCCATTTCAGGAGAAAACCACCAAAAGGTGATACTCCTGACCATCTGTGGAGCCACTAAGTGTGATCAAAAGTCTAACCTACACTTCTGGTGGTGGCCATGGAGTGAGTGGCCACACATTTGGTGGCTCTCGCTTGTGATGGACGTTTTGGACCTTTTCCTCGACTAATGGCAGAGCTGAGTGATTGTAAAAGGTGCAGGTGAGGTTGAAGAAGAGAGTATCCCACCCGTGTATGGATTTGTGAACCAGAAGTGGTTGAAAAAGGAGGGAACATTCGTTGAAAGCTGGTGTGGAGCCTACGACACGGGGGAAGATGACGGAGGGTCAGGGTCCGGGCATGCCTGCCCAGTGGTCGACGGATCAGCGAGTGAGCTTCCTCCATGAGAAGTTTGCCCAGCGGAGGAAAGAGAACTTGGAGGACCTGGCCAGGGTGGTGGTTGCGATAAAAGCGGGGATTGACTGCACGGAGATGAGTTTAGAGACCCATGGCCAGGCGATTCAGAAGGTGGAAGACGCGGTGGGGGAGCACAAGAAGCAGCTTGCATCGATGGCTGTGGAGGTGGGGTTGATGAGAGATCAACAGAGGAGGTTGCTGGACAAGGTGGAGGACCTGGAGAATAGATCGCTGTTGCTCGTTTTTGATCCCAACACCGTCGCCAATGTTGTTGCTCATATTAATGATAGTGTTGGTGAACCACAAGCCTTCCCTTTTATCGGCTGGTTCGAAGAAAGCGGCTCTGTCTCTGCTGGGCTCATCCGTCAGGTAGCGATCGTTGGTCTTGAACTTGGCTGGCTGTTCCTGCTACAGTTGGGCTGGCACAGGCCAGATCCAAAAGAGACAGAACACATGGCTGTGCTGTCTTTTATCCTTCTGGGATATCGCGCTCTTTGGGGCAGTCCTTAACCTTGGCCCAATAGTTCGACAGGACTCTGATCACTGTCTTCGATTTCGGCCAATAAAGGGGCGGGTGCCTTGGTAGCTGGGCGGGTCCTTAGCGGTCATTGACCTTGGCAGTTGTGCTTTCTGAGTAAGGGGAGTGGCGCCGATCAGTGTGGCTGTACCGGTTTCTTGATTGGAGTTTTATTATCCTGGGAAAATGGGCCATTGAAATGCAAACGAGCGGGGAATTCGATCAGGCTTGGTTACCTGCATTTCAAATACACATAAGCTCTGTATCTGTCTGAGTCCTGGGTTGGCCATAATTCTCATGGTCCTTTGCAGGTAGCCATCTTAGATGGCTACATCGCGCAGGCAGAACTTGAGGATTGTGGGCCTGCTGGAAGGCAGTGAGGGAGCAGACTCCGGTGCATATGTTTGAGAAGCTGCTGGGTGAAGGAGCGTTTGCTCGGCCCTTGGAGGTGGATCGGGCGCACAGGGTGCTTATGAGGAAGCCGCAAGGAAACAAGCTGCCGAGGGCAATGGTGGTGCGATTGCACCGGTTCCTGGATAAGGAACAGATTCTGAGGTGGGCTAGGCAAATGAGGCGCTGTACATGGGAAGGCAGCGAGCCGTTATTGTGTTCAGCAGGCACCTGATCTTCGCTGTTAGTTATCTGCCCTTAACAAACCCGGTCTGATTTTCTGCGATCACATCTGGCAGGCAGCTCTCCAGCCGCCCTGGTAAAGCTTTCGCTAGGATATTCATGTCAGTGTTTAGGCGGGTGATGGGTCTGTATGATCCACACTCTGGTGGGTCCTTGTCTTTCTTGGATATCAGTGAGATTGAGGCCTGTGCTAGCATGGGCAGCGGGACCCCCTTAGACAGTGAGTCATTGAACATCTCCCGCTGGTGCTGGGCCAGCGCTGCTGAGAATGTTTTGTTAAAGTCTTTGGGGAACCCATCCGGTCCCAGCGCTTTCCCTGATTGCATGGAGATGGCGCACCCCATGATTTTGCCCAGCCCTAGTGGTGCTTCCAGGGCCTGTTTTTTGTCCTCCCTCACCACCAGCATGTCCAGCCTGTCGAGAAACTGTTCCATCCCCGAGGCCCCCTCCGGGGGCTCGGAGGTGTCTAACCCTCGGTAAAAGTTTCTAAAGGCCTTGTTGACCTCGTTTGCGTCCGTTACTATCCTATCGTTACTGTCTCCTATCTAAGCTATCTTTTTCACGGCAGCCTGTTTTCTTAGCTGGTGCGCCAGCATGTGGCTAGCTTTGTCTCCATGTTTGTAAAAGGTGCCTGGCGAAACTGGGCAAAATCCAGTTGCAGCTTTTTCTTTTTCACCAGCAGTTCCACGGTTGGGGATGTGGCGTACTGCTGAACCACCTCCGTATGGAGTCGATCAATCGCTGCTTGGTTTCTCTTTCCTTCCTGTCCCATAAGCTATCATTTCCCCCCCGATCACCACCTTCAGTGCCTTCCAGAACGTGGAGGGTGAGAACTCCCCATTCTGGTTGCAGGATATGTAATCATTGATGGTGGGTGATATTATAGTGTTAAATTCTGTACCGACGAGGAGAGCTTCATTCAGCCTCCATGGGAGTTGTTGGGCCCGTCCCTTTTCCAACCACACATCAATGTAATGTGGCACATGGGCGAAGCCCTCTTTGCCGTCTAGTTTACCGAACATCTCTGAGACGTATTCTTGAGGGGTTCGCCCCTCCATCCCCACTGGCAGCCTCACAATTCTCAAGTTCTAGTGGCGAGACCTGTTCTCTTGATCATCAATTTTATCTCTTAGGCTCTTCTGGGTCTTGATCAGGCTTGCCACGTGGGTCTCCAATGCTGTGATCCAGTCCCCTTGGTCTGTGGCGGCTTTCTCCAGGTGTCTGGTTTTCGATTCCTGGGCCTCCAGCCTCCGCTCCATTTTGGCCATTGCTTCCCTCATGGGGCCCATCGCTGCTTCCACCGCTGTCTTGACCGCTGCCAGAACGTGTGTTTTCTGCTCCTCTTGGTCTCCCTGGAGCTCGGTGGTATTAAAGTCCATTAGCTTGCCCATCAGCGCCAGGGTCTGCGCTGAGAACTCCGTGGAGTTAGCCCTTCCCGTTTTCATGTCACCTCATGTGGCTGCCATGTGTGAGATTGAGGTTTCCCTTCCCTTCTCCTTGTTGGCTTTCCTGGTGGGCGGCTGGCTCTTTCCCATTCTCCTTTTTTTGGGTTTCTCTTCAACATGGTCTGCAGGAGTTAGGCTTGTTAAGGTTAAAAGGTTATTTTAGCTTTTCTCATGCTGGAGCTACCTTGCGTGCGGTCACTCAGCTCATGGCCGGCACCAAAAATCCAGCTTTTACAATCAGAACAGACCACAAAAAGTTGCTTGGCCCGTTCAAGGAAGACAAGGCAATCCCACCGATAGCATCGGTCAGGATACAATGGACGCTATTATTCGCAGCATATGAGTATGTGTTTGAGTATCGGCCAGATGCGCAAATCACTCACGTGGATGTTCTGAGTCGACTCCCATTGCCGACACGCCCCATTCCGTCTCCACTAGTAGCAGACAAAATCTTATTGCCGCTGAATTTTATGGACACCTTAGCCTTGCAGATTCATGAGTGGACACAAAAGGACCTGACCTTAGTGAAGTTACACCACATCGTCCTGCACAGAGGACAATGGGGAAGACTGTCTGAGGGGTTGTGGGTTCTCGTGACGAAACACCAAGAGCATTCTCCTATAGGGAGTCAGTGTTCCGATCCCAAGCCAAGGCAGGAAAGCCATATTGCCGGACCTGCACAATGGACACCCGAGAGTGTCCAAAATGAAGACGCTCGCCAGAAGCTACATGCGGTGACCGATCTTGATGGTGACATCGCATCGGTGCATCGCATGTCAGGAGAATCAAAAGCTCCCACCAGCAGCATTTCTTCACCCCTGTGTGTGACAATGACAGCCCTAGGTGTGGTTACACAAATATTTTGCCAGAACTTTTCAAGGGTCAATTTTCCTGCTACTCATTGATGCCCACTCAAAATAGTTGGACTTTTACCAGATGCCGTCCACCACTTCAAGAACCAACATTGAGAAGTTATGCCAATTGTTTAGTATCCATGGCATTCCAGAGGTGCTCATTACTGATAACGGCACTCATAAGAACATAAGAACTAGGAACAGGAGTAGGCCACCTGGCCCCTCGAGCCTGCTCCGCCATTTAATGAGATCATGGCTGATCTTTGTGGACTCTCCGGCCCGTACACCATATCCCCGAATCCCTTTATTCTTTAGAAAGGTATCTATCTTTTTCTTAAAAACGTTTAAAGAAGGAGCCTCAACTGCTTCACTGGGCAAGGAATTCCAGAGATTCACAACCCTTTGGGTGAAGAAGTTCCTCCTAAACTCGGTCTTAAATCTACTTCCCCTTATTTTGAGGCTATGCCCCCTAGTTCTGCTTTCCCCGACCAGTGGAAACAACCTGCCCGCATCTATCCTATCTATTCCCTTCATAATTTTATATGTTTTAATAAGATCCCCCCGCATCCTTCTAAACTCCAATGAGTACAGTCCCAGTCTGCTCAACCTCTCGTCATAATCTAATCCCCTCAACTCTGGGATCAACCTAGTGAGGAATTCTCGCACTTCATGAAGACAAATGGTGTAAAATACATTCGGACCTGCCCATACCACGTTTCCTAATATTTGGCGGTAAGGTGGAGAGAAAACAGGATCGCCAGGAAAAATACCATAGCCAACAGAAGCAGGACAGAGGGTTCAGGCCAGGGAACACGGTGTATGTCCAGAATTCCAGAGACAGTGCCGGGTTGGTACCATGGACCATCATGGAGAAGACTGGATTGGTTTCTTACAGAGTAATAACCAAGGAGTGGACAGTACAAAAGAACGTGGACCACCTAAAAAGCAGAGAGCCCATAACAGGACCAGCCCCACCGGAGGAGTCAGCTCTCCATCCCTTCTGCCCCTCATTCAGGAACCAAGGAAGAACACTCCACAGAGCCAGGATGCAGAGATGCACGAGACAGAAGATTCAGAGTCAGACATGGAGAAAGAAGCATCTATAGTCTCGGATGACAGTTTAGCCAGGGCGAGACCACCGACAGCACCCTCCAGACATTCAGTGCGGATGCAATGCTCCCAGATGTGTTACAATCCTGCAACCATTGGAAACACAACCGTGGTAAAGAAATGAAGGAGATCTCCTCCACCCTCTATGACAGAGGGACTTACAGACTTCAGGAGGGAGGGATGTAATAACCCTCATGAGACCTATTGAAATCAGCATCTTTGGATGGTCCCGGCTGGGACTAGATGTACTGCGCGCAGCGTTGGAGCCTTCCATTTCTTTAACTGAATAAATCTTTGAGTTTATGTCTTCGTGGGAGTCCTGTGACTATTATAGCAAGCTTTAAAAAGTACAGGATGACTTCCACTGACGGGGATGCGCTGAGCAGCCGCACATAATGTGGCTCTCCTCCAAAGGACAAGAAAGTACGCACTTTTAGTCGAATTAGCCGGCAAAAATCAGACAAAAACATCCCCTCAACAGCACAAGAACTATCAAAAATGGTAAGAAGCAGCAGCTCCAGTGGCCGGAGAGCAACAAAAAGGACAGGAGCTCGAGTGAGGGGGTTAATGGACCCACGAAGCCGGGGGTCCCAGCTACTCCCAAAAGCAGGAGACCAGCGATCCGTAAAACGAGCCCCCCACTCCCCCCGCTGGAGGTTGGTTGGGAGACCTTCCTCATGAGGGAACTGAAGGAACTGAAAGAGAAGACAATAAACAAAATCAAGGCAGCGGTCAAGGTGGAAGTGAAAGAAACCCTGCCACTATACAGGTGGCCCTCGACAAAATGGAAAAGAACTGGAAGCCCGGAGGGTACGATCAAAGATCTAGAGAAATACTTGACGGACCAGAGCAACCGAATCATCGCCCTGGAGGCCAAAATAAAGAGATTGGTCGCGTCATGGGAACCTGAAGGGGAAGGTGGAGGACCAGGAGAACCAGTCGAGACTCCAGAACATTAGCACATTGAGCCTGCCAGAAGGATATGGGGTCGCTCTCGTTAATTGTACGCTACGGTGGGGATCCCGATTTCGCCTACGGGAGCAGGCCAGTTGCATGACATTGTTTGGCTCCTGGCGCGGTTCTCATTTTTTGGCCTCTCCCGCTATTCACTAACCTCGCTTTGCTTGAGTGAGAGCACAATGAGGCCAGAGAATCGCATCCTACATTTCTTCAGACACCATCCCCACCCCAGAAAGCCATAAACAGGCAGATTAAAGTTTTAACAAGGTTCATGATCGTACATAATCTCTGGTGGAACCTGCAAAGGAGATAATCTCAAATTTCAATAGACTGGAGGAAAGGAAGTATTGCTCTAAAGATCTGAAAAGGTGTCAAATAAATGAGTATATGTATGAATCAACAGTATGTTTGGTTAACATGGGAAAAGATGCTGCAACTTTAGTTTTGTGTGATTGAAATTGGATTGGATTGGATTTATTTATTGTCACGTGTACCGAAGTACAGTGAAAATAATTTTTCTGCGAGCAGCACAACAGATCATTAAGTACATGGGAAGAAAAGGGAATAAAAGAAAATACATAATAGGGCAACACAAGATATACAATGTAACTACATAAGCCAATTCCCGTACCAGCCTCCCCGAACAGGCGCTGGAATGTGGCGACTAGGGGCTTTTCACAGTAACTTCATTGAAGCCTACTCGTGACAATAAGCGATTTTCATTTCATTTCATTTCAATTAGCGGAATGGGATTGATATTGCTAGTTTGGCAAATTTAAATAACATCCATAGAAAATGAAGGATGTTTTCCTACTTCACGATGTTGAATTTATGAAAGCCACATTGCACAGTGACACCATAATACACTTTTATGCATATTTGTGATGCTGAACTTTTAATTTGTTAATATGCTAGTTTAGTGTTGAACTTGCAAACTAATTTCTTATTCTCTGAGATGTTGCAATTTCTGAGTTGAATATGAATGCACTCACAGTTCTAAGAAGGTTAGAATTCTACCTAGAAACAAGGGTAAAATAATAGTCAATGTTTCACAGACAAACACTTTCAGAATATTTCTGAATCCCCTTGAAAAGACAAAATTGCAATTACATATAAATTATGTTTAAAGGTTAGCATCAGCAGCTGGTCGTAAGATTTCAATTGCCTGTTATGTGGTTGCAAGCAGTAGATGTGGAACCCGGAGAGTTCCTTTAAGAGGAACCTTGCAACAGCATTTCTAATGGTATGTGACTGAGTAATTACACCAGGTTTACACAGGTGCACATTGAAAGAATTACTTGACATAAACTTTGGTGGAATTCTCTGTTTTTGTGACTAAGTGCAGTGGTAGGGAGAGCCTTTCGTGCATGCCAAAATGTCAGGATCCCGCGCCAAATTCTGCGCTTTGAACCTCATTAATTATGCACGAGTTCCACTTTGATTCCCTGGACGGCCGACAGCTGATTCGTCTGCCCACCATCAGGTTCAAAGGTCCCAGAGCCATAGTTAAACACCAGTCCAGCACACTCATATCAGTCTCTTCAATCCACTTGTCTTCACCAGACTGTGCAGGATTTCAACAACCTAGAGGAAAAAGGCTAGCTGCCTCAAGAAGACGTATGTTCCTCAATTCAATCAACCGCTTTCTAAGCACATCAACTGCAAGAGCCCCATGTCCCACTTGAACCTTTGCCCACTACATCTGGAGTCTTCATCCATCCCCCTCCAGTAAACTATGTGGTATCCCTTTGACCTCTTGTGAGCTTTTCATGCAGCCTTGTCAGGGTCCAGCTTCCTTCCCCTCGGTCTTTCCTATAACTTCCACTGTTTGTCTTCTTCATCCATCTCCTTGCCCCTCTGTCAACCATTGTGAATCCTTTCCTTTCCTCCCCGTTTCTTGCACAGCCTTCCTTCCAGATTGCCCCCTTTGTCTCAGATCAGTCCACCGGACCCCACCCCCATTCAAAGGGCATCAGGGGGAAAGAGACCCCTGTGCCCATCCCCCCACCCCCATGCACAATACCGATCAAGTGATACAGGAGGATCCAGCAGCACAGTGCTGTCCATAAAGACCAGTTTAGCATGGTGATAGAAGATAGGAACCAGTCTGCCCTGGCAGAGTGGTGTTCAGTGCATCAGGAGCAGTGCAGCACTAAGGCAGTAAGGCTTTGTTGCACTCACCTCGAAGTATCTTGTGAACTGAGGATTGCCTTATGCACGCCACTCTTTAGTAATTGGGTTTTAGACCAATGTAATTTCAGGCTGGCATAATGTAAAATTGGAAGGCCTGACAGGATGACGGCAGGCAGCTGTTTTAATGGCCATTCACGAGATGCAAAGGATTGCAAAGAGAATTCATGCTACCAGCCAGTTGGGAGACCGACCCGCCAGTAATCGTCGTTGGGAGAATTGATTTTATGCTGGCTGGTTTCCGGGTTTTCGGGAACTCGGCCAGCTGCACTCGGTGACTCGCCGCGGGGGCCTCTTTCAATGGCCCCCGACCGGTGCCACGTTGATCATGCACGTGCGATTGGCGGCGATTCTTCGGGGACCGGAGAATTGCTGGAGCGGTGTCGGACCCGATCTCAGGTTTGATGCCCGTTCTCCGCCCCCACGCCGATCGCGATTTCGGCTTGGAGAATCTCTTTGTCGCTGGATGCAGAGGAGGTCTAATTCACCTCTTTGCCCGTGGTTGTGCTTTCAACAACTGTGGGGTTAGGTCGGGGTGTGTAACCCATAGGGGAGTGTTGTTTCCACGCCGACTGGCAGAGGAGTCCTGTCATGGTCCGTCTCTGATCATACTGTCCACCAAATGGATTCCTTATCCATATATGATTCTGAGTCTTCTATCTCATGCTGACCTGAGCCTGGTCCCAGATGAGTTGTGCTCCCTGGTTAATGGATGGTAGGTAAGGGGGTCAAAGGACTGATTGGCCTGGCGGGACCTTTGGTGCGAGCTTCCTGCCTTTGAGATGGTCCACATACTTGCGTACAGTCCGTTCTCTGGTTTTGACCATATAGGAGATTGGTCCTATCTTCTCCTCTATGGTCCTGGGTATCCACTGGGCACCATCCCCATAATTCCAACATATACTCTGTTCCCTAGTTTGAACCCTCTGTCCTGCTTCCAGTGGTCATGATACCTCTTCTGGAGGCCTTGCTTCTTCTCCATTTTCCCACCAAGATTGGGAAATGTCAAACTTAAACGGGTTCGGAGCCATTGGCTCATCTGTTGCTTTGCTGCCACTACCCCGGTTGTAATGTGTGACATAGTCGATAATTAAATTAAAATGTGCCAGTTTTGTTTCACCCGGCCCCGTAGTTTTCTTTGTATCCCTCTTAAAGGTTTGCACTGCCAGCTCAGCCAACCCATTTGAAGAAGGGTGATATGGGGCGGTTGCAATGTGCTTCACCCCATACGTCTGCGTAAAACATGAAATTCTTCACTTGTGAAAGGGATACTGTTATCGTTGACAAGCACCTCTCGAATACTGTGGATGCTGAATGATTGGCGTAGCTTCTCTATGGTGACTTGCAAAGTGTTGAAAGGCTTCGGTATACTTTCAGCCACTTTAAGTGGGCATCGATCAGCAGCAAAATTGTCCCAGAGTAGTCAGCATGCAAACGCATCCAAGGATACCCCAGCCTCCCATACATGGAGCGAGGCTGATCGTGAGAGCTTTTGATGTCCTTGGCATGCCTCACACTATTGCACCATCCTCTCAATATCGCCATCGGGCATTGGCCACCACATGTAGCTCTTGTCGAGTATCCTCATTTTGAAAACCACCAGATGTCCACTGTGCACGTCCTACAAAATGTTTTTTCGGCCTTTTCTCAGGAAGACCACACAGGCTCCCCACAGGAGGATGCCGTCCTCTACACAAAGATCCAGTTGCTTAGTTGCAATGGCTCGATGTTTCCCCTGTAAAGCTCCATGTAGGATAACATGGTGCAATTTTGCCAATGTAAGGTCCTTTTGAGTCCATGCACAAATTTGTGAGGCTGCGACAGGTAACGTGTCCATGAAATTTATTGCCAACACAACTTCATCCCCTACTGGCAGGGACGGGGGCATATAGGCAGCGGGATTCAGCTAAGAGCATCGGCATACACAATCTGTGCACCTGGGCGATACTCAAGAGCATATTCACACGCAGCCAACAACAATGCCCATTGCTGGATCCTGGCTGAAGCTATTGGCAGAATAATTTTATCTTTTTTGAAAAGGCCTAGAAGGGCTTGTGGTCCATGATTATTGCAAAATGGCATCCATAAATGTATTGGTGAAACATTTCAACTGCAAAGATCATGACCAGTCCTTCCTGTTAAATTTGAGCATAATTTGCTCTATGTCAGCCAGGGTTCTTGATGTGTAGGCTTTCGGTCATTCTGCCCTGATGCCATATGGGGAGGCGTCGCACATGAGGATCAATGGTTTTGACAGGTCATAATGGGTCAGTAGTCAGGAGGATAATAGCTGCCGATTAACTCTGGCAAATGCCTCTTCTTGTGGCGCCTTCCATGCCCATTTCTGGTCCCAACGGGACAACCGATCATGCCAGTCCCAATCCGGGCAAGCTTTTAAGGGTTGATTCTAAGAACCTAGCTGAAGGATCTCTGCCCATAAGTATCCAAGCTTGTATCCCACAGGGAGATCAATTGGGTCGTCCCTGTGGGTCTCAATTTTTTTTAAATTAAGAGGCAATTTAGTGTGGCCAATCCACTTACCCTGCACATCTTTGGGCTGTGGGGGTGAGACCCACGCAGACACGGGGAGAATGTGCAAACTCCACACGGACAGTGACCTGGGGCCGAGATCGGACCCTGGTCCTCAGCGTCATGAGGCAGCAGTTTCACCCCCACAGCCAAAAAGATGTGCCGTGTAGGTAGATTGGCCAAGCTAAATTGCCCCTTAATTGGAAAAAAAGAATTGGGTACTGTAATTTATTTTTAAAAACAGGATTTATTCAAGGATCCATATACAGGTGTCTCTCGGGAATCTGTGCCATCAAGATTGCCATGGCAGGGGTTCTGTAGAAGTGTGACGTACAGGTGACAAACGTCTTTGGGAACCTCAGATGGAATACGGCTGCCAGTGAACTCAACTCGAGGGCAAAATTGCATGAGGGGAAAGTGAGAGATCTGACATATCAGAGGCCAAATTAAAGAACTTTAGAACTGCATAGGTGCCACATCTCTGTAGGGAGTGATGTATGTACTTGCAGTTGTGTAAGATGTATCATACATTGTATTGACGATTTAAAGTGAAATTTACCTTCTAATTTGAAGTATCATTTGCCTATTAATTCATGTTTAATTTACATGGTTCTGATTTATGTTTAAGTAAAAGCTACAGAAAGTGGAATCTTGTTGGTAATTTCTTCATAGAATCATAGATTATCATAGAATTTACAGTGCAGAAGGAGGCCATTCGGCCCATCGAGTTTGCACCTGCTCTTGGAAAGAGCACCCTACCCAAGGTCAACACCTCCACCCTATCCCCATAATCCAGTAACCCCACCCTAAGGGCAATTTTGGACACTAAGGGCAATTTATCATGGTCAATCCACCTAACCTGCACATCTTTGGACTGTGGGAGGAAACCGGAGCACCCGGAGGAAACCCACGCACACACGGGGAGGATGTGCAGACACCGCACAGACAGTGACCCAAGCCGGAATCGAACCTGGGACCCTGGCGCTGTGAAGCAATTGTGCTATCCACAATGCAACCGTGCTACCCAATCATAGAATCCTTACAATGCAGAAGGAGGCCATTCGGCCCTTCGAGTCTGCAACAATCCTTCGAAAGAGCACCCTACCAAGGCACAATCCCCAAAACGGCACCTAACCTTTCGATACTGAGGAACAATTTAACATGGCCAATCCACCTTAACCTGCACAACTTTGGACTGTGAGAGGAAACCGAAGCACCCGGAGAAAACGCACGCAGACACGATGCGAACGTGCAAACGCCACACAGACAGCCACCCGAGATTGGAATTGAACCCAGATCCCTGCCGCTGTGAGGCATCAGTGCAAACCACTGTGCCACCATGTCATGTTCATTTGGGGGTCATTCAGTAAATTTGATTATTTTGGTTTATATTCCTCCATGGGGAATAACAACATAGTTACATCCCTCTCCAAAAGAGGCAGGCATATTAAAACAATTATTGTTATTAACAATTATTCACTGTAATTCGTTCTGAAAATGTGCTTATTTCAAATAGTAATATTTGATTCACTGGCTGCAAAATTGGACTTTGTGCAAAGACCACACCAGAGACAATAAACTGCTAAGGAAGATGAAAGACCCTGGGCGCGATTCTCCCAGCCCCGTGCCGGGCCGGAGAATCGCCGCAACCGCACCACGCCGCCCTGACGCCGGGGCGCGATTCTCCGAGGTGCGGAGAATCGGCACCATTTGTGCCGGCGCTTTTGGCACGGCACCGGTCGCGGGCCGCTGTACTAGGCCGGGCCACCGATTCTCCGGTCGGAAAAAGCAGAGTCCCGCCGGCGCCGTCCATACCTGGTTGCTGCCGGCGGGAACTCTGCGCAACGAGTCGGGGGGTGGCCTGTGGGAAGAGTGGGGGGGGGGGGGCTCTGTCCCCGTGGGGGGCCTCCGATGGGGTCTGGCCCGCGATCGGGGCCCACCGATAGGAGGGCTGTCCTCTTCCCCCTGGACATACTTTGTTGCGCGTCCGTCCCCAGAACCCATGTTGCGTCGGGGCCGGGGCGTTCCGTAAAGCCACCGTGCATGCGCGGGTTGGCGTGTCGCCACTGCACATGCGTGGGGTGGTGCCGCCACCAGTGCGCGCCAGGAAGTGAGGCTGGAGAGGCGTGAAGCACGCCAGCTGGCCCCCTGTAGGGGCCAGATTCGCTAGTGCCCGAGCCCGTTTTGCGCCATCGTGAAACGCGACGGCGATCACGACGGCGCGGACACTCTGTCCCGCGATCGGAGAATCGCGCCCCCTAGGTGGGATCTTACAGCCCCGCCAGCCCCGAGACCCGAATTTCAGTGGCCTGTCAAAGTTTACATTCCGCCCGCGATGATTCCCAAGGTGAGCGGGAGTGGAAAATCTACCCTCCCTCTCCTGTGCCATTAACAAAGCACTTGAGAAGTACCTAAAATTCAACTGCTGGAGATGGAAAATTAATTCTAGGGTGGGATTCTCCAGCCTCGTGTTTGTCCGCGGCAGGGGCAGCATGCAGTTCACTGGTGATGGGATTCTACTCCTGCCTCTGTCAATGGGAGTTCCCATTGAAGCCACCCCACACCGCCGGGAAACCCGCGGGTGGGGGGGTGTTGCCGGCAGGACCAAAGGATCCTGCCACCAGCAAACTGCTGGAGAATTCTAACCCTAATCACTGGGCCATGAGACAATTGCTACGGTAACTTTGCAGACATGAACTAATCAAGATACCTTTTAGAATACAAGAACAACAACCTTCTTTGGATTCTCCCCTCCAATAGTGTCGAAGAAAGTAAGTCATATGGCCAGCAAATCCCTTTTATGTGTTTAAAATATTCATATAAATATAAATTTTGCAGAGTGTTGATTTTGATGAACTGAACAGCTGAAGCTGTTGAACCTTTGTCTCTCTCCACTTTCCTGGCAAGCTTTGAGGCCTGTTTAAATGACCACGACCAACCAGATACACATTTACTGCTACCAGAGACCCTTTAAAACAAAAATTCTGCTCAACACCACTGTATCCAGAGGAACAACCAAATTAACCAGCTGCAACTCCAAATTGAAACATTGGGACCACTGAAAGAGCATCTGAATAGCAGACTCACCAAGCCATCGACCATGTATTCCTACTGCGCTTTGATCTACCCATCCTTCCTTGCTCTGTAATTTGTATCTGTGTGTGTGTAAGTGGGCCCATCAAATGCGTGTATGAAAGTTGGTGTGTATTTTATTACTTTACCCAGATTTATGTAAGTACAATAAAACTAACTCTATTCTTTACTAAACTTAAGAAAACCTGTTTGATTGTTTTTTTTATGAGCACAGTGTGTAAACAGTTAAACACAGAATTGGTAAATACACCCTTTTAAACTAAAAAAAACAGTTCGAATCAAATGAGGAGTGGGGAAAGAAAGGAACCATTTTATCTCTCCTCACCCACTTGTCACAAATTCATATTAATTCCATTCCAAATCTATTGTATAAAAACTATTAATGTTGGAATCCTTTAATATGAAGAAAATGAGAAAAGCTCACAAAAGGACTGACTAATTTAATGGAAATCATAACTTTAGCTCCCTCTGATTTTGAAATGTTGGAAAGTACAGTATAGATAAAAAGGGGGAGGTATACAGTAAAATGTTAAAATACAGAGTGGCACAGCGGTGCAGTGGTTAGCACTACTGCCTCACGGCGCTGAGGACCTGGGTTCGATCCCGGCCCTGAGTCACTGTCCGTGTGGAGTTTGCATATTCTCCCCATGTCTGTGTGGGTCTCACCCCCATAACTAAAAAGGTGTGCAGGGTAGATGAATTGGCCATGCTAAATTGTCCCTTAATTGGAAAAAAATATGTTAAAATACTTATTCAGCAAACTTCATTTATTTCCTACATATTTGAAAAGTAAAGAAAGCTCTTATTTGCAATTTTTTATTTCCTATTGCACTTTTACTACATGGTTGCAGTGTTCAAAATATTCAATTCCAATGTTAGTTGTTTGCTCCAATGTTTGTTTACAGAAACATACAAGCATTACACACAAGTTACACACATTGAAGTTATAAAAGTTTGTTGAATACTGTTCAATCTGAACATATAGGATGACATTTTTAGAATTGAACAATTTAGTCTCTCAAACTCTCTGCAAAACTTAATGCTGGCAATGTTGGTTGCTAAATTCCAAATAATGGCAAAATATATTAGCCAAGATTTTGTTCAGCTAATGCCTTGATATCAAGAGAATGGCCTATTAATATTTTGAATGCAGTTTCACCTCAGTTAAGGTAAACACTTTAATTTTTTTCACACTTATCTGATGAACTGTGGCCATTTTCTTTAATTAACCTTTTCACTTTTGACCACCCTTATTCCTCCTCCCTCAGACACCATGCCCTGGGAGGGCTTTGGTGACCATGGATTGGTCCATGACAATGCTTGGCAAAGTATTGCAGTCGCTTGCAGTTGCTTTCTGCAGCATGGCTGACCAGAAAACTCTCCCTCTCTTACTGTCTATCGTCAGGCATATTGGAAGGACTTACGGACTGACAATCAAACAGGCCACATTATGAATGCACCTTCTGTGGTCATCAAGTCCTGAAGTAGGTCTTGAACCTGGAGCTTCTGGCCCAGAGGTAGGGATATTACCACTGCGTCACAGCCTCTGCATAAAAGCCTTATTGCTTAAATTAAAAAAAATAGAACTCAATTCCTTTTATACCTAGAATTGTGAAAGAAATAGATAGAATATTCGACTTGTGGATTAGGAAAAAACAAAGAAGACATGAAGAGTAATTGAGTTGCCATTTATTCAAAGGGAAGAAACAAGGAAGGTGCAGATGAACATGAAGGTAGCAAAAAGTAATTGTTTACTCTTGGTCTTTCTCTTCTCCGTGGGTGATGATATGTACCAGATTCTTGTAGTCCAGGTTACCAGTCACATCTGGAGGGAAAGCTGTAAACATCTGATCAACCTGAAAAGTTATTTCACACATGAAGTGTTAATTGAATGAGGAGACCTAAAATACAAGGCTGTTTAACAGTTTCTAACAGATATTTTACCACATTGAAGTGTGACAATATCCCTTTCTATGTTTCCCTTTTGCTGTTATATCTGAATTAGCTCAGTCACAAATCTCTTTGGAAGTGGCATGAGAGAACAAGAATGAGCGGTAATCTCAAGCACCTCCAGACATCTGCCTCAGTGTTATTCCTGATACAGGCAGGGGTCCGGCAATATGAACTAATTGAGGGAAGAGAGTATTTAGCATGGATCAATATGCGCACATGGTAATATACACACCTCATTGGCTGCAGGAGAGAAACTCAGTAAAGGTACCTTATTGAAAATAACAAGCTGGTTTTATTAAATGTGCAACCCTCTCCCAACTTGATGTGTGGCCTCTGAACCAGTAGTAAAAATGGCATAAGGGGCTGGTTTAGCACAGGGCTAAATAGCTGGCTTTTAAAGCAGACCAAGGCAGGCCAGCAGGGCGGGTTCAATTCCCGTACCAGCCTCCCCGAACAGGCGCCGGAATGTGGCGACTAGGGGCTTTTCACAGTAACTTCATTTGAAGCCTACTTGTGACAATAAGCAATTTTCATTTCATTTCATTTTTCATCCCAGTAGCTGACCAGTTGATAAAATGTTTTGTCCACAACTGGTTATCTTTGGTCATTAGCAAATTTAAATGATTGATCTATGGAGCAGCAAAAGCTTGGATTTTATAGAGATCTGCAGATTTGCTCTTCAGGTTTGAATATCACACAAGAATGACAAAGGATGATCATCAAGTAAGAAAAGTCATAGGGCGGCATGGTGGTGCAGTGGTTAGCACTGCTGCCTCATGGCGCCAAAGACCCAGATTCAATCCTCGCCCCGGGTCACCATCCATGTGGAGTTTGCACATTCTCCCCATCGCTGCGTGGATCTCACCCTCACAACCCAAAAAGATGTGCAGGGTAGGTGAATTGGCCACACTAAATTGCCCCTTAATTGTAAAAAAAAAGAATTAGGCCCTCTAAATTACAAAGTAAGAAAAGTCACATTCTAATAAAGGTCCACGACCTGAAAATAGAAGTTAAAAACTAAATAGAGCCATCTCAACATGGCTAATTTCCAGTGACTTGTTTACCTTAGTTGCTTCTTTTTGTTTCTTATGTATAAGTCTACAAGTTTTCTTTTTAAAATAATCCATTGTTTTCATCAACCTACCTCTTCCTTGGTAAATCTTTCAGCCTGGGTCGTCAACACTTCCTCTATACTACAATAATAAGAAAAAAAGATTAAATTTAAATAAATGTAAACATTTTGGGATTGTTATTTTTTTTGTATTAGGCGCAAGCCATAAATTAGCTGGTATATACTTACTAATCCTTTCTTAAAAAACCCTTCCCTTCAGGATCAAATATTTTGAATGCATTTAAGATTGACTCTTCTGGATCTGTACCTGTGAAGTTGTATAAAAGGATAATATTTTTATTTAGATATTGCAATTGGTTTGCAACATTCAATGAACTGCAGTTAAAATATTCCCATTTTGAAAGTTATTTGGCTATTTTCTGCATCATCCCTTGATTGAGAGTACAGATAGGTTCTCCAAGCCTATCAAGATAGTACACTACCCTGAGGAATTCCTGCAGCAATGTCCTGGGGCCAAGATGATTGGCCTCCAATAGCCACAATCATGTTTTGTGTGCCTTATTTAACTCCAACAGGTGGAATGTTTTCCATCTTATTCCCTTGATTTAAATTTTGCCAGGATGCTACATTCAGTCGAATGCTGCCTTGATGGCAAAGGCAGACACGCTCATCTCACTTTACTTGGCTATGTTTGAAGAAAGGCTGGAATGAGATCTGGAGTTGACTGGCCTTGGAGCATCAGTTATTGATGAATAAGTGTCATTTAATAGTGATGTCAACAAGCTGTTTCATCAATTTGCTGATGATTGAGAGTAGGCTGATGAAGTGGTAATTGGCCAGACTAGATTTGTCCTGCTTTTGTGGACAAGACACACCTGGGCATTTTTCCACATTGTCAGGTAGATGCCAGTGTAGTAGTTCTACTGGAACAACTTGGCTAGAGCCCTGCTAGTTCTGCAGCACAAGTCTTCAATGAATCTGAAACGAAAGAGAAAATGCTGGAAAATCTCAGCAAGTCTGGCAGCATCTGTAGGGAGAGAAAAGAGCTAACGTTTCGAGTCCGATGACTCTTTGTCAAAGCTAACAGACAGAGAACGTGGGAAATATTTATACTGTGGAACGAGAATGAAAGATGAGTCATAGCCACAGAAACCCAGGGAAACCGGGTGCTAATGGCCACAGAAACCGAGGGGAAAGAATGCTAATGGCAGTCCCCAGAGAGGACAAAAGATGTGAAAGGGCAAACAGCAGGGAAACTAACATCAGAGGATGAACTGTAGATGTGGGGGAAGGGGAAGGGGGAAGCAAAGGGGAGAAAGGTGAAGGAAAGGTGGATAAGATTGGGGGGGGGGGGGGGGGGAATTAAATGTATATTAAGAAAGAAAGAAATGGTAAAAGACAGTTAAAATCAAGTGAAAACAAATGGGTCGAGGTGGGGTGGAGCTGATCATCTGAAGTTGTTGAATTCGATGTTGAGACCGGAAGGCTGTAGCGTGCCTAACCAGAAGATGAGATGTTGTTCCTCCAGTTTGCGTTGAGCTTCACTGGAACATTGCAGCAGGCCAAGGACAGACATCTGGGCATGGGAGCAGGGTCTTTTGTTAAAATGGCAAGCAACAGGAAGGTCAGGATCCTTAATGCGCACAGACCGAAGAAGCTCAGCAAAGCGATCACCCAGTCTGCGTTTGGTCTCTCCGATATAGAGGAGACCACATTGGGATGAACCTACAGTTCATCCTCTGATGTTAGTTTCTCTGCTGTTTGGCCTTTCACATCTTTTGTCCTCTCTGGGGACTGCCATTAGCACTCTTTCCCCTTGGTTTCTGTGGCCATTAGCACCCGGTTTCCCTGGGTTTCTGTGGCTATGACTCATCTTTCATTCTCACTCCACAGTATAAATATTTCCCACGTTCTCTGTCTGTTAGCTTTGACAAAGAGTCATCGGACTCGAAACATTAGCTCTTTTCTCTCCCTCCAGATGCTGCCAGACTTGCTGAGATTTTCCGGCATTTTCTCTTTCGTTTCAGATTCCAGCATCCGCAGTAATTTGCTTTTCTTCAATGAATCTAATGAACTGTGAAGACTGACTTCTTAGTGGGGTCCTGAGGGGGTGACAGAAATAGATCATTAACTCAGCATTTAATGAAGATTGTTGCAAATGCTTCAATCTTGTCTTTTGTCCTGATATGCTGCACTCTGACATCATTAAGAATTGGGGTGTCCATGAAGCCTTTTCCTTCTTAGTTATTGAATTGCTCACAAATTTGACTGGATATGACAGCACTGCAGAGATTTGATCTGATCTTTATATGATCACTAATTCTGTCTGCAGCATGGACCTTCTACAACATACAGTAACTCTAGGTTGACACGTCGGGCGGGATTCTCTGACCCCCCCCACCGGGTGGGAGAATTGCCAGGGGGTCGGCGTGAATCCCGCCCCCGCCGTCCTCCCAATTCTCCCGCCCCCTAAAAACCAGCCCGGCGTGAGTCGCGCCGCCCGCCTCAAATGGCGCGACTCAATGGGCGCCGGGGCTGCCCAAATTCTCCAGCCCGCGATGGGCCGAAATCCTGCCCGCCTGTAGCTGGTCCCGCCAGCGTAAATAAGAGTAGGTCCCTTACCAGCGGGACATGGCGGCGCAGGCAGGCTCCGGGGTTCCTATGGGGTCGCGGAGGGATCTTGTCCCGGCAGGTGCTCCCACGGTGGCCTGACCCGCAGTCGGGCCCACTGATCCGCGGGCGGGCCATGCCATGGGGGCACTCTATTCCTTCCGCATCGGCCGTTGTGGACCTCCGCGATGGCCGATACGGAAGTGAATCCCTGTGCGCATGCACGGGGGTGACGCCAGCACGCAGTGGTGCTCCCGCGCATGTGCCGACTCGCGCCTGCCGGCGGAGGCCCTTCGGCGCCTGTTGGCATGGCGCCAGACCCCTATCCCGCCGGCCGCCGGGGCGCCAACCACTCCAGGGCGGGCCTAGCCCCTGAAGGTGTGGAGGATTCCGTACCTTTGGGGCGGCCCGACGCCGGAGTGGTTCACGCCACTCCGCCCTGCCGGGACCACCCGTCCTGCCAGGTAAGGGAGAATCCCGCCCCTCATTTTTAGGGGTGTGTGATGCTGCTCCTGATGTTTTTCTGTACTTCTTATTGAGCCAGAGTTGATCCCCTGGCATGATGATAATGGCACCATGAGGGATCTGTTGTGCCATGAAGTTATAGGTTGTGCTGAATACAATTCTGTGCCACATGGATGCTGAATTTTAAGCTGCCAGATCGGAAATGACGTCAGCTGCACTATGGGTCAAAGGAATGAGAGTTCTGGAATATTGTCGCATTGGAGTTCAGTTAAAGAGATCGGGAGGGGCAAGGCCATGGAGAGATTTAGATAGGGGTGAGACTTTTAAATTTGAGACATTTGGAGACTGCAAACCCAATAGGTCAGAGATGATAGGGATGATTTGGCAAGTAGGAATTTGCTAATATATCACAGTAATTCTACCCTATTGTCCTAATAAAATATTCTGTGTAAAATATTCTGAACTTATTTTTGTTATACAGTACTGTGGTGGTATGTATTAGGGGTAGTACGGTACCTGTGAAGCCGAGAGGCTATTGGCAGACAGGCACCGGGTCCTGGTTAGATCTGCCGCCTGCTGGCTCCGCCCAGAAAGGCGGAGTATAAGAGCCCAGGTTCTCCCAGCAGCCGCATTCTGTAACTGAACTGCTGGGGAACAAGTCTTGCTTAATAAAGCCTCGATTGACTTCATCACTTATCGACTTGAGTGAGTAATTGTTGCGCTACAATTTATTAAGCAGACTTAAAAAGACTATGGAGCTCCGGATCGCCCCGGAGTGTCTGCGAATCAGCAAACTCGGCGGCCGTGTTTAAACACTGGCTAGCATGCTTCGAAGGTTACCTTCGAACGGCCCCCGGCCGGACCACGGAAGATCAGAAAATGCAGGTCCTGCATTCCAGGGTGAGCCCGGAGATCTACACGCTCATCGAAGACGCGGAGGATTTCCCGACGGCGCTCACCATGCTGAAAGGAGTCTACATTCGGCCCATGAACCAGGTCTACCCACGCCACCAACTCGCGACGAGACGGCAAATCCCCGGAGAATCGCTAGACGAGTTCTACAGCGCACTGTTGATATTGGGAAGGAACTGCAACTGCCCGTCGGTGAGCGCAAACGAGCATACGGTGCTCCTAATCAGGGATGTTTTTGTGGCAGGTATGACTTCTTCTCAAATTCGCCAAAGACTGTTAGAGAGACTCATTAGGACTCACAGAGGCACGGGCCCTTGCGGCCTCCCTCGACGTGGCCTCACAAAATGCCCGCGCCTACGGCCCCGACCGCACGGCAGCCCCTTGGGCTCCATGGACCCCTGTTGCGACCGACTCCCCGGCACCCCCCCCCCCCCCCCCCCGCAAGCCTGCGCGGCTAGAGCATCAGACCATCCCGGTGGGCCCGGCTGCTATTTTTGCGGGCATGCGAAACACCCCCGGCAGCACTGCCCGGCCCGCTCAGCTATTTGTAAGAGCTGCGGCAAAAAGGGGCATTACTCAGCAGTGTGCCAGTCCCGGGGGGTCGCCACAATCTCCGGGGGAGAACAGGTACAGCAGACTCAACCCCCCCCAACGATCCATGTGCGGCCCGCGGGCGCCGCCATTTTGGGTCCCGGACACCACGCAGGGAGGATGGGCGCCGCCATCTTGTGACCCCCCGGCCACGTGCGATCCATGGGGGTGGCCATTTTGTCCACCCCTGACTGTGTGCGATCCATGGACGCCGCCATCGTGGCTGATAGCCAAGGACCCCAGCATTGACGGCTCCACGGGGCCTGAAGAAAACACCGTGATGCAACAACCACGACTGGCTTCGGTGACCCTGGACCAATCGCGGCCCCGGACGCTCCAAATGGCAACAACAACGGTGCTGGTCAACGGGTACGAGACGCCATGCCTGATCGACTCTGGGAGCACGGAAAGTTTTATCCACCCGGATACGGTAAGACGCTGTTTTCTTTCCATTCGTCCGAGCACCCAAAAGATTTTCCTGGCAGCGGGATCCCATTCCGTAGAGATCAAAGGGTTCTGCATCACAATCCTAATGGTGCAAGGGAGGGAGTTTAAGAATTATAGGCTTTATGTCCTTCCCCAACTCTGCGCTCCCACTCTCTTAGGGTTAGACTTCCAATATAACCTCCCGAGCCTAACGTTCCAATTCGGCGGCCCAATACCCCCACTTACTATCTGCAGCCTCGCGACCCTCAAGGTTGAACCGCCTTCCTTGTTTGCGAACCTCACCCCGGATTGCAAACCTGTCGCCACTAGGAGGAGACGATACAGCGCCCAGGATCGGACGTTTATCCGGTCTGAAGTCCAGCGGCTGCTGAAGGAAGGCATAATCCAGGCCAGCAATAGTCCCTGGAGAGCCCAGGTGGTAGTTGTGAAGACCGGGGAGAAGCAGAGGATGGTCGTAGACTACAGTCAGACCATCAATAAGTACACGCAGCTCGATGCGTACCCTCTTCCCCGCATATCCGACATGGTCAATCGGATTGCACAGTACAAAGTCTTTTCCACCGTGAACCTCAAGTCCGCATACCACCAGCTCCCCATCCGCCCGAGTGACCGCAAGTGCACGGCCTTCGAGGCAGACGGGCGGCTCTACCATTTTTTAAGGGTCCCATTTGGCGTCACGAACGGAGTCTCGGTCTTCCAACGGGGGATGGACCGAATGGTTGACCAGCACGGCTTGCGGGCCACGTTCCCATACCTCGACAATGTAACCATCTGCGGCCATGAACAGCAGGACCACGACGCCAACCTCCGTAAATTCCTCCAGAACGCTAACGCCCTGAACCTCACCTATAATGAGGAAAAATGCGTTTTTAGCACCAACCGTCTGGCCATACTGGGATACGTAGTGCGTAATGGAGTGATAGGCCCCGACCCCGAACGCATGCGCCCCCTTATGGAATTTCCCCTCCCTCACTGCTCCAAAGCCCTGAAACGCTGCCTGGGCTTCTTCTCGTACTACGCCCAGTGGGTTCCCCAGTACGCAGACAGAGGCCCGCCAGGCCTTCAGCCGCATCAAAGCGGATATCGCAAAGGCCACGATGCACGCAATCGACGAGTCCCTCCCCTTCTAAGTCGAGAGCGACGCATCCGACGTAGCTCTGGCGGCCATTCTCAACCAAGCGGGCAGACCCGTGGTCTTTTTCTCCTGGACCCTCCACACCTCAGAAATCCGCCACTCCTCAGTGGAAAAGGAAGCCCAAGCCATAGTGGAAGCTGTGCGACATTGGAGGCATTACCTGGCCGGCAGGAGATTCACTCTCCTCACTGCCACCCGGGGGTCACTCGATTCTACCATTTTGTGAAGTCCCGCACCCTACTCTGTTGAGGAGGTCCGTACAGCCACCAGGAACTGCCAAATCTGCGGAGAGTGCAAACCGCACTTTTTCAGGCCAGATAGAGCGCACCTGATAAAGGCTTCCGGTCCCTTTGAACGCCTCAGTTTGGATTTCAAAGGCCCCCTCCCATCCACCGACCGCAACGCATACTTCCTAAACGTGGTGGACGAGTACTCCCGTTTCCCCTTCACCATCCCCTGCCCCAACATGACAGCGACCACAGTCATTAAAGCCCTCGGCACCATGTTTACACTGTTCGGTTTCCCTGCGTACATCCATAGCGACAGGGGGTCCTCCTTCATGAGCGACAAACTGCGTCAGTTCCTGCTCAGCAAGGGCATTGCCTCGAGCAGGACGACCAGTTACAACCCCCGGGGGAACGGTCAGGTAGAGAGGGAGAATGGTACGGTCTGGAAGACCGTCCTACTGGCCCTACAGTCCAGAAATCTCCCAGTTTCCCATTGGCAGGAAGTCCTCCCGGATGCCCTCCACTCCATCCGGTCGCTGCTGTGTACCACCACTAATCAAATGCCTCACGAGCGCCTCCTTGTCTTCCCTAGGAAGTCCTCCTCCGGAACGTCACTGCCGACCTGGCTGGCAGCCCTAGGACCCATCTTGCTCCGAAAGCCTGTGCGGGGCACAAATCGGACCCGTTGGTCGAGAGGGTTCACCTTCTCCACGCAAACCCTCAGTACGCCAACGTGGCGGACCCCGACGGCCGACAGGACACGGTCTCCCTGCGGGACCTGGCGCCCGCCGGAAACACACACACACCCCCAACACCAATCACCCCCTCCCTCCCACCGGCACACCCCACGACCGCTCCCTTCCCGGGTGGATCGGTCCTCCTCCCGTGCCCGCCCAGGAGTAAAGAAACAGGGATGAACAGCGCAACGCTCCCAGAGACGACAGTGCCCGAGCCAGCACCTGCACCACCACCGGGGCTGAGGCGATCGACGAGGACGACCAGGGCACCCGCTCGACTCGTGGAATCCACGTGACAAAAATCTGTAAATAATTCTGACAAAACCTGTACATAATTAACTGTTGGGCTAAATGCATAGCCACTGTACGAAATTAGTTCCAGGACCAGCCTTGTAAACCCCTACCACCATGCGACCCACCACCCCGCCGGGTTCTTTTTTAACAAGGGGTGAATGTGGTGGTATGTATTAGGGGTAGTACGGTACCTGTGAAGCCGAGAGGCTATTGGCAAACAGGCACCGGGTCCTGGTTGGATCTGCCGCCTGCTGGCTCCGCCCAGAAAGGCGGAGTATAAGAGCCCGGGTTCTCCCAGCAGCCGCATTCTGTAACTGAGCTGCTGGGGAACAAGTCTTGCTTAATAAAGCCTCGATTGACTTCATCACTTCTCGACTTGAGTGAGTAATTGTTGCGCTACAAGTACATGAAAAACTGTCATTCTCCATTCTCATTTCTTGCCAGGCAGCATATGTTTTGTGCAACCATCTTTTTCCATTTAAATAGGAATGAAGGAAGAAACAATGTGAGATCACTTAATCTTGAAAGAAACCTAAAGAAATCTTAATCCAAGTTCATCATTTATTTTGTGAATTAATTGTTCTAGTTCTCAGAATCTACCAGGACCACAAAACATTTTGTTGCAAATTAGCAGCCATGTTGACATGCCAACTAAGTTCTTCCCTTCTGTAATTACAGTGATTTTAATAGTCTGTGGCTTTCTTTTGTAAACGACTCATTAATATCACTTATTTCACTTACCCTTAAGCTTTTCACCAAACATGGTAAGAAAAACTGTAAAGTTAATTGGTCCTGCAGACTCTTTAATCATTTCATCCAGTTCTTCATTTTTTACATTCAGGCGACCTGTTAAATAGATTACTAACCATTAATAAAAGTCTCTTGACCTTAGCAGTGAAAATCAGTTTGTAATAGTGAAACTAACCCAGAGCGGCAAATGTGTCCCTAAGGTCCGACTTATCAATGAATCCATCCCTGTTCTGATCCATTATTGTGAAAGCCTAGCATCAAGGCAAAATCAATAGAGTATTAAAAATTGGTATCTTTGGTTATAACTTATCTTTCAGATTCAGCAGCGACTCATTTTTAATATAGTGTATCAGTGCCCTACACCATACATCATTCCTGTCCGACAGAGCAAGTAGACAAAGTGCTCCTTGTTTTAGCCTATGTCAGTATTCATCATTAATTCATTGTTGAAGGCCATAGCCTCCAAACAGTATCTTCTTCATGGGCCACTCAGAAAGACCATAACATTCTGCATTATGGTGTGATTAGACACAGGTCTACACGTGCAACTTCCCTCATTTCAAAGGATGGGAATAAACACTCAATGAAAAATGGTGACGGGTACAGATGAACAGAGAGAGAGAGGTCTTTGGTTTCAAATGTATAATTCCCTGAAAGTGTGAGCACTGGGAGATGCAGCCAGGGCAGCACGGTGGCACAGTGGTTAGCACTGCTGCCTCAAAGTGCCAGAGGCCCAGGTCCGATTCCGACCTTGGGTGACTATGTAAAGTTTGCACATTCTTCCTGTGTGTGCGTGAGATTCCTTTGTGTGCTCCGGTTTCCTCCCACAGTCCAAATATGTGCACGTTAGGTGGATTGGCAATGCTAAATTGCCCCTGGGTGGGATTGCGGAGATAGGCTGGGGGATTAGGCCTGTGTAGAGTGGTGCTCTTTCAGAGGGTCGGTGCAGATTCAATGGGCCAAGTTACCTCTTTCTGCACTGTAGGGATTCTGTGATTCTATGATAAAGAAAGGCGAACAACGGGCGGGATTCTGTGATCCTGAGGCTAAGTGTTGATGCCGTCAGAAACGCCATTGCGTTTCCCGACGCTGTCAACACGGCCTCAGGATCAGCACGGCACTGGAGCGGTTCACGCCGCTCCAGCTGCTGATTCCGGCGTCAACTGGGCACCGCGGGATCTGCGCATGCCCAGTGGCTTCCTTCAACGCGCCGGCCCCGACGCAACATGGCGCGGGACTACAGGGGCCGCCGCGGAAGAAAGGAGGCCCCCAGCCAGAGAGGCCGGCCCGCCAATCAGTGGGCCCCCATCGCGGGCCAGGCCACATCGGAGGCCCCCCCAGGGTCGGAAACCCCCCCCACAGGCTGCCCCCGACCCTTCCACGCCGGGTTCCCCCCCGGCTGAGAGCAGGTGTGGACGGCGCCGGCGGGACTCAGCGTTTTTACGAGAATCGGCGGGCCAGCCGCGTAGAGCTGCCCCCGACCACGCCGGTGCCAATGGCGTCGATTGTCCGCCCTGCGGAGAATCGCGTGTTGGGGTGGCGTGGTGCGATTCGCGCCGGTCACGGGGATTCTCCGGCCCAGCCCCGGGCTGAGAGAATCCCGCCCAACGTTTTGGGTTATGTAAATAGCATAGACTACAAAGCTAAAGAAGTAAATAATATATTGATGCAAATATACAATGATAAGTTTATAAAAGCAACATAAAATTGACAACATTCACTGGCAACATAGGAGTTATTTTCCTACATCAGTAATTAATCTTTAATTTTTACAAGGCTAAAGGAGTGAGAATCGTGTGGAGATAAGTATTATTTCAGGGGCCAATTGTTAGTTTTTCCTTTCCACAAAATTCACATGAAGCTGTGTGAGAAGTAGGAAGGTATAAAGAAGATTTATTTTGTTTGTTACTAATCGCTGGCTTTGAAAGCAGACCAAGGCAGGCCAGCAGCACGGTTCAATTCCCTTAACAGCTTCCCCGAACAGGCGCCGGAATGTGGTGACTAGGGGCTTTTCACAGTAACTTAATTGAAGCCTACTTGTGACAATAAGCGATTTTCATTTCATTTCATTTCACTTATAATGAAATGGTGTGCATCTGTACAGGGCCATTTCTCTTCAAATAGTCAACAGAATAAATACTCGCCACTGCCTCAAATTGGTATTACTAGTCTCCCATTCTCAAGTTTGTTCTGTTTTCTGAAGTTTACTTAGAACAATATTTGTGACCAAATATTGGCGTCTACACGAAGTAAAGCACAGAAGAAGTGGTTTAAAAAAGAGTGAGTTGTAATTTATGTCAGGGCCTTCAATTAAGTGAAATGGCATCAGTCTCCCCAAAAAGCCTTGGTCTGTGTGGAAATGAAGATCTTCCTTTTCGGCCCACATAATTATTTTGCAGCAGCAAAGTATTGCAGATGTTGATTGGATCAAGGTCACAAGAAACTAATTAATTAAATTCTGCCTTTATGGCTGCATTGACTACCTGTATTGTGCAAGATTGAAAGGGTTAACTACAAAGGTCATTAGTTCATGCTTACAAGTCTGTCTTGGAGCTTCAGCAGAATAAGTCATGAGTGGTACTGATGGTTACAGGTGCAGACCTGTCGGTACTGACAGCTGTCCCATAGTGCTCTCCCACAGTGATCAAATGCACATGGATTACCCTGCACAATGACCTCTGTGTAATAGTGTTTCACTTGTGAAATTACCTAATTACACAGTTTTTTGCTAAATTCATATTTATCTGTGATTGAGCAAGGAGCTTGAAAGTCCTATTTGCAATCAGAATGAGAATGCTAATAAATTTAGATTATATTCCTTTGTCCGCTATTCTAACTTGAGGAGCTGAGCTATTTAAAATAAAGCTCCCTTAAGTTTAAAATCATGCACTAAGGAATAATATACAAGCATGTTAAGCCTCTTTCCACTAATATTGCCAACAGCAATTTGTGACCTCCAATTCATTCATAGTGATAAACAATGGTTACCAGGTTGTTTCAATGGTTGTACGAATTAAACTGTATGAAATGTGATGTATTATTGTAGATCTTTCTCCTACAGCATCACTGTTTCCCCCCAATGCTGACTCACATAGGAATGTTTCCATTGATGGTGCAAGTTCTTTTGCACTTCAACCAAGTGACAATTCTTCTTTTCAGTCAACAACAACTTTTATTTATATAGTGTATTTAAAACATCCAAAAGTCCTTCATGGGAATTTTATCAAGAGACGTGGGACACTTGAGTCAAATTAGAGATACTGAGACAGGTAGCAAAAAGCTCAGTGAAAGAGGTAGGTTTTTAAGAATATCTTGAAGAAGGTTACAAAGATAGAGAGTGCAGGAGTTTAGGGAGAGAATTTCATCGCTTAGGATGCCGGCAGCTGTCAATTGTGGGACAAAGGGAGTCTGAATTGGAGGAGAACAGAGGATCTTGCAGGACTGTAGGGCTGACGAAAGCTACAGAGATGGAAGGGGGTGAAGCTATGGAGGGATTTGAAAACAATGATAATTTTATAATTGAGGCATTGGCGGAACCAGTGCCAATATATAGATGAGTGAAAACAGAGGTGGTTGGTGAACTTGACTTGATGTGAGTTAGGATGTGGGTAGCAGAGCTTTCAATTAGCTCAAGTTTCTGGAGGTTGGAAGGTGGTCAGCCGGTTAGGAGAGCTTCAATATAACAATGAGCTGAGAAGAGCGGAGAGAGGCAATGTTATAAAGGTGAAAGTCGACCACAGGTTATGATCATGGGTACAATAGCCCCCTCTTATGCTTCTAGGACATTCAAACTTGTGCTTTTCTGTATGAATTGCTGTAAAATGGTTAAAAGAATACTCTTAACACTGGACTTCATGGCCCATTTATACCATCTTTACTGTTTCCCAGTTAGTATCACCTAAATTAGTTATAATCAGTGATCAAATTTAAGACTTTAGTAGTATTTCAAACTGCTTGCTTTACTTCCAATACAAGGGGCACATTCTCTACCTTTCCGAGAATAGAGAAATCCTGAAGCAATATCCAAGCAAAAAGCAAAATACTGCAGATGCAGGAAATCTGAAATGAACACAGAAAACAGCTAGGCTGAATCTGTGGAGAAAAGGTAGGGTTAACATTTCAGGTTCATGTGATATCTTGCACACGCATATCAACCCCCCCCCCCCCCCCCCCCCGCCACACACACATACACACACAATTTTGTTTATTTAGACAACAAAATTACCTCCTTGAATTCCTGAATCTGTGGCTGATCGAACATAGAGAACACATTGGAGTTTGCTCCCTCTATTTTCTTCTTTGCCTTCTTGGGAGACTAAAAAAAATAAACACCTGATTAGCATTGGTCGATAAGGACAGATACGTCTTACAATATTGCATGAATAATACCTAGCTGGGAATAGTGAGCGATGGCAATCTTGCCACAAGAGTAAATCACACAAATATGGAAATATTGTGTATCAGAAACAAGCCAGTGACGAGTAAAGTAATCAAGCACAATAACACTAATGGTGTTATGTCCTACATCCTGCAGCATTATATTTATAGACAGTGGAAAATTTCACATCTCACAAGTGGACCAACAATCAAAAAACATGCTCAAAAGAACATTCAGCTCTTGCTTTTTCTGTTTTCCTCCACCTTATTTTTGTCAGATCTGCTGCAGTAGGGTCCAGAAAATTGCTTGGAGATGCACGCTACCACATTCCAGTCCCCGCCACGCCCTAAAAATAGCCTTAAGTCTTTTCCTTTGGAGACCATGGGCGAAATTCTCCCGAAACGGCGCGATGTCCGCCGACTGGCGCCCAAAACGGTGCCAATCAGACGGGCATTGCATCTTTGGGGGCCGAGCCCCAACATTGAGGGGTTAGGCCGACGCCGGAGGAGTTTCCACCCCGCCAGCTGGCGGAAACGGCCTTTGTTGCCCCGCCAGCTGGCGCGGAAATGACATCCCCGGGCGGCGCATGCTCTGGAGCGTCAGCGGCCGCTGACAGTTTCCCACGCATGCACAGTGGAGGGAGTCTCTTCCGCCTCCGCCATGGTGGAGACTGTGGCGGAGGCGGAAGGGAAAGAGTGCCCCCACGGCACAGGCCCGCCCGTGGATCGGTGGGCCCCGATCGCGGGCCAGGCCACCGTGGGGGCACCCCCCGGGGCCAGATCGCCCTGCACCCCCCACAGGACCCCGGAGCCCGCCCGCCGTTCAAAAGGTGGTTTAATCCACGCCGGCGGGACTTCGGCCAATCCTGGCCGGAGAATCGAGCAGGGGGGCCCGCCAACCGGCGCAGCCCGATTCCCGCCCCCGCCGAATATCCGGTACCGGAGACTTCGGCAACCGGCAGGGGCGGGATTCACGGCTGCCCCCGGCGATTCTCCAACCCGGCGGGGGGTCAGAGAATGACGCCCCATATTTGGAGTATTGGATTGGCTGGGGTTGGAAGTGGGTACGGAGGTAGATGTTTTAGCTTTCGGTGCTGATCTCCCGAAGGCGGATCCTGTTGGGGTGGAGGTCAGTCTCTCCACCCTGTACCCTGGCATAGTAGGGGGATCTGTTGGAGTTTTTACACTTGAGAAGGTGAAATTTGAGTTGAGGGGATGTATGGAAGGTTTCTACAATTCATGGGCTTTGTTTATTATTCACTTTCAAGAATTGGATGACATCGAACATTAGGGGCGGTAAGGGTGGGCGGGGGGGCAGGGTTTGAAGTGTGTATGTTGTTGGTGACTATGTATGGGTGGATAGTGAATTTCTGAATCCTTTTCTTTGATGTTTGTATTTAAAATGTTGAGTGTTGTTTGGGGGTTTGGGGGTTGGTGGGATAGAGGAATTGTTGGCCAGGGGATTGACATTGTATTTGTTACCGTTGATTGTTGGTGGGTGTAAATTTGGATTAAAATGTGAAAAAGGAGGAGAATAAAAATATATTTTTAAAAAGTCTCCTGTTCAGCTCATATGGAACTCATCACTTATAAGGATGGCGGAAGTGGGGGTGAAGCCACAGTGCTATCCACCTGTGCTACCGTGCTGCCCTTATGCCAGCACAAGCTAAAACTCTCATTTGGATTGCTGCCTCACTACACACTCCCAGCCTCAACATCTTAAGCTGAACGTCAGCGCACTGTTGCTTATTAAACATCATTTTTTGTGTGTGTTACTTTTGATTTTTTTTCGAGTTTTTATTGCCAGTCTGGTGACCAATAAAATTAGCACTAAGACCTAAAGAAAAAAATAAGTTGGCAGTTGTAGCCCTTTTTAAAAAAGCATTACCCAGTGAGGATTTCATACTATACAGGAACAAATACATACATTGCAATGATTGCTATAGGATAATCTTTTAAAGAGGTGCACCAGAAAGAGGTGCTTACAAAATAAATTTTACAGTTGTTTCACTGATCCAGCTGAATCAACAAGGAACATCGTATTTTGCAAACTGAGGAAAAAAGCCCCTGAAAAACTCATATCATCACCTGTTCCATTATGCTATAAACCATTAGCATTATCGAGTCATAATGAAGTGGTTTCCCCCATGCAAAGAAAAGCATGCACTTAAATAGTACCTTTCATGACCTGCAGATACCCCCAAAATCCATAACAGTCACTGTTGTAATGTAGTAAAGTGTGCACACTGAGGCTCCACAAACAGAAATTAGATAAATGACTAGATTTGTTTGGGTGATGGGTGAGGGATACCTGTTGGCTAGTACACCAAAATAACTCCTCTGGTCTTTGGATAATGCCGTAGGAGCTTTTATGTCCATCTGACTGGTTCAGATGGGACTTCAGTTGATGAGTCAGTTGTACAAGAGCAATGCAGCCTGGATAATGTGCTCAAGACTCCGCAATGAAGGCTTGAATCCACAACCTTCTTACTCAGAGATGAGTGTACCACCATTTGAACATGGATTATACCATCACACAGTTTCTCCTTACCCATCACATAGAAGAAAACCCAGTACTCAACCTAAGAATTTACATGTAGCAGAGTACAATAAACAGCAACCTCATTGTACTGTTCCAGAATTATACAGAGGCGGGTCTTTTTATTTTATGGTTCTCTCCACAAAATCGTACCGGATTTATTATATGTTAAAAGGACCTTATTAAATTTTATAAGAAATGGAAAACGGCATACGTTTTACAGTTTTGGATGCAGAACCCTGTAAACCTGTTGCAAATTCCCATAAAAACAGCATGGAATCTCACTCATGTTTTCCTCTCTTTATTTCCTGACAACTTATTGAGCTCATTTCATGAGAGTGTTGATTACTTGCGAGGTACAATTCTACAGGCATCAGGACTTTTGTCTTGATATGTGAGATTGGACAGCAAATGTCAGCAGCCAAGCCCAAGCTTAACCAGCAAGTATGACTTAGTAAACCAGGGCTGAATTTCTTCATGGCTTACCTCAGAATGCTACAGTCAATTGGAGGAGTGTTGCCATTGTCTTAGCTGAGAGCAACTAATTAAGTATAGACTGGGAATTAAACCTGGGTCTTGCCTGTTTGTGTGGTTCATTTTTTTCTAACTTAACTGCAGAGACAACAGGGAAATTTTAATGTTTTTACACTTTGCATAAAGAAATCTCTTCCAGTTTAAGCTACTGTTCCAAAACGTATATTTCACAATTTACCCTTTAAATCCTGCTTCTAGTTTTAAAAAATACTTTCAGCAAACAGCAGCTTGTTGGAATGCAACATAAAAATCCGCTAAAACTGTTACTTTGTTTAACACTTTGCTCATCTTTTCCCCCATGTTGGAGCAGACTACACAGTGGGCCTCCCATGTAATACAATATGGCATAAACACAGATGCTTACCATTGCTGTAGACCTTGAGTCGCTTTTAGGAGGAACACAATGCTCGAGACAATGTGCACTGCAATATATACACTTTGTAAAGTGTAAAAATAAATGTCTTCCTACTTTGGGCATTAATTAGTAGCCTGTTCCTCCAAACACCACCCCTACCAGGTTTGAAACTATTTGGTGTCAAGCTATGATCCCTGATACAATGTGTGCCTGTGTATGCACTCCTCAAGGTTAAAGAAATGTTATGCGTCAGAGCTGATTCTACTTTTAAGACTTTGACCTAAGCCCCCGGCTTACTCTTTGTCTTTTGCCATGAAGCTGGGCGACATGTGCACTTGCTAAATTAAAAGGGAACAATGCAAGAATGCAGAGCATTGGAATTTCTCAGAAGCTCCAAGATCTCAGGTCTGTTACCACATGCCATCATCAAAATGAACCTGTGTTTAAATGACAACGATCATGTTTACTGTCTCCCTGACAATGTCACTAAGGGAGAAATTTTAAAAGTTCATTTGCTTTTAGTCCATCATGAGATCTCACTGTAAATTGCGTTAGAGCAATACAAGAGAAATACTCTTCTGTTCGCTGTGCGTCAGTGATTAAGGCGGGAATTTTACGCATGGCATGTGGGGGACAGTAGGTGGCCACGTTTCTGAATTCCGCCCGTGATCAATGAGAGTATGCAATTTCACGCTGGCTGACCACTTAAGTGCTGGTCAGGGGAAAACACATCCGGTTGGCGTCTGCAATACCAGTAGGGGCCAGGAGGGCGTCAGGTCCATTGTCCCAGCGCAAAGTTTAAAGGCGGTTGCTGCCAGGGACTGCTGAAAACACTGGAGGAAACAGAGGGAGGTCTATATCATTGGCCGCAGCAACACCCAGAAGACACTCCGTGGGGTCGGGGGCACCTTAACTGGGCAGCAAGCTCCCAGATTCCTGGATAACTGCCTACCCACCCTTGTGGAGGTGGTAACTGCCGGGAGGGACTTTGTGATGTTACAGGATGGAAGGAGGAGGCCACCTCACCACGGAGGCTTGGGTAGAGGCGGCAGCTCAGACCATCGGGCATGGCCTGACCTGGCACACATAGACACAACGGCAGAAAAAGGTTCAATGTTCTTCTGTGTTCATCAAGGGTGAGTTCTGAGTTGAAATGGTCCAGTGTGAGGGACTGGGAAGGGTGCCTGTCTTTAGGTATTCATTGGTGTAGGAATCAGGAACTCTCGGCCCATGTGTGTTAAGGCTGGAGAGAAGATCTGATGCCCTGGGTTTATCAAAGGATCGGGGGTGAAAGAGCTTGGGAACATCCATGTGCTTTGCAGGGGTGAAGAGAGGTGGAGGACAGTATGATTTGGTGCTGGAGGAGGAGGGTTGAATACTGAATGGAGCTGTACACTTACATGAGAAATGCTAACAACATCAAGATATCGTCCACTGATGGTAGGGTGGCGAACCTGAGAATCCTCAACAGCCGTGAGCTGGGAGACCTGGAGCTCAAGTACAAGTAGGAGGAAGGTCCTCAGTACGCGGAGACGCTGGAGTCTCTGAGGAAGGTAAGAGCCCAGTGGGCAGACGCGAGACAGGCGGAGAGTGAAAAGAATGTAGGGTCATCTCATCCCTCATATGATTCACCAATCACTAAGCTACTGTGATATTACTGATGTCACACACCAGGCCGTATATCATGGACAGTGACTGTGTGATATGACAAGTAAGACTGACTGATTGGTTTCCTCCCTCAGACTGGCACAGCAGCACGGTAGCACAGTGGTTAGCATTGTGACTTCACAACTCCAGGGTCCCAGGTTCGATTCCCAGCTGGGTCACTGTCTGTGCGGAGTCTGCACGTTCTCCCCGTGTCTACGTGGGTTTCCTCCGGGTGCTCTGGTTTCCTCCCACAGTCGAAAGATGTGGGCCAGGATTCTCCGAGCCCGCGCTGTGTCGGAAAATCGCCGGGGGCACGGGAAATTCCTGCCACGCTGCTCCGAAACCGGGCCACTGATTCTCCAGAGACCAGAGAATCGGCGCCAATCGCGTCCACGTGGTCGCTGGTCGAGGGCCGCTGAAATGGGCCCCCACGGTGGTTCTCTGTTGGCGACTGGCCGAATTCCCGCCGGCGTGGTTTACATCTGGGGCGAAATTCTCTGGAAACGGCGCAAATCAGTCGAGCATCGCGCCGCCCCAAAGGTGCGGAATGCTCCGCATCTTTGGGGGCTGAGCCCCAACTTTAAGGGGCTAGGCATGCGCCGGACAAATTTCCGCCCCGCCAGCTGGCGGAAAAGGCCTTTAGTGCCCCGCCAGCTGGCGCAGAAATGATATCTCCGGTCGCGGGCCAGGCCACTGTGGGGGCACCCCCCGGGGCCAGATCGCCTAGCGCCCCCCAGGACCCTGGAGCCCGCCTGCGCCGCCTTGTCCCGCCGGTAAGGTAGGTGGTTTAATCTACGCCGGCGGGACAGGCATTTTAGCGGCGGGACTTTGGCCCATCCGGGCCGGAGAATCGCGGGGGTGGGCCCGCCAACCGGCGCGGCGCGATTCCCGCCCCCACCGAATCTCCGGTGGTGGAGAATTCAGCAACCAGCGGGGGCAGGATTCACGCCAGCCCCCGGCGATTCTCCGACCCGGCGAGGGGTCGGAGAATCTCGCCCCTGGTACCACCTGGCGGGAGCTCGGACCCGCGGCCGCGGTGGCGGTCCTGGTGGGGGGAATCTGACTCCGGGGGGGGGGGGCCTCGGTGGTGGCCAGGCCCGCGATCAGGGGCCACTGATCGGCGGGCCATCGTGATCTGGGGAACCTACTTTACTCTCCGCGGGCCTGCTATGTGGCTCCGCCATGTCGGCGGCAACCGCGCCGAAGTGGGCCGCCGCGCACATGCGTGGACCCACTTGCAGCCGCCATGCGCATGCGTGGCCACACGGTCTGGACAGCAGGGCCTCGCCAGCAGCCAGAGCTGCAGGATGCATTCTGGGGTCCTGCTAGCCCCCTGGAAAATGGAGAATCAACCCGGATGTTCGAGGAAAAAGTCCGAGTGATTCTCGCCCATTTTCCGGCGGGCATGGGGGCTTAGCCCCCAAAAGGGAGAACCCCGGCCGTGCAATTCAGGTGGATTGGACATGCTAAATTGCCCTTAGTGCCCAAAAAGGTTAGGAGGGGTTATTGGGTTGCGGGGATAGGGTAGAAGTGAGGGCTTAATTAGGTCGGTGCAGACTTGATGGGCCGAATGGCCTCCTTCTGCACTGAATGTTCTGTGATACCAGAGCAGGTGTGGGCGGCAGCTGCACCTATGGCATACCCTCTCTCCGCACCAAGTATCAGCACAGATATTGTCACATCAGTGGGCAATACAATGTAGGCTCAGTTGGCAGTGGTGAGGGTACATCACATTTGCTGGAAAAGATGGTGGAGGCAGGGAGTGCCCAGCGTGCTGGAGACCAGGGACAGTAAATATCACATGTGTGTTGATCAATTCAGATTGGATGTTTCTGGTCTGTTTCACTTCAAGGTCATAAAGAACAATGACTACTTTGCTCACAAGCCCTGGTGTCCTGTGTACTCAATCATTTTTTTGCCTCATCCTGATTCAGTGTCCTGGTATGGTGGTTCACCCCATGAGAGAGCAAGAACACAGCAGAGAATAACGATGAGTGATATCGCAGAGCATTCCCATAGCGGCCCAGGCATCAGAACCGCTTTTTTAGCAGACCTATTGTCCTCTCCACCACCGTTCGTGCGACCCTACATTCCTTTCACTCTCAATCTGTCTTGCTTCTGCCCACTGGCAGCGACAGTATCATGCCTCTGCCTCTGTCCTTGGGTGCCTCACACAAACCTGTAGAATCTGTACCCTGTGTCCACAAACGATCTGACCATCTGTGGAGTGCAACCCCTTCCTATTGACAAAGGGGCCTGATTGGCACTGCGATGGCCACATTGGTGCAATCATTGGCACCTTCGATGTGGGTAAACCCTGCAATTGCCACAAAGCCTCTGACCTACTCAGCCAAGCTGACTTGGTCCACCCTGAAATGGATTAATGTGCTAACCCAACTGAACAGAGTGTCAGTCACCAGTTTGACAAAGCTGTGTGCAACTGACTGGAAGACTCCGCAAAGATAACCCATTCATACCCGGAAAGATTCGGAGGCATAAAAGTTAAATGCCACAGTGACCTTGAGAGCCACTGGCATTGGGTATCCATCCACATGGTTGAAGGCTATCTGTGGCCCAATCATCTGGCAAATGGATGTGACGGCTTTCCTTGAAAGCCAGAGACTCCTGCGGCACTGGACCTCTGCCATGTCCAGGTAGTTGGATCACTGCCTGGACATCCTGACAGCTGGATAGTGGCATCTTCTGTGAGGCAGTCTTCCCAGCCTTCCCTGCCGGCCCTGAACACACTGCCTTTCCTCTGAGGTGATTTCTGATAACACCAGGCCTCCTTCCTCTTTGGCCTCTGCTTCTTCCTCAGAGGAGATGGTCCCTGCTAAATAAACAAGACCCATCAGCAGAGATGCAACTGGGGCTGACCCGGGCACTGAGTGCGCCAAGAGATGGAAATCCCAGAGCGGTGTCACAAGTGACAGGAAGGAATAGCGATATATTTTCAAGTCAGGATGGTGAGTGGCTTGGAGGGGAAATTGCAGTTGGTGGTGTTCACATGTGATCGCTGCCCGTGTCCTCCTAGGTTAGGTGGTAGAGATCACGGGTTTGGAAGGGGCTGTCGAAGGAGCCTTGGTGAATTATTGCAGTGCATCTTATAGATGGGACTCACTGATGCCACTGCGCTTTGCGGGTAGAGGGAATGAATGTTGAAGGTGGTGGCAATCAGCTGGCTACTTTCTCCTGGATGGTGTAAATCTTCATGAGTGTTCATGGAACTATACTCATCCAAGTGAGTTACTCACTGCAGAATTCCCAGGCTCTGACCTGCTCTTGTTGTCACAGTGTTTAAATGGCTTGTCCGTGTCAGTTTCTACTCAATGGTAACCTGCAGGATGTTGATAGTGGGGGATTCAGCGATGGTAATGCCATTGAATGTCATGGGGAGATGGTTAGATTCTCCCTTGCCTGCATGGGTCTCGCCCCCACAACCAAAAAATGTGCAGGTTAGGTGGATTGGCCACGCTAAATTGTAAAAAAAAATTGGGTACTCTAAATTTATTTACAAAAAGATTCTCGCTTGCTGGATTCTCTTGTTTTTCCATCGCTCATTACTTGTGCAATTCAAAGAATGTTCAATCTAGAAGAATTAGTTTCTAATTTCCCTGAAATAAGTTGTTTGAGTAAATCCTTCTTCCATGTTTATAATATAATCAAGAATGAAGCTCCCCATGATGATTTTACACAAAAGCACACTCTTTGTTAATATTACCGTTTTACATTAACCTTCAAAATGAAGGCAAATGAATGGAGCAATGTAGTCACCATAGTCCCAGATGACCATAGGCTGCTTTCCCCTTTGAAGGAGAGAGCTGACTGGTGGTGATTTAACCTGAGGATCGCCGCACCTCAGGCAAGGGGCAAGGTTGAGAAGGCGGGGACTTCATGAATAACCTTAGCTGGCACAGGAATTAAACCTTGCTCTGCATCATGAACCAGCTGTAATAATAATAATAATCTTTATTAGTGTCACAAGTAGACTTACATTAACACTGCAATGAAGTTACTGTGAAAATCCCTTGTGGACACACTCCGGTGCCTGTTTGGGTACACAGAGGGAGAATGCAGAATGTCCAAATCGCCTAACAAGCACGTCTTCAGCCAACTAAACCAGCTGAATATACCCTGTTATCAACGTGCATTTAACATGAGATCTAAGCATTAGATCTTTATTGAGTGCCAGTAATGGAAAATCTTGCCTAATATTAAAGAATATTGGAAAAGGATTGTCATGGAATATTATCTCCTAATGTAAACAATAAACATGGTTGCTTGTTGAAAAGAAGGTATTCATTGACCTGTTTCAAGGCTGGGATCACTTTCCCCAAACACAGACCCAATGTACGAATGAGTGTATTAATGAACCCTTCACGCTCCTCCAATTCTGTTGTCTTGTACATTCACAATTATAATTGCTCCCGCATTGTGCCTTCGGTTGCCTAGGCTCCAGGCTCTATCTCCTTTAATATATAAAGCATATTTCTGATGAACCTTTTGGTCATCTCCTTATGCAGTTCAGTGTCATACATTTACTTTGAGATGCTCCAGTCAAGTGCCTTGGGACATTTCATTCCTTAAGAGCCTCTATACAAATATACATTGTTGGTGTTGTTGAAAATGCTTTGTTTTCATTGGCATATCAATGTTTGTGTGCTTGCTTTGTGTCTGTTACTAAGATCAATACTGCCAGCAGTCAAGGGAACCTGATACCTGGGAAGACAACCATCGGTGGAATTACAGAATACCTATTAGACACCTATGCTTTATGAAAGATAATCTGTTGAGTGGCACTTCAGCAACAGTAAGTTGCAACCTGGTATGCAGCAAAACATCTCAGAGCACTTTAAAATAAGGGGGAATAAGATTTGGTGAACAATGAGAGAGAAATATAGAGACTAAGATGAGAACTTGATTGGCAAAAGCAGTAAAAGTGATGTGAGAAAAAATGTTTTTACATAAAGGGTGGTTGGAGTCTGGAGTGAACTTCCTGAAAGGAAGTAGTTTCGAATGAAGTATTCAAAAGAGAATTGGATTGCTATCTGAAAAGAAATAATTTCTTCCGAGAGCTAGTACAGACTCAGTGGGCTGAATGGCCTCCTTCTGCACTGTATAGATTCTGTGAGTGTATGATACTGAAGTTTTAAAATGAAATTGTTGGGAAATCCACATAAATTGCTACTCTAATTACCTAATAAGGAGTGCCGATTCTCCAAGTAGCAATATACACCATTTATTTAAATCCAAAGCTAGGGATGAGTTAGTAAGAACCCAGGTTTACGTACAAAGGAGTACAATTGAACTAAATTGAATAAAAACATTCAACTCATCAGTAAAAAGCACTTATACATTTCCTGTTACGAGCAGCTTGTAGTTTGTACATACATGTTTCATGGTGGCAGCTGCACATGGAAAAGGACAGCTGTCTTCCAACGGATGCAATTTTTGTAACCAGGAAGCCCAATGCATGTCTCGTGTGCTTTTTTTAAAGTATATTTATTGAAGTTTTACATAATAACAATTAACAAATGATCAACCAATGAAGACGCAAATGTACAAAGTCATCAATTACAAATAAATTGTCTTAAGGGCTTTAGACTGAAGGAAAGGTCTAATGTTGCCAGAGTTGTTTGGAGAGGCAGGGTATTCATTTGAAGAGGTTCAGGTATCTCTATTGGAGAGGTCGGGTGCCTTTTGGGTGAAATCAGCTGCCTCATTGGGAAAGGTCAGGTGCCCTTTGGGATTGCCAAGCGTAAAATGCATAAAAGGTGGACAGGCTCAGTACAACTGAAGCTCATTGGAACTGTTAAGCTGCCAAGTCATTTAAATATTCAAGGCCTATAAACATTTGAAAAACATTCTGCTGTGGTTGCTTGCAATTCTAACGGTTGTCTGTTGCTAGAGACTGAGGGTTTTCATTGTAGGATTAGTGCTGCATGACTGATTGCACAACCTTTCCTTATCAGAGTGCTGACCTGTAGGCTCACAGTTTAATAGGCAGCTCCGAGTGGTTATAAAGTATTTGATGCGGGACTATGAATAAACATGTTTGTTTTATAGAGGATTGAGTACTTGAAGGAATCTAAATTTATTGAATGAAATGAAAAATGAAATGAAAATCGCTTATTGTCACAAGTAGGCTTCAGATGAAGTTACTGTGAAAAGCCCCTCGTCGCCACATTCCGGCGCCTGTTCGGGGAGGCTGTTACGGGAAATGAGCTTTTATGAATTTTTTTAAACAGTGCAATCTGCAATAGACACTATTGGCAAGATTCATTGGCCTCCCTGTGGCTTGTTTCTCAGGAGCAAAGGCTTCACCCGCTGTTGGTTAGCGGTGGGATTCTCTGGTTCTGCCGCTGTCAGTGGGATTTCCCTTTGAATCTGCCCATGCTGCCATGAAACCCATGGCGGAGGTACACTGTCAACGGGACCAGAAGAATCCACAAACAGCCCTTAGATCTTTATTTTGTTTAATCTCATCATGGCTCCTGAGAACTGCTAAGTGGGTGTAAGGGCAAAGGGTGGTGGGTGGGTAGTCATTGGTTGACACTAAGTTGGCGCAGTTGTCATGGCACTGTTGTCATGAGGATTTAAAGAGCTGGGAGTTGGTAGAAGGGCATGGGTTAGCATAGATGGTATGAGGGATCATTGGGATGTTAGAGAGGCATAGGTTGGCTTAAAGGGCATGAGGGGCCATCAAAATATGGGTGGGGTCATGATGTGGCATCAGATGGCATGGATAGGGCATGGGGAGTGTGCTCAGGGTGAGGGGGTGTGATGAGTGAGCGCAAAGGGATTTTTTTTTGCTTTCTTGCTTTTATTACAACTAGGACAAAGTTTCAGATCACTGAGGTGGGTCCCACCTTGGCACGCAGCAGTCCCTATGACTGTCTCCACATTGTCTCTGGGACAGAAGTCCGACTCTCAGAAATTTTCCCAATAGCCTTCACCTGACTCGGGTCTGGAAATTCAGCCCTCTGTCTTTCTAGCTGTTTTCAGCTCCTCCCCCAACTCCCAGCAGATCTGGCAAACTTTCAACTGGCATTTGGGCCCAAACTCCTTCCTTGTCTGTTTTTACTGTCCTGGGCATTCCTGTTATGAGGCAGGTTGGATTTAGATGACCTAACTATCTTCCCAATCCTAAATGATTCAGCTGCAATTTACAATGGTGGTCAATGCCACAATGTTACAGCTGGAGAAAATACTATCCTTCCTCACTTCTGACGGAGCAATGGTGGTGGTGGTGTTGGAACCTAAGGGCATTGACGAAAAGGCAGGAGCCTGGGTTAAAAATATAGATCTGCTACACCTAACAAAATGATGGGGCAGTCTCATTGAACCAAAAGGCATCTTGACAAACACAGGGATAGGATGGGTATAGTGGGATTCGGCACAAGGAAGTGCTGAGGGTTTGGCAAAGGTTGGCATCATGACCGGTACAGGCTTGTAGGGCCGAAGGGCGTGTTCCCGTGTTGTATTGTCCTTTGTTCAAAACAATTGTTCCTATTGGAATATTCATGTTTTCCTATTTACCATGGGTTGGGCAATATATAATGTCTTGAAGTTGTGACATTATGTGGTTATATACAAAATATCATGATGTCTCTGGACTAAATTTCCTTACAAGATCCAGCTCGACAAGACAGGGTACTCATCGAAATGAAGAAATGACTTGTATTCATATTGCATTGTATTTAAATTGTATTTCGCAACTTCAAGATGTCCCAAAGTGCTTCACTGCCAATGAGGTTTTTCAGAAGTGTAGTTACTGTTGTAATATTTAAATGCAGCAACTAAGTTGTACGTAGCAAGCTCCGACAAACAGGAATGTGATAATAATCTATTTCTAGTGGTTGTAATTGAAGGATAATCATTGGCCATATCACCAGGATTAACTCTACAGCATTTCCTTCAAACAATGCCATAGGTTATTTTATGCCCACCTAAGAGGCCAGGCAATGCCTCAGTTTAATGTCTCCTTTGAAACAAGGAGCTCCCCCCCCCCCCCCCCCCCCCCCCCCACCACTGTGCTGAGTGTCAGCCTGGGTTTTTGTGTTGAGGTCTCGACAGTGGGACTTGAACCTTTCCAATTCAGAGGTGAGTAATACCTCTGATTGTGCACAGAAATGCCTACAGTACTTTCTAATCAATAGTCACGTCACTTTAAAGTCAGCCCACAGTGATGGGATTACTTGAGTCAGAAACAAGAGTGAACGGTTGTCTCAAAGCTACTCTCCTAAGCACTGTTTAATATATCCCCCAGGCTGCTAAGAACAGCATCAGAGTGGAGGTAAAAGAGACCAATATAACTGCCATTGAGGAACTCATAATAATCGTTATTAAAACATTTGTTATTCATTCATGGGATGTGGGCTTCGCTGGCTAGGCTAGCATTCATTGCCCATCTCTAATTGGCCTTGCAAAGGTGGTAGTGAGCTGCCTTCTTGATCCGTTGCAATCCACGTGGTGCAGGTACACCCACAGTGCTGTTTGGGAGGGAATTCCAGGATTTGGAGCCAGTGACAGTGAAGGAATGGTGATTTATTTCCAAGTCAGGATGGTAGTGACTTGGAGGTGAGCTTCCAGGTGGTGTGTTCCCATGTACCTACTGCCCTTGTCCTTCCAGTTAGTAGCTGCCATAACCTGGGGTAAGCAGGTCATGGGGCAATTATGAGACTGGGGGATTGATATTCCCAAAGACCACGGGGAATATGCACTCCCTCACTGAGGGACGGGGCACCCCCTTCTACATCCTGTATAAAACCGGAGGGCCATGAACTGTGAACGGGCTCCTGTAGTAGAGTACCTGCTCTGTACTCTTGTTCTGTTCAATTGAGCCTTTTTCCTTTAGATTCAACCTGATTTGATTTGATTTGATTTATTGTCACATGTACCGGAGTACAGTGAAAAGTATTTTCTGCGGCCGAGGGAATGTACACAGTACGTACACAGTAGACAAAGAGAATAATCAACAGAGAACATTGACAAATGGTACATCGACAAACAGTGATTGGTTACTGTGCGGAACAAGGGGCCAAACAAAGCAAATACATGAGCAAGAGCAGCATAGGGCGCCGTGAATAGTGTTCTTACAGGGAACAGATCAGGCCAAGGGGGAGTCATTGAGGAGTCTTGTAGCTGTGGGAAATAAGCTGTTCCTATGTCTGGATGTGCGGGTCTTCAGACTTCTGTACCTTCTGCCTGATGGAAGGGTCTGGAAGAAGGCAATGCCTGGGTGGGAGGAGTCTCTGATAATGCTGTCTGCCTTCCTGAGGCAGTGGGAGGTGTAGACAGAATCAATATGGGGATGGCAAGCTTGTGTGATGCGTTGGGCTGACTTCACCACATTCTGCAGTTTCTTGCGATTTTGGACCGCGCAATTGCCATACCAGGCTGTGATGCAGCCGGATAGGATGCTCTCTGTCGCACATCTGTCAAGGTTTGTGAGAGTTGATGTAGACATGCCAAATTTCTTTAGCTTCCGTAGGAAGTAGAGACGTTGTTGGGCTTTCTTGACTGTTGCATCAATGTGAGTGGACCAGGACAGACTGTTGGTGATGGTGACCCCCAAGAACTTAAAGCTATCGATCACCTCCACTTTGGAGCCATTGATACAGACGGGAGTGTGTGTCGTGCTGCGCTTCCTGAGTCGATGATCAGTTGCTTGGTCTTTCCAACATTTAGAGAGAGGTTGTTTTCGGTACAGCATGCAACCAAGTGATTTATCTTCCTGCTGTAGTCTGATTCGTCGTTGTTTGAGATACGGCCCACCACAGTCGTATCATCCGCAAACTTATAGATTGATTGGAGTTAAATCTTGCCACACAGTCATGTGTGTATAGGGAGTACAGTAGAGGACTGAGCACACATGCTTACGGAGCTCCGGTGTTGAGGACTATCGTGGAGGAGGTGCTGTTGCCTATCCTGACAGATTGCGGTCTGTTGGTGAGGATGTCAAGGATCCAGCTACACAGGAGGGGTCAAGTCCAAGATTGCGGAATTTGGTTATTAGTTTTGTTGGGATAATGATGTTGAAGGCGGAGCTGTAGTCTATGAACAGCAGTCTTATATTGGTGTCCTTGTTGTCAAGGTGTTCGAGTGTTGATTGCAGAGTCAGTGAGATAGCATCTGATGTGGACCGGTTGCGGTGATAGGCAAACTGCAATGGATCGAGACCGTCTGGGAGGCTGGCAGTGATCCGTCTCATGACTAGCCGCTCGAAGCATTTCATGATAACAGACATTAGGGCCACCGGCTGTAGTCATTGAGGGTGGCTACCCTTGTCTTCTTTGGTACTGGTATTATGGAGGTCTTCTTGAAAGAGGTGGGGACCTCAGAGCGGAGGAGTGAGGTGGTGAAGATATCTGCAAATATTAACGCCAGCTGGTCTGCGCAGTCTCGGAGTGCTCGTCCAGGGACTCCGCCAGGGCCCGTCGCTTTCTGCGGATTCACTTTCAAGAAGGCAGCTCTCATCTCTGAGGCTGTAATAGTGGGTATGGGTGTGTCCAGGGCTGTTGGGGCGGGTGGCACTGATGCATTGGCTGACTGCTCAAAGCGGGCATAGAACTTGTTCAGATCATCTGGTCGGGATGCTCCAGCCCCAGATATTCCGCCTGGCCTTGCTTTATAGCCTGTGACCTTGTGTAGACCCTGCCATAGTCGTCGTGGGTTAATGTCGTTGGCCTGGGACTCTAGTTTGATGCGGTATTGTCTTTTTGCATCCCTGATGGTTTTCCGTACGTCTTATATTTCATATATAGCTCAGGGTCGTCAGACTTGAATGCCTCCATCCTGAACTTCAGCAGAGAGTGAACACTTTAGTTGAGCCAGGGTTTCGGATTGGGGAATACTCGTATTGTCTTCTTTGGTACACAGTCCTCGACACACTTACTGATGAAGTCTGTGATGGTGGTTGCGTACTTGTCCAGGTTAGCTGCCGCGGCCTTCCAAAATGCATTGTCTCGCATTTGTACAGATTAAACTCCATCTGCCTTCTCTCTGCCCAAGTCTCCAAACAATCTAAATCCTGCTGTATCCTCTGACAGTCCTCATCGCTATCCGCAATTCCATCAACCTTTGTGTCATCCGCAAACTTACTAATCAGACAAGTTACATTTTCCTCCAAATCATTTATATATACTACAAACAGCAAAGGTCCCAGCACTGATCCCTGCGGAACACCACTAGTCACAGCCCTCCAATTAGAAAAGCACCCTTCCATTGCTACTCTCTGCCTTCTATGACCTGGCCAGTTCTGTATCCATCTTGCCAGCTCACCTCTGATCCTGTGTGACTTCACCTTTTGTACCAGTCTGCCATGAGGGACCTTGTCAAAGGCCTTACTGAAGTCCACATAGACAACATCCACTGCCCTACCTGCATCAATAATCTTTGTGACCTCCTCGAAAAACTCTATCAAGTTAGTGAGACATGACCTCCTCTTCACAAAACCGTGCTGCCTCTCACTAATACGGCCACTTGCTTCCAAATGGGAGTAGATCCTGTCTTGAAGAATTCTCTCCAGTAATTTCCCTACCACTGACGTAAGGCCGGCCTGTAGTTCCCTGGATTATCCTTGCTACCCTTCTTAAACAAAGGAACAACGTTGGCTATTCTCCAGTCCTCCGGGACATCACCTTAAGACTGAGGATCCAAAGATTTCTGTCAAGGTTGTCTTTGGTTCCACTGCTTACGGATCGATTGCTAATTTGTATTTTCTTTTACCTGGAATGTACAGGCGGATGTTTTGGCCTGTATATTGAGCGGGGGGGGGGGGGGGGGTTTATGTGGGGGGGGGGGGAAGGGGGGGATCGTTAGTATATTTGTTTTTGTTTGTCTTGTCTTTGGTTGTTTATTGATGAAAATGTTGAAAATGAGGAGAACAAAAAGATTGTTTTAAAAATAATTGTGGTGTACTGAAAATACTGCTGAGAGGGCAAGAATAGGTTGGACGGTCCTCTTCCCTGTGTATTATAGTGTCACTTCCTTATCTATATCCATCTGTTTCCACACATTGTTACACACACGTAGGCATGTATTGATACATCATCGATACAGCTTGCGCGCATCCTGATATTGTGAGCAGCAATCAAGTAAAATGACGTAAAAGCAGTGGGGTTTTATCCTGAGGCAGAATCGAGAGACTTCCCATCCCAGGACACTGTCACATCACTCTGTCCCCACACCCCAGTTCCAGAGCACTCTCGTGCACCTGCCATCTCTGATCATATCCATGCACCTCCTGTGATACCATTGCAATAACAGATTAGTGCAAGCAGAGGGTTAGCAGAGGGCGGGGCGGTACAGTGGCCCAGTGGTTAGCTCTGCCTCCTACGGCGCTCAGGACCCAGGTTCGATCCCGGCCTCGGGTCACTGTGTTGAGTTTGCACATTCTCCCCGCGCCTGCGTGGGTCTCACCCCACAACCCAAAAATGAGCAGGTTAGGTGGATTGGTCACACCAAATTGTCCCTTAATTGGAAAAGAAATAATTGGGTACTCTCAATTTATTTTAAAAAAGGGTTGGCAGTAGGCTTTTTGTCCGCTGCTAGAGAATGACAATGATAAAAGCAGAGTGTGAGATGAAGAGAATAAATCCCTTCCTTTAAAAAAAAAATTAAGCGATCTGTATCATTAAAGAAACATGCTTCCTAACTTGAATCCTACTGCACTTGAATTTTTCTGTAGCTGTGTTTCTTTGGGACCCTGTACTAGTACAAAGCCACATTTCCATAATTAACAAGAGGCTATGATGGTCATTTACAAGGTAACCTTGGGCACACACATTGGAATTCACATGCAGATGTTACTATAAATCTTAAGCCATCTGCTCAAACAGGGGGCAACCAAAATAGATAAAAGTACTTGAGCACAGACTGCAGGCTCCTGGCAATGATTCAAAGATATTTAAGACGCATTGTTGAGGTTCTACTGTTACCAGCTCCTGTTTTATTCTCCAGAAGTTTCCATTGCTTTTGCTCGCTCTCCTATGGACTTTTAGATGGCTGAGAATGAAATATCTGATCCAAATAAAGTTTCTGTTGTCACAGGTACTGGATTGGATCAACAACTGCAGTGTGTCAGATTTGTTTTGTCTTAAAAGGACACTTTATCTTCCTAGACTGCCTTTATGAATGGCTCTTTGACATTTTACTTCAGATTTAAAAAAAAAAATGTTTTTTGAACATAGTGGGATAGTGGGTGCTATTCTCTCCCCCCCCCCCCCCCCCCCCCGCCGGGTGGGAGAATCGCAAGGGCACCGCGCAAATCGCGCCACGCAGCCCCGACCCCCGCACGCGATTCTCCCAGCCCCCCGGAAACCAGCGGCGATTCGCAGCGGGCCGTTCGGAGAACCGGCGAGCGCCGATTCTCCGGCCCGGATGGGCCGAGCGGCCGCTATGGCACGACAGGTTCCCGCAGGCGCCGTCCACCCCTGGTCGCTGCCGGTGGGAACTCTGCGGGAACGCTGGGGGGGGCGGCCTGTGGGGGGGGGGGGGGCTCCTTCACCGGGCTGGCCTATGATGGGGTCTGGCCCGCGATCGGGGCCCACCGATCGGCGGGCCGGCCTCTCCCCCCCCGGGCCTACCTGCTTCTGTGCGCGGCCCCAGAACACCGGCTCCATTTTGGTGAGGGGCCGGCGTGTGTACGACGTTCCCCGCGCATGCGCAAGATGGCGCGTCCCAACTGCGCACGAATAGGATTGGGCTGCCCCAACTGCGCATGCGCGGGTTGGCGCAGCGCCCATTTGGGTCGGAGAATCGCCGGGGGCTGGCATGAATCCCACCCCCTCCGGTTGCAGAATTCTCCGGCACCGGAGATTCGGCGGGGGCGGAAATCGCACTGCGCCGGTTGGCGGGCACCCACCGGCTATTCTACGCCCCGGATGGGCCGAAGTCCCGCTGCTGGAATGCCTGTCCCACCGGCGTGGATTAAACCACCCCTCTTACCGGTGGGACAAGGCGGTGCGGGCAGGCTCCGGGGTCCTGGGGGGGGCGCGGGGCGATCTGGCCCCGGGGAGTGCCCCCACGGTGGCCTGGCCCACGATCAGGGCGCACCGATCCCCGGGCGGGTCTTTGCCATGGGGGCACTCTTTTCCTTCCGCCTTCGCCATGGTCTCCACCATGGCGGAGGCGGAAGAGACCCCCTCCACTGCGCATGCGCGGGGATGCCGTGAGCGGCCGCTGACCCTCCCGCGCATGCGCCGCCCGGCAATGTCATTTCCGCGCCAGCTGGCGGGGCACCAAAGGCCTTTCCCGCCAGCTCGGGCTGCTCAGGATGCGGAGGATTCCGCACCTTTGGGGCAGCGCGATGCCCGACTGATTTGCACCGTTTTTGGGGCCGGTCGGCGGACATCGCGCCGATTACGGAGAATTTCGCCCAAGGTTTTATTAGTTGTGAACTTGCCTAGCCAGAGTTGGTTGTGCAAATGAGTGCCACCCGCAGGTGGCCAGGTTATATATGGCCCCGGTGAGGGTGGAGCCAGAGCCAGAGCCCACCGGGATTACAGTACAGTACCTGGAAGCAGCTTATATCACCACTTCCAGGTCAAATGTTACATTAGGTGGATACAATGGTTACAGTGTCATGCATTATGGTGAATACATTCACCACATTAACCCCCTGTTAAAAAAATCAAGTCCAGCGGGGGTGACGTGGGGTCATTTCATATTCAGTCTCTCTGGAGGCCGGATTGTTCTCTTCGACCTCCTCAGCTCTGGCGGTGCGGCGGGCACGGTTGTGGCAGGTGGTGACTCCAGGGGTGTTGTGTTTGGAGCTGGAGCCTCAGTCCAGTGAGTTGGAGACGGTTGGGGTGTGGGGGTAGACAGGGGGTTGGTGGGTGGTGGCAGTGTCGGCGCAGGACAGTACAGGAGACCCAGGGTGCGCTGGGGGTGGGGGCGGGTAGCGGGGGGGGGCGCGTTGGCAGGGGAACCAGCTGGTGCCAGGTCTCATAGGGAGACCGTATCTTGCTGTCCGTCCTGGTGCACGATGTAGGCGTCCTGGGGGTTGGCGTGGAGCAGCTGGACCCTCTCGACCAGCGGGCCAGTCTAATGGCTCCTCATGTGCCTCCGGAGAAGGACAGGTCTCGGAGTTGACACCCAAGGTGGAAGCGTGACCCCGGAGATGGACTTCCTGGGGAAGATAAACGATTATGAGGGGTCTCGTTCGTGGCTGTGCAGAGGAGTGATCTGATGGAGTGGAGGGCGTCGGGGAGGACCTCCTGCCAGTGGGGGATTGGGAGACTTCTAGACCTGAGGGTCAGAAGGACGGCCTTCCATACCGTCGCGTTCTCCCTCCCCACCTTCCCGTTTCCCTGCGGGTTATAGCTCGTGGTCCTGCTCGAGGCGATGCCTTTGCTGAGCAGGTACAGGCATAGCTCATTGCTCATGAATGATGTACCCCGGTCGCTGTGGATGTAGGCAGGGAAACCGAACAGTGTGAAGATGCTGTGCAGTGCCTTTATTACAGTGGCCAAGGTCATATCGGGGCAGGGGACAGCAAAGGGGAAGCGGGGGTACTCGTCGATGACGGTGAGAAAATATATATTACGGTTGGCGGAGGGGAGGGGTCCTTTGAAATCGATACTTAGGCGTTCAAAGGACCGGGAGACCTTTACCAGGCGGGCCTTGTCTGGCCGGTAGAAGTGCGGTTTGCACTCCGCGCAGACCTGGCAGTCCCTGGTTATTGCCTTGACCTCCTCGGTGGAGAAGGGCAGATTGCGGGCCTTAATGAAGTGGGTAAGCCGGGTGACCCCTGGGTGAGAGAGGTCATTGTGGATAGCCCGAAGTCCGTCATCTTGCACGCTGGCGCATGTGCCTTGGGACAGGGCATCTGGGGGCTCGTTGAACTTCCCAGGACGATACTTGATATCGTAATTGTAGGTGGAGAGTTCGATCCTCCACCTCAGGATTTAGTCATTTTTTATTTTGCCCCGTTGTGCGTTGTCGAATATGAAGGCGACCGACCGCTGGTCGGTGACGAGGGTGAACCTCCTACTGGCTAGGTAGTGCCTCCAGTGCCACACGACTTCCACTATGGCTTGTGCTTCCTTCTCGACCGATGAGTGTCGGATTTCGGAAGCGTGGAGGGTCCTAGAAAAGAATGCTACTAGCCTGCCCGCCTGGTTGAGGGTGGCGGCCAGGGCGACGTCTGACGCATCGCTCTCTACCTAGAAGGGGACGGACTCGTCCACCGCGTGCATTGCGGTCTTGGTGATGTCGGCCTTGATGCGGCTGAAGGCCTAGCGAACCTCATCCATCAGGGGGAAACTGGTGGTTTGAATAAGTGGGCGGGCTTTGTCAGCGTAGTTGGGGACCCACTGGGCGTAGTAGGAGAATAGCCCCAAGCATCGTTTTAGGGCCTTGAGGCTGTGGGGAGGGGGGAATTCTGTGAGGGGCGCATACGGTCGGGGTCGGGCCCTAGGACTCCGTTCTCCACAATGTAGCCGAGGATGGCCAGTCGGGTAGCACGGAAGACACACTTTTCTTTGTTGTATGCAAGATTGAGGGATTCGGCAGCCTGGAGGAACCTCTGAAGGTTGACGTCATGGTCCTGCTGATCATGGCCGCAGATGGTCATGTTGTCCAGGTATGGGTATGTCGCCCGCAAACCGTACTGGTCTACCATTCGGTCCATCGTTCTCTGAAAGACCGAGACCCCATTAGTGACGCCGAAGGGAACTCTGAGGAAGTGGAAGAGTTGGCCGGCTGCTTCAAAGGCAGTGTAGTGGCGATCTTCCGGGCGGACTGGGAGCTGGTGGTAGGCTGACTTCAGATCGACCATGGAGAACACACGGTACTGTGCAATTTGGTTGACCATCTCCGCTATGCGGGGGAGGGGGTACGCATCCAGTTGCGTGAACCGGTTAATTGTCTGGCTGTAGTCCACAACCATCCGGTTCTTTTCCCCGGCCCGGACGACCATCACTTATGCTCTCCAAGGGCTATTGCTGGCCTCTTATGATCCCTTCACTCAACAGTCGTTGGACCTGTGACTTGATAAATACCATGTCTAGCGAGCTGTACCGCCTGCTCCTGGTGGCAATGGGCTTACAGTCAGGAGTGAGATTCACAAAGAGTGAAGGGGGGGAGACCTTGAGGGTCGCGAGGCTGCATACTGTGAGGGGGGGCAAGGGTCCGCCGAACTGTAGGGTCAGGCTTCGGTGATTACACTGAAAATCCAATCCGAGCAGTAGGGGGGCACAGAGGTGGGGGAGGACGTAGAGCTTAAAGCGGGTATACTCCGCGCCCTGCATCGCGAGATTGGCGATACAGTACCCCCGGATCTGGACCAAATGAGACCCGGCGGCAAGGGAGATTGTTTGTGAGGTGGGGTTGGTGTGGAGGGAGCAGTGCCTTACCGTGTCGGGGTGGATAAAGCTCTCCGTGCTCGCGGAGTCAAAGAGGCAGGGGGTCTCGTGGCCGTTGACCCAGACGACCATCATGGAGTTCTTTAGTGGTTTCGGCTGCGACTGGTCGAGGGTCACCATGCCCGCACGTAGCCTGCGTGGTCGTGGAGTCACAAGATGACGGCCCCCATGTGTCGCACGTGTCGGACGGGATCTACGATGGTGACCAAGATGGCCGCACCCATCGGTCGCACGTGTCGGTCGGTGCCGGGGCCGACGGCCAAGATGGCGGCCCCCATGAGTCGCACGTGTCGGTTGGTTTTGGGGCCGGCGACCAAGATGGCGGCCCCCACGATTCGCATAATGCCGATGACGCATCTGGAGGGGCGTTCCGGGCAGGCACGCAGTCACATTGCGGGGTCTGTGGGGCTGCGAGTCCATAGGTCGGGCCTGGTGCGTTTTCGATTTCTGGGCCTTCGGTCGGCCCAGACAGACTCTCGCATAGTGCCCCTTTTTCCCCGCAGTCGCTGCACGTCGCTGAACGGGCTGGGCAACGCTGCCGGGGATGTTGGCCCTGGCCGCAGAAGCAGCATTGCGGTTCTCCGGGCTGGGCTGACAGACGCACGGCGCAGGCCTGCGACGCAGGCGGGTCCGATGGGGGCCACGACAATAGTGTCCACGAGGGGTTTGTCGGGCCCGCGGGGAACACGCTGAGGGTCTGGTAGGCCACCTCTAGCAAGGTAGCTAGCTTTACCGTGTCCTGAAGGTCGGAGATCCCGTTTTCCAGCAGACGCTGCCTGATATAGTTGGAGCGGACCCCCGCCACTTAGGTGTCCTGGATCTGTGAGTTCGCCGTCACATCTCGATAGGTGCAGTTCCTCGCAAGTAGAGTCAGGGTTTCCAGATACTCGTCCAGCGATTCTCCGGCCCGCTGACGGCGAGTAGTGAGGAGGTGTCTAGCAAACACCTTGTTTCCGGGCTTCACGAAGTGCGCCTTGAGGTTTGCGACCGCCTCCTCGTACGTGGCTGTTTTCTCAATCATTACCGAGATTCGATGGCTCACCCGAGCGTGGAGGAGTTGCAGTTTGAGGGTCTCCGAGGGAGCCATTGTGGAGGAGTCGATGTAGGCCTCGAAGCATCGAAGCCAATGTTCAAATATTTCCTGGCTTCGGACGCGCGGGCGTCGAGTTCGAGCCTGTCTGGCTTTAGAGCGGCTTCTGTGGTGCTGTTACGACTAATACATTGATCTACCTTCAATTCACCAAGAGGCCGAGAGAGCGAGTGAACATAAGGCTTTATTAGTCGGAACTTGCCTAGCCAGAGTCGGTTGTGCAGATGAGTGCCACCCGCAGGTGGCCAGGTTATATATGGCCCCGGTGAGGGCGGAGCCAGAGATGGAGCCCACCGGGGTCACAGTACAGTACCTGGAAGCAGCTCGTATCACCACTTCCAGGTCAAAGGTTACATGAGGTGGATACAATGGTTACAGTGTCATGCATTATGGTGAATACATTCACCACAGTGATGAAATGAGGTTTCTCTGGAAAGGAGGGAGAAACGGAACTTTGATGAACATTTCACCCCCACACTGCTCGTAACTGTGTCCTGGCCTATCCTGTCACTAGCAATGTCACAGGGTTAGAGTAGATAGGGTAAAATCTGAGAATACGGAAAATCATAGAACAGTCACATTACAGGAGGAGATCGTTCGCCCATCATATATGTGCTGACTCTGCAAAAGCAACTCCGCTAGTTCCTCCTTAGCTCCTTTCTCCCTGTAACCCTACAGATTATTTCTCTTCAGACAATTATCCAATTGAAAACCACAATAGAATCGCTCTCCACCTTGTTCTCCAGATGGTGCATTCCAGATCCTAACTGTTTGCTGCAAAACAAGCTTTTCCTTATGTTTCTGATGGTTCTTTTGCCATTAACCTGAAAATGGTGTCCTCTGGTTACCAATCCTTCTGCCAATGGAAACCATTTCTCCCCATCTATTCTGGCCAGACTCCTCATGAATTTGGATATCTCTCAACCTTCTCTTCTCTAAGGTAAAGAACACCAGCTGCTCCAATCTTTAATCGTAATGGAAATCCCTCATTCCTGGAACCATAAAAATTGGAAGTGCTGGAAATACGCAGCAGGCCTGGCAGCATCTGTGGAGAGGGAAACAGAGTTCAAACTTTCATCATTTTATTTCTATTTATCCTTGAGACATAGGTGTCATTGGAGAGACAAGCATTAATTGCCCACCCTTTGAGGACACAATTTCAGACTAAAGGGACGTACCTTTAAAACAGAGATGAGGAGGAATTTCTTCAGCCAGAGGGTGGTGAATCTGTGGAACTCTTTGCCACAGAAGGCTGTGGAGGCCAAATCACTGAGTGTCTTTGAGACAGAGATAGATAGGTTCTTGATTAATAAGGGAATCAGGGGTTATGGGGAGAAGGCGGGAGAATGGGGATGAAAAAAATATCAGCCATGATTGAATGGCGGAGCAGACTCGAAGGGCCGAATGCTGCTCCTATGTCTTACGGTCTTAATAACAATAACCTTTTATTGTCGCAAGCATGAAGTTACTGAAAAGCCACTAGTCACCACACTCCGGCACCTGTTCGAGTAACCTGGTACGGGACTTGAACCCGCGCTGCTGGTCTTGCTCTGTATCACAAACCAGCTGTCTAGCCCACTGAGCTAAACCAGCCCCTATGGTTACCCTTGAGAAGATGGTGATCAGCTTTCTGCACTGCAGTCCCTGTGATGTAGGTACTCTCACAATGCAGTTAGGGAGGGGGTTCGGGATTTTGACGAAGGACTGGCAATATATTTCCAAGTCAGGAGGGTGGGTCACATAACACGCTCTTGATGATGAAGGTGTTCCCCTATAGCAGTTCCCGCCCCGCCACTGGACGTAGTCCCCAGATGGGAGAATTCCGTCCAATATTTTCAAGAGGAGAAGGTGGCTTTTATGTTTTTGATTGAAGAGTGGCTTAGCATTCAAATTGACCTATTTTCGTGGGATGTTTGTTCGTTGCTTTGTGGAAACATACTAAAGACATTACTTCACCACTAGATGGTGCTTTGAACAACACTTTGAGCTCTCTCTAGGCTGGAAAAGCATATTTGAATTTATGTAATTACAGGTAAAATATTTATCTCTTTGGTCACACTTCCTTTTGTAGAAAAATGATCACCCTGCATTAAGCCAATTAGCATTTTTATCAATCATACTGCATTCAAATAAATGAAAATCCAGCCAATTGTAGTGCACACCAATATGTTATACCTTTATAAGTAAAAGGAGGGATTATGGCAAAATGGGGCCAATACGCTACATGTAAAACAGAGACACAGTCATATATTGCACCTAGTGTCTGGTGTTTTTAAAAAAATGATACATTCATTCACAGGGTGGGGCCAGGGCTGGCCAGACCAGCGTTCATTGCCTTTCCCTAATTGTCCTTGAGAAGGCAGTGGTGACCCACCTTCCTGAACTGCTGCAATCTGTGTCGTGAATGGACAACCACAATTCTGTTGGGGAGGGTGTTCCAGGATTTTGACTCAGTGATTATATAGGAATGGCAACAGCTTTCCAGGTCAGATGATATGTGATTGGAAGGGTAGGTGGTGGTGGTCCCATGTGCCATGCTTTCCTAGTCCTCCTAGATGTTTTAGGCTTGGGAAGTCCTGTCGAGGAACAAGTTAAGTTGCTGTAGTCGTGCACACTGCAGCCACAATGCACTGGTGCTTGAGGTAGTGAATATTTAAGATGGTGGATTGGGTGCCAATCAACTGACTACTTTATTAAGGTGATCCACTATTTACTGCACTGAGAACACTTTGTCAGAATAATTCAGATATCCCCAGTAGGTAGGAGATAGGGAATCTGTTCAAAAGTCCTCCCACGTAACTTACGTATCCAGTTAATGCAGACTTTCTATCAGTTTGCAATTCTAGTTAACTATATAACAGCCTAAAACAAAACAAAGAAATTTGAGCTGTTGCATTCTGGTCAGTTGTTCTGAATATTCTTCATTCCAAATTTGAAGAGGAGGCAATTAACCTGTTGCCCTGAAATGTAGTCGAGCTTAAAAATGATTTAGATTCCATTCTCAGGCAACTGATCACAAAAGTAACCACGGAAGAATGCAAAAGCCAAAGCTGGTTGTCTGGATATTTGGAAATTTTCGCTAATCTATCACCTTGGGCGAGATTCTCCGACCCCCCGCCGGGTCGGAGAATCGCCGGGGGCTGGCGTGAATCCCGCCCCCGCCGGTTGCCGAAGTCTCCGGCACCAGAGATTCGGCGGGGGCGGGAATCGCGCCGCGCCAGTTGGCGGGCCCCCCCGCTCGATTCTCCGGCCTGGATGGGCCGAAGTCCCGCCGCTAAAATGCCTGTCCCGCCGGCGTAAATTAAACCACCTACCTTACCGGCGGGACAAGGCGGCGCGGGCGGGCTCCCGGGTTCTGGGGGGGCCGCAGGGCGATCTGGCCCCGGGGGGTGCCCCCACGGTGGCCTGGCCCGCAATTGGGGCCCACCGATCCACGGGCGGGCCTGTGCCGGGGGGGCACTCTTTCCCTTCCGCCTCCGCCACGGTCTCCACCATGGCGGAGGCAGAAGAGACTCCCTCCACTGCGCATGCGTGGGAAGCTGTCAGCGGCCGCTGACGCTCCCGCGCATGCGCCGCCCGGAGATGTCATTTCCGCGCCAGCTGGCGGGGCACCAAAGGCCTTTTCCGCCAGCTGGCGGGGCGGAAATTCGTCCGGCGCCGACCTAGCCCCTCAATGTAGGGGCTCGGCCCCCAAAGATGCGGAGCATTCCGTACCTTTGGGGCGGCGCGATGCCCGTCTGATTTGCGCCGTTTTGGGCGCCAGTCGGCGGACATCGCGCCGTTTCCGGAGAATTTCGCCCCATAATTGAGCAATAGTCATTCTAGGGTTTTTTTTATGAAGAATCTATGGAACAATTATTTTCACTCCAGCCTATTGAGATCAAAACACGGAAAGGTAATTAATAAATACCAGAGATCATGCACATCGTCAATACATTTGTTGTATTCGATTAGTCCTCAACTAAATGGGAACAGAGACCCATAGCCAGCATGTTTAGCCACGTGTTTCCCGGCGCTCGCAGCGCCAAGAAACACATGGCTATAAAACACCACTCATGTTAAATAAGGGGCCTCAACGGGGAACACACAGCCGAGGCTGCACATAGTCCCATTTTCTACACTGAGGAGTTCTGCTCACTGGAACTCCTCAGTGTAGTGAGAGATCGGGGTGCAGTTTTTAAATGACATCCCAATCTCTGAGGCTCCCAATCATTTATTGACTACAGCTCCGCCTTCAACACCATAATCCCAGCCAAGCTCATATCAAAGCTCCGAAACCTAGGACTTGGCTCCTCACTCTGCAACTGGATCCTTGACTTTCTGATCCACAGAGCACAATCAGCAAGAATAAACAACAACACCTCCTCCACAATAGTCCTCAATACCAGAGCCCCGCAAGGCTGTGTACTTAGCCCCCTACTATACTCCCTGTACACACACGACTGCGTGGCAAAATTTGGTTCCAACTCCATCTACAAGTTTGCTGATGATACGATTATAGTGGGCTGGATTTCGAATAACGACGAGTCAGACTACAGGAGGGAGATAGAGAACCTAGTGGAGTGGTGCAGTGACAACAATCTATCCCTCAATGACAGCAAAACTAAAGAGCTGGTCATTGACTTCAGGAAGCAAAGTACTGTACACACCCTGTCAGCATCAACAGGGCTGAGGTGGAAGAGATGGTTGACAGCTTCAAATTCCTAGGAGTGCACATCTCCAAAAATCTGTCCTGGTCCACCCACGTCGACGCTACCACCAAGAAAGCACAACAGCGCCTATACTTCCTCAGGAATCTAAGGAAATTCAGCATGTCCACATTAACTCTTACCAACTTTTACAGATGCACCATAGAAAGAATCCCATCGGGCTGGATCACAGCCTGGTATGTGAACTGCTCAGCCCAAGACCGCAAGAAACATCAGAGAGTTGTGAACACGAATCTGCCTCCCATCCATTGACCCCATCTATACCTCCCACTGCCTGCGGAAAGCGGGCAGCATAATCAAAGACCCCTCCCACCCGGCTTACTCACTCTTCCAACTTCTTCCATCGGGCAGGAAATACAAAAGTCCGAGAGCACGCACGAACAGACTCAAAACAGCTTCTTTGGGGCAGCACGGTGGCGCAGTGGTTAGCATTGCTGCCTCACAGTGCCGAGGTCCCAGGTTTGGTCCCGGCTCTGGGTCACTGTCCGTGTGGAATTTGCACATTCTCCCCATGTTTGCATGGGTTTCGCCCCCACAACCCAAAGACGTGCAGTCGAGGTGGATTGGCCATGCAAAATTGCCCCTTAATTGGAAAATATGAATTGGACACTCGTTTTTCACAGTAACTTCATTGAAGCCTACTTGTGACAATAAGTGATTATTATTATTATTAAATTTATGTTTAAAAAAACAGCTTCTTCCCCGCTGTTACCAGACTCCTAAACAACCCTCTTGTGGACTGACCTGATTAACACTACACCCCTGTGTACTTCACCCGTTGCCGGTGTCTAAGTAGTTACATTGTGTACCTTGTGTCGCCCTATTATGTACTTTCTTTTATTTTCATGTACTTAATGATCTGTTGAGCTGCTCGCAGAAAAATACTTTTGCCTGTACCTCGGTACACATGACAATAAACAAATCCAATCCAATGAGGATACAAAGATTACCGTCAAGGCCCCAGCAATTTCCTCCCTTGCCTCCCGCAGTATTCTGGGAGAGATCCCACCAGGCCCTGGGGACTTATCTACTTTAATGCTTTTTAAGATGCCCATCACCTCCTCTTTATTAATATCAACATGACACGGAATATCTACACACTCTACCCTATACTCCTCATCCACCAAATCTTTCTCTTTGGTGAATACTGAGGTAAAGTATTCATTTAGCATCTCTCCCATTTTCTCTGGTTCCAGACATAAATTCCCTCCAATACCCTTGAATGGAGCAACCCTTTCTCTGGCTACCCTCTTGCTCTTTGCATATGTATAAAACGCCTTAGGATTTTCCATAATCCTGTTTGCCAATGACATTTCATGACCCCTTTTAGCCTTCCTAACTCCTACCTTAAGTTCCTTCCTACTTGCTTTATATTCTTCAAGGGCTTCATCTGTCCTAAGCCTTTTAGACCTTACAAATGCTACCTTTTCCTTTTTGACAAGATTCATAATATCCCTCGTTATCCAGGGTTCCCTATACTTGCTTCCCTTATCTTTCATCCTCACAGGTACACGCCGGTCCTGAATTCTAATCAACTGACATTTGAAAGCCTCCCACATGCCGGATGTTGATTTTCCCTCAAACAGCCTCGCCAAGTCAACACTCTCCTGGTCCTGCCTAATGCTGCTGTAATTAGCCTTCCCCCAGTCTAACACCTTCACCTGAGGACCACTCATCCTCTTCCATAAGTAGCTTAAAACTTACAGAATTATGATCACTGTTCCTGAAATGATCTCCTACTGAAACTTTGATCACCTGGTGGGGCTCATTTCCCAGCACCAGGTCTAATATGGCCCCTTTCCGAGTTGGGCTAGTTAAATGTTGTTTCAAGAAACCCTCCTGGATGCTCCTTACAAATTCCGCTCCATCCATGTCTCTAGCAGTAAGTGTGTCCCAGTCAATATGGGGACTATAAACCGTATTGTTTATGCATCTTTCCAAGATCTGTCTGCATATCTGCTCCTCTATCTCCCGCTGGCTGTTAGGAGGTCTGTAGTAAACCCCAACATTGTGACAGCACCCTTCCTATTCCTGAGCTCTACCCATATTGCCTCGCTGCCTGAACCCTCCAAGGTGTCCTCCCTCAGCACAGCTGTGATATTCTCCTTAACCAATAATGCAACTCTCCCACCCCTTTTGCATCCCCCCCTATCCTGCCTGAAGCATCTAAATCCTGGAATGTTTAGTTGCCAATCCTGTCCCTCTTTCAACCAAGTTTCTGTAATAGCAACAATATTTTTAATTTTATTTTTATGTACTTAATGATCTGTTTAAGCTGCTCGCAGAAAAATACTTTTCACTGTACCTCGGTACACGTGACAATAAACAAATCCAATCCGATCCAATAATTCCACGTACTAATCCAAGCCCTAAATTCATCTGTCTTACCTGAAATACTCCTCGCATTGAAACTAATGCACTTCAGCCCACCAGCCCCGCTGTGTTGAACAACCACTCCCTGCCTGCTCTTCCTCTTAATCTTACTGGCCTTAGTGTGGAGCTCCCCCTCAGTTATTTCTCCTGCTGACCTGCTGCTCTGGTTCCCACCCCGCTGCCATACTGGGCAGTTCAATCTGTTTCTCTATCTTCCACTTTTCTCTTTACTGGCTTTTGTTTCCGTCCCCTCTTTACTACCCTCTGACTTCCTGCATTAGTTTTCATCCCCTGCCACATTAGTTGAAACTCTTCCCAACAGCAGTAGCAAACAACCCCCCTAGGGCATCCTGCCCAGGTGTAGACCGCCCGATTTGTAATGGTCCCACCTCTCCCAGAACCGGTTCCAATGTTCCAAAAATCTGAATCCCTCCCTCCTGCACCATATCTCAAGCCACGCATTCATCCTGTCTATCCTGTCATTCCTACTCTACTAGCACATGGCACTGGTAGCAATCCTGAGATTACTACCTTTGAGGTCCTACTTTTTAGTTTATCTCCTAACTCCTTAAATTCAGCATTTAGGACCTCATCCCATTTTTTTACCTATATCGTTGGTGCCTATATGCACCATGACAGCTGGCTGTTCACCCTCCCCCTTTAGAATGCCCTATAACCCCTCGAAGACATCCAAGACCCTTGCACCTGGGAGGCAACATATCACTGAGTCTCCTTTGCATCCGCAGAAACACCTGTCTACCCCCCTTACAATCGAATTCCATATCATTATAGCTGTACCACTCATTTTCCTGCCCTCCTGCGCTGAGAGCCAGCCACGGTGCCATGAACCTGGCTGTTGCTGCCTTCCCCTGGTGAGCAATCTCCCTCAACAGTATCCAAAACAGTATATCTGTTTTGGAGGGAGATGACCCCTGCACTGTCTTCCTACTCTTCCTCTGTTTGGTGGTCACCCACTTCCTATCTCCCTCGGTACTTCTTATCTGCGGTGTGACCAACTCGCTAAGCGTGCCGTCCACGACTCCCTCAGCATCGTGGATGCTCCAAAGTGAGTCCATCCACAGCTCCAGAGCCGTCAAGTGCTCTAACAGGAGCTGCAGCTGGACACACATCTTGCACGTGAAGGAGCCAGGGACAGTGGACGTGTCCCTGAACTCCCACATCGCACACAAAGAGCATGACATGGGTCTGGGATCACCTGTCATGTCGAAACCATTCAGTCACCTTACAACAATCACATTGCCAAGAGAAAAATGAAAGGAAAAACGACTTACCAAGCACCAGCCAATCACCTACCTGCTGCTTGAGGAGACTGAGTCTGGCTTGCTTCCCTCTAGTAAGTGTGAGAAGAAAAAACAACACAAAACAAAACTCTTACCTTACAAAATGTAGCTCAGAATCTACTCTGGTGAGTAGCTCAGAATCTACTCCGATGAGCCTAGGAATGAAAGGGTTAAGGACATGAGTCACCTGATTTATAGAGAGCCACTTACCCTCTCAGACTGCACTCCGGTTTTCTCCCGTTCAGCTCTGCTCCCGATATGAAGGGCTTGTCACCTGCAGCAGGGCAAGGCCACTCGTGTTAGGTTCGAGAGAGATTGGAATGTCATGCTCAGGAGCAACATGCCTACTCTGTAACCTGTTTAGATATAGTACTACTAAACAAATGTTAAGCAAGTCCTGGAGTATGACTATAGTCTGGCTAGTAACCAATTACCATGCCAGAGTCCCCAGGTAAGAAGACCATCTCAGAACAATCGCCAATCAGCCTACATATCCTTCCATTCCTTCACATGCCCTCCCCTCCAGGACCTTGGGGCTCTGGCCCTCCCTCCCACTCCCCCACCAGCCTATCCCCCCCCCCCCCCATGCCGCAATGACCCCCTCCTGACTCTCCAGGGCATCCCCTACCATCCCGCCCCCGGGATCCCTGGGACTTACCCTGAGAACGGTCCCAGGACTTAGTTCCAGGCAAACCTTGCAGGACCGCTTCTGGCCAATCCAATTGGTTGTCAGCTCTCACGGGTGAGACTTCCTTTCAAGAAGGTGGAAGTCCCACCCACTATCAATCAAGGCTCAAGTGAGTGTTGAATGGCAGTGGACTTCCAAAAGTCGACGGTGTTGCATTTGGTCTTCTATACCTTGCAAAGGAATCCACCAAACACCTAGACTTGTCCAAACCAAGATCTTTATTGAATCACAAGTGGTAAGATAGCGATCTGTTACAGAGCATGTTATCATGGAGTTTCTTTGTACTCCTCTGGAACCATACCTAACCCTAACCATCTCCTACAACCATCTGCCGATGACCGGATGTGTCTCCACTCATATGGGAGTCCCTGGTCACATGACCATGGTCTTGAGCCACATGGTGTGTCTGCACTGCCACCAGCTGTTTGGAGGTCACACACCATCTATATATGATATTGCTTACAGGCATATCAACCCAGACAGTAGCGCATTAGGCGCCGACTTTCAGGATGGCAAGCGCTTACCCTTAAAATTTCACCCAGAAGACCCTGAGAGGATTTGTCAGGGCGGTCACTGAAAGGACGCTTCCCCTTCGGGTGAGACCAGAACTAAGGGTCACAGTTACAGAGTAGGGTCTCCTATTTAAGACAGAGAAGAAGAGAATTTGTTTCTCTCCAAGGATCACGCGTCTGAGGAATTCTCGTCCCCAGAGAATGGTGGAGGCAGGGTCATTGCATATTGTTAAGGCAGAGTTAGATTGTTGACTAACAAAGGGGCCAAAGGTTATCGAGGGGAGGCAGGAAAATGGAGTTGGGGTCACAATCAGGTCAGCCACGATCTTACCAAATGGTGGAGCAGACATGAAGGGCTGAATAGTCTCCTCCTCCTAATGTGGATGTTTGTATGTAAGCTCATTTTCATCTCCCTTTTTCTCTGTTTAGTAGAAAGAACAGTTTTTCTCACGCGTACATTCTCTTGTCTGTCAAAAAAATTAATTCTGGAAACCAAATCGCTTTGATCTTAATATGTCACATGTGCCTTTACCCAAACGTGAAATGCTGGGAGTTATAGTGTGGGCCTATAATCAGACTGCAATTCCTACGCCATCATTCTGTCCCATCTCGAGCTGTCTTAAATGTTCTGTAACTGCAATTGTGTAATTTGACATTTTATAATGGTTCTTTGTAAGCACGCTGGGGTTTTATGCTTGACTGCTATGCAGGAGCCGATACATTTATATTGAACAGCTATATTCAGAGGTGCTTCTGTTATCTGGAAAAATAAAATGATTGTAAACCACATTTCTGGAATGCAACAGGCAACTTGTCTTTACACAAGATTATGACTAAAAGGAATCTTGAAAGGTTGGCTTTTTGCATTGTAACAGTGGGCACGATTCTCCGGAAAGATTTCTAAGTGTGGCAGCGAGCGGGAATTACCGCAAGCTTCCCAACGCTCGGCCCGGCAAGGCCGGCAACGCAATACAACTTTAATCGGATCACTTAACGAGGCCCCATGGGCTTCACGCTGCAATTGAAGGCTCGCCAGCCGATTTGCCGGTACCGTGCTCACCACTCTCCCTCCGCTAACAAGGTCGAACAGCACTTACACAGCGCTTGCACAGCCAGCCCCACTCTGCTCACGACCATGGCGCCGAGAAGACCAGCCCCAAAATTTGGATACACGGACCTGGGGAGGCTCCAAGATGCAGTCGAGGCCAGGAGGAATCTCCTGTTCCCCCATAGGTCCCAGAGGGTGAGCCATAGGGCAGCCAGTGCCACCTGGGATGAAGTGGCAGCAGCCGTCAGCTCAGGGAGCATGGGCGTTATGGTGGCACAGTGGTTAGCACTGCTGCCTCACGGCGCCGATGACCCGGGTTCAATCTTGGCCCTGGGTCACTGTCTGTGTGGCGTTTACACATTCTCCTCGTGTCTGCGTGGGTCTCACCCCCCACAACCCAAAAGATGTGCAGGTAGGTGAATTGGCCATGCTAAATGACCCCTTAATTGGAAAAAAAAGAATTGGGCACTTTAAATTTTAAAAAAAGGAAGCGTGACCCTGATGACTGGCCTCTAATGCCGCAAGATGGTCAACGGCCTATACCGGGCCGCACGTGTGATTTTACCCCCCCCCCCCCACAAAACCGTCCCACCCCTTCACGACCAGCCCCCCTAACCCTCCATTTGCCCCCAACCAACCTTCACCACCTCCTCCCTCACCCCCTTCACCCCCTTCTCCCTCACCCCTTCACCCCCTCCTCCTTCACCCTCTTCAGCCCTCCCAAACCTTCCTTCACACCGCCACAACCCCCAACCAACCTGAACCGCACGTTCAATTAAGGATGCCCTTCCTGTCTCCGCAGGAGAAGTGCTCCCACAATCATGGGGAGAGGGCCCAGACTGGTGGAGGGGTGCTGGTCACAACAATCCTCACAACCTTCGAGGAACGGGCTCTGGAGGGTACGGGGCTGGCCGATGACAGAGCAGTCACCAAACCCTCCACTGGCCACGGGTCATTCTCCCACAAGTCCTCCAGCCGACGGGGCCGGACCATCCGGGGTGGCCCCACCCCCTGCCTCCCATGATCCCACCTCAGAGGAGAGTTCCGTGGATGCCACAATCGATGCGCCAAAGCTGTCATCCCCACCCTCCACCAGGGCAGAGACATGCGCCTCGGTGGGCAATGTTAGTGGTCAGGCTTCTGGGACACAATCTGTGAGCACCACACTGTCGTTGATGCACATCAGGTGGAGGCAGTAATGCCCATGCAAGACAGCGAAGGCTGCTGGATCCCAGGTCCCACCTGGATCCCAGCCAGATGCTGAGCCTATGGAAATGCTATCCAGGAGCTGATGGAGATGTTAGGGAGCGGTCGGAACATTCAGAGGGCGATGTCAGCAACACTTCACCAGGCTAACCTAGATGAGGCGCTAAGGGACACGTTCCAGTCTCAGATGGGAATGGCCGAGGCACTGCGGAGACTGTCCCAGTCGCAGGTGGGCATTGCCAAGGCATTGCAGAGCATGGCCGAGTCACTGAGGAGCATTGCCGAGGGCATCGACACATGATGCAGACATTAGGGAGCCACCGGGGCTGGCAGAGCCTGATGGTGCAGTGGCAACTGTAGCCAGTTAAAATGGCTAACTCCCGATTAGAATGGCCAAACCCCGATTTAAAATGGCAAACGGAAGAGGCTGATGGGAAAATCAGCCAACAGGACTCAAACAGGCAGCTGCAGGTAAAACTGTGTATTCGCCTCTGGGGAGGCCAGACAGAATCGATACCTGCAGCCATCAACACAACAACACACCAGCCATCTGAATATTAAGTAGCAATCCCCAGGAACAATGGGCAACAAATTAGACACACAAAGCCAACCCAGACTTTTCGGCGCCAGCAGGAGCCTACACAAAGAGAGGTGAATGACCACCCCAAAACCGCCCATCGATCAAGGAATCGCTCCAGCATTGGAGAATATCGAACCAAGTGATTGGGACAAAGTCCAATCACTTGGAACCAGGTACAGGGTCCGCCCCAAAAGGCGGGAAGCCCCTGGGGACTATTAGAATAGAGTCCAAGGTCAAATCGACCCTTCTCCATCCTCCCACACCCTTCTTTACCCTGCTGCAACCCCTGCTGCCTTCTGCTGACCTTCTGCAACAGCCGCTAGAATCATAAGTCTTACTTCAACGCTCGCTACGAGATAGGCGCTCCTGGCTATCGACCTGTAGCAGCTTTGAATCCCGCAGGCTCAGAACCCATACGAAAGGCCATTCGTTTCCCTGACCTGGTGGACCATTTCCAAAGTTAAGTATTGGCCTGTTAATTGTAGGAAGTAGCTTAGAAGTAGAATTAATGTATAAGTATTGATTACTGTATATAATAAATGTGCATTGATTTAACTCTTACTAAGCGGTGTGTTGGATTATTGATCATTACTCGGACTTGAACCATGTGGCGGTAACAGAAAGATACCTGGCGACTCAAGAGCAAAGTTGATAGAAAAAGAGCAATTAAATTAAGGCTAAAACGAGCAACATTTTGGCGACATCCTGACGGGACCTGATCTAGAAGTGGAAAACCACTCCGGGAGAACCCAAGAAATTTGAATTAGAAACCCAATTGGAAACAGAAAACCACAAGTGTTCAAGCAGTTCTGATCAATACTCATAATTCGGAAGTGTGTGTATGCATGCGTAACTAACAGGGCTATAAGGTAAAACTGATCGATTTTTGTTGCGTCAAAACTGTCGGAAGTCTGTATTTTCGGAAAGTAGCGAAAGCCGTACCCACATTCACAACACCACCTTAGCCCCCTGTTCCAAATTTAGAAGAAGCAGTCGGATAGGAAAGATGGCCATGCAGGCAATGCAGCGCCTCATGAACCCTGAGGAATTTGTGGTCGCAGCGACTAGCAGCAGTAGAGTGGGACAGTGTCCCATTTGGGAGGAAGAAATCCAGAAATATCTCAAGGGGAAAGGATGGCCCCTGTGGAATGATTTCTGCGATAATGAGGAATCAGTTCCCGGAAGTATAGGGCATACTTGGTGGGAGAACCTGAGCGAGATACACAAAAAGAGCTTGGGAAAAGCTCGCAAGCCGATGGCAATCGTGTCCTGTTTGGCACAATTGCGAGGCACAGAGGAGATTGTTACGACGCTCCGCAAAGAAGTTGAGGGCATACATCGGATGAGTAAAGTCGATGTAAGCGAAGTTGAAAGAGAGAATATGGAATTGAGGAGGAAATTGGCAGCAAAAGATGGAGAGGTGGATGACGCCAAACGGGCTCACCAGTCTTGTCTGGCGCATTTAAGCAGTTTCCAGTCGCAATATGAAAGGCCTATCAGGAAATGAAATGAAAATGAAAAATGAAATGAAAATCGCTTATTGTCACAAGTAGGCTTCAATGAAGTTACTGTGAAAAGCCCCTAGTCACCACATTCCGGCGCCTGTTCGGGGAGGCTGTTACGGGAATTGAACCGTGCTGCTTGGTCTGCTTTCAAAGCCAGCGATTTAGCCCTGTGCTAAACAGCCCCTGCCTGCACCGTGCAGGCACGCAACGTGCAGTCCTGGTAAGAGAAGAGACAGAAAGACAGGTAGAGACATTACAAAACCAGTATAGTGATCTCAAGGCAGCATTACGAGCACTCCATGCTGCTACCACAGAACAAAGACAGAGCACCTTAGATCACGCAAAGTGCCGGAAGCAGATTGCAGATTGCAGAGCTGCAATCACTGCTTTCTGTTCAGAAAGGTTTTCAGGAAACCTTTGGGGAAAAGTTAGACCAGGAAGACGGCCCTGATTGGGAAGAGTTACAGGAAACAGCGCAGAGATATGTTCAGGGAACATGGGCGCAGGGAAAGCCCCAAAAGAGAAAAGCACCCCAACCCCCGACACAGCAGATAGTTCAAGCTCCAATGAACCCTGTAACCACCCACCGCACAGCCACATCGGACAATGCGGAATATCTATATTCCACCCCCTTAACAGTGACCCAATTATGGGACGCGTGCGAGAAGATCACACCGTTCCTCCCCGCCACAGACCACCATCATTTATTTGCCACAGTTAGACATCAGGCGAACATGTACGGCCTGGATGAGAGAGAGCAGGTAAAACTCATGGTTTTAAGTTTAGATCCGTCGGTAGCAGCAGCCCTTCCTGACCCACAGAATGTAGGAGGAGGCACCCTTGCAGAAATGCATACCGCGATCCTGGATGCGATAGGGTATAACCGGGGTGACCCCGTAGATGGCCTCAATAAATGTAGGCAGAAGAAATCTGAGCACCCCACAGCGTTCGCTGGACGCCTGTGGATTCACTTCGCAGCAGTCTTTGGAGACGTAGACCGTGCCCATTTGTCCCCAGACAACATGGCCAAATGGACCCGCACCCTTATCTCCCATGCCACAGATGCAGGACAGAATGCCTGTACGAGTTATGATCCCTCAGAGGAGGTCCATAACGAGAAGTGGGTAGTTAAAAGATTGTCCCATGTTTGGGAGCAATCTGTTCAGAGCAAACCCACCGTTAAAAATAGCGAGGAAAAGCAGGCCGCCGCAGACATGCAGGCAGTAAAAACAACACACCAGAACCCCGCATGGGTAAACGAAGGAAGGAACAGCCCCCCACAGAAACCACCGGAATGTTACAATTGCGGACAATTAGGACATTACACACGAGAATGTCAAGCCCCCCCTGAATCAGCAACGGGATCAGCCCACAAATGTCCGCAAAGACACCAACAGCCCCGACCCCCCACCCAGGGAACCATACCCAAGGGAACAATGCACCAGAGAGCCTGCTCCACCTTATGTGCCCCAGGGGTCATGTTACAACTGTGGGCAGTCAGGACACTTCGCCCGAGATTGCAGGAGACCCCCACCAGCTAGACTAGCCCCCAGATATGAAGGAGAACACCACCCACAGCAACTACAAGGTCCCAGCTGCCCCATGCAAACTGTGAGCGCTTACCCACCACTTCTCATGGCAGCGTTACCTCAGCAAGGCCACTTCATTTTTGTTTCACTCCTCCTTCCTTTCTTCTTCGGTCACGCTGCACTACCTCCATATGCTAGTTACACCCCAGCCCAAATGTGATTTACGATGTCCCGTATTCTGATGGAACCTGCAGAATGTTTTATGTTGTTTGTAAGTTTGTTAAATGTTGTATGTCCGACAGGAGAATAATTTCTCACTGCCACACACCCATTCGGCCGAAACCTCTGACGACTTGCCTTCAGAGACTACCCGTTGCCACACGCTTGTTCAGAGGAACTAGCTTTTCGGCTGAAACTTGTTCGGGTACCAGACGCCCGCTCGTAACTGCCCTTCTGGTTCGAAGGATAGAACCATTACGGCAGCCCCACCACGATGACTACATTTCTGCCCGTTCTTGTCGGTTGCTCAGGCAGTGGAGAAACGGCTTGAGACCCGCCCTGCCTGGGAACTACGCTCGGGTAGGAGAGATATGGCATTGGTAGCCATCCTACCCGGAGACTCCATCCACCTCTTACCCGTCGCGGCCCATACGCACCTCATTTGGCATTTTTCATTTCAAAAAGTTTTGTTGTTTAGGTAACCCTTAGGTTGCCGGCCATCTGCTATTTACATCCTGGAACATTTGGAAGGTAAATCAGCACTGGTTCATTATTGGGAAGTGTGCCGTGTCCTCAAATTTGTTTTGGGAAAAAAAATGAGGGAGTCACACATGGTGACCAATTATAAAGGGAATAATTGGCATCAAAGGACAGACACACTAGCACACCAGATATTAAACAAAGATAGTTACAGACACTATGCTTGTTTCTACAGAACTCCAGAAGCTCCAGGACCGGAGAAAACAAAGAAAGAAAAGGAAAGAGAGCAGCCATTTGGACTTCCTTCATATGGATCAACATACTGTTTATGAACTTTTGGTTGTGCGTGACCGTGAACCCCATGACTTCAAAGCCCCCAGCCGTTAATGTTTCACTGCCCCGCAGTACCCAGAGCCCAGTTACCAGCGACACTACATCTTCCTGGTGTGCCAGGTTCATAACCTGGTACTCCCTGTCCTATGTGTTCAAAACACTGTTAGCGTTGGCGATACTCTGCTGTGTAGTGCAGACTATGCGTCTACGAAAATGGAGAAGGAGAGCCTACCGCGCTCGAACCCTGGTATATAGGATCAGATCCCCTATGTTCGGTTACGACCAGACCCCTGACCCCCGCGATCTATAATAAAATAATAAAGTGCATTCACTTGCGTTTATTGTTGTTGTAAATAAAGAGATGTAAAAAAAACCTTTTCATGAGCAAAAAAATTGTATGATCCTGAGCTTGACTGCCAAGCCAGGAAAGACTGTGTGAAATGCTGTGATTTTGTTGTATGATTGAGGAAGGTAGGATAATGGAATGTTTAAGCGAGTGTAGTATATTAAGGATAAGTTAGAGGTTCCAAGTTTATTGTTTTGTAATGCATGTCCCTGTCTGACATAGCGCCCTTAGAATTGTTAGTTAAAAGATTTTTGTGCATAGCTATGGTCAGTGCAGAGGCCATGTAGGAGGTGTCCCCCCCAGGTCAGGGAATGGAAAGTAACATAATGATGTGATCCTTCACGCTTCACGTTAGGATCACAAGGAGGGTTTGTAGCCAGTTAAAATGGCTAACTCCCGATTAGAATGGCAAAACCCCAATTTAAAATGGCAAACGGAAGAGGCTGATGGGAAAATCAGCCAACAGGACTCAAACAGGCAGCTGCAGGTAAAACTGTGTATTCGCCTCTGGGGAGGCCAGACAGAATCGATACCTGCAGCCATCATCATAACAACACACCAGCCATCTGAATATTAAGTAGCAATCCCCGGGAACAATGTGCAACAAATTAGACACACAAAGCCAACCCAGACTTTTCGGCGCCAGCAGGAGCCTACACAAAGAGAGGTGAATGACCACCCCAAAACCGCCCATTGATCAAGGAATCGCTCCAGCATTGGTGAATATCGAACCAAGTGATTGGGACAAAGTCCAATCACTTGGAACCAGGTACAGGGTCCGCCTCGAAAGGCGGGAAGCCCCTGAGGACTATTAGAATAGAGTCCAAGTTCAAATCAACCCTTCTCCATCCTCCCACACCCTTCTTCACCCTGCTGCAACCCCTGCTGCCTTCTGTTGACCTTCTGCAACAGCCGCTAGAATCGTAAGTCTTACTTTAACGCTCGCTACGAGATAGGCACTCCTGGCTATCGACCTGTAGCAGCTTTGAATCCCGCAGGCTCAGAACCCATACGAAAGGCCATTTGTTTCCCTGACCTGGTGGGCCATTTCCAAAGTTAAGTATTGGCCTGTTAGTTGTAGGAAGTAGCTTAGAAGTAGAATTAATGTATAAGTATTGATTACTGTATATAATAAATGTGCGTTGATTTAACTCTTACTAAGCGGTGTGTTGGATTATTGATCATTACTCGGACTTGAACCACGTGGCGGTATCAGAAAGATACCTGGCGACTCAAGAGAAAAGGTGATAGAACAAGAACAATTAAGCTAAGGCTAAAACGAGCAACACAACTGGGGCTCAATCCAGCTGCCTCTCTGTCGTGAGGTGAACCCCAGGGCCCCATGGGTACCGAACGGGTGGAGGGGGCGCAGGGTGGCAACACAGACCTATCCTATGGACTGACGATGGTGGCGACCAGCTCCCCCGAGTTCCACCCCTCTGATGAGGCCACGTCTCGCAGCCAGCACCCGGAACAGGGCGGCATGGCTGTGCATGTACCGCCGTCAAGTGAGCTGGGGTCTCTCCGCTCCAGAGCCCCCAGAAGACACCCGCCAGCCGCATTGAAGGCCATGGGACGGGTTAAGCCACAGGCTGCATCCACCTTTAATGTGCATCCTGGGGATACAGCTAGCCGTAGAGGTAGAGCAAGGAAGGCCAGGCACATTGAGGATCACTAAGAGGGTACTGGGGAGCGCAGGAGTAGGTAGGGTAAAGAGTGGAGTGCGCGTTGAGGGGGAGGGAGCATTGGGGGGGGAGGGGGGGGATAGTGGGGCGGCACCATCGGGAGCGTGGGGCAGTGGCGTACACTTATACAAAGAACATTAAAATACCCTCGCCCCAATCACTATGACGCCTTTGTTCCGCAATGAGGGCCAACCAACAATCCCATGCCCCAACCCCCAGCGGAACATGCCCCAGTCCCATTACCCCAGCCCCCCACGGCGACCCATCCCCAACCAGGGCTGCACCTCCTGATTGCCCCCCCCCCCCCGAGCATAGGGGCAGCATACCCAGTGCCCCCAGGGCTCACTGTCTGTGAGCGAAGATGCTGCTCACCTCTTCGGCTTCCCGTAGCCAGGCTCATGTTTTTCAAAAGGAGTACTAATCAGAGCCAGTGTAACCCCTTGCTGGGGAGGCCGCTGGATCACGGGAGGCCGTTGGATATGGGGTGGCTCCCGTTAATTGTATGGAAATAGGACTTAAGTGGTGATAACTGGTTTCTTGACACAGCGGGATCTCGATCTTGCCTATGGGAGTGGGCCGTTTGCATCACAGACAGTTTGACGCCCTGCGCGGTTCTCATTTTTGGCCTCTCCCGCTATTCACCAGCCTTGTTGCGCTCTCGCTCAGGCGAGACCTTAAAGGGATAACCCTTAAAGGGATTAAGGGTTATGGTGTTCGGGCCGGAAAGTGGAGCTGAGTCCACAAAAGATCAGCTATGATCTCATTGAATGGTGGAGCAGGCTCGAGGGGCCAGATGGCCTACTCCTGCTCCTAGTTCTTAGGTTCTTATGAAACGAGGCTAGAGAATCCTGCCCAGTATTTGCAAGCATTTCAATATTTAATATTTAATTTAAAGCTTGGAGTGTCTCTGTTACAGAACAGCGAATGCTTCTGAATAATTATGCTGCAAAAACATGTCAATGCAAATTCTCCCAAATGACCAATGTTTGTTGCACTCTGTGGTTTGGATTTACGATTTCTGTATTGTTTTGTCCAATATGTTTCTGTGGTAATATTTTCTGCTTTAGTTTTTCTTCTTCCTTTCCCTCCTGAATTCTGTGTTGCATTATCCTGAGGCTGTTGCATTTATACTTGATCCTGTGTTGAGTGGCGGGACCGATTAATGTAATAAACTGTCAATGAAAAAGAATGTTCTGACTGATCGGCAGTGCGTAGTCTGTCAATTTGGCTCCTGAAAAAATCTGGAGCCAACAAGCAGCTGTTATGTAATGGAAACCAATGTGAAGATTTATAGATTGGTCAAAGTTCAAAATAGAGCTCTCACTGCACTGTGTTTTTTTGTGATTATCCATTACTTAGGAAATATGTTCCATCAACTGGGTAAGTAGTGCAGCAGCAACACATTGTCTACCTCCCACCGAGAGGGTCACAGTTCAAGTTCCAGGATTGCCTGTCACTCAAATATATTCATTCATCCATGTTAGCATTCGTTTCTCAGCTTTCAAGAGCAGCAAAGATGGGTGACCAAGTGAAGATCAGCTATTCTGATTCAGAGGGAATATTAATTAACACAAGGTGGCCCGTCCCACTTGAGTGGCAACTCCCACTGGGTGTCAGAGTTGTATTGTCAGCCCTCAAATGTGTAGAATTGCCCAGGACCCACATACTTTCTCAGCTGGAGGTACATTGATGATTGTGAACTATCTGCAAAGAAATACAGAACTGGGGCGAAATTCTCCGACCCCCCGCCGGGTCGGAGAATCGCCGGGGGCTGGCGTGAATCCCGCCCCCGCCGGATGCCGAAGTCTCCGGCGCCGGAGATTCGGCGGGGGCGGGAATCGCGCCGCGCCGGTTGGCGGGCCCCCCGCTCGATTCTCCGGCCCGGATGGGCCGAAGTCCCGCCGCTAAAATGCCTGTCCCGCCGGAGTAAATTGAACCACCTACCTTACCGGCGGGACAAGGCGGCGCGGGCGGGCTCCGGGGTCCTGGGGGGGGGCGCGGGCGATCTGGCCCCGGGGGGTGCCCCCATGGTGGCCTGGCCCGCGATCGGGGCCCACCGATCCGCGGGCGGGCCTGTGCCGTGGGGGCACTCTTTCCCTTCCGCCTCCGCCACGGTCTCCACCATGGCGGAGGCGGAAGAGATTCCCTCCACTGCGCATGCGCGGGAATGCTGTCAGCGGCCGTTGACACTCCCGCGCATGCGCCGCCCGGAGATGTCATTTCCGCGCCAGCTGGCGGGGCACCAAAGGCCTTTTCCGCCAGCTGGCGGGGCAGAAATCCGTCCGGCGCCGACCTAGCCCCTCAATGTTGGGGCTCGGCCCCCAAAGATGCGGAGCATTCCGCACCTTTGGGGCGGCGCGATGCCCGTCTGATTTGCGCCGTTTTGGGCGTCAGTCGGCGGACATCGCGCCGTTTCCGGAGAATTTCGCCCCTGATGTCTAATGTTGAGATTTGTAAATTCAGGAACATTCTTTGTTTTAGTCAGGCATTAAAAACAATGTAATGACTGCAACATCAGACAACCAGAACTGGTTTTTGGTTTAGAGAGCTGAATTAAAATTGCACTCTTGATAAACGATAATGCCTCGCCAACAAGGTTGTTTCGCCCAATTCTTTGTTGAAAGAGAGGCGATTGCCCACAGAGAGCACTTGACGGGGGCGAGGTTGAGTAGGTTCTTTGGGGTAGAAGACAGATGTGAAAGGTGCTCAGGGAGCCCGGCTGACCATGTCCATATGTTTTGGTCATGCCCGGCACTGGAGGGTTCTGGAGAGGAGTGGCGGGAGCAATATCTCAGGTGGTGAAAGTCCGGGTCAAGCCAAGCTGGGGGCTAGCAATATTTGGAGTAGTGGACGAACCGGGAGTGCAGGAGGCGAAAGAGGACGGCATTCTGGCCTTTGCGTCCCTAGTAGCCCGGCGAAGGATCTTGCTAATGTGGAAGGAGGCGAAGCCCCCCAGCCTGGAGGCCTGGATAAATGATATGGCTGGGTTCATAAAGTTGGAGAGGATTAAGTTTGCCTTGAGAGGGTCTGCGCAGGGGTTCTACAGGCGGTGGCAACCGTTCCTAGAGTATCCCGCGGAGCGTTAGAGGACGGTCGGTCAGCAGCAGCAGCAACCTTGGGGGGGGGGTGGAGGGGACGTCCTGGGAGGGGGGGGGGGGGGAGGGGGGGATAGGGGGGACTGCCTGTGAGGGTGGATGAGCAAGAGATAACATGAAGGGTTGGGGAAACTGGCACGTACGGGTGATGGCCAGTGTACAAAGCTGTGTAAATATATCATTTTGCCATGTATATATCTTGCTCTGCGCGATTTCTCGTTTTTTTTTGTTATGGGGGGTTATTGTTTGTAAGGGAGAAAAATTGCGTTTAAAAACTTTAATAAATATTTTTTTTTAAAAGAAAGAGAGGCGATTGCCCAGTTTGGGCATGCTGCCAGATAGGTTAACTGGACAACCATGGAATTAACTAAGACATTCTCCAGTGGCTGAACTACTCTCTCCCATTCAATGCAAAGAAAAAATGAGGAGTAAAAACAAATGTACACAAATAAAGCAACAAACTCTATCTGTGTGGCTCGATGGCCATGTTGGTAAATGCATTGGGTCATAAACATCAAGAAGCCTCTCGCTTCGGTGCCGTGTCTATGCCGATTTAGTTTTTTCAGATCAGCTCAGTTCTAAAAGCACTGCAATTGGCACTGAGTGAAAGGTGGAAAAATCAATCAGGATTCTTATCTTGACCACAATCTGGTGGCCTCCAGAAAGTTTGTGAGGAACATTGGGCGGGATTCTCCGACCCCCCGCCGGGTCGGAGAATCGCCGGGGGCTGGCGTGAATCCCGCCCCCGCCGATTGCCGAATTCTCCGGCACCGGATATTCGGCGGGGGTGGGAATCGCGGCGCGCCAGTTGGCGGGCCCCCCCGGTGATTCTCCGGGCCATGATGGGCCAAAGTCCTGCTGCTGGAATGCCTGTCCCGCCGGCGAGAATCAAACCACCTCTCTTACTGGTGGGACAAGGCAGCGCGGGCGGGCTCTGGGGTTCTGGGGGGGGCGCGGGGCGATCTGGCCCTGGGGGGTGCCCCCACGGTGGCCTGGCCCGCGATTGGGGCCCACCGATCCGCGGGCGGCCCTGTGCCGTGGGGGCACTCTTTTCCTTCTGCCTTCGCCATGGCCTCCACTATGGCGGAGGCGGAAGAGACCCCCTCCACTGCGCATGCGCGGGGATGCCGTGAGCGGCCACTGACGCTCCCACGCATGCGCCACACGGCAAAGTAATTTCCGCGCCAGCTGGCGGGGCACCAAAGGCCTTTCCCACCAGCTGGCGGCGCGGAAATCAGTCCGGCGCGGGCCGAGCCCCTCAAGGTGAGGGCTCGGCCCCTCAAGATGCGGAGAATTCCGCACCTTTGGGGCGGCGCGATGCCGGACTGATTTGCGCCGTTTTTGGCGCCGGTCGGCGGACATCGTGCTGATTGCGGAGAATCCCACCCATTAAGTGAGAACAGGATTAAGCTCAACTTTAACCTCCTTGCTTGAATAATGTGACAACACACATGGCCCGCACATTAAAAAGTGATCAGCTGGGGGCGCTGCTGACCTCCTGCGCCATCAAATCCTGGCCCTTCCAGCATGGACAGGGGGGCGACCACAATAAGTAACAGGTAAAATGACAAACTAATTTAGAATTTGTCAGAGCAAACACGGGAGCAGCAGCTGTTAGTTTTATTTGAGGTAGCGCTGTGCCGTTAAATTATTAAAAGGAGTGGATGCCTTAAGCATATATTCCCAGCCTTCAATTTGCATCAGTGGAAACAATTCTTCATGGTGCACAGAATTAGTGGCAAAATGTAGATGTTTGCTGGAATTTGAGGAGCGCGACTGATAGATTCCCTTACGACTGGGTCATTTCACCTAGGTAACAAGTACAAAATTGAATGGAGAAAGAAACCTCATTAAACCTTTGACCTCTGTGCTTTATTTTTAAACTCAGAGCAGTGTGCGAAGCTGATCCAAATTGGTCAGCGCAAGTAATTAATAATGTTTCTTCTTTATATTTACCTCTGCCTTTAATGATGTAGGAGGCACATAATGTCATAATATGCACCCATGCACATCATGACGGAAAAACAGGCAGTGACAGACACCCAGGTTAGCCAATCAACATACAGGACAGAACACAACCAATCACCAGACAGAACACCAGAGGGGGGCTTCCAACTATAAAACACACGAGGCATCAGCACTCCGCCTCTTTCCACTGGTGACAACTGTAGTGACAGTCAGGGTCTATATATCAGTCAGCACCTTCTACACGTGGATCACAGCTAGCCTGGTCTAGTAAGTTAGAGTTATTACACTTAGGGTAGTAGAGTGTCAACCCACAGCCAGCTGTATGCATTGTTACAGAAGTTCAATAAATCGTATTGAACCAACGCCTACGTTTGGTGTATGCTTTACAGTTCACCTGCATCCTGTTGCAGTCCGTGTTACCCCAGGGTGAATAACACAACATGATACCAGGAGTCTACTTCATCTAAGTAATTTACCTTGAATAATTCAGTGATGACCAGCAAGTGCCTTCCAGCGGCATGGAGAAGATCCAGGCCCCTCCACAGCTCCGGATCTCCGGAAATCTCGGCGCCAACTGGCGGGTCTTCAAGCAGAAATTCAGTCTCTACATTGAGGCCTCGGGCCTCGAGGATGTGTCCGATGCCAGAAAAATCGCACTGCTCCTATCGACTGCGGGGGACCAGGCCATCCAAATCTTCAATTCGCTCACTTTTGCCGACGGCGAGGACAAGACCAAGTTCCAGACCGTGTTCGCCAAATTCGACAGTCACTGTGAAGTCGAAACGAACGAGAGCTTTGAGCGCTCTGTCTTCCAGCAACGCCTTCAGGGTAAGGATGAGCCTTTCCAATCCATTCTAACTCATCTCTGCATATTAGCGCAATCCTGCAACTACGGTGACACCGCTGATTCCCTCATCAGGGATCAGATCGTGTTTGGGGTCCACTCCGATGCCCTACAGGAGCAGCTCCTAAAAATAAAAACATGACCCTGCCAGTAGCCTTCGAGATGTGTAAAGTGCATGAACAGGTGAAAAGTCGCTACTCCCGCTTTAAATTGGCAGAACAGGACCAACTTGCCTCCCACGAGGCAGAAAGTGTACAGGCCATTGCCCGAATGCGGCGCCTTAGCATCGATGAAGGCGGCTATTTCGCGTGCTTTTCCCGGGGTCTCACGCATGCGCACCACGTACAGGAGAACGAAGCGGCGGCTGACCGCACTGCGCATGTGCGACGACGCACGGAGCGTTACGACGTCAACGTCATGACGTGCCCGAACTGCGGCACCGCCCACTTAAAGCGGAAATGCCCTGCAACAGGCAGGTGATGTTTAAATTGTGGGAAGCCTGGCCATTATGCAGCCTTGTGCAGGTCTGCACCTCCGATCGTGGGCCAGCGATCCCAGTTCCAACGCAAATGTATTTGAAGTGTGCAGCAAGGGCTGCTGGATTCGGAACCTGGTAACACCATGGATCCAGAGGACGACTGCCTGGAGTCCCCATATCGTGTGGGCATCATTACCTCAAATTCAGCAACACGCCGACCCATCCTCAACGTGGATTCTGCGGACGAATGGCGTGCTGTCGTACAAGTCAACCAATGCAGCACCCGGTTCAAGCTGGACACTGTTGCTTAAACCAATCTCACATCTCAAGCAGATCTTGCTCGCATCCAAAGGCAGCCAAAAATTCTTCCGCCGGCCTGCCAGCTGCTTGATTATAATGGCAATGCCATTACTGTGTTAGGGTCTTGTCACCTGCATGTCTCTAACAAGGCCATCAAAGCCACACTGCGATTCGAAATCGTCAAGCCTGACAAGGCTTCCCTGCTTGGTGCCCATGCATGCAAGCTACTCAATCTCGTCCAGTGCGTACATGCCATGTCTTCTGCCAATATGAATCTTCAGGCTGACATTGACGAAATCCTATCACAATACCCGGATGTGTTCAGTGGGATAGGCACGCTGCCGTACCGTTACAAAATCTTACTCAGGCCTGATGCCACGCCTGTGACCCATGCACCACGCCGGGTGCCGGCTCCTCTGAAGGAACGTTTAAAGGCGCAGCTACAGGAGCTCCAAGACCAGGGTATAGTCTCTAAAGTGACGGAACCGTCTGACTGGGGCAGCTCGATGGTCTGTGTGAAGAAGCCCTCTGGAGAACTGCGCATATGTATAGATCCCAAAGATCTTAACCGAAACATAATGCGGGAACACTACCCGATCCCGAAGCGGGAGGAGCTAACCAGTGAGATGGCACATGCCAAATTCTTTACGAAGCTAGATGCACCGCGTGGCTTCTGGCAGATACAACTGGACGAGTCTGGACGTTTAATACACCTTTTGGAAGGTACTGTTACAACCGCATGCCGTTTGGTATTGTTTCAGCCTCTGAAATCTTTCACAGGATCATGGAACAGATGCTGGAGGGCATTGAGGGTGTGCAGGTTGATGTTGATGACGTCATTATATGATCCACGGCCCCAGAGGAACACATATCTCGTCTCCAACAAGTCTTTAGACACATACATGCCAACGGCCTCAAGTTGAACAAAGCCAAATGCTCCTTTGGCATGTCATCAATCAAGTTTTTGGGTGATCAAATATCCCAGCAGGGCGTGCAACCGGACTCGGACAAAGTCAAGGCCATCAACACCATGAAGACCCCGGAAGACAAAAAGGCGGTACTCCGCTTCCTGGGCATGGTTAACTTCTTGGGAAAGTTCATTCCCAACCTCGTATCACACACCACGACTCTCAGGCATCTGGTGAAGAAGTCCACTGCCTTTCAGTGGCTACCCACACATCAAGCAGAGTGGCTCGAGTTAAAGGCAAAGCTCACCACTGCTCCGGTATTCACGTTTTTTGACCCAGAGCAGGAGACAAAAATCTCCACGGCGCCAGCCAGGACGGCATTGGTGCGGTGCTCCTCCAGAAGGATGACTCCTCGTCCTGGGCTCCAGTGGCCTATGCGTCCAGGGCCATGACTCCCACTGAGCAGAGGTATGCTCAGATAGAGAAAGAGTGCCTGGGCCGAAGAGAAAATGCTGGAAAATCTCAGCAAGTCTGGCAGCATCTGTAGGGAGAGAAAATGGCTAATGTTTCGAGTCCGATGACTCTTTGTCAAAGCTCTGGTCTCCTCACGATTTTGTAAAGTTCCACGATTACGTCTACGGTCTACCAACCTTCACAGTAGAGACTGACCACAGACCCTTAGTCCATATCATTCACAAGGAATTGAATGACATGACGCCCAGGCTTCAGCGCATTCTCCTTCGACTCCGTAGGTATGATTTCGAATTGGTTTACACACCGGGCAAGGAGCTAATCATTGCGGATGCCCTGTCTCACGCCATCACCTCGCCCTGTGAACAGGTCGACTTCATCCGCCAAATTGAGGCACAGGTGCAACTGTGTGCCAGCAACCTCCCGGCCTCAGATGAACGAGTCGTCAACATTTGAGAAGAAGCAGCCAAGGACCCTCTTCTGCAGCGGGTCATACATCACCTTGCAAATGGTCGGCAGAAAGGGCAATGCCCCCAGTTCTTCAATGTCAAGGATGACCTAACAGTTGTCGAGGAGATCCTACTCAAGCTGGATCGTATTGTTATTCCTCGCAGCCTCCAAAGCTTCGTGCTCAAACAGATCCACGAGGGATACCTCGGTATCGAGAAATGCAGGCGCAGGGCCCGGCAGGCTATCTATTGGCCTGGAATCAACGAGGACATATACAACATGATGTGGCGATGCCGGCGTTGGACTGGGGTGAGCACAGTACGTCATCAAACCGGCAGGCAAAGGGGGGGCCACTGTCGTACTGAACAGAACGGACTACTGCAAAGAAGTATACCGACAACTGAACAACCAAGAACACTACAGACAGTTACCCGCAGATCCGACCAAGGAACACATCCGCCAACTTAACAGACTGATCAAGACCTTGGATCCAGATCTTCAGAGCACCCTACGTGCTCTCATCCCACGTACTCCCCGCATTGGAGATCTCTACTGCCTCCCGAAAATACATAAGGCCAACACACCAGGCCGCCCTATCGTTTCAGGCAATGGGACCCTGTGTGAGAACCTCTCTGGCTACATCGAGGGCATCTTGAAACCCATCGTACAAGGTACACCCAGCTTCTGTCGTGACACGACGGACTTCCTACATAAACTCAGCACCCATGAACAGTTGTCGAGGAGATCCTACTCAAGCTGGATCGTATTGTTATTCCTCGTCACAATGGACGTCTCGGCACTCTACACCAGCATCCCCCATGACGACGGCATTGCTGCAACAGCCTCAGTACTCAACACCGACAACTGCCAATCTCCAGACGCAATTCTGCAACTCATCCGCTTTATTCTGGATCACAACATCTTCACCTTCGACAACAAGTTCTTCATCCAGACACACGGAACAGCCATGGGGACCAAATTCGCACCCCAATACGCCAACATCTTCATGCACAAGTTTGAACAGGACCTACTCACCGCACAGGACCTTCAACCGATGTTATACACCAGATACATCGATGACATTTTTTTCCTTTGAACCCACGGCGAAGAATCACTGAAACGACTACACGATGACATTAATAAGTTCCATCCAACCATCAGACTCACCATGGACTACTCTCCAAAATCAGTTGCATTCTTGGATACACTCATCTCCATCAAGGACGGTCACCTCAGCACTTCGCTTTACCGCAAACCCACGGATAACCTCATGATGCTCCACTTCTCCAGCTTCCACCCTAAACACATTAAAGAAGCCATCCCCTATGGACAAGCGCTCCGTATACACAGGATCTGCTCAGACGAGGAGGAGCGTAACAGACATCTATAGACGTTGAAAGATGCCCTCGTACGAACGGGATATGGCACTCGACTCATCGATCGACAGTTCCAACGCGCCACAGCGAAAAACCGGACCGACCTCCTCAGAAGACAAACATGGGACACAACCGACAGAATACCCTTCGTCGTCCAGTACTTCCCCGGAGCGGAGAAACTACGTCATCTTCTTCACAGCCTTCAACACGTCATTGATGACGATGAACATCTTGCCAAGGTCATCCCCACACCCCCACTACTTGCCTTCAAACAACCGCGCAACCTCAAACGAACCATTGTTTGCAGCAAACTACCCAGTCTTCAGAACAGTGACCACGACACCACACAACCCTGTCATGGCAATCTCTGCAAGACGTGCCAGATCATCGACATGGATACCACCATTACACGTGAGAACACCACCCACCAGGTACGCGGTACATACTCGTGCGACTCGGCCAACGTTGTCTACCTCATACGCTGCAGGAAAGGATGTCCCGAAGCGTGGTACATTGGCGAGACCATGCAGACGCTGCGACAAGGAATGAACGGACATCGCGCAACAATCACCAGGCAGGAATGCTCCCTTCCAGTCGGGGAACACTTCAGCAGTCAAGGGCATTCAGCCTCTGATCTCCGGGTAAGCATTCTCCAAGGCGGCCTTCAGGACCCGCGACAACGCAGAATCGCCGAGCAGAAACTTATAGCCAAGTTCCGCACACATGAGTGCGGCCTCAACCGGGACCTGGGATTCATGTCGCATTACATTCATCCCCCACCATCTGGCCTGCAAAATCCTACCAACTGTCCTGGCTTGGTACAATTCACACCTCTTTAACCTGGGGTTACCCCATCTCTGGATCTATAAAGATTTAATCACCTGCTAATGCTCGCATTCCTAGCATTGTTTGGCATCTTTGAATTTGTCTATATATGTGTTTCTGGAACAGACCTCTTCATTCACCTGAGGAAGGAGCAGCGCTCCGAAAGCTAGTGACATCGAAACAAACCTGTTGGACTTTAACCTGGTGTTGTAAGACTTCGTACTATATCCAACATGGTCCTCAATTGTGTGACTTGCCAGCGTTTCCAGCCTTCTCAGCCGAAAGAAACACTCCAGCAACACGAGATCATGACCTCTCCGGGGTCCAAGGTGGGAATCAACCTTTTTCACACCAATGGGCGTGACTATGTGCTTGTAATTGACTACTTCTCGAGTTACCCCAAAGTGGTGAAACTGTCCAACCTCACATCAAGGACTGTTATCAAGGCCTGCAAGGAGACATTTGCCAGGCATGGTATTCCGCTCACAGTCATGAGTGACAATGGTCCCTGCTTCTACAGCCAAGAGTGGTCCAACTTCGCAAAGCTATAATAGTTCAAGCACATTACCTCGAGCCCGCATTACCTGCAATCTAACGGGAAGGTTGAAAAAGGAGTCCATATAGTGAAGCAACTGCTCTGCAAGGCTGCGGGCTCAGTGTCTGACTTTAACTTTACGCTCCTGGCGTACAGGGCAACCCCTCTGTCCACCGGTATGTCTCCGGCACAACTCCTTATGAATCGTGACCTGCGGATGACTGTTCCGGCCATTCATTTACCTGACCTGGATCACCTCCCAGTGCTGCAAAAGGTGCAGCAACTCAGAAACCGGCAAAAGCTGACATCCGATGCTCATGCTACTGATTTGCCTGTGCTCTCTCCGGAAGATGCTGTTCGCATCAAGCTGCCTGGTGGAGGCTGGTCAGCTCCAGCTGTTGTTGTTCGACAGGCTGCTCCCAGGTCATTCGTGGTTCGCATGGCTGATGGATCTATTGTCAGGCGCAACAGAAGGGCACTACGCAAACTTGCCCGCCCACCTGATCTCACATTCCCAGCTGTCGTTATGCCTTTTCCGGACACCTTGCTCCACAAGGCCGCCAATCTGGCAGCAATCCCGCCTGTCAAGGCGCCGTCGTCCCCACCTCCACCTCTCAGGCTGTCGACAAGGATCCGACGCCAGCCCCAGAGATTGGACTTATAAATATTTCCTTTGTACATATTGTTCTGTATCTGCACGCTAGACATCTTACGTGTACATATGCATTCATTCGCCACTTGCTGTAAATAGTTATATCTGTAAATATGTTGTATATGCTCTAAGCAACCGACAATTTTTTTTTTAAAAAGGGGGGATGTCATAATATGCACCCATGCACATCATGAGGTAAAAACAGGCAGTGACAGACATCCAGGTTAGCCAATCAACATACAGGACAGAACACAACCAATCACCAGACAGAACACCAGAGGGGGGCTTCCAACTATAAAACACACGAGGCATCAGCACTCGTTTGGTGTATGCTTTACAGTTTATCTGCATCCTGTTGCAGTCCATGTTACCCCAGGGTGAATAACACGACACATAAAAGATGGGTTCTTTCGGAATATTATGAAGCCTGCAGGATGTTCCAGAGGAAAAAAAGTGAAATCCTTAGATTGATTGGAGATCACATAGTCCAGCAATCCCACAGGTAGGAATAAAACATTCACATCTTTCCTATAATTGAGATAATCTTCAAACTTAAGGGTACACCCTGGGATGCTATTTTTTTGTTATGTGACATGTTTTAACATGCTACAGTATATACCATGAACCTACTTTTGGAAATACTTTAATTACCTTTGAAATATCAGGGATCTTGTAATGGTATCGTGCCTTACAGCACTAACACATTGTAATGGTATCGTGCCTTACAGCACTAACACATTGTAATGGTATCGTGCCTTACAGCACTAACACATTGTAATGGTATCGTGCCTTACAGCACTAACACATTGTAATGGTATCGTGCCTTACGGCACTAACACATTGTAATGGTATCGTGCCTTACGGCACTAACACATTGTAATGGTATCGTGCCTTACGGCACTAACACATTGTAATGGTATCGTGCCTTACGGCACTAACACATTGTAATGGTATCGTGCCTTACAGCACTAACACATTGTAATGGTATCGTGCCTTACAGCACTAACACATTGTAATGGTATCGTGCCTTACAGCACTAACACATTGTAATGGTATCGTGCCTTACAGCACTAACACATTGTAATGGTATCGTGCCTTACAGCACTAACACATTGTAATGGTATCGTGCCTTACAGCACTAACACATTGTAATGGTATCGTGCCTTACAGCACTAACACATTGTAATGGTATCGTGCCTTACAGCACTAACACATTGTAATGGTATCGTGCCTTACAGCACTAACACATTGTAATGGTATCGTGCCTTACAGCACTAACACATTGTAATGGTATCGTGCCTTACGGCACTAACACATTGTAATGGTATCGTGCCTTACAGTACTAACACATTGTAATGGTATCGTGCCTTACAGCACTAATACATTGTAATGGTATCGTGCCTTACGGCACTAACACATTGTAATGGTATCGTGCCTTACAGCACTAACACATTGTAATGGTATCGTGCCTTACGGCACTAACACATTGTAATGGTATCGTGCCTTACAGTACTAACACATTGTAATGGTATCGTGCCTTACAGCACTAATACATTGTAATGGTATCGTGCCTTACGGCACTAACACATTGTAATGGTATCGTGCCTTACAGCACTAATACATTACAGTAGGAAGTTGCTCTGTTAGTTCAATTTCCCATTGAGAGATTTCTTCTGGTCACTGTTTGTTAGTGTAACGAGTGCCTATGTCACAATTTTGAGCAAAATCATACAGTAACAACTAGTATCTTCTTGTACAAGCATACCTTTTATGAGAGGGAACAAAAGTACAAGAGACAGGAATGAATTAATACGGGACTGATGGAAAATACGATGGAAATGATGGGCAAGATTCTTCCCAAATATTTTGAAGTCAATTTGTGGAGGGTTTTTCAGGCAGTCTCCCACCGGCTATGCCGGCGAGTTCCCCACCGCTATTCAATGACACTTAGTCACTTTTTTGGGCTTTGGGCGGTTTCTCACTGGTTTAGCCCACACTTCGAATTTTTTTTAGCACTGGGGAGCTGAACTCAGAGATCGGGACGCCATTTTGAAAGGGTGCCCCGATCTCTAAGTGAGATTATGGGTCTCCCACAGCTCCCACCCATGGACAATGTCATCCCCCACACATATAGACACTACCCTACACCCCCCATGTGAGGACACCCTGCTATGGGGACCCTGGAGGAGCCCCCTCTTCAGGCCCCCCAAAGCTCCCCTACTGCACTTCCTCCCTTCCAGGACCCCCACCCATCATCCCCCAACCTCCCAGAGGCCCCTACCTACCTGCTCTGCATTCTCCCACACTTCAAACCCTCCCCTCCACCCTCATTTTATGGGCAAGGCCCCCCCTTGTCCCCTGGCCCTTGGCAGTGCCTCCCGAGCATCCAGGCAGTGCTCTTGCTCACTTAACAGTGCCTTCTGGAGACTTCCGGGTGCGGCGATGACCAGCTGAGTCGCACGTTTCGGCAGCTCCCTGTGAAACGGACTTTTGGGCTCTTGATAGGAGCCCCAACGGCAATTTAAACGGCTGAAAACACCGTGTGGTAAACCAGAAGGGTGTTCCCCCTGGACACGGATGGAAAAAGGAGAGGAAAGTGGCCGGATTGCAGCGGATCCTTTGGAACAACGGCAAGGAAGGCAAGCAGAAACCAAGATGGCGTCGGAAGGTGGCAGTTTCATATGGGGCCCTGAACAACAAGAGTTTTTGAAACGCTGCGTGGAGGAGATAAAAAAGGAAATGAAGAAAGAGTTGTTGGCCCCGATATTACAGGCGATTGAAGGGCTGAAAGAGGAACAAAAGACCCAGGAGCAGGAGCTTCGGGTCGTGAAGGCGAAAGCAGCAGAAAATGAAAACGACATACAGGGCCTGGTGGTGAAGTCGGAGATACAGGAGGCACACCAGAAACGATCTGTGGAGAGGTTGGAGGCACTGGAAAATAACGCAAGGAGGAACAACTTGAGGATTCTTGGCCTTCCTGAAGGTGTGGAGGGGGCGGACGTCGGGGCATATGTGAGCACGATGCTGCACTCGTTAATGGGAGTGGAGGCCCCGACGGGTCCGTTGGAGGTGGAGGGAGCATACCGAGTTATGGTGCGAGGATCGAGAGCAGGAGAAACTCCCAGAGCCATAGTGGTGAGATTTCTCCGTTTTAAGGATAGAGAAATGGTCCTTAGATGGGCGAAGAAAACTCGGTGTAGTAAATGGGAGAACGCGGTGATCCGGGTCTATCAAGATTGGAGTGCGGAGGTGGCGAGAAGGAGGGCGAGCTTTAATCGGGCCAAAGCGGTACTTCACAAAAAAAAGATAAAGTTTGGAATGCTGCAACCGGCAAGACTGTGGGTCACATATCAAGGGAGGCACCACTACTTTGAGACGGCGGATGAAGCGTGGACTTTTATTGTAGAAGAAAAATTGGAATGATTGGACTACGAAAATGAACGTTTGGACAAAGTGGCGGGACGAGTGGGGGGGGGGGCGAAGAGGGATTGTATGATTAATCCTGCGGTATGGTAACTTTTCTTTCTCCCACAGGTGGTGATGGGGAGAGGTGGGGAGGGAGAGGAGATGGGGCGTTGGCCATGGGAGGCGGGGCCGAAGGAGAGGCGCGGGCTTGGTTCCCGCGCTATGATAATTATGGCGGGAATAGAGAAGCAGGAAGGAGGGGGCGCCGCACGGGGCGAGCCGTGATCACGGGGGGAAGCCGAGGTCAGCCAGAGTTTGCTGACTTCTGGGAGCAACATGGGGGGAGTAATTACGCTAGCGGGGGGTCTAGCGGGGGGGGGGGGAGGGGGGAATTACTGGGTTGCTGCTGCTGGGGAAAGGGGGGAGTGGGTACGGGAAAGGATGGGCGGGGGGGCACCGTCTGGGAGAAATACAGCCGCGTGGGAACTGGGCGAGAAGCTGGAAAAAGATGATGGCTAACCGGCAAGGGGGGGGGGGTGGGAAGCCCCCCAACTCGGCTGATCACGTGGAACGTGAGGGGGCTTAACGGGCCGATAAAGAGGGCACGAGTACTCGCACACCTTAAGAAACTTAAAGCAGATGTGGTCATGTTACAGGAAACGCACCTGAAACTGATAGATCAGGTTAGGTTGCGCAAAGGATGGGTAGGGCAGGTGTTCCATTCGGGGCTGGATGCGAAAAACAGGGGGGTGGCTATATTAGTGGGGAAGCGGGTAATGTTCGAGGCAAAGACTATAGTGGCGGATAACGGGGGCAGATACGTGATGGTGAGTGGCAAATTACAGGGAGAGATGGTGGTGTTGGTAAACGTGTATGCCCCGAATTGGGACAATGCCAATTTTATGAGGCGAATGCTAGGACGCATCCCAGACCTAGAGACCGGAAAGCTGATAATGGGGGGAGACTTTAACACGGTGTTGGAACCAAGGCTGGATAGGTCGAAGTCCAGGACTGGTAGGAGGCCGGCAGCAGCCAAGGTGCTTAAGGATTTTATGGAGCAGATGGGAGGGGTGGACCCGTGGAGATTCAGTAGACCTGGGAGTAAGGAGTTCTCGTTTTTCTCCTATGTCCATAAAGTCTATTCACGCATAGACTTTTTTGTGTTGGGTAGGGCATTGATCCCGAGGGTGAGGGGAACGGAATATACGGCTATAGCCATTTCGGATCATGCCCCACACTGGGTAGACTTGGAGATAGGGGAGGAAACAAGAGGGCGTCCACCCTGGAGAATGGACATGGGACTAATGGCGGATGAGGGGGTGTGCTTAAGGGTGAGGGGATGCATTGAAAAGTACTTGGAACTCAATGACAATGGGGAGGTTCAGGTGGGAGTGGTCTGGGAGGCGTTGAAGGCGGTGGTTAGGGGGGAGCTGATATCAATAAGGACACATAAAGGGAAGCAGGAGAGTAAGGAACGGGAGCGGTTGTTGCAAGAACTTTTGAGGGTGGACAGACAGTATGCGGAAGCACCGGAGGAGGGACTGTATAGGGAAAGGCAAAGGCTGCATGTGGAATTTGACTTGCTGACCACAGGCACTGCAGAGGCACAATGGAGGAAGGCGCAGGGTGTACAGTATGAATATGGAGAGAAGGCGAGCAGATTGCTGGCACACCAATTGAGGAAAAGGGGAGCAGCGAGGGAAATAGGGGGGGTGAGAGACGAAGATGGAGAGACGGAACGGGGAGCGGAGAGAGTGAATGAAGTGTTTAAGACATTTTATAAAAAATTGTATGAAGCTCAACCCCCGGATGGGAGGGAGAGAATGATGGAGTTTTTGGATCGGCTGGAAATTCCCAAGGTGGAAGAGCAGGAAAGGATGGGATTGGGAGCACAGATCACGGTAGAAGACGTGGTGAAAGGAATTAGGAACATGCAGACGGGAAAGGCCCCGGGACCGGACGGATTCCCAGTTGAATTTTACAGAAAATATTTGGACTTGCTCGCCCCGCTACTGACGAGGACCTTCAACGAGGCAAAGGAAAGGGGACAACTGCCCCCGACTATGTCAGAAGCAACGATATCGCTTCTTTTAAAGAAGGAAAAGGATCCGCTACAATGCGGGTCCTACAGACCAATCTCCCTCCTCAATGTAGATGCCAAGGTCTTGGCCAAGGTAATGGCAATGAGAATAGAGGAATGTGTCCCGGGGGTGGTTCATGAGGACCAAACTGGGTTTGTGAAGGGGAGACAGCTGAACACGAACATACGGAGGTTGTTAGGGGTAATGATGATGGCCCCACCAGACGGTGAAACGGAGATAGTAGTGGCGATGGATGCCGAGAAAGCATTTGATAGAGTGGAGTGGGATTATCTGTGGGAGGTGTTGAGGAGATTTGGGTTCGGAGAGGGGTATGTTAGATGGGTGCAGCTGTTGTATAGGGCCCCAGTGGCGAGTGTGGTCACGAATGGACGGGGATCGGCATATTTTCGGCTCCATAGAGGGACAAGGCAGGGATGTCCTCTGTCCCCATTACTGTTTGCACTGGCGATTGAGCCCCTGGCGATAGCGCTGAGAGGTTCCAAGGGATGGAGGGGAATACTTAGGGGAGGAGAAGAACACCGGGTATCTTTATATGCGGATGATCTGCTACTATATGTGGCGGATCCAGCGGAGGGGATGCCAGAAATAATGCGGATACTTGGGGAGTTTGGGGATTTTTCAGGGTATAAATTGAACATGGGAAAGAGTGAGCTGTTTGTGGTGCATCCAGGGGAGCAGAGTAGAGAAATAGAAGACCTACCGTTGAGGAAGGTAACAAGAGACTTTCGTTACCTGGGGATCCAGATAGCTAAGAATTGGGGCACATTGCACAGGCTAAATTTGACACGGTTGGTGGAACAGATGGAGGAAGATTTCAAGAGATGGGATATGGTAGCATTGTCAATGGCAGGGAGGGTGCAGGCGGTTAAGATGGTGGTCCTCCTGAGATTCCTTTTTGTGTTTCAGTGTCTCCCGGTGGTGATCACGAAGGCTTTTTTCAAAAGGATAGAAAAGAGTATCATGGGTTTTGTTTGGGCCGGGAAGACTCCGAGAGTGAGGAAGGGATTCTTACAGCGTAGTAGGGATAGGGGGGGACTGGCGCTACCGAGCCTAAGTGAGTATTATTGGGCCGCTAATATTTCAATGGTGAGTAAGTGGATGGGAGAGGAGGAAGGAGCGGCGTGGAAGAGATTAGAGAGGGCGTCCTGTAGGGGGGCCAGACTGCATGCTATGGTGACAGCCCCATTGCCGTTCTCACCAAGGAACTATACCACGAGTCCGGTGGTGGTAGCTACACTGAAGATTTGGGGACAGTGGAGACGACATAGGGGAAAGACCGGAGCACTGGGGGGGGTCCCCGATAAGAAACAACCATAGGTTTGCCCCGGGGGGAATGGATGGGGGATATGGAATGTGGCAAAGAGCAGGTATAACGCAATTGAAAGATCTATTTGTGGATGGGAAGTTTGCGAGTCTGGGAGCGCTGACCGAGAAATATGGGTTGCCCCAAGGGAATGCATTCAGGTACATGCAATTGAGGGCTTTTGCGAGGCAACAGGTGAGGGAATTCCCGCAGCTCCCGACACAAGAGGTGCAGGACAGAGTCATCTCAAAGAAATGGGTGGGGGACGGTAAGGTGTCGGATATATATAGGGAAATGAGAGACGAAGGGGAGACTATGATGGACGAACTAAAAGGGAAATGGGAAGAAGAGCTAGGGGAGGAGATTGAGGAGGGGATGTGGGCAGATGCCCTAAACAGGGTAAACTCATCGTCCTCGTGCGCCAGGCTAAGCCTGATTCAGTTTAAGGTATTACACAGGGCACATATGACTGGAACACGGCTCAGTAAATTTTTTGGGGTGGAGGATAGGTGTGCGAGGTGCTCGAGAAGCCCAGCGAATCATACCCATATGTTTTGGTCATGCCCGGCACTACAGGGGTTTTGGATGGGGGTGACAAAGGTGCTTTCGAAAGTAGTAGGAGTCCGGGTCGAACCAAGCTGGGGGTTGGCTATATTTGGGGTTGCACAAGAGCCAGGAGTGCAGGAGGCGAAAGAGGCCGATGTTTTGGCCTTTGCGTCCCTAGTAGCCCGGCGCAGAATATTGCTAATGTGGAAAGAAGCCAAGCCCCCGGGGGTGGAGACCTGGATAAATGATATGGCGGGGTTCATAAAGTTAGAGCAGATTAAGTTCGTCCTAAGGGGGTCGGCTCAAGGGTTTACTAGGCGGTGGCAACCGTTCGTCGAATATCTTGCGGAAAGATAGATAGGGGAGAACAAAGAAGGCAGCAGCAGCGGCCCAGGACTTGGGGGGGGGGGGGGGGGGGGGGGATGGGGGGGGATGGGGGGGGGTGGTCTGAGACAAGGCAGTTGCCAATTAGGGCTAGTTTTTATTTTTGTTATTTAATATTTATTTATTTGTTGTTGTTTTTGTTTAAATTTAAAAAGGTCATTATTATCTGTATTGTTACAATGTTGTGTAAAGGATGCACAATGTACTGTGTTGGTTGACCAAAAATTTTCAATAAAATATTATTTTAAAAAAAAACAGTGCCTTCTGGCCACCTTGGCAGTGCCACCCTGAATAGGGGGCCACCCTGCACTTACACTGACCATTCTGGGGAGTGGCCTGGGGGGCCTAGGGGTGCCGTTCCACCTGGTCCACGTTTGTGTGGACCAGCACTTATCGGCACCTGGCTGCAGCCTCGCCGGGGGGGGGCTGTGAATCGAAGGCCGCTGGATCCGCACAGGTAGGTCCTAAGTAGGTTTATGACCTACTTCCTCAAGCGTCATTCAGTCACGCCCATTTGGGGTAGGGTTCTGACTCCGACGTCTTGCGAGGCATGGAGGCAGTCGGGAGGCTCGCTGGAGGGCTTTCCCAGCATTCTCCGGCCGCGTTCCGCTCAAGCGAGAGCCCAACGCAGCCGGAGATTCTCGCCCGATATCTTTTAAGGAGATTTTTGAAATAAGAGAGACTGTGTCCCGTTTTCTACATTCCCCACGAGGGCAAACTTCCTCTCAGCATCTACCCTGTCAAGCCCCCTCAGGATCTTACATGTTTCACTAAAATCACCTGTCAATATTCTAAACTCCAATGAGTATAGGCCCAACCTACTCAACCTTTCCTCAAAAGACAAAACTTTCATCCCAGGAATCAACCGAGTGTCATGAATCTGCCTGGAGACTGCAATAGACAGTAGTCAGAGGGCCTCAATTGGTAGGCATCTCTCCTGGTAACGGGTTTAGAATGGAAGTTTAAGTAATAATCCAGTGTGAATAGTTTAATGAGGAGAAACAGATTATAGACGATAGGAACGATCCCTGAAATACACATATGTTAATGCATAGTCAAGGAAGTTGATGGGGGCAGATGGCCGAATACACAGAAGACATAATCAAAGAACAACAATGGCATGATTGATCAGTGCCGGAGTAGGAAGGGAGGTAGCAGTCACAGAAAAAAGACAGGCCAGTTCCAGCCACCAAGCCTGAAGGCCAAGTTTACAGCAAACAAGCTTCTAAGTCTTAGAGCTAAGGCAGTGTGGAAAACCTTCTTAACAGCAATGTGGCCGGTAGATTGCATCTCTCAAATTTATGGAGGTGAGTGTGGTGCCCAGCGCCTTTAATGGGGGGGGGTCGAGCTCCACAGACCATGTGACTGGTCCAGGGCCAATCACGTGGGAGCGTGTGAACCCCGGCCAATGGGGATTTTGAGCAGGGCTCTGGGAGTAGGGACTCCGGCAGTGTGGACTTGGGAGCTGAAATGTTAAGACCTGTTGTATCGTGTTCTGTAACTGTTATTAAACTGCCTTTGCCTTTCATCAATAAACCCCTTTGTTAATTACTGGAAACCACCAAATTGGCGATGAGGTAAAAATTTTCGATTGCAGCCAACAGTCGTCCTGAATTGAGGGGGGAAGGGAGGAACAGTTGAGATAGTAGAGAAACTCCAGCAAGAGCCAGAATCATTTGAACCGTGAGTGGAAATGCCTGTCATTCGGAACCGAGACTCATATGACCAAGTGGTTGAGGATTGGAGTCAGCACACTGACGCAAATGAGATCACAGGCGAGGACAAGCAGAAGGTGAGACTTCTGACAGTTTAGGCCCCAATCTATAATTTAATTAGGAACCTCATGTCCGTGGAGGCACCCGACCCGAAGATCTTTGACCAGATAGTGAAATTGGTTAAAGAACATTTCAACCCAAGGCCCTTGGTATCCTCCAAAGGTATAAGTTTAACTCTGCAGTGAGGGACCATGAAGAGCCTGACTCATCCTTCATAGCCAGGCCTCGCCAGCTTGCTCAGCATTGTGAGTTTGGGACTGCACTTAATGACATGTTGTGTGACCGGCTGGTTTGTGGGATCCATAATCTTAATATCCAGAAGAGGCTTCTAGTGAAGACTGCGGGCAGTACGGTAGCACAGTGGATAGCATTGCTGCTTCACGACGCCGAGGTCCCAGGTTCGATCCTGGCCCTGGGTCACTGTCCGTCTGGTGTTTGCACATTCTCCCCGTGTTTGCGTGGTTTCACCCCCACAATCCAAAGATGTGCAGGGTAGGTGGATTGGCCACACTAAATTGCCCCTTAAATGGAAAAAATTAGTTGGGTACTCTAAATTTACGTGGGCAGCACGGTAGCATTGTGGATAGCACAATTGCTTCACAGCTCCAGGGTCCCAGGTTCGATTCCGGCTTGGGTCACTGTCTGTGCAGAGTCTGCACATCCTCCCCGTGTGTGCGTGGGTTTCCTCCGGGTGCTCCGGTTTCCTCCCACAGTCCAAAGATGTGCAGGTTAGGTGGATTGGCCATGATAAATTGCCCTTAGTGTCCAAAATTGCCCTTAGTGTTGGGTGGGGTTACTGGGTTATGGGGATAAGGTGGTGGTGTTGAACTTGGGTAGGGTGCTCTTTCCAAGAGCCGGTGCAGACTCGATGGGCTGAATTGCCTCCTTCTGCACTGTAAATTCTATGAAATTCTATGAAACTACATTACGTTGGAAAAAGCGATCGAGATAGCTCAGGTGATGGAGTGCACCAAAAAAGGCACCAAATGAACTTCAAAGCATGGCTGAACGAGAGGTTAACCAGGTGTGGGGCGGTACGGCCGCGGGGTCTGCGGCAGGATCAACAGACACAGCGCAGAACCAGACACTGTGCTCGGGACAGGAGTGGAACCCAAGGAGCGAGAAGGAGTCGGGGTATCAACCCGAATCTGAGGTGGACTGCTATCGTTGCAGGGGGGACCATCTCGGGGAGAACTGCCATGTTTGGAATTTTGTGTGCTTCTGATGCAGTAGATAGGGGCACATTCAAGCACATTGCCATGCGAGGCAAAGTGCACCAATATAAAAGCAAAAAAACAGCAACAGCAGCAACAGTCCACAGTGCCACTGAACATAGTGGAGAAGAGCTCTGAAGAAGAGCATGCAATGTATCGGTTGAATGCAGCCCAATTGAATAAGATGGCTCTGATTGAAATTGTCTTAAGGGTAAATGGTAGATTCCTTAAAATGCAAGTTGACATTGGGGCTTCGGTGGCCATAGTGGGTGAGAAGGCTTTCTCATATCTTCGTACAAGAATGCTGTCTTTAACTTGAAGAGTACTATGGCCAAGCTTTTAACATACAACCAGGGAAATTTTGAAGATCCTCGGAACAGCCAGTATCCTAGTGGCCCACAGAAGGCAGAAGGCCAATCAGCTTTTGGTTGTTGTGGAAGGAGATAGACCCAGGCTGTTGGGAAGAGACTGGTTACCAAAGGTCGGAATAAGGACGTAAAAACAAAATTATATGTCAATCTGGATTGGTCACCCAAATTCTTCAGAGACAGACCAATGATGCATTGCATCACAAGGTTGAGGCAAAACTAAAGAGGTTTGAAGAGCTGGGTATAATCAAGCCAGTACAGTTTTCACAGTGGGCAGCGCCGGTAGTCCCTGTCCTTAAACCTGATCATTCGATAAGGATTCATGGGGATTATAAACTGACAATAAATCAAGCTGCTCAGGTCAATCAGTATCCAATTCCCTGAATTGAGGATCTCTACGCTCAGCTGGCGGGGGGGCCTCAGCTATTCAGAATTGGACCTCAGTCATGCTTATCTGCAACTAGGGTAGGATGGGAAGTCTCAAACATTTGCTACAAATGATACTCACAAAGGCCTCTTCTAGTATTCCAGACTGCCGTTCAGCATTGCTTCAGCCTGCGCTGTCTTCCAGAACATGATGGAAAATCTCCTCCAGGGTATGCCCAAGATGATGGTTACCTTGATAACATGCTAGTCACTGGCACTACACCAGAAGAACACATGGCCAGTGTTATAACCTGCACGAGACCCACGAGGTGGAAGCAATTGGAGTATTATATATATTATTGCTTCACAATTAAACTAGTTTCTCTTACCCACTCGTCTTGGACTCGTCTGTGGTCACTAAAGCCAGCCTAGAGAATGTGTTAAAGTGGTTTCATGATGCAAGAGTCCGCCTAAAATGCAAAATATGTACTTTTCAGGCCTCAGAAGTGACGTACCTGGGATTTTACATTAATGAGACAGGGAAGAAAAGGTCAAGGCTACATGAGATGTCCCTCCATCCAAAAATGTTAGCGAGCTTAAATCCTTCTTCGGTATGATCAATTATTCTGAAAGGTTCATTTCAAATTTAGCCACAATTTTGGGACCATTCCTTTTAGGTTGGGTATAGAGGGATACGGCACAAGGAAGTGCTGAGGGTTTTGGCAAAGCTTGGTATCATGACCGGTACAGGCTTGGAGAGCCGAAGGGCCTGTTCCTGTGCTGTATTGTTCTTTGTTCTTTTGTTCGTTACACCAGCTAATAAGGAAGAATCAGTGGGGGCAATGGAGGGAGCCTCAAGAGCCTCTGGGTGCATTTTGACCCGGGTAAAACAATTATGCTGAAATCTGATGCGTCCCTTTATGGTATTGGGGCGGTTTCATCCCACAAAATGGTAGATAGTTTTCAATGCCCTATTGCCTTTGCCTTAAGAACCCTTTCAGAAGCAGAACAAAAGTGTGCTCAGATTGAGAAGGAAGGCTTAGCGGTTATGTTCGATGTGAAGAAATTCCACCAGCAGTATATGTATTATCGACAGTTTGACATAGTGATTCACCACAAGCCATTACTGGGCCATTAAGGGAAGGTAGGCCCAAACTGCCCATAGCCTCGGTGAGGGTGCAGCATGGGGCCCTGCTGTTGACAGCTCACAACTATGTTTATCAGCACTGGCCTGCCCCTGCCTAAGAGCATTCTGTGGTAGTCACCACTGTTGTATTATATTGTATACACTGCACTGCATACAAGGGTATTACTGTTGCTAACTTTTGGCTGGCTCGTAATTCGTAATTTTCTCTGTTTGTTTAACCTTTGCTCTAGAGTCGCCAGGTATCTTTATGATACCGCCACGAGGTTCAAGTTATGATCAATAACTCAACACACCAGTTAGTAAGATTCAAATCAAAACACATTTATTATACACAGTAAATCACTACTCATGCACAAACTCTACTTTCTGGACTATTCCTATCACTAAAAGGCCAATACTTAGCTTCGGAATTGGCCCACCAGGTCAGGGGAACAAATGGCCTTTCGTTCAGGTCCTGAGTCTGCAGGATTCAAAAGCTGGTATGGACTGGTAGCTAGGAGCGCCTATCTCGTAGCGAGCGTTGACTGGAGACTTACTTGGTTGATGCGGCAGCTTGGACAGGTCACTCTCACCGATTGCTTCGCATTGCTGAGTGATCCTGTCAAGAAGGACGATTTGAACTTGGGGGCTTTACTTTATAGTCCCCAGGGGCTTCCCGCCCTTCGGGGCAGACCCCATACCTGCTTCGAAATTATTGGACTGCGTTCTGATCATTTGGATCGATTTCTCCAATAGTGGAGTTGTTCCCTGATCGCTGGGCGGTCCCTTAATGTCCGTTGGCCTTCCTTTGTCTGGCTCCTGCTGGCGCCGAGGAGTCTGGCTTGGCTTTATTCACCTTGAGTGTTGCAATTGTGCCTTGGAATTGCTCATTACTATGCAGATGGCTGCTGGTTTCAGTGCTGTCTGGTTTCTTACAGGTTTCAATACACATGATTTCTGTATTTGCTAGTGTTGGCTGATTTCCCTTCAGCCTTTGCGGTTCTCCATTTTAAGTCGGGAAGTGGCCAACCCAGGTGGCTACATTACAGTAAGGCCCCTGTACTACAGGTACGGGGGTAGATCCCTGCCTGCTGGCTCCGCCCAGTAGGCAGAGTATAAATGTGTGCGTTCTCCGAACTGCAGCCATTTCGGAAGCAGCTGTAGGAGGCCACACATCTCTGTGTAATAAAGCTTTGATTACTCCCTACTCTCGTCTCGTCGTAATTGATAGTGCATCACATTCTGTAACCACCGGTACCCCAGGTAATCATTCGAGCCCTAAATGTCCTAGACACCCTGCCAGTATCAGCTGTGCACATCCGCACTGCCCCCAAAGAGACCCTATTCATTTAAAGGTGAAACAAATTTGATATAGTCTGGCTAGCGCTGTGAGACGTCTGAACAGCTGAGGCCCTACTTCACTCATCAGGACAAGTTGACATGTGAAGACAGCGTGATTCTGTAGAGATGCATAATAAAGCCTCGATTACTCTCTACTCTTGTCTTGTCGTAATTGATAGTGCATCAATTTATTACACAGAGATTTTACAACGATGGATCTCCGCATCAAGCCGGGTCGCCTGCAGCTGCACCCTCAAGCAGACAATGGCAAAAAGGACTTCGCACATTGGCTAGCTTGCTTTGAAGCAGACATTGGATCTGCGACAGACCCAATCCCAGAAGCACAGAAGCTCCAGATTCTGTACACGCGGCTGAGCTCCGATGACTTTCCCCTCATCCAGGACGCGCCTATCTACGCAGAGGCCATGGCGCTACTGAGGGAGAACTACGCTCAGTAGACCAACAAGATCTACGCCAGGCACCTCCTGTCCACGCGGCACCAACTTCCCGGTGAATCTGTGGAAGATTTCTGGCTTGCCCTGCTCACCCTGGTGGGAGACTGTGACTGCCAGGCCGTTTCAGCCGCTGAACATTCTAACCTGCTAATGAGAGACGTGTTCATTACGGGCATAGGATCGGCCTACATCCTCCAGCGCCTCTTAGAAGGGGCTACGCTTGACCTTGCGGTGACCAAGAAACTAGCGCTCTCGCTCACAGTCTCCTCACGCAACGTACAGGCGTATGCCCCCGACCGCACAGTCCACCCCTCCTGGGCATCGTGGACCCCGCCAGCGGCCACCCCATCGTGGACCCCATCAGCGACCGCCCCCAGCCAACCCCACGCCTGCGTCACGCGGCAGCCAAACTACCCCAGGGGACCCAAGTGCTACTTCTGCGGACAGACAAAACACCCCCGGCAGTGCTGCCTGGCGCGGAGCGTGCTCTGCAAGGCCTGCAGCAAGAAAGGACATTTCGCTGCAGTGTGCCAGGCCCGCTCAATTGCCGCTATTGTCCCTGCACCCCCCGCGTGCGGCCAGTGGGCGCCGCCATCTACCTCGCCTCAGACCACGTGCGGCCCGTGGGCGCCGCCATCTTGTTCCCCTCACAACACGTGCGGCCCGTGGGCGCCGCCATCTTGCTTGCCTCACAACCAATGGGCGGAGCCATCTTGCCTGCCCCAGGACACGTGCGGCCCGAGGGCGCCGCCATCTTGCCTGCCTCAGGACACGTGCGGCCTGTGGCACCACCATCTTCCCTGCCTCAGGACCCCTGCCCGTCGGGCACCATGTTGGGCCGCTCATCGCCTGCAACCGCCGACGACCAGCCGCATCTCGCCTCCATCACGATCGACCAGTCCCGACCACACAACCTCGCGACCGTGTCGACAAAGGTGAATGTCGATGGGCATGAGATATCCTGCCTTCTGGACTCTGGGAGCACTGAGAGCTTCATCCACCCAGATACAGTAAGGCGCTGCTCCCTCGCGGCACACCCCATTAACCAAAGAATCTCTCTGGCCTCCGGATCCCACTCTGTGGCGATCCGGGGGTACCGCATCGTCACCCTTACCATCCAGGGTGTAGAGTTCAGTGGCTTCCGGCTCTACGTCCTCCCCAACCTCTGCGCTGCCTTGCTACTCGGCCTGGATTTCCAGTGCAACCTCCAGAGCCTAATCCTGAAATTTGGCGGGCCCCTACCTCCCCTTGCTGTATGCGACCTCTTAAGGTCGACCTGCCTTCTCTGTTTGCAAACCATACCCGGGATTGCAAACCCGTCGCCACCAGGAGCAGACGGTACAGCGCCCAGGACAGGACCTTCATCAGGTCTGAGATCCAGCGGCTGCTGGGGGAAGGTATCATCGAGGCGAGCAACAGCCCCTGGAGAGCCCAAGTGGTAGTGGTGAAAACGGGGGAGAATAACAGGATGGTCGTTGACTACAGCCAGACCATCAATCGGTACACGCAGCTCGACGCGTACCCCCTCCCACGCATATCTGATATGGTCAATCAGATTGCACAGTACAGGGTATTCACGACGGTGGACCTGAAATCTGCCTACCACCAGCTCCCCATTCGCAAGGCGGACCGCCCGTAAACCGCGTTTGAAGCGGACGGCCGCCTTTACCATTTCCTTAGGGTTCCCTTCGGCGTCATTAATGGGGTCTCGGTCTTCCAATGGGAGATGGACCGAATGGTTGACCGGTACGGACTGCGGGCCACTTTCCCGTACCTGGATAATGTCACCATCTGCGGCCAAGACCAGCAGGACCACGACGCTAACCTTTCCAAATTTCTCCACACCGCCAAACTCCTCAACCTAACCTACAACAAGGAGAAGTGTGTGTTCAGCCCAAACCGATTAGCCATCCTCGGCTATGTGGTTCAGAACGGAATTCTAGGGCCCAACCCCGATCGCATGCGCCCCCTCATGGATCTCCCCCTTCCTCACTGCCCCAAGGCCCTCAAACGATGCTTGGGGTTCTTTTCGTACTACGCCCAGTGGGTCCCTAACTATGCGAACAAGGCCCGCCCACTCATCCACTCCACCGGTTTCCCACTGACGGCCGAGGCTCACCAGGCCTTCAACCGTATCAAGGCCGACATCGCCAAGGCCGCGATGCACGCGGTCGACGAGACGCTCCCCTTCCAAGTCAAGAGCGATGCATCAGACGTCGCTCTGGCTGCCACCCTCAACCAGGCAGGCAGGCCCGTGGCATTCTTTTCCCACACCCTCCATGCCTCCGAAATTCGGCACTCCTCCGTCAAAACGGAGGCCCAAGCTATCGTTGAAGCTGTGCAGCACTGGAGGCATTACCTGGCCGGCAGGAGATTCACTCTCCTCACAGACCAATGGTCGGTTGCCTTCATGTTTAACAACACACAGCGGGGTAAGATCAAAAATGATAAGATCTTGCGGTGGAGGATCGAGCTCTCCACCTTTAATTACGAGATTTTGTATCGCCCTGGTTAGCTCAACGAGCCCCCCGATGTCCTGTCCCGAGGTACATGTGCCAGCGCACAAGTGGACCGACTCCGGACCCTGCACGACGATCTCTATTACCCAGGGGTCACCCGCTTTTATCACTTCATTAAGGAGTCGGATGCCCTACTCCATCGAGGAAGTCAGGGCTGTCACCAGAGACTGCCAGGTCTGCGCGGAGTGTAAACCGCACTTCTACCGGCCAGACCGTGCGTGCCTGGTGAAGGCCTCCCGTTCCTTTGAACGCCTCAGCGTGGACTTCAAAGCGCCCCTCCCCTCCACTGACCGCAACACGTATTTCCTCAATGTGGTCGACGAATATTCCAGATTCCCCTTCGCCATCCCATGCCCCGATATGGCGTCTGCCACCGTCATCAAAGCCCTCAACACCATCTTCGCTCTGTTCGGTTTCCCCGCCTACGTCCACAGCGACCGGGGATCCTCATTTATGAGCGATGAGCTGCGCCAGTACCTGCTCAACAGGGGCATTGCCTCGAGCAGGACGACCAGCTACAACCCCCGGGGAAACGGGCAGGTGGAGCGGGAGAATGGGACGATCTGGAAGGCCGTCCAGCTGGCCCTACGGTCCAGAAATCTCCTGGCCTCCCGCTGGCAGGAGGTCCTCTCCGACGCACTTCACTCCATTCAGTCGCTCCTGTGCACGGCGACTAACGAAACCCCCCATGAACGTCTCTTTGCCTTTCCCAGGAAGTCCACGTCCGGGGTTTCGCTCCCAACGTGGCTGGCAGCTCCAGGACCCTTTCTCCTCCGCAAGCACGTGCGGCTCCACAAGGCGGACCCGTTGGTTGAGAGGGTACAGCTACTCCACGCAAACCCGCAGTACGCCTACGTAGCGTACCCCGACGGCCGCCAAGACAGTCTCCCTCAGGGACCTGGCACCAGCTGGGTCCCCACACCACCCCCCCCCCCCCCGCCCGGCGCCACCCTCCCTTCCTCCAGTGCACCCCACCAGAGCCCCCGCTCCAGGACAATCCGTCTTCCCCTTGGTCCGACCCGGGGATGAAGAGGATGTCGACACGCTCCCGGAGTCACCGACGACCGAGCCGACACCTGACTCGCCACCAGCACTGCGGCGCTCTCGATGACGGATCAAGGTGCCCGACCGTCTAAATTTGTAACCTTCTCTGAAATTTTAATGACAACCTGTATGTAAATAGTTTTCCACCCCCTCCGCTGGACTCATTTTTAACAGAGGGTGAATGTGGTAGTCACCACTGTTGTATTATATTGTATATACTGCACTGCAAACGAGGGTATTACGTTAAGGCCCCTGTACTACAGGTACGGGGGTAGATCCCTGCCTGCTGGCTCCCCCCAGTAGGCGGAGTATAAATGTGTGTGCTCTCCGAACTGCAGCCATTTCGGCAGCAACTGTAGGAGGCCACACATCTCTGTGTAATAAAGCTTTGATTACTCCCTACTCTCGTCTCGTCGTAATTGATAGTGCATCACAATCTGTAACCACCGGTACCCCAGGTAATCATTCGAGCCCTAAATGTCCTAGACACCCTGTGCACATCCGCACTGCCCCCAAAGAGACCCTATTCATTTAAAGGTGAAACAAATTTGATATAGTCTGGCTAGTGCTGTGAGACGTCTGAACAGCTGAGGCCCTACTTCACTCATCAGGACAAGTTGACATGTGAAGACAGCGTGATTCTGTAGAGATCACAGGTGGTCATCCCATCTCAGGCCAGGGGGCCCCTCCTTCATGAATTACAAAGCGCTCACCCAGGATAGACAAAGCTGAAGATATTGGCATGCAGTTATGTCTGGCGGCCAGGCATAGATAAGCCATTGAAGAACTAATACTGCAGTGCCACCCTTGCCAAATGCAGCAACCTTTGCTGTCTTCTGCCACCCTTCCCCCGTGGGAATGGCCAGGTCACCTATGGACCGGGGTCTATATTGATTATGCGAGCCCGTTTATGGGCAAGATGTTTTTGGTGCTGGTAAATGCACACTCGAAGTGGCTTTTGGTTCAAGAGATGGGGACCACTATCTTGCCGGCCACATGTGCCAAGTGTTTGCCATTCATGGAAATCCTGAGTCAATTGTTTTGGACAGCGGCACCCCTTTCACCTGCGATGACTTTCAGGTTTTGTGAAAGTCAATGGCATACGGCGTATGAGGACAGCCCCCTACCATCCAGCATCAAACAGTCTAGTTAAGAGAATCATCCAAACTTTCAAGAATGCTATAAAAAAGCAATCTTTAAACCTCTTTGCCAGAGGTTGGCTAATTTTTATTATTGTACAACTCAACCCCTCATTCAAGCACAGGGGTCACGCCAGCTGAGCTGCTCATGGACCATCGGTTGCGAATCCGATTGGATCTTGTGTTTATAAAATTGGCGGGGAAGGAAGAGGCATATCAGGGCTCCCAGAAGAGTCAGCGGTCTTCTTGTTTTAGGTGGGGGACCCGGTTTTGCTCCATAATAATAATAATAATTAATATTATTATTAATTTCGCCTTAGATTTGCCTTGATACGTCCAGCCAAGGGGATCCAGGGACTCCCATTTCTGTTCAACCTGCTGTGCCTGGTGAGGTCAGTTAGCCTGTCATTGAAATGCTGCCTCCTAAGGCAGCACTGACCATTGACAGTTCAATTGCCAAAAAGAGCACCGAGCCTGTGGCAGGGCTACACGCGGTCCAGGAGGACCTGGAGGTCTCTGAATCCATTGACCTTTTGATGGACGCTCTTTCCCCTGATTTGATTTGATTTATTATTGTCACATGTATTGGTATGCAGTGAAAAGTATTGTTCCTTGCATGCTGTACAAACAATGCATACCCTGCGTAGGGAAGGAAGGAGAGACTGCAGAATATAATGTTACAGTTATAGCAAGGTGTAGAGAAAAGATCAACTTAATACGAGGTAGGTCCATTCAAAAGTCTGAAGGCAGTAGGGAAGAAGCTGTTCTTGAGTCGGTTGGTACGTGACCTCAAACTTTGATATCTTTTTCCTGACGGAAGAAGGTGGAAGAGAGTATGTCCGGGGTGCGTTGGGTCCTTAATTATGCTGGCTGCCTTTCCGAGGCAGCGGAAATTGTAGACAGAGTCCATGGATGGGAGGCTGGTTTGCATAATGGATTGGGCTACATTCACAACCTTTTGTAATTTCCTGCGGTCTTGGGCAGAGCAGGATCCATACCAAGCTGTGAGACAACCAGAAAGAATGCTTTCTATGGTGCATCAGTAGAAGTTGGTGAGAGTCGTAGGTGACATGCCAAATGTCCCTGTTGTCCCTGTTAACATTTGGAACATCTGCATATAGTTTTGGGGTAGTTGTAATAAGGGCTTTAAGGGGGAAGGGATATGGTAGCGCAGCCCCTTTAAGGGCTCCACAGACTACATGACTGGATCTGGGCCAATCGCATGGAGGGGTGCCAACCCTGGCCAATGGGGAGTTTGCGCAGGGCTCTGGGAGCAGTACCCTAGGCAGTGTGGAAATGAGAACTAAAATGTAAAGACCTGTTGTATTGTGTTCTGTGCCTGTTACTTGAGTGCCTTTGCCTTTCATCAATAAACCCCTTTGTTTACTACTGGAAGCCTCGAGTGTATGTCGCGGGCAACCACAGTGAGAATTTGGGAGAGCAGCTATTGGAATAATCAAGTCTAGAGGAAACAAAAGCACAAATGAGGGTTTCAGCAGCAGAGGAACTGAGACAAGAGCAAAGTTGAATGACGATACAGAGGAGGAAATAGATAGTCTTAGCCACGGCACAAATTTGAGGTTCGATACTCCTCTCAGAGTCAAATATGACACCAAGTTTGTTAACAGACTGATGTCATCTCAGACTGTTGCCAGGAAGAGGGATGGCGTCTGTAGTTAGGGGAAGGAGTTTGGGAGTGGTGACCAAAAACAATGGCTTCAGCCTTCCCGTTATGTAATTGGAGGAAGTTCCTGCTGATCCAGGACTGGGTGTTGAATGAGTAGTTTGACAACTTAGCAAGAATGGAGTAGTTGAGAGAAGTATTGATGGGTGTCATCAACTTACATGTGAATACTATCGCCATGACTTTGGATGTGTCAACAAGGGGACAGCATATAAATGAGAAATAGAAGGTGGCCGTGAATTGATCCTTGGGGGCAAGTAAAGTAACAGTGCAGGAACAGGAAGAGAAGCCATTGCGAGTGATTCGCTGGCTGTGATTAAATAGATAAGAATGGAACCACTTGAGTGGAGTCCCACCTAGCTGGAGAAGCATTGGAAGAGGATGGTGTGATTAATCATATCAAAGGTTGCAGACAGGTCAAGAAGGACAAGGCAGGAACGTTTACCTTGTCACAGTCACATAGGCTGTCATTTGTGACTCTGATAAGAGCCATTTCAGTACAGTGAGGGGGGCAGAAACCTGACTGGCGGAATTCAAATATTGAATCCGTGAAAGAGGGGAAACAACATAGGGGTGGCAACACATTCAAAACCTTTGGAGAAGAAAGGGAGCTTGGTGTTAGGATAGTAGTTTGCAAGGGCGGAGGATCAAGGGTTGTCAAGGTGTGCCGTTGTCTGTAGAATAGATTCTGGCAGTACATGTATAGCGAATACTTGGCACAAGGCGATCACTGTAGTCGCCGAGGTCGTGGTCCCTATTTCCTGTATTGACAGCCACTTGGAGTGGGCATCTACCAAAACTAGCAATATTCAGTCCAAGAAAGGGCTCGAGTAGTCAATATGGACTCTGGTCCATGGCGACCCGGCCACTCCCAGGGGACTGGCCGATGGAGGCAGAGATTGTTGAATCTGATGGGGTGGCATTGCTCTACTGGGCGGGATTCTCTGATCCAGGGGCTAAATGTTGATGGCGTCGTAAACGCCGGAGAGATTACGACGGCGTCATCTGGCCCCTAGGATCCTGCGCTACACAGGGGGCCAGCACGGCACTGGAGCACCTCATGCTGCTCCAGCTGCCGATCTAGGCAACAGCAGAGGCGCCGTAAGTCCGCGCATGCGTGCCACGGCCGGCACGAGTTCGCGCATTCCCGTGGGTTGCCGTCTCCGTGCTGGCCCCGATGCAACATGGCGGAGAGCTACAGGGGCCCTGCGCAGATAAGCCCGCCCGCCGATCGGTAGGCCCCGATTGCGGGCCAGGCCACCGTGGAGACCCCCCCGGGGTCGGATCCCCCTCACCCCCTCCAGCACCCCCCCCCCCCCCAACAGCATGAATGCCGGGTAGGACCACACGAGACCGACGCTGGAGGGACTCGGCCTAAGTCGGCGGGCACTGAACCCATCGCGCGGGGAGAATCGCCGGGGGGGGGCCGTGTTGAGCAGCCCTGACCGACGCTGCGCCGAATGCGCCGGTGCCAATGGCGCCGATTCTCCGGCTACTGTAGAATCGGCGGACCGGCATCGGAGCGGCGTTGCGTGATTCGTGCCCCCCGGTGATTCTCCAACCAGGCACGGGGTCGGAGAATCCCGCCCACTATCTCTTTGTTGGCTTTATCAATGCCTGGCCACCATATTTGGTGTGTGCCAACATCTTCATATTTGTTTGCCCTGTGTGGGCACTTGGCGGGCTCTATGTAGCTCTTGTAAGAGAGGCTCCCTGGAATGATGACTCGTGAGCCCCACAGGATCACACCATCCTCGCACGTCAGTTCATCTTGGCAGGTGATAGGTTATTGATTTATTGATTCATTGATTTATTGGTTCCTTTAGTTATTGATTGCATAGCTCGCTAGAGAATGGAATTATTCAAAAGGCCATGACTGTGAAAAGATAGTCATTGTTTCAGATAATGAATAAACTATTGAACTTTAGAGTCATGTCTGCAGAAATTTAGCAACAAATGTTTCATACAATGAATAAACCATTTTATTCCAGTGCATGTAGCAATAAGAATGTATCAATTAAGTAGTTACAGCAATGGTGATGGCTAGCCATGGCATGAAAATCCTCTTCTCGTAAGGCAGCACACGTAGACATTAAATTATTCCTGACGGATAAAAAGATGAGCTGAATGATCTTCTTCATATGTAATTACACAGTGATCTTGTGAGGTTAGAAGTGAGATTTTAACTTTAGTTTTGTTTTGTTTTTACAGTCATTAGTATCATTGCAGGACTCTAAGCCAGCTGTTTAATATTCATCTAATTGTAGAAGTAATTGAAACAGAAGATCGTAAGTACCCTTATTGGGAGATCTGGTCTTCAAAGAGGTAAACTTAGGGCGCGATTCTCCAGCCTTGACGGACACGGTCAATCTTAAGTAATGGCCAATGTTTAATTAGTAATTTGCTCTCTAAGTAACAGACATCTATTTGAACTGACCAGGGGTTCTCAGCTGAGAATTAGAAACCAATGAGAGTAAATGAGGGACTAGTCCATAGATAAGGATTCCCTTAAGAATAAGACCTCGTGGTCAAGGTTCGTCCCTGAGTTCCTGCCTTCCCGAGTTCTTGAATCATTCCATTAATTTATTTTAATGTGATTTCTTTATTATTTTGATTAATGAACTTTTTGCCATGTATTTGAATATTTTGTTTCTAAGTTTTGATTTAGTTCTTATGTAAGTGTGTTTAAGTGAATCATAAGCAATAATTTTGTATTTTGGACACCTCCAATCAACCGGACAATCGATTCTTATTAGAAGATAGAACAAGAGATTCGACAGCTGATTAAAGAGGGTCATAGTTGCTCAGATTTCTCATACTGCCATCCCATCTGCTTTATTTTGACAATGTGGGATCCCTTTGGGGCCAAATGTGGCCGCTGACACTGGCAAAATGTCAAAGAAATTCAAAGCCAATACGATCTCCTGGGGAGGCGGATGTGACATGCTTTTAAGTAGGGGGAGTCGGCTCAATGCATCTGCATCAGCAACTTAGGGCGTGATTCTCCGGCCTTGGTGTGCTCTTGCTCGAGTGAAATGAGGCCAGTGAATAGTGGGAGAAGCGGAAAATAAGAACCCCGCCAGGCGACAAACAGTTTGCGATGCAACCGGCTGCGCCCGTAGGTGAAATTGGGATCCCGCCGTAGCGTGGTGAGAAACCAATTATCTCCACTGAAGTCTTATTTCCATATAATTAATGGGAGCCACCACATTCAACGTACTCCCATGATTCATCGGCCTCACCAGCAAGTGGTCACGCTGGCGCCGATTGGTACTCCTTTTGAAAAATGTGAACCTGGCGGATGGGCTGCTGCGGGGAGCTGAGGAGTTGAGCAGTCATCTTTGCTCACAGGCAGTGAACCCGTGGGCACTGGGCATGCTGCCCCTGTGCTCGGGGGGGGGGGGCAACCGGGTGTGCAGCACCGGTTGGGGTTGGGCTGCCATGGGAGGCTGGGGGTATGACGGCTGGGGGGGAACTCTGCGGGGCATTGGCGGGGGTGGTAGGATGTGCGCGATTCTGTCATGCCAACCCCTGGACTGTGTGTTCCTGTACCGGGGGCAACCGTAGCGCCTGCCTGCCCCATCGACCACTCATAACTCCCGCTGACCACGGAGGCCTTTGGCCTTGTGGCTGAAGGTTATTGCTAATAGGGAATTGGCAATCATGGATAAGTGAGCACCTCACACATCCAAAATGCACATCTGTGGGTGTGCGGACCATGTAGCATGTGGGGCCTATTGCTAGCATCCCAATCACACCTTGATGCATGGACACTGTTGCATGGACATTGGGCAGGAGGCAGCACCATAGCTGTAGCGGCCGACCTTCGATCACCCAGGGGATTGGCCCCATCCCCGGGCACATGTCCATGGCCGGGTGTGCGTGGGCCTGGTCTAAGTGTCGGGATGCGGGACAGTGGATGGCCATGTCTGGGGCTTGGGATTGATGATTGGGCCGCATCGCAGAAAGAAGAGCCATACTGATTGTGATGATGTGGAGATGCCGGCGTTGGACTGGGGTGAGCACAGTAAGAAGTCTTACAACACCAGGTTAAAGTCCAACAGGTTTGTTTCGATGTCACTAGCTTTCGGAGCGCTGCTCCTTCCTCAGGTGAATGAAGAGGTCTGTTCCAGAAACACATATATAGACAAATTCAAAGATGCCAAACAATGCTTGGAATGCGAGCATTAGCAGGTGATTAAATCTTTACAGATCCAGAGATGGGGTAACCCCAGGTTAAAGAGGTGTGAATTGTCTCAAGCCAGGACAGTTGGTAGGATTTCGCAGGGATGAATGTAATGTGACATGAATCCCAGGTCCCGGTTGAGGCCGCACTCATGTGTGCGGAACTTGGCTATAAGTTTCTGCTCGGCGATTCTGCGTTGTCGCGGGTCCTGAAGGCCGCCTTGGAGAACGCTTACCCGGAGATCAGAGGCTGAATGCCCTTGACTGCTGAAGTGTTCCCCGACAGTGACTGCCGATGTGTTTCTGGAACATACCTCTTCATTCACCTGAGGAAGGAGCAGCGCTCCGAAAGCTAGTGACATCGAAACAAACCTGTTGGACTTTAACCTGGTGTTGTAAGACTTCTTACTATACTGATTGTGGTGAAGGTATTTTCATGTTCCTCGTAAAAGTGAACACCACTGCCCCTCTATCCCGATGATTAACTAGGACACAGTTAAAATCTCCTCCCATAATCAACTGGTGCTTGGCCAAGTCCGGGATTGCTGCCAGTAACCCCCTCATAAAACCTACATCATCTCAATTCGGGGTGTACACATTCACCAACATCACCGTCGTCCCTTCTCATACCCCACTCACAATCACATATCTCCCATCAGGTCCCTCACTTCCTTCGTGCTCACAAGCCTCGTTTTCTTACTCAGCAAAATTGCCACTCCCCGCGACCTTGAATCAAATCTTGAGTGGAAAACCTGACCAACCTTCCTTAGTCTAACCTAGTCCTTCACACGGAGGTGTATGTCCTGCAGAAAGACCACCTCCACCTTCGAGCTCCTGACATGCGCAAACACCCGCAATCTTTTAATTGGTCCATTGAGCCCTTGCACATTCCACGTTGTCAGCCTCCATTCCTCTCTACCGTCTGTCGTCCTCCCCTTTTGGTTCTAGCCCCGTTGATTCCACCCTGTACCTGACCCACCTGGCCCATTCAAGATGGCCCCGTTCTCCGCCCCTGACCATGCTTTTTCTCCCTCCCCTCCTCATCGCGTCAACCTCCTTAACCCCCTCCACCCTTCCTCCTGCCCCCTACCACCCCCCTTCCTGAAGTGCACTCGATGCCTTATGTTTCTGTTTGTTACAGAGTTTGATGTCCCACTTTCTATGTTATTTGTGTAGAAGAATATTTGTGTGATATTTGAGCTATTTGTGTCTGGATGTTTTGACAATAGCTCAGTGTTGACTGCATCATTTGCTTCCCTATATCCTTAAGTTGAATTATCACGCATCCTGCCATCATTTGCTACCACATACCTTTCTTCATTTTCTCCAGTTATGTCTCATTTTAGATAATGTTGCTCTGTTACGCCACTACCCGCAGAAATATGGAACCATGTTGTTAGTCAAATCCTACAGAACGCGAGTGATCGCCAAGCTATCTTAAATCACAAGCAATTTGTAATTGTTATTTTCAGCCAATTCATCAGTTGCTCTACTTTGTTTCCTTTTTCCTGCCTCGAGCTAATTATTTCTCATCTGTTTTTTGTGTAACTTTTAGCCTTGTCAGATACATTGTCAGGAACAATGGAGTAGACTATTGTTTGAAATGCATGTTGTGTCTGTGAATATTCCTGTGAGAACATTAGACGCATATCTGCACTGCCCTTTGTTCAAAGTAGAGGGGAAAGCTTCACCAGGGTTGTATTTATTCACCATGTGAAATGTCTTTTCGTTTGTCTTATTTCATGTCATGCTATCGCTGTTTTTTTTTCTCAATGGTTTCTTGTCATTGTTGAGTGCCTGGTTATAGCGGATGGCTGCACAGTCCAAGGTACATTTCACATCCTGAGACTAAACGCATTTTTAAAATTCTTGCTGTCACTCTTGTTCAGTCCTGTCATTTCTTGGTCTAAAGTTTTGGTGCGATTTCAATGGTGCGACATCCTGCCTTTCTCCATTCACTAATGTTTTGCTACAAAATCTCTGTGCCTATTGTAGCCAATCATCCTCATTCATTGTGATTATAAATTCTGCTAAGCATCTTTCTTTGGTGATCTAAAATGCAGAAGATGGACATCCTGCCGCTATACTTCTGTCAACATGGTTCCGAAATTGGATGGCAAGTGGAATGACATTACAGGCGGTAAGTTTCTTTTCTTACCCTCTGTGCGGAGGTGATTAGCTTCTATTCCCTGTAGCAGGGTTGAGATAAGCAATTCAAACAAGGGAGAAGAGATTGAACCTCAGTCGTACCACCTTGTGGCACTACATGAGCACTGCAGTGTGTTGCGCTGTCAGTATACCTTACCTCCTCCCTAAAATACAGCTTCAAATTCTTCACACAACCTCGCATTTCAAATAATTTTCCCCCAGGACCTCAAAACAGCGGGACTCTTTTCCAATGATATGCAAAGGGACAGATAGTATTGAGGAAGTAGGAGGTCTGCAGAAGGACTTGGACAGGTTAGGAGAGTGGGCAAAGAAGTGGCAGATGAAATACAATGTGGAAAAGTGTGAGGTTATGCACGTTGGTAGGACGAATGGAGACATAGAGATTTTCTAAATGGGAAAAGGCTTAGGAAAGCAGAAGTACAAAGGGACTAAGGAATCCTAGTTCAAGATTCTCTTAAGGTTAATGTGCAGGTTCAGTCACAGTTAAGACGGCAAATATAATGTTAGCATTCATGTCGAGAGGGCGAGTATACAAGAGCATGGATGTACTTCTGAGGCTGTATAAGGCTTTAGTCAAATCCTATTTGGAGTATTTTGAGCAGTTTTGGGCCCCGTATGTAAGGAAGGATGTGCTGGCCTTGGAAAGGGTTCAGAGGAGGTTCACAAGTATGATCCCTGGAGTGAGGAGCGATTGAGGACTCTGGGTCTGTACTCGTTGGAGTTTAGAAGGAGGAGGGGCGATCTTAATGAAACTTACAGGATACCGCAAGGCCTAGATAGTGGACATGGAGAGGATATTTCCAGTAGTGGGGTAAACTAGAACCTGAGGCCACAACCTCAGACTGAAGGGATGATCCTTTGAAACAGAGATGAGGAGAAATATCTTCAGCCAGAGGATGGTGAATCTGTGGAATTCTTTGCCGCAAAAGGCTGTGGAGGCCAAATCACTGAGTATCTTTAAGACAGAGTAGATAGGTTCTTGATTAATAAGGGGATGAGAGGAGAAGCCAAGAGATGGGGATTAGAAACGTATCAGCCATGATTGAATGGCGGAGCAGACTCGATGGGCCGAATGGCCTAATTCTGCTCCTATGTCTTATGGTTTATGGGCAATGTAATCTTACTCCTACAATTTCCACGCTTTTAAAATCCCAGATTGTTATCAACTGTGCTCTACATCTGGATTTACCTCATCATCCCCTTTTATTCTTTTTTAAGGCAATGTCCTGTGTCGACTATGGGCTTCAGCTGTTCAACTGAGTTACTCAGTGAAAAGCAATCTCCAGGATGCCACAAATTTCTGTAATTATGCATAAAATGTAAATGAGTTTTAATAATGATCTTTATTAGTGTCACAAGTAGGCTTACATTAACACCGCAATGAAATTACTGTGAAAATCCCCTAGTTGTCTATTTGGGTTCCCTGCGGGAGAATTCAGAATGTCCAATTCACCTAACAAGCACGTCTTTCAGGACTTGTGGGAGGAAACCCTGCCCACAGAAGTAACATCTGGAGCCCCTGGGGTTGGTTGGCTGGCGCGTGGCACAGGCGTAGGATTGGCTGAGTGGGGTCCTCGGTGGGGCGGCCGTCTGCGGAGTCCACAATGCGTAGGAGGAGTGGGCCGCACGGCCGGGGGTGGAGGCCTGGATATTGCGCAAGGCGATTGGATTCGATAGCGCCAGCTTTTTGGTTTCCGCGAGGTCGAGCGTGGTCCCCTCTAAAAGTCGCTGGCGGATGTGGTCTGACCCTATCCCCGTGCCGAAAGCGTCCCGCATGAGGAGTTTCGAAAGTTCTGTGGTTGTGACGGCCTGACAGTCACAGTCTCTGACCAGGGGTATTAAAGCACGGCAGAAATCTTCTACGGACTCACCAGGGAGCTGACTACGAGTAGAGAGAATGTGTCTGGCGAAGAGCGTGTGCGTCTGCTGGGTGTAGTTCTCTTTCCGTAGCGCCATGGCTTCATCATTGGTCGGCGCGTCCTGGATAAGCGGAAAGACGTTGGAGCTCAGCCGCGTGTAGAGGATCTGGATCTTCTGAGCTTCCGGAATTGGGTCTGGTGCAGACCTGATGTAAGCTTCGAAACAAGCTAGCCAGTGTTCAAAGTCCTTTTTGGCGTTGCTTGATTGCGGATCCAGGTGCAGGCGATGCGGCTTGATGCGGAGGTCCATCTTCTGCAAACTTTAGTGTAATAAATTGATACACGGTCAATTGCACAAAGACGAGAGTTGAATACAACTGAGGCTTTATTACACTAAGATGTGTGGCCTCCTACAGTAGCTGGCGAAATGGCTGCTGTCTGGGGAGCACACATATTTATACTCCACCTACTGGGTGGAGCCAGAAGGCAGTGACTATCCCTGTACCTGTAGTACAGGGCCTTACCACACATCTCCTAATATATACAACAGTGGTGATTACCACAGAACCCATGCACATCATGAGGTAAAAATAGGCAGTGACAGACACCCAGGTTAGCCAATCAACATACAGGAAAGAACACAACCAATCACCAGACAGAACACCAGAGGGGGGCTTCCAACTATAAAACACATGAGGCATCAGCAGTCCAGCTCTTTGCACTGGTGACAACTGTAGTGACAGTCAGGGTGTACATATCAGTCAGCACCTTCTACACGTGGATGAAAGCTAGCATGGTCTAGTAAATTAGAGTTAGTACACTTAGAGTAGTAGAGTGTCAACCCACAGCCAACTGTGTGCATTGTTACAGAAGTTCAATAAATCGCCTCACGGCACCGAGGTCCCAGCTTCGATCCCGGCTCTGGGTAACGGTCAGTGTGGAGTTTGCACATTTTCCCCGTGTTTGCGTGGGTTTTGCCCCCACAACCCAAAAATGTGCAGAGTAGGTGGATTGACCACGCGAAATTGCCTCTTAATAGAAAAAAATAATAGGGTACTCTAAATAAAAAAATAAAAATTAATGATGATGTCAGTCAATAGACCAGTACCTCAGTGGCCTATTACTGCCGCGCAACTGATACAGAATTATTGAAAATAGTAACAGGAGTAGGCCATTCGGCCCTTTAAGCCTCCTCCGGCATTCATTATGACTATACAGATCATATAACTCAATAGTTTGTTCCCACCTTCCCTGCACCTGCAGCGCCGAGAAACACTCAGCTAAACACGCCGTTAAGCGGACTTTAACTCAAGTCCGCTGAATCGTGCCCTCTGTTTCCTCCTGGTACTATCTGGAAGTGTGGTGATCTCTGTATGTGCATGTACACAAGGGGTTAATGTGTAACCAGTTGCACCACATGATCACTAGAGGGCCGGACCAACAGGGGTATAAAAAGCAACCACAATGTGTCCCTCGCTCTCTCTCTCTTGGGTGCACTGTGAGCAGGGCAGTTCAGATGGCTAGTGACGTTACGTATAGTTGCTATCATTAGATCTCGTTAACCTTATCACTAGTATCAATGTTAAAATAAAGTACTCACACAATTATTGTTATAGTTACTCAATAATCCTTTAGTTACTACTGGATGAGTTCGAGTCTTCTTCATCGAGATTCAGAAGATCTCATCATTGACCAAGGATTGAGTAACACGTATTACACTCTGTAGTATATCAAGATAATACAGCAGTGTAAACAAAACATGGTACCAGGTGTGTTGTCTTTAAAAGAACTAGTTAAATAAGGTTAGACAACAAGAGAAGAAAATTCAGACCGGACATTTGACTGTGGAAGACTTCGCAGCAAATGAACCCTTGGCGATTATCTGATTCGATGGAAATCGTTGGAGTTCCATGGCAGCTGAAAACAACCGGTAATTTAAGTTTTAACTGGAAAATGTTTAAACAGATGTTCCAAATATGTATCGCAGCTAATGAGTTAACCACGGCCTCTGACGCAACGAAAATAGCATTACTACTCACAGCAGGAGGGCATGAAGTCAGAAAAATCTATAATTGCTTTAATTACTTAGAAGGTGAAGACAACACCAAATTAGAAGTAATACTCAAAATATTTGATGAACACTGTAAAGGTCAGTCTGGTGAGATGCTGAAAAAAATTTAACTCATCATAAATGCCACAGAAACGGATGGCCCATCACTGATTTTGTTACAAATCTCAAATCAATACCACAAGGCTGTGAGTATGCTGATTTCAGAGACGCTATAATACTGGATCAATTAATTTATGGAATATCTGATAAAAATTTGAGGAAAGAACTTTTACAAAAAATGTATTTAACATTAGAAATCACTATACAAACATGCCTTGCTTATGAACAAAAACAAAATCAATACTTTGAGTCTTTACAAAGACAGAATCATTAATCCGTAAAAATGGAGCGAAAACTTACCACGAGGCGAAGGCAGAATCTCACTCGATGCAACAGCACTTTTTGATTGGCAATCATCTTGAGCGAGAGCGTTCCGGCCAGTATGCACATGTGCACTCCTCAAAAAGAAAAAAAACGGCAAATAAACTGCGCAGATGCAAAAAGAGCACGCAGTAAAGGAAAGTCGGATTGCACATGCGCAATCGATTCTTACGCTTTACGTCATGACGTCAGAAGACCCAGACAATGCCCACTTAAAAGGGAATTTGCCCGAAAATTACAAATGAGAATTTTAAAGCTGCAAACCCCAATTTTAAAGCTGCAAACCCCAATTTTCTTACCTCAAAAGACAGAACAAATTCTGAGCTTCTACCAGCTGTTGAAAATAACCTCTGCAGCACCCTGGCACAAGCAGTTTGCACCACCCAAAGAGGAGAGCACAGTGATTTGTTCACTGAAGAATACTACTCAGAAGATGATTTCTTCATTGGACATAGAAAAAACAATGACAAATCCAAAACAAAAAGAGATGATTTGTTCATTGAAGACTACTGCTCAGACATGGATGAGTTATTCGGAATTGATGATCATTGCACCAGCAACACGGTTGAAAAGCTCAACACGACTCTTCTCATGGTAGATGAATCCAATACCATGATGCCATGGCAGATCGTCGATACATTGGATGACAGCAATACCCAAGAAGAAGACGAAGCCACACAGAGAGCACAGATCAACTCCACAGAGAGAACACTGCATGACTCCACAGAGAGAGTGATACAAGCCTCCACAGCGAGCTCGTTGACAGACTCCAGAATGGAAGCAATTAAAGACTCCAGAGCGACAACCGTGCACGAAGAAGACTATGAAGGTCTATCCACCTTATCTGAGCAACCAGAAGCAGATTATGAAAGTCTACCCAGCGTATTTGAGCCACCAGAAGAAGACTATGAAAGTCTACTCAGTTCATTTAACCAACAAGAAGACACTGAATGTCTACCCACTGTATGTGAGAATAGTGACAATGTGATCACGATCGACATACAAGATGTGCACGATTACAGCGAGACTGACAGATCTCAGCTCGTATGTGCAGAAGCACTCACCAATCAAAGTGAAACTACTCTTGGGTCCAGTGAGACCACGTCACAAGAAAATGAAATCTTGAAGATTTTGACTCCAGAAGAGGAGCACCAAGAAACCAAAGATGATTCAAATGAACCAGAATTGACTTCAGAAGAGGAGCACCAAGAAATCAATGATGATTCAAGTGAACCTGAAATGACTCCAAAAGAGGAGCACCAAGGAATCAAAGAGGTATCACATCAACCACAAATGACTGATGTCACCAAGATCAATGCAACATCAGATCATTCTCACAATCCTCACACAGAAACGCTCAACGAAACATCAGATACCAAAAAGACACTGACACAAATAACTGTGAGGATGACTCGAATTATTCACACGGCACAGTCATTGAGCGCAACAAGACGACAGAAACCACAAGAAGCACAACAGAAACAAGAACAACAGCAGCAACAACAAAAAACAACAAAAAGCACAAATGCACAACGAAAGCTACAATCACAACAACATAAACTACGAGAACAACAACAAAAACAACAAGCATAACAAAAACGCCAACAGCAACAACAAGCATGACAGCAACAACAAGCATGACAACAACAACAACGAAGACTACAAAAACAGAAACAACAAGTACGACAAAAAACAATAACGGAAACAACAACGACAGAAATGACAAAAACAACAACAATGAAACAATGACCTGTACAACATGGCACAACTCTGCACATGAAGAACAATGTAACAGCATAGTTCAAAACAATGGCAAGAGTACAAACATGCCATGGCATGGCAACAAATCTCACAAATTCACAGTTGCTCTACAACAAACAAGCAAACCAGCTTTCAAGAAAGATGACATACAGAATCAATACCACAAACACAGGAAAATGTCCAGGTCAGACAACAAAGATGACATACAGAATCAATACCACAAGCACAGGAAAAAGTCTTGGTCAGACAACAAAGATGACATACAGAATCAATACCACAAGCACAGGAAAAAGTTCAGATCAGACAACAAAGATGCCACATCGCTGCTACAAGCATAGAAAAAAAAGTATAAATCAGACAACAAAGTGATTCGACCATTCAAACACCTCATTGATGACTTCTTGGTTACTTAAACACAGGAACACTGACGACGTTCACAAAGAAATAACAACATCAACATCACCACTTCAACAACAGAAGAAGAAAGCAACTCAGCCGAACAAATTCATAAAGTTTGGACTCACAAATTTTTTAAATTAAGATTGGACTCATAAATATTAATTGGCTTTGTATAATCATCAATATCATCACAAATTGTGCATGGCATCATTTGTCTACCTAGCTCAAGCAAACAAAAAAAACAAACCAAAGAGATTAAATGTATTAACATTTGACTGATTAACTCTTTGATTTTATATAATGCATTGGCAAACTGCATCTGTTATGTTTGTTCAATTTTCTTTACAACATACAGAAAATATGTAACACAAGAAAAAGGGGGAAGTGGTGATCTCTGTATGTGCATGTACACAAGGGGTTAATGTAGAATCAGTAGCACCACATGATCACTAGAGGGCCAGACCAACAGGGGTATAAAAAGCAACCACATTGTGTCCCTCGCTCTCTCTCTCTCTTGGGTGCACTGTGAGCAGGACAGTTCAGATGGCTAGTGGAAGTACGTATAGTTGCTGTAGTTAGATCTTATTAATCTTATCACTAGTATTAATGTTAAAGTAAAGAACTCACACAATTATTGTTGTAGTTACTCAATAAACCTTTAGTTACTACTGGAGAAGTTCGAGTCTTCTTCATCGAGATTCAGAAGATCTCATCATTAACCAATGTTTGAGTAACACACATGACACTCCGTAGTATATCAAGATAATACAGGAGTGTAAACAAAACAGGAATCAGAAGGAGTCTTTTTAATTTATTGCCTCCACAAACTTGAGCCATCCAAAGCTCTGCTGCTTATGTCCTAACCCGCACTGAGTCCCGTTCACCCACCACCTACACTGACTCCTGGTTAAGCAACGGCTACATTTTAAATCTGTCATCCTTGTATTGAAATCCAGCACGGTAGCACAGTGCTTAGCACTGTTGCTTCTCAGCTCCAGGGTCCCAGGTCCGATTCCCGGCTAGTGTCACTGTCTGCGCGGAGTCTGCATGTTCTCCCCAAGTCTACGTGGGTTCCCTCCGGGTGCTCCGGTTTTCTCCCACAAGTTCCGAAAGACAGGCTGTTATGTAATTCGGACATTCTGAGTTCTCCCTCTGTGTAGCCGAACAGGCGACAGAATGTGGCGACTAGGGGATTTTCACAGTAACATCATTGCAGTGTTAATGTAAGCCTACTTGTGGCAATAAAGATTATTATTATTTATTTATTTATTTATATTTCTAAATTAAGCGTACCCAATTTTATTTTTTTCCAATTAAGGGGCAATTTAGCGTGGCCAATCCACCTACCCTGCACATCTTTGGGTTGTGGGGGTGAAACCTACGCAGACATGGGGAGAATGTGCAAACTCCATATGGATAGTGACCCAGGGCCGGGATTCGTACCTGGGACCTCAGCGCCGCAGCCCCAGTGCTATCCACTGCGCCACATGTCGCCCTAAAGATTATTATTATTAAAAATCCTCCATGCATGCCCTCATCCTCCCCTTTGTAATCGCTCTTGCCCAACAACCATTTAAAAATCTGCACTTCTCCAATTCTGTCCTTTTGAAGATTTTAATCACTCCACCATTGTCAGCTGTTCTTTCAGGTGCCAAGACCTGAAGCTTTGGAATTTGTTTCCTAGACCTTCCTGCCTCCCTTCCTCTGTTTCCTCCTTTTTTTAAAAAACAATTTTTATTAGGATTTTCACAAAACATCAACAACAGAATGAAAAAGGAACCCAATAGAATTAAATACAGAACAAAGTAAAACCACCCCCGTGCCCCCCCTATACATAAATAATAAATTAACACCCCGAGTTAACACAAAGCAAACATAGCAAATATACACACCCCCTCAGATTCCCCAGGGTAAATAAACAAAAATAAAATAGAACCTCCCCTCCACCCAGGTTGCTGCTGCTGACCATTGTCTACCGCTCTGCCAGGAAGTCCAAGATGTTTCCTCCTTTAAGATACTCCTTAAAAGTTACTGTTTTTATTAAACTATTGCTCATTTACTCCTATAGTTCCTCACGTGTCTCAGTTTTGTGTGTTCCATAATGCTGCTGTGATGCACCTGCGATGGTTTGTTATGCTGGTGGACTTCACCCTGTTGCCGCTTTTGTGTAATTAATAAAGCTTAAATGATCAAATTGCACTTAATGATGAAAATTCTTAATTTGTATAAATTATTGGGATGATTCATGAATTTTTGGAGTATGTTGTTAAGAGAGTTTTAAAGTTGGCATCTCTTTTAGTGTCAAGTGCTGTGATGTCATTGAATATCATAGAATTTACAGTGCAGTGTCGCTTTAAGAAAGAACACGTGAGTCCTTTGGGAGTGAATTGAACTTATAGCTCGGACATATTTGTATATTTGGTCTTCAGCAAGTTTAGCTTAGAAGAGAAGCCAAATCTGGAAAGCTGATTGGCCAGGAAGGTGGCTTGAGGACCTGATGTTCCAGGGCCTCTGTTTAGAATATACAAGTTATCATTTTGATTGTTGTGAGGAAGTATTTTAGGGCCCAGTCAACTGAATTGAATAACAGAAATTAACTCAGAGACGAATTAAAAGGGCCCTGCCCAAAAATAACGAAGAACAACATCAAATCATAATGTGAAAAGATGTGTCGATAAAGCAATCCAACCCCTGCGGTGCCCACCAAGCACGGAAGGCCTGATTGTCGTGAGGAAGCTTGGAACACTCTTTGCATCGACCAAGAGATGCAAATACTGAGCTAGAAGTTGTTAGTTTTGTTGATCCAGTGCACATACTAAGGCTAAATATTGCAAAGCTACCTCCAAAAAGGGTGTAAAAATAGGGGTGCATCACTGAGGTCTTTGTACATACCAAGGATTCACATTTGTCACAGGACATGTGCTGAGGGTATTTATTGGGAGAGAGTGAGGAGTAGAACACTTGCTCGGAAGTTGGTATTTGTGTAGGACATTGTCAGTCGATGGATATTATCATGGGCTGAGGGATGGAAATAAGAACACAATATTAGGCTTAGTTAGTGTTATATTACAGGGCTGTAATATATATGCTACTCATTTGTCTTGCCGAGTTATACTTAACTTGATGATAAACAGTCGAAGTCTGAATACTCAAAGTCTTCCAGTTGATGACAAATTATTTATTGAGTGACAAAATAATATACTTGTGAGTTCTTTACTTTAATACTTTGATTAGTAGTAGAATTAACTAAGATTGAATTAAATTAACAATGAATATAATACACTACACTCTGAGCTGGTCACGCTTCTATCCTCTAGCTACAACACACACGAAGAGAAGAAGAAGAAGGGCGGGAAAACTGCTTGAGCTTGCTTATATAGTCCCTGTTAGTGTTGCCATCTAGTGATCATCTGACTGTACTGACACATTAACTAATCATGTATTTACATATGCAGAGATCACTACAGTTAGTAATAGAAATAGCTGTCAGAGAGCTGAGGATTGGTACAAGATCAATGGGTCTAGTATAGACAAATTTGCCAAGGCTAAAGTAGTTGCCTTAAGAAAGAGTGAATAGAAGACATATAACCACTTAGCTGCCGAAGAATCATTCAGTCTGTTAAAGTCTAGCTTGGATTAATCAGTAGTAAAATACAGTCTGAGCCATGTTCACGTTCTTTTTTAGGAAGCCGTTTCCACCAGAGACAGAGAGGTGGAACACTTAACAGGCAGCTGTGAAGTGTGTAGCTACAGCAGTTAAGGAAGATTGGAAGCGGTGAGTAGGAAAAGGATGCATTAGAGTTGGATGTCTTAAATCCGCAAAGGGATGTGTATGTCTGTCAGAGTTAAGTAGGCTAAGCTTAAATCCTGAAGGACATCGTGAGTCAAGAGACTAGGTTCAAGGAACCAAGAGAAGACCCCAGAAGTCCCAGGATCCATGGGAAAGACAGATAGACAAGTGCTAAACTTGTGTAACATGCCATGCCTTGATTGATGAAATGTTACGTGTCAATCTTTATTGTCCAATAAACCCTAGTTTGAATTCTAAATTAATGATTGTCGTTTTTGCCAATGCGGTTATTCTTGAACAAGAATTTTCTTACTCTGGGGTTTAGTATAGAGTCCAAATTCCTACAGCACTAAAAGCATGAATAATAGCTGTTGTTGATGTTTTGTTTGCTGGGAGCAATTTCTTTCTGTACTTTATCTATTCTCAATAACATTGATGAATCGTGGTATACACAGAATCACTGGTACAAAACCATACCCTAACACTGTGTGCCAGTGTACTACAGCTCCAGTGTGCTGTGATTCCATGTTCCCATTCTTCATTAATCGTTACTCGATTAATTGATTCACTGTCCTTCATGTTAGGATGTTGGTACAAACTATGACCTCATTCTTTAGTGTAGCACAGATTTCTAACTCTAAGGTATTTTACATGAACATATACATTGCATATATTTGGTAATTACACAGTAATGGCAATAAATGTGTATATGCAAAATTTGTCTGCCTATTTAAAATGCTTCATCCAAAGTTCTTTTTTTTTCTAATTCTCCCTTTCCGAGGCATCATACCCTGGATGAGAGGCTATACAAGCAGGCTGCTCTCTCATGCAGCTCTAAACCTGGTTGCTAAGATTCTAATTGCATGAGACAGGCTTGGGCTCATTGACTTGCACATTTCTGAACAGAAAACAGTTTTTCTCACTCTGAGGAACGGCTTGACTTTAACTCTTGTCACTTATCACTGATGACCTAATTGAGATGGGGAACATGTTGACAGGCAACCATACACATCTGGAAACATGGTACAAATTGTATGCCAAAATTCAAACTACCGCAAGTTGTACACGTGCAGTGAACCATGCAATTACCTCCATTCACTTGGAGAATTTGTTACTGATTGTCACTTCTTGGGAAGTCCAAATATATTTTCTCCTTGTTAAAAATAGCATCTGTCATCTCTGCTCTTAACTGACAAATTAAACTGCCGCCAATAAATTAAATGTATTTCACTGTCCTTGAGCATCAGCTACAACCAGCAATATGTCTTGAAGAATTGATTTTGTTCATGTGGGTGTTACCAAAAAAGCTTGAAACCATTATAAACATAATAGTTGCTTTTACATGTTTGTGTAGCCAATGTGAGGATGTCCGTACAGATGTTTGTTTCGTTGTTTTACAATAAGTGGCAGCACTGGAACTCAACAGGTCAGGCGTAAATGTTCAGTTGAGTGTAATATTCTCTCTTCAGTGAGGGAACAATAAGCCACATTTTCTTCTGAGGAAAAATTGTCAATTTTAAAATCATAATTTACAACCTGTGCACACAATTGCAGGAATGTATGTGGTTTTTTTGTGATTCTCCAGCATGTCGTTTCATTCATACTAACAAAACATGGTAACGAATCATGGCACATTTGTAATATTGACCTTTCGACATTTCTCAAGCAGTTAGTAAGATATGTGTAAAAAATACTGTACTGACAGAAATAAATGCTAGTACACCTATAGTGAGGAAAGAAGTAGCAGTGAAAGTAACAGAGTTTATATTATACAAACATGAGGGGAAAGAGAATGCAGTGCGTGAAGGAATTTTCACGGCCATATCACCCTGCCTCAATCCCCATTGCTGTTATATTTAAATGTAAAACTGGGATCTAATTTCAGACTGCAGTGTGGAACAGCTTGTGCTTCATTATATATGAGCACATATTAGGTGATTAATTCAGGAGGAAGAGTTAATAAGACGTTGGAACTGGAGATGTTGGAGTGGTGCAGAACTGCTGGTATATGGTACAGTACTGATCAATGCTACAATTTGGATAAACATTCTGTTAGAACAATGCACCTTGATTCATGAACTTCATGGGACCCCACCCTTCAAAATATTTTAACATTATCTGCCTTTGGGGAAAAGGCACTGAATTAATCCTCCCAAACATTGTAATTAAGTCAGGCTTTGCTTTATGTGACAAACAACAAGTCTTGACAAGTTTCCCGATTGTACATGATAGCGGACTCCCAAATTCTGTGCATAGAATGTATTTCACATTTTAATTACCGGCTCTAATTTTCTAATTTTATCTGGTGCTAAATGCACAACTCCTGCACTTTTTTAAAAAATCATTAAAAAAAAAAATGAGAGTACCCAATTATTTATTTTTTTTAATTAAGGGGCCATTTAGCGTCGCCAATCCACCTACCTTGCACATCTTTGGGTTGTGGGGGCGAAACCCATGCAGACACAGGGAGAATGTGCAAACTCCACAAGGACAGTGACCCAAGGCCGGGATACGAACCCGGGTCCTCAGCGCCGCAGGCAGCAATGCTAACCACTGTGCCACGTGCCGCCCCCTACTCCTGCACTTTTAAAAGACACTGTAACCATACTAATGCTGAAATATGATAAATATTCACTGTAATGTCCACAAGTCTGTAAACAACAGAAATATGGTGAGCGGAAGGAAAAAATGTTTCCCGTCTCCACATTATGTTGTTCACATTGATTGTCCCCAATATCCCCCCCCCCCCATCCCCACCCCCATTGAAGATAAAGCAGTGACAGGACTTTCACATTTGACTTGTGGTGTAGCCAAGGTCAAAACCACTGCTGCGGATGGCTCATTTTTCAGGATGTGGGGCATTTCAATATTTTAGGCCAGTACCAGTGCCAATTACAACAGGGCGCGGGGACACAGCTAATTACCACATCTGTGCAATGTGGGAATTCAGGGACCCTTCCGGTGTCCCTACTCCTTCACGTGCAGGAAGTGTGTCCAACTGCAGCTCCTGTTAGACGGCTTGATGGCTCTGGAGCTGCGGATGGACTCACTTCGGAGCATCCGTGATGCTGAGGAAATCGTGGGTAGCACATTCAGTAAGTTGGTCACACCACAGATTACATTTACTGAGGAAGATAGGGAATGGGTGACCACCAGACAGTGGAGAGTAGGAAGGCAGTGCGGGGATCCCCTGCGGTCATCTCTCTCCAAAACAGATGTACCATTTTGGATACTGTTGGGGGAGATGGCTCACCAGAGGAAAGTGGCAGCAGCCAAGTTGATGGCACCGTGGCTGGCTCTGCTGCACATGAGGGCAGGAAAAGGAGTGGCAGAGCTATAATGATAGGGGATTCAATGGAAAGGGGAATAGACAGGTGTTTCTGAAGATGCAAACGAGACTCCAGGTTGACATATTGCCTCCCTGGGTCCAAGGGTCAAGGATGTCTCGGAGTGGCTGCAGAAAATTCTGGAGGGTGTGGGTGAACAGCCAGCTGCTGTGGTGAATAAAGGCACCAACGATATAGGTAACAAAAAGTGATGAGGTCCTACAAGCTGAATTTAGGGAGTTAGGAGTTAAACTAAAAAGTAGGGCCTCAAAGGTAGTAATCTCAGGATTGCTACTAGTGCCATGTGCTAGTCAGAGTAGGAATGTCAGGATATATAAGATGAATACATGGCCTGCGAGAAGGTGCAAGAGGGAGGGATTAAAATTCCTGGGACATTGGAACCGGTTCTGGGGGAGGTGGGTCCAGTACAAACCGGATGGTCTGCACCTGGCAGGACTGGAACCAATGTCCTAGGGGGAGTGTTTGCAGGTGCTGCTGGGGAGGGTTTAAGCTAATGTGGCAGGGGAATAGGAACCGATGCAGGAAGTCGGAGGAAAGTAAAGTGGGGACAGAAACAAAAGGCAGTAAGGGGAAAAGTGAAAGGCAGAGAAACCAAAGTCAAAAGTCAAAAACAGCCGCAGTACAGAGTACAGAGATGTGGGGAACTCAGTAAATGGGTCCAGTAAGGCTAAGAGAAATAAAACACAGGGAGAGGGTACAAAACATGACCAGACAGATTACCTGAGAAAGCAGGGCACAGAGCAAGGGGTGTTTCGATTAAACTGCATTTATTTCAATGCAAGAGGCCTGATGGGCAAGGCAGATGAACTCAGGGCATGGATGGGAACAAGGGACTGGGATATTACAGCTATTACTGAAACATGGCTAAGGGAGGGGCAGGACTGGCAGCTCAATGTTCCGGGGTACAGATACTATAGGAAAGATAGAACAGGAGGTAAGAGAGGAGGGGGAGTTGAGTTTTCGATTAGGGAGAATATCACGGCAGTACTGAGAGAGGGTATATCTGAGGATTCGCCTGTCGTGATCTCTGTATATGTAAATACATGAATGTGCAGTCAGTACAGTCAGATGATCACTAGAGGGCAACAATAACAGGGAGTATATAAACAAGTTCAAGCTGTTTTCCTGCTCTCTTCGTGTGTGTTGTAGCTAGAGAACAGAAGTGTAGTAAACTCAGAGTGTAGAGTATTATAATCATTGTTAATCTAATTCAATCTTGTTTAATTTGACTACTCGTAAAAGTATTGAAGAAAAGAACTCACAAGTAAATTAATTGGTTACTCAATAAATAATTTGCTATCACTGGAAGACTTTGAGTATTCATCATCAAAGTTTTTTTTGTAAAATATTTTTATTCTCCATTTTCACATTTTCTTCAGAATTTGCACCCCACCAACAAGCAGTAAACGGTAACAAATACAAAGTCAATCCCCTTATCAACAACAATGATCCCATCATCCCACCACCCCAAACAATGGCCCACCTGACAATATAAGCATCAAATAAAACGAACCCTCCCATGGTGGGAAAAACAAAGGAAAAAAAAGAAAAAGGAATCAGGAATCGTCTATGGTCACCATTGACCTATAGAGTCCACCCCTCCTCCCCCACCTAACAATCAATGCCATCCAATCCCCGAAAGAGTACCGTAAATGACACCCATGAATAACCCCCCCCCCCCCCCCGTCCCCCGTCCCCCGTCCCCCGTCCCCCGTCCCCAACTCCTCCTCTCCACTTCCTCTTATAAAACTCCTACCCCCAACCTCTGTTCCTTCCCCCCAACTTTCCACCCCGGCTAGACTAATTGGAACCTGTTCTGCCAGGCTCCGATGGCCGCAGCCCCTCCCCCACCTCACTCCCGTTCACTGGCCGGTTTAAACCGGCCAGCGTAGAGGCCCCCGCCCGGGTCTCTTTCCTCCTTGCCCGGTCCCAGGAAAACCAATAAATCCCCTTTAGCACACAAACCCCGCATACACACCCAAACCCCAAAGAACCATCATTGCAAGTGAAAGTCCCATTTCTTCCCTTGTCCAAATATATACAACGTTGTCTCATTTAGCACATACACCAGCCGCAGTGAAAAAATACAGTTACATGAGGCTACATCGGTACATGACCATTTCTCAATTCTGCCACAGTCCTTCTGCCTTTGCAAACTCCTCTGCTGCTTCTGCCGTCCCAAAATAAAAGTCCTTGGATTTGTAGGTCGCCCTCAACTTAGCTGGATATACTATGCCGCACTGCACCTTGCTGATGTACAGTGCCTTCTTCACCCGGCTGAAGGCAGCCCGCCTCCTCGCCAGCTCCACCGTGAAGTCCTGATATATGCTAATACCAGCTCCAGCCCACTGCACCACCCGCTTCTGCTTTTCCCAGCACAGGACCTTCTCCTTCACACTGTACCTACGAAAACACAGAGTCACTACTCTTGGCGGCTCACTCTCCTTTGGTACAGGCCTCCACGACCGATGAGCCCGATCCAGTTCATATCGGGAGGGATCATCACCCTCCCCCAATAGCTTCGCCAACATCGTGGCAAAATACTCCGTCGGCCTTGGGCCTTCCACCCCTTCGGACACCCACGACCCTCAGATTCTGTAGCCTGGACCTGTTTTCCAAGTCGTCCATTTTGGCTCGCAGATCCTTGTTGATCTCTATCACCTTCCACATCTCCTTCCCCATCGAGGTAAGTTGATCGCTGTGCTGCAATAATGTCTCTTCCACTTCCTTCAGCGCCTCACCTTGCTCCCGCACCTCTGCCACTGCGTTCAATACCGCCACCCTCACCGGGGCAATCGCCTCCTCCACCAGCACTTTCTTTTTTTTAAAATATGTTTATTCAAAGTTTTTCCAACAAAAATTTTCAATCAGTTAAACCCCCCCCCCATAACAGAAAATAAAAAGAAAAAAGAGCAGTACAGAACATAAACATATCAATCAAACATAATACAGAACTTATACAATGGGTTTCTCCCGCACATATTACAAATACCACCTGGGAAAAACCCCTCCCCCACACGCCCAAATATCCCCCCCAAAAGAAACACCCCCCTCCCCTCCCCTCACCCCCCCCCCCCCTCCCTCCCTGGGTTGCTGCTGCTGCTGACCGAGCTCCTTCTAGCGCTCCTCGAGATAGTCTAGGAACGGTTGCCACCGCCTGAAGAGCCCCTGCGCAGACCCTCTCAAGGCAAACTTTATCCTCTCCAGCTTAATGAACTCTGCCATGTCATTTATCCAGGCTTCCACACTGGGGGATTTGCGTCCTTCCATAATAGCAAGATCCTCCGCCGGGCTACCAGGGACGCAAAGGCCAGAATGCCGGCCTCTTTCGCCTCCTGCACTCCCGGCTCGTCCGCCACCCCAAATAATGCCAGCCCCCAACTTGGTTTGACCCGGACTTTCACCACCTTGGACATAGTCTTCGCGAAAACCCTCCAGAACCCTTCCAGTGCCGGGCATGACCAAAACATGTGGACGTGATTCGCCGGGCTTCCCGAGCACCTCCCACATCTGTCCTCCACCCCAAAGAACCTACTCAACCTCGCCCCTGTCATATGCGCTCTGTGAATAACCTTAAACTGTATCAGGCTGAGCCTGGCACATGAGGAAGAGGAGTTAACCCTACTCAGGGCATCCGCCCACAGACCCTCTTCAATCTCCTTCCCCAACTCCTCCTCCCACTTGCCCTTCAGCTCCTCTACCAAAGCCTCCCCCTCTTCGGTGCTCCGGTTTCCTCCTACAAGTCCCGAAAGACGTGCTTTTAGGTAATTTGGACATTCTGAATTCTCCTTCTGTGTACCCAAACAGGCGCCGGAATGTGGCAACTAGGGGCTTTTCACAGTAACTTCATTGCAGTGTTAATGTAAGACTACTTGTGAGAATAAAGATTATTATTATTATGACTCTAACCTTTATCTAAGCTGGAGGGTGAATACTAGGAATATTACTGGTGCCAGTTGTCATGGAATCAGTGGGCCTGCAGTCCCTTTGCAACAATTGCTTTTTTTTTGAAGTGCCCTCCGATGTTGAATGCGGGTAGTGTGATTGATAGTGCTGCTGCCTTTGAAAATTTAAATCTTCCAAGGCCCTTAGCAGCACTGGACACACAATTATCCTTTACACTCAGTGTTGCTAGGTCACACATTATGCACATATTATTCACATGCAGAATTGTTGGCAGATGCAATAGGGAGTGGAGAAAGGTGTAACCAGAGAGAAAATTTAGCCCCAAGGAAATATAACAGAGGGGAAAATATAGAAGTCTTGCTGTAGCTGTTAAAACAGTTTAAATTATTATACATTTATTTCAGGGTACATGGGTGAGCAATATAAACCCTCTAACTCAAAGTACCTGTGAGTTATTTGATTATAAGGACTGCAGCTTGGATTGATGAAATCGCCATCTCTTCCTGCAGCAGATGAAGGGGAAAATTTTTCACTTGTCCCTTAGGTGTAAACCTAATGGTACAGATTGGCTGGCCATTATGGCAACCAATAAATTCTATTTCCGATGAAAATCGACTATTTTCTATAATGGGGGGCTAATCCTCGAGGTTAACTAATAGAAGACAGAGAGTTGGGATAAGAGGGGCATTTTCAGGATGGCAACCTGTAACTAGTGGAATGCCAAAGGGATCAGTGTTGTGGCCACTATTATTTACAATATGTATTAGTGACTTGGGAGAGGGAAGTGAATGTACTACTGCCAGGTTTGCGGATGAAACAAAAATAGGTGGGAAGGCAAGTGGTGAGGTTAACACAGAGTCTACAGAGGGACAGAGGCAGGTTAAATGAGTAGGCTAAATCTTGGCAGATGGAACACAATGTAGGAAAATGTAAAGTCATGCACTTTGGTAAGAAGAATAAAGGAGCTGAATATTATTTAAATGGGAAATACTATAGAAAGCCGCAGCACAGATGAATTTGGGGTCCTTGGGCATAACTCACAGAAAGCTGGAATGCAAGTTCAGCAGGTAATTGGGAAGGCAACTTGAATGTTGGCCTTTATTTCAAAGGGAATGGAGTATAAAAATAGGGAAGTCTTGCTAAAGCTACACAAGCCACTAGTTAGGCCATACCTGGAATACTGTGAACAGTTTTGGTCCCCTTATCTAAGGAAAGATATACTGGCATTGGAGGCAGTCCACTTGGTTGATCTCAGGTATGGTGGGGTTTTCTTATGAGGAGAGGTTGAGTAGGTTAGGCCATTACTCATTAGAGTCTAGAAAAATGAGAGGTGACCTGATTGAGACATATAGGATTCTCAGTGGCTTGATGGGTAGATGCTGAAAAGTTGTTGCCCTTGTGGGAGAGTCTAGGACCAGAGGATATAATCACAGAGTAAGGGCTCACCCATTTAAGACAGAGATGGGGAGGAATTTCTTCTCTCAGAAGGTAGCGAATCTGTGGAATCTTTACCAGCATTGCGTCAACCTCCTTATCCCCCTCCATAGCGTGTTTGGACGATGGTAAGGAAGTGAAGGGTACGCAGCAGCAGCCCGTATAGGAAACCCCTCCGCGCAGTGCGAAAAGGCACAGAGGGCATTTCCGCGAGGCGGCTAGGATTGTGGGGGCATCAGCCCCCGAGGGAGGTTTTGGGGCCTGGGACCAATGTGGAATTCCATCCGGGCAGGGGTTCTCCCAGACAGGATACCACCACCTGCGCGTCCTCTAAACGCGAGTACCATCGGGTCCGAGGACGGCCGTTTTAAGGTCTCGGATGGCATTGGCTGCGAGCCGGACGTCCACTGCTGTACGTTGTGCTAACTTGTGGAATGTCATCCAGCCCACCCCTCAACCAGCACGTCCGCAATCCTGGTCACCCGGCAGCCACAGCTCTCTCCTCTACCAGCCACATGAATTGGCATTGTGGAGGTGTGGATTCCTGAGTAGCGGCTCCCTGACGACAGCGACCGCTCCTGACGGGAGAGAGCTGCGGTGGGAGGCGACCATGTTCCAGACTTTGAGCAGGTCCTGGTAAAAGACAGGAGCACCTGCAGAGGGTAATGAAGACCCTGCAGATCTATGAACAGGAGCTGCACGTCATAATTCAGGCCATGCACCTGGCGAAAGAAATGCGTCGCCAGGGCACACCATCGTGGTGGGGACACAACGTAAAGGTATCGCTGCAAGGTCTGAAGGCGGAAGGTCGCCACCTGGGTGCAAAGGCACACCAGTGCCTGGCCGCCCTCCCTAAGCGGGAGACTCAGAGCCTCAACAGCGACCCAATGCAGTCTCTTGTCCCAGAAGAACTCTATAAGCATTCTCTGGATCTTTGTGACAAAGTCAGGGGCAGGGATCAAAGTGACCAGCCGGTACCACAACATGGAGGCTATCAGCTGGTTTATGACGAGAACTCGACCCCAGCCAGACAGCACTCGGAGCGGTCTTGTCCAGCGTCTCAAGTGAGCGGTGACCTTGGCTTCCAGCTCCTGCCAGTTAGCTGGCCAGGCTTCCTCAGTTGGGCAAAGATGGACTCTCAAGTAGAGGAGTCTGGTCCTGCTCCAGGTGAAGGGCCTGAGCTCCTGTGGGAGGGTGTCCATTTGCCACGGACCAACCAAGAGCCCGGAACACTTGGCCCAGTTGATCCTGACAGAGGACGCGTCAGAGTACACGGCCTGGCACTCTCGCATCCTCCGCGGGTCAGCAGGGTCGGTGAACATGAGGAGCACATCATCAGTGTCAGCCGAGAGGACCACTCCAGTGCCTGACCTGCGCAGAGCAGTCCGACAACCTCCTCCACAGGAGGCGCAGGTAAAGCTCCACGCAAATAGAATAGAGTTGGCCAGACAAAGGGCAGCCTGACACACACCTCTCTCAAAGCGAAGGGGCGCCGTCAGGGACCCGTTAACCTTAACGAGACATTTTGTGGCAGTGTACAGAAGTTGCATCCGGGTGACGGAATGTGTCCCGAACCCGAATGCTTGCAGAGTCCCGAATAAATATTTGTGATCCACCCTGCCCTCTCCTGATCAAGGGACAGGAAGGCGCTTGACAGACCAGCCCTCTGGGAATGATGGACCAGGTCCCGGACCAGATGAATGTTGTTGTGGATTCTGCGGCCCGGGACAGTGTAGGACTGGTGAGGATGAGGTGGATTGGCCACACTAAATTGCTACTTAAACGGAAATAAAGAATTGGGCACTTTAAATTTATTTAGAAAAACAATTTGTATGCTTCTTCCTTGGATCTAATACTATCTCTAATTTCCCTTGTAAGCCAAGGTTTGGCCACCTTTCCCCATTTTACTTTTGCACCAGAGAGGGATAAGCAATTGTTGCAGTTCATGTGCTCCACCACCATCCCTTTAAATAATGTTGCCCAATCCATCATAGCCAACCTGCTCCTCAGATCATCATAGTTTCCTTTATTTAGATTCATGACCCTAGTCTCAGAATCAACTACATCACTCTCCATCTTGATGAAAAATTCTGTCATATTATGGTTACTTATCACCAAGGGGTTTTGCACAATTAGAATGCTATTGATTCTTTTCTAATTACACAATATCCAGTCTAGGATGGCCTGTTCTCTAGTTGGTTCCTCAACGTATTGATCCAGAAAACCACGCCATATACACTCCAGGAATTCCTCCTCTCTGGTAGTGTGACTAATTTGATTTGCCCAATCTAGATGCAGATTAAAGTCACCCATGGGTGGCATGGTAGCACAGCGGTTAGCACTGTTTCTTCACAGCACCAGGAACCTGTGTTTGATTCCCAGCTTGGATCACTGTGTGGACACCGCACGTTCTCCCCGTGTATGCATGGGTTTTGTGGAAACAGAGTGTACCTGCTGCGACCCTTGATTCCAGTGGCCTTTCTCCTTGTGACAAGTAAAATCATTTAACCTTTAACTGTGTTGTTATCTGTTACACTACTTTCAGTCTAAAAGTCTTACTCGGATGTTAAAGATTTCGACAGTAATTTGGAGGTTCCACCGAGATCGCTTATTCTGACCCAAGTAGGAGCGGACGAAGATAAGTGCCTGGTGGACGACTGACGGGAAAAACCTAAGTGGCCACTGTTAAGTAATGGGTTAAGAGACATTGCAATTAGTTGTTTCATTTATGTTAAGTATCCATTAATTTATACTGATATGTAAAGGGGCTTCAGGTGGCCTCTGTCAGGTGATGTGTAGTTAGAGTTTTGTGCAAAGGCTGTTGGAATGAAATAAATGTGTGTTTGTGAAGAAGGAACAGAACTTTAGACTCTTCATATCACAGCAACTAAAACGTCTAACATTTGGTAGCAGAGGATGGTTGCTGTGTAAATGTGAAGGGTTGAAAGATCCAACCTTTCCAGATCAAACCAAGGAGTGAGTGAGAAAAAAAAAGGGATATATGGCTGAACCGAGGATAAAGATGGCTGGATATGACTATCCTCTCTTATTTTCTGAAAGGGAATCGTACGACCAATGGAGAAGTGCAGTAGTTATGTGAACTCAGGTAACTGCTTTGGGAAAGAGAAAACAAGGTATGGCATTGGCTCTTTCTCTACCATATGGCAGTAAAATCCGAAACAAAGTGCTTTCTGAGCTGGAATTGGAAGAGTTAGACTCAGAAGAAGGTCTGGAGACTTTATTATATCATATGGATAAGATTTATAAGAAAGATGACTTGTTAAGTGCATATGAAGCATGGTCAGATTTTGATAAGTTCCGGAAAATGGAGGATATCTCCATGGAAGAATATATAATGGAATTTGGCAGACTATATAAAAGGCTGCAGAAACACAACCTGGAATTTCCACAGTCTTTGTTGGCCTTTAAATTACTTGACTGTGCTAGAGTGAGCAACATGGATAGGCTCCTGGTTTTGACAGGAGTTCAGTTTAGTGATAAGGATACCTTATTCGAACAGATGACAAAAGCTTTACAAAGGTTTCTGGGGAAACATTTGATTCTGATGGCTGTGATGACCCAAATAGGTCAGCCTGCAATAAGGCAGAATATGGAAGATACACTACTAACAGGATGGCAAAATCGTATGGCTACGAACAGGGCTCAAGACTATAGAAGGAGATCAAGACAAGGAAATTATGAAGACAGAAACCCAGTTAGAACCTACAATAGGAAGATGAACCCCAGAAATGCACGTGGCATGATAAATCGATGTTTTCGATGTGACTCTCAATACCATTATGCTTTCAACTGTCCAACTCGTTATGATAGAGTGTTTGAAGAGACACATGACACGGAAGAGTCAGAAGAGGAAAAAGATAGTGACCAGAAAGAAGGCATTGTCCTATTGACAAGCAGTTTTACGCCGGTAATGAGGGTGTTGGTTGCAGAATCCTTCAACTGTGCTGTATTGGACAGTGGCTGCACATCTACTGTGTGTGGAATTGACTGGTTAAAATGTTACCTGGACTCTTTGAATGCTGAAAATCGTAACAAGGTTAAGTAATTTGAAAGTTCCACAAGTTTCAGGTTTGGGGATGATAATATTTTGAAGTCGCTGAAAAGAGTGGTGATCCCTTGCAATATTGCCGGAGTGAATCATTTCATTAGCGCAGATGTTGTATCAAGTGAGATACCTTTGCTTCTGAGCAGACCATCGATGAAGAAAGCACACAAGAAACTGGATATGGAACAGGTTAAGGCAACAGTTTTTGGGAAGACGGTGGACTTACAATTTACACAGTTGGGACACTATTGTATTCCATTACTGACAAATAATATTTCAAGTAGAGTGGTTAAGGATGTTTTAATGGCAGTTGAAAATGGGACTTTAGCTGATCAAAAGCTTGTGGTATTAAAACTGCATAGGCAATTTGCACATCCGTCTCCTCGGAGGCTGAAAAATTTATTAAAGGATGCAGGGGTAAGGGATGATGACTATACTAAACTGACAGAACAGGTTAGTGACCGCTGTGAAGTTTGTAGGAAGTACAGAAGGACACCAGCACGACCGATAGTAACCTTACCTTTGGCCAGGGATTTTAACGACATTGTGGCCATGGACCTTAAGATCTGGGATAAAGCAAATAATATATTTATTTTGCATTTTGTAGATTTAGCAACCAGATTTAGTCAATCAACGATTGTACGAAGTAAAGAAAAGAGAGTAATTCTGGATCATATCGTGGAAAAATGGATAGGGACAGGAATGGGTCCACCAGCAAAATTCCTTACGGACAATGGGGGAGAATTTGCTAATGATGAGTTTAGGGATATGTGTGAAAACATGAATATCAGAGTTATGAATACGGCTGCAGAAAGCCCATTTAGTAATGGGGTCTGTGAAAGAAATCATGCTGTCATCGATGACATGCTTCAGAAAATTTTGGCAGATCGACCAAATTGCAGGCTAAATTCAGCTTTAGCATGGGCAGTACATGCAAAGAATTAGTTGCAGATGGTTGGGGGCTAAGTCGTTATCAATTAGTGTTTGGTAGAAATCGTAAAGTTCCATCCATTTTGGATGACCAGCCTCCAGCTTGGGAGGGGACTACAATTAGCTTTGGTTTTGCTGAACATTTAAATGCTTTACACAGCAGTAGAAAAGCGTTTTTGGAAGCAGAAGTCTCTGAAAGAATTCGCAGAGCTTTAAGACATAACTTATGGCCATCAGATGCCGTTTTTCAGCAAGGAGGCATGGTATACTATAAGAGAGACAATTCTAATGAATGGAAAGGCCCAGGGAAGATCATAGGCATAGATGGCAAAACAATTATTTTGCAACATGGTAATCAAACTGTTAGGGTACATTCATCAAGGATAATGGGTACAGATTACAAATTTTCAAATTTAGACAGAGCAGACAGACATGACGAGGAACCAGAGTCATCTGGTACGCATGTGTTACAGAACTATGAGGACCAATTAACTGATATAGACAGGGTTTCTGTGGAGGAACACAACACTTCTGATGAATTACAACAGGCCATTTTTCCGAAAGGGCAACTGCCAAAAGTTGGTACAAAAGTGACATATTTGCCTGAAGGGTCTAGTCAATGGAAGGATGCAACTGTTATTAGTAGCGCAGGAAAGGCCATTGGAAAGTATAAACATTGGTTGAATGTACAGCATTCAGGGGAAGGAGTCAAGACAATGGATTGGGAAAACAAAGTTCAAAAATGAAGGGCACAGAAACGCAGTGCCAGTTCAGATAGTATATCGGATAGTGAACAGGTCTGCGGGAAAAGGTCGAGAACTATTGAAAAGACATCCCACAGCAGAAGGGAAAGATCAAGCAGTAGCAGTACGGAACGAGATATCAGGCGGGAGAGGGGACGTAGTTTATCAAGATCTCAGAACATGACTAAGACTATGAATATTAATAGGAGTAGAAGCCCACATGCACGTGAGATTTTGGTGGCTTCAAATAAATTAGATGAAAAAGTTATCAAAGGCGCTAAACAGCAAGAATTGCATAGTTGGAGTGAATTTGAGGTATACACAGAAGTACCGGATAGGGGACAAAGAGCTCTATCCCACAGATGGATTTGCACGGAAAAGGTTCTTCCAGATGGAACTTATAAGGCAAAGGCCAGGCTTGTGGCAAGGGGATTTGAAGAAAACTTAGAAGATCAGGATTTAAGGGTAGATTCACCTACAGCAGGAAAGGATATTTTAAAGATCTTTTTGGCTCTATTAGCCACAAAGGCGTGGGAATGCAAATCTGTAGATATAAAAGCTGCCTTTTTGCAGGGGCATCAGAGAGACATTTTTCTCCGTCCTCCTAAAGGAGCAGCTAACACAGAAGGGGTACTCTGGAAGTTGAACAAATGTGTATATGGATTAAATGATGCATCTAGAGTCTGGTATTTTTCAGTAATGTCAGTTTTATTAAAGTTAGGCTGTTGCCAGTTGAAAGCAGATCCTGCAATGTTTTACTGGCACTATAAAGGAAATCTTTCTGGCATTTTTATGATGCATGTCAATGATTTTTTGTGGGGTGGGACTAGTGATTTTGAAGCTATTGTACTCTCTGGTTTGAGGAAAGAATTCAGGGTTGGAAATCAGGCTTCCGGTGCATATAAATATATTGGACTGGAAATTGGACAGACTAAGTTAGGGGCAACTTTACGTCAGCAATCTTATTTGGAAAGCATCAGCCCAATAGCAATTAGTCGTGGCCGAGTTTCACAAAAAGACACAATGGTTTCAAAGATAGAAAAAGAGCAACTGCGAAGTTTTATTGGGCAACTGAACTGGTTAGGTAGACAGACTAGACCGGACGTGAGTTTTGATGTCTTAGAGTTGAGTACAAAAATGAATGATCCCAAAGTGGAAGACATAATAAGAGCAAATAAAGCATTGGCCAAACTAAAATTCAGGAGTTTGTTTTGAAGTTCCCGGTTTTAGGTGACCTTAGGCACTTAAAACTCATAGTTTATAGTGATGCGTCCTACGCAAATTTATGTGATGGGGTTTCAAGCGCAGGAGGTTTTATAATTTTCCTTTTGGGGAACAATGGTAAATGTTGCCCGCTTGTGTGGGGAACAAAGAAAATAAGGAGAGTGGTAAAAAGCACTTTGGCTGCTGAGACATTAAGCCTTGTAGAGGTGGTGGATGGCCTTTTCTATAAGTCAGATATTGACAGAAATTTTGGGATTAGGGGATTTGGGTAATATACCTATTGACTGTCACATTGACAATAAATCCCTGAGGGAAAATGTGCACTCTACAAAAAGTATCAATGAAAAGAGGTTACGGATAGACATCGCAAGTTTGAAGCAGATGTTGGACAGAGGGGGAATAACAAAAATTAATTGGGTCGACAGGAGCTATCAACTGTCAGACTGTTTTACGAAAAGAGGGAGAGTTCACATAAACTTTTGGATATTGTTAATGAAGGGCGCTTGTTTCTGTGACTTTTTGTTTTTCTTTCTCGTCCAAACAAAAAAAAGGGGGAAATCATGTGTGTGTTTTTGAGTTTCTTGAAATGTTGTTTTCACCAAATTATTATTTTTTTCTCCAAAGAAGGGGAGACTGTTAAGTAATGGGTTAAGAGACATTGCAATTAGTTGTTTCATTTATGTTAAGTATCCATTAATTGACACTGATATGTAAAGGGGCTTCAGGTGGCCTCTGTCAGGTGATGTATAGTTAGAGTTTTGTGCAAAGGCTGTTGGAATGAAATAAATGTGTGTCTGTGAATAAGGAACAGAACTTTAGACTCTTCATATCACAGCAACTAAAATGTCTAACAGCCACAAGTATAATTTTATACTTTGGGATTTTCCCAGCACTTGCCTAGGTCAAGCACATTCTGCTCCCGTTCGCCCAGATACTGCAATCAGTAAGACTGTGTACTCCAGGACATGGTTAATTTTTGAAACATTTTTTCTTGCAGATTAAAAACAAGAGAGCAGGTTTTTGGAAAACACAGGTCCTGAAAGTAACTCCACAGTTAAAGGGGTAAAAGGCTTTGTCGCGGACAGCCTACACGTCAAGGATGTGAAAGAGAGAAAATTTTAAAAGGTAAAAGGCTCTGCCTCCGGGCAACCTTGCGTACTGCAACACTTGTTGGGAACACATTTAAAGTTGGCAGTATTTGTACTGTGGGTTGTCGGGGGCACCGAAGAAGGATTTGGCCATAAGTTTAGATAAGTTAGAATTGTATAAGTAAGGACTCGATCTATAGTGGCAAACAACGTAGATTGAGAATTGATCATATAATTAGTTAACGCATAAGTATTTGTAAGTTGTATATATGTTTAAGAACTGTTGTAACTCCTGTAAACTGAAACAGCCTGGACTAAGGGATAGTGATCCCAGAGTTTAAACTACCTATCACCCCAGGTTGAAAGAATGGGAACCGGAGCAAGTAAAGCACCCACCAAAGGTCACACCAGCCTATTTCATGCTCCAGAATTGTGGCCAGTCATCTGTAGGCCATTTAAAAAATTGGGTTAAATTGACAAAAGGGGGGAATAGGCCATTCCCGCCAGACGGGTCATTTAACTTAGAAAGAATTTCTTGCCCAGAAGAATGCCTGATGGGTAGGGACCCAGGGTGTAAAGGAAGCAAAAAGGTAAATTGGTCAGCATTTGGGGATTGGAAGAGAGGCAGAAAGATGCAGAGAAAGGAGTGTAGAAACCAGCCATAAGGCAACCCCGAATAAGGACAAAAAGGGACACAAATTTCCAGGACAGATGGCTCAGCGCCGAGCCACTGTGCCGCAATGGTCAAGTAGCGATGAGCAAGAAATGCAGCAAATGTGGTTATAAGTCCCACCACCATATATGCCACCACTGCCCCAACTCCCCGTAGTTGAGGAAAGCCTCCCAGTGTTACCGCCGCCACCCCCTCCCCCGTCAGACAATGTTAGCTCACTAACAAGCACACCAAACGGAGCAGAAGGCAGGCAGGAACCATTACCATCCAGCACCACGAGGTTGAGTACGTAGTATGGACTGCAAATGCTTTTACGATATTTTCCCGGTGGCCCAGACGGCCAACCAATGCCCGCGCACAGACCATGGACAAATGCAGAGTTGAGGCTCATGGTTGAGAAATGGGAAACCCTGAGACTGAGTTAGAGAAAACACTGGACCAACTTAAAACCATTGTTCTTTGCCATGAACCTAGCATTTTAGATGGAGAAATACTTATTAAGGCTTGGCTAAAAGGCCGGTTCAAAGATTTTGAAATCAAATTCCAAGGGTTTAAAACCCATCGAGAGAGCCCAAATGCAGGACCAACCACAAGGCCACCTGTTACCTTCCCCCAAAAGACAAATTGGTCCAAGATAATGGAAGCTACACAGAGAAAGGACGAAAACATCCAGGATTATGCCCAAAGGGTAGAGGGACTCATGGAACAATACTCTGGGCTAACTATACCCGCATCAGAAGGGCCCACTATTAGTGCCATCGTCAATGGTCTGTGACCTGATTTAGGATCTGCCCTTAAATTAATCTGCCTGGGCTGGAGGCAAGAATCCCTAACAAAAGTAGTCTCCATGCTCCGAGACTCAGAAGAAAGGAGTAGGGATTCTAAGAACAAAAATACAGTCCTGTTTGAACAAACTACTGGACTTTTGGAAAAGGAAGTGGGAGAATACGCCCAGTTTCCCCAAAACCAACACCACCAACCACAAAGGGGTCATGGGAGATTTAAACAAAGGGGGCCTGGGAGAGGATTCGGAGGTTACAGGGGACCATGTGGGACACAGACAGACAAAGAGGGCTGCCACACCTGTGGTCACTGGGCCAGGGAATGCCCACAGACAAGCCACAAGGGTTGTCACAACTGCGGACAACTAGGCCATTGGGCTAAGGACTGTCCCCAACTAAAACCTCATTACCAACAGAATTGGAACCAGCATAATGGAAGAGGCCGTGGGAGGGGTGGACATATACCAGGCCGCCCGCAGGCCAATTATTCGGTCCAGGATCCCTGGCGCAGGGAGGGTCACCAGGATTGACCGAGAACTGCCCCTGGTGTCGTTGGATCCATATGATGAGCCGACGTTAACGATTAAGGTGAATAGTGAAGAAATTCCCTTTTTGGTAGATACTGGGGCCGCTTTTTCCATGCTAAGCAATGAACATTCAGTGGGAAGGGATTGCTAAAACAACTATCGAACAGTTACCGGAGTGTCAGGCACACCACAACGTCTACCACTTTCAGCCCCACTACCCATGGAGGTTAACGTCCATAGTGAGGAACAGACATTCCTATGATCTAAAGAGGCCCCAGTCAATCTTTGTGGCAGAGATCTGTTGTGCAAAATGAATGCTACCATTATATGCTCAATAGAGATATTGGAATGGAGATTCAGGTCCCAGCCGACCGCTGTGGCGCCTACCCCCTTCACCGTAATGATCACCCTATTTTGTATGCCTGGGAGAACTCAGAGCCCAAACCTAGTTCCAGACTTCCGTGTATCGTGGGATCGCTTCAGCCGCATCAGGCCCCAACAACCCCACTGACCAGCTATTCCAGATACCCCTCTCTCTGTGATCCAGCCAGCCCAATGAGGTAGGGAAGATGTTTACGACATCCCCACATAAAGTTGCCTTGGACACTAGGGGCTGGTTTAGCACACTGGGCTAAATCGCTGGCTTTTAAAGCAGACCAAGCAGGCCAGCAGCACGGTTCAATTCCCGTACCAGCCTCCCCGAACAGGTGCCGGAATGTGGCGACTAGCGGCTTTTCACAGTAACTTAATTGAAGCCTACTTGTGACAATAAGCGATTTTCATTTCATTTCATTTTCATTTTCCAGGCCCGTCCCACGGAAGAACCAATACCCACTGTCCCAAGCTGCGGGTCAAGATATCGCTCCCGTAATAAGGTCACTACTCCAGCAGGGCATCATAGTGCCTACTAGCGGCCCTTGCAACACCCCTATCCTGCCAGTCCAAAAGACAGGGAGTGACAAATGGCGTTTCGTACATCTCAGGGCCAGTAAATAAATCGATCTTCCCAGTCTACCCAGTAGTGCCAAACCCAGCGACCATCCTTACCAGTATTCCTGTAGGGCCACGCTACTATACTGTTATTGACCTATGCTCTGCATTCTTCTCGGTCCCCATACATCAGGACTCGCAATTTCTGTTTGCTTTTACCTACCGTGGCCAGCAGTACACCTGGACTAGATTACCCCAAGGATACACTGAAAGTCCTACAATGTTCTCCCAATGCCTAAAAAGAAATTTAGAAGATATAGCATTACCCTCAGGGTCCACCCTAATTCAATATGTCGATGATCTACTCATAGTGTCACCCAGTGAAAAGACTTGTGAAACAGATTCGGTAGTTCTATGACACGCCCTCGCAAGAAAGGGACACAAGGTATCAAAAGCAAAATTGCAATTCGTACCAGAGAAGATCCGATACCTAAACCATGAGCTTTTCCAGGACACCTGCTATCTCAAGATAGGATTGGGGCCATTTGCTCAGCCCCATTGCCGACGACTAAAAGGGAAATGAAACATTTCCTCGGGGTGGCAGGCTACTGTGGATAACCAATTACACTGAGCTAGTCAGACCTCTCTTGGATCTTGCTATGCCAGCCCGGCCTGAACCCTTAATGTGGACCAAAGACACACAGAATGTCTTTCCAGCGTTAAAACAGGCTCTGACCTTTGGCCCCGCTTGAGGCCTACCAGACTACACCAGACACTTTAACCTTTTCGTGCACCACAAGTCCGGGTTCGCCCAATCTGTGCTTACCCAGGATCACGGAGGCAAACAGAGACCATTCGCTTATTTTAGCACTCAATTCGACCCAGTGGCAAGGGGCCTGTCGGGCTGCCAGCCAGCCCTAGCCGCTGCATATTATGCAGTAAAACAAGCCCAGGCAACCACACTGAATCACCAGACCACTCTACATGTGCCCCACTTAGTCGAAATTCTCCTCACTAAATGCGCAACCCAGCTCCAGGCTCCGGCATGGACAATTAGGTACGAGGTAGAACTTTTGACAAACACTAATCTAACTATTAAGTGATGTACAACCCTCAACCCTGCTACCCTACTACCCAACACTGACGACGGCACACCTCACTGTTGTGAGAAGGTTACCCACTTAGTAACTAAGCCACGTGCAGAGCTCGGCGTGGTACCCCTGACCGACCCAGAGTTAACATATTTTGTAGATGGGCCAGCGCTCAGAAATCAGAAAGGAAATTGCTGCTCTGGCTATGCTATTGTGTCACCCCATGAAACCATAGAGGCAGACACCCTTCCAGATAATTTTTCAGCTCAACAAGCTGAATTGTTTGCCCTTGTACGAGCCTGTATATTAGACACTGACAAGACCGTAAATATTTATACGGATTCAAAGTATGCCTTTGGAGTGGCCCATGATTATGGACAGATTTGGAAATTCAGGGGATTTCTAACATCATCAGGCTCAACTATTAAAAATGCGAAATTAGTAAACAATCTATTACAGGTAATTCAGACCCCAAAGCAATTGGTAATTTTAAAATGTCAGGCCCATACAGGATATAAAGATGACATTTCAATAGGAAGTGGAAGGGCAGATGAAGCTGCAAAAGTGGCACAAAACCTTTATTCCCATGGATTGTCCGATGCGTTCATCCATTCACACATGCGGGCAAAGGGGGGATGGCAGACTAGATTGCAAAAACATGGTACGCACCAGGTATTTCGGCAATTGCAAAACAAATTAGTAAACAATGTGTCACTTGCCAAACCATAAATCCGGGAAAAAGTACAGTCTGCCTCCCACCCAATTCAACAGGACCTTTTGTAAGTTTACAAATGGATTTTATTGAACTACCCCCATGTATGGGTTTTAAATATATTTTAGTAATTATAGATGTATTCTCTCGGTGGATAGAAGCTTTTCCATGTAAACACAATGATGCTACTACGGTTGCTAAGCTTCTGTTAAAAGAAATTGTGCCGCGATTTGGCATCCCCGTACAACTATCAAGGGACAATGGGTCACATTTCACAGGAACTATTATACGAGAAATGTGTAAAGCTCTACAAATTAACCAGCACTTTCACTGCAGCTACCATCCACAGTCAGCTGGAATGGTGGAACGATACAATGGAATTTAAAAAAATAAGCTAGCAAAGCTGTGCGATGAAACTGGATTAAAATGGGTTGAACTATTACCTTTGGCACTAATGGTAATAAGATCAGCAGCCAACAGGGCAACAGGACTATCGCCCCATAACATTGTTATGGGGAGACTTCAGAGACTACCTTTCTCAGCACCGTGCACGGCAAAGCAAATGGACATTCACAAGATGGACGAAAGTATGCTGAACTACTGTATTGCCCTAACAAAAAGCATTTCTAGATTTCATTCGCAGATTAAGGAAGCCCAGGTGGATCCAGCAGAGGGACAGTGCCATAGGCTCGAAACAGGAGACTTCGTATACATCAAGGCCTTCAAGAGGAAGACCAACCTACACCCAAGGTTTGAGGGTCCATTCCAGATTCTACTGATGACCAACGCTGCAGTGAAGGTTAAGGAGCGACTGACATGGATACTGCATCGCACTGCAAAAGAGCCTCCGACCTGGAAACTGGGGGACAGGATTGACAATGCTGGCAATTTTCTGCCAAATTGGACTAACTGGTACAATTACTGGACTACATATGAACACTTTCCTTTACATGGCATATGTATACGCAAGAGGAGCCAACCTATCTAACTGTTGGGTCTGTACCCATGTGCCCATACACAGTAAAGGGGGAATATCACTAAGGCCTATCCTTTTAAGCACCTCACAAACTATGGAATGGTACCTATTCCAAAATGGCTCCCGCAGAAAGGGCCTCCACAAATGGGGATGGCTACAGTACCGATGGTGAGGGGGACTTGATGACCTGGAGTTCTGCAGGGTACTCGATGGCAGACTTTTCGGGCTGGTATCAGCCTAAGTACAACACATCCCATAGGCCACCCGTCCTCCTCCTCTCTAATATCACTGGGCAAGAGGCTCCCAAGGGCAGCATATGCCTATACATGAGTCTGGCTGGTGGGGAAGAAGTAGGTAATAGCTACTGCACACGCTCTTTCAGTGTCTCCCAGAGCTCCTACTCCTCACTCCTTAAAGGACTTAAGAACATGACAGGGAAAGGTAACTTTGCTGTTAGCTTACAAGTAGAAGGGATAGCCCACTATACATCATATAATGGGACATACTTTATCTGTGGGTACAGGGCCTACTCCTGGTTACCTATCAACTGGTCAGGATCATGTTATTTAGGATTTGTGGAGCCCTATATTAATCACTCACACTCACTTCCAAGAAAGCTTGTGCATTCAGTGGGCAGCATGTTAGCATAGTGGTTAGCACAGTTGCTTCGCAGTTCCAGGGTCCTAGGTTTGATTCCCGGCTGGGTCACTATCTGTGTGGAGTCTGTGTCTACCCCGTGTCTACGTGGATTTCCTCCCGGTGCTCCGGTTTCCTCCCTCAGTCCAAAGATGTGCGGGTTAGGTGGATTGGCCATGATAAATTGCCCTTAGTGTCCAAAAATGGTTAAGTGGGGGTTACTGGGTTACGGGGATAGGGTAGATACGTGGGCTTGAGTAGGGTGCTCTTTGTAAGTGCCGGTGGGCCAAATGGCCTCAACTGTAAATTCTATGATTCCCGAGGCAGGAGAGCCATCACAGAAACAGAGCGTTTCTTTGCGATTTTGTTCCCAACATATGGAGCTGGAAAACTAGCCCAGGAATCAATAAACTTGGCAGCGGTTTTAGAGGTAATAGCAAAGAGCACTACAGGGGCATTGGACGAAATCATGGCTGAAATGGTTGCCACACGAACGATAGCCCTACAAAATAGGATGGCCTTAGATTTCCTGCTAGCAGAAAAAGGAGGAACTTGCACCCTGATAGGGTCAGAATGCTGCACATATATACCAGACGCCTCAGGAAACATTACAAACCTAGCTGCCCACATCAGGAAGGAGGCAGCCAAAATACATGACGGGTCTCCACGGGGAGGTTGGGACAATTGGCTAGGTTTGTTAGGAGGCCTGGGCAAGCCCATATTGCAAGACATTACCCTAATAGTGGGGCTATGCATTTGCGTCTGCTTCCTTGGAATCGCCATAAAGGGTTGCTGCCACATGGCAACCAAGAGCATAGAACCCCTGCCCACCATAATGACCCTAACTGCTGTAATACCCCCAGAAGACCCGTCCCTAACTGAACTAAAAAGGATGATACCAGAATAATGTTATCATAAATATATGACAAAAGGAGGGAATGTGGAAACCTAACGTGGCCGTTTTGCAGCCTCATGGGATACATGGCATAAAGTCTTAAAGGGTTCCATTGTAAATTGCTTTACTATCTCATTAATTCAATCAGCAGACAGATGGCCCCCTGTACCGTGATTACATTGTCTGGAGTTTAATCGGTTTCTTCCGAGATGTATTGAGACACACACACCATTGTTCTATAACAGTACCATCGAAGCCAGTGACGTCAGTCGATTAGCACGGCCTTTGTATTGCTAATATGTATTCATCTCTGTGGAGGATACTGACGTCACTGATCACCTCTCCTTTGTATCGGAATTGTACCTTTGTCTCTGTGTAAGCCAACTGAAAGGCTCAGCAATTATCAATGTATCACCTGTGGGGGGGATGGGTTTCTTATTGTGTATAAATATCTTTACGTCCCTCATGTTCCGCAGAGTGTGCCTGCTGCAACCCTTGATTCCAGCGGCTTCTCTCCTTAATAATAATAATTGCTTATTGTCACAAGTAGGTTTCAATTAAGTTACTGTGAAAAGCCCCTAATCGCCACATTCCGGCGGCTGTTCGGGGAGGCCGGTACGGGAATTAAACCTGTGCTGCTGGCCTTGTTCTGCATTACAAGCCAGCTATTTAGCCCACTGTGCTAAACCAGCCTTGTGACAAGTAAAATCATTTAACCTTTAACTGTGTTGTTATCTGTTACACTTCTTTCAGTCTAAAAGTCTTACTCGGATGTTAAAGATTTTGACAGTTTCCTCCAGATGCTCCGGTTTCCTCCCACAAATCCCGATGGACATACTTGTTAGGTGAATTGGACATTCTGAATTCTACCTCAGTGTACCCGAACAGGTGCCGTAGTATGGCGACTGGGGGATTTTCACATTTTCTTCACTGCAGTGTTAATGCAAGCCTACTTGTGATATTAATAAAGATTATTATAAATTACAGACGTTCCTTTATCGCATGCATCTCTAATTTCCTGTTTAATGCCTTTCTCAACATCACCACTACAGTTTGGGGTCTATATACAACCCCCACTAAGGCTTTTTGCCCCTCATTGTTTCTCAACTCTACCCTTAGCACAGGGCTAAATTGCTAGCTTTGAAAGCAAACCAAGGCAGGCCAGCAGCACGGTTCAATTCCCGTACCAGCCTCCCCGAACAGGTGCTGGAATGTGGTGACTAGGGGCTTTTCACAGTAACTTCATTTGAAGCCTACTTGTGACAATAAGTGAATTTTATTGTCAGGGCTAATATCTTACCTCTGTATTACGTTAATTTCCTCTTTAACCAGCAATGCAACTTCACCCCCTTTTCCTTTTTCTCTGTTCTTCCAAAATACTGAATTCCTCTGAATGTTCAATTCCCATCCCTGGTCACCCTGCAGCCATGTCTCCATAAACCTGACTACATCATACCCATTTACATCTATTTGTGTGATTAATTAATTCACTTTATTGCGAATGCTCCACATGTTAAGGCACAAAGTCTTGAGGCGAGTCTTTTTAACATTACTTGTGTCGTTCTTACTATTGTTTATTGTGGCGCAGTTTGAATCTGGCCCTTGGTTTCTCTATCTTTTGTTAGTCCCCATTCTGTCTTTTGCATTTGTCCTTGATTTCCCCTCCTCAGAATCAGCCTACCATTTTAGTTTAAACCCTCCCCAGCCACTCTAGCAAATACTCTCCTTAAGACATCAGTCCTGGTCCTGCCAACAAATAACCCATCCAGTTTGTACAGGTCCCACCTCCCCCAGGAATCTGAAATCCTCCGCCTTGCACTATCTCTTCAGCCACATATTCATATGATATATCCTGCTATTTCTACTCTGGCTAGCAGGTGGCATTGGTAGTAATCCTGAGGTCACTACCTTGAGAGGTCTGACTTCTCAACTTTCTCCCAAACTCCCTATATTTTGCACACATCAATTGTAGCTTTTCTACAACCACTTTGTGACGTCTGTCATCCAGCTACACCCAGTTTGAACCCTCTTTCTGCTGCCCTCCACTGCCTTCTAGAAGAGATCTCTGTAGCTTTCCAGCTCCGAGCAAATGTTCGATCCAGTCACCTGCAATTGTGTAAATTGTAGCTGACCCAATCAGTGGGTATTAATTCTGAAATTCAGCAGAAGTGTCAGCAGAGGAATGTATATGTGCCTGAGATTGACTGGAGCCTAAAGAGATACACACTGAACCCTAAAAAAATAATGCTGCGAGTTAAGTTTAGATGTAGACAGAGGATGTTTTTTGAGACCTTGCTTTATTGAACTGAAGAGTTCACTTTGGGGGCAGGGGATAGCCTATACTTCAATAGATCCGCCCAGGGACAGATCTGTAACTGGAGTGATTATATGGCATGGGTTTATTTGCTAATAAGCACCAGTCACAATGCATCAGCCATTACACAGCCAGCAACTGTAAACACGTCACTCTCAATATTTACCTACGTGAAGCACACTGTACAGAAGGGGTATTTTAGTGCAATGCACACCAGACTCTGCAGAAGATGGGGATTTAATTTGCTTGCTTTACAGATTTGAAATTGCATGGAGTGAATTCCCCCCCCCCAAGGTTGATTGCAGTTGATCATAACGTACAGAAACACTGAATCTGTCAATAGAATATTGATGAAATTGTTGTTTGAAATGATAGTTTTTAAACCATCTATAATGATGGTATGATGTCTCTGAATGTACCTTTGATGGCACTCGTGACTCGCCGAAGAAAAAAATTGATCAAAATATTTTTTTGCTACATTAAAAATGTATCACATATATAGAGTAGAACCGTGTTCAGGTCAGGTCACATAGAAGTTCAAAAATGTTCCAGCGAAGCAAATGTGGCTCTTGCCCACGAATACCTATGCTGGGCCCGTTTGCCAATGCCCTTCTAAAGTGTGAAGAATCGGTTAGGATCCCCGCATGTGCAAGTCGAACACTTCACACCAGAACTATAGCCTCCCCCGCTCAGCTCAGCGCTGGCCGGGAGCGCTGCGCTCAGTTCCTGGCTGGCTGGACAGGCAGCCGGGACGATACTGGGTAGAATATAGGACTCGCGCCGCAACAAATAATTGGGAGTCTTCCACTCGACTCTTCAACATCCTGAGCGAGCTGGAGCGTGTGGGTGGCCCGTAAAATAACATGGGCTTCAGATAAAAGCCGGTCGCGCAACGGAAAGCAATTTGCAGCCTTTCATGTCGCCGCAGTTGCATCAAAGTCGGACGAAAGGGGATCGTACACTAGTAACGACCAGCATCTGGAAGCCTCTTTATTGTCCTGTGCTTTTACTGCGTTGGGTTTCTTAGAGAGAGACAAATGGTTAATAAAACAGACAGCAAACTTAATCAAACTCGAGAAGTCACCTCCCACCCCCCGGGTGGGTGGGGGGTAAAAGTTGCTGAAATCCATCTGGTATGTTGGATCCTGAGAGCTGGAGCCGCCGGCTGGACTCTTGCTGCTTCCTGTCTTGTCGCCTTGGTGCTAGTCAGAGGTGTGAGAGAGTTACCCCCGCTGCAATAAAATCCTCCGCCCCAATAGTGCGGGTTATTTAAACAGTGCACTCACTCACTCCAATGATTGTTCAGAAATAGTAACAAAGAATAGAGTGAAGGCTTTTGAACCCCCCCTCCCCGCCCCCTTCACACAAAAAAGTGGTGTCGAGACTGCAGGATTGGCCAAAAGTGGTGTAAATGTCCCTCCCACCCCACAAAACAAAGTTGTGTATTGCCATTTAACCTATTAAAGCGCGCTTCTGTGTATGTTCTATCCGCAGGCCCCTCAGGGCAGAGAAGCGACACATCAGAAAATGGAATTTGACATATATGTTCTGTAATGTGGACATATATATATTTAATGTTCTAGCCTCCTGTTGCCGTATTGGGGGATAAAGATGCTGTAATTTGCTCAAAGAATTTACGCGGCCCGCCCACCCTGTTAATTGTTCACTTTGCCGGCGATATTATCTGATCAAAATCAAGTCTCGGCGCAAAACTGACGTTCAACAACAACAAGGACCAAACGGAAAACTTTCCCAATCAAACCCCCCCCCCCAAAAAAAAAAATCACCTCAAAGAGCGGGCAGCCTGCCCCCCTCCCCCCAGTCCCCCCGCTTTGTTGTGAATCGCCTCTCTCTCTCTCTCTGTATTCTTTGAAGTGGCCAGTTGAGGCGGGAATCCACGCCGGATATTTACAGGAGCCGAAAGGAAAATAAAGAGAAAATATCACTTCAATATCCCCCAAGATGGCCGCCAATGTGGGATCGATGTTTCAATATTGGAAGAAATTTGATCTACGGCGGCTCCAGGTTAGTGAGAAAACCTCCACCTTCACCCCCTCCCCTGGCAATCCGAGCGGGCAAAGTGGCTCCGGCTGGGAGGAGGGGGGGGAGGAGGAGGAGAGGGGCTGCTGAACCCGGCTTTTCGGCGGCGCTTTCGGTGCAGAGCAGAGCCGCGGCTGCCCGATTGATACGTATTAGGAATTGATCCCCCGCCTTTGTTCAGTTCAATCATCGATCAGGCAGCAGAGCGCAGCGCAGGGAAGCTGGTGCCGCGCGCCGCCGTCCTGCCCACTTGCAGCGGCCAGTCTGTGCACACAGGCTCCCTCCACACACACACACAGCAGACTAAAAAGTACAAGTCATTAATGCAGTTTAGCGGGGCGCTCTGACTTTATTATGTTTAGGGCAGGTAGTTTTGTTTTATTTTTATTTTCTGGGGGTGAAAACCCCTGAGCTGGGCTGCAAACACACACATTGCAAAAGGGTGAGCATTCAGTCAGGCACGCTGCCTGCTGGAAATTGGGCTCGGCTCAGCCTCTTGTTGTTGTTGTCTTTTGCTCTTCGGGTGAATACAAGGTCGGCCGGCATCTTTTTAACTATTCCTAAGATGTTTATTAACTTTAAAAAAAAACCTTTTATTTCTTCCTTATGTTAGCCCGGACTTCTCTTTTTTTACGTTTCCAGACGGCTCCATTAACTTTAATGTTAAACTTCTGAGGCGGATTAATTAGAGAAGTTTTCGCTCCTCATTTGTGTGTGTGTGTGTGAAAAGAACACGCTCGGACCAAACAGTTATTTCCCACCCCCCAAACCCGGCTGTACTGTGACCGCCAAGGGGAAATTGATTGGAAAATGATCTTTTCTTAAATGCCGTTCGTGTAGCAATCGTTGAGATTTTTGTTGTTGTTGCTGGAGTACATTCCCCTTTAATTAAAGCACCCCAGCCGCGGGTGTGGGGGCTCATTTAAGCCGCACTCAATGCAATTTAACGCCGGCTAATTGCCTTTGCAGGGCTGCTGGTATTTTGGAAGTATCTGCGGAATGGGATGGTGGTGTTATTGTATTCCTGATGTTTGTAAACCAGGCTCGGGCTCTGAAACACCGGCGCTCTGTGTGATTGATGTTTTGTAACATGGGAAATGACAAGAACACTTCATAGAGATGAAAGGGAGGGCAGAGGAGGGAGATTTGTCCCCTCCACCCCCTGGGAATACCTGGAACCCCTTGACATGGGATTTTGGATGGTCCTAAACGACTTTTCGGAGTGAGCCGCTGGATGGAGACGTGTGGCCTTTTTAAAAAAATGTTTTATCAGGTTGCTGATTCTGGTCCCCGGCTGCTTTGTTACTGTGATTTTCTTTTAAAGAAGAGATTATATATTGGGGATGTTCTGAGCTGTGAACAGTCGTGTCGCCTTGGCCAGGCCAGATCTGATGGCGCCGCCCCTCGACAGGGGATAGAAGGTGACCTTGCCAGCCCGCTGCCCTCCCTGTGAGAGAGAGAAGCCTGTAAGCTTCCCAACAATTCATTCATTTGTCTGAACTTGCGTATGTCTGTCGAGTTGGGGGAGAGACGTTGTTTAACTAGACAGCAGGTGAACTGGCACGATTGGTGCAGCCATCATCCACCCGCACTATAGGTTAGAGTCAGTTCTCCTTCCTCCCTTCCTGAACTCCGATTAGGAAGTGAAGAGTGAGGACGTTTGAAAAGTGGGAATGGCAACATTTAATGTCCGTCTCACAAACTGCCTACTCATTTGCAAGTAACTATTTTCGAATCTCTCTCTCAGTAAAGTCCTTTTATTTCGATTTTTCTCACAAAGGTTTATTTTATTTTTGATGGGGGGGTTCCCATTCTATTTTTTTGTGTTTTAATGATTTTGAAGGAAGGTAATTATTTATTAATGAGGTACCGAAAGCCAAGGGCACCATACTGCTGCTTTTTAACTTGCTGATCATTTTTATGAAGACCGAACAGTTATCTTTTTTATTGAGGCCAAATTGGCTCATTTACTAATTATTTATTTATAAGATTTTCACCCTTCCCTTCCTCTTTCTCTCCCGTCCTCCCAGTTTCCCCCTATGCTTCTATAGCTTTCAGGCAGCTCCTGGTACATAGTCTTCATGCCCCAGCCCAAATGTGAGTGACGACAGGCATTTGTACCATTTGCAGCACTGTCAGTCAGATCTGAGCCTGTCTTCACCTGATGTCCAGGCAGACTCACATTTTAACAGGAGCTACTGGGTAATGATCTGGAGTGGGAGCCCTGCTGGTCCTTTTTAACCTCTGCTTAGCCAAAATATGTTGAGCTGATTATATTGAACCAACTTTGTCGCTGGTTAAGTTCAGCTAATGCAGGGCAGATCAGGGACAAAGCATGGAACATTTTTGATCTATGTGATTCCACTGTCAGTATCTTTACCAACAGAGTTTCTGGTGAGGACCCAAGATACTGTATTTTTTTTAAAAAATGCATTATCCAAGGTGTAAAGATTGATGGTTTTGACTCAGCTGATCGACAATATTTCAATCTTGCAGAACAGTAGATTTTGCCCAGAAATGTGGACCATGATCGAACTACAGAAGTAAATCTGACATGTTTATTTTTCTGAATTGCGCAAAGACGTTTGGCGTGAAATAGGACAATGGTGGTCTCTGTCTCCCACTCCTTGCCATCTGGTGAACGCATTGAATAGCAGGGGTTTCTTTGGCATTCAGTATCTTCCTTGTAAAGGTTTAAAATAACTGTTGTAACTTGCTACTGAAGTATCACTGTCAGTGACACGGAACACGTTGAGCCATTTGCTGTTAAGTCAATCTGTACCTTTTCTGGTGATACTGTGATTCTTCAAAAGTTTTTAGCTCCGTAGAACTGAGAATACTTCAGGTCATTTTTAAAAATGCATAGAGAAATATTAATTGACTAATTGCACAATTTTAATTAAACAGATAACATTTATTAATTGATCAGGAAAGTCAGTGAACGATGAGATGTGAATGGAAATAACTTTTTTTGTCTCCACTTTTCTGCAACTCCCTTGACTGTTGATTGATGGTTTACCACATAAATGATAAACGAGCCAGAGTATAGGTTGGATACAGAAAAGGAAATAGCTTTGCCTGTAGAGATTGACGGGATCAATTTGACAAGGGAAATTGTGACATCACTGAGACAGATTACCATTGTATGGAGAGGATAGTTTTTCTACCTTCCTCTCTAAACTCGATCAACTAACGTGTATATGTGGGATTCCTTTGAAAATTAAAACTTTTAAATCTATTTTTTATTGATTAACTTTGTTAGGGGAGGGTTCACAATTTCTGGAGGGAATATACTTGATAACAAATGGCCTGTTTCTGTGCCATGTATCCAATGTAATTCTTCTTCAAATTTAAAATTTCCATTTTTACATGAGCAGGAACTTCTTTTTTATTCGTTCACGGGACGTGGGTATCGCTGGCTGGACCAGCACCTATTGCCAATCCCTAATTGCCCTTGAGGGGGCAGTTCAGAGTCAACCATATTTCTGTGGGTCTGGAGTCACATGTAGGCCAGACCAGGTAAGGATGGCAGATTTCCTACCCTATAGGATGTTGGTGAACCAGATGTTTTTTTTAAAAATTCATTTTTTCCAATTAAGGGGCAATTTAGCGTGGCCAATCCACCTACCTGCACATCTTTGGGTTGTGGAGGCGAAACCCACGCAAACACAGGGAGAATGTGCAAACTCCACACGGACAGTGACCCAGAGCCAGGATCGAACCTGGGGCCTCGGAGTTGTGAGGCAGCAGTGCTAACCACTACACCACTGTGCTGCCCCACCAGATTGAGTTTTAATGATATTGACAATGGTCTCATGGTCATCATTAGACTTTTAATCCAGATTTTTATTGAATTCAAATTTTACCATCTGCAGTGGCGGGATTTGAACCTGGGTCCCCAGAGCATTACCCTGGGTCTCTGGTTGACTAGTCCAGTGACAATACCACTACGTTACAGGGCGCATCAGTTGGTGCAGTGCATTCAAGAATTTGTCCTTTATTTCTGAGATCTCTGCTACATTTATAAGCGTCCTATGAAATGACATTTGGTGGTTGCAGCTCCGATCATGCGGACATGGACCATCCTTGATTTAATGCCACATTGACAGGCAGAAAGCCCACACAAATTAAATGGGAAATGAGTGTATCATACCGGTATGTCAGTGGTGGTCTTTTAAAAAAAAAAAAGAAATACAATCGAAACGTCGCAAAGCATTTCATACAATGTCTTTGGAAATTCCAGAAACTGTTCCAATTGTGATCAAGATACACATTTAAGACAGAATAGAGGGAGCTTTATTCTGCATCAGAAAGTGCTATAGCTGACTTGAGAGCACTTAATGCTATCACTGGGTCTCTGAAGTGGAAAGATGCGCCATTCATCAGCACTAAAGATCATTCCCTCCTCTGTCTAAAAATAACTTGCACAAGAAAAAACAGCCAGAGCATTTGTTATAAAAACAGAAAATTCTGTAATTTTGAAGTCCAGGCAGCATCTGTGGAGAGAGGAAAAGAGTTAATGGTCAGGTCGTTGATGTTTCATTCTATTCTGAAAAGTTAGAGGTTAGAGGTCATGATCGAAAATTGTTAAACTGAGCAATGAGTTGGTTGAAAGATGAGCTGCTGTTCTTTTGTTGAGCTTCATTGGAACACTACAGGAGGCTTGAGTTTTGTTTTTAAAAAAAGTAAAAATGACAGCAAGTTGAGAATGAAGGTGGGGACGGTGGCACAGTGGTTAGCACTGCTGCCTCATAGCGCCGAAGACCCGGATTCGATCCCGGTCCGGGTCACTGCACGTGTGGAATTTGCACATTCTCCCCGTGTCTGCGTGGGTCTCACCCACCCCCATAACCCAAAGATGGGCAGGTTAGGTGGATTGGCCTTGCTAAATTGCCCCTTAATTGGAAAAAAAATAGAATTGGGTACCCTAAATTTTTTTTTTAAGTTAGAGAATGAAAAGGACAGGCGCTGGGTGAAGCAGAAGCGCGAGGTGCAGTGGGATGGTGCTGGAGTTCGGATCTTCCAGGACTTGACGGTGGAGTTGGCAAAAAGCGTTCGGGCGAGTGAAGGCAGCACCGTGCAAAAAGGGGGTGCGATTTGGTATACCCAGCGAAGCTGAGGGTGATGTATGATGCCAAAGACTTTTATTTTGAGACAGCGGAGGCGGCTGAGGCGTTCGTGAGGGCAAAAGGCTTGGGACAGATGGGAGGAGCGGAGCTGGAAGAGAGACTGTGGACTGTGATTGGGGAGCTGGAAAATGTATAAATACTATAAACTTTCTTTTTACTGATGTGTATTGTAATTTACTTCACTTCACATTGTTACAGAGTTCAAGTTATTGGTTGGGTTGATTGGCATTTTGTGTTGTGACGGTTATATCATATTTTAGTGAATGGTATGGGTTGGATTGTTGTTTTTGTTTTTTCTTTCTCTGGGACTGGGTGGGAGGGGACCGTATACCTTGGCGGGGGGAGCCACCCGCACTAGCTAACTAAAGTCGGCTAGTGAACGGAGGTGAGTTGAGAGGAGGGCAGCGGACATTGGAGCCTGGTTAGCAGGTTTCGATGGGCTTACGAGGCAAGTGAGGAGGGGGAGGGATTGATGCTGGGAGATGTTTTTTCGAGAGGAAATGGAGGGGGGTTTTTGGGAGGGGGGGGGAAAGGGGTTCGATGTTAATAATGGATAGGGGCGGGTCAGGGTCATGCGGCAGGGTCCGGTGGTATGATGATGGTGGATAAGAAGGGGAGGGAGGAGTGGGGGGGTCCCCAGGGGGGGGGGGGTCCCCAGTTAGGATAGTCACATGGGACATGAGATGGTTAGGAGGTCCGGTCAAGAGGTCAAGGGTGGTTGCGCATCTTAAAAGTCTGAAAGCCGATGCAGCAATGCTGCAGGAGACTCACTTGAGGGTGAAGGACCAGGTGAGACTTAAAAAGGGCTGGGTTAGTCAGGTGTTTCACTCTGGATTTGATGGAAGGGCTCGAAGGATAGCGGTAATGGTCAGCCAAAGAGTACACTTCTAGATGGAGAAGGTGGTGGCAGATCCGGGGGGTAGATATGTGATTGTGACAGGGGCGCTGGAGGGGAGGCTAGTGGCGCTGTTAAGTGTATAAGTGTATATAGTCCCAATTGGGACGAGGTGGGATTTGCAAAGGTGTTTGGGGCCATCCCCGACTTGGACACACACAAACTGATAGTGGAGGGGGACTGTAACTTGGTGCAGGAGCCACGGTTGGATAGATCACGGCCGTGCTCGCTGGTCCCATCAGGGGGGGGGCGAAGGCGCTGGCTGGGCTAATGGTGGAAATGGGAGGGGTGGACCCTTGGAGGTTTCGGTACCCGAGGGAACAGAAGTACTCGTTTTTCTCAGCAGTCCATAAGGTATACTCGCGGATCGACTTTTTCATGGTGGGGAAGGCTTTGCTGGCTGGGGTTAAGGGGTCAGAATACTCGGCAATTGCAGTGTCAGATCATGCTCCGCATTGGGTGGATATGGTACTGGAGAAGGGGGTAGCGCAGAGGCCGGGGTGGAAATTAGATGTGGGACTTTTGGGGGACCAAGGGTTCTGTGACAAAATTGAAAAGGGAATTGAGGAATATGTAGGTTTCAACTGTACGGGTGAGGTGTCGAAGGCAGTTGTCTGGGAGGCCCTAAAGGCGGGGGTGAGGGTTGAGGTGATTTCATTTAAGGCCAGGGTGGACAAAGAGGAGAGATTGGAGCAGCAGAAGGTAATAGATGAGATGTTGGAGGTAGATAGGAGTTATGCAGAAGATGGGGACCCAGCGAAGTTGGAAAAGAGGAAGGAACTGCAGGCGAGCTTTGACCGACTATCTACCAGTAAGGCGGTGCGCCAACTGAGACGAGCAAGGGGTGCAGTTTACGAACATGGAGATAAGGCAGGGTATGTTAGCAGGTCAGCTCCGGAGGGAGGCAGCAGTAAGGGAAAATGTTCAGGTGAGGGATCGGGCAGGGAAGTTGGTGGTGGCTCCGGATCTGATTAACAAGGTTTTTGGGGCATTTTATGAGAGGTTGTACAGGTCAGAGCCACCTGGGGGAGACCGGGAGATGCAGGAATTTCTAGATGGGTTGGAGTACCCGAGGTTAAGGGAGGGGGACAGGGCTACATTAGAAGGAGCGATAATGGAGCAGGAGATAAAGGATGCGATTGGGAGGATGCAGTCGGGGAAGGTGGCAGGGCCGGATGGGTTTCCGGTGGAATATTATAAAAAATTCAAGGATAAGCTGGCACCCTGATGGTGGGGATGTTTGAAGAGGCGATAGGGAAGGCGGTGTTGCCACAAACTTTGGGACAGGCATCGATTTCCCTGTTGTTAAAAAAAGATAAGGATCCGACGGAGTGTGGGTCGTATAGGCCCATATCACTTCTGAATGTGGACGCAAAAGTATTGGCGAAGGTACTGGCGGGTAGGCTGGAGGAGTGCCTCCCGAAGGTGATATGTGAAGATCAGACTGGGTTTGTGAGAGGAAGGCAGCACTTTTCAAACGTTATAGAGGGGTATTGAACGTCGTTATGGCACCAGCGGTGGGGAAGGAAACAGAGGTGGTTGTAACGTTGGATGCTGAGAAGGCGTTTGACCCGGTAGAATGGGGGTACTTGATGGCAGTTCTGGAATGCTTTGGGATTGGACCAAGATTTGTAAACTGGATAAAGCTACTACATAAGGAGCCGAGGGCGAGTGTCCGCACAAACAAAATCAGCTCGAGATACTTTTCTCTCCACCGTGGGACTAGGCAGGGATGTCCTATGTCCCCTCTGCTGTTTGCACTCGCGATTTAGCCATTGGCCATCGCATTAAGAACTTCGGGGGTATTAATGGAATAGTGCGGGGGGAGGATAGAGCATAGGGTGTCCTTGTATGCCGATGACTTGCTGTTATGTGTTGGAACCGAGTGCGTCGATGGGAGGAATATTGGAGCTGCTTCGATTGTTTGGGTCTTTCTCGGGGTACAAACTAAATCTAGACAAGAGTGAGTATTTTGTGGTGTCTCGGCTGGGGGTGGGGGCAGGGCTGGAGATACTGCCATTCCGTAGGACAGGGACTCGCTTTAGGTACCTGGGAGTGCAGGTTGCCCAGGAGTGGGGGGGGCTCCGCAGGTACAACATTTCTAGTTTGGTGGGGAGAGTGAAAGCTGATCTGGCAAGGTGGGATGGTCTCCCTCTGTCACTGGCGGGTCGGGTACAGGTGGTTAAAATGAACGTGTTGCTGCGATTCTGTTTATTTTTCAATGCCTGCTGAATTTCCTGCCAAAGGCTTTTTTCAGCGAGATTGAGGGAAGGATTACTTTGTTGATATGGGGAGGGAAGGTGGCCAGAATTAGAAAGGTGCTGCTACAGAGAGGAAGGCAGGCAGGGGGTTTCGGTCTTCCGAACCTGATGTATTACTACTGGGCGGCGAATGTGGAGAAGGTGCGGAGCTGGGTCAGAGGGGTTGATTCCCAGTGGGTCAGAATGGAGGAGAGTTTATGCAGGGGGTCGGGTCTGAAAGCACTAGCAACAGCGCCGCTCCCGATGGTCCTGGGGAAATAATCAGGGAGTCCGGTAATAATCGCTTCATTGAGAATTTGGAGGCAGTTTCGGCAAGACTTCGGGTTGTGGGCAGGGTCAAGGGAAATGCCGATTCGGGGGAACCACAGATTTGAGCCAGGGAAGTGGGATGAGATTTTTTGGAAATGGGAGGCGAAGGGGATTAAGACACTAAAAGATTTGTTTCTTAGGGGTTGGTTTGCAGGATTGAAAGAACTGGAAGCGAAGTATGGGCTGGAGTAGGGGGGAATGTTTAGATACATGCAGGTTTGAGATTTTGCCAGAAAGGAGATACAGAGCTTCCCGGTGGAGCTGGCCTACACATTGCTGGAGGAGGTGCTGACGACAGAGGGACTGGAGAAGGGGGTAGTGTCGGCGGTTTACGGAGCTATTTTGGACGAGGAGAAGGCACTACTGGAAGTGGGAGGAAGAGTTGGGAGAGGATATGGAGGAGGGGTTCAGGTGTGAGGTGCTCCGGAGAGTGAATGCCTCCACCTCGTGCACAAGGTTGGGGCTGATACAGCTGAAGGTGGTATACAGAGCACACCTCACAAGGGCGAGGATGAGCCGATTCTTTGAAGGAGTAGAAGATGTGTGTGAACGTTGCTGCGGGGCGGGGGGGGGGGGGGGGGGGGGGCTAATCACGATCATGTATTTTGGTCCTGTCCAAAGCTAGAGGATTACTGGAAGGAGGTTTTTAGGGTAATTTCTAAAGTGGTGCGTGTGAAACTGGGCCCGGGCCCCTGGGAGGACATATTTGGGGTGTCGGACCAGCTAGGATTGGAAACCGGTTCGGAGGCAGATGTTGTCGCCTTCGCCTCGTTGATCGCCCGAAGGCGGATCCTGATAGGTTTGAGAGCAACCTCTCCACCCTGTGCCCTGGCGTGGTGGGGGGACCTGTTGGAATTCTTGACTCTTGAGAAGGTTAAGTTTGAACTGAGGGGAAGGATGGAGGGGTTCTACAATTCATGGGCATTATTCATTATGCACTTTCAAGAACTGGATAACATCGAACATTAGTTGGGGCGTGTGGGTGGGAGGGTTGGGGGGAGGGGGGGCGATGTGTGTTAATGGCGACTATGGGTGATTCCTGATTCCTTTTTGTCATTTGTGTGAACATGTGGGCTAATGTTTGGGGTTTGGTGGGAAGATGGGATCGTTGTTATTGATATGGGGATTGATATATTTGTTACTGATTATTGTTTATTGTTGGTGGGTGTAAATTTGGGAGAAAATGTGAAAAAGGGGGCGAATAAAAAATATTTGAAAAAAAAAAAAGAAAAGGACAGGCGATTGGAAACTCCAAGTCACATTTTTTTGGACTGAATGGAGGGTTTCATAAAGTGGTCACCCAGTCAGTGTTTGGTCTCTGCAATGTACAGGAGTCCACATCGTGAGTAGCAAATTCAGTATTACTCTCTAAGTTGAAGGAAGGACAAGTAAATTGTTGCTTCACCTGGAAGGAGTGTTTGGGACCTAGGATTGTGAGAAGGGAGGAGGTGAAAGGACACCTCCTGTGTGTGTTTGGGGAGGGGCAGAGTGTCAGGGGTCACTGAAGAGTGGACCAGAGTGTCAGAGGGAATAGTCCCTTCTGAATGTGGAGAAGGGAAGATGTGTTTGATGGTGATGTAACATGGTGGCACAGTGGTTAGCACTGCTGCCTCACAGCTCCAGGGATCCGGGTTCAATTCCGACCTTGAGTAACTGTCTGTCAGGAGTTTGCACTTTCTCCTGTGTCTGCGTGGGCTTTCTCCGGGTACTCCGGTTCCTCCCACTGTCCAAAGAAGTGCAGGTTAGGTGGATTAGTCCTTAGTGTCCAAAAGGTGCTAAATTGCCCCTTTGTGTCCAAAAGGTTAGGTGGGGTTACGGTGATAGGGTGGAGGCGTGGGCTTATGTGGGGTGCTCTTTCCAAGGGGCAGTGCAGACTCGATGGGCCGAATGGCCTCCTTCACTGTAAATTCTATGATTCTAAATACTGCGGATGGCAAAAATTGGTTGAATACAAAGGCTGGTGGATGGAAGGTGAGAACAAGGGGAGCCTGGTTGTGAGAGAGGGGGGAAGGAGTGGGAGCAGAAGGGCACGAAAAGGAATGGATACAACGGCGGGCTCTGACAACCATATTTAGAGGGAATCCTCGGTTGAGGTAAAGGAAGATGTTGTGGAAGAGAATTCATGTTGATGTCAATGCTTTCTGTTTAATCATTTGTGAAATGAAAGGACAATTTCAAAATAAGACTTTAAATTTTATGTTATTTATATTAACTAAATATGCATTACAGAAATGAGGGGCAATAATGTCTGTTGGATGATTAAACTGAATCTAATCAAAATTTAAGCATGCTGCAGTGTGAATAAAACAGTTGTTTTTAATATATGTAGGTTTTTTGGTGGGGAATGTCAAATCATCTCGCAAAACAAGTTTGGATTTGGCTCCCGGACTGCAGCAGTGTAAGATGTGTCTGTGTGTGTCCTGGTTTTGTAATCTTTGCATGGTTGGGGTGTTGGGAAAGAAATGAGCGACAAGAGAATGGACTTGCATTCATCGAGCTCCTCTCAAAGACATCCCAAGGGTTCAGAGATGTTGTAGCATTGTAGTAATGTAAGAAGTGCAAATCTCGCACACACCAATAAAAATAACAAACTCCTGAAAAGGATCTGATTGTTTGAGCGATAACGTTGACAAGGACCAATGGAAGACCATCTCTGCTTTTAGAATAGTGTAATAGGATCTTTTACATCCCGAGCGGACAGATGGTACTTCCCGTACCAGCCTCCCCGAACAGGCGCCGGAATGTGGCGACTAGGGGCTTTTCACCGTAACTTCATTGAAGCCTACTCGTGACAATCAGCGATTTTCATTATTTTTTTTCACTTTAAGGACAGCACCTATGAGAGTTCAGCACTGTCTCAGTAGTGTAGTGTAAACCTGGCTCAAACGCACAACTACAGACTCTGGAGAGACACTACTACTGAACCATGGTTTGCACCTAGAAGGTTGTCTGTGAATTGGACCACTTGAATACTTTTTTAAACTTGCATGTTTATTTTTTTCATCACCCATCTCTTCTGTGTAGCTTTGAATTCTTCCTGGTTGATGCGGGGTGTCCTGAGATGAGATCCCTTAAAACCAGATAGCTCGGATAACACTAGAATAAAAGCAGATTATTGCGGATGCTAAATCTGAAATAAAAGAAAATGCTGGAAAATCTCGGCAGGTCTGGCAGCATCTGTAGGGAGAGAAAAGAGCTAATGTTTCGAGTCCGATGACTCTTTGCACAAAGCTTTGACAAAGAGTCATCAGACTCAAAACGGTAGCTCTTTTCTCTCCCTACTGATGCTGCCAGACCTGCTGAGGTTTTCCAGCATTTTCTCTTTCATAACACTAGAATAGTTCTACATAAGTTAGTTCATTAAGGATTGAGACTAATCATAGAAAGTATACCCAGTAATCATTATTAACTACTAAACATGTATTTTCAGGACATAGCAGTTATAAGCATTCAAACCCTTGCTGCAAGCAGTGGCCACAAGGTATGATGGGATTTAAGCTAGCTAACCTGCCCATGTTTTTTGAGACAAACTGGATTAGACAGATATAGTGTGGTCAGCAATAACACAGTCAGCCCAGTAAACAGTTCTTATCAGTGCGCCCAATATCCTGTCTCAGACAATCCATGGGGTAAAGAGGAACCAACTTTAGCATCCTGCCCCTAAATGAACAATGAGGCGGAAAGGAACTGGCTGCAATAAGTAGGATGGGAATGGACAAAAACAACTTCATAATGGACACCGTATCCTAGTAAACAACAGGTGGCAGGATGGGGTAAAATTGATCATTGTCATCATGTTGCTTAAAGTAACCTTCATTGGTCAATATAAAATTGACAGCTCCAACGATGGGATTGAGTCCAACTGGGGTGGGCTATTGATTTTTGGAAACTTTATAATTGGGGTGTCTGTACCAGTGTCAGGCAGAATGATTTTGGCATTTGTCCAGATCACACTCCCACGTTTATGAACCTAGCTTGGAATAATAAAGCCCTCTTAACTGGAGTTGATGTGTGTCTGCAGTCTGTGTGTTCAGCTGAGCTGTAACTAAGCGGGAGGAACACGTAAAAGGTAGCCCAATACTCAGTCTTTGGAAACACCCCTACACTGGTGATAAAGTGGAGAAGCCCAAGTGGCTCTTATTTATGTTTACCTTTATCATCAAATTTTAGAAGAGTATTCTTCTGAGAGGGCAGTTCGGAAAGGGGAAACGCAGCTCAATGCTGTCATCACCCAGTACCCACACATATACCTCCAGCAGGACCCACACATATACCTCCAACAGGACCACTCGATATCAAACAAGAGCAGGAATCCACCCAATATATATCCATTTCCTCCATCTTCCTTTCTTAACCTAAGCCAACTTTATCATCGCAAATGCCTCCCTTGCTGAGACCAACTAAAGAGCACAGATTAGGGATCAAACATGCGAGCTTGCTGCCTTGTTTGAGTTTGAGCTGCTCACTAGATTAGTTCCCTGAGCCACCCAAGTGTCTGGATCTTTGAGTTTGTTTTAAAGTTATTTTAAAATATTTTTATTAACACTTTTCAATTTTATAAAATACAAAATAGAGAAAATAATAAAATTTACATACATCAACCATAAAAAATAGAACAACCCCATACAAAACTGAAATCCGCCCCTCCCCCAACTTAACAAATAATGGTGACCCATTCCTCGAAATACACAATAAAAGGCTGCCATCTCTTATAGAACCCTTTGATTGCTCCCCTCACGATGTACTTAACTTTCTCGAGGTATAGGAACTCCATCAGATCTCCCAGCCACACACGAGGCACTGGATGGAGATGGAGGCCCCTACCCCAGCAGTACTCTGCCCTGGGCAATCAGCAAGGTGAAGGCCAAGACAATGTCCCTCGTGCCCGTCTGCAGCTCCGGCGAGTCTTGACACCTCAAATATGGCCACTAAAGGACAGGGCTCCAGCTCAATCTTCAGAATCGCCAACATGGTGCAAAAAAAGGAGACCCAAAAGCCCATGAGCTTGGGACAAAACCTGGACATGTGCCCGTGGTTAGCCGCACATCCTGAACAGTGCTCGCGCCAGTCCTCCACCCCTTAAAAAAAAAGCGACTCATTCTGGACATGGCCAGGTGCGTCCTAAAAACAACCTTCAGTTAGATGAAACCAAGCTTCGTGCATGAGGGCGAAGGGCTTCACTCCGCATTCATTTTAAAATTCTAACTGTAGATCCTACATATTGATGTCAAAACATGGATCTGATGTGAATTAATTTTTTAATACATGCTATTGATGGGATTTCTAACTATTACTATGTAGTATTCTACATGGATGGACAACTGAATTGACTGAACGAGACACAGATAAGCAAAATATTGCCTTGTTGTTTTAGCGATTGATTTACCAGCTACTTTGAAGAAAGGATTGTGATGTGTTCATTGTGAGATCTTTTATATCACCCTGGAATGTGATAACTTAATGGTGGTGAAGGAGGATAGCACTTCAGGTGTAAATAACTGCAATTTATTCCAAGAATAACTGAAACCATTTATTTTTCTCGTGAAATGTTCCCATGATGGCATGGGCCAGATTGAGAATTGGCTTGTGTGCTCAAAATTCTGAATATCATTTCCTCGCATCGGATGCACCATGCCACCAATGGAGATTCTCTTCAACTCATGAGAAAAGTGGACTGCATAACTCACAATTAGAATTAAAAACGAAACCACTTTGCTGTGATTTATTAAAAGCCTCTGATTTTCTCCGATATGTTGAAAAACCATTTAAAGTAAACTAATAGTTTTCCTTTCGGTTGCTGGGTAGTTTATGTCTATTTTGGCAAATGTTTAAAAAAAATTTAGAGTACCCAATTCTCTTTTTTTTTTCCAATTAAGGGGCAATTTAGTGTGGCCAATCCACCTACCCTGCGCACTCTGTGTTGTGGGGGTGAGACCCACGCAGACACGGGCAGAATGTGCAAACTCCACACGGCCAGTGACCCGGGGCCGGGATCGACCCGGGTCCTCGGTGCCGTGAGGCAGCAGTGCTAACCACTACGCCGCTGTGCTGCCCTATTTTGGCAAATGTTGAGATTATGAAGATGAATGAGGTTATTGCTGGGAGGGATACTTCCTCACTTTTTGTCCAGTGTCTGCCTCAGCATGCCTTAAAGTGCAGTATGATTCAGAATACAGTTCCCTTAATCAATATAACTTCACTCCATTACCTGAAGAAATGCCCCACCTTTTTTTTTCCTTTATAAATTTAGAATACCCAATTCATTTCTTTTTCCAATTAAGGGGCAATTTAGCATGGCCAATCCACCTACCTGCACATCTTTGGGTTGTGGGGGCATAACCCACGCAGACATAGGGGGAATGTGCAAACTCCACACGGACAGGGACCCAGAGCCGGGATTGAACCTGGGACCTCGGCGCCGTGAGGCAGCAGGGCTAACCCACTGCGCTACCGTATCTCCCCACCTTTTATGGTATTTGTGTGGTTTTCTGTTTTCCCCACATGACCTACCTGTAGCTCGGAATACTAGTTCACTCTCTGCTTTTAGGATAGTTCTGTGTTGTGAATTTCTATCCCTCAACAACTGAAAACGACTGAACTGAGACTATCCAACTCATTTCCTTTAAGACCCTTTTGGCTAAGAAATCTCTGGATCATTCACTTAATCCAGTGTTAACTGATATAAATTGTTGACTCGTCACAGAGGTGGCCATGGTGACATGCACTAAGTTTGTAGAGGTCGTCTTGCAGTACAGGTAAAAGCACCTCGTGTAAGTATAATTAGCAAACATTTATCACCATATAGTCGCCAAAGAAGTAAAAGATTTGTTGGCCAGCATTTTATTTCTAGCTGTCAACTGTCTACCTATTTGCATAAATGATCGCTAGTGTATTGTCAACTGCATATTTAATGGTCTTCGGTTTGGTTTCAGTATCCGTGTGTATCAAGCGAGAGAGATCCGGACAGTGATTGAGCGTAGTGCCACTTCACTCCTTTCCATTACTCAGGATTGCTCTTCTAAATGGTGCCGCTTAATATTGATTGTCATCCAGTGCTACCCTTCACTGCATTTTTTTTTTGGCTTCTTTTTTAGCAAGTGTGAGGCCATATTTCTTTCTGGTCGTGAAAATTGTTTCTTCCAATCTGAAAAAGTGACAAATGAAAGGGGACCTCCTAACCGTGTCAATATAATGACAATAACAGTATCAATATAATGTCAAGGTGTAAGGTTTAGGCTTTTGAGTTATAAAACCCTTCTAATTGAAACAAACTCTTAAGGCCTGAATTTTAAATTTCGAACATTAAGGTCCTCAGTTGTACTTGGTTCAGCTTGGCCAATTCACCTACAAGGTACAGATAACTAGTATTTATGAATCAAGAGGAAGATTTTACATACACTTAACAAGAAGCAGTGAAAACAACATAGAAGTTTCTCATCTCTCAAGATCCCAGGAGATCTTGGTGTTGTCAGCACAGGCAATGTCTCTCTTCTTTGCCTTTGAAGAGATGTCGAACTGTGTCCAGGACAATCATACCCCGGAAGCCATGGTAACACTGTGCTCACGAAAATTACGATTTCTCAACTTCTATCCCTCAGTCTCCCGTTCCTCCTTCCCTTTTTGGAGATGGTTCACATTCACTCCTATTGGTTGAGATTCACCTCCTGTCACCCCACCTTTGCAACATCTCCCCTGCTTCATGGGTCATAAACTCCAAAAGTTTACATTCCACCACAAACAAATGCACATTTCCTTCCAGGTTATAGTAACATTCTCTTGTCAATATATCCTAACCCAAGCCCACTAAGGCTCTTAAAATCAACAGTCTAGACCACTTCTTATCATAATGTCAGAGAATGAAAGCCTTCGGGACAGATCAATTAAAACATGTATGGTTTGTTTACACCTAATCGTATTTTGACTATTAAAATCGCTTCAGCTCAACTCCAATGAGCTCCATCATAAAACAATGAAACAAGTTTGTTTCTTCTCGAACATCTGTTTTTCATGTTTTCCAAACTATCTTGACTGTTTTTTAAAATAAATTTAGCGTACCCAATTCTTTTTCCCAATTAAGGGGCAATTCAGCTTGGCCAATTCACCTACCCTGCACATCTTTTTGGGTTGTGGGGGTGAGACCCACGCAAACACTGGGAGAATGTATAAACTCCACATGGACAGTGACCCGGGGCCAGGATCGAAACTGGGTCCTCGGCGCTGTGAGGCAGCAGGGCTAACCACTGTGCCATCATGCCGTCCTATCTTGACTGTTAATTGCCCAACAAGTTAAAACTGAACCATTTAATTTTAAATTCTGGTTACAGAATAAAATCCATAAGTATTACAGATTCATAAAAATCTGTACCGTTCTCAAAATCTTACAAAGGGGATGTCAGAATACAGAAAGCAAATTGAGATCTGATGCCAAGAAACACATTTTTGCATTGAAATGGTCTCCGGTCCATGGTACTGAAGGCAGAAATAATTTGTATTACTGGGGTGCTATGGTTGGGAGTCCAGGGCAGGGAGTGGGCTGTGGTATATAATTACCTTTTATAATCATACTGAAATTGTACTGATCTTAAAGTGTTCATGCGAACCTGTCCAGAAATTCTGGAAGTCTAAATAATTTCATAATGAATTACTTTAAAAAAATATATATTTTAATTCTCCTTTTTCACATTTTCTCCCAAATTTACACCCACCAACAATGAGCAATAATCAGTAACGAATGCAATGTCAATCCCCATATCAACAACAACAATCCCATCCTCCCACTAAACCCCCAAATAGCAGCCCGCATGTTAACATAAACAAATAACAAAAAGAACCAGGAATCACCCATCGTCACCATTAACACATACAGTCCCCCTCCTCCCAACCCTCCCAACACCCCCGCCCCTAATGTTCAATGTAATCCAATTTTCGAAAGTGTATAATGAATAACGCCCATGAATTGTAGAACCTCTCCATCCTTCCCCTCAGTTTAAACTTGACCTCAAGAGTCAAGAATTCCAAAAGGTCCCCTGGCCAGGGCACAGGGTGGAGAGGTTGCTCTCCATCCCAACATTGCATTGGGAAATGCTTATTATCCTGGTTGGTTTCTTAACTATTCTCATTTCCTTCAAGTGATCAACAAGGCGAAGGCTACAACATCTGCCTCTGCACCCGTTTCCAACCTTGGCTGGTCCGACACCCCGAATAAGGCCTCCCGAGGGCCCGGGTCCAGTTTCATGTGCACCACTTTAGAGATTACCCTAAAAACCTCCTTCCAGATCCTCCAGCTTTGGATAGGACCAAAACATATGAACATGATTTGCGCCCCCCCCCCCCGCACCCCCGCAACGTTCACACACATCTTCTACCCCCTCAAAGAGTTGGCTCATCCTCGCCCTTGCATAATGATTTGCATTGTTTGTTTTATTTTTCAGGTTCACAAAGTTAGAGGCTGATCGGAAATGCCCTTTTCCCCTTGTTGGTTGTTCCTCCTTATTGCTATGCAAATATTTAGAAGTTGGGTTATAGGTTTACAGTTGCATCGAAAGTATTTGTTTTCCTTTTGAATGCATGGGCGCTATGTTTGCCTGCTTTCAGTCCTGTGGTAACTCGCCAGTCCATAGCTTTTAAATAACTATTTCCACGGCAGTGAATATCTCCTCCCAGGTGACCTTTCACATGCTTAAGTATTACTATCTGGCCCAAAGGATTTGTCTTCAGTCCTTCTAACTTGTCTAGTACCTCTGCCACATTGATCTGAGAATTTCCCAGTTTTTATATCATAATAATTGAAGATCATGTTATCCTCTAGTGGAATACTTGAGAAAATATTTAGTAGATTAACTTTCTTTTTACCACTCGAGTTCACCACCGCTTTTATCTTTCGAAGATCTCATTTTGATTAAACTTGTTGCATTGGGAAATGCTTATTATCCTGGTTGGTTTTTTAAACTATTCTCATTTCCAGATGCCTCTTCCATTCCTGATGTGTCTTTGTCTGTATATTTTTATGTACTGTTCCCAAAGTACACCTCTCCACTCCCGCAGAATGTTTCCATTTTGTGGATTGCTGAATATTGAGTTCCTATGCTTTCTCATTAACTGCTTTAATTTAGGAATATCTTGCGTTCATCTTGAGTACAGGAAGAATTGGAATCAAATATTTGGGAATTGATAGCAATTGTATTGTTACCTGGTGTTCACATAAATCATTCTTGAGGATATTCGAAATCACTGTATTCAGGGACGGCACGGTGGTGCAGTGGTTAGCACTGCTGCCTCACAGCACCGAGGACCCGGATTTGATCCTGGCTCTGGGTCACTGTCTGTGTAGAGTTTGTACATTCTCCCTGTGTCTGCGTGGGTCTCAACCCCACAAACTAAAGATGTGCAGCGGAGGTAGATTGGCCATGCTAAATTGCCCCTTAATTGGAAAAAAAATTGAATTGGGCACTTTCAATTTATAAAATAGAAGAAAAAATCAATCACTATTCATAGATCTATCCTTTTTCGTTAAAATAATGGCCTGGACTTTGCAATGTAAAAAGGACTGGAGAATAGCTATATGTGGTATCGCTGTTTAAGAAAGTTAGAAGGGATAATCCAGGAAACTATAGGCTGGTGAGCCTCACATTGGTAGTAGGTGATTTATTGGAGAGAATTTTCAGGGACAGGATTTATGCCCATTTGGAAACAAATGGACTCATTAGCGATAGAATGCATGGTTTTGTGAAGGGGAGGTCGTGCCTCAGTAACTTGGTCGAGTTTGTTGAGGAGGTGACAAAGATGATTGATGAGGGGAGGGCGGTGGATGTTGTTTACATGGACTTCAGGAAAGCCTTTGACAAGATGCCTCATGGCAGACTGGTACAAAAGGTGACCTCACATGGGATCAGAGGACAGGTGGCAAGATGGATACAGAACTGGCTTGGTCACAGGTGGCAAAGGGTAGCAGTGGAAGGGTGTTTTTCTGAATGGAAGGTTGTGACTAGGGGTGTTCCACAGGGATCCTTGCAGGGGCCTCTGTTATTTGTCGTATGTATAAACGATTTGGAGGAAAAATAGCTGGTCGAATTAGTAAGTTCACGGATGACACCAATGTTGGTGGAGTGGCAGATAGTGTTGAGGATTGTCAGAAGAGACAGCAGGACATAGATAAGTTGGAGACTTGGGCATAGAAATGGCAAATGGAGTTTAATCCAGACAAATGTGAGGTAATGCATTTTGGTAGGTCTAACATAGAGGGAAAATATACAGTAATTGGCAAAACTCTTCGGAATATAGAAAGTCAGGGAGATCTGGGCATGAAATCTGGATCCACAGATCTTTGAAAGTGCCAACACAAGTGGACAAGGTAGTCAAGAAAGCATCCGGAATGCTTGCCTTCATTGGACAGGGTGGTATCAAGACCGGTGCAGGCTTGGAGGGCCAAAGGGCCTGTTCCTGTGCTGTATTGTTCTTTGTAATGATGGCAAAGCTTTCTTGAAACTGACAGAAACTTCTGGAATCCACGCATGCGCAGAAGTTGCTAAGTGTGATTCTACGCTATTCCAGAGGGTGCATCCTGTTGAGACACCCACTTGGCTGCAATCAATCAAAATCAGTCAAGTTGATGGAAATCAATCAAATTGAAGCAAACTTTCATTCTGACACTGTTTGTTTTCCTGAAAAAAGCCCTTGGAAAAAGTTACACCTTGTTGAATGAGGTGTAACTGAGTTTTTTAATGGTGTAGAAACTTCATAATCACTGCTGAATATTCTCACCAGTCCCGTAAAACTAATTTTACATTTGTGAAATATTCAATTGAAAATTGACTTTTGTTTTGAAAATCGTTTTTATTTTAGTTTATATCTTAACCCAACCATAATTTATTTGGTTAGCTAAAATTTACATGAACTGTGAAGCATATTATGTGCTTTTCATAGATTCATAGAATTTATAGAATCAGAGAATTTACAGTGCAGAAGGTGGCCATTCGGCCCATCAAGTCTCCACCAGCCCTTGGAAAGAGCACCCTACTTAAACCCACACACCCACCCTATCCCTGTAACCCCACCTAGCCTTTTTTTGGATACTAAGTGCAATTTAGCATGGCCAATCCACCTAACCTGCACATCTTTGGACTGTGGGAGGAAACGAGGAAAGCCACGCAGACACGAGGAAAAATGCAGACTCTACACAGGCAGTGACCCAAGCCGGGAATCGAACCTGGAGCTGTGAAGCAACAGTGCTAACCACTATGTGAGCGTGCCACCCTTAACTTCCTGATTGTAATTTGCTTCACATCATCACCGCTGCTGCACGCTTTACTTTACACAAATTTTGTATTATTGTCAGGAGACAACAGATCTTTATGGGCAGCATCTTTGACTGACCACAAAATCTGGGCCAGTGATATTTCTCTGCACCTAGACCTTGACCAATACTATGCCAGGCGATTGTTTGAAAAACTGTGTTTCAAAGCAGTGAAACACTGTACTTAATTGTCTAAATTATCCAATTGATTGATTGTGCCACATTAGCAAGCTTTCTTTTTCAAAAGGTAAATGGGTGAGCAACGTCTAATTTATTTTATGATAAAAGTTTTCATCAGTGGCAGAGAAAGATTTTGCAGTCCTGCTTACTAAGATTTGGGTGGTTGAGCAGGTTGGAACAATGGATGCTTTACCTAAACCCAAGTTCAGATTGAAGTACACCTCAAATTCACTATTTTGTATAGCTGACATGGATTCCCTGATTTAGAGTCTCTGTCAACATGATAATCATAAGTTTTGTTGCCATTTTCCTTTCAAAGATATCCAAGAGTACTTTGAAAAGATCATTCAGCCCATCAAAGCTAATCTCTTCAATATCTTTCTCATCTTAAAAAATCCACTGTAACTTGAATGGCCATGTAGTTTTTCTCTTTAACCTATCCAAATGCTTGTTGCTCTTTGAATAAAGAAATTACTTACAAGTTTACTCCTTCAATATCTTACTGCATGATAAGCAAGGATTGTATTATATCTGCTACAACAACACCTTGCATTTATATCGTGCCTTTAAGATAGAAAAAACATTCAAAGATGGTACAGAAGTGCAATTAGGGAAAGGAATAGATACCAAATGAGATATTCAAACAGGTTGACTGTACCATTTCATCTTATCTGTGCCATTTAATACTTCTTTGCACCTTGATGAGATCCCTTCTTAGCCACCACCTTTTAAAATCGCAAATTTGTCATATTCTAAATTTTTCTCGCAACTCTTCATATTAGTATTATTATTATCTTGCTCCCTTTGAATCCATTTTGGTGTCTGGATTTAGTTTTTTGATTGTAATGTGATGATCAGAACTGAACATAATGCTTCCTATAGACCCTGTGATTCCCCGCTGGGTCACTGTCTGTGCGGAGTCTGCAAGTTCTCCCCATGTCTTTGTGGGTTTCCTCCAGGTGCTCCGGTTTCCTCCCACAATCCAAAGATGTGCAGGTTAGGTGGATTGGCCATGATAAATTGCCCTTAGTGTCCAAAAAAGGCTAGGAGTGGTTATTGGGATACGGGGATAGTTGGTAAAATGGTCATGATTGCAGTGGTGAACAATCTGGCACACAGTTTTCTGGCAGATTGCACGTTGTCCTCTAGGGGACATGTACTCGATTGCGGGAATTCATCTCCAGGATCCTAAAGTTTGAAACAAAAATTGAAAGCCTCCGGTGTGGACTAAAGCTTGTGATCGTTTGGGTGGAGCCAAATGGAGGATGCATAATAAAATTAGCAGCACTGACTTGGCTTTATTTTCTGGCCTATGAAGTTGCAAACTGTGGTACCTGTCCTGTAATGTGATCCCAAAACATGATTTCAAAGTCTGGCGCAAATGGTAGATTTGGAAGTTGATTGGTGGGTTTTTCTGGCCGTTCACATTGGTGGGATCTTACGGTCCCGCAGATGGTTCCCACTGTCGAGGGGTGCGTTTGACAGGAAACCCCCGTTGTCAATGGCGGGACCAGAAGATCCCACAGTCAACTAATGGCAGGAGTCCTCTGCCACTGCAGAACATATAGTGGAGGGGGAGGAAAATCTTGCCTGTAGTCTTCTAATAGCAAAGGCTACTATTTTTGCTTTAGATAACTGGAAAATAATTACGTTTTTGTGTCGTTGTGCTAAATTTGTGAACCCTTTGAGATGTGCACATTCTCCCACTGTATTTACAGCATTGTAAAGATTTAATTTCTTATGGAAGGTGGAGAAAGAAAAGATGATCTCTCGGGCCATTTTTCTTTTCTATCGTGATTTTCTTTGTGAGAGGGATGACAGCCAGCCAGTCATTGCGAAAGACCAGGCTGAAGTGTTTGCAACCAGCTTCAACCAGTAGATGATCCATCTCGGTTTTTCGCCGAGTGCAAGGTTTGCCAGTCTTCAGTTAATTCCACTCACTCCAATTGATATTGAGAAATGAGTGAATGGGGGGGGGCAGCATGGTGACGCAGTGGTTAGCATTGCTGCGCCGAGGTCCGAGGTTCGATACCGGCTCTGGGTCACTGTCCGTGTGGAGTTTGCACATTCTCCCCCTGTTTGCGTGGGTTTCGCTCCCACAACCCAAAGATGTGCAGAGTAGGTGGATTGGCCATGCTAAATTTCCCCTTAATTGGAAAAAATGAATTGGGTACTCTAAATTTATAAAACAAAATGAAATGATTGAATGGGGACGCACGTGGCGCAGTGGTTAGAGCATACAGTGCACAAAGATGCCATTCAGCCCATCAAGTCTGCACCGACCCACTTAAGCCCTCACTTCCACCCTATCCCCGTAACCCAATAACCCCTCCTAGCCTTTTTTGGACACTTGAGGGCAATTTAGCATGGCCAATCCACCTAACCTGCACATCTTTGGATTGTGGGAGGAAACTGGAGCACCCGGAGGAAACCCACGCAGATACTGGGAGAACGTGCAGACTCCGCACAGACAGTGACCCAGTGAGGAATCAAACCTGGGACCCTGGCGCTATGGAGCCACAGTGCTAACCACTGTGCTACCACGCTGCCTGTCAGCACTGTGACTACAGCGTTGAGGATCCGGGTTCAAATCCCGCCCTGGGTAACTGTCCGTGTGGAGTTTGCGCATTCTCCCCGTGTCTGCGTGGGTTTCACCCCCACAACCCAAAGATGTGCTGGTTAGGTGGATTGACCATGCTAAATTACCCATTTAATTGGGAAAAAAAATAATTGGGCGCTCTAAATTTTTTTTTTTAAATGACTGAATGCTCTGGATACAGAAAAGGGAACATCTTGCCTGTAGGACTAAAGACTTGTGCTCCAGAACTAGCCAGGCCCCTAGCCAGACTGTTCTAGTCCAGCTACTTCACTGACATTTACCAAGCAATGTGGAAAATTGCTCAATATGTCCAGTCCACAAAAAGCAGGACAAATCCAATCTAGCCAATTCTTGGCCTTATCGGTCAATTCTCAATCATCAATTGATAGAAGGTTTTGTTTTTTCTTTTTTGATTTTTCCAATTAAGGGGCAATTTAACGTGGCTGATCCTCCTACTCTGCACATCTTTGGGTTGTGGGGGTGAGATCCACGCAGACACGGGAAGAATGTGCAAACTCCACACGGACAGTGACTTGTTGCCGGGATCAAACCCGGGTCCTCGACGCTGTGAGGCAGCACTGGGCCACCATATTGCCTTGGTGTTGACATTGTTATCAAAGGGCACTTAGCAATAACTAGCTTATCAGTAGGCAGTTTGGGTTCTGCCAGGGTCATTCACCTCCAGGTCTCATTACAACTTTGGTCCAAACATGGATGAAAGAGCTGAATTTAAGATGTGCGAGTGACTGCCATTGACATCCCAGCATTTGACTTGAGTATGGCATCAAGGAACCGTAGCAAACCTGAAGTCAATGGGAATCGGGATTGGCCGGGGGTTGGGGGAGAAGCTCTTCAATGGTTGGAATCATATGTAGAATACAGGAGGATGTTTATAATTGTTATAGGCCAATCATCTCCACCAGGCAATTGCTGCAGCTTGCTTGATTGGCACCCTGTCCATCACCTTTCAAACCCAGTGGACAGTAGCAGCAGTGTATACCACCTACAAGATACATTGCAGCAACTTATCATAGAATTTACAGGGCAGAAGGAGGCCATTCAGCCCATCGAGTCTGCACCGGCTCTTGGAAAGAGCACCCTACCCAAGGCCAACACCGCCACCCCATCCCCATAACCCAGTAACCCCACCCAACACTAAGGGAAATTTTGGACACTAAGGGCAATTTATCATGGCCAAGCGACCTAACCCGCACATCTTTGGACTGTGGGAGGAAACCGGAGCACCCGGAGGAAACCCACGCACACACTGGGAGGATGTGCAGACTCCGCACAGACAGTGACCCAAGCCGGAATCGAACATGGGACCCTGGAGCTGTGAAGCAATTGTGCTATCCACAAGGCTACCGTGCTGCCAGTTATCACGGCTTCTTTGACAGCACCTTCCAAACCTGTAACCTTGACCACCTAGAATGACAGGGGCAGCAGAGGCTTGGGAACGCCATCACCTGCAAGTTCCTTTAAGCTACACATCATTCAAACTTGGAACTATATTGTTGTTCTTTCTTGATCAAATTCCTGGAATCCTGTCCCTAACAGCACTGTGGGTGTACCTACACCATATGGACTGCAGTAGATCAAGAGGGCAACTCGCCACGACCTTCTCAAGGGTAATTGGGAAATGGCAATAAATGCTAGCCTTGCCAAGGACAATAGCATGAATGATTGAAAAAAGAACAGCTGAAGGAAGGGTACAACCAATAGTCAATCAGCAACCTCCAAATTAACGTGACTTTAGGAAGGAGTGATTCCATGGTGTCTAGAATTTGTTGTGGAGAGAAACATTGATAAAATCAAAGATATAACATCATATTCCATTTAATTATGACTGTACCTTGAGAATACCAAGTATTCCTTTCTTTCCATCATTGTGGGTTCCATTGTGCAATCAATTTTCTGATTACCGTTGTAACACTAGATGTTGAATGTGATGTGGTTGGAAATGTTTTAAGACTGGAGTTGTTTTGAATCTAACACACTGTCATGATGTAATCTCGATAATTTCCCCATTTTTTTGATCTGTTGCGTCAGTAACTGCAAAGTATTTTGAATCTTACCTCATTGACCTTCTCACTGCAGCCTCTGATCTTCCTCACACTTGACGCCGTGTCTTCTGGCTTGAAAGCATGAATCTAGCTCTGAGAAATAGACAGTGAGGAGTAGTAATCTGGCTGAAACGTTTATTTGGAGGGAGGGGTCCCATTAGTTGGAAATGGATATGCAAAGTGCTACCATTGGGGATAGAATATTACCACTCTCCAGTCGGGCAATAATTTGGGGCAGTAGCTGAGGCAACTATCAAACCTGCAATTCTGTGTCGATAAATACTGCTTTTTGGAACTGGGCTAACAACCTCTTTTGAGTTATGATACGTTTCGGTAAATGGTCATTGGTGAAGGAACGGCCTTCAACAATGTTCTTTTTGTACAAAGGCATCTTGTTTTTCGGCATCTGATCAGTATGGTGCCCTCTACGGAGGGAGCCCGTGGATAAGCAATAGTAAAGCTATTTAGCCAATCAGATTGAAGAATCCTCACCATAGGTACAGAACTTTAATCAGCAATTAAAAACCAGGAATTATAAATTAAATTTAAATTATCTATAGAAAGCAAGATTAAAACGGCGAAGAAAGATGGGATTAAAAGAGACTGCAAAAGTTTAAAAGTAATAAAAAAGTTTTGAAAATCTCCAGTACTAATTAAATTCTGAAGGAATGAGACTTCACAATTGTAAAATTTAATTTTCTGGGCCAGAGGGATTGTTTGTTATTATGGCTGATCATGGCATTAAAAATTCATTTGTGCCTAAATGCACCAGCCCTGACTTTCTACTGTGTTTTGTGGGTAAGTACAGCAACCTAATGCCCTTAAGTTGAGTTCAATGCTGCGACCATCTGTAAGATATTGTTTAAGCACATCTTGTGGTGGAGTAGGTTAATGTGTAACGCAACTTCTGGATTTTTGCATACAACTGTGCACGCGCGGATTCTACAAGGTGCAATCCAATTGACTTCATAATAATGATCCATCCAGTTTGTCTCACTGTTGAGCACAATGCAAAAATCTGGGTTAAACATTAAGAGGTAATTGGAGAAGCCTTTCCAGGCAATGCTTTGTTGTCCCATAGGTTAGCCATAGGAAGCAAATATCCTCTTAAGCCAAGTCTGAGCGCCTCTAATAAAATTTGCAGTTTGATAAAACTAATCGGATGTAACTTTGTCCCATGAGGAACCTGTGTTGTCTTTAGTAGTAATGTGAAATGAACCACTTGTTTACCTGGATTCATAACAGAAATGAGCCATTCATCCCATCAAGTCTCTGCTGATGTTTTTCCCCACAGCTGCCACTGAGTCTAATCCTACTGATTACTCCCCATAGCCTTTTAATATTACTGTTTTGCAAACAATTGCCTAGTCCTCCTGTGAAACAACTTATGGACTCTTTAATAATTGTGACAATGCACTCCATATCTTAAGAACTCCTCTGTACATGGAGTTAGCCTCCCTTTAGTTATTTTTCTGATTCCCTTATGTTTGTGTCTTCTCCTTTAGAATCTCGTGGACTAATGGAAACAAATTGCTTTTATAATTTTGGGGCCTCTTTTGAGGCTATCTCTTCCTGGCTCTGGTGGGGGAGAAAAACCTCTAACCATAGAAACGTTACAGCACAGAAGGGGGCCATTCAACCCATCTTGCCCATGCCAGCCCGATGACCAGGTGCCCTTTCTAATCCCACCTTCCCGCACAAGGTCCAGAGCTCTGGAGCTTACAGCACTGTAGGTGCAGACCCAAGTACTTTATAAAAAAAAGGGTTTAGGGTCTCTGCCTCCACCACCAAATCGGGCAGCGAATTCCAGACTCTCGCTACCCCCCTGCCTACAAATGTTCTTCCTCATGTCCCCTCTACACCTTCTGCCGCTTATCTTGAATTTATGTCTCCTGGTTCTAGAATTCTCCACCAAGGGAAACAATTGTATCCTGTCTACTCCATCTCTTCCCCTCTTAATTTTGTACACCTCAATTAAGTCACCCCTCTGCCTTGATCATGCAGTGTCTTGGATCTGGAATGAAATTAGATTTCACAACATTGACTAAGAAGCAAAGCTGAAAATAGGTAAAAGTATCTTGGCTTAGTACCTGCCGCTGTTCCGACTGCACACTGGAGTGAACCTCAGATTGTTGACCTTTTTAGAGCTTCCAGATGATGACATTTAAAAACAATGTATCACATATGATAATGTGTGTTGGATGGGATTTTAAAAAAACAGTGCAATGGAAATATAGTGTAGAGGACATTAGGTGACTAACCTTGCTTGTGTATGTAGAGACATGTTAATAATCTTTCATGTAAAATGCTGTTGGTGCTTGTAACTGTAAATGGCGAGGAGCTTGGAAACCAACATGTCCTGATTATAGTAGTGTTGGCTATTTAATTAGGTGTCTTAGGCTGAGTTTCAGGAAAATAACAATTTTTCAACTTGTATATTTATGGCTGGGAAACTCTATTCCAGCTCGTTCAGCTGTGATTGCCGTATGCTTTATTCAACGTAGCAAAATGTTAATGAGATAGGACAGGTCTTTGAAGAGGTGGGAAAACCAATGACCCACCAGTAACTTTGTGTTGATACAGCAGCTGCGCATGAGAAGTTTTCAAGTTTTTAAAATCTTTACGGATACTTGGGGCAACAAAACAAGCCTTTATTTGAACAGTTATATACACTTGTAGTCACTTTTCCACAGCGTCATCAGGGCTCTTGTTCTCCTACACTCTGTCACAATCCATTTAGAATCACATAATTACAAAACTTGGCAACAAAGTTGTTATGTATCAGAGAATACATTCTTACTGGTTATGCGTCATGTGATGTGTAGTGACGTTAACAGAGTGTTTGCGTGTGCTTTGGCAGATCACCATCTTGATTGTACGAGCAGCACCCTTAATAAACCTCTCCTCATGCTTTACAAGAATCCAGAGTGTGGGTACCTCCATACCTTTTCTCTTTGCGACAACAAAGACATTTCACAGAATAGCAAACTGGCAATGAGGATTTGGGCTAGAGAAAACTGGCAATGAGGATTGAGGCATGAAAGAAATCGTGAAAATTAAGTTTTCATCGACTAACGGTGAGATGGCATTGGCAATTTGGAAGGGTGGTAGTGTAGCTCCTAGGAGCTGGGATCCAAAAATTGCAGAAAAAATGGGTGTCATGGATGCATTTGATGAGGATTATGAGACATGGAATTCAAATGAGGAAAGATCCCAATTGTTTCTAATAGCAAATCAGACACTGGAAGACCTAAATGTTGCAACATTTCTCAGTTCAGTTTGCTATAAAACATTTATGCTATACAGAATCTAGTTCACCCAGCAAAACCAGGAGATAAGTCAATTGAATTAATGAAAATTTTAGAGGGACATTTCTCTGCCAAACTGTTATCGATTGCTGAAAGGATTTTGTTCCACCACCGTAGTCAGGAAGAAGGTGAAAGCGTTTTACAGTTTGTAGTGTCTTCAAGAAGACTAGCTAAACATTGTGAATTTGGTGCAAAGCCTGATGATACTCTGGTTTGTGGACTCTGCAGTGACGTTATTCAGAGGAAGCTGCTTACTATAAGTGATTTAACTCTCGAAGCTGCTGAAGAAGTTGCCTTATCTATGGGGCTGGAGCGAAGATCCACAAAATGGATACCTTGGGGATCAGAGCTGCAAAGGTATACCCATGTCACCAGGTTGGACACTCAGCAGGGAATGCTGGAGTAAATTGAATACATGCAAGAACTTGGCAAGAAGGGCCACATTGCTAAGGCATCTTGGGCTCAGAAAACATCTCCTACACCAAGAAGATGAAAGAAGAAAAATGCAGTCAAATAATTTAGTCATGTCTACCAGGTAGCGGATGAAGTTTGAGATCACTCAAAAGCAAATGCAGCCGAACTACTGCAAGAACTTAAGCTAGCTGTTTTGTCAATGCAGGGAGGTCAATAATGTTTTTGGGCATATCCTAAATTTGAAGGTCATGAAATTAAAATGGAGTGGATACGGGCGCAGCAGTATCGCTAATACCTGAGACAATTTATTACCAAAAGCTGAGGCATCTGCCTTTAAAAGAGTCAAATGTGATCCTAAGGACATACACTGAAGAGTTTGTACCATTAAAAGGATGCATTATGGTGAAAATAGAAGCAAATGAGCAGATGGCAAAGCTGCCTCTTCACGTTGTCTGTGGAAACTTTCCTGCTCTATTTGGCAGAAACTTTCCTGCTCTATTTGGCAGAGCATAGCTCGCTAAGATTAAGCTTAACTTGGAAACAATCGATCAATTAGTGGATTCAAAGAGCAAATTGCAACAACTCCTGAAGAAGTATGATAAGATTCAAAGATTCGCTAGGCTCAATGACCGGAGTTGAGGTACACCTAAAAATCAAGTCAGCACATCTAAATGTCTCAAAGCTAGAACCGCACCAAACACATCAGTGCTGGAGTTGAAGAAGAACTATAAAGATTAGTACGACCAGGAGTCATTGAACCTGTTACTACGGGCAGTACGGTGGCACAGTGGTTAGTGTGGTGATAGGCATCACCATATATATATATATATACACAAGGTAAATACACTACAACTAAGTAAACACTAGAGAGAGCACTGGAGATGTCATGATATGTAAACATGCAGCTAATGAACACTTAGAATAGGACACAACCAATGAGCAGTCAAGACACCCAGAGGTGGCATTACCACAAGGGGGCATTACACAACTCGTATAAAAGGACAGGGCACACATGCTCTGCCTCTTTCCACAGACCGACATCTAGAGAGTACATCAGGGTTGATCAACAGCATCACACCCAGCACGTGACTTAGAGCAGGCTGGTAAAGATAGACTGAGTTACTACAGTTAGATTAGCAGAGAGTCGAACCCATTTAAGAACTGTGTTAATAGTTCAGTATATACGTTGAACTCATTTCATAGCCTGGAGCTTCCTTTTTCAAAGCATACATCAAGGAAGCAGCTTAAGCTACACTAAGCAGCATAACACAACAGTTAGCACTGCAGCCTCACGGCACCAAGGTCCCAGGTTCGATCCCGGCTCTGGGTCACTGTCCATGTGGAGTTTGCACATTCTCCCCGTGCTTGCGTGGGTTTCGCCCCCACAACCCAAAGATGTGCAGGGTAGGTGAATTGGCCACACTAAATTGCCCCTTAATTGGAGAAAATGAATGAATTGGGTACTCTTTTTAAAAAAAAAAAAAAAAAAAAAAAAAAATTTTTTTTAAAAAGAACCTGTTACGACAAATGATTGGGCAACACTCATCGTTCCGGTATAAAAATGGGATGGCTCAGTGAGAATTTTGGAGATTCTATAACTACCATTAACCCAGTTTTGTGCGTAGATCATTATCCACTGCCGCCGGTCAAAGATTTGTTTGCTGGACTTTATGAAGGACAGAAATTCAGTAAAATTGATCTTTCACAGGCATGTCTGTGGATGAATGTGGCTGCCAAATCACAGCCTCTACTCACCACCGTAACGCACAAAGGTCTGTTTCGTTACAGTAGAATTCCTTTTGGAATAACATCTTCGCCTGCTCTTTTTCAAAGATCCATGGATCAAATTCAAAGGGGGTTCAATGAAGTGTAATGTTATTTAGCTGACATACTCATCACCGGTTTGAGTGAACCGGAACACTTGGAGAATTTGGAAACTACCCTGAAGCTTTTACAGAGCCACAACCTGAGAGTTAAGAAGAAAAAGTGTGACTTTTCCAAGTCAACCATGAATTACCTTGATCATATTATTGCCAAAACGGTTTACACAAAGAGCTGAAGAAAATGTTAGCAATCTTAGAAGCACCACGTCCTCGAAATATGACACAATTAAGGTTATTTTTCGTATTGATCAATTATGGTAAATTTGTACTGAATTTGGCAACATGATTTGTAGCCTTTACATATGTTGCTATGTGCTAAACAGGGATGGCAGTGGTCAGAAGAATGTGAGTGCATACAATGAAGTGAAAGAAGTTTTACTGAAGTTTGAGCTGGTGGTTCATTATAATCTCAAAATGAAGTTGCAACTTGCTTGCAATGATGCCTCACCCTATGGAGTTGGTGCAGTCATCTCACACCGTATGCCTTCAGGAGAGGAATAACCAATAGCATTTGCTGCACGCACTCTTACTAGCACAGAAATGAATTACACTCAGCTAGAAAAGGAAGCTTTGAGCATCATTTCTGCTGTAAGAAAGTTCCACCATTATCTTTTATGGGCATCATTTAACTTTTTTGGCAGATCTACAACCCTTGACTACAATCTTTGGGCCGTATAAAGGTACACCGTCCTTCGGCAGCTAGTAGATTGCAAAGTTGGTCATTGATATTGTCGGCACACCATTACAATGTACAGTACCGCAAGCCTGAGCCGCATGCAAATGCTGATGTTTTATCATGATTGTCGTTACATGTCAAACATGACCCTGAAGAACATGGTGCCAATATTTTGTATTTCTCACTCGTGGAGAGTGTACCTGTGACTTCATCTCCAGTTCAAAGATATACAAGAACCCATCCAGTGATGATGGGAAGGTGATGGACTTTGTCCAAAGAGGAATGCTGACAGACGTTTATAAGAAAAATTCAGGCCTCAAGCCGTACGTCACACAAATTCTTGAGTTGACAGTGCAGAATGGAGTTCTATTGTGGGGAACCCATGTGATTATTCCTCTGTACTTGCAAGGTAAAGTCCTTGACTAGCTGCATGAGGGATAACCTGGTAAGGATGAAGGAAGTGACACACAGTTATTTTTGGTGGCCAGGGTTAGATTCTCAAATTGGAGAAATTGGGCAATGTTAATCTTGTGCAAAACTAAGGAACACTCCACCATGACCTCTGTGGGAATGGCCGACACAGCCATGGCAGAGAATACACATTGATTATGCTGGTCTACTGGAGGGTCACATGTTCTTAGTGATTGTGGACACCCACTCAAAATGGCCAGAAGTTCGATGATGAACTCAACAATGACTGAGCTGACCATTGGAAAAACAAAACAAAATATTCATTAAATTTGGAACACCGGAGCAGATTGTCAGCGATAATGGTACGCAGTTTACTTCAAAGAAGTTTGAGGAATACTTGAAAGGGAACGGTTTAGACCATATCAAGTCAGCTCCATATCATCCAGCAATTAATGCATTGGCTGAACGCTTTGTGCCATCATTAAAGCATTCTGTCAAAGCACCAAAGGACCAGGGACCATTATCAAAAAGAGTAAACCCATTTCTAAAATCTTATTGGAACACTACATGCTACCACGCACATTTCACAAGCAATGCTGTTGTTCTAGAGGAAACTACGCACACAGTTTGATTGGTCAACTCCAACTGATACTTCAGAGATTGTCAACCGATAACCACCAGCACAAATTGCTAGATGGGAGAAAATCTCTTAAAATGTAAGTCTTCAACCAGGGAGAGAGTGTTAGCTAGGAGTTACACCACCAATGGAAAATGGATACCTGCTACGATTCTAGCAAGGACCGGGCCAATACCATACACCGTACCAATGAATGATGAAAGAATTTGGCGACATCATGCTGATCAGTTACTTGTTACACAAAGTGAGTTCACAGAAACTTCTCGAGAGGTTCTACCCTTGGAAAATCTAGAGAGCAATACTTTGCATTGGAGACCCGAGACAGTGATGAGCTCCGATTCTGTTCTGGAGGACTTTGCAATACCTATAGTGACGGATAGCGAAATAACTACTCAAGAAGTATAATCTACAGAAAGGAATCAGGAAACTTCTGAGGTCGCAAATAGCCAGGTTCAAAAATGCTGAATTCCATCAAAAAGAAATGATATCCACCATAGAGACTCTATTATTGAACTGTATATATGTATAGAAATAATGTATAGTGGATCTGTTGCATAAATGTTAATCATTGTCGTTGCCCTAATAGAGTAAAGAAGGAGGAGTATTATGTGTCAGAGAATACATTCCTACTGGTTGTGTGTTTCATGATGTGTAGTGACGTCAGCAGTGTGTTTGTGCGGGCTTTGAGCAAATCACCATCTTGATTGTATGAGCAACACCCTGAATAAACCTCTCATTGCTTTTTACAAGAATCCAGAGTGCGAGCACCTCCAAAACCTTTCTCTTTGCGCAGAGAAGAAATATAACAAAATTCAATTGTTATTATAGTTTCTTCTTCTGAGTTACTCCTCCATCTTTGGCTTAATGACATGTCACCAGGTTCCTAGCTTTCCGTGGCTCCAGTTAGCATAGATGAGAACAGGAGCTGAACAGAGCAAGGCTTGCACTTGTGTTTGTTTCCTACTGCATGGTTCTGAGGGTTGAGGGTATAACACTTAGCCTGTTATCCTTTTTTGCATTCAGTATCAATTAATTGCTGCAGAAATTACAGAGAGGTGCAAGAATTATAGTCATTATAAATGGGGACTTCAATTATCCAACTATAGACTGTAGATTAGGATAGGAATAGTGCAAAAGGACAAGAAGGGTGAGAGTCCCTGGAGTGTATTCAAGACAGTTTTCTGCAGCTGTATGTTTCCGGTCTAACAAGAGGGCAGGCACTGTTGAACCTTGTTCTGTGGGATGAGTTGGCCCAAGTGAATCAAATAACAGTGGGAAAGCATTTAGGGGCCAGTAACCATTTTATCATAAGGTTAGACTGGCCATGGAAAAGGACAAATGCAATTCTGAGGGGTTTGGACAGGGGTAATAGTGAGAAACTATTCCTTCTCAAGAGTACATCAAGAAGTAGAGGGCACAAAATAATGGAAAAAAGGAGTAGAAGTGAGGTGAGGGGAGAACAATAAATTTTTCACCCAGAGAGTGGTTGGAGTCTGGAATGAATATCCGAAGAGGGTGATGGAGGCAGGTTCGATCGAGGTATTCAAAGGGCAATTGGATTGCTATCTGAAAAGAAAAAATGTGCAAGCTTACAGGGATAAGACAGGGAAGTGGGTCTAAGTAGAATGCTCTTTCAGAGAGCTAGTACAGACTCAATGAGACTAATGGCCGCCTTCTGTACTGTAAACATTCTGTGGGTGGAACTTTCTAATTTGTTTGCTGGCTGAAGTGAGTAAACCGGTGTGCAACTCGCTGGCTTTTCACGTCCGACAATCCAGCGCTTTGATGTCAAAGAAAATCTGCAGAAACGTGGACACACTGACTGGGCAGGGCTGGAAAAAGATGGTAACACTGGGAACCCCACTCATCTCAGATTGTAAAAACAAATGAAACTACTCATCTAGAACCCCCCCCCAATGGACATGGTGGGAACCCCACTCCCCACCATGGGTAAGGGGAAACCTTTGCCAATGGAGCTCCCCTGGGGATCTTCCTGTCAATGCCCCCAGCACCCTGTCCCCCGGGGGCTGTACTTACCTGTGTGGTCTTGGTGTGCTTCCTTCGCCTGGTTCCCATTTTTACATGCCTGTTGTAAACCCCGGCGCTGTGACATCAAGCTGGCGAGGGGGGAGATCCCAATGTTGGGGGGGGGGGGGGGGACCATACAGTGGAGAAGCCCTTTTTTAAAAAAAATATTTTATTGAAAATTTTTGGCCAACCATCACAGTACATTGTGTATCCTTTACACTGTAATATCACAATATAAATAACAATGGCCAGTTTTATAAACAAGAAATAAATAATATATAAACAAAAACAAAAACAAAACTAAATGGCAACTGCCTTGTCCCAGATAAATATTCTCCAAAAATATGTTTTAACAGTCCAATATACAATTATCTATAACAACAACCTATACATATTATACTTATATACTTAATATATTAACATCCCTGAGAATCCCTCTGGTTCCTCCCCCCCCCCCCCCCCCCCCCCCCCGGGTTGCTGCTGCTGTCTTCTTCTTTTCCGTTCCCTCTATCTTTCTGTGAGGTATTCGATGAACGGTTGCCACCGCCTGGTGAACCCTTGAGCCGATCCCCTTAGGACGAACTTAATCCGTTCCAGCTTTATAAACCCTGCCACGTCATTTATCCAGGTCTCCACACCCGGGGGCTTGGCTTCCTTCCACATCAACAGTATCCTGCGCCGGGCTACTAGGGACGCAAAGGCCAAAACATCAGCCTCTTTCGCCTCCTGCACTCCCGGCTCTTCTGCAACCCCGAATATAGCCAACCCCCAGCTTGGTTCGACCTGGACCCCCACCACCTTCGAAAGCACCTTTGTCACCCCCACCCAAAACCCCTGTAGTGCCGGACATGACCAGAACATGTGGGTGTGATTCGCTGGGCTTCTCGAGCATCTCGCGCACCTATCCTCTACTCCAAAAAATTTACTGAGCCGTGCTCCAGTCATATGCGCCCTGTGTAACACCTTAAATTGTATCCGGCTTAGCCTGGCACACGAGGACGATGAGTTTACCCTACTTAGGGCATCAGCCCACAGCCCCTCCTCAATCTCCTCCCCCAGCTCTTCTTCCCATTTCCCTTTCAGCTCATCTACCATAATCTCCCCCTCGTCCCTCATTTCCCTATATATGTCTGATACCTTACCGTCCCCCACCCATGTCTTTGAGATCACTCTGTCCTGCACCTCCTGCGTCGGGAGCTGCGGGAATTCCCTCACCTGTTGCCTCGTAAAAGCCCTCAGTTGCATATACCGGAATGCATTCCCTTGGGGCAACCCATATTTTTCGGTCAGCGCTCCCAGACTTGCAAACGTCCAATCTACAAACCGATCTCTCAATTGTGTTACTCCTGCTCTTTGCCATGTTCCAAATCCCCCATCCATTCTCCCCGGAGCAAACCTATGATTATTTCTTATCGGGGACCACACCGAGGCTCCTGTCTTTCCCCTATGCCGTCTCCATTGCCCCCAAATTTTCAGAGTAGCCACCACCACCGAGCTTGTGGTGTATTTCTTCGGTGAGAACGGCAACGGCGCCGTCACCATGGCTTCTAGGCAAGTCCCCCTACAGGACGCCTTCTCCAATCTCTTCCACGCCGCTCCCTCCTCTTCTCCCATCCACTTACATACCATTGAGATGTTGGCGGCCCAGTAGTACTCACTCAGGCTCGGTAGCGCCAGCCCCCCCCTATCCCTACTACGCTGCAAAAATCCCTTCCTCACTCTCGGGGTCTTCCCGGCCCACACAAAACTCATGATACTCTTCTCAATCCTTTTGAAAAAAGCCTTCGTGATCACCACCGGGAGGCACTGAAACACAAAGAGGAATCTCGGGAGGACCACCATTTTAACCGCTTGTACCCTCCCTGCCAGTGACAGGGATACCATGTCCCATCTCTTGAAGTCCTCCTCCATCTGTTCCACCAACCGCGTTAAGTTTAACCTATGCAATGTACCCCAATTCTTGGCTATCTGGATCCCCAAGTAGCGAAAGTCCCTTGTTACCTTCCTCAGCGGTAAGTCCTCTATTTCTCTGCTCTGCTCCCCTGGATGCACCACAAACAGCTCACTTTTCCCCATGTTCAGCTTATATCCTGAAAATTCTCCAAACTCCCCAAGTATCCGCATTATCTCTGGCATCCCCTCCACCGGGTCCGCCACATACACCAATAAATCGTCCGCGTAAAGAGATACCCGGTGTTCCTCTCCTCCCCTGAGTACTCCCCTCCACTTCCTGGAACCCCTCAATGCTATTGCCAGGGGCTCAATCGCCAGTGCAAACAGTAACGGGGACAGAGGACATCCCTGCCTCGTCCCTCTATGGAGCCGAAAATACGCAGACCCCCGTCCATTCGTGACCACGCTCGCCATCGGGGCCCTATACAGCAGCTGTACCCTTCTAATATACTCATCTCCAAAGCCAAATCTCCTCAACACCTCCCACAAATAATCCCACTCCACTCTATCAAATGCTTTCTCGGCATCCAGCGCCACCACTATCTCCGCTTCCCCCTCTGGTGGGGGCATCATCATTACTCCTAGCAGCCTCCGTATATTCGCATTCAGCTGTCTCCCCTTCACAAACCCAGTTTGGTCCTCATGGACTACCCCCGGGACACAATCCTCTATCCTCATTGCCATTACCTTGGCCAGAATCTTAACGTCTACATTTAGGAGGGAAATAGGTCTATAGGACCCGCATTGCAGCGGGTCTTTTTCCTTCTTTAGGAGAAGCGATATAGTTGCCTCCGACATAGTCGGGGGCAGCTGTCCCCTTTCCTTCGCCTCATTAAAGGTTCTCATCAGTATCGGGGCAAGCAAGTCCACGTATTTCCTATAAAATTCGAGTGGAAATCCATCCGGTCCCGGTGCCTTCCCCGCCTGCATACTCCTAATTCCTTTCACTACTTCCTCTATCTCGATCTGTGCTCCCAGTCCCACCCTCTCCTGCTCCTCCACCTTAGGAAATTCCAGCCGGTCCAGGAAGCACATCATTCTCTCCTTCCCATCCGGGGGCCGAGCTTCGTATAATCTTTTATAGAATGCCTTGAACACTCCATTCACTCTCTCCGCTCCCCGCTCTATCTCTCCTTCCTCATCCCTCACTCCCCCTATTTCCCTCGCTGCTCCCCTTTTCCTCAATTGATGGGCCAGCAACCTGCTCGCCTTCTCCCCATACTCATACTGTACACCCTGTGCCTTCCTCCACTGTGCTTCTGCAGTACCCGTTGTCAGCAAGTCAAATTCTACGTGTAGCCTTTGCCTTTCCCTGTACAGTCCCTCCTCCGGTGCCTCCGCATATTGCCTGTCCACCCTCAGAAGTTCTTGCAGCAACCGCTCCCGTTCCCTACTCTCCTGCTTTCCTTTATGTGCCCTTATTGATATCAGCTCCCCTCTAACCACTGCCTTCAGCGCCTCCCAGACCACTCCCACCTGGACCTCCCCGTTATCATTGAGTTCCAAGTATTTTTCAATGCACCCCCTCACCCTTAGACACACCCTTTCATCTGCCATTAGTCCCATGTCCATTCTCCAGGGTGGACGCCCTTCTGTTTCCTCCCCTATCTCCAAGTCCACCCAATGTGGAGCGTGATCTGAAATGGCTATAGCCGTATACTCCGTCCCCCTCACCTTCGGGATCAACGCCCTTCCCAAAACAAAAAAGTCTATTCGCGAATAAACTTTGTGGACATAGGAGAAAAACGAAAACTCCTTACTCCTAGGTCTGCTAAATCTCCACGGGTCTACTCCTCCCATCTGCTCCATAAAATCTTTAAGCACCTTGGCTGCAGCCGGCCTCCTTCCAGTCCTGGATCTCGACCTGTCCAGCCCTGGCTCCAGCACCATATTAAAATCTCCCCCCATTACCAACTTTCCCACCTCTAGGTCCGGGATGCGTCCTAGCATGCGCCTCATAAAATTGGCATCATCCCAGTTCGGGGCATATACGTTTACCAAGACCACCGCCTCCCCCTGTAATTTGCCACTCACCATCACGTATCTGCCCCCGCTATCCGCCACTATGGTCTTTGCCTCAAACATAACCCGCTTCCCCACTAGTATAGCCACCCCCCTGTTTTTCGCATCCAGCCCCGAATGAAACACCTGCCCCACCCATCCTTTGCATAGTCTAACCTGGTCTATAAGTTTCAAGTGCGTCTCTTGTAACATAACCACGTCTGCCTTAAGTTTCTTAAGGTGTGCGAGTACTCGTGCCCTCTTTATCGGCCCGTTCAGCCCTCTCACATTCCACGTGATCAACTGGGTTGGGGGGCTTTTTACCCCCCCCCTTGTCGATTAGCCATCCCCTTTTTCCAGCTCCTCATCCGGTTCCCACGCAGCTGTGTCCCCCCCCCCCCCCCAAGGCGGCGCCCCCCCGCCCACCCCACCCCATTCCGGCTCCCCCCTCTCCCCAGCAGCAGCAACCCAGTAACTCCCCCCTCCCACCCCCCCCGCTAGATCCCCCACTAGCGTATTTACACCCCCCATGTTACTCCCAGAAGTCAGCAAACTCTGGCCGACCTCGGCTTCCCCCCCATGACCTCGGCTCGCACCGTGCGACGCCCCCTCCTTCCTGCTTCCCTATTCCCGCCATGATTATCATAGCGCGGGAGCAAAGCCCGCGCTTCCCTTTTGGCCCCGCCCCCCCATGGCCAACGCCCCATCTCCTCCACCTCCCTTCCTCCCTCCACCACCACCTGTGGAAGAGAGAAAAGTTATCGCATCGCAGGATTAATAACATAAAACTCATCTTTCCCCCCCTTTTTCCCCCTCTTCGCCCCCCATACTCGCCCCACCACTTTGTTTCAAACGTTCTTTTTTAGTAACCCGCTTATTCCAGTTTTTCTTCCACAATAAAAGTCCACGCCTCATCCGCCGTCTCAAAGTAGTGGTGCCTCCCTTGATATGTGACCCACAGTCTTGCCGGTTGCAGCATTCCAAATTTTATCTTCTTTTTGTGAAGCACCGCCTTGGCCCGATTAAAGCTCGCCCTCCTTCTCGCCACCTCCGCACTCCAGTCTTGATATACGCGGATCACCGCGTTCTCCCACCTACTGCTCCGAGTTTTCTTTGCCCATCTAAGGACCATCTCTTTGTCCTTAAAACGGAGAAATCTCACCACTATGGCTCTAGGAATTTCTCCTGCTCTCGGTCCTCGCGCCATCACTTGGTATGCTCCCTCCACCTCCAGCGGACCCGCCGGGGCCTCCGCTCCAATTAACGAGTGCAGCATCGTGCTCACATATGCCCCGACGTCTGCTCCTTCTGCACCTTCAGGAAGACCAAGAATCCTTAAATTATTCCTCCTCGCGTTATTCTCCAGCACCTCCAGTCTTTCCACACATCGTTTATGGTGTGCCTCATGCATCTCCATCTTCACCACCAGGCCCTGTATATCGTCCTCGTTCTCGGCAGCCTTTGCCTTCACGACCCGAAGCTCCCGCTCCTGGGTCTTTTGCTCATCCTTCTGCCCTTCGATCGCCTGTAATATCGGGGCCAACAGCTCCTTCTTCATCTCCTTTTTAAGCTCTTCCACGCAGCGTTTCAAAAACTCGTGTTGTTCAGGGCCCCATATTAAACTGCCACCTTCCGACGCCATCTTGGTTTTTGCTTGCCTTCCTTGCCGCTGCTCTAAAGGATCCACCGCAATCCTTTCCTTTCCTTTTTCCATCCGTATCCAGGGGGGATTCCCTTCTGGTTTACCGCACAGTGCTTTTAGCCGTTAAAATTGCCGTTGGGGCTCTTATTAAGAGCCCAAAAGTCCGTTCCACCGGGAGCTGCTGAAACGTGTGGCTTAGCTGGTCATCGCCGCACCTGGAAGTCGCGGAGAAGCCCTTTAATGATATATTTTATTTAAATGAGGTTCCCAACCTTTCTGGGCGGGAACCCGTTGTGCCAATGGCGGGTGGGGGGATGGAGCGGCTGGGAGGCAACAATTGTGTCATGAGATCTTGCTGCCGCGATTCTTGTTTTGGCGGTCTCGCGGGATTTTGCACTCGCAGTAAACGTGGATGCAAAGTCCCATCCTGTATTTCTGCAGGTTAAAGATACCCGTGGAATCTGTATTAGTATTCTTGATTTGATTAAAAAGTTTTATTATTTCATACGTCTTCTAACAGTCTTGGTTAGTGTACATGGTGTGTGTTTGGACATTCACACTGCCTGCTTGTCTGAGTCAAGCAGAAAGAATGTTGGAGGAGGGAGGGGGTGAAAATATATTCAGTTATAAATAACTATCTGAGCTGCTAAACTTTGATTTTTTTTTTAATGATTCACTTGCTATTTTTAATCTAGAAAGCAATACCAGATGCATGCATCTAAATATCAGCTTCATTTAGAATGCACTGAAGTTACAAGCCTATGGTCTAACCAGACCCTGTGTACTCCCCTACCAGTGAGCATATTTTCAGTGTTTCCCTTCAACCAGTTTTTCTTGATCCACTACCTATCTTGAATATTGCATAGCTGAATTTGCAAAAAAAAAAAACTAGTTTCAGAAGAACACTGTGATTCATCCTTGGGAGAAACCATTGCACACTGTAGCGACTAGTTGAGACCGAGACACTAAGACTGAGACCGTTGTCATGTTATTCACCCTGGGGTAACACGGACTGCAACTGGATGCAATTGTACTGTAGACACCAAACTTAGACGTCAGTTCAATATGTTTTATTGAACTTCTGGAGCAATGCACACAGCTTGCTGTGGGTTGACTCTCTACTAATCTAAGCGTGCTTACTATAACTAACTAGACCAGACGAGCTCTGAGCCATGTGTAGAAGGTGCTAACTGATATATACACCCTGACTGTCACTACAGTTGTCACCAATGGAAAGAGGCAGAGTGCTGATGCCTCGTGTGTTTTATAGTGGGAAACCCCCCTTTAGTGTTCTGCCTGGTGATTGGTTGTGTTCTGGCCTGTGTGTTGATTGGTTGTGTTCTGTCCTGTGTGTTGATTGGCTGCACTGGGTGTCTGTCACTGCCTGTCTGTATTTTATTATGTGCATGAGTGCATATCATGACACCCGTTACATTACAATGCTTCCAAACTCCAGCATAAACCTATCCCTGACTGGAGTGCATGATTTGTAACCACAGAAAACGCACAGTTGGTTGGTTGTTAATTCCAGGAGATGGTGGTGTCATTCTGACATACAACTGACAGCATAAATTTGGTACCAATGTGGAGGCTTGACTTGAGGACTGAAAGGGCATCCTTAACATGACAATTTAAAAGTGCTGAAGTTAAACGATTGCAGTCATGGTCAGCACATTTATTTTTGACAGAAAGTGATTGAAACAAATTGTATTGATGCACAAAGTGTGACTTGAGGCTTGGTAAATGACTAGTGTGCTGAAGCGATTTATCCAATTCAGATTGTTTTATACAATTTGCAAACTTCTCCTTGCCTTTGGATAATTAAATAACTGCAGGCTGCTTAGGTACGAGAAGGAAGCATCTTTTACTTGCAAAGGTCACAACACACAATGTCTTCATAAACTTAACTAGCCCTAGCCCATCTCCTGTGGGATCTCTCTCACTCACTCACTCACTCACTCTCTCTCTCACACACACACACACACTCACTCACTCACTCACTCACTCACTGAAGACTTTGGTTAGTCCCTTACCTATCTCTGTGTTGTCGCTTCTCCTCATCTGAATCAAATTTAATTTGATTTAATGTCACGTGTACCGAGGTACAGTGAAAAGTATTGTTCTGCGTACAGTACAGACACCATTCCTTACACGGAAAAACATAGGACATGCATAAATACACAATGTAAATACGTAGACGCAGGCATCGAGTGAGCACACGGAGCGTAGTACTACTCTGTAGAGAAGATGTGCGAGGAGATCAGTATATATGTATCCATGTGTATATATATCTGTGTAATCTACCTGTCAGATTGGAAAAGATGTGCTGTGTGATGGAAGCAGGAGCAACCAATGGCTGTAGGCTGCATGTGCAATGCAATTTTCGTCTCTTAATTGCTCATGCTTCCCCCTCTACTTTCCCTGTGAACTACTACAGAACCAGCCCGTGTATCCTCCTCCAATAAAAGCACCAAAGTGCTGGAAGAATCTCAGCGGATCGAGTAGCTTCCGTGGAGCCAGAAACAGAGTTAACGTTAAAGAGTCCAATATAATTCTTCTTCGGAACAATATTTTTCTCTGTCTCCTCACCAGACCCTCAACCCTTCTTCCACTTGCTCCCCCAAGAGTGGCCTGCCACCCCTTAACTGTCCTTATCTGATTTCCTTAGTGGCGATATTTTCAAATATTTACTTTCAAAATACAGCTCTTTAAAGAAAAAGTTGTATTTGAAGAATGAAAGAAAATAGGCTGGATTCTTTGTTCCGGAGAACCCCTCACTGATTCTGATACCGGCGAGGGGCTAGCACGGCGCCACGTGAAACGCCCGCGGGTCGTGGTGAAAATGGCTGGAGAATCGCCGGGTCCCGGGCCACGCATGCGCAGGGCTGACGACGTGCACTGGTCGCGCTGGAAAACATGGCACCAGCCGTGCTTGAACCCTAACCCACCAACCGCGACCCCACAGCCCACCCCTGTCCACCCGCCACCATTTCTCCCAGCCCTAGCAGAATCTTCCCCCCCCCCAGGCCAGCGGCACTGACCGCGGATGAGTGTAGCAGCCCTGGACGTGGCCCGCGCCGTCGGGAACTCGGCCCTTGGGGGCAGAGCATTGCGGGTGGGTCGGCCGATGACGCGCCAATGGTTTTGCAACCACACGTGGCACAGGTCCTGATGACACCGGTTTGGAGGGGGCGGAGCATGGTGACCGGCGTCAAACCCAGTGCCTTCCCCGATCCGGCGTCGGAATCCATTCTCCGCCCGAGCACCAATGCCAATTTCAGCTTTGGGCCAGGGAGAATCCAGTCCAATGTCTCTCCCTGTTTCTACCTATCTCATGGGTGTTTGGCAGGAAAGTCTCTCACCGGTGTATTCAATTAGCATTGTCCTTTTCTGTCAACAAAATAGAAGAGCATAATTGGTTTGCTTCAACATTCACCTGGTGTTTTGTTCAATAAAAAGCTATTTCACTCGCACACACTTATACTTCTGAAATGTGTTCTGCCTTTTTCAAAAAGTTTGAACAAAACTACTAAGTAGGAAGTGTTTGGGAGGAAGTAAAAGTATATGAGCAGGGTTGACTGAGTGAAGAGCATGGATTCATCATAACATATCAGGAGATGCTGCACCTTAAAGGCTCAAACGGCACAATTCAAACCCCGCTCAGGGTACAGCCCAGAGCAAAAATTGCAATTCCAAGCCCAGGCATTTGGGAAAGGCTGAAAACCTTTAACAAAAGTGTTAAAATGTATATAAGACAAATCAGTGGATAAATTTAATCATAATGTCAAATAGGTAGTCTATTGCATTTTTAAAGTTTTGTTTAATCCTTTAGTTATCCAGAGAGAAAATAGTTGCACCCTAAAATAGCAGATAATTTGAGCCATTTACTGTCACACCTTGAGCTTTAAAAATACCTGTCGTGGAGCTGCTTATAGGAGTAACCTTTTTTAAAAATAATCTTTATTATCATAAGTAGGCTTACATTAACACTGCAGGGAAGTAACTGTGAAAAGCCCCTACTCTCCACATTCCGGCGCCTGTTCGGGTACACTGAGGGAGAATTCAGAATGTCCAATTCACCTAACAAGCATCTCTTTCGGGACTTGTGGGAGGAAACCGGAGCACCCGGAGGAAACCCACGCAGGCACGGGGAGAACATGCAGTCTCCGCACAGACAGTGACCTAAGTCGGGAAACAAACCTGGGGACCTGCCGCTATGAAGCAACAGTGCTAACCACTGTGCTACCTTGCCTGCAGGGATTTGAGTTTACAAGCGACGTGTGTCTTGCAGACTAAATGCAGCACCAATAATATACTACAAATGTGAGTGGTCTGGAGATTCTGAAGGTAGTGCTGCGAATATAACTTGACATAATGCTGCATTAGAGCTAATGTTCTGTGACAGCCCCTTGCTGAGAGATAAGCTTTGCCGATTTACACCTTTTCTGGGGAAAGTATAAGTCATTTATGTCCCTGATGAGCAGAAGCATCCAAGTTGTAAAATAACTAATCTCAATAGAATTAACATATTATAAAGATTTTTTAATCAAATAGGGAGCCAATAGTAAAGGAGATCCAATGGAACCTTTTACACAAAGTTGCACATAAACAGAACGTTCAATGGAACAAGAGAGTGGGAACTTTGCCATCTAAAGTTTGCCATCAGTAACATCCTCACATAAAGGAATGAATGGCCTTCCATAGCAACAAGGAGTAGGTCGCACAATACAGTGGGAAATCCATTCAAAATCAAGCACACCCTCAAGAGAACATTATTTAAGGAGTTCTGAAGCCCCTGACAATTCCTAAATCTTCCTGCGAGGTGAGAACGGACCCCTTCCTCCCATTAAAGTGAAAACAGTAACAACTTGTAACTCTTCTATAAAGACTCAGGAGGCCCGAGAGAAGATAAGTCCAAACAAAGTTTAATTTAACAACAAAAGCAAAGGCAGCAACGCGTTTTCCATCCAAAGGCCCCAAGTGGGACTGCCGATCACGCCGGTCCCAGTCTGGTCTGGCTTTTATAGGGCGATTTTACAAGCCCCAGCTGTTGGGCCTCCGGACACTAGCAAGAGAGCTCTTATTCCTCTAGTCCCAATGGAAGATCAATTGGAGTGTCCCAGTGGGGCTTGTGAGGGTTTTCAAATCCTCCCCCCCCCAAAAAAAAAGTCTGACGGTTCTCCTGTTGCAGATTGCAAAGGGAGCCTTCTTCATTGTTTTGCCCGTGGCTGTGCTTCTCGCAACTGTGGGGCAAGATTCGGGAGCGTGTACCATATCGGGGATGCCATTTTTGCTCCAACACCGAGGGGGCCCTGTCGGAGGCCCATCTCTGTCTGAAATGTCCTCCAAGAGCACAAAAGGATTCTGTGTCCATATCAGATGCCAAGTCATCCACGTCCTGTTGGCCTGGTCATAGGTCCCCGGTGGGAAGTGTGTCTTGGCTAATGGATGGCAGACAGGGGGGTGTTGAGGGATCGATTCAACTGGCGTGGCTCTCTCTTGAGGTGGGCTCCCTGCCCTTGAGATGGCCCATGTGTTTTTGCCTGGTCAATTCTCTTGTCTTGACCTTATATAGGATCCCCTACAGTGCAGACTTTGTTTGCACTGAGTGCTGAATTTGGTGCATTTGAGTGCTATAGTGAGAGTTTGGTGACTGAGGGAGTATAAGGCTTCATTTTTATCTAAAGTCTAGCCTTTCTTTTATTTAGTTAATTAACTTAAAAGTTGCTGTTTGGTTTAGAAGAAGGTGAATTTTCAATCAGCTTTAAACAAAGGTTCTACTTGTAGGTACTTGCAGCTGGAGCTTGTTAATTAGTTAAGTGGATTAGGCCAGTTTTCAGAGGCTAGATTCACAGTATAAAAGTGATCCCCTACAGTGCAGACTTTGTTTGCACTGAGTGCTGAATTTGGTGCATTTGAGTGCTATAGTGAGAGTTTGGTGACTGAGGGAGTGCTGAATTTGGGTGCATTTGAGTGCTATAGTGAGAGTTTGGTGACTGAGGGAGTGCTGAATTTGGGTGCATTTGAGTGCTATAGTGAGAGTTTGGTGACTGAGGGAGTGCTGAATTTGGGTGCATTTGAGTGCTATAGTGAGAGTTTGGTGACTGAGGGAGTTAGGTGAGGAGGGAGTAAGGTGCTCCATTCATTTCCATTTCCTACATTTCCTCAAAGAGCGTGAAGGGAGCCGGGAGTTTGCAGAGAGTGCAGCTGACTGGGAGCAGAGTAGGAGGGCGGAGGTCCAGTTGGTCCACAGGGCAGCTATATTCTGTAAGGTAAGAGGGGATGGAGGCTAGGCCAGTTGCATGCTCCTCCTGTAGGATGTGGGTGGTGAGGGATACCACCGGTGTCCCCGCTGACTATACCTGCGGGAAGTGCACCCAACTCCAGCTCCTCAAAGACCATGTTAGGGAACTGGAGCTGAAGCTGGATGAACTTTGGATCATCCGGGAGGCAGAGGGGGTAATAGAGAAGAGTTACAGGGAGGTAACCACACCCCAAGGTACAGGACAAGAGTAGCTGGGTTACAGTCAGGGGAAAGAAAACAAACGGGTAGACAGTGCAGGGATCCCTCGTGGCCGTTCCCCTTCAAAACAAGTATACCGTTTTGGATGCTGTTGGGGGGGATGACCTACCGGGGAAAGGCCCTAGCGGCCAGGTCTCTGGCACGGAGTCTGGCTCTGGGGCTCAGAAGGGAAGGGGGGACAATAGAAAAGCAATAGTAGTAGGAGATTCAATGGTTAGGGGAATAGATAGGAGATTCTATGGTCGCGAGCGAGACTCCCGGAAGGTATGTTGCCTACCAGGTGCCAGGGCCAGGGATGTCTCGGATCGTGTCTTCAGGATCCTTAAGGGGGAGGGGGAGCAGCCAGAGGTCGTGGTGCACATTGGTACCAACGATGTAGGTTGGAAAAGGGTGTGGAGGTAATAAACGAGTTTAGGGAGTTAGGCTGGAAGCTAAAAGCCAGGACAGACAGAGTTGTCATCTCTGGTTTGTTGCCGGTGCCACGTGATAGCGAGGCTAGGAATAGGGAGAGAGTGCAGCTGAACATGTGTCTGCAGGAATGGTGTAGGAGGGAGGGCTTCAGGTATTTGGATAATTGGAGCGCATTCTGGGGAAGGTGGGACCTGTACAAACAGGACGGGTTGCATCTGAACCAGAGGGGCACCAATACCCTGGGGGGAGGGAGGTTTTCTAGTACTCTTCGGGAGGGTTTAAACTAATTTGGCAGGGGAATGGGAACCGGATTTGTAGTCCAGCAACTAAGGTAGCCGATATTCAGGACCCCAAAGTATGTAGTGAGGCAGTGGGGAAGGGAACACTGACAAAGGAGAGTACTTGCAGGCACGGAGATGGGTTGAAGTGTGTATACTTCAACGCAAGAAGCATCAGGAATAAGGTGGGTGAACTTAAGGCATGGATCGGTACTTGGGACTACGATGTGGTGGTCATCACGGAAACTTGGACAGAAGAGGGGCAGAAATGGTTGTTGGAGGTCCCTGGTTATAGATGTTTCAATAAGATTAGGGAGGGTGGTAAAAGAGGTGGGGGGGGGGGGCGGGGGTTGACATTGTTAATTAGAGATAGTGTAACAGCTGCAGAAAGGCAGTTCGAGGAGTATCTGCCTACTGAGGTAGTATGGGTTGAAGTCAGAAATAGGAAAGAAGCAGTCACCTTTTAGGAGTTTTCTATAGGCCCCCCAATAGTAGCAGAGATGTGGAGGAACAGATTGGGAAACAGATTTTGGAAAGGTGCAGAAGTCACAGGGCAGCAGTCAGAGGGACTGGGAAGAAGCAGTCAGTGCAGGGATCCCCTGCGGTCGTTCCCCTGAGAAACAAGTATACCGCTTTGGATACTTGTGGGGGGGATGACTTACCAGGGGTAAGCCATGGGGTACGGGCCTCTGGCACGGAGTCTGTCCCTGTTGCTCAGAAGGGAAGGGGGGAGAGGAGCAGAGCATTAGTAATTGGGGACTCGATAGTCAGGGGCACAGATAGGAGATTTTATGGGAGCGAGAGAGACTCACGTTTGGTATGTTGCCTCCCAGGTACAAGGGTACGTGATGTCTCGGATCGTGTTTTCCGGGTCCTTAAGGGGGAGGGGGAGCAGCCCCAAGTCGTGGTCCACATTGGCACTAACGACATAGGTAGGAAAGGGGACAAGGAGGTCAGGCAGGCTTTCAGGGAGCTAGGATGGAAGCTCAGAACTAGAACAAACAGAGTTGTTATCTCTGGGTTGTTGCCCGTGCCACGTGATAGTGAGATGAGGAATCGGGAGAGAGAGCAATTAAACACGTGGCTACAGGGATGGTGCAGGCGGGAGGGATTCAGATTTCTGGATAACTGGGGCTCTTTCTGCGGAAGGTGGGACCTCTACAGACAGGATGGTCTACATCTGAACCTGAGGGGCACAAATATCCTGGGGGGGGAGTTAGTGCTCTTTGGGGGGGTTTAAACGAATGCAGCAGGGGCATGGGAACCTGGATTGTAGTTTTAGGGTACGGGAGAATGAGAGTATAGAGGTCAGGAGCACAAATCTGACGTCGCAGGAGGGGGCCAGTGTTCAGGTAGGTGGTTTGAAGTGTGTCTCCTTCAATGCCAGGAGTATACGAAATAAGGTAGGGGAACTGGCAGCATGGGTTGGTACCTGGGACTTCGATGTGGCCATTTCGGAGACATGGATAGAGCAGGGACAGGAATGGATGTTGCAGGTTCCGGGGTTTAGGTGTAAGCTCAGGGAAGGAGGCAAAAGAGGGGAGGTGTGGCGCTGCTAGTCAAGAGCAGTATTACGGTGGCGGAGAGGATGCTAGATGGGGACTCATCTTCCGAGGTAGTATGGGCTGAGGTTAGAAACAGGAAAGGAGAGGTCACCCTTTTGGGAGTTTTCTATAGGCCTCCAAATAGTTCTAGGGATGTAGAGGAAAGGATGGCGAGGATGATCCTGGATAAGAGCAAAAGTAACAGGGTAGTTTTTATGGGAGACTTTAACTTTCCAAATAATGACTGGAAAATATATAGTTCGAGTACATTAGATGGTTCGTTTTTTGTACAGTGTGCGCAGGAGGGTTTCCTGACACAATATGTTGACAGGCCAACAAGAGGCGAGGCCACATTGGATTTGGTTTTGGGTAATGAACCAGGCCAGGTGTTGGATTTGGAGGTAGGAGAGCACTTTGGGGACAGTGACCACAATTCGGTGACGTTTGCATTAGTGATGGAAAGGGATAAGTATACACCGCAGGGCAAGAGTTGTAGCTGGGGGAAGGGCAATTATGATGCCATTAGACGTGACTTGGGGGGGATAAGGTGGAGAAGTAGGCTGCAAGTGTTGGGCACACTGGATAAGTGGAGCTTGTTCAAGGAACAGCTACTGCGTGTTCTTGATAAGTACGTACCGGTCAGGCAGGGAGGAAGGCGAAGAGCGAGGGAACCGTGGTTTACCAGAGAAATGGAATCTCTTGTTAAGAGGAAGAAGGAGGCCTGTGTGAAGATGTGTGAAGTTTCAGTTGGGGCGATGGATAGTTACAAGGTAGCGAGGAAGGATCTAAAGAGAGAGCTAAGATGAGCAAGGAGGGGACATGAGAGGTATTTGGCAGGTAGGATCAAGGAGAACCCAAAAGCTTTCTATAGGTATGTCAGAAACAAGCGAATGACTAGGGTAAGAGTAGGACCAGTCAAGGACAGGGATGGGAAGTTGTGTGTGGAGTCTGAAGAGACAGGGGAGATACTAAATGAATATTTTTCGTCAGTATTCACTCAGGAAAAAGATAATGTTGTGGAGGAGAATGCTGAGACCCAGGCTATTAGAATAAATGGCATTGAGGTACGTAGGGAAGAGGTGTTGGCAATCCTGGACAGGCTGAAAATAGATAAGTCCCCGGGACCTGATGGGATTTATCCTAGGATTCTCTGGGAGGCCAGGGAAGAGATTGCTGGGCCTTTGGCTTTGATTTTAATGTCGTCATTGGCTACAGGAATAGTGCCAGAGGACTGGAGGATAGCAAATGTGGTCCCTTTGTTCAAAAAGGGGAGCAGAGACAACCCCGGCAACTATAGACCGGTGAGCCTCACGTCTGTCGTGGGTAAAGTCTTGGAGGGGATTATAAGAGACAAGATTTATAATCATCTAGATAGGAATAATATGATCAGGGATAGTCAGCATGGCTTTGTGAAGGGTAGGTCATGCCTCACAAACCTTATCGAGTTCTTTGAGAAGGTGACTGAACAGGTAGACGAGGGTAGAGCAGTTGATGTGGTGTATATAGATTTCAGTAAAGCGTTTGATAAGGTTCCCCACGGTAGGCTATTGCAGAAAATACGGAGGCTGGGGATTGAGGATGATTTAGAGACGTGGATCAGAAATTGGCTAGCTGAAAGAAGACAGAGGGTGGTGGTTGATGGGAAATGTTCAGAATGGAGTTCAGTTACAAGTGGCGTACCACAAGGATCTGTTCTGGGGCCGTTGCTGTTTGTCATTTTTATCAATGACCTAGAGGAAGGCGCAGAAGGGTGGGTGAGTAAATTTGCAGACGACACTAAAGTCGGTGGTGTTGTCGACAGTGTGGAAGGATGTAGCAGGTTACAGAGGGACATAGATAAGCTGCAGAGCTGGGCTGAGAGGTGGCAAATGGAGTTTAATGTAGAGAAGTGTGAGGTGATTCACTTTGGAAGGAATAACAGGAATGCGGAATATTTGGCTAATGGTAAAGTTCTTGGAAGTGTGGATGAGCAGAGGGATCTAGGTGTTCATGTACATAGATCCCTGAAAGTTGCCACCCAGGTTGATAAGGTTGTGAAGAAGGCCTATGGAGTGTTGGCCTTTATTGGTAGAGGGATTGAGTTCCGGAGTCATGAGGTCATGTTGCAGCTGTACAAAACTCTGGTACGGCCGCATTTGGAGTATTGCGTACAGTTCTGGTCACCGCATTATAGGAAGGACGTGGAGGCTTTGGAGCGGGTGCAGAGGACATTTACCAGGATGTTGCCTGGTATGGAGAGAAAATCTTCTGAGGAAAGGCTGATGGACTTGAGGTTGTTTTCGTTAGAGAGAAGAAGGTTAAGAGGAGACTTAATAGAGGCATACAAAATGATCAGGGGGTTAGATAGGGTGGACAGTGAGAGCCTTCTCCCGCGGAGGGAAATGGCTCGCACAAGGGGACATAGCTTTAAACTGAGGGGTAATAGATATAGGACAGAGGTCAGAGGTAGGTTCTTTACGCAAAGAGTGGTGAGGCCGTGGAATGCCCTACCTGCAACAGTAGTGAACTCGCCAACATTGAGGGCATTTAAAAGTTTATTGGATAAGCACATGGATGATAATGGCATAGTGTAGGTTAGATGGCTTTTGTTTCGGTGCAACATCGTGGGCCGAAGGGCCTGTACTGCGCTGTATCGTTCTATGTTCTATGGGTGACTTCAACTTCCCAAACATTGCGTGGAAACTCTTTAGATCAAATAGTTTGGATGGGGTGATGTTTGTGCAGTGTGTCCAGGAAGCTTTTCTAACACAGTATGTAGATTGTCCGACCAGAGGGGAGGCAATATTGGATTTGGTACTTGGTAATGAACCAGGGCAAGTGATAGATTTGTTAGTGGGGGAGTATTTTGGAGATAGTGACCACGATTCTGTGACTTTCACTTTAGTAATGGAGAGGGATAGGTGCATGCAACAGGGCAAGGTTTACAATTGGGGGAAGGGTAAATACGATGATGTCAGACAAGAATTGAAGTGCATAAGTTGGGAACATAGGCTGTCAGGGAAGGACACAAGAGAAATGTGGAACTTGTTCAAGGAACAGGTACTACGTGTCCTTGATATGTATGTCCCTGTCAGGCAGGGAAGAGATGGTCGAGTGAGGGAACCATGGTTGGCAAGGGAGCTTGAATGTCTTGTTAAGAGGAAAAAGGAGACTTGTGTAAGGCTGAGGAAACAAGGTTCAGACAGGGCGCTGGAGGGATACAAGATAGCCAGGAGGGAACTGAAGAAAGGGATTAGGAGAGCTAAGAGAGGGCATGAACAATCTTTGGCGGGTAGGATCAAGGAAAACCCCAAGGCCTTTTACACATATGTGAGAAATATGAGAATGACTAGAGAGAGGTTAGGTCCGATCAAGGACAGTAGCGGGAGATTGTGTATTGAGTCTGAAGAGATAGGAGAGGTCTTGAACGAGTACTTTTCTTCTTTATTTACAAATGAGAGGGGTCATATTGTTGGAGAGGACAGCGTGAAACAGACTGGTAAGCTCGAGGAAATACTTGTTAGAAAGGAAGATGTGCTGGGCATTTTGAAAAACTTGAGGATAGACAAGTCCCCCGGCCTGACGGGATATATCCAAGGATTCTATGGGAAGCAAGAGATGAAATTGCAGAGCAATTGGCAATGATCTTTTCGTCCTCACTGTCAACAGGGGTGGTACCAGGGGATTGGAGAGTGGCGAATGTCGTGCCCCTGTTCAAAAAAGGGACTAGGGATAACCCTGGGAATTACAGGCCAAGTTAGTCTTACTTCAGTGGTAGGCAAAGTAATGGAAAGAGTACTGAAGGTTAGGATTTCTGATCATCTGGAAAGACACTGCTTGATTAGGGATAGTCAGCACGGATTTGTGAGGGGTAGGTCTTGCCTTACAAGTCTTATTGAATTCTTTGAGGAGGTGACCAAGCATGTGGATGAAGGTAAAGCAGTGCGTGTAGTGTACATGGATTTTAGTAAGGCATTTGATAAGGTTCCCCATGATAGGCTTATGCAGAAAGTAAGGAGGCATGGGATAGTGGGAAATTTGGCCAGTTGGATAACAAACTGGCTACCCGATAGAAGTCAGAGAGTGGTGATGGATGGCAAATATTCAGCTTGGATCCCAGTTACCAGTGGCGTACCGCAGGGATCAGTTCTGGGTCCTCTGCTGTTTGTGATTTTCATTAATGACTTGGATGAGGGAGTTGAAGGGTGGGTCAGTAAATTTGCAGACGATACGAAGATTGTTGGAGTTGTGGATAGTGAGGAGGGCTGTTGTCGGCTGCAAAGAGACATAGCTAGGATGCAGAGCTGGGCTGAGAAGTGGCAGATGGAGTTTAACCCTGAAAAGTGTGAGGTTGTCCATTTTGGAAGGACAAATATGAATGCGGAATACAGGGTTAATGGTAGAGTTCTTGGCAATGTGGAGGAGCAGAGAGATTTTGGGGTCTATGTTCATACACCTTTGAAATTTGCCACTCAAATGAATAGAGCTGTGAAGAAGGCCTATGGTGTGCTAGCGTTCATTAACAGAGGGATTGAATTTAAGAGCCGTGAGGTGATGATGCAGCTGTACAAAACTTTGGTAAGGCCACATTTGGAGTACTGTGTACAGTTCTGGTCGCCTCATTTTAGGAAGGATGTGGAAGCTTTGGAAAAGGTGCAAAGGAGATTTACCAGTATGTTGCCTGGAATGGAGAGTAGGTCTTGCGAGGAAAGGTTGAGGGTGCTAGGCCTTTTCTCATTAGAACGGAGAAGGATGAGGGGTGACTTGATAGAGGTTTATAAGATGATCAGGGGAATAGATAGAGTAGACAGTCAGAGACTTTTTTCCCAGGTGGAACAAAGCATTACAAGGGGACATAAATTTAAGGTGAATGGTGGAAGACATAGGGGGGATGTCAGAGGTAGGTTCTTTACCCAGAGAGTAGTGGGAATGCACTGCCTGTGGAAGTAGTTGAGTCGGAAACATTAGGGACCTTCAAGCAGCTATTGGATAGGTACATGGATTACGGTAGAATTATATAGTGTAGATTAATTTGTTCTTAAGGGCAGCACTGTAGCATTGTGGATAGCACAATTGCTTCACTGCTCCAGGGTCCCAGGTTCGATTCCGTCTTGGGTCACTGTCTGTGCGGAGTCTGCACATCCTCCCCATGTGTGCGTGGGTTTCCTCCGGGTGCTCCGGTTTCCTCCCACAATCCAAAGATGTGCAGGTGAGGTGGATTGGCCATGATAAATTGCCCTTAGTGTCCAAAATTGCCCTTAGTGTTGGGTGGAGGTGTTGACCTTGGGTAGGGTGCTCTTTCCAAGAGCCGGTGCAGACTCAATGGGCCGAATGGCCTCCTGCACTGTAAATTCAATGATAATCTATGATTAATCTAGGACAAATGTTCGGCACAACATCGTGGGCCGAATGGCCTGTTCTGTGCTGTATTTGTCTATGTTCTATGTTCTATATATGAGACTGGCCCCATCCTCTTCACCGTGGTCCCTGGAATCCACTGGGCGCCGACCCATCAATTCCAATTCTGAATTCCCCTGGTTTAAATCCTCTTGTCGCGTGTTAGCTGATCGTGATATCTCTTCTGGAAGTCCTGATTCATTCCCACCTTCCCACCAACGTTCAGGAACGTCAAACCTAGGCAGGTCCAGAGGCTGTCAGCCATCAGCTATCCCGGTTGTAGCATGGAGCATAGTCTGGGAAGTAAACAGGAACCAGAACAGCTGTTTTAACAGGACCTGTAGTCTGTTTCTTCATGTCCTGTTTAAATGTCTGAACTGCTCGTTCAGCCAGAACGTTCGAAGATGGGGGATATCGGTGCAGATGTGTTTCACCCCATTAGTGCGCATGCACTCCTGAAATTCATCGCTGGTGAAGGGGTACCCTTGTCCATAACAAGAACCTCTGGAATCCTGTGGGTGCTGAAGGATTGGCGCAACTTCTCCATGGTGACATGTGAAGTAGTGGAGGACGTTTGGTGTACATCCATCGACTTTGAGCGGGTGTCAATCAGGAACAGAAACATTGACCCGACGAAGGGCCCGGCGATGGCGGTGTGAAAACGCACCTAAGTGGGGAACGAGGCTGATGGAGGGAGCTTCTGGTGCTACTGACAAGCCACACGTTGCATACCCCATTTGCTCGATGTTGCTGTTGGGCCCTGGCCACCACATGTAACTCCTAGCGAGCATCTTCATCTTGGAAACACCTGGGTGTCCGCTATGCAAGTCCTGCAAGATGGTTTGCTGACCTGGCCGCGGGATGACCACGTGGGCTGCCCACAGGAGGTTGCCATTCTCCAGGCTGAGCTCCTGCTGTTTCATCTCCTATGTCTGCAGTTCCTCCCTTGTAGTCCACCGTGTAGGGAGAAGTGATTTGCTAACAGAGGGTGCTTTTGGGCACATGTGCGTATTTGTGCGGCGTGACGGGTAATGTGTCCATGAAGTTTATTGCAAAACGACTTCATCCGCTACTGCTGGGGACAGGGGACTTAATTGGCAGCGGAAGTCACCTGAGAGCATCCATGTGCGCAATCTATGCCTGGATGATATTCAAAAGTATATTCACACACCGCCTACATTAAATGCCCACCCTTGGATTCTGGCCAAAGCTATTGGTGGTATCATTTCATTTTCCTTAGCAAGGCTAAGTAATGGGGCGGCACGATGGCGCAGTGGCTAGCACTGCTGCCTCACTGCGCTGAGGACCTGGGTTTGATCTCGGCCACGGGTCATTGGTCGTGTTGAGTTTGCAATTCTCCCCGTGTTTGCGTGGGTCTCTCCCCACAACCCAAAGATGTGGAGGCTAGGTGGATTGGCCACGCTCATCAGAATGGGGATGGGCGCTCGTCGGAATGGGGGCTGGCCCACGCTCTGTACACCCGTAATCCATGGAACCCTAGAGCTCCTGAGCCCCTTTTCTGCATTCTTGCGGGAGCGACAGTTCCATGGCCCCTTTCAGATCCAAGGCCAGTTCCACTAACCACTTCCTTTGACTCCTATTGTTAATACCACACACCAAACAATCTCTCAACACCTCCGGCAAAGGTGGGCTGTCGTCACAATGTTTAACTAGCTTGCGAAGGCACGTCAGAAATTCTGTAACCAATTCCCCAGGGGTTCACCTAACCATATTGAAACGGTCCGAAAAGCCAACCTCGTTCTCGATGCTGTGGATTGAGCCGCATTTAGTTCTAATTACCCAACCGCTACTCCCTAACTTGTTTGGCCTGAATAACTGACTAGGTCTCAACCCCTTGTGCACAGTGCATTGAAGATATTTTACACAATAGTGAATGTGGCAGTGTGTGTGGAATGTTCATAATTAGCTTTGATCATGAGGGGAATTGATCTTAATCTGATCTAATTGTTCAAAAAAAACATTTTAAGAAAGGATTTTGTCCCATTTAGTTATTGAACTTCGCACACAGAGAAGCGGGTTGTGTTTTGCTCTTGTGCCGAGTTTCCAAGAACTGGGGAGACTTTGAATGTATGTCCTTCAGAGTTGATTGGTAGTTAATAGGCCCTAAAGCTAGTCATTTTTACTGTTTTGGTCTGTGCCCCTCACACAACAGTCTTGAAAAGCCGAAGGTAACTTGATGCACTTTCTCATGTTGCGCATATGCCTGAGCTTTTTGGTGGATTTGGAACCCAACTGTACTTATTTTGGAATAGTTTCACTAAGATATGTTTCCCAGAAGTGTAATACTCCTGGACTGAGTTTGCTTTTTGCCTACTTGGTGCCATGTTTGTGACATGGCATCAATCGGGTAAAGGAATCCGATAAGCAGTCACTCATTCTGGTAATGCCACTGGTTATTTTCAGAGCTTCTTTACTACTTAAATTTGTGTACAAACTTTACATATGAGCTCAGCCCATACCTGTTATAATGGCAGTAAGTACAGGCTGTATATTACTTTTATTAAACCCCTTCCTTCTTCCTAAAGTATTAACCAGTTATTCTGTTCTTTAATGTGGGACTGAGTCATAGAAAGGCCAATCTGGGCAGGGTAGTGTTGTGTTATGTAATCTGGGATAACACAGGCTGCAACTCGATGCAGCTTTGACCAAAAGATACTCCAGACTTTGAAGTAAGTTCAATGTGATTTATTGAACCATTAGCACAGTTCTCTATGAGTTCGACTCTCCTGCTAATCTTGCTATAGTAACTCAGTCTAACTAACCAGTCTGCTCTAAGCCACGTGGTGGGTGTGATGCTTCTGATCTGCCCCTGTCCTACTCTCTAAGTGTCACCTGTGGAAAGAGACAGAGCATGTGTGCCCTGTCCTTATATAAGGGTTGTGGCACGGTGGCGCAGTGGCAGCGCTGCAGTCTCACGGCGCCGAGGTCCCAGGTTCGATCCCGGCTCTGGGTCACTGTCCGTGTGGAGTTTGCACATTCTCCCTGTGTTTGCATGAGTTTCACCCCCACAACCTAAAGATGTGCAAGGTAGGTGGATTGAACACGCTAAATTGCACCTTAATTGGAAAAAATTATTTGGGTACTCTAAATTTATTTATTTTTAAAATATATATATATCTATGTGTTCATTTGCTGTATGTCTGCATGTCATGACGTCTCTGGTGCTCCCTCTAGTGTTTACTTAGTCGTAGTGTATTTACATTAACCCCTTGTGTATTTACAGTGATGCATATCACCATAGGTAGCATGTCTTCCTATAGGGACTTTAGATAAGACATTAGATAAGGCATTAGAATCATAGATTCATAGAATTTACAGTGCAGAAGGACGCCATTCGGCCCATCGAGTCTGCACTGGCCGTTGAAAAGAGCACCCTACTTAAGCCCACACCTCCACTCTCTCCCCATAATCCCGTAACCCCTCCTAACCTTGACAAGTTACAGTGGAAACAGAAGGAAGAAATGGGGAGAGAGATGGTTTAAATGTGCACGGCAAATCCATTCCTTTTTCATGTGGGCATTTTTCCCGAGTTCCCAGTCTGAACGTTTTTAAACTGCAAATCATCAGATTTAAAGACTGACCTGACCTCTATTTGGTGCTATAAATAGGGTATTAAATGTCGGTTTGCATCTAACATAGTGACTCAGCAATGAGTCAAAATGATGAAAGCAGCAAAATTGAAATCATATCTACAATTTGAAACAGGAACTGGTTCAGTCACTTCAAAGGGACTGCAGTCTGTCTTATTCAAATCTCCTCTTTGTCAAAACGCCGAGTAGATAGTATTGTTCCTTCACATCATGTTCCGCAGATGCCTGCATGTCTGTGTGAACCTTTTTTGTTCATAATGTTACCACTGATTTTTGAAATCATTTCTCTAAGTAAATTGGCAAATTTTGTGGGAATCTTTTTGTGTCTCACATTGGCCTGTTTTTGACAGATGGCTGGGATGGTCAATGCTGCAGACTCCTTAGTCAAACCTATTATTGTTTAAAGCATTTTAATATCAATGTGTTTGGCGTACACCATACTTTTCGACCGTATTGTGGGGGACAGCTTGGGGATGGGCTTGCCACCTGTTCGATTTTAAGTGCCCACCCCCTCCCTTCAAGCACACCTGTCGGGGGTGGGGGCAGGGGTGTAATGTTGCCACCCTTGTTTCTGGTGCTCCTCCGTTAATAAACTATTCCATAATATTTTATTTCTATGACTTGTTACTATATTTTAGAGCAAGACAGTTCATTTGTATCTGTAAACGTGCTATTGTGTATAGTCATAGTTTTTAAGATTCATGTTTATGAGTTCATTATTTCCTGCTCTCTAATCCAAATAAAGTCAAATGTTGAAATGTGCCAAAATCTGGGTCTGTAAAATCTAATATGCTTATCACATTTCATCCAAACTAATAGCAGAACGGACAAGTTGCAATTTTGGCCTATGATCACTGCTATGTAACTACACTCTGGAGTGTATTACATGGCAACGTATGTGACAATATTACATTGTTATACAGTATGTTGTGGATGATCTGTACAAATGTCATTAAAAATAGCTTTTCTCTGATTTCTTTTATAAAGCCCAAAATTGGAGAAGAGAGCATTTGCTGTGTCGTGCAAGATGGCTGTTCATTTGCACATAACAGTTGTCCCACTTGAAAAGTAATTGATGATATGAAGTGCAATAGAATGGTTCTGAGAGATATAATGAAGGGCTGTATAAATACCATTTGTAATAAATAAGTTTGCATTCAGCGAACATAATCTCCATTTGAGCTTACATTTATTTCAACTGAATAAAGCTTTTAGAAAAGATTGGTTTATTGGCTAGTTTTGTTACATGTGCTCTTGCTGGAGTATTACTGAGAAGTGTTGTATCATTTTGATTTCACTCTTCTTGTCATTCATTATTCCTGGGTGTGTGTCAGTTTTGTGCAGATTTCTTTATCGCAATTTACTTGCAAAACTGGATATTGGGAATTGAATTCAATTTACAGTGTACTGATGCAGTTTAATGTGCTTTACACAAGTGTTCACACTCTGGGATAGCACCTTCCCGGTGTGCGCGTGTGTCCTACAATCAGCAAATGCTATATACTCAGTATGCATGAGCCATGATTTTAAAATTTATTTTCTTTATAACACAGCGCCCTATAAGGGGGACAATAATGTTCTGAATATTTTGAGATCATTATGAAGTGTCCTCATTACTTACGTTGGGTAACAACAGGCTGGATTATCCGGTCCGCCAACTGCGCGTTTCTCGGTCGTTCGCTGGCGGTGGGATTCGATCTTCCCGCGGCTCGTTAATGGGATTTCCCATTGTAACCTCCCCATACTGTCACTGCAGGTGGGGTTGAGCTGCCGGCGGGAAAAGTGAATCACAACGATCGGAGAATTGTGGTCAACATAGTTTGTCTGACCTGGTCATTCTTTACTGTCCAATCTGTAGATCAGTTTGTTTAAGGTTGCAGGCTAATTAGGGCTGTGATATGTGGTTGCGATATGTTTAGTGAAAATTAGATTGCCGTCTGAATTGAATTTTAATTATTGCCTCTTCTATCATTTGTTCTATATATTTTGTGTTTTGGAGATAGCTTTGGCAAAGGCACGCACAAATCCCACAAAGGAAGGCTATTTAGGAATGTCCATTCCAGGAGGAGACCCCTGCCAACTCTGAACTTTACTGCAAGCTTGGTAGTCTGTGTTGAAGTTGCAAAGGCCACCTGACCCCTTTGGCCTAGCCATCTTGACACCTAATCAATGTCCATTGAAAAAAAAATACAGTTTTAAAATTTGGAATATCCTCTTGCCTTTACTGGACACAACAATAAAAGGAGAGAATGTATGCTTGTGATTTGTCGTGACTGGCCCACTGCCCCACTCCCTCCTACTCTCCCCTCCCAGGTGGTTGTTGGTGGATAGTATATTTTATTTTTCTTGTTTCCTTTTAACTCAGCACCTAGGATCATGAGGTTGCTCAATCAGTGATCCCGGACGTGACTCCCTACCTCCTGTTATCTTGTCTGAAGGATTTTAGCTGTTTTTACAAATGGATAAAGCATAATCAGACATTTTCTGTTTGGTTCATTCTTTGTAATGACTGCACTTGTAAGGTATTTACAACACCAGGGAGGGTTCTGCTGTGTGGCAAAAGACGGCACATTTGCCATCGACCGGTTGGCACTCTGAATGCTCAGCATAAGTGGCGAAGCAAAAATGGAACATGATCGTCACAGCGGTCTGATTGAACACGTTTGTTTCTGCTGCTGGTTTTAAACGTGTGTATTGAAGGTGGGTGTCTTGCTTCGGAATTGCATCTGATTGCGTTACGTCAACTATTGGGATTGTGTGTATTTACTTTTGGAAACCTGCATTCATATCTGTAATGTATAAAATTATGGTTTTCCTGTGGCCTATTTTGGATTGCATGAGCTTTTGTTCCATTGTGGTGGTGTACAAAATTTACAAATTTTATGCACATGTTATATTTAGCCTTTTCTTGACCAACGTACCATAGGTTTTTGTTGTAAGTTACTCTTATTAACATCCACAACTGCAACAAATTCCCTTAAAAGGTTGGGATCCATATTTCATTGTATGTACACACACTATGAAAAACACAGCGTAGATGACTTGGAACTGCTTGCTGGCTAGCATAATGATGCAGTTCCAGGCCATCTTTCAGTGATGTTTTGGTGCAGATTCATTGACTGAATGAATAGGAAAGCACAACTTGATAAAGGATATCCCACCAGAGGGACCATTGAAGAATTGATCTGTTATTTTTGTCCTTACCTTTTGGGAAATGGCGATGGTTTGCTATGTACAAATGATATATTAAACATTTAAATTGATGATGTGCCTTTAAATAGAGTCAGAAGTATATTTTTTGAGGTCAGTGGGACATATTAGATTTTGAAAAATGACAATTTTGTGTTGGGAGTTTCATATCCCGAGTAAATATGTCTTTTGGCTTTTCAGAGAACTGTTTATAAACAGCAGCTGCTGGGTATTCTATTCTGTCTCTGGGAGAAGATGATTACGGAGAAGCGAATTATAGAGAACAATGGATGATCTAACCAGTTCATTCCACAATCGGCAGCTAATTAGTATCTTTGTTTAATTATCCCTCTTACAATCAGGGGAGGGCGAGATGGTAAAGGCCGGACAAAGGGGTGCAGGAGCAGCATTCTTTCCACCCCTTACTCTGGTAATGAGCCGTATCCGAAAGCATTTGCGTAGGTTGCTGGGATTTTGGTAGTTGGAAACTCGCATGTTAGTTTCTGAAGTGTGCTGCAGCAGACTCCACGCACAAGCAGGCTGTCTGTGAGCTCTCTTTAATTAAAGGAAAGATATGCAATTTTCATGATAACCAGGTGATTGCTTGATTACATTATAATGTAACACCTTTAGGAAATTTTCATCATTCCTTTGTGATTAGTTCTGGCAAGCTGATTTTAAACAGGACAGAATATCTCGAGCAAAGCTGGGATTGTTCCCCATTCCTTTTCCATTTTGACCTTTTTGAAAGGTATAGGGAGCATTGTGTTTGCATATGTGCCTGTTCATTCTCCATCCCCCAAGATCTATTACTGAATGTTTTGTAAATGCAAAGAGATGTGTTTAATTGCTCTTCAGGGGGTTGGTTAGTTACTGCAGGTCTGATGGAATTGGTTGTTTTGATTAGGTGAATTCTGCTGGGATTGTTTTTTGTGTTGGATTCTCTTGAGGTGGGCAGGTTGTTCAGGGGGCTGGCTGGATGAATGACTGCTGGTGGAGCTGCAGTGGATCACTAGTAGAGACTTCATAAAAATGAAGGAAGGCAGCGGCCTTTTCTCCTGAGGTAACCCCGGGTGATTCTGGTTGGGACAAACAGCAGGCACTGAACCACTTGATTCTGGTTAGAAAGCTGTACACAATTTGAACATTGGGATTCTGACCCACAGCACACCACACATGTGCACCTGCCTGTCTGGGTGTGTCTGTCCATCTGTGTGCGCGTGTCTGGGTGCATGTGATTGTACCCAGCACAAGTCAAAACCATCGCAGGAGGGGAGAATGCAGTTTTCAGATGACCGTTTAATGCCAAAATTGATGGAGCAAGTCCAACAACAATTATTATACGCTGTCCTTTAGCAGCAGAGTAACATGCTGGATGTGTGTTTGCGCTCTATTTCGACGTTTGCATATAACTACAAAGAACATGCAAAGACTACATAGAACATACAGCACAAACAGGCCATTCAGCCTTAGCTGTCCACATGAGCCTCCTCCTTCACCTAATCCTGTCAACATCACCTTCTATTCCTTTTTCCCTCACATGTTTATCTGCCCTCTGCTTAAATGTATCTAAGCAATTTGTCTTAATTATTCCCGTTGCCACTGAATTCCCCATTCTTTTTTTGGGGGTTATAAGATTTTTATTTCAGAAAATCATTACTGTGGCTAGGTACAAAAACACATCACAACTCAATCTGTTTTCCGACAACCGGTATCCAAAATGCTATAGAAACAAGTTAGCTATTTGCTATAGTGTATAGACAATCAAGTTCCAGTGAATCCATTCTTAACTGTGGACGCTCTGTAGTAAGGTGATGTTGTCCCCTTTCAGCATAACACAGCCCAATGGTTTTCTTGATTTTGATTTCATGTGAATTTCCTCTGCATCATCCAAAACAAGGTTCATGTATTCATCAAAGCCAATTATACACCCTTCTATCCTCATGTTGACTTGTTCATATAGCCACACTTGGATCCTGGATCGATTTTGAAGGTACCTGAAAATAAGATTGATGGGCTGCACCATCAGTTTCTGCACTTTCGGAGCCTGCCCGTGGTACGCCATGTCGCCGGCTCCGTCCCCCTGCCTGAATTCCCCATTCTAACCACTCTCTCTGGTTAAAGCCGTTCCTCCTGAATTCTTTGTTGATCTATTAGTAACATTTTATGATTGTGAACTTTTTTGTTTAGGTTTCTTTATTGGATCCTTTCGTAGTTTAAAAATCTCTTTCAGATCCACCCCTCAGTCTCTTTTTAAAAAAAAAAAAGATCTCAGCCTGTTCAATCCTTCCTTTCAGTTTTGTTATCATTCATCTAAAATCTTTTTCTGCATCTTTCTAGGTGCCTCTAAAAGTGAACTGTAGAAAATACTCCAAGAGTGGTTTAACCAAGATTCTATACAAATTGCTTATTTTGCTAATGGCTTCTGACAAATTAGTTTCTCTTCAGTATCAATGTGCAATGTATTGATTTGCTTTATTTCTTCAGCAAAATTAGGTTTACAAATAGTCGCTTGGTGATACAGAACGTGGGTATTGCTGAAAAAGGAGACGGCTGTCAAAGCTTTTTGTCTTGCACTTGTCAGAACAGTTTGCAAGAATTCCAATAGTAAAGGGAACAAAAAAATATACTGCTTGAGAAAAGAGGCTGATTGAATGGCAAGTGCACTTTGCTTGGTAGAGGCATTGTCATGGAGAATGCACCAGGGAACAGTTAACTGCCAAGCATTTGTTTAAATTCAAACCAGGCAGGTTGACTCTAGTCAAGACATTGCCATGGGGAAATGAATCAATGAACATCTGTCCTCAAGTTTTTGTTTAGTTGAAAAAGGCGCAATGCGTGGACATGCTCTTTCTATCTGCAAAGAACAGGGACCTGTTTGTGAATATATGTGGCTTCGAGCATGGGTAAGTGAGCCACACTGCGAGCCCGACTGATCTGAAATTTGTTTTTAGTGTAATTCTTAGCACAGTCAGGATTGATTAGCAAATTTTGTCCAATTGCACAATCATATCTAATGTTGGCTACTGTGTTTTTAATTTTGAAAACATGGGCTAGTTGGTACGGTTTGTATTTTGCCTGTGGTGAACAGCTGAAAGGATATTAGACAAGTCCTGCATTCATACTTGGGCCTTAAGTGCTCACGACTCTCGAAGGTCTGATCTTAACTGTGGTCATTAGAGTCCTGGTAATGCACTCACTCTATCAACTTAAGTCCAGCAAGGAAGAACAATGATTTCAGTTGAGTCTGGACATTTCCCATGCCATGTAAGGGGGTAAATACTGCTTATTGATTGATTTGATTTATTGTCACGTACCGAAGTACAGTGAAAAGTATTTTTCTGTGGCGAAGGATGTGCGGACCAGCGGAGGACTCCCATCCTAAAGTGCATGTCTTGGTTTGGGACACTATCAATTAGGAACTCCAATGTGCAGAGTCACATATCTGATGATCCTTCCTCAGCCATTGCTATCCCCTGAGGACTAATGATTGAGAACTCACCCATCATACACTCTGAATAAAAAAATTACACACATCCCCCTGACAACACACAAGGGTCTCTCGTGACTGAATGTGTGATGCCTATGAAGAGAGTAGCCATTTGGGTACATGATGCCATGCTGAGTGTTTTATAGTGGAGGGAGCTGAGAGAGGACTTACCCTGGCGGAGCTTTGGAGATCATTCATCTGCTTCATGCACTGGATGGCTCTTCACAGACAGGTCACAGCCACGCTGACCTCCTGGGCAACAGCCCCCCAGGCTGGAGAGTTAAGGTTGGTGTGCTTCTTTGCGCCACCCCTGGGGTAGAGGACATGCTGGTGGTCCCGCATTCCCCAGATAAGGGCAACAAGGACCATGATGCTGAAATCTGGTGTTGCTGCCTTCTTGAGGCTGCTAGCCTTTTTTTATTCCTCCCCAATTTTTGAACTGAAGCTTTGCTTTATTATAATTCTCCCGGACAGGGGCAGCCTCTCCTAACCCAAGTAGCCAATTTCCAGGTGCAATAAGAGAATTAGTTAACAATTGATTTTTCAGTCAATGGAGCAGAGGGAGCCCTGTTCAAATGGGCCCTCACCTATTGCCCATGCACATGGACCTTCCACTAAGGATCATTGAGAGTGCAAATTTAATTGATTTTTTTCCTCCCTCCACCAGGGGTTCAGATTTGTGCCATCTCTCTCTCTCTCACGCAATACGTTTTTCTATTCTCTCTCTAACGCAACACTTTTTTCTATTAATTAAAATTTTTCCAATTAAGGGGCAATTTAGCGAAGGCCTATCCACATTCCCAGCACATCTTTGGGTTGTGGGGGTGCGACCCAAGCAGACACGGGTAGTGTGTGCAAACTCCACACGGACAGTGACCCAGAGCCGGGATGGAATCCGGGTCCTTGGTGCTGTGAGGCAACAGTGCTAATCAGTGCACCCCCATGCTACCCTTGAGGCTGACATCCTGCATGGCCAGGTGAAGGCAGATGGGCTGGAAAGAGTGATATGAGTGTGCGGGACTGATATTTAAATATGGTGCCGGAACCTTCAAACATGCCAGCTGAGGGCGGGTGGATGAATCAGCTGCCAGTCTAACAGGAGATTCGGAGGGGGACTCTCCTGTCCATAATCAATGAGGTTCCAAGAGCACGAGCCTATCTGACCAGCAGGAAAGGCGCCGCTGGAGTTTCTCGGCACTGCACTGGGGAAATTTGCCCTGAATCTTGGGGCCTGTGTGGCTTGGTTGCACACTGCTTTTCCCAAATGTGGATCAGTGAGTATTTCGTTAATATTTAATTTGGTGCAGCTTTTCCAGCTGTCTGCACAGTGGGGGAGACTGTTGAGTGAGAGGGTGAGTTTGCAGCAGAGTTCCAGGAGTAATGCGGGAATTCCCACTGTTCCCACTGTCTTTCCTGAGGAGAGCTGCAGGCGCAACCTGCCAAGAGCTTGTGGCTGCTTCCTGTGCCAGGATATCCTGGTCCTGTGCAGCCCTCTGCCTTGGCATTGCTCTCAGTCACACTTGTGCATTTCATAGAATCATAGAATCGAATCAGAGAATACCTAGAGTGCACAAGGAGGCCATTCAGCCCTTCCAGTCAGCACCAACCCTCTGAAAGAGCCCCCTACCCAGGCCCACTCTCCCGCCCTATCCCCGCAACCCCACCGAACACTTTGGGCACTAAGGGCCAAATTAACATGGCCAATCCACCTAACCTGCACATCTTTGGAAGGAAACCGGAGAACCCAGACATGGGGAGACCGTGCAAACTCCACACAGTTACCCAAGGTCGGAATTGAATCCGGGTCCCTGGCGCTGTGATGCAGCAGTGCTTGCCACTGTGCCACTCCTGTTGTAATAGATTGAGATTCTGGAATGATCTGCTCTTCTGCCGTGGCGTGATGGGTAGAAAATTGCACTAGATGTTTTTACACCTCACCCTGGTTTGGGATTGCTTTCCACATTCTTGAGTTGGAAGCTGGACACACCCTTTCACTCAATACAATCGCCTCTTGTACAAACCTTAGGAGGAAACACCCAGGGATGCAGATCATTGTGTTTCCATGAACTAAAGCGAGCTGCTTTCTTCTGATGACAGAATTGTAGAGCCATGTTTTAGTATCATGCAGTTAGACACTAGAACGTGGCCTTGTTTCTATTAAGCAGGCAGCAGGGTAACTTGCATGTCGGCAGCTACACTCCTCCTGTAATATAAAAGATTGGGACACATTTACGGCACTCCGTTGAGTTGCTTGCGTCCTGTAGCTAATGTTCTTGCAGTTGGTTTAAAAAAAACTATTGAAATGCTAACTGGTGGAATGTGAGGGTGTTTAATCTCTCCCTGGCAATTCTTATTCTTACACCTTAAATTTAATTGAGCACATATTTTTGTGTGACTTATATTCACTGACAGTAACCGCCAGCAAAGCTTTACGCAGCCCAAATTGAAGGAGCAATTAAATTTGGCTAATATGGAGAGGAGATACTGCTGATGTGTTTGGGGTTTTTCTTTTGAATAAACAGGGAAATTTTGCCTTTAAACAAACCCTAGCTTTGAATTAAATTCCTGCCAGTAAAATGGAATACGTGATTCTGTAGCTTAATGAGAGCAGACACTAATGTATTCAGAGTCACAGTGCAGACTGTCAGGATGTCATGAACCCCTTTTTCTCTAGAGACGTGTAGGATCGTGATATTGGCTGTAACCCACTGTGCTCCGGGCCCAGCACAAATCTATCAGACTGGTGATATTCTGCCTGGGCTGTTGAGTAATTTACAGTTTTCTAGTCTTCCTGACCAAGGTCAGCAAGGGTTCAGGGGTTAATAACAGGTTTGGTTTTCACTGTCAGCTTCTGACTTGATAACATATGAATGAATCCTATTCTGTTGATTAGAATTTGAGGAGGATCAATTTTTAATCAGCAGAACATCTTACTCATCAATAAGAGAGAACTGCAAACCCAGGCTGGACTTTTACTTTAGTTGTGCAAATTTTATTTTCTGTTTAGGCAAATCACCGGTGTGAAGCCAGTGCTGCAGAGCATTGGGTACATGTATGAGAATTGATTTGCTTTTAAGTTTCTTTTTAATACATTGACCACTAGGTGAGTTAATTAACTCGATGATCAAGAAATAAGACCGTGCATTTATATAGCACCTTTCCACGGCAGCAGGATGTCCAAAAGCACTTTGCTGCCGATGAAATGCTTTTGGAGTGTAGTCACTCTTGTGATTTTGGAAACTCGGCAGCCAATTTACACACCGCAAGCTCCCCACATGCAGCAATGAAATAATGACCTGGGGCGACATTCTCCGACCCCCCCCCCGCCGGGTCGGAGAATCGCCGGGGGCTGGCGTGAATCCCGCCCCTGCCGGTTGCCGAAGTCTCCGGCACCGGAGATTGGGCGGGGGCGGGAATCGGGCCGCGCCGGTTGGCGGGCCCCCCCCCCCCCGCTCGATTCTCCGGCCCGGATGGGCCGAAGTCCCGCCGATAAATTGCCTGTCCCGCCGGCGTAAATTGAACCACCTACCTTACCGGCGGGACAAGGCGGCATGGGCGGGGTCCTGGGGGGGGGCGCGGGGCGATCTGGTCCCGGGGGGTGCCCCCACGGTGGCCTGGCCCGCGATCGGGGCCCACCGATCCGCGGGCGGGCCTGTGCCGTGGGGGCACTCTTTCCCTTCTGCCTCCGCCACGGTCTCCACATAGCAGTCACAGGTTTGGAAGGTGCTGTTGAAGGAACTTTGGCAAATTTCTGCTGTTTATTTTGTGTAGATGGTACATGTTGCTGTGATTGGTGAAGGGAGTGAATGTTTGTGGAAGGGGTGCCAATCAAATGGGCTGCTTTGTCCTGGATGCTATTGAGCTTGTTGAGTGTTGTTGGAGCTGCACTCATCCAGGCAAATGGCGAGTATTCCATCACATAAGATTATACATTATGTCCTTGTTAAATACATAATTAAAGTTATTAATGTATGGAAACAGTCTGCAACACCTTCATAGCTACTGATGGCTTATGTTCTGTACACAAATGGTTTGCAACTCTAAAACATGACTAAATCTTGACAAGTTTCTTATGCAGTCCTGTCAACATTGTATTGAGTGTAATAGACAGACGGAGAGTGCCGCTCTTTCAAGTAACTTGGCAGTTAGTCTTCAATGCCTAATCTGGTAAACCACAGATTAATTTACACATCAGATACAGCTTGATAATGTATGGAGCAATGATCTTGCATGCTGACTGTAGGCTTGTTGCTCAAAATCCTACTAAGTTCATTTGCTCACTCATTCAGTGGAACAGTCATGACCTGACCATATATCCCTACTTTTCTTGCACTACAATCAACATGAGTCGTAGGTCCCTTCATTGGTGCAACAGTGGCCTTAATGCAGTTCCGAATGACAGACAATGAATTAGTCAAGAGATGTGGATCACTGCAGCAGACCTCAGTGGGAGGCAAGATGGCTGCTGGTACCTCTTGTCACATAAATTGTCTTATATTAGTGTGCATCTGTCTAACTTCAAATGTCACACTTCAAAGCTGCACAAGTATTAAAGAAAGTGAGCAATTGCCTGCTGGTTTTCCTGCTCTTGGCATTCTGGTCCCTTTACCAGGCCAGCTATGAGGGTTTACAAGTAACCATAATCTACAGGAACATCACGCAACTGTTGGTTTATAACTGACCTCGAGATATACCTATGTCGACCATTTGCCCCAGACAGTGGGCACAAAATAAAACACAGCTGGGTAAAACATTTTGACAGCTGATCGTCACAATCTCGCACCAGGCTCTGGTACCTGTGTGCAGTGTCACGAGAATCATTCGGAATCCAAGGGAGATTGGGGCAATACTAGGAGACATTATTAATCATCAAGATGCCGTATCTCTTAATGTCAGAAGAAATGGCCAGCAGGCTTCTCTGAGGAAATCCGTGAATGAATGCTGGGCCAAAGAAAGAGATATTAAGAGCGGGTGAACGAAAACTAGGGCAAGGGGATGAGTTTTAACTAGAAGAGAGGTGGTGGAAGGGTTTAGGTTAGGGAGGAAATTCTGCAGTTGGGGCCCAGGTGACCACCAATGGGTGAAGGGCGAGAGGATGTGCAAGAAGGTGATAGAGGAGCAGATAGTTTGTCTGGGGGTGTTGGAGGTTAGAGATAGCGAGGGGTGAGTGAAGAAGGAATTTAAGCCCGGGGATGAGAATTTTAAATTTGAGAGTGTTGTGTATACTGGGAGCCAATGTAGATCAGTGAAAACAGGAATGATAGGCAAGTGGGCCTGTACAGGACAGGAGCAGCAGAGCTTTGGATGAGCTGAGGTTTGTGGAGGTTCGGGAGCATGGGAATAGCTAAGTCTGGACCTTGCAACGGTCTGAATGAAGTTTCTGTGGTGAGTGGACTGAGGTACGGATGGAGGTGGGCGATGCACGGTAGCATAGTGGTTAGCACAATTGCTTCACAGCTCCAGGGTCCCAGGTTCGATTCCCGGCTGGGTCACTGTCTGTGCAGAGTCTGCACGTTCTCCCCGTGTCTGCGTGGGTTTACTCCGGGTGCTCCGGTTTCCTCCCACAGTCCAAAGATGTGCGGGCTAGGTGGATTGGCCATGCTAAATTGTCCTTGGTGTCCAAAAAATGTTAAGTGGGGGTTATTGGGTTACGGGCACAGGGTAGACGCGTGGGCTTCAGTAGGGTGCTCTTTGTAAGGGCCGGTGCAGACTCGATGGGCCAAACGGCCTCCTTCTGCACTGTAAATTCTATGACTCTATAACTCTATGTTGGGAACGTGGAAGGAGGCAGACTGGGTGACGGAGAGGATGTGGGGTTCAAAACATAACTTGCCGTTGAATAGGATGTTGAGGTTGTAAATGGCCTGGTTTAACCTGAGTCAGTGGCTGAAGATTGCAGTAGGGGGGAGGAATTGAGCTATGAGTTGGCGGTGGGGGCTAGAGGTGATGGCTTTGGTCTTCCCAATATTTAATCCGAGGAAGTTCTGGCTTATCCACTTTGGATAACCATAGTGAGAGTGAAGGGGTCAAGATAGGTAATGGAACGGTAAAACTTTAGTATACAGTTGGAAGCTGACTACATGTCTGCAAATGATGTCGTCACGAGCTAGAGACACAGGTGGGGCAGTGGTTAGCACTACTACCTCACGGCGGCAAGAACCCGTTTTGATCCCGGCCCCGGGTCACTGTGAAGTTTGCACATTCTCCCCGTGTCCCCGTGGGTCTCACCCCCAAAGATATGCAAGGTCGGTGGATTGGTGACGCTAATTTGCCCCCTAATGAATTGGGTACTGTTGGAGCTCTTATTCTATCTTCTAATAAGAATTGATTGTCCAGTTGATTGGAGGTGTCCAAAATACAACTTTACTGCTAATTATTCACTTTAATACACTTGCATAAGAACTAAATCAAAACTTTTTTTTAAAATTTAGAGTCCTCAATTTTTTTTTTTCCCAATTAAGGGGCAATTTAATGTGACCAATCCACCTAACCTGCACATCTTTGGGTTGTGGGGGTGAAACCCACGCAGACATGGGGAGAATGTGCAAACTCCACACGGTCAGTGACCCAGGGCCGGGATTCGAACCCGGGTCTTCAGCGCCACAGTCCCAGTGCTATCCACTGTGCCACATGCCGCCCTACTAAATCAAAACTTAAATCAAATAAAACATCAACTGGTCCGAACGTGGCAAAGTGTTAAATATAAAAGCATAAGGAAAGTATAAAGAAATTACTTTTAAACAAAAGTAAATCAATAGATGGTTCAGGAATTCAGGAAGGCATAAATTCGGAACGAACCCTTGACCATGAGGTCTTACTTTTAAGGGAATCCTTTTTGATGGTCTAATCCCTTATTTACTCTTTTATTGGTTTCAAATTCTCAGCTGAGACCTCCTGATTTGTTCAGATAGATGTCTGTTACTTAGAGGATGATTTATGAATCAAACATTGGCCATTACTTAAGATTTACTGATGTCCATCAAAGTAAATTCAGTGTCTACGTGCACCACCTTACGGGAATGGGATTCTCACGCCATGGCTAGCCATTAACCTTGCTGTAACTAATTATTTGATACATTCTTATAACTAAATGCACTGGAATACAATGATCTATTTATTATATGAAACAATGCCTAATTTCTGCAGATATGACCCGAAAGCTCCATAGTTTATTCATTGTCTGAAACAATAACTATCTTTTCACAGTCATGGCCTTTTGAATAATTCCATTCTCTAGCTATGCTCTCAAGCAGAACCTAAAGACATCAAATAAATCAATGAATCAATAAATCAATAACCTATCAGGTACTTTAAATTTATTTTAAAAAAGAGCGAGAGACACTTTGACCCATTTATTACTCAAATGTTTACCCAGGTGTCTTTCTTTGTGTGATGAACAAAGGACAAATACAAATGTATGATTCAACTAAATTTATATATCAAACAGTTACCCTTCTTCGACGATCCCAAAACAATACTAAATGATCCCAAGATTTTTAATACTACCCGAACCAATGTACTCAGTCGAGCTATGGGTCCGACTCTCTGAGCCTCAATTTCTCAGGGAATTCCTCTGACACACCATGAAGGTGGGTCTCCACGCTGCTTCCTTCCGTCACTGGTCGGTCGTGCAATATTTTCGGTTACCTCTGCGAGTCTTCGCTGGGGAGGGTTCTGGGTGTTATAACCTGCCTGCTTACCATTGGCTGGGGACTAATGACAATCCCACAATCCTGTGGGAGTATGAGCTTCCCCAATGAGGGGGGCGGAGAAACCATTAGTAAACTCCATGTTTAAATAAAGCTGGCCAGTGCAGGACAGAGTGATCTCAAAGACATGGGTGGGGGACGATAAGGTGTCAGATATATATAGGGAAATGAGGGACGGGGGGAGATTATGGTAGATGAGCTGAAAGGGAAATGGGAGGAAGAGCTGGGGGAGGAGATTGAGGAGGGGCTGTGGGCGGATGCCCTAAGTAGGGTAAACTCATCGTCCTCGTGTGCCAGGCTAAGCCTGATTCAATTTAAGGTGTTACACAGGGCGCATATGACTGGAGCACGGCTCAGTAAATTTTTTGGGGTAGAGGATAGGTGTGCGAGATGCTCGAGAAGCCCAGCGAATCACACCCACATGTTCTGGTCATGTCCGGCACTACAGGGGTTCTGGGTGGGGGTGACAAAGGTGCTTTCGAAAGTAGTGGGGGTCCAGGTCGAACCAAGCTGGGGGTTGGCTATATTTGGGGTTGCACAAGAGCCGGGAGTACAGGAGGCGAGAGAGGCCGATGTTTTGGCCTTTGCGTCCCTAGTAGCCCGGCGCAGGATACTGTTGATGTGGAAGGAAGCCAAGCCCCCGGGGGTGGAGACCTGGATAAATGACATGGCAGGGTTGATTAAGCTGGAACGGATTAAGTTTGTCCTAAGGGGATCGGCTCAAGGGTTCACCAGGCGGTGGCAACCGTCCGTCGAATACCTCACAGAAAGATAGAGGGAATGGAAAAGAAGAAGGTAGCAGCAGCAGCCCGGGGTGGGGGGGGGGGGGGGGGGGGACCAGAAGGACTCTGAGGGTTGTTAATATATATGTATAGGTCGTTGCTATAAATAATTGTATATTGGACTGTTAAATCATATTTTTGGAGAGTGTTTATCTGAAACAAGGCAGTTGCCATTTAGTTTTAGTTTTCGTTTTTGTTATATATTATTTATTCTTTGTTTATAAAACAGGTCATTGTTATTTATACGGTTATATTATTGTGTAAAGGATACACAATGTACTGTGATGGTTGACCAAAAATTTTCAATAAAATATTTAAAAAAAAATAAAGCTGGCCAGTTTGGAACCAGCAGGAAGGAGTGTGCAGCAAGGGAAGTTGCTGCTGCTGTTGTATATATATGTTATTGTAAATAAATGTTATCACTTTGTATCCTTAAAACTCGTGCTGAATTCTTCATGGCCCTCACAAAACTGGGGGTCGATTTTTATATCCCTCATCTCGCCTTGCCGGAAGGTTCTCTGGCCCTCAGCCAATGAGATCTCAGGACGGGGGTTGCAATAACCGATGGTGTTGCTGATTGCAACTCAGCAAGTCTGCAGGAACTCAACCCCAGGGGTCCATTCCTAGGTGGATCGTTTACACATGACCTCTCCATATATGGTAACGGCGGGAAAACTGGGTCCCAGAATGTCTAGCTTTATCTGAGCGACCCAAAACGATTGATCCATATGAATAGGACCAATTATCTCCTGATGGGGTGGTCGAGAGGGCAGGTCCAGACGTGCCCTGGCAGTCTGTCTGTGTTCAGTGTATTTGAACATGGCCACGTTCAAATTCCCATCAGGCCAGTCCTGGAGCTGACTGTGATTTGATTTTAAATGCCCCATTTTAAAATTTTGTCCAATTTTCTATCAGGCCGCTGGCATTTTGCCACAATAGAAAAGAGGGACAGGGCCAACTATTGATCCATTAGGGACTCTGGATCCTACGGAATAGGACAGGAAGAGAAACTATTGCTGGAATTTGCCTTTCCCATGATTGGATAGTTAAGAAATCAGCTGAAAGCAGTCCCACTAGTGCCTACAATAGAGGGAGAGGCATTGGAAAAGATTGATCTGATTCACCTCAACAGACTACAAAAAGGTTAAGGAGGACAAAGAGGGATAAAGATCAATAGCAGCTTGCATTTCTCTTGCACTTTTTAACGTATTTAAAAAATCCTAAGGGAGGGTGGCACGGCGGCGCAGTGGTTAGCACTGCTGCCCCATGTTGCAGGACCCGGGTTCATCCCTGCCCCGGATCACTGTCCGTGTGGAGTTTGCATATTCCCCCACAACCCAAAAAGATGTGCAGGGTAGGTGGATTGTCCACCCGAAATTACCGCTTTAAATTGGGGGGAAAAAAAGGAATTGGGTACTCTGAATTAAAAAAAAAAAAAGTCCGAAGGCGATTCACAGGAGCATTATCAAAACAAAATCTGACACCGAGCCACATTAGGACAGGACTTGGTCAAAGAAATAGGTTTAAAGGAGTGCCTTAAAAAGATGGGGGTGGTTCGTAAGGCTCTACGACTGAGGCAGCTGAAAGCATGGCCACCAACGATGGAGCAGTTAAAATCAGGAATGTGCAAGAGGTCCAAATCTGAGGGGTGCAGAATCCAGGAAGGTTGTCGGACCAAATAATCTAATTTTAAAATCGAGGCATTGTGGAGCACAATGTTGGTAAGGGAGCATGGGTGAATAGAACGAAGTGCAAGTCAGCACATGGGCAGCAGAGATTTGGATGTTTATGAAGAGTTTTTAAAAATTCATTTGCGGGATGTGGGCGTCACTGGTTAGGTCAACATTCATTGCTCATCCCTAGTTGCCCTTCAGAAGGTGGTGGTGAGCTACCTTCTTGAACCACTGCAGTCCTTCAGGTATAGGTAAACCCACTGTGCTGTTAGGGAGGAAGTTCCAGGATTTTGTCCCAGTTACAGCGAAGGAACGGCGATATATTTGCAAGTCAAGGTGATGAGTGAGTTGGAGTGGAGGTTGCAATACAGAGAGATAATCAAAATCTGGAGGGATGAATGAGGATTTCAGCAGCAGCTCAGCTGAGAATTTGCGATCAAGATAAAGGGTCGGCTCCTCATCTCCGAGTAAAATAATATGCCATGTTTGTGAACAGTCTAGTTCAGTCTGAGAGTGGCGAGGGAGGGAGTTGGGGTTGATGGTTTGAGGATAAAGCTTTTTGGGGGACTAAAGACAGTGGCTTCATCTTCACTATTTAGCAGGAGGAAGGGTTTGCTCATTGAGGACTTGATGTTGGGCAAGCAGCGTGACAAATCCGATACAGTAGCGTGGGTGAGAGGTGGTGGTGAGATATGGAACTGGCTGTTGTCTAGTATACATATGAAACATTTAGTCCTGAATATTAACTCGTATCCCACCCTCCTCCCACCCAACCACTACGTGGTGTGTTTTCAGATGACATGGCTGAAAATGGCATGTAGGGGAGGAATTGAAGGAGGCCAAAGATAGATCCTTGAGGATCACCAGAGTTAATGGCCTAGTAAGAGAACCCATTGCAGATAATTTTCTAGTTTCAACAGGATAGTTGAGAGTGTTACCAGGTGAGAGTCATCCCACTGAGCCGGATGATGGAAGAGGGACATTAGAGGAGAACGGTGTGACTAATTGCATCAAAGGTTGCAGACACGTCACAAAGAATGAGGAAGGATAGTTGATCGTAGTGACATAGGACGTCATTGTATGATTCTATGATTGGTGACTTTTGTGGGGCCATTCAAAGTTTTGGCGAGGGTTTCAGAGCTGATTGGAGTTATTTGTACATGGAATTCCAGGAAAGGTGGGCACTGATTTGGGAGGTGACAACACATTTGGGGGCTTTCGAGGGGGAAAAGACACTGGTGGAGAGGTGAAAGTTTGCAAGAATAGAGGATGGGTCAAGGATAGTATTGTAAATCACCTACACACTAATCAATTGATAACTCCATAAATATCCTGCACCACCTAGAGCAGATTTCCATACGGCTGCACTGTTTGAATTTCTTAGTACTATACACAATTGGACGAGGGGTCGCAGTTGGAAGGAGGCTGGCTGTTGAGGACTGTGGTACTAGTTGCACACGTTCTGAAAATGTCTAAAAGTCCAGCCAGACTGAATCTTATTCAAAACAGGAATCAAAAGAATATCACATTTTGGTGCTATCCCTGAACTATCTCCTCGGACACCCATGGGAAGCACCTCTTTAAACATGAGCCAATTAATTAACCTCCTACTTTTAAGTTGCCTATTAATCCCTCTCAGTACTTTGGTGGCATGCAATGTTAATGAAGTGGCCAGTGACAGAAATGTGTAATATCTCTAGCTAAACAGGCACCACACTTCAGAACATTGCTTCCTCCCTGGAGTACAGCAAACCGAGAATCCTGTGATCTCAAAAGAACTCACGATACTTCTCTTTCACCCTGCTGCCAAACTCTTGGGGAATGTCTTTGATTTGGACATTCAATTTGATAACCTGTTCTCGCTAAGTGAGGAGCTGATGATCTCTCCGCCCCCTCTGCCTTCCTCTGCACCCTTCCCACAACCTGCCACAAAGTGAAGTGACAGCAAGCACCCTCTCTGTTCACTACACTTTAAAATTCTACATGGCATTAACTTTTAGCATATTTATTTAAAGTTATTTAGTTAAGTTCATAGAATCATAGAAGTTTACAGCATGGAAACAGGCCCTTCGGCCCAACCAGTCCATGCCGCCCAGTTTTTACCATTAAGCTAGTCCCAGTTGCCCGCACTTGGCCCATAACCCTCTATACCCATCTTACCCATGTAACTATCTAAATGCTTTTTAAAAGACACAATTGTACCCGCCTCTACTACTACCTCTGGCAGCCCATTCCAGACACTCACTACCCTCTGAGTGAAGAAATTGCCCCTCTGGGCCCTTCTGAAACTCTCTCCTCTCACCTTAAACCTATGCCCTCTAGTTTTAGACTCTACCTTTGGGAAAAGATGTTGACTATCTACCTTATCTATGCCCCTCATTATTTTATAGACCTCTATAAGATCACCCCTAAGCCTCCTACGCTCCAGGGAAAAAAGTCCCAGCCTCTCCTTATAACTCAAACCATCAAGTCCCAGTAACATCCTAGTAAATCTTTTCTGCACTCTTTCTAGTTTAATAATATCCTTTCTATAATAGGGTGACCAGAACTGCACACAGTATTCCAAGTGTGGCCGTACCAATGTCTTGTACAACTTCAACAAAACGTCCCAACTCCTGTATTCAATGTTCTGACCAATGAAACCAAGCATGCCGAATGCCTTCTTCACCACCCTGTCCACCTGCGACTCCACCTTCAAGGAGCTATGAACCTGTACTCCTAGATCTTTTTGTTCTATAACTCTCCCCAACGCCATACCATTAACTGAGTAGGTCCTGGCCTGATTCGATCTGCCAAAATGCTTCACCTCACATTTATCTAAATTAAACTCCATCTGCCATTCGTCGGCCCACTGGCCTAATTGATCAAGATCCCGTTGCAATCCTAGATAACCCTCTTCACTATCCACTGTGCCACCAATCTTGGTGTCATCTGCAAACTTACTAACCATGCCTCCTAAATTCTCATCCAAATCATTAATATAAATCACAAATAACAGTGGACCCAGCACCGATCCCTGAGGCACACCACTGGTCACAGGCCTCCAGTTTGAAAAACAACCCTCTACAACCACCCTCTGTCTTCTGTCGTCCAGCCAATTTTGAATCCAATTGGCAACCTCACCCTGGATCCCGTGAGCTTTAACCTTCTGCAACAACCTACCATGCGGTACCTTGTCAAAGGCTTTGCTAAAGTCCATGTAGACAACGTCTACTGCACTGCCCTCATCTACCTTCTTGGTCACCCCCTCAAAAAACTCAATCAAATTTGTGAGACATGATTTTCCACGCACAAAGCAATGCTGACTGCCCCAAATCAGTCCTTGCCTCTCTAAATGCTTGTAGATCCCGTCTCTCAGAATACCTTCTAGCAACTTACCTACTACAGACGTTAGGCTCACCGGTCTGTAGTTCCCAGGCTTTTCCCTGCTGCCCTTCTTAAACAAGGGCACAATATTCGCCACTCTCCAATCTTCAGGCACTGAATCATCAGGCACCTGTGGCTGCCGATGATTCAAATATCTCTGTTAGGGGACCCGCAATTTCCTCCCTAGCCTCCCACAACATCCTGGGATACATTTCATCAGGTCCCAGGGATTTATCTACCTTGATGCGCTTTAAGACTTCTAGCACCTCCTCCTCTGTAATATGCACACTTCTCAAGACATCACTATTTATTTCCCTTAGTTTCCTAACATCCATGCCTTTCTCCACCGTGAATACCGATGAGAAATATTCATTCAGGATCTCACCCAACTCTTGTGGCTCTGCACATAGATGTCCTTGTTGATCCTTAAGAGGCCCTACTCTGTCCCTAGTTACTCTTTTTCCCTTTATGTATCTGTAGAAGCTCTTTGGACTCTCCTTTGCATTATTTGCCAAAGCAATTTCATGTCCCCTTTTTGCCCTCCTGATTTCCCTCTTAACTCTATTTCGACAATCTCTATACTCTTCAAGGGATCCACTTGATCCCAGTTGTTTATGTACGTCATATGCCTCCTTCTTCTTTTTGACCAGAGTCTCAATATCTCGAGTCATCCAGGGTTCCCTACTTCTACCAGCCTTGCCCTTCACTCTAAAGGGAATGTGCTTACCCTGCACCCTGGTTAACACATTTTTAAAACCCTCCCATTTACCAGCCGTCCCTTTGCCTGCCAACAGTCTCCCCCAATCTACCTCTGAAAGCTCCTGTCTGATACCATCAAAATTTGCCTTGCCCCAATTAAGAATTTTAACTCTTGGGCCAGACCTATCATTCTCCATAGCTATCTTAAAACTAATGGAGTTATGGTCACTTGTCCCAAAGTGATCCCTCACTAACACTTCTGTCATTTGCCCTTCCTTATTTCCCAAGACGAGGTCAAGTTTTGCCCCCTCTCTAGTCGGTCCATCCACATACTGAATGAGAAATTCCTCCTGAATACACTCAACAAATTTCCCTCCATCCAAGCCCCTAATGCTATGGCTGTCCCAGTCAATGTTGGGAAAGTTAAAGTCCCCTACTATTACCACCCTATTTTTCTTGCAGCTATCTGTAATCTCCTTACATATTTGCTCCTCAATTTCCCGCTGACTATTTGGGGGCCTGTAGTACAGTCCAATCAAGGTGATCTCTCCCTTCTTATTTTTCAGTTCCACCCATATAGACTCAGTGGGCGAACCCTCGGATATATCCCCTCTAAGTACTGCCGTAATGTTCTCCCTAATCAAAAACGCCACTCCCCCTCCTCTCTTACCTCCTGTTCTATCCTTTCTGTACCCCGGAACATTGAGCTGCCAGTCCTGCCCCTCCCTTAGCCATGTTTCAGTCATAGCTATAATATCCCAGTCCCATGTGCCCATCCATGCCCTGAGTTCATCCGCTTTGCCCGTCAGGCCCCTTGCATTGAAATAAATGCAGTTTAATGTAGACTTTCCTTGCTCTCTGCCCTGCTTTCTCTGGTCATGCTTTACACACTCTCCCTTCCTGCCTTTTGTTTCCGTCCCCACTGACTTCCTACATCGGTTCCCATCCCCCTGCCACATTAGTTTAAACCCTCCCCAACTGCACTAGCAAACACACCCCCGAGAACATTGGTTCCGGTCCCTCCCAGATGCAGACCGTCCGATTTGTACAGGTCCCACCTCCCCCAGAACCGGTCCCAATGTCCCAGGAATTTGAAATCCTCCCTCTTGCACCATCTCTTGAGCCACGCATTCATCCTATCTATCCTGACATTCCTACTCTGACTATCACGTGGCACTGGTAGCAATCCTGAGATTACTACCTTTGAGGTCCTACTTTTTAGTTTAACTCCTAACTCCCTAAATTCAGCTTGTAGGACCTCATCCCGTTTTTTACCTATATCATTGGTGCCTATATGCACCACGACAGCTGGCTGTTCACCCTCCCCCTCCAGAATGCCCTGCAGCCGCTCCGAGACATCCTTGACCCTTGCACCAGGGAGGCAACATACCAACCTGGATTCTCGTTTGCGTCCGCAGAAACGCCTGTCTATTCCCCTTACAATTGAATCCCCTATCACTATAGCTCTGCCACTCTTTTTCCCGCCCTTCTGTGCAGCAGAGCCAGCCACGGTGCCATGAACCTGGCTGCTGCCACCTTCCCCTGGTGAGCCATCTCCCCCAACAGTTTCGAAAACGGTAAATCTGTTTTGGAGGGAGATGACCGCAGGGTATCCCTGCACTGCCTTCCTACTCTTCCTCTGTCTGTTAGTCACCCATTCCCTATCTGCCTCAGTAATTTTAATCTGCGGTGTGACCAACTCACTGAATGTGCTATCCACAACTTCCTCAGCATCGCGGATGCTCCAAAGTGAATCCATCCGCAGCTCCAGAGCCGTCAAGCGGTCTAACAGGAGCTGCAGTTGGACACACTTCTTGCAGATGAAGGAGTCAGGGACACCAGAAGGGTCCCTGACTTGCCACATCTCACAAGAGGAGCATGACACGGGTCTGAGCTCTCCTGCCATGACTTAAACCTGAAGTTAAATTTGAACTACACTACACAGCTAAGAGAAAGTCAAAGAGAGAAATCACTTACCAGTCACAAGCCAATCACTTACCTGCTGGCTGTGATGTAATTGCTCCCGAGACTCCTTCACGGGTCTGCTTCGCTGCACCTCCTTAAGATGAGCACCAAATTCCCTTAACTAGTTAATTAATTTACTTAATTAATTGGATTTTTTTTTTTTTGGAAACTCACCCCCAAACACCAAAAAACACAGCCCTCACTCACCTCTTACCCGAACTCAGCCTTACCCAAACTCAGATATATTCTGTTTGCCTCCAGCACCCTGTTTCTAAAGGCACTTCAGCCACACCCTTTGTATCCTTCCTGATTTACAGTCAGCCAATAGGCCTGCTCCCGAAACTGATCTCTCGAAACTAACAGCTGACCTGCAAGGTAAGGAAGTGGTTAATCAGTACTTACCTCACCCAGGCAGCGACCTTTTATTCTGTCCCCTCTGCCTCGCAGCTCCCGCGCTTTTTCAAAGTCCCGCGCTGTTTCCAAGGTCCCGGCTCCCTCTCTCTCCCGAACAGCTGGCCTGCAAGGTAAGGAAGTTGTGAAGCAGTACTTACCTCACCCAGGCCGCGACCTTTTAAACTGTCCGCTCTGCCTCGCAGCTCCCGCGCTTTTTCAATCCCCCGCGCTGTTTCCAAAGTCCCGGCTCTCTCTCTCTCTCCCGCTCCCAGCTGACCTGCAAGGTAAGGAGGTTGTTAAGCAGTACTTAACTCACCCAGGCCGCGACCTTTTAAACTGTCCCCTCTGCCTCGCAGCTCCCGCGCTTTTTCAATCTCCCGCGCTGTTTCCAAAGTCCCGGCTCTCTCTCTCTCTCCCGCTCCCAGCTGACCTGCAAGGTAAGGAGGTTGTTAAGCAGTACTTACCTCACCCAGGCCGCGACCTTTTAAACTGTCCGCTCTGCCTCGCAGCTCCCGCGCTTTTTCAATCTCCCGCGCTGTTTCCAAAGTCCCGGCTCTCTCTCACCCGCTCCCAGCTGACCTGCAAGGTAAGGAGGTTGTTAAGCAGTAAGTTGTGAATGAGTTAAAAGTAAATTAGTTAATGGTTGCAGAATATGGAGCGGAGGGAATTTTAAACTGACAAAGAAGTGCAGTTCCCTCACCCAGATGCTTCACAACCACCTGAATGAGTGCCTGAAGCCATGCGCTCTTCACCACCCCCAGCACACACCGTACACACACCACACACCGTACACACACCACACACCGTACACACACCACACACCGTACACACACCACACACCGTACACACACCACACACCGTACACACACCACACACCGTACACACACCACACACCGTACACACACCACACACCGTACACACACCACACACCGTACACACACCACACACCGTACACACACCACACACCACACACCGTACACACACCACACACCGTCCACACACCACACACCGTACACACACCACACACCGTACACACACCACACACCGTACACACACCACACACCGTACACACACCGTACACACACCACACACCGTACACACACCACACACCGTACACACACCACACACCGTACACACACCACACACCGTACACACACCACACACCGTACACACACCACACACCGTACACACACCACACACCGTACACACACCACACACCGTACACACACCACACACCGTACAGACACACACCATACACCACACACACACTCATCCCTATTCCACAATTGATAGCGAGGGTTTCACCGCCAAAGGCCCTAGAGTGAATGCAAACTCTGTACTGTTGAAGCTCCTGTGAGTAAAGAGATTTGAGCACATAATCCAGGCTCTTAGAGGCACAGTGGTTAGCACTGCTGCCTCACGGCACCGAGGACTTGGGTTTGATCCCAGCCCCGGGTCACTGTCCATGTGGAGATTACGCGTTCTCCCCATGTCTGTGTGGGTCTCACCCCACAACCCAAAGATCTGCAGGGTAGGTGGATTGGCCATGCTAAATTGCCCCTTAATTTGGAAAAAAATTGGGTACTCTAAAATTTATTTTAAAATAATGCGGGCTCCTCTTGCAGTGCAATGCTGAGGGAGTACTGCACTGTTGGAGATACTGTCCTTTGGATGAGATGTTAACCGTGGCCCCTCTCCGACCTTTTCAGGTAAAAGGTACTCTCATGTTATTTCAAAGACGAGCAGGGAAGTTACCCCCCCAATGTCCTGGCCAATACTTATCCATCAACTTTCACTAAAGCACATTATCTGGCCATTATTTCATTACTCTTTGTAGAATCCTGCTGTGCACCAAGTAGCTGCTGCATTTCTTACATTACATCAGTGACTACATTGGGGCCGGTTTAGCTCAGTTGGCTGGACAGCTAGTTTGTAATGCAGAACAATGCCAACAGTGAGGGGTCAATTCCTGAACCAGCTGAGGTTATTCATCAAGCATTCTCAACCTTGCCCTTCGCCTGAGATGTGGTGATCCTCCGGTTAAACCACCAGCAGTCAGCTCTCCACCCCAACCCCCCCGAAAGGGGGAAGCAGCCTATGGTCACCTGGAACTATGGCGACTCTACTTGCTTGCAGTTAAGAAGTATTTAATTGGTTCTCAAGTGCTTTGGAACATCCTGAGGCCATGAAACACAACTGTTAAAATCTAGTTCTTCCCCCTTTCATTTCACATGAAGACCCTAACCAAGAATATGCTGTCATATGCTTAAACACCATATTTATTGCACACTATTCCTGAATATTATGTATTTATATAGTCTCCTCCTAAAGGCTCTGTGCTGAAAATGCTAAATCAAAATTGAATACAAGGGCTGGTTTTCTGCCTTCAGCAAATTCTTCTCTTGCCTTCATCTTAAATTAATGCTGCAGCGTCTAGTTTATAGGGAGTGGCTTTAATTGTCTAAGATTGAGAACCTAAAGCTTCCTTTGACTTTTTTCTTTGCTCAATTCATATTCGTAATTGTGGAGCTGAAGGTTTGATTAAACTTCATTGGAAGCTTAACTTAAGAACCTGAATTAATGTTTGAACTGTAGATTGCAGCCAGGAATCTGTAACTATTAATGCTTGAGGGGTGGATGGGGGGTGGGGGAGTGGATGTGGTTTGGGGGGCGGGGGGGGGGGAGGGGTGTTTCTTTAGAGCAAACTCAGAGCAAACTAAAGAAACTTACTTTTGGAGATGTAGGAATGTGTTTCCTGCTGCAGTGTTTTAATTGGAGTTCTGTCCTGAGGTCCTGATAAGAAGGATCTCATGACAGCAGCTTTTTCGCTTGACTCACTGCTTTCCTGAAACTGCTGAACTTTACTGGGAGTTAGGTTCCTCTGGGTGCCTTGTGCAAATGCCCATCCTTCATGTCTGAGTTTAGATGCTAAGTATTAGCTGCTATTTTACTGTGCACGGTGTTGTAATAGAGCATGTCCTTGTTTATCGCCAGGAGTTCACCGAAGTGTATGTTCCAGCCTGCCTCACTGGTTAGCGATCAGGAGTGGCAAATTTATAATCCTCTCCCCACCTTCCCTCCCATACCCTCCCTAGCTCATAATGGTTGCTGCTAGAATCAATTATTCAGGATAGAATTAGTAGTCACATGGAAAAATGTGGGTTCATTGGGAAGAGCCAGTTAGGATTTCTAAAGGAGAAATTGTGTCTAACTAATCTGCTGGAGTTTTTTGAAGAGGTAATAGACATGGTTGATGAGGGCAATGCTACGGATGTGGGTACACGTGGACTTTCAGAAGTGCAGTGGCACAAAACAGACTTGTGAGAAAGGTTATAGCTCATAGAATAAAAGGGACAGAAGCAACATGGATCCAAATTAGTTGAATAGTAGGAAGTAGAGGGGAATGGTCAATGGATATTTTTCAGGCTGGAGTAAAGTTTATAATTGTGTGTCCCAGGGGACATTGGGACCCTTGCTTTTCCTGATTATATATTAATGATCTAGACCTTGGGTGTGCGGGGGACAATTCAAGGTTTGCGGATGACATAAAACTTGGAAGCATTGTAATCTGTGAAGAGGGCCGTGTTGAACTTCAATAGGCCATAGACAAATTGGTGGGGTGGGCAGAGAGGTGGCAGATGAAGTTCAGTGTGGAAAAGTGAGAGCTGATACATTTTGGTAGGAAGAACATGGGAGAGACTATATAAAATAAGGGGTACAATTCTTCAGGGTGTGCAGGAACAGAGGGACCTGGGTGTTTTAGTGCATAGATCATTGAAGGTGGCAGGACGGATGGAGAGAACTGTTAGTAAAGTATTCTGTGATCTATTAATAGGGGCATAAGAGTACAAGAACAAGGAGGTTATGCTGAACTTGTACAAGATACTAGTTAGACCTCAGCTGGAGTATTGTGCACAGTACTGGGTGCCACACTACAGGAAGGATGTGATCATATTGGAGAAAGTGCAGAAGAATGGTTCCAGGGATGAGAAACTTCAGTTATGAGGATGGATTGGAGAGGTTGAGACTGAAGGCTGATAAGAAGGCTGAGAGGAGATTTAATAGAGATGTTCAAAATCATGAGGGGGCTGGGCAGAGTAGATGGGGAGAAACTGTTCCCACTCGTAAAAGGTTTGGGAATGAGAAAGTACAGATTTAAAATGATTTGTGAAAGAAGCAAATATGATGTGAAAAAAATCTTTTTCACACAGCGAGTGGTTCGGGTCTGGAATGCACTGCCTGGAAGTGTGGTGGAGGCAGGTTCAATCGAGGAATTCAAAAGGGCATTAGATGATTGTTTTTATTCAAATAATATGCAATGGTACAGGGAAAATGCAGGGGAGTGGCACTAAATCATGATGCTCATTTGGAGAGCTGGAGCAGACACAATGATCCAAATGACACCATACAAATTCTATGATTTGTTTGTTAAATTAAACAATCAATGAAGACCCCAGTTAACCTCAAGATTTTGTAGCTTTACATAGAATTTTACAGAATTTACAGCATTGAATCAGAGCATTCAATTAAGCCTTCTGCCATCTTACCGCACCTCACCCTCCATACCCTTCCGGTCAGTTCCCCCTCACCTACTTTCCCCTTTGTTTCTCTAATCATGCCTCATCGCAATACCTGGAGCCTCCAGGAATTGGAGATCACTCTTCAGGACACTGCTGTGTGCGACCCTGGAGAAACATCTCACGACCATCAGCATCATTACCTATAACAAACCATGCTGGATAAGCCTGGGAGGGGTTTTTTGAATCATGGAATTAGTGAAAAAGCAACTTTAATCGATGTTCTTTGACAAAAAAGACATTTTGAAATTTTGTGTCTCTGATGTGGGTGGAGAAGAAAAAAGGATTGTATGGAGAATTAAGAGTTCGGTATGATTGTCATAGCAATAGAATTGAAGAACATTTGACTCATTAGTCACCACGTCCAGCTCCTGTTTAATGTCATCTGATGAAATGCCTGCTGTATTTCAGTGTCTTGGTTACCTTCAATTCATGAAACAAGATTTTTGTAGGATTTGAGCTGCCTACTGAAGCATGGGATGGTGGAGCCAGTCCGAACATCCACCTATTTTAGCCACAAAGCACAGTTGTTGGGCTCAGATCCTTGTTTCCCTGGCACAATGGGGTCGCAACGGTCCAAGTTCAAGGTGGAGATACTAAGCAGAGGGTAAATATTTCATTTTCGGGCAGCGAGAAGTAGAAAAGCAGAGTCCCTCATCCACTCTTGTGCCCTTCCTGGTTGAAGCATTTAAAAAAAAAATATATATATATATATATTTATTAAAGTTTTTAACACAATTTTTCTCCCTTACAAACAATAACCCCCCCCCCCCCCCCCCGGTAACAAAAAAAAAGAAACGAGAAATTGCGTGGAGCAAGATATATACATGGCTAAATAGTACCTGGTTGAAGCATTACGCTCAGCAGGGGATCAGGCGACAAGTCCCTTGCACTATGCTCTGGAGGATTGATGTTTGTAGCCCAAATAGGCCTTTTGCTAGGGGAAGAAAGGTAATAGGAGGGAAGTAAAGGCGCAAAGAAATAGTTTATTTGTACATTTACTGCCTAGTACATATTAAAATGTAGATGCGATTGTGGTAATGGCTCCTGGACTAGTAATCCAGAGGTCCAGGCTAATGCTCTGGGGACCTGGGATCATATCCCACTATGATAGATGGAGGAATTTAAATTGCACGAATAAAGTTTGAATATCGAGCTGGTCTTTTTCATGGTGACCGTGGAACCATCATTGATTGTCATAAAGAACCATCTGATTCACGAACAGCCTTTCAGGGAAGGAAATCTGCCATCCTTACCAGGCCTAGGTGTGACTGCAGACCCACAGCAATGTGGCTATCTCTTCACGGTCCTCTGAAATGTTTAGTTCAAGGACAATTGGCAATGGCTCCTTCTCTTCTTCTGGAAGCGACTATTCTTGCTGGGTACAGTTGCCTGGAAGCTGGTCGAACAGTGGATTCTGGAAACATGTGTGAGCCTTGGTAGTGAGTGGTTTTTTTTTTTAACCGTGGGAGGGGATCACAACTGAATGTCACGCTGCCCCACACATTCCAGCAGGAGTCACTGGCCCACCAGAGCAGGAATCCGGGCTGAAATTCTGTGTCCGGGAACAACTGTAGTATCCTCACAGATGCCCTGATTGAGATCAGGTTAACTCAGTGCAGATTGAGAGTTGAGTCTACAATTTTCCTGCTCTGTGTCTCAGTAATTTACCACATAGTACTTCAGCTCACTGCGCCTGCAGTTTAGCTTTGTGATGGTTTTAAGTCGGTTGATCTGAAAAAACTCTGCTTTCCGAATGACTTAATTTTATGTTTAATATTCAGATGAAACATTAATAATCTATATTGTCACAAGTAGGCTTACATTAATACTATAATGAAGTTACTGTGAAAACCCCTAGTCGCCACACTACGGTGCCTGTTCGGGTACACTGAGGGAGAATTCAGAATGTCCAATTCAACTAACATGCACGTCTTTTGGGACTTGGGGGAGGAAACCGGAGCACCCGGAGGAAACCCACGCAGACACTGGGAGAACTTGCTGGCTCCGCACAGAGAGTGACCCAAGCCAGGAATCGAACCTGGGACCCTGGCGCTGTGAAGCCACAATGCTAACCACTGTGCTACTATGCATTAGTAGACTGCTAGGTCTTTAGGAACCTGCACAAAGAAAAGTGTTTAAATTGAATGGACTATCACCGGTTCGGCAGCCAAATGAAAGTGGCTGAATTTAGTTGTCAGTCTCGTTTCCAATCCAAATTTATGATTGCCTATTTTCAAACAGAAGTCAAAAGGCCAGAACTATTTTTTTTTTGCTGCTTTCTCCTTCTGTCAATACAATCTTTGGATGAATACATTTTTTGTAATTTTCATAATTGTGCTACACAGATATCCAATTTTACATCTGATGGGCATCAATAAGCCTCGAATCACAGGAGCAGAATCACCTTCACATTTCCCTTCAAGTCATGCACATTCCTGACTTGGACATAGATCGCTGTTGCTTCATTGTCGCTGGGTCGAAATCCTGGAACTCCCTGTCATAATACACACCAGTATATTATGGTGCAGACACACACACTGATGGACATGCAGTGGGACCAATCAGCATACACAACACCGCAGCCAATCACCAGTGAGAGCACATGCACTATAAAGACAGAGGACAGGAGAGTTCCCGCTCGTTCTCGTAGCAGCCAGCTCGGAGCACAGAGCTCACAGCCTGCAACACAGACATTCACCATGTGCTGAGTGCATCACCTGGTTAGGACTAGGCAAGGGTCAACAGTTAAAGCTGGTATTGCATTTACCCACAGTTCAATTATGTTAATATAGTTAACCTTATAATAAAATAGAGTTGCACCACTTCCAGTGTTGGTGACCTGTTTGTGATCCAGAACACCCAACACATCACTCCCTACCTCACAGCATTTTGGGAACACCTCCATCACAGGTTGCAGCGATTCAAGAGGGCAGCCCACTGCCAACTTCCCAAGGGCACCTAGACTGGGGTGATAAATCTCAAGCCTTGCCAGTGATACCCACATAAGAATGAAGTTTTAAAACCAATGTGTAGTCATTACTGGTGATGGTGATGATGGTAAAAAAATTCCAAGGCACTTTACAGTGAGGGCAAGGGCGGTGGTTGTGGTGGTGGATGAGATTTTATTTTCTAAAACCTTTTGCCTGAAAATATAGCAGAGCTGAGCTGCGATGATTCATGGCATGGGATATTCACTCAACATTCCGTATGTTTCTCTTCCATCATGAAAGTAACATATTAATTGACAAGCAAATTCCCAAATGTTTAGCTTACTAATGAATGCTACTACACTCTGACTTGCTTGCTGAAGTTGGACGATTCCATTAATCAAAAAATGTAGTTTAATAATCATCATAAAGACATTCTCCCCATGTCTGCATGGGTCTCAACCCCACAACCCAAAGATGTGCAGGGTAGGAGGATTGGCCACACTAAATAGCCCTTTAATTGAAAAACAATCATAATCATAAAATGTATCTGTATGTGTATTGCACTTTACCACTTTTTAAAATAAATTTAGAGAATCCAATTCATTTTTTCCAATTAAGGGGCAATTTAGCGTGGCCAATCCACCTAGCCTGCACATCTTTGGGTTGTGGGGGCAAAACCCACGCAAACACGGGGAGAATGTGCAAACTCCACACGGACAGTGACCCAGAGCCGGGATCGAACCTTGGACCTCGGCGGCGTGAGGCTGCAGGGGTAACCCACTGTGCCACAGTACAGCCCCCACCTTACCATTTCTGACCTGAATCTTTTGAGAAGCTTAACAAATGTTAACTGCTATTATGTAGGCAAATATAACAGTCATTTTACACAGATGGAAATCCCAGAACCAGCAATGAGAGCGTGACCAGTTAATTTATTTTGACAATGTTTGGGGGTGGAATGATGCTCTTTGAATAATGCTATTTAATCTTCCATATCCATCTAAATCAGCAGAATAGGTAGAATCAGTTTTGCAACTTACCTGAAGGACAGAGACAATACAATACTTTCCCAGTACTGCACTGGAGTGTCAAGCCTAGATTTTGCGCTGAAGGTGAACTCCCAGTTTTCTGACTCGAGGCAAGAGTTAATCAACTGAGACAAGCTCTTGATGGATTTTGAATTCTTGCTGGGGGTGTGTGGGGGATAACGTTCTTCTGGTAAAGGCCAGGAGAAACAGCAAATACTCTTTGCAGTCCAACACCATGGGTTCCTTGCATTCCATCTCATTTGATTTCAGAATCAAGTGGTGATCTTGATATGGAATCAGTGGGGGAAAGAAAATCATTTTGCTTGCAAAAACCTGCCAAAATACGAAGACAGGTTTGTATTTGAGCCCGGCTTCCAGATTGAAAACATTCAGCACCAATTAAACAATGGGGTTTTGTCGTACTGGACCTTTGATCTTGCCATTTTTATTTTATTTCTTGCCAATTTTGACTGACTGATAGCTGCCATTGTAGCTCTATTCACCATCTCTCCTTGTCTTTGAAGGTGCTACCTCATGCTGGAGTAGCAAGTGAACGGTTGGCCATTATGTATAAATCTAAACCCCACCGTGCAGAAGGTGTTGGCAGGGTGCATCAGCAGTCATTGAATCCAGATGTGCCCAACTAAACATTGTAACTTATTTGGTATCACAGGATCATCGATGTTTTGTGGTGCAGGGTTGACAGGTATTTCCATACCAAAAACATGTGGAGGAGATTGCGCTCACACCTGTTGACCCCCCCACCCCCGCCCCCCCACTGGCCATTTCTAGCATGGGTCATTGAATGGTGATTAGTAGAAAGCTTAGCTGATGTTTCCACTTCCAAACTTAGAGATGGTGAGGCTAATTATACCACTTCTGGCTATAGAATCATAGAATCCCTATAGTGCAGAAGGTGGCTGTTTAGCCCATTGAGTCTGCGCCAACCACCTGAAAGAACACACTACCTGAATCCACTTCCTGGCCCACCTGCCCTACCTCCGTAACCTAACCTGGACATTAAGGGGCAGTTTAGGATGACTAATCCACCTAACCCACATATCTTTGGACTGGGGAAGAAACCGGAGTACCTGTAGGAAACCCACGCAAACACAGGGAGAACATGCAAACAGTCACCCAAGCCTGGAATTGAACCCAGGTCCCTGGTGTTGTGAAATGAAATGAAAAATGAAATGAAAATCGTTTATTGTCACAAGTAGGCTTCAAATGAAGTTACTGTGAAACGCCCCTAGTCACCACATACCGGCGCCTGTTCGGGGAGGCTGGTACGGGAATTGAACCGTGCTGCTGGCCTGCCTTGGTCTGCTTTAAAAGCCAGCTATTTCGCCCTGTGCTAAACCAGCCCCTTTTGAGGCAGCAGTGCGAACCATTGTGCCACCATGCTGCCCTATATCCCCTGGATGATTTTTAAAAAATGTATTATTGCAAATTTTAAAATGGTAGAGCATCAACTCTTGAGATAAAGTATCACCAGCAATAGAAATTTAAACTTCTTCCTCAGTGAAGGAGTTTTGGCAGTCTTGGGAAGAAGGGCGGCATAGTGGCATAGTTCAATTCCAGCCTTGGGTCTGTAGGGAGTTTGTACGTTCTCCCAGTGTCTGCATGGAATTCCTCCAGGTGCTCCGGGTTCCTCCCACAGTCCAAAGATGTGCAGGTTAGGTGGATTGGCCATGATAAATTGTCAAGGGATATGCAGATTAAGTTACAGGGTTACGGCAATAGGAAGGGGTGGATGTGAGAGTAGGTCGAGTGCTCATTCAAAGGGTCGGTGCAGACTCGATGGGCCGAATGGCCTCCTGCACTGTAGGGAGTCTTTGATTCTAAGGAAAGGATACAGTTCATTGAGGTGTGAAGTTTCTTTCCAACATAGTTGAAGCAATGTGTCTGAAATTGCTATTGCCATGAAGTGGTCATTTTGTCTTCCCAACTGTTGATGGAGTACTGAAGGGAAGGAAAGAATTTATAGCCTCACTGTGTCCTGGTGTCATCCTACCTTTTGTGACCCATTCAACCAAAGGCTCTGACAAGTTCCCTCCATTGTTCGACACTGGGTTAGTCTTTCCCTATGCTCTCTCTGCTCCACCAATAGTGAATAATCATTCAGCCACTGTGCTCCCACCCTCGGGATATACCTTGTTAATTCATTCTTGACTTCTCAGTCATTTCAAAACCATCTGTGCCTTTGGCCCCCCCCCCCCCCCCCCCCGCCCCCAACTCTCTCCTATTTTCCCATTTCCCTTCTGCTCTAGATTCACTTTTTAATATAAACTCATCCCAATGTATGCGTTGCGCGCTGTGGAGATGCAAGTTATTTATTTCAGTGTGGAAGGAGGTCAAAAAAGATAAATTATTGACACTTTTTTGGTCAGGGTTTAATGCAGGGAAAATAAATGGCTTGTGCTCATTGTTCAATACTCAATTTACAACAGCATGGTGCATTAAAATTCAGACATTTGACAGTGCTGAAATTAGCAAATACAGTGATGACCCATTGTAAACCATTCTCATATTCTTCCAGATTGCTAATCAGAACAGACTTAGCCCTGTCAGTTTTTGTTAACCTCTGGCGGAAACAGAGATGTGTTCAACAAATCTGTTGATTGTCAGGCTTCGCCAAGCAAGCTGGATAAAACACAACTGAATTTGTCAGTGGCCAGTAAAAAGCCTGGCTCCGAAATGATGACAGCACAATAACAGTGTGTGTTTTAATATAACCAGCCAATGAGCAGGTCATGCAACAAAGGAAAAGTAGCAAAGGTTGAAAGGAATAGATTAAGAGATACAGCATCTTCAGAGACAAGAGGGTGGACAACATAGTCCATTAATTGCTGTTCTATGCTTTGAGTAAAAGTGCAATTATTTTTTTTCATGTTTCTCAATGCAGTTACATTTTTTTTCGTCATTGTATAACATGGTTTCACAGGGATTGTTTAGGGGAATGGAATTGATTTGCTTAGGGTAAATGTAGGAAGTGCTCCTGATTCACTAATTTATAAGCACAAAACAGGGCAAGACTTATTTTTTGTGTGTGGAGCGGGTGGGTTGCTGGGGTGGGTGTGGAGATTAATCTTTATATGACTGGGAGGTTATTTTAAACTGTTGTACAGTCTTTAGAATACATTTCCTGGAATTGTTTCAATATATTTTGCAAGTAGCTATTGATGGCAATAATTATTTATTCAAAGAAATATTTGCACCGTAATGGAAGCCAGCCTTGCCCAGTGTAATGTATTTTCTGACGCGGGAGTGCATTTGCTAACGCAGCCTTGGTTTATTGTTTCTGTGTGAAAGACTGTTTGATTCTAGGCTTGTCCTTCAATGAAGTATTTCCTAAAAATGTAACGTTTTTCAACTTGCAATGATGTTAAAAGAACCTGCCACATATTTATTGGGTAGCACAATTTTTGTGATGCAAATTGCAGCAGTCAGAAAGATTATTATGGGAGTTTCAACTGGCGCCGAGTCTTGTTGATTGAATTAGGCTAAGCCAGACTTTAATTAGAGAACACCAGAGACTGGGGAACTCTCTGCTTTCTAAATGGTGGGAGTGAAAATGGTGCCATTGTAGTGAGGTAATGAAGTGTGCTCTCAGACAATGGTAAGCATGTTTTGTTTTGGCTATTTATATTTACTGGCTTATTTTGAATGACTGTGTAAAACAGCAGCGTTTTCTCTCTTCCAGTATTGTGAAGAGAAGAAAAATTACAAACACTGGCCCTGTGTTTAAATAACCTTTCCGTTCTCATTTCTGACAGTCAAGGGTTTAAGCTCCTGAATGTAAAGATTCAGGGTTCAGTGAGTTTCTGGGCTATTCAGGACTAATCATGGCTACAGTGCAGAAGGAAGCCGCTTGGCCCATCGTGTGTGCACCGGCCCTCCAAAAGAGTACCCTACCTAGGCCCATTTCCCCCACCGTATCCCCGTAGCCCCATCTAACCGTTGGACACTAAGGGCAATTTATCATGGCCAATCCACCTAACCGGCACATCTTTGGACTGTGGGAGGAAACCGGAGCACCCGGAGGAAACCCACGTACACACAAGGAGAAAGTGCAAACTGCATGCAGTCACCCGAAGTCTGAATTGAACCCGGGTCCCTGGCGCTGTGAGGCAGCAGTGCTAACCACTGTGCCACTGTGCTGCCCCAGTGAGGCTGCAAGCGGATTTGAAGGACCAAATATATCAAATGTAAAACCACTTTCAATAACTACCATGAGTAACTGTAAGAAAATGGAATGGCTGTGTGATGTTGCAGCCTAGTAGTTGAAGACATAATAATCATAGAATCCGTGACTTCCGGTTGCGACGATGCGGAGCTAAGCCGCACATTTCGGCGGCTCCCGCGAGAACGGACATTTGGGCTCTCCAGAGGAGCCCCAACGGACATTTTTCGACGACTTCCCGTGTGGGAAGGTGAGAGCAAAGTCCCCCTTCCATAGTATATGGACTGGACCAGAAGTGGAGCGGTCAAAAAAGCGGTTTTGGAGCAGCGAAAGAAGCAAGGGAGAAAAAACAAGATGGCGGAGATCGAGCGGCATGGGGGCCGGAGCAGGAGGAGTTTCTCAGGCGCTGCGTGGAGGAGCTGAAGAAAGAGGTGCTGGCGCCACTGCTGACGGCGATCGAGGGGCTAAAGGAGACACAGAAGTCCCATGGGGTAGAGATCCGAGAGGTGCGGGGAAAAAGCCACCAAGAACGAGGACGAGATCTTGTGCCTGGTGGTGAAGATGGAGGCGCACGAGGTGCTGCACAAGAGGTGGGCCGAAAGATTCGAGGACCTGGAGAACAGGTCGAGGAGGAAGAATGTTCGGATTCTGGGTCTCCCTGAAGGAGTGGAGGGGGCCGATGCCGGGGATTCTGTGAGCACAATGCTTCATTCGCTGATGGGTGCGGAGGCCTCTCCGAGTCCCCTGGAGCTAGATGGGGCTCATCAGGTCCTGGCGAGGAGACCCAAGGCCAACGAGCCGCCAAGGTCGGTAGTGGTGAGGTTTTCATAGTTTCGTGAACAGAGAGTGTGTCCTGAGATGGGCCAAGAAAGAGCGGAGCAGCAGGTGGGAGAATGCGGTGATCCGAATCTATCAGGACTGGAGTACGGAGGTGGCAAAGAAGAGAGCTGGTTTTAATCGGGCCAAGGCGGTGCTGCATAGGAAGGGAGTGAGATTCGGAATGCTGCAGCCAGCGCGATTGTGGGTCACGTTTCAGGATCGACACCACTACTTTGAAACGCCTGAAGAGGCTTGGACCTTTATACAAACTGAAAAGTTGGACTCAAACTGAGGGTCTGTGGTTGTGGGGATGTCGGTTGTATACAGGGTTTTAACTATGTGTAAGGAATGTTCCACGGGTTGGGCGATGGATGGAGGAAGAGATCTGATGGGGAGTTTGTGAGGGAATGCGGGCGCCGGTGCTGTAGGGAGGGGAGGCCCGGGGATGGGGGATTTGGGATAAGGCCGCAACAGGAGCTGCGCCAGAGGGGGCGGGGCTGGCTCAGGAAAGCGCGGGCCTTTTCCCGTGTCAGGGAAGGACGGAGGGGGGGGGGGGGATGGAGGAGTGCACACCGATTGCTGGGGAGGAGGAGGGGGGATTTCCACACGGGGGTGGGGGGGGCAACGGGAAGGCGGGGGAAGCCGGGGTCATCTGACTTCCGGGAGTGTTATGGGGGGAGCAAAAGAGCTAGCTATGGATCTAGCGGGGGGAGGGGGAAGGGGGGGGCAGAGGGGGGGGAAATAGGGTTGCTGCTGCATTAGCCGAGGGGGAACTGGAAACAGGAGAGGTGGTTGGAGTGGGGGTCCCCCGTCTGGGGGGGACTGGAGGGTGCGGGAGGCGCGGGCATGGGACTGGCCTAGAAAAGGAGATGGCTAGTCGGTAGGGGGGGTGGGGTGGGAAGCCCCCCAATCCGGCTGATAATGTGGAATGTGAGGGGCCTGAATGGGCCGGTTAAGAGGGCCCGAGTGTTCGCGCACTTAAAGGGACTGAAGGCAGACGTGGTCATGCTTCAGGAGACACATTTGAAGGTGGCAGACCAGGTCAGGTTGAGAAAGGGATGGGTAGGACAGGTATTCCATTCAGGGTTGGATGCGAAGAATAGAGGGGTGGCAATACTGGTGGGGAAGCAGGTGTCGTTTGAGGCCAAGAATATAGTCGTGGACAATGGAGCTCGATACGTGATGGTGAGCGGTAGGCTGCAGGGGGCGTGGGTGGTAATGGTAAATGTATACGCCCCGAACTGGGACGATGCTGGATTTATGAAGAGTATGTTGGGGTGCATTCCGGACCTGGAGGTAGGAAGCTTGATAATGGGGGAGAATTTCAACACGGTGTTGGACCCAGCACTGGATCGTTCCAGATCTAGGATGGGGAAGAGGCCGGCTGCGGCCAAGGTGCTTAGGGGGTTTATGGACCAGATGGGGGGAGTGGATCCGTGGAGATTTGCCACGCCCCTGGCCAGGGAATTTTCTTTTTTTTCCCACGTACACAAAGCCTACTCCCGGATAGATTTCTTTGTTCTGAGTAGCGCGCTGATCCCGAAGGTGGAGGGAACGGAGTATTCGGCCATAGCCATCTCAGACCACGCACCGCACTGGGTGGAACTGGAGTTGGGAGAGGAGAGGGACCAACGCCCGCTGTGGCGTTTGGATGTGGGATTACTGGCAGACGAGGAAGTGTGCGGGAGGGTACGGGGGTGCATTGAAAGGTATTTGGAGGCCAACGACAATGGGGAGGTGCAGGTGGGGGTAGTATGGGAGACGCTGAAGGCGGTGGTCAGGGGAGAGTTAATCTCCATCAGGGCTCACAGGGAGAAGAGAGAGGGCAGGGAAAGGGAGAGGTTAGTGGGGGAGATCTTAAGGGTGGACAGGAGATATGCAGAGGCCCCTGAAGAGGGACTACTTAGGGAGAGGTGAAGTCTCCAGACGGAATTCGACCTGTTGACCCCAGGGAAGGCAGAGACACAGGGGAGGAAGGCACAGGGGGCGACGTACGAGTCTGGGGAGAAGGCGAGCCGGATGCTGGCACATCAGCTCCGTAAGATGATGGCAGCGAGGGAGATAGGTGGAGTCAAGGATGGCAGGGGAACTACAGTGCGGAGTGCGGTGAAAGTAAATGAGGCATTTAAGGCCTTTTATGAGGAGCTGTACAGATCTCAGCCCCCAGCGGGGGAAGAGGGGATGCGACGATTTCTGGATCAACTGAGGTTCCCGAGGGTGGAGGAGCAGGAGGTGGCTGGTTTGGGGGCGCCAATTGGGTTGGAGGAGCTGATTAAAGAACTGGGGAGCATGCAGGCGGGGAAGGCCCCCTGACCAGATGGGTTCCCGGTTGAGTTTTACAGGAAGTATGCAGACCTGTTAGCCCCGTTGCTGGTGAGGACTTTCAACGAGGCAAGGGAGGGGGGGACCCTGCCCCCGACAATGTCCGGGGCGATGATTTCTTTGACCCTGAAGCGGGACCAGGGCCCATTGCAATGTGGGTCGTATAGGCCGATTTCGCTCCTTAATGTGGACGCTAAGTTGCTGGCAAAAGTGCTGGCTACGAGGATTGAGGACTGTGTCCCGGGGGTGATTCACGAGGACCAGACGGGATTTGTAAAGGGCAGGCAGCTAAACACCAATGTGCGGAGGCTCCTAAACGTGATTATGATGCCATCGGTGGAGGGAGAGGCGGAGATAGTGGCAGCTATGGACGCGGAGAAGGCCTTTGACCGAGTGGAGTGGGAGTATCTCTGGGAAGTGTTGTGGAGGTTTGGGTCTGGGGAGGGGTTTATTAGTTGGGTTAAGCTCCTATATAGAGCCTCCTATATAGAGCCCCGGTGGCGAGTGTGGTTACGAATCGGCGGAGGTCGGAGTATTTTCGGCTGTATCGAGGGATGAGGCAGGGGTGCCCCCCTGTCCCCCCTGTTTTTTGCATTAGCAATTGAGCCTTTGGCCATGGCATTAAGGGAGTCCAGGAAATGGAGGGGGGTGGTCCGAGGGGGGAGAGGAGCATAGAGTGTCGCTGTATGCGGACGACCTGTTGCTGTATGTGGCAGATCCAGTGGAGGGGATGGTGGAGGTCATGCAGATCCTAAGGGAGTTTGGGGACTTCTCGGGCTATAGGCTCAACGTAGGGAAGAGTGAGCTCTTTGTGGTGCATCCGGGGGACCAGGGAAGAGGGATAGACGACCTACCATTGAGGAGGCGGAAAGGAGCTTTCGGTACTTGGGGATTCAGGTAGCTAGGAGTTGGGGGGGGCCCTGCACACACTTAATTTGACGCGGCTGATGGAGCAGATGGAGGAGGACTTCAAACGATGGGATATGTTGCCACTCTCGCTAGCGGGCAGGGTACAGACGATTAAAATGATGGTTCTCCCGAGGTTTCTTTTTGTGTTCCAGTACCTTCCTATTATGATCACCAAGGCCTTTTTGAAGAGGGTGGGCAGGAGCATCATGGGTTTTGTGGGGGCAAACAAGACCCCGAGGGTAAGGAGCGGGTTTCTGGAGCGTAGTAGGGACAGAGGAGGGCTGGCGTTGCCGAATCTGGGTGGCTACTATTGGGCAGCCGATGTGGCGATGATCCGTAAGTGGGTGATGGAGGGAGAGGGGGCGGCATGGAAGAGGTTGAAGATGGCGTCCTGCAAAGAAACGAGCCTGAGGGCGCTGGTGATGGCACCGCTGCCGCTCTCGCCGATAAGGTACACCACGAGCCCGGTCGTGGCGGCAACACTAAAGATCTGGGGGCAGTGGAGACGACACAGGGGTGCGATGGCAGCCTCGGTGTGGTCCCCGATCAGAGATAACCATCGGTTTGTCCCAGGAAGGATGGACGGGGTGGGGGTTTCAGAGCTGGCATCGGGCAGGGATCAGGAGGATGGGGGGACCTGTTTATAGATGGACGTTTGCGAGCCTAGGGGCGCTGGAGGAGATGTTTGGGATACCCCCGGGAAATGCGTCCAGGTACATGCAGGTGAGGGCGTTTGTGAGGCGGCAGGTGAGGGAATTCCTGTTGCTTCCGGCACGGGATTCAGGACAGGGTGATTTCGGGTGTATGGGTCGGAGAGGGCAAGGTTTCGGCGATATATCAGGAGATGAAAGACGAGGGGGAGGCTTTGGTAGAGGAGCTGAAGGGCAAATGGGAGGAGGAGCTGGGGGAGGAGATTGAAGAGGGTCTGTGGGCTGATGCCCTGAGTAAGGTTAATTCCTCTTCCTCGTGTGCCAGGCTCAGCCTGATACAGTTTAAGGTTATTCACAGAGCGCATATGATAGGGGCGAGGCTGAGTAGGTTCTTTGGGGTGGAGGACAGATGCGGGAGGTGCTCGGGAAGCCCGGCGAATCATGCCCATATGTTCTGGTCGTGCCCGGCACTGGATGGGTTCTGGAGGGGTTTCGCAAAGACTATGTCTAAGGTGGTGAAAGTCCAGGTCAAGCCAAGTTGGGGGCTAGCACTATTTAGGGTGGCGGACGAGCCGGGAGTGCAGGAGGCGAAAGAGGTCGGTATCCTGGCCTTTGCGTCCCTGGTAGCCCGGCGGAGGATCTTGCTATTATGGAAGGACGCGAAGCCCCCCAGTGTGGAAGCCTGGATAAATGACATGGCAGGGTTCATCAAGCTGGAGAGGATAAAGTTTGTCTTGAGAGGGTCTGCGCAGGGGTTCTTCAGGCAGTGGCAACCGTTCCTAGACTATCTCGCGGAGCGTTAGAAGGAGGTCGGTCAGCAGCAGCAGCATCCTAGGGAGGTATATGGGTGGGGGAGGAAGGGGTTTTTCCTAGGGGCGCTTGAAAAAGGAAAAACATAAACATATGGGAAAGTCAATATGTGCGGGAGGAACCCATTGTACAAGTTTTGTATTATGTTGGATTGATATGTTTATGTTTTGTTCTGTTACTTCTCTTTTCTTTTGTTACGGGGGCGGGGGTTTAAATGGTTGAAAAATTTTGAATAAACATATTTTAGAAAATAAAAAACAATCATAGAATCCCTATAGTGCAGGAGAAGGAGGCCATTCAGCCCATCGGGTCTGCATCGACACTCCGGAAGAGCACCCTACCCAGGCCCACTCCCTCGCCCTATCCCCATAACCCCACGCGTTAATCATGACCAATCCACCTAACCTGCCCATCTTTGTGACTGTGGGAGGAAACTGGAGACACTGGGAGAACGTACAAACTCCACACGGACAGTCACCCAAGGCCGTAATTGGACCCGGATCCCTACGCTGTGAGGCAGCAGCGCTAACCACTGTGCTACCGAAATACATGTAGAACCGAATTGAGCATTTCTGATAAGTGTTATCTGAAGAAGTATCTGGGGGAAAACCAGCTCTTTTCTACACATCAAAGAATTAAGTGACTTTTAAAGAAATAAAGATTAGAAAAATTATTCTGTCACTTACACTTAAAATTTTGTAAGAAAGTATTGGTCTGCCCAGCTATCATATGACTCGCTATGCATCAGGAATTGAGTGCAGCGATTTCAAATCCCACTTTTAACATTGCATCAAAATGACTGTCACTCTTCGGGGTGGCTACTGCATTTATGAAGTACTGTTGAGCCACTTGCTCGAGAGACTGGGTTCAAGGTAATAATTGCTGTTCATATTTACAACATTTACTTATTTAGAATTAACTTTTTATTTTCTCCTTTGGTATTCCATGTTTTGAATTTTGATTTTAGATTCCCCTGAAAGAGCTGTTAGCAATCCTTTTTTTAATAAAATATATTTTATTGAAATTTTTCAAACAAAGATTTCCCGTTTTTACAACTTAATAAAGGAATATACATTAAACGTTATTTAAATAATATATTAAACTAAAAACAGATGGAAAAATAAAAAAACAAAAAGCAAATATCAACAACTAACTAAGAAAAAACAAAAACACGGAATAGTACTCATCCCTGGGTTGCTGCTGCTGTCTTTTCTGTTTTTCCATTATCGTTCCGCGAGATAGTCAAGGAACGGTTGCCACCGCCTGGTGAACCCCTGAGCCGATCCTCTTAACGCATATTTTATTCGTTCCAGTCTTTATAAACCCTGCCATGTCGTTTATCCAGGCCTCAACGCCGGGCTACTAGGGACGCAAAGGCCAGAACGTAGGCCTCTTTCGCCTCCTGCACTCCCGGTTCTTCTGCAACCCCAAATATAGCCAACCCCCAGCTTGGTTTGACCCGGACCCCCACCACCTTTGAGATCACTCTTGCCACACCCTCCCAGAACTCATGCAGCGCCGGACACGACCAGAACATGTGAGTGTGGTTCGCCGAGCTTCCCGAGCACCTCCCGCACCTATCCTCCACCCCAAAAAACCTGCTCAGTCTTGCTCCCGTCATATGCGCTGTGTAGAACCTTAAATTGAATCAGGCCAAGCCTGGCACACGAGGACGAGGAATTTACCCTACTTAGGGCATCTGCCCACAGCCCCTCCTCAATCTCTTCCCCCAGCTCCTCTTCCCGGGGCCTTCCCTGCTTGCATGTTCCCAATTCCTTTGATCACCTCATCCACCTCAATCTGCGCCTCCAGACCTGCCACCTCCTGCCCCTCCACCCTCAGGAACTCTAGCTGGTCCAAAACGTGTATCATTCCCTCTTTCCCCTCCGGGGGTTGGGACTTGTACAGCCTCTCATAGAATGTCTTGAACACCTCGTTCACTTTCCCTGCTCTCTGCTCCATCTTTCCCGTTTCGTCCCTAACTCCTCCGATCTCTCTCGCCGCCCCCCTCTTCCGAAGTTGTTGGGCCAGCAGCCGGCTCGCCTTTTCCCCATATTCATATTGTATCCCCTGTGCCTCACCCTGCAATCTGCCACTCACCATCACATACCTGCCCCCACTATCCACCACTATGGTCTTAGCCTCGAACGATACACGTTTCCCCACCAGTATTGCCACCCCTCTGTTTTTCGCGTCCAACCCTGAGTGGAATACCTGTCCCACCCATCCTTTCCTTAGTCTAACCTGATCCGCCAACTTCAGGTGCGTCTCCTGGAGCATAACCACGTCCGCCTTCAGTCTCTTCAAGTGCGCAAACACCCTTGCCCTCTTAATCGGCCCATTTAAACCTCTCACATTCCACGTGATCAGCCGGGTTGGGGGGGTCACTTACCCCCCCCCCCCTTTTTTAAACCATCTCCTCACCCAGGTCTCACGCACCCGTCTGTCCCCCAGACGGCGCCCTCCCGTCCCGACCACCTCGTCTCGTATCAGCTCCCCCTTACTCTCAGCAGCAGCAACCCAGTTAATCCCCCCCCCTCCCCCCTCCCCCTAGATCCCCCTCTAGCTCGATTGCTACCCCCATACTGCTTCCGGAAGTCAGCTAACTCTGGCTGACCTCTGCTTCCCCCGTTCATCCTTTGACCTCCCTGCGTGCGAGGCACCCTTCCTTCCTGCGCCCTTTTTCCCGCCACAGTTTCCATAGCGCGGGAAAATACCCACGCCTTCCTCTCGGCCTCGGTGGCAATACTTGTGGGGAAACGTGTATCGTTCAAGGCTAAGACCATAGTGGTGGATAGTGGGGGTAGGTATGTGATGGTGAGTGGCAGATTGCAGGGTGAGGCGGTTGTGCTGGTGAACATATATGCCCCGAACTGGGATGACGCGGGATTCATGAAGCGAATGCTGGGATGTATCCCGGACCTGGAGGTCGGAAACTTGTTAATATGGGGGGGGGGGGGGGGGGGGGGGGGGGGGGAGGGAAGTAGTATGGGAAGCGCTGAAAGCGGTGGTTAGAGGAGAGCTGATTTCCATCAGAGCCCACAAGGGGAAACAAGAGGGTAAAGAAAGAGCGAGATTAGTAGGGGAAATTTTGAGGGTGGATAGGAAGTATGCGAAGGCCCCGCCCCTAGTGGCGCAGTTCCCTCATTCCCCTTCCCTGTCCCCTTTTCCACCGGCGCCCACATTTCTTCATGTCCCCCACATCGGGGGGAGAAAAATTCCCCGTCCAACATTATTATACATTAGCCCTCCCCTCTCCCCACTTTACATTTGAATTCATAGAATTTACAGTGCAGAAGGAGGCCATTCGGCCCAGCGAGTCTGCACCGGCCCTTGGAAAGAGCACCCTACCCAAGGTCAACACCTCCACCCTATCCCCATAACCCAGTAACCCCACCCAACACTAAGGGCAATTTTGGACACTAAGGGCAATTTATCATGGCCAATCCACTTAACCTGCACATCTTTGGACTGTGGGAGGAAACCGGAGCACCCGGTGGAAACCCACGCACACACGGGGAGGATGTGCAGACTCCGCACAGTAAAATTAGAGTACCCAATTATTTTTTCCAATTAAGGGATAATTTAGCGAGGCCAATCCACCTATTCTGCACATCTTTGGGTTGTGGGGGTGAAACCCACGCAAACACGGAGAGAACGTGCAAACTCCACACGGACAGTGCCCCAGGGGCGGGATTCGAACCCGGGTCCTCAGCGCTGTAGGCAGCAATGCTAACCACTGTGCCGCCCAATGTAACATGGCATTTCTATGCCACCACCTCGCTACCCCTCTCCGGGCATCAATTTCTCAAGTCTAGTCCAATTTCTCTTCCTGAATGAATGTCCATGCCTCCTCCGCCGTCTCGAAGCAGTGGTGTTTGCCCTGATGTGTGACCCACAATCTCGCCGGCTGCAACATCCCAAATTTGACTTTCTTCCTATGGAGCACCGCCTTGGCCCGGTTGAAACTCACCCTCCTTCTCGCCACCTCCGCACTCCAGTCTTGATACACGCGTATCACCGCATTCTCCCACTTGCTACTCCGTGTCTTCTTAGCCCAGCTCAGGACCATCTCCCTGTCCCTGTAGCGATGGATCTTCACCACTATTGCTCTAGGTGTTTCCCCTGCCTTTGGTCTTCTCACGAGGACCCGGTACGCTCCCTCCACTTCCAGGGGGCCTGTTGGGGCCTCAGCTCCCATTAGAGTATGGAGCATCGTACTCACATACACCCCAGCATCAGCTCCCTCTGTTCCTTCGGGGAGACCTAAAATCCGTAGGTTCTTCCTCCTCGAGCTGTTCTCCAGGGCTTCCAGCCTTTCTATGCACCTCTTGTGTAGTGCCTCGTGCGCCTCCGTTTTTACCACCAGGCCCTGTATCTCGTCTTCGTTCTCGGCTGCCTTTGCCTTCACTCCACGGAGCTCCATCGCCTGGACCTTTTGTGTTTCCTTTAGTCCCTCGATTGCCAGTAACATTGGCGCCAGCACCTCTTTCTTGAGCTCCTCCACACATCATCGGAGGAACTCCTGCTGTTCCGGGCCCCATACCATCTGGGCTCCCTCGGCCGCCATCTTGCTTCTCCCTTCTCTTCTCTGCCGCTGCTCCAAAGGATCCTCCGCAATCTGGCCACTACTGTCGCTCCTTTCCATCCACACCCGGGGGGACTCCTTCCTTTGTCACCTCACTGGGTTTGGCCGCAAAAAATTTCCGTTGGGGCTCCCGATAAGAGCCCAAAAGTCCGTTGAAACGGGAGGTGCCGAAACGTGCGGCTTAGCTGGTCATCGCCGCAACCGGAAGTCAGCAATCCTTAATGTTTCCCAATTTTCACTGCCCTTTCCTCTCCTCCGTGTCTCCCTGACAACTATCTGCAGCATCTGATGAATGTTTTCATCTTTACTTGAAAGTTATGACTGAGGCGAAGTTGTACATTGGACTCTGAAGATAGTGTGGGCAGACAATTAGCAGAAGTCACTTTTGCATAGATAGATGGGGAATAACAGTGAATAGACATTTTACACAAAAAAAACATGATGCGGTAAAGTACCTTTTTTGTGAGTCATTACACAGTAGCAGACAGCTTTCTATTTTTGCAGCTCCATGGATATCTGCAACACATGATGCTTCTTTGGGAGCGAACGCTAATGAGTGAATTCATTTATTCCCTCATTCTGTTTCCTCTACCTGCCACTTAGTAACAGTATGAGCTGTTCAATAAAGAGTAAGTCAACATTACCTAGCCCTGTGGCATTACTTAAATAATGCAATTTAAGTCCGTGCACAGGGACGGTGTACAGTAACACAGCTCTCATTGTTAAGATGCTTAAGGACTGTTAGAAAAACAAAGGTAGTTTTAAGGATTTGTATTGGTAAACATTAGTGATCAGGTATAGTTTAAAGTGGGTTTAAGTTAGCGTTTCTGTGCCTGGAAAGTAAAACCTATAATTAGATTCATGCTGGACAAAAGTGTTTGTATGGGTTGGGTAAGTTCCAACTGTGTTTGTATTGTGCTTAGAGAGGACTACAGCGGGAAGAATAGATAAAAGACATGAGCATGTGGGTATTGCTTAGCAACTGGGGCCTTGTAAGGTCGATTCAGTAGTCAAGAAAGTGTCCGGAAAGGTGAGTCACAAGAATGGTTTATTACCAAAAGTAAAGTATTCACAAGTAACAGTCCCTGGCCCAATCAGAACTACTCCACAGCATGGCTCCTACCTGGCCGACTTTTAAGGAACTGAGTTACGTAGCCCGCTGACATGCCTCCTCCCCTCAGCGAGGTAGCTCGTACTCCACCAGGCTCATGGGGACATTAATCGGATCATCCCCATGGGTCTCATGGGGGGGGGGTTATAACATCCCCTCCCCCCAAGTCCGTAAGTCCTTCTGAAGAAGGTAGAGCAGGAGGATGCCTGCTCCTCTTCCCCTGCAGCTGCACTTCCAGTGACTGAGGATCTGGATCGGGGGGTTATGTAGCATGTCGGGGAACATCATTTCCTCGATGATTGTCTGGGAGAACCACTGGCGACTGATCCATGGCCACGTCACCGACGGAAGTCTTGGGTGCCAGGGCCTCCATCTCCAAGTCGGAGTCAACCACCTCTTGCATCTCGGTGTCGGGAACCCCAGGGGTGATTCCCCCCAGGCCCCCACGTGTCAGGACGACATGGCTGGATGACGGTTCCTCTGGTGGGGCGTGTCCTAACACTGGTCTCCTGCTCCTGAGGTGGTCGAGGTGCATCCGCACTGTCCATTTGTGTGTCATCACCTGGTACGAAACAGATCCGGTCTGCTGTACCACTGTCTCTGGAATCTACCAGGCATGTTTCGGACACACACTGCGTCTCCTGATTTGGAACTCCTGGTCTGTGTCTACCTGCTTTGCCTTCGCCTCTGCAGGTCTTGGCTACATCGTACCTTTCTGCCAATATCGGCAAACACGAGGCTGAGGTGGGTCCTGAGCCTCCGGCCCATCAACAGTTCCACCGGTGCCACGCCGGGAGCAGCATGGTCCAATACCAATCTTGCTAGTTGCGACTCCGCGGGCCCCATGGCCCTCATCCCTCTCTTGAAGGTCTGCTCCGTTCGCTCGCCCAGCCTGTTTGAGGAAGGGTGATACAGGCCACAACCTCCGTCGCTGATGAAGGGGGTGCCATTGTCTCTGACAATGTACTTCCGGGGTGCTGAAGGACAGCTGTAGCTTATCAACCGCAGCCTTCGATGTGGTGAACGACACCCAATGGACTTGCAGCTACTTGGAATGGGAGCCCATCATGGGTAAAAACATTGACCCTGGGAAAGATCCATTATAATTGGTGAGTAGACGCACCCAAGGCCGGCCAGGCCATTTCCACAAATGCAAAGGGGGTGGCTGGTGGGAGCTTCTGCGGTTCCTGACATGTGATACATCGTTGGGCCAGTTGTTTGGGGGCACCATCCAGGCCTGGCCACCACACATGGTTGCGGGCCAACGTTTCCAATCTCGACACCCCTGGGTGTCCATTGTGTAGATCCTGAAGGATGGTGTCTCTGCTCTGGCTCAGTAACATGACCTGAGCCCCCACAGAAGGACGGCGTCTTCCACACTGAGCTCCTACATTTTGGCTTCAAAGGCCCGTAGTTTTTTGGGCAGCTTCCCTTGCTGGTCTGGTGTAAGTCAATGTGGCATACTTTCACCAATACAGGGTCTTTTGCGTCCAGTCACGTCCCTGGGCTGCGGTGATCGGCAAGGTGTCATAAAATAAAGTATTGGAACAACTTTGTTGGCTCTTGGTGGAGGTGGGGGGCGGGTTTGTGTCTTGGCAGTAGAAACCTGCTCAATGCGTCCGCATTTGCAATTCATGTGCCTGGGTGATGCTTGAAGGTGTACTCGTACACTGCTAGCAACAGGGCCCAACGCTGAAATCGGGGCGGACGCTCTTGGCAGGATCAGCTTTTCCTCTTTAACGAGCCCCAGCAATGACTTGTGGTCTGTCACTATGGAAAATCGACACCCATATGCGTATACATGAAATTTCTTCACCGCGAATATGACACCAGCCCTTTTTCTATCTGTGCATAATTGCGCTCCGCAGCAGCCAACGTCCTTGACACAAATGCTATTGGCCTTTTTTTTCCGTCAGCCATGCGGTGGGACAATACAGCTCTGATTCCATAAGGTGAGGCATCGCACATCACCAAAAGAGGCTTGGAGGAGTCAAATGTGTCAATAATCTGGGCGGCGTTAGCTGCTGCTTCACCTGGCAAAAGCTTCCTCCTGAGGCGTTCTCCATGCCCATTCTTGGTGCTTCTTCAGCAATGTGCGCAGAGGGGCAAGGATGGTCGCTAGGCCGGGAGTACGATTTTGTACAGTTTTGGAACCGGTATTAGCAAACGGTACTGGCTGGATGATGCCGAGGCCTTCCAGTCAGCGGAGTTCATCCTCGGCCTTCGCCAGCGGCACATTAACAAACAGGTGGGCTCCGAAGTACTTAGACTGGGTCTCAGGGTACACATATATTTTGGCCATGGCCCCTTTAATTTTGCCTAGGCCTTCCTGGAAGACTTCTGGGCACTTCCACCAAACCTTTTAAAGTCCTCCGGTGCCCATTTGGAAGATCTGATGCCAGTCCAACTGGAGGCGTTGTAGCCAGTCCTGGCCCAGCAGACTCGGTCCGGGGCCCTTCACTATTATTAACGTTAGCCTGATGGACTTCTGCCCGTAAGTAACAGGAGTCATCGCTGTGCCCACTATGGCTAGGGGTTCCCCTGTATAGGTCGCTAGCACTTGCCTGGGTGTCCTGCAAGCCTAATTATTGCACTCCAATCCTGATTCTCTTGAAGATCTGCCTCCCTATTACCAAAACTGTGGAATGCAAACTGCTAAAGGTAAGCATACTTATGAGAGAAGAATTTAAAGTGTGTTCTTGGGAGTGGAGTTTGGAAAATCTCATGTGACAATCATCTGGGGGATTCTGAAGAGAAAGGCACAGACACTAACTTGAGTTCAGAGTGGAGTGTGTACTTGGCCACAGTCATTTTGAGTGCTTAAAAGGGACTTTTTGTGTTAATTAGACCATTTTAATTTAAGATGCACTTTGTAATCCATGTTAATCTTTAAATCTGTGTGTATTTGTTAAACTAAAGGGGGAGTAAAGGAGTATTGTATAATAATCCAACTTTTCATGTTCAATAAATGCTGTTTTCCTGTTGTTAAAACTAATTAGTAGTCCTGTGACTGTTCCTCCATTTTTTATTTTAAAAAAGAGTAAAAGTTAGCGTCATTTGAGCCAGGGTTCCATTCTGGGATCTCCCCGTCCAGCTCTAACATCAATAGGATCGTGACAGGATGTTCATTTTATGTGGTTTCCTGAAACTGTTCATCATAGAAACTTGCTTCGTGCAAAAAGAGGGAATGCCCGGTAAATGAAATGAAATGAAAATTAAATGAAAATCGCTTATTGTCATAAGTAGGCTTCAATGAAGTTACTGTGCCCCTAGTCGCCACATTCCGGCGCCTGTTCGGGGAGGCTGGTACGGGAATTGATCCCGCGCTGCTGGCCTGCATTGGTCTGCTTTAAACGCCAGCTATTTAGCCCTGTGCTAAACCAGCCCCGGTCTGAATGTGGCAAAATCAAGTCAGCATGGCATAACCTCTGCATCTTGTAGCACTTGGCAGTCAATTTATGGGAAGATGTGTCTTTTCTGTCCTCCTCCAAGTAAATTTAGTACTTCCATTAGGGACCCGGTTGTGGTGTAGGGCAGTGTTTTTCAAACTTCTTTGCGACCCACGCCGGCCGACCTTCGAGATCCACGCCGGCCGACCTTCGCGACGCATGCCGGACGACCTGCATGACCCACCATTTTCTCTTACCTTGTTTGTTGCTGTCAAAAATGAGGGAAATGGTTTTGGGTCCCTTTGGCCCCAATGGTCCCTTTGTCTCCCCCAAACTTGGAAAAAAAAAGGCTGCGACCAGAAAAAAAAAAAGCAGCTGCACTGCGCACCGACGATCGGGCACGCATGCGCAGTGCGGCTGAATGCTTTTTATCTGTTCTGAGCCATTTTGAAGGCCGCTTGCAGCCGGCATTATTAAAAGCCGACTGCTGCGGCTGTTGCCCGCGGATTTGCGCGATCGGGAGCACCGCGACGGACGGCTCTGCGACTCTCCCGACACCCACCCGCGACCCCCCCGCGGGTTGTACCCCAGAGTTTGACACTGCCTGGTGTAAGGCGGGGCTGATGGCATAGCTTAGATATGTGTGCTACAACACAGTGGTTCTAACTATGACTTCAATGTGTGTTCATTTGTGTATGTATTCATGTATGTAGTTGTGTATGTAAACGTGCATGCACTGCATGCTCAATGGAATTTCTTGATCTACTCAATTGCCTTAAAGTGCACAGTAGGCCCCAGGCAGTGGGGCAGGAACTGCCAGTATTTTGGCTTGTATACTGTGAGCTAGATTCAATTTCAGAGCAACCCTGAATTTGTATCAGATGTTCAAATGAACCGAACCCACAACTTGACCATTTGTGTAATAAAATGGAACTTCATTCTCCACGGAAAAGATCAGCCAACATGGCATCTAATATCAGTCTTTTAATTTAAAAAATAATTTTGCTTAAAGTGTTCAGTTGCTGTTCTGAAGTATGTGTTGAACCTGTTGGGTGGGCATTGCTACTTTATGTAGTTTTACTATTTCTGCAGATAAATCCGGTATCTGAAACCTTTTGTTGTTGCTCACTTTTGGTTGGTTCAATTGGCTCTGTTTTATAACCTTTGCTCTCGAGTCGCCAGGTATCTTTATGATACCACCACGAGGTTCAGTCCAAGTAATGATCAATAACTCAATGCACCGATTAGTAAGATTCAAATCAAAGCACATTTATTATACACAGTAATTGCTACTCGTGCACAAATTCTACATCTAAGCTACTTCTACGGCTAACAGGCCTATACTTCGCTTCGGACTGGCCCACCAGGTCAGGGGAACAAATGGCCGTTTGTTCGGGTTCTGAGTCTGCGGGATTCGAAGTTGGTACGGATTGGTAGCTAGGAGCGCCTATCTCGTAGCGAGCGTTGAATTAAGACTTACTGGATCTCGGTGGCAGTTGAACCGGTCACAGTCAAGGTTGGTTTGCGTTGCTGAGTGACCCGGTCAAGAAGAACGATTTGAACTTGGGGGCTTAATTTTATAGTCCCCAGGGGCTTCCGGCCTTTCGGGGCAGACCCTGTACCTGGTTCCAAGTGATTGGACTCCGTTCCAATCGCTTGATTCGATTTCTCCAATACTGGAGTGGTTCCCTGATCGATGGGCGGTCTTGAGGTGTCCGTTAACCTCTTTTGTGTTGGCTCCTGCTGGCACCAGGGAGTTTGGCTGACCTTTGTTTGTCCCAAATGTTGCGATTGTTCCTGGAGATCGCTCATCAGTATGTAGATGGCTGCTATATTATTATGCAGATGGCTGCTTGTATTGATGCTGTCTAGACTTTTGCAGAGTTTAATACACAGTAAATTTGCACCTGCTGGTTTCTGCCTGTGTTGGCTGAATTTCCCTGCAGCCTTTGCTGTTCTCCATTTTACATCGGGAGTTGGCCAACACAGGTGGCTACACTGTAGACCCACTCTCTCTTGCTCAGGTATCCTGAGGCAGTTCTTCTAAATAACTGTGGAACAATTGATCTTGGATCAACTACCATTTTCATAAGTTTAATTTATGGTTTGACAACTGATTTCTTGAAGCACCAGTAATCCTTTTTGGTATGGTTGTTTGAACTGTTGCATTCATGATGTGCAGTTGTTTCTAAGATTGCTGTGAATGTATTTGAAGTCTTGTCTCCATTAATTGCAAGGGGCTCATGGATTTCTTCCTCACTAAGATTGAGACCATTCTGTCTCTTTCCTCCTATCCACTGGCCCACTGGCTAAATTTCCCTGCTACCCAAGCCCTGAACTTTTGTCCATTTCTCTCTTTTCTCACCTCTTGCCCTCTCTGAGCTCCTCTAGTCCAGGAGACCCACTTTTGGTTTCCTCAACACTATTCCCACTAAACTGTTGACCACCCACCTTGCTAATTCCTGGTCACCATATTAGTTGATTATTTTCTGATGGTACTTCAAGTTCACCTCTCCTCTAAATCTCGTGGTCATAATACCTCCCCACAAAAAAAAACCCTAGATCCTTACAACCTACTGTTCTTCTTCAACTCCACTTTCCTTTCCAAAGTTCTTGAATATGTTGGCACCTCCCATCTTGTACTAGAACTCCATGTCTAAATCCCTTCAATCTAATTTCTGCCACAGTACCAAACAGGGTCTTGTCAAAGGCACAAATGTCATCCTATATGTCTGTGACAAAAGTAAACAATCCCGCCAACTTTCTCGACCTTTTTGCAGCCATTTACATGTTTGACCACACCATCCTCTAGTGCCCCTCCACTGTCACCTAACTGGGTTGGGGCTGCACTCTCCTGGCTTCATCATTATCTACCTAGTCGTAGCCAGAATATGACTTGCAAAAGGTTTCCCCTTCCACTTCTGCACCAATACATCTGGTGGCTCCCAAGGATCAATCCTTGGCCCCTTCCTATTTCTCAATCTATATGCCCCTTGGTGACTTCATCTGAAAACACAGCATGTACGGTGAACCCAGCTTTACCCCCAGCTGCACCTCTTTCAATGCCTGCTAAAATATCAGACTGCTTATCCAACATCCAGTACTGAATGTGTACGAGTTTCTTACAATCAAATATTAGGAAGATTGAAGTCATAGTCTTTGCTCGCCACTACAAAGTCTGCCCCCCAGCTGCCAACTCCACTCCCTCCCCGGCAATTGGGCTGAGGTCGAAGCAAACTGTTTGTCACCTCGAAATGGGCTTCCAACCACATATCTGTGCAGCCAACTAGACTTGGACCGCCAGTTTCCACTTCTCTACACCATTCCTTTTTAAAAAATTTAAAGTATCCAATTCTTTTTTTTTTCCAATTAAGGGGCAATTTAACGTGGCCAATCCACCTACCCTGCACATCTTTGGGTTGTGGGGGTGCAAACTCCACATGGACACTGACCCGGGGCCGGGATCGAACACGGGTCCTCAGTGCTGTGAAGCAGCAGTGCTAACCACTGCGCCACCGTGCCGCCCTTCTCTTATATCATTCCCTCATCCATGAATGTGGTACCAGCGACTGGACTATTCTAATGCATTTCTGGCCAGCTTCCACATTCTACACTCTAAACCTGAACTCATCCAAAACTCTGCTGATGTGCTTACTCGCACCGAATCACCCACTACCTTTATGCTTACTGACCTCCATTGACTCCTTGTCAAGCAATGTCTTGATCTTCAAGTCAGCATTAAATCCCTCCCTGGCCTTGCTGCACCCCCCCCCCCCCCCTCCCCAAATCTCTCAACCCCCATCTCTCTACTCCTCTCCAGTCACAATCCACCGGGATATCTGCACTCATCTAATTCTGGTCTTTGGATCTTCCCCCCCACCCCCCAGCCAATTTTAATTGCTCCACCGTTGGTAGCCATGCCTTCTGCTGCCTTGGAATTCCCTCCCTAAACCTCTCCTGCCTCTCTTTGACCCTTCACGATGCTCCTCAAAGCCAACCGCTTTGACCAGCCTTTTGGCACCTCGCCTAATGCCGCCTTAAGTGGCCTTGTGTCAAATCTGCTTTCTAACACTACTGTGAAGCCTCTTGACATATTATGTTAAAAGGGTCAGGTAAAATTCAAGTTGAGTCCTGGCTCAAATTATGATAAATGCATTAATCACTTTTGGAAAGATTTAGCGGGTAGATTTTCTGATTAGTCACGAGCGATAAATGGGGTGGAGATTTCTTGGTGCCAAAGCTTCACCCACTCACTGCACACCTCATTTAATTTGTTGACCTGTTTTTTATGCGATGCTGGAGTGGACGACCCTGAGACTATCATTTCAGTGTTTATGCGGTTCTGAGAAGTTGCACCAGAATAATAACCCATTAATATAAAATGGCCATTGAGGGCTGCGTTGTATGTGGGAGTGCATTAAAAGGAGGCTTGAAATAATCTTGGTTTAATTTTGAGGTTGTTATCCCAGCCTTTGTTTCGTGTTTTCAATATTCCCCCCCCCCCCCCCCCCCAACGTCTGCACATAATTGCTGTGTTTTGATGTTTGTGCCAAATGTTTTGGCAGTATTGTATTTTTGGAACATTGACAACAATAGTACAAGGGGTTGCCCTATGGGAGACCTGCTTCACTTGTGCTTTTAGATCGTAGGAAAGGAGCAGCCGTGGGGGAATGTCAGTTAGGCCGACTGCACTCCAGGCCGACTGTGCCCCAAACTGTAATGCCACATTGGCTGTTTTATGGAGAGGGTACTCTCTAATGACAAATGGAGCTGCCCTCTTTGCTGCCACTTCATCTCACACTAACTCTTATTTTCCAAACAGTGAGTTTGGTTGTTGTATCCGCTCAATCCCTCAGCCAAGGACTTTATTCCTGTCTCCACAGTGATTATTATGTCCTCGGGGCTCTGCCGGGCATTTGTATCACTCAAACTGCATTTGCAAGGCCTGAAAAATACATGAAAAATATTGGAGTCTTTGGAAAGGCAGCCAGCATCTTTTTCCCTGTCTTCTGCTGCTCGGTGCTTGTGTCTTTAATTTGATCGATCGTTCTTTGTAAGCAGCCCGTTAAGGGCTGGTAGCAAGCTGACCCACATCACAAATGAAGCTGAACCTGGTAAAACCAAGTCGAATAAGCAGCCTAGTGATCAAGTAGGTCCAAATAGTGCAACACACAACGCACGGCTGATTGGTGGTCCCAATAGGAAAAACCTGTTTATGTTTGTTTGTTTTATCAACCTGTCATTTTTTTATATTTGAAATAAAAAATATTGCTCCAATGGAGCTGTAAATGCACTTTAAGAAAAAGTGTTTTTTTTTGTTCCAACATCTAATGCCAATCAAAGATAGAAACTTATTAGGAAGGTGCCCATTCCAATCAATAGGCAATCTGGCTAAAAGCACATTTGTGATATATTGAAAATTATTCTAAAATCCCATATATTCCTTGCAAGTGAACTAGTGGTGCAGCCGTGTCTCTTGTATGATAACTGGTGCTAAGCAGCTGTTTTTATTTATTGCTATCGGTCAGTCTCCTGTTACAGACAACAAGGTTCCACTAATTTCAATCAAACCGTTTTAAACCTGAAACATTCCATTTGTTTTGTTTTCAGGAAAAACTCCATGCCTGTCATCAATCCTTACTGTTTCTGTTTTGATTATTCTAAGGAGAAGTTCATGTGTAAAATGCATCTATTGGGCAAATGCAACTTATCATGATAAACTGTCTCCCTCATTGAGTAATGGCAGGCAATAAGGCCAGGAATTTTGTTGTTGTAGGTTACAGATAATTAACGTCGTTGAAAGAAGCCTGCCCTGCTGGCGTCTCACTGGCTGGCCCCTGTCTGGCATCTTCAGTCAAGTCCCAAATCTCGCTAAAGTTATCAGCAGAATGTCTTCCCTGGGTAGATAAGCTAGTGATGTTCTGTCATAGAACCCAATTTACTGTACAGCATGGCTGATGACTGCAGGGTTATCCATTATTTCTGTAACTTCTAATTTCTTATTCTGCAAATGTATCTGTCTGCTATTTCAAACTGTATTTGTGATGCTATTTATTCTCTCTCTTTAATCTCTCGAGAAGCATTTCAGCAAATTAAACCAAGCAAAGGATTGGGTGTATTCATAATAAATGAGGAAATGTTTTTTTCCCCTGTCGATTCCCCAAAGCTGTGAAGGAATTTATTCTTTGATCATCTGATGCATCCAAGGTCCTGGATTTAGATACGTTTGACAGGAGGTTTGCTTGATTCACAGTGCTCCTTAACAGAGAGCTACCCAGCAGGAGATGAAAGTTGATGCAGCATTAAAAATATTTGCTGGAGGTAGATAAAAAAACAAAAATCTCAGGACGTTAAGGCCACATTTAGCTCAAAACAAAGGAGGGCTTCTGCTCCTCAGTTTAACAACAATTAGTCTGAAGTCGTCCTTAATTTCGAGCCCCGCAGTCTCCGGTTACAAGATTCCTGATTAAGGATCAGAAGATAACATTATACTGCCTAAACATTCTTGTACAAAACCTTCATTTGTGCTAACAAATCCAATAATAGTGCTGTATAATTACATGATAAGTTAATAATTTACTCGCAACTCCAACTAATGTAGGCAAGATGGCTCGCAATACGATTTAATTCATTCTGTTTTTAAATAAAATTTAGCAAAGCATTAAGGAACTATTTTAAAATGTTTAGAATGTTACAATGCCACTTACGGTTTTGAAACTTGGTTTGGTGGTGTCAAGTCTTATGCTAATTCTGTGACCTGCTCTCCGTAACACTTTAAAAAAAAAAAATTGGAATACACAATTATTGTTTTTTTTCAATTAAGGGGCAATTTAGCGTGGCCAATTCATCTACCCTGCGCACCTTTGGGTCGTGGGGGTGAGACCCATGCAGACATGGGAAGAATGTGCAAATGCCACACGTTGGTGTGCTGGTGCAACAGGTGATTAAGAAGGCTAATCGAGTTTTGTCTTTCATTGCTAGAGGGATGGAGTTCAAGACTAGGGAGGTTATGCTGCAATTGTATAGGGTGTTGGTGAGGCCGCATCTGGAGTATTGTGTTCAGTTTTGGTCTCCTTACCTGAGAAAGGACATATTGCCACTGGAGGGAGTCCAGAGGAGATTCACTAGGTTGATCCCAGAGTTGAGGGGATTAGATTATGACGAGAGATTGAGTAGACTGGGACTGTACTCATTGGAGTTTAGAAGGATGCGGGGGGATCTTATTGAAACATATAAAATTATGAAGGGAATAGATAGGATAGATGCGGGCAGGTTGTTTCCACTGGTCGGGGAAAGCAGAACTAGGGGGCATAGCCTCAAAATAAGAGGAAGTAGATTTAGGACGGAGTGTAGGAAGAACTTCTTCACCCAAAGGGTTGTGAATCTCTGGAATTCCTTGCCCAGTGAAGCAGTTGAGGCTCCTTCTTTAAACGTTTTTAAGAAAACGATAGATACCTTTCTAAAGAATAAAGGGATTCGGGGATATGGTGTACGGGCCGGAGAGTGGAGCTGAGTCCACAAAGATCAGCCATGATCTCATTAAATGGCGGAGCAGGCCCGAGGGGCCAGATGGCCTACTCCTGTTCCTTGTTCTTATGTTCAGTGACCTGGAGCCGGGATCGAATTCAGGTCCTCGGCACTGTGATCTGTGCTACATTTTGATGGGCTGGGGGATTTTAAGACCCCGTGGCATTCTGGAGTGGGCAAAGACCTCGTTGCTTCGGGGTTTATTTTCAATATTTTGTCCTTCTGCGTTCTGTGATGCATCTCTTAAGATAGTTTGATAATGTCATAAGAGAACTCGTGAGACAGATGACACTGTGGTACCATTCGGCGAAATGTTCCAATATCCTTTTTTATTTGCAGGTCATGTGGATTGTAAAAAAAGCCAGTTAATTTATTTCCTGTAATTTCCCCCAAACTGCTGAAGTTGCTTACGTTCTCCATTCTGTTTCTGCATTAGCCAGCATCACTTGTACCTGGCTGTTCGTGTGTGAGCATGTCACATTGTCCCTCCTGATTCTCCTTAACCTCTCTCAACTCACATTAAATAGTCAGGGGGTGGGGGCAGTCATGTGAAGGGAGATATAGAAGATAAGACAATAGTTCAGGCTGAGTGATGTAGGTAATGGTAACCAGAGTGTGACTGACCGGAAGGGACAAAACATGCCAACATTGCAGTGCACCACCAGATATAGTTGCTGCAAGGAAAAATGGCTTTAATCTGGCAGAGGAGGAGGACGATTCAGTCGAAGGAAGATTTAGAAATCTACAGATAAAATTCGAGGCAACAGAAGTTGAGGCAATAGAAGATATGGGTAAAGACAAGCCGAGAGGGATAGGAAAGGACAGAGTTTAATGGTAATAGTGCATCAGAGAATAAAGCTCCATTGTAGGAATAGTAGTTTTAAAAAAGAATTGAAGTCACTTTATTTGAATGGGAGAGCATCCGCAATAAGATAGATAAACTAATGACACAAATAGGGGCAAATCATTTAGATCAAATCACAATTACAGAGACATGGGCCGCAATCAAACGACCTGGTCGCGCCCAACTTGGTGGTGCAATGAGGCTGTCTCGCGAAATTTGCGATGTTCGGAAAATCTCAGGACATCTACTGAGATCTCCTGCACTACTGAGGCATCGCGATCTGGATATCGCCCTCGCTTTTAGGCGAGATCCAGATGAACAAATTTAAATGAACCATTAGGCTTATTTAAATATGTTGCCGTCTGATTCTCCTGAGGACCAGGAACTAACGGCCTCAACTGGGTGATCTCGCTATACCGCCATTTAGCACTGGTCCACACAAACGTGGCCCAGGTGTAATGGCACCTCCCATGCCATTGGAGGCCTCCGGGTGATTGGGCTCTGGGCAAGATGGTACCCTGGCACCTCCATTGCTGCCAGGGCACCTTGGCACTGCCAGCCTTGCACCCAGGCACCCCGGCAGTGTCACCCTGCCAGGCTACCCGGGTAGCATTACCAGGCTGTCAGGGTCACTACCAGGGTGTAAGGCTGGAAGTGCCAAGGTGCTCAGGTGCCTAGTTGCCCATGCCAGGGATCAGGTCCGGGGGTGCCCTACCCTTGAGAGGTGGGATGGGGGGGGGAATCGAGGACCCCCCTAAGAGGCATCTTAGGGCAGTGGATGGGGGGGGGGAGTCTGGAGTCTGCAGTGTGGTGTTTGAAGGGGTTTGAGAGATTGGGCGCATTTAAAAATGATGCTCTGATCTCTTCCTGCACTGACGAGTCGTTATACTGTGGGCAGAACAATAAACGAGAAATTATTGGAACTTGTAACAATGACAATGCGGGGGACTTTAACCGTCATAGAGACTGGAGCAGTCAAATTAGCAAAGGTGGTTTGGAAGAAGAGTTTGTAGCATGCATTTGCGAATGTTTCTTCAAAAGTTATGCTGTGGAACAACTGGGAATAAAGCAGTTTTAGATCCAGTATTGTGCAATGAGGCAGGGTTAATTAGTAACGTCACAGTAAAAGATCCACAAGGAAATAGTGATCATAATGCAATTGAATCAGACATTAAGCTTGAAAATAACATCTGATTACAAAGATTGTTAAACTTAAACAAAGACAATTATGGAGACATGAGTGGAATACACTTTACTCCTGCGTAGACATTTAATTCTCTTGCGAAAGTCCAAAGTAATTCTTAGCTCTCGAGTTTACTTCCATTCTTTTCCTTTCCCAACCCAGCCACATAATCTTTAACACCAGAACTGTTTTCCACACTGAGGGTTTTTCTGGAGATACTGCATCTAGCTCAAGCCATCAGAATCTTCAAGCTTCATTTTAAATCCTGCTGAATTTGTCCTCATCAGTCCAAGCATAGACTCTTACCGGAATTCCTGGATGATAAAACATACAGACATGCTGCCTCTGTGTGCTTGCTTGCTCGCCACCCTTCCTTGCACCTTCCCGAAGGCTCCTCGGTCGCACCCTCCCAACACTCCAGGCACACTCCTCAACACTCCTGACACCCACCCAATGTTCCTGGCACCCTGCCCAACCCTCATTACTCCCTCGCTAACTCTTCTTGCTTCACCCACATCCCCTGCTCTTGCTTTCCCCACAGCCCTGCTCACCCCACCCCCTGTCTATCCCCATACGTGCTGGACCTCTCTCACCCGCAGGCCATGGCCCCAGCCCACTGCCCGTGTGCGCCCTGGCCTCATACAGGCATTGCCTGCGCACTGGCCCTAGTTCTGGCCACACTTGCCTGTGTTGGTCCTGGACCTGGCCTCACTGGCCCTGGCCGCTCCCATTGACCCTGGCCCCACCCACGCACCCGGCTTTGCACACCCATGGGTGCCATCCCTGGTCCTAGCCTCGTCCACCTGTGGGTCCCGATCTCGCCCGTGCCATGGCCCTGGGCCAACCTACCCACATTACCCCTGGACCCAGCCTCTCTGGCCACCTTTGTTGGCTGCAACCTCACCCACCTGTGGGCACTGGCCCTGGTCTTGCCCACCTGTGGGTGCCGGCCCCGGCCTCGCCTGTGTTCCGGCCCCACCTGAGTTTGCCAGCCCCTCCCGCCCGTGCCAGCATCGCCCCCTCTACCTGGCAGCTGTTCCCCTCCCCACCCTCACTCCCGCCTTGCGGAACTGGCATTACCCTCTCCCCGGCCCACTCGCCCGGCCCCCCTCAACCTCTTGAGCATATCTTTTAGAAGAACGTTGCAATTCAATTCTACAGCAGCTTCCTATGCACCCATCCCCTTTCAAAGCCCATCTCCATTGCCTCCTGATTCACATGGGCCTTGTATCTAGATTGACATGCTGAGTAGTTATCCTTTTCACTCCCAACTTCATTCTATCTTGAATGAAGCACAGTAGCACATTAGTTAGCACACTTGCTTCACAGCTCCACGGTCCCAGGTTCGATTCCCCGCTGGGTCACTGTCTGTGTGGAGTCTGCAAGTTCACCCCGTGTCTGCGTGGGTTTCCTCCAGGTGCTCCGGTTTCTTCCCACAGTCCAAAGATGTGCAGTTTAGGTGGATTGACCATGTTCACAGAATCACAGAATTTACAGTGCAGAAGGAGGCCATTCGGCCCAGCAAGTCTGTACCGGCCCTTGGAAAGAGCTCCCTACCTAAGCCCATATCTCCACACTTTCACCTTATCCCCGTAACCCCACCTTACCTTACCTTACCTTTTTTTTGACACTAAGGGCAATTTAGCGTGGCCAGTCCACCTACCCCTGCACATCTTTGGACTGTGGGAGGAAACCGGAGCACCCGGAGGAAACCCATGCAGATACGGGGAGAATGTGCAGACTCCGCACAGACAGTGACCCAAGCCAGGAATCGAACCTGGGACCCTGGCGCTGTGAAGCAACTGTGCTAACTAATGTGTTACTGTGCTGCCCTTAAATTGCCCTTCGTGTCCTAAAAGGTTAGGTGGGGTTACTGGGTTACGGGGGTAGGGTGGAGGCGTGGGCTTAAGTAAGGTGCTCTTTCCAAATGCTGGTGCAGACTCGATGGGCCGAATGGCCTCCTTCTGCACTGTAAATTCTATGATCTATGAAATTGAATGGATAGTTAAAGTACAACTGTTTACAAAACCTCATGTTGTTAACACCTTCCTGGAACGTTGGAGATTAAAAGTCTATTCATGCTCAGCACAGATGCTGCTGACATTATCTGCAAATGTGAATACTTTGCACCTTCCTTTCAGTGAAATAACCTGGGCTCCCCTTTAATCCAGAACATCTACATTCAGGCTTCTTGTTCGGCAGGCATCACATAACTCCCTTCATTTCTCAATTTCTCAATTAAAGCACCATCCTCAACACAACAATCATGTAAAATCTTGCATTTATAACAAAGAATAAAAAGGTCTTATTTCATAGAATTTACAGTGCAGAAGGAGGCTATTCAACCCATTGAGTCTGCACCGGCCCTTGGAAAGAGCACCCTACCCAAGGTCAACACCTCCACCCTATCCCCGCAACCCAATAACCCCACCTAACCTTTTTTTTTCGGACACTAAGGGCAATTTAGAATAGCCAATCCACATAACCTGCACATCTTTGGACTGTGGGAGGAAACCGGAGCACCCGGAGGAAACACACGCACACACGGGGAGAACGTGCAGACCCCGCACAGACAGTGACCCAAGCCGGGAATTGAACCTGGAGCTCTTCTTACAATTGTTTGGTGCTTTTGGTGAGATTGCACCTGGAATACTGTGGGCAGATTTGGCCTCCGTATTTCAGGAAGGACATACTGGCACTGGAGGAAGTAACAGCAAAGGTTCTCTCGATTGGTTCCTGGAGTGACAGGGTGGGCCGATGATGATGAGCTGAGTAAATTGGGTTTATATTCTCTGGAGTTCAGAAGAATTAGAAGTGATCTCACTGAAACATTCAAGATTATGAAGGAGCTTGACAGGGTGGAGCTTGACCGGGTAGATCCTGAGAGGTTGTTTCCCCTGGTAGGGGCATCTAGAACAAGGGGGCACAGATTCAGGATAAGGGGCCGATCATTTAGAACAGGGGTGAGGAGAAATATCTTCACTCAAATTATCGTAAAACTTTGGAATTCTTTACCTCAGAGGTTTGTGGATGTTCCATCGTTGACTATCTAAGGTTGGGGTAGACAAAATCTTAAGGCGCGATTCTCCAGAACAATTTCTAAGTTAATTTGTGGCGGGTTTTTCAGGGTGTTTCCCGTTGGCTCTGCTGGTGAGCTCCCCACCGCTATTCAATGACACGTAGTCATTTTTTGGGGCCCTGGGGAGTTTCTCACTGGTTTAGCCCACATTTAAGAGGCTGGATTCTCCGCTGGCAGGATTATCTGTTGCTCGGGGATTTCCCGACAGCGTGGAGCCGCCCACAATAGGAAACTCAATTGGTCGACTGGCAAAACGGAGAATCCTGCTGTTGGTGGGGGCACTCACCAGTTTTCTTAGCATTGGGGAGCTGGACGCAGAGATCGGGCTTGTAGGGTATCCCAATCTCTAAGTGAGCTTGTAGGTCCCCCACATCCCCCACCCATGGGCAATGGCACCCCCCTATACCCCCCATGTGAGGTTATACTACTAAGGGGTCCCTGGGGGCCCCTTCTTCAGGCCCCCCTGCCCCTCAAGCCTCCTTACAGCACCCCCTTCCTTCCAGGACCCCCACCCCATCATGCCTCAACCTCCAGAGGCCCCTACTAACCTGCCCTGCACACTCCCATCCTTCAAACTTACCTGCCCTGCACACCTCCACCCTTCAAACCCCTACTTCACCCTCATTTCATGGGCATGGTCCCCCTTGCCTCCTGACTTTTAGCAATGCCACCCTGGTACTTGGGCGCCCTGGCACCTAGGCAACACTACTGCTGGCTTAGCTGTACCATTCAGTCACCTTGGCAGTGCCAGGGTGGCAGTGCCAAGATGCCCATGTTCCAAGGCAAGGGCGCCACTCTGCATTTACCCTGGGGACCCAGGGGTTTCCAATGGCCCCGGAGACCCCCGGGTGCTGATCCGTCTGATCCACGTTTACTGCAGCCTCCTTGGGAAGGCCGGAAAATCAATGTAGGCTAGTGGATATCGAGCAGGTCGGTCTTAAGTAGGTTTAAGACCTATTTCTGCGAGCGTCATTTGGTCCTGCCCATTTTGGGAGGTGTTCTGACTCTGACGGCACGTGGGACTTGGGTGAGGCAGTAGCGCTAACCACTGTGCCACGGTGCCGCCTCCAGCACCTTTCACAATCACTGGATGTCTCAAAGTGGCTTTCCAACTCATGAAGTATTTTTAAAAATCTAGTCATTTTTTTCGGAATGTGGGAAATGTGTCAGTCAATCTGTGCAAACTCCTACAAAAGAACAATGAGATAACGACCGGATGATCCATCATGTAGACTGAGGGATAAATATTGGCTAGCACACTGAGGCACTCTCTTACTCTTCTACAGAACTGTAGCATGGGACCTTTTACACCCACCTTAGAGAGGAAAGAGGGTCTCAATTTAACCTGTCATCCAATATTCTGACAATTTGACACTCCTCAGCACCACACTGGACTGTCAGCCTAGACTGTTGCAGTAAAGTCCTGGAGCGAGACTTCAACCCAGAATCTTGTGACGCAATAGCGAGAACACTGTTCAATCACTGCTGGTACACAATCTAGGCGCTGTAGACCAGTTAGTTTAACATCTAGGATCGGAAAATACTCGAATCTTTATGATTTATATTGTTACAATACCATAGAGACCAATGACTTAAAAAATAATTCCCAAAGACCTTTCCCAAAGGCAAAGGATAACACAATAAAATGCCATGTTTTACAATTTTTACTGCAACAAACTAAATTGAACATTGACTGAATCTTACTTCTTAGGTAATTAAATACACAAAGCTACAGAGAAGATATTCCCCAATAGCTTCATACCTAAAAGCCCATGCCATGTTCATACATTTACAGCACAATCTCAGCAGATCCTTAGACTTGTCTTTTAAAGTCGCAAATGTCTTCCAGCAATTCGTCAGGCTCCCTATGCCCTGCTCCGTAAGGGGGAATCTTCCACTCTCTTCTTCAACCAACTTCCCTTCACTCGATCTTCTGAGCGTACGTGAATGGGACTCTAGCAGCAAGGCACCCTGCCTATTGGTGACTCCTCAGTCTTCAAATCTCCACAACAAGCTTTCTTCCTTCATTCAGGGGTCCCACCTTCACCAGCACTCTGCTTTGAGGTTAACCTAAAAACAGTCCTTTTTTTTCTTCCTGGCATAGCAGGATTTTTCTACTTTGTGTTTCTTCTACTCTGGGTGGATGTTGTAGTGTTCACAAGTACCACACAAGCTAAGTTCAATAACAAAGCTAACATTTATTACACTACTTAATATACAGCTTGACCACTTACTCCTATAGCAAGCAATAATCTATTAAACTACAATCTACACTATACTAATACTTGTCTCATGCACTCTGTCTTAAACTGTACTCTGCTTTTTCCTACACTCTTTACACTCTCCCAGAAGCCTGAGTCAGTCCTTTTTATAGGTCTGTTCCCAGCTCCATCTAGTGGTCAGTTATGATATTACATTACCTGTTATATACTAGACATTCTAGATAATGTCTCCGCACCTGTTGAGGTTGCCATCCCCCAAATTATTTTAGTCTCACTGCCTCAGAGCTGTGGGTCTGCAGCTTCCCAACTGCTTTGCGTCCATGTGTTCCAAGTCGGGTGCGAGTCTTCAATAACTTGTAAACCTGGACTTCCTGCCCCCATGCTAACCAAATTAAATGTGACTGTCGCTGGGCAGAGTTCACTACAAATTACACCCCCCCCCCCCCCCCCCCCCCATTCCAGAGGGCATTCTGTTTTGCCTTAAATTAATCGGGACTGTTTTAAACATAACTAACTTGTAACGTCTAGCAGTTATAACAATATTCTCCTTTTGAGAGTGTCGATCGGTTGCAGGTCAGCCTTCTGAGGGTCACTTAAGCAATTCTGTTGGTATATAAATGGCTAGGTGTTGATAAGGGCACGTTTGTGATTTTTCACTCCAAATGTCAACGTTAAGTCTGAGTGTAGTTTGTGATGCAACTTTTGAACGAGGCTAAAATTGGCTTCTGAGGTAAATTTTCTATTTTTAAACCCTGGACTTCAGGGTTTATTTTGTAATATGTGAACAATACAAAAATAAAAAGAGACTGCAGGGTGTATTCTCTGAGGAGCAGAGAATCATTTTAGTGAAATCATCAAACGTATTGATGGCTGTTAAAGAGAACCACAGAAATTTCTGATGTTGAGCTAATAAGCAGTTGGAGCAACCAGTCTGTCAGACGTAGTCTGTGGAATTGAGCCAAATTGATTTGTCAGTCACAAGTGCAGAAGTCTGCCAACCAGCTACATTGCTGCGCAGTGTAGGCTTAAATCGATTAAACCCTCTCTCGTAGTATTGTTTGTTCAGTGTAGCAAGGTTAGGCAGTATAGCGTTTTTCAGATTTTTGTTGGATAGATTTATGAAAGGCCTGTTTAAAAAGTATAAAGCATTAGTACATTGCAGCAACTAATGGATAGCTGGTTTGGCTCATAACCTCAGGTGACCCGACAGAATTGGGCTGTGTGGAGAAAGGGCCTGATATTATGACATAAAGGAACACAAACCTCATAATTGGAAATGTCAGTGCGTTTTATTGACTGTATGAGGTGGCAAAAAGAAGCTCAAACTGAAGTTCTAAAACTGACTAGAACTCGGGCGGGGTGGGGGGGGGGGGGGGTGGTATTCTCTTAATTGTTGTCTTGCTGTTGGTCACAAAACTTGCAATAGTCCCTGTTATGGATTTCCAGAGTCAGTTGGGCAAATTGACCATAAATGTTACCTGTTGTAGTGTCATTGCATTGAGGAGAAGTAAAAGTACAAAATACTTGCCCTCCTTCCATTCCACTTGTTTTGAGGCACTTGTATTGTCATAGGAACCTATCGGACATCTCTGAAGAGCCCCAAAACATTGATATTAGTGAGATGATGTCTCTTTGGTGGTGCCCATCTCCAGTCCGATATTGAATTTTAAAATAACCCAACATTTGCTTTGAACATAAAATAGTCGTTTTTCAAGACTAACGGAGAATAGGTTTCCCTGCCTCTCCATTTTCCGGGAGGTGTGAATTCCTGTGGGCCGTGGTTTCATTGTGCTCTGATGCTTCTTTGGTGTATAACCCCAAGTAACTATTCTTTGCGAGTTGTGCAGTTATGTTTAGCTGCTTGGTCAATATAATACAGGAATATGTTAATGGAACAATAGCAGGCTATTGGATTGGGAGGTGGAGGGATGGTGCATGTGCAGGAATACTAGGCCAAATTCTAATCCTGTCGCCTTCAGGTATTTTCTCACCTGCATCTTTAACAGGAGGTTCTTCAGTTGAAAACAGGCACTGAGTATCACAATGGTTTCTATTTCCTTCCCACCCCACTGACCTTCACAGCTCAAGGACTGTAAGGCCAGTTGCAGTGAGATCAGCTAACTCGAGACTACAAGCTCAGGCACACATTGGGCTAGATTCTCCGCCCCGCCATGCCACATTTCTGCCTCGACCCTCGGTGGGATTCTCCATTACGCTGGTTGGTCAATGGGGTTCCCATTGTGGGGCAGCCCCATGCCGTTGGGAAACCCCCGGGCGCCGGCAAAACGGAGAATCCCGCCAGCGGAGAATCCTGCCCACTGTCTTTATTCAGCAGTAGTGCATGCAGCACATGGTAAGTTCACACGTGCAGGTACTGCGAAGCCCATCTCAATTTGCACTGCAGGAATTCACCAAGGCTCCTCAAGCAGCACCTTCCAAACCCATGACCACTACCATCCAGAAGGTCGAGGGCAGCAGATGCCTGGGAACACCACCACCTGGAGCTTCCACTCCAAGCCACTCCCCATCCTGACTTGGAAATATATCACCGTTCCTTCACTGTCGCTGGGTTAAAATCCTGGAATTCCCTCCCAATCAGTACTGTGAGTGTACCGTCACCACATCGACTGTGCGGTTTGATAGAAATTGGCTTTCTAGTTAGCTAGAGATGATATCGGTAAAAGGTTTAATTGAGAACTCATTAAGAGTAATTAACTAAATCATATTAACCATGAGAGCGAGGAAAGCCGAATAGCTGGGAACATTTTGCAAATTGCTTGAGACTTGCTAGAGACTGAAGAAACAGTGACATCAGCTAGCTGAAAGGCCTCATTGTGTGAAAGAACAGGCAGTTCCGTTTCTATGGTAACAACCAGTCTCGGGTGATAAGTCCTAGCGAAGAATGTGTTTTCCTCAAGCATGGTATGGGAAAATTTGTACCAATATATTTAAATACATATCTCTCTTAAACTGATGGACAGACAGTTTGGCTGAATTGAGTGAATTATAAATTAGTTACAGCCAATCACAGGTGTAAAGAAGGCGAGACCTTAAGATAATTATCTCCTAAATGAATCACTTGTCGGGGTGGAAATATCCATTCTGGAATCAATCTATCTCTTTCTGAAACCTATTTTCTTTGCTTGCTTTTGCTAAATCGCCATATTTCTTTTGTTTAAATCACTCAGTCATTTTATACTGTGTATTATGATTTGAAGAATTACCACGATTTGTAATTGAATGAAAACTCAACTACTGTATTCGCTAAAGACAATCAATCTGACCTAATCTTGTATTGACAAATCAAGTTTACCTGTGGCACAAGCTGACAAATAAAGTTTCATTGGACTTTGCCAAAAAACACAGACTTGACCTCAGTTATTTGGGAGAAGGGATGACGGATATCCAGGGTTCCGAATAGACACACACATCCATCACGGTTCAAGAAGGCAGTTCACCACCACCTTCTCAAGGGCAATTAGGGATGGGCAATAAATGCTCGCCGAACCAGCAATGTCCACATCTTGTGATTGAACTAAAAAGAAACAATTGATGGGTGCGTTTTACTTTTGCTGCTTCTCCTATCGCTTCATGATTTCAGAGTAAAGATGAAATTAACTTGCATATCGAGGTAGAGAGGCGCAATATAAATGTGCGGTCCCTATTGTAACTGAGGAAAAGATGCGATTCAGTTAGTGCAGAGCAATGTTCCAGAAACAACAAGGATATAATGGGCGCAATCTGCCGGCCGCATCCCACCCCCTCTCCGGTGGAATACGGCCGGCAGATCCTGGGAGAGGCCTCCCCGGGATTCCCGACAGCTGATTCCAGATTCCCGATTCCTGATTTAATTGGATCTCGTGAGTCACGATCTGGATCCCGCTCACAATGAGTTTAAAATCTCACTCAGCTGTGCCGACGCCAGATTGAGCGGCCACTCGGCCGAGGAGACCCCCAGCCGAGGAGACCCCCAGCCGAGTAGACCCCAGCCGAGTGCCGATTAGCCCCCACAAATGATGACCAGGCGTAGCGACATGCGGGGGGTGCCTCCCAGGCGATCGGAGGCCCTCTGGGTGGTTGGCCCCTGGCCAAGCTGGCACCTTGGCACTGCTGATGCCACTTGGGCACCTTGGCACTGCCAGCCAGGCACTCTGGCTGTGCCATCTGAGTGCTACCTTGTCACTGCCAGGTATGCAGTGCCAGGGCGCCAAGCTGGCATTTTGCCTGTGGCAGGGATCTGCGATGGGCTGAATGGCCAACAGGTGAGTTGGGCAGTTGGGGGTTCCCGATGGCCTCATCAGAGTTTTGAGAGATCGGGGCGCCATTTAAAAATGGCCTCCAGATCTCTTCCTGCACTCTTCTGCTCATCGGAGCTCCTTCGTGCAGGAAATGATGCTGAGTGCGGCCTCTGGGCGAAATAGCAACTGAGTGCCATTAGATATTGGGGTCATTCATGGCGCTACAAGCACTGGGAACGACCCTGCTAATCCTGCCCAGAATGGACTTTGTTTTTTTTCTTGCTTAGATCATGCCCATTGTCCACATGATATATCTATGGTGCCAGTGCACAAGAAAAGTTGACCAGAAGATTCACCGCTCTTGAACAGTGCCAGGGTATTCTTTCCATTTGTAACTTCCATTTGATAGGGCAGCACGGTAGCATAGTGGTTAGCACAGTTGCTTCACAGCCCCTGGGTCCCAGGTTCGATTCCCGGATTGGGTCACTGTCTGTGCGGAGTCTGCACATTCTCACCGTGTGTGCGTGGGTTTCCTCCGAGTGCTCCGGATTCCTCCCACAGTCCAAAGATGTGCAGGTTAGGTGGATTGGCTATTCTAAATTGCCCTTAGTGTCCAAAAAAAAGGTTAGGTGGGGTTATTGGGTTACGGGGATAGGGTGGAGGTGTGGGACTTGAGTAGAGTGCTCTTTCCAAGGGCCGGTGCAGACTCAATGGGCTGAATGGCCTCCTTCAGCACTGTAAATTCTATGATTCTATGAAGCTCGGTTGATGTTGCATCCATTTAATGTAGGCTGCTCCAACAGTGTAACACTCCTTCAGTGCTGCACTGAAGTGTCAGCCTAGATTATGTGCTCAGGGCTCTGAAGTGGGGCTTGAATCTACAACTGTCTGACTCCGAGGCAGGAATGGGTCTAATTGATGGATAGTTGATATTTACAATGGTGACATATAAGAATCTACAGGCGCATTTTCACAGTATCACTCCATGATGAGGGTCTGAGGACGTCAGTCCCCCCCACTTCATTTTTGTAAATTTCTTTGCTTCTGTAAGTATAAAGATAATTTGCATTTACATATCGCATCCTCTATTTATTCTTGAGCACTTTACAATCAATGGATTGCTTTTGAAGTGCAAACCCTGTTGCTATGTAGGAATTGCTGGATCCAATAAGTGCCCAGCAAGGTGTCACAAGCCACGAATAACAGATGACATGTTTTTGTTGTATTGGTTGTGGGAGGAATGTTGGCCACGACATTGGGAGAGCTCCCTGCATCTAATGAATGGAGCTGGGGGAACTTTTATACCATATCTATGTGACGCAGAAGTTGGCAGCTGCAACAATACAGCCCTCCCTCAGTACTGCATTGCAGTGATACATCAGCTGAGATCTGGGGTAGAGTTTCCTTGTCCATTGCTGGGTTCATGTGAACATAGAGAAAAATTATGTGGGGAAGAGCACCAACTCTTAAAGGAAGCTGCCTGAGATGATGTTTTCACCCACTAATGTTAATATTTGTGGGAGAGGTGGAAGTGCCAGAGATGTGTTTCCTTTGGGCTGTCACTGTAGCCCTCAAAACAAATACAGTACGTTGAGGCACAGGGCCAGGAAATTGGATCAGTAATTGCTGTATCTCACTTTTTATACAGGACAGAACCCCAGCCTATTTGCAGTTCCTCCTGTAGGCAGCTTGGGTCCTTCCTACTGCGTTTAATTGGAACATAAACAATCCATGAATGGTTGGCTTATGACTCGTTCTAATTGCCCCCCAGTCAGCATTATACAGCTTGCTATTGTGGTTGATTGGAACTGGATGTGATGGCCTTCTCGCCAGCAAACAGTGGATTTTGCAAAATGATTTTGAATAATGTTGTGTCATACTGGGATAAACAGACTGTACTGACTTAGTCAGAAAGAGACCAGTATGGCTTCTATATATATACACACACACACACACATGCTAAATGATGCCCCAATTTTTCAAAGCCCACTAAGTTTATTCTGAAAATATTCTGAGCATTTCATGAAATTTAACATTTTTTCACAAGGAAAATGTGGAAGGAAATATAACCTTCTGATAACCTCTCCCTTCAGATAACAAATTATCCATAGTTGCACTGTGTGTGTGTTATGGTGGAAGTATAGTTTGGAAAGTGGGCATTAATATTGTGAACTGGCAGGTTTATGCAGCCTTGGTTAAGGGGCAGAATATATGATGGTCAGTGTGAATTGTGGGAGACCTTCTACAATCCTAAGGAAAAATGCAATTACCAAAGATCATGCAGACCAGGGTGAAGCTGTGAACACAAAAGTAATTGGCACTTCAGCTGTCATTTATATCAGTATAAAATGTTCAGGTATCATTTTTATACTTGAGGTGCTTATTAATAAGTAAATTAGTTAGTAAATTAGATGATCCCCGAGGCCAATGGTCTTTATAAGAAGAGTTAGGGCGAAATGTTGTGGAGGTGAAAGTCTTTACCAGCCACATTTTGTTTCACTCTGTCACTTGACAGGCCTGCGGTGGGCCTTCTCCTGGGAGGAGGGGAGGGGGTTGTGGGGGGAGAAAGAGAGAGAACATAGAACATAGAAAATTCAGCACAGAACAGGCCCTTCGGCCCACGATGTTGTGCTGAACCTTTGTCCTAGATTAATCATAGATTATCATTGAATTTACAGTGCAGAAGGAGGCCATTCAGCCCTTTGAGTCTGCACCGGTCCTTGGAAAGAGCCCCCTATCCAAACTCAACACCTCCACCCAACACCAAGGGCAATTTTGGACACTAAGGGCAATTTATCATGGCCAATCCACCTAACCTGCACATCTTTGGACTGTGGGAGGAAACCGGAGCACCTGGAGGAAACCCACGCAGACACTGGGAGGATGTGCAGACTCCGCACAGACAGTGATCCAAGCCGGAATCGAACCTGGGACCCTGGAGCTGTGAAGCAATTGTGCTATCCACAATGCTACCGTGCTGCCCTTAAGAACAAATAAATCTACACTATATCATTTTACCGTAATCCATGTACCTATCCAATAGCTGCTTGAAGGTCGCTAATGTTTCTGACTCAACTACTTCCACAGCAGTGCATTCCATGCCCCCACTACTCTCTGGGTAAAGAATCTACCTCTGATATCCCTCCTATATCTTCCACCTTTCACCTTAAATTTATGTCCCCTTGTAATGGTTTGTTCCATCCGGGGGGAAAGTCTCTGACTGTCTACTCTATCTATTCCCCTGATCACCTTATAAACCTCTATCAAGTCGCCCCTCATCCTTCTCCGTTCTAATGAGAAAAGGCCTAGCACCCTCAACCTTTCCTCGTAAGACCTACTCTCCATTCCAGGCAACGTCCTGGTAAATCTCCTTTGCACTTTTCCAAAGCTTCCACATCCTTCCTAAAATGAGGCGACCAGAACTGTACACAGTACTCCAAATGTGGCCTTACCAAAGTTTTGTACAGCTGCATCATCATCTCACGGCTCTTAAATTCAATCCCTCTGTTAATGAACGCGAGCACACCATAGGCCTTCTTCACAGCTCTATCCACTTGAGTGGCAACTTTCAAAGATGATTGAACATAGACCCCAAGATCTCTCTGCTCCTCCACATTGCCAAGAACTCTACCGTTAACCGTGTATTCCGCATTCATATTTGTCCTTCCAAAATGGACAACCTCACACTTTTCAGGGTTAAACTCCATCTGCCACTTCTCAGCCCAGCTCTGCATCCTATCTATGTCTCTTTGCAGCCAACAACAGCCCTCCTTACTATCCACAAATCCACCAATCTTCGTATCGTCTGCAAATTTACTGACCCACCCTTCAACTCCCTCATCCAAGTCATTAATGAAAATCACAAACAGCAGAGGACCCAGAACTGATCCCTGCGGTATGCCACTGGTAACTGGGATCCAAGCTGAATATTTGCCATCCACCACCACTCTCTGACTTCTATTGGTTAGCCAGTTCGTTATCCAACTGGCCAAATTTCCCACTATCCCATGCCTCCTTACTTTCTGCAGAAGCCTACCATGGGGAACCTTATCAAATGCCTTACTAAAATCCATGTACACTACATCCACTGCTTTACCTTCATCCACATGCTTGGTCACCTCCTCAAAGAATTCAATAAGATTTGTAAGGCAAGACCTACCCCTCACAAATCCGTGCTGACTATCCCTAATCAAGCAGTGTCTTTCCAGATGCTCAGAAATCCTATCCTTCAGTACCCTTTCCATTACTTTGCCTACCACCGAAGTAAGACTAACTGGCCTGTAATTCCCAGGGTTATCCCTAGTCCCTTTTTTGAACAGGGGCACGACACTCGCCACTCTCCAATCCCCTGGTACCACCCCTGTTGACAGTGAGGACGAAAAGATCATTGCCAACGGCTCTGCAATTTCATCTCTTGCTTCCCATAGAATCCTTGGATATATCCCATCAGGCCCGGGGGACTTGTCTATCCTCAAGTTTTTCAAAATGCCCAACACATCTTCCTTCCTAATAAGTATTTCCTCGAGCTTACCAATCTGTTTCACACTGTCCTCTCCAACAATATCGCCCCTCTCATTTGTAAATACAGAAGAAAAGTACTCATTCAAGACCTCTCCTATATCTTCAGACTCAATACACAATCTCCCGCTACTGTCCTTGATCGGACCTACCCTCGCTCTAGTCATTCTCATATTTCTCACATATGTGTAAAAGGCCTTGGGATTTTCCTTGATCCTACCCGCCAAAGATTGTTCATGCCCTCTCTTAGCTCTCCTAATCCCTTTCTTCAGTTCCCTCCTGGCTATCTTGTATCCCTCCAATGCCCTGTCTGAACCTTGTTTCCTCAGCCTTACATAAGTCTCCTTTTTCCTCTTAACAAGACATTCAACCTCTCTTGTCAACCATGGTTCCCTCACTCGACCATCTCTGCCCTGCCTGACAGGGACATACATATCAAGGACACGTAGTACCTGTTCCTTGAACAAGTTCCACATTTCACTTGTGTCCTTTCCTGACAGCCTATGTTCCCAACTTATGCACTTCAATTCTTGTCTGACAACATCGTATTTCCCCTTCCCCCAATTGTAAACCTTGTCCTGTTGCACGCACCTATCCCTCTCCATTACTAAAGTGAAAGTCACAGAATTGTGGTCACTCTCTCCAAAATGCTCCCCCACTAACAAATCTATCACTTGCCCTGGTTCATTACCAAGTACTAAATCCAATATTGCCTCCCCTCTGGTCGGACAATCTACATACTGTGTTAGAAAAGCTTCCTGGACACACTGCACAAACACCACCCCATCCAAACTATTTGATCTAAAGAGTTTCCACTCAATATTTGGGAAGTTAAAGTCACCCATGACTACTACCCTGTGACTTCTGCACCTTTCCAAAATCTGTTTCCCAATCTGTTCCTCCACATCTCTGCTACTATTGGGGGGCCTATAGAAAACTCCTGGAAAGAGTTCTGCCTGCTGGGGGTGGGGGAAGGGGCGGTAATCTCTGCCATGAGCTGCCAACCAATTGAAAACCAGGATCTCCACTGAACGGCAGCACCACTTGGGAAGTGGTGGCTGCTGCTGATAGGACGCTCACTCAAGGTCCAGTATTGTCACTAAATACCAGGCTAGAGATTGAGTGATGAGGCGCTTAAGTGGGCATTAGTTTAAGGGCTTCAGTTGGGGGTGGGGCAACAAGGGCACCTATGGACCATCTCCAACGTGGACTTAATTTAATGGAGGTGGGTTGTGTTTCACTTCTTCCCTCCCCCCGGATTCATGGCTCCGGCTACTAAATGCTATGATGGAGAGAGGAAGTGAGGGTACAAGATTCCGCCCTCGTTGTGCAATGTTGGAGGAACACCTCTGTTACAGGTAAATACTATTTCAGTTGGAAAGTTATTAGGACAAAAATGCACATAACCTGAGACGAAGTGTCCCTTGCTGAAGTTCAAATTTTGAGGAAATAAGGAACTAAATTTGTGTGTTATGATTATCTGAACTTCGGTATTTCCAAGGTGCTGCATCTGCAGTGCCTTCCTTTTGACATTCATCAAATCAAACAATCTAAATGTTAGTGAGGTTGGAAATTTATTTTTTGCTTTGATAATTCTGACTCCTGACGATTACTGATTTATTTTATTGCAAAGGTTCTTGACAGGATGCGCTGCATCCAGGTTCGGTGACAGAATCTCAAATGAGTCAAATATGCTAAAATGTTGGAACACTTGAAGAAGACCCTTGAGTGGTTACAGTGTTGCTGTGGGGCTACATTGTACAAGTGCCTGGGAGAACCCCAGAGCACCATCCATTGTGTCCCGCCTCTACATCATTTCATTGCTGCTCCCCCACCTGCGGTGGCTGGGAATAACCACCCCCCCCCCCCCCACCCCCCCCTCAGAGTGCGGTGGCTGGGAATAAACCCCTCCCCTCCCCCCTCCCATCCGAGTGCGGTGGCTGGGAATAACCTCAATTTGAGCTGGGTCGCTTAGTCAAATCCTCCGCAACTAAGGGTCTTTCAGAGTGTCTGAGCGGACAGGTGGAATTGGACAATTGTCCCATTCAGTTTCTAGCTGTGGGATGTTAAATAAAGAAATCAGAGTGTGAAAGCCGTTTGTTGATGGGAAATATGTGTGTGTGTGTGTCTCTCCCTCTCTCACTGGTTAGGCCAGCATTATTGGCCATCCCTAGTTGCTCTTCAGAAGGTGGTGGTGGGTGTGTTTTTGTCTGTCCGTCTCTGGCCCAGGCCAATATTTATTACCTGACCCTACTTACTTTTCAGAAAGTGGGGTGAGTTGCCTTCTTGAACCGCTGCAGTCTCTGTGGTTGGATACACCTGCTGTTAAGGTCTTCCAGGTTTTTGACCCAATGACAGTGAAGGAACGGCGATATATTTCCAAGTCAGGATAGTGAGTGACTTGGAGGGGAACCTGCAGGTGGTGGTGTTCCCAGGTATCTGCTGTCCTTGTCCTTCTAGGTGGTAGAGGTCACGGGTTTGGAAGGCCCTGTCGAAGGAGCCTTGGCGAGTTGCTGCAGTGCATCTTGTAGATGGTACCCACGGCTGCCACTGTGCATCAGTGGTGGAGGTAGCGGAACGGGTGCCAATCAAGTGATCTACATTGTCCTGGATGGTGTCGAGCTTCTTGAGTGTTGTTGGAGCTGCACTCATCCAGGCAAGTGGAGAGTGTTCCATCTTGTGCCTTGTAGATGGCGGACAGGCTTTGGGGAAGCCAGGAGGCAACTTAGTCACTGCAGAATTCCCAGCCTCTGACCCCGCCATTGTAGCCACAGTATTAATTGTGATTGAAGTTCAGTAGATTTGCTCTTTTTAATCCTGAAAGCCACAGGCACCCATCAGGAGAGCAGCAGAGCTGGCTGAGAGGAGCTACTGATCCCTGCTCTGGGAGGGAACTGATTGAACATGTAGAACTGAAATGACATGATTAGCTAAGCACCCTGGGTTAACAACCATATCCAGTAATATTCATTCAATTCCTTCGCATGTTTAGACTTGATTACCCTTCCAATTCGGTTCCCCCAGTGACATCAGGACCACAGTATTCAAAAGCCTGAACAGAAAAAAGACTGGGGGAGGAACAACATGGAAGCTTGTAGTATTAATCTTTCATTGTAATCTTTTTATAGCTGCTTGTGCTTTGAAACTGCCTGTTTCAGGTTTATACATTGCCCACTGCCTGCCCATAGGCTGGAACAGTGATCCACCATTGTAAAGACTATATGGAACTATTGTGGCTTCATAGTCTGTTGGTAGATTTTAAGCACATAAGACTCCATTGTCTGCTCACGGTGCAATAACCAGTGTATTTCATCGTACAATTTGGAGCTTGGTGTTTAAGCGTTCTAAAATCTAAACATTTTTGTGATAGTTTAACAGTTTGCCAGATTCCATCCACGTAGTTATTAATCAACCAAACACACACATACGCTAGTGAGATATCCATTCAACTTCCCTTGTCGAGATAATTTATTACATCTCACGACTGGCCGTGATACGTCCTCTGGTTACTTTGCCGGTTGATTTATTTTATACACATATTGAGAATAGCTGCTTCAATAAGAATTTGATTCAGTCAGGGAAATTGGCCTTAAAGTGCACCTGTCTATTGCCATCATCTAATAGCTTCTACCTCAACAATACATTAATGATCCAGACAGGCTCCCGTCCTCCGAGCCCACCTGAAGTCTGTCCCAGGAGTAATTGTTGTAGACAGGAGTCACTGGATTGAGCATCTTTTGCAGCCAGAGCCCTGACACTCAACGGCAATGCAAAGCTTTTGTTTCCGTGTAAACAGCCTTTTCAGCTGCATTTATTGAAATGTGCTGTCGGAATGTGCTGCGACAGTAAGGTAGCAGCAGGTGATTGCGGGGAATAGTTTGTAATTTGGTCTGTAGAAATGGTAAATTGGCAGAAGTAAACAACTGATGTTTTTTTGTGACGGTTTGCTCCTTAACCCCGCCAGTTAGACAGCTACCTTGTTAAATGAAAGGGTCGAGGCATCGGGTTAACATGGGAATTAATGACGATCCTGCATCTTCCCCACTTGAGGTTAGAAAAGTGGGGCAAGTTCATAGTATGTTGTGCTACCGCAAAGGGAGACTTCACAGTCCATGAATTAGAGACTGGAGGATAAGCAGAGTGCCTTTGCCCAGCTGGGCTCGGGTCAGTTTTGAGGTTGAATTTATTAGCCTTTGGGAGCAGGAAGGGGTGGGAGGACCCTGTGTTTTCCCACCACCATGACACATTTCCAGTGGTGGGAACCTCCCACTGGATTGCTGTTTGAGGTTGGAGCACCCCTTTGTGGCTGTTCCATGGTGCACAAACAGCCATGGCGGCAGCTTGGCTGCCCTGGTGCCCTGGCTGTTACTGGAAGGTGCAAAACCCCTTGATCGCCAGGACTACACCATTGATTTTAGGACCATCTCTGCATGGAGACACCCTTTCTTTCCTCCTGCAGTCTCATTCGACATGGCCACCGTTAAATGTGGTGCTGTTGAGGCTGCAGTGTTGCCAGCCCTCTGGGAGATGATCCTCGGTCCTGACAGCAGACCCATAATTAGATGCTGTCAGTAGAATGCCTGCGAGGGACTGACTACCATTTTCCTTCCCAAAAGTGGGTCTATGTACCTCTTGGAAAAGTTGCCCTCTTGGGCACTGGGCATGTGGCGAGAGCTGTATTGGGAGGGAAGAGAGTAAACAGAGGTTCAGACATTATCCTAAACACATATTTGCTTTTATGTAGCACATTTAATGTAGTAAAGCCTGCCACGGCACTTCATAGGAGAGCGATCTGACAAAAGTTGTCACCAAGAAAGAAGAAAAAATAATTTCCAGTTTCATGATTGTAGTTTTATTATTAGACATTCTGATGTTCTCTTTTTGGTTGATTTGACATTGAAGTTCCTTGATGCAAATTGTATTTTAACACCTTCACGCATTTTAAAAAGCACATACTGACTTTTCAAGAAAATAATCTGTTTATTTTTAAACACGAGGTAATCAAAGACATCTGAAAATATAAATGTGAAAAATGAGTTATGTGCTCGAATTTGACCAAAGTTACTGAGAAACCCCAAAGGTGGCTGGTGTTGGAAATGGAAGTTAGTAAGTTGGGTCCTGTGAGCGAATATGACTGAGTTGAAGGTTCAGGTAGAAATCTCCAACCTTCTACAGCTGGGGCTACTGAATGTGTGACCTAAATCATTGTGGGGTTACTGAATGTGTGACCGACATCATTGTGGGGTTACTGAATGTGTGATCTACATCATTGTGGGGTTACTGAATGTGTGACCTACATCATTGTGGGGTTACTGAATGTGTGATCTACATCATTGTGGGGTTACTGAATGTGTGACCTACATCAATGTGCGGTTACTGAATGTGTGATCTACATCATTGTGGGGTTACTGAATGTGTGACCTACATCATTGTGGGGTTACTGAATGTGTGATCTACATCATTGTGGGGTTACTGAATGTGTGACCTACATCATTGTGGGGTTACTGATTGTGTGATCTACATCATTGTGGGGTTACTGAATGTGTGACCTACATCATTGTGGGGTTACTGAATGTGTGATCTACATCATTGTGGGGTTCCTGAATGTGTGATCTACATCATTGTGGGGTTACTGAATGTGTGACCTACATCATTGTGGGGTTACTGAATGTGTGACCTACATCATTGTGGGGTTACTGACTGTGTGATCTACATCATTGTGGGGTTACTGAATGTGTGATCTAGATCATTGTGGGGTTACTGAATGTGTGACCTACATCATTGTGGGGTTACTGAATGTGTGATCTACATCATTGTGGGGTTACTGAATGTGTGACCTACATCATTGTGGGGTTACTGAATGTGTGATCTACATCATTGTGGGGTTACTGAATGTGTGACCTACATCATTGTGGGGTTACTGAATGTGTGATCTACATCATTGTGGGGTTACTGAATGTGTGATCTACATCATTGTGGGGTTACTGAATGTGTGATCTACATCATTGTGGGGTTACTGAATGTGTGATCTACATCATTGTGGGGTTACTGATTGTGTGACCTACATCATTGTGGGGTTACTGAATGTGTGATCTACATCATTGTGGGGTTACTGAATGTGTGACCTACATCATTGTGGGGTTACTGAATGTGTGATCTACATCATTGTGGGGTTACTGAATGTGTGACCTACATCATTGTAGGGTTACTGAATGTGTGATCTACATCATTGTGGGGTTACTGAATGTGTGACCTACATCATTGTGCGGTTACTGAATGTGTGATCTACATCATTGTGGTGTTACGTAATGTGTGACCTACATCATTGTGGGGTTATTGAATGTGTGACCTACATCATAGTGGGGTTACTGATTGTGTGATCTACATCATTGTGGGGTTACTGAATGTGTGATCTGCATCATTGTGAGGTTACTGAATGTGTGACCTACATCATTGTGGGGTTACTGATTTGTGATCTACATCATTGTGGGGTTACTGATTGTGTGATCTACATCATTGTGGGGTTACTGATTGTGTGATCTACATCATTGTGGGGTTAGTGATTGTGTGATCTGCATCATTGTGGGGTTACTGATTGTGTGATCTACATCATTGTGGGGTTGCTGAATGTGTGATCTACATCATTGTGGGGTTACTGATTGTGTGATCTACATCATTGTGCGGTTACTGAATGTGTGATCTACATCATTGTCGGGTTACTGAATGTGTGACCTACATCATTGTGGGGTTACTGAATGTGTGATCTACATCATTGTGGGGTTACTGAATGTGTGATCTACATCATTGTGGGGTTACTGAATGTGTGATCTACATCATTGTGGGGTTACTGAATGTGTGATCTACATCATTGTGGGGTTATTGAATGTGTGATCTACATCATTGTGGGGTTACTGATTGTGTGATCTACATCATTGTGGGGTTACTGAATGTGTGACCTACATCATTGTGGGATTACTGAATGTGTGATCTACATCATTGTCGGGTTACTGAATGTGTGACCTACATCATTGTGGGGTTACTGAATGTGTGATCTACATCATTGTGGGGTTACTGAATGTGTGATCTACATCATTGTGGGGTTACTGAATGTGTGATCTACATCATTGTGGGGTTACTGAATGTGTGACCTACATCATTGTGGGGTTACTGAATGTGTGATCTACATCATTGTCGGGTTACTGATTGTGTGATCTACATCATTGTGGGGTTACTGAATGTGTGACCTACATCATTGTGGGGTTACTGAATGTGTGATCTACATCATTGTCGGGTTACTGAATGTGTGACCTACATCAATGTGGGGTTACTGAATGTGTGATCTACATCATTGTGGGGTTACTGAATGTGTGATCTACATCATTGTGGGGTTACTGAATGTGTGATCTACATCATTGTGGTGTTATTGAATGTGTGATCTACATCATTGTGGGGTTATTGAACGTGTGACCTACATCATCGTGGGCCCCATATGTCTACAGAGAATTGCAAGCTTCCATTTTGAAAATGCAAGTGCCATCTCACTCATAAAATCATTCATACTCAGAATTTTCGGATTGTTCTTCTCTCTATTCCCTTCCCATCTTCTGTCTTCTCCCCCACCCACCCCCCTCAGCCCAGCACTTCCTGCTGCTGCTCCTTTAGCCTCCTCATCTACTCTAAACTACCCTAAGCAATGGAACTGCTGCCGCTATACTACTAACACCAGAAGCTTGCTAAGTGTGGTCCAGGGCGACTCAAGTTTTTCGATTCCCATTTTTATTGGGTATTCTGAAATTTGGAGTGCTCCGTTTTGATGGGTGCATGGATTTCAGTGCCGTGAAATCTGCAATTTGTTGCTAAAGGTTTGTCACCAACTACAGCCCTCTAGACAGTGCAGTAAGTGTTTCAAGGTGGGCCTTGTCTAAGCACCAGTGGTTGTTTAGTCTGTTCATGTACACGTGCCTCTCCTGGAGCTGTGAGAGGCTGGCTTTCTTCCATTGTTTGGAGATGGCAGATAGGTCACACAGAGCCTAGGAGCCACTAGATGCTTGGAAACCTAGGGAAATTCAGCCCGTGCAAATCCCCAAGGCTGCTTCCTAAGCGATGCGAAAAGTTGCTCCCTGATTGATCTAGGTGTAAGATAATTATCAATTTATCCACGTTTATCATTTTGGTGCACCTGCTGCATGGTGACAAATTTCCCCAGTGGGCAAAAATAAAGGCAGCTGCACTCTGCACCTAACTGCGCTGCACTTGCTCAGGGACTGTCTGCTGCCGAAATTGTAAAGTTTCAAATTTCCTTACAGAAAAACCTCCTACTTGGATGAGTGCAAAACTCCCCCAATTATTTTCCAAAGGTTCTAAACTTTGAAAAGCGGTGGGGGAGATGTGGCCAAATGAATTTCTAAAGCTCTGGAATGGAGCATTATATATTTTTTATGAACCCTGTTGTATATTTGCTATTTTAATACTCCATATTGTAAACATTTGTGTATTGTGTACAAATGCTTCCAAAACCCTTGAGGGGTTACCATAAATGCAACTTTAGGTGCATGGTGTTTACTTTAATTTTCTTTGTTGTCGTCTTTTGTGTGGAGATTGGATCACTTACATCCGTACCTCTTTCAAAGTGTAACTAAAGGTCCAAGTGTCAGGGGTTAAATTCCAATGCGGCAATAATGTGCCCATCCTTCACGCAGAGGTGGCATCCTCACCAGGCGGCTTACATGTTGTCATGGATACTAACACATGGTACCCCTGAGATTCCAGACAGGAATTAATGGCAGTCCTGTGTATAGGTTTCCTGTCAAGGGCTAAGAGATGGATTACATTGATGTGCCATTTGTCATACTGTAATTGTTCTGGCAAATGGAATACCCACTAGTATAAACGTTCAAGCTTCACGAATAGAAGTGAAAATAGGAAGAGAAAGGGCTAATACTGTATTAGGTTCAACAAAACCACAACTTGCCTGATGACATTTGGTGAAAAGAGTAGCCATTTACAAGTAATACTGTATAAAACATTTAACACTAATGGTCCAGCTGTCGAGGAAAAATACAGCAGCTTTGTAAACATGGGAAGATGGGAATTTTTAAGGCAGAAATTGAATAAACATATTCACAGAAAGATGTTTGATGTGGACAATTTAAACAGCACCTCACATCAAACCACATGTGATTTTTTTTTCACACAATGGCACAGTATTGGAAGCTGACAGAGCTCAGAGTACGAATGGTAGCCAATGCTTAATATAATCTACTAAAACTGAAATATTGTCTGAAGCCACAAATAGATGACCTCTCGCCCCTTCTTTGGTTTTATTTTAAATCTTTCTTACTCTCACCTATGTGTTACTTTGAGTATTTCTTTTGTTTCTCGTTTCCAGAACCATAATGCTCTTGGGAGAATTATTAATGGCATTGGGTACATTGAAAAGCGGGCTGAATCTATTAGATTTTTTTTCCTTTAGTAGTTGCAGTCCATTAAAGGAAAACAGATTTTTGATTCTCAGGAATAGGCGTCAGATTTCATGATTTCTTTTTAAAAACACCCACCGTGATGAAAGCATTTGGAAAAAAAAAAATCTTACCTTTCTAAATAAGTACTTCCACTGTAACAAATCATTTGGGTGGTAGCGTTTGGTGCAAATCTCCTGACTTATTTTGTAGCACGCTGGTTAAAATTCTGTTCTGATTTGTTGGATAAGTGGTTTAATCTTCCAAAGAGTGAAATTTTCGCCATTAAAAAGTGCAACGCTGATTTGTCATAAAATAGTGATAATGTTGTTTTGTTGCTTGTAAATTTGTTTTGTACAAAAGCAAATCCAGAAATACGCTCCCTCACTCCATGATGTTTTCAAATAGTTATATTAATATCAAACTGTAGACTGTAGTGCAATTCATATTGTTTAACATGCACTTCATATAAACACCTTCAATTCAGCAGTGACATCTCATCCATAACTGTGTAGTTAATCTTATGGATATTAATCAGTCTCTAGGGATTTATCTAACACTATTAATCTGTTTTCGCTGCATAGTGTAATGGCACCTGAACTATATAACACACATTCCTCACCTATTACATCACAGCTTCAATAAATATCTTGCTCTTATTAATGCTACATGACCTGCTTTTTCTTTTTACTAAATCAATAAGACTGAGCAAAAGAAATAATCTCCTGGTTTTAAAAAAACATCTTGAATCCATTTAATTTTGAGATTTAAAGATGGATACTTTTGATTTTGTACTTTCCTTTATTGTAGCAGGTATTCAAACCTCTGAATCTAAAGGTTGTTGCAGAACATGAGGAGCTGGGACAAGATCTTTCTTGGATATTACCACGATGTTCCTTTCAAAAGCTCAATTTTTGGACCACAGATATTTTGATTATCGGTGCCACCTCTGTTTCGTTTGTCCGACCACTCAACTGGTCAAGTAATAAATACTTGCACTTCTCTAGGCGCTTCACACCAGCTACTTTTTGGAGGGAAAGGGTTGCTGTCTTGTCAGCAAACGTGATCACTTACTTCATCGTAAACCCTCCTCAAACAGCGGCAAGATGTGAAAGGCCAGTTAATTTGTTTGTTTTTGGCCACAGCAGATAAGGGAGCAATGCTGGCCGCCAAGAGAAATTGTGACTCTTCAAACTGTGGCATGGGATTTTTCACATTCATCTGAAGACCCCCCAGGAACTTTGCTTCACTCCACTGGCTGAGCAAGCTGCACCCCCCCCCCCCCCCCCCCCCCATCCTCCTCCATACTGCAGTGGGGTTAGTCTAGGCCAGGGGAATTCAAATAATAGTCCAGATATCTATTCTGCATTATTGTAAAAGGCAGCAAGTCAGGGTTAGACGAGGAGAGCCATAAAGAGCGGAAGAAAGTCTTTTCTTTGCACTTTGAAGAGTAATTCCTTTTAATGCAAGTTGGATATTGGAAAAACTGTTCTATCTGAAATAAAGTCTTGCATTTATATAGAAATTGTCACACCTTGATGTTCCAAAGTGCTTAACAGCCAATTAGATAATTTTGAGGTGCAGTTATTAACATAATGTAGGATAATTGGCAGCAGCCAATATGCGTTCTGAAAGCTTGCAGAGACAGCAATGTGATGATGACCGGAAAATGTGTTTTTTTTTAATGGTGTTGATTTAGGGCTAAATATTGGCCAGGACACAAGAAATAACTCTCCTTTCTTTGAAGTACTGCCATAGGATTTCTTACATCCATCATGGAGGATAGACAGGTCTTGGCAGATGAGACTATTAACAGTGCAGCACTCCCTCAGTACTGTAGCAGCATATCAGCAAAGATTTCTGTGCCCAAGTCTTTGGGGTGGAACTTGAATCCACAACTTTCTGACTCTGATGCGAGACTTGCTGATACCAGTCTAATAGCACCAAAACTAAGAAGACAGTGCTCGCCTCTATTAGATCTCCCACTTTTAGCTTTCTCCATTTGATTACAAAACACTTCCAAGTTATCTTTAAAATTGTACCCTTTCACTTCGATGCCATTCTAGCTCCTGAATTCATTCCATGACTCTAGTATCTTCCTGCACTTGAATTATAGTACCTGCTATTCTCAGTACAGTGGCCGAAGTTATGAATTCAGTATCAATGGGGAGACCAAATGTGAACTGGGTGATCGCCTTGTGGAACGACTCTGTTCAATCCACAAGCATGACCCTAATCTTTGGTACCATGTTCCACTGAAGCACAACATAAGCTCAAGGAATGAATCTTAACATTTACTCTGCCTCTGGACTCAACCTCTGCCTCCATCTTGTTTTATGTGCTTTTATTCTTTTGTTTTTCATTTTGCTGGATTGGTCTTCGTTCTTTATCCCTTCATATTGCTTCAGATGGTTTTTATAAATTATTTTATTGAGGTATGTTTGGCATTGTAAACGGTTACAGTGTACAGTAATGAGCAAATATCAACACAAAGCAGAAACATAGTGCAAAAGACCACTCCTCTCTCATAACCAGTACCCGCCTATTTATCCCTCCTATTCTACTCTAATCTACCCCCCCCCCCCCCCCCCCCACCCTGCTGACATTTAATTCCCCGCGAAGAAGCCGATGAACGGTTGCCACCTTCGGGCAAACCCTAATATAGATCCTCTTAAGGCGAACTTCATTTTTTCCAGCCCTACAAAGCTCGACATGTCCGAGAGCCACGCTTCGGTCTTTGGGGGCTTTGAGTCCCTCCATGCCAGCAGTATACGTCGCCGGGCTACCAAGGAAGCAGAGGCCAAGACATCGGCCTCCCTCCTCCTGGACCCCCGGTCACCCCAAAAATTGCCACCACAGGACTCATCACCATCCTAGTTTTCAGTACCTGGGACATGACGTCCACAAATCCCTCCCAGTATCTCCTAAATTTTGGGCATGCCCACAACATGTGGAAGTGATTCGCTGGCCCTCCCGCACACCTAGCGCATTTGTCCTCCACCCCCAAAAATTTACTCATCCGGGCCACTGTCATGTGGGCCCGGTGGACGACCTTGAACTGAATCAGGCTGAGCCTAGCACATGTTGCAATTGAATTTACCCTCCTCAGGGCTCCCGCCCATACCCCGTCCTCCACCTCTTCGCCACATTCCTCCTCCCACTTGAGCTTCAGTTCCTCTGTCTGGGACTCCTCCCCTTTCATAAGTTCACGGTAAATATCCGAGACTTTCCCCTCTCCTACCTCTCCCCTAGACACTACTCTGTCCTGGATCCCATTTGGCGCGAGGCGTGGGAAGCATGGGACCTGTCTACGTATGAAGTCACGCACTTGCAAATACCGAAAGTCATTCCTTCTTACTAGTCCGACTTTCTCCTCCAAGGCCTTCATGCTCAAGACGCCCCCCCCCAAGAACATATCGCCCATCGTTCCCACCCCCGCCCGCCGCCACGCTCGGAATTCACCGTCCATACTCCCAGGGGCGAATCGGTTGTTGTCACATATTGGAGACCAGATCGATGCTCCCACCTCCCCTTCATGCCTCCTCCACTGGCCCCAGATCCGCAGGGCTGCCACCACTCCCGGGCCGGTGGAGTACCTGGCCGGCGGGAGCGTTAGGGGGGCCGTGACCAGGTCTGCCAAACTGGTGCCCCTGCACGAAGCCTCCTCCACTCGCCCCCAAATAGACCCCGTACGCACCATCCAACTCCTTACCATGGCTATGTTGGCTGCCTAGTAGTAGTTGCTGAGGTTCGGCAGCGCCAGCCCCCCCCCTCGCTACGGTTCCTCTCAAGCATCGATTTCTTCACCCGCGAGGACTTCCCCGCCCAGACAAAGCCCATAATAATCTTGTTGACCCTTTTGAAGAAGGACCGTGGGATGAAAATCGGGAGGCACTGAAAAATAAACCGGAACCTTGGGAGGATTGTCATCTTTACCGTCTGCACTCTCCCCGCATGTGATAGCGGGACTGCATCCCATCTCCTGAACTCACTCTTCATTTGTTCCACCACTCTAGTCAAATTTAGCTTATGCAGCCTGCCCCAGTCTCGTGCCACCTGAATCCCTAAGTATTGGAAACTTTCTCCGACCATCCTAAATGGCAGCCCCTTCAACCTGTTCTCCTGGCCCCTCGCCTGCACTACAAACATCTCACTCTTAGCCATGTTCAGTTTGTACCCTGAAAACCTGCCAAATTCTCTCAATATTCACCGTATACTGTCCATCCCAGCCAGCGGGTCCGATACGCACAGGAGCAGGTCGTCCGCGTACAGCGATACCCTGTGTTCCACCCCTCCCCTAATCATTCCCTTCCACCCCCTCGCAGCTCTCCGGGCAATCGGCAGCGGCTCTACGGTATAGTCTAAAGTACTCTGGTGTTGTCCTATTCGTCCTCGCGCTAGCTTTTGGGGCCTGGTACAATAGTCTTCAGATGGTTTGTGTGTCACCGTTCACACGTCACTTAGTCACAGCACTTGTTTCCCATGCCTCAACATGCTCGCAAGCAAGTGCATGGTGTGTGCTTAAATTCGGGACAAAGCTCTGTAGTATAACAGGTTATTGGAATAAGACCTCGAGTCTGTATGGCCACTTGTTTTGATGGCCGGGATGCATTCTGGTGATGAAGCCCACCCGTGGCCATGCTCTTGCCCTCCCATGCAGGCGTCGGCCCACTAAAGGACTGTAAGAGTCTCGATGATGGTGTGAGCTGAGGAGGCGATGGAGTGGCAGTTGCAGTGACAGCGAAGCCCGAGGCAGGGGGAGTGTTAGAAAGAGCCAAGAGGAAGCGCATCTTGGCACACTCGCAGCTGTTCAGACCGAATGGCAAAATCTCTAAACCTCCTGGGCCCGAGGGAGAGTGTGAGAGAGAATGTGGGCGGGGGGGGGGGTACGTACGTCTCTCCTGAGAGTGTAAGTGAGACACATGCACACAAGCGCACGTGTACACACCCCTCCCCCCGTCTCTTTCCTCCCCCAAAACCTATCCACACACTGGGCCGGGTGCGAAGGAAAATCCAGGCTGGAAGGTCACCCACTTCCAGCCCCCACTTTTGTATGCTTTGACATTTATCATTTTTGTGCTCAGCAAACTATTTAAGTTTTCATTATGCCGTTAATGTTTTTTTTAAAATCATGTTTAATTTTGTGCCAAACCAGAATTTAGGTAGCTGCTGCTGGATTTCTTTCTGTGAGGGAATGAGAGACTGACAAGAAGTCTGATCGCTGTTTGGAGGGCTGGCAAAGGGGTTATTTTTCTTCAATAGTGACAGGAGGTATTAGAAATGCTCAGTAGGTCAGGCAGTATCTGTGCAGGGAGAAAGGTCAGGCAGTATCTGTGCAGGGAGAAACAGAGGGCAGTGACCCTTCATCAGAATGAGAGCAGATCGTGGACCTGAAGTATTGACTCTGTTTCTCTTTCCACAGATGTTACCTGGCCTGCTGAACATTTCCAGCATTTTCTGTTTATATTTCGGATTGCTAGCATCTAGAGCACTTCGCTGTCCTATTACATGCTCAATGCTGGTCATTTGTAAATGTGGTTGTTTCAATTTAACAAGAAAATATTTATCACTCCATGTAATGTGTATTTTCTCTGTTAACGAGGCCCACTTGTGTGGATAGAAATAGCACATTTTGCAGGGGAATAGGTTGGTGCTAATTTATTGCAAGCTTTTACCATTTTTAAACTTGGAAGTGAAACCAGGAGTCATGAATTAGAATATGTAATTGTTAGTTTAAGATATTCTCATTTATACATAGGATTGTTGATTACGATGCTTGTGAGCTTCAAGTCTGTTGGATGTGGCTGCCTGAATATTACATAGGGCTGGTTTAGCTCAGTGGGCTAGACAGCTGGTTTGTGATGCAGAACAGGGCCAGCAGCGCAGGTTCAATTCCCGTACCAGCTTACCCGAACAGGCGCCGGAATGTGGCGACTGGGGCTTTTCACAGTAACTTCATACTTGTGACAATAAACAGTTATTATTATTCAAAGAAGCTAACCTGGTTGCATAATGTGAATGACCATGTTATGTGTAATTGTCTGAGAATGCCGTGGCTGTAAGATGTATCATACTGAGATCAGAGAGTATAAAAGCCAAGCCCCTTAGTGACTTATGGTTCCCAATCCTGGGCAGACGACGGATGTGAGGGGGGAAAAGGGGATGGGGGGCTGTGACATGGATAAGGATCCTGGAAACCGAGGAAGTATCAGGGCCAGAATGTGTCTCCCTGGCACTGTTTACATCCATACTGCAATTGCATCAAGAAATCTTTTGTCGTTTAATCTCCCTGGCCTCCACTGTATATCACCTTCCAATGATGAATTCTCTCTCCGTGTACCCGAACAGGCGCCGGTGTGGTGACTAGGGGCTTAACACAGTAACTTCATTGCAGTGTTAATGTAAGCCTACTTGTGACACTAATAAAGATTATTATTATTAATGGTTTATGAGCTCTTACATTCCTGTCTATCTTCAGTTCTGACAAAAGGTCATCGACTTGAGCCGTTAGCTCTGTTTCTCTCTGCAGCTGCTGACTGACCTGTTGAGCCATTCCAGCACTTTTTTTTTGTTTGTATTTCAGATTTCCAGCATTTGCAGTACTTGGCTTTTGTTTCAGTATTACTTCCTTGCTTTTGTGTACAGTGTCTCTACACATTATTGCAAATATCTAGTTCATAACTTATATGTTTTGGAACATAAATTTGGTTTTAGAAATTGAAGTGTTAAATGTAAGAAAAATGGACCCATCTGATAAACATGTTGTAAATGCAAATCAGACGAACTTGTTTTAATTCCAGTTACAAGCTTAAACTAGGTTTATATTATATTGTATAATACAAGATGGACGTAGTTACAAGATGGAGGCGTGAATGCAATAAAAAAGTGGTTTTTTTTCATAACTTAATAATGGAGCCAGAAGTCTACCCTCACTTCTATAAAAAGATGTAATTAATTATATAATTCCTAGGTGAAAGAAGCTAAACGTTAGTAATTCTGGGGGGGGGGGGGGGAGGAGGAAAGGGTTGTAAAACTCCTTTGAAATATAAATGATTCATGCTGACTACAGAATCAAAGAATTGTGTTGAAGGTAAAAAATTATTTGTTTGCATTTCTGAACCATCCCAAAGCATGACATGGTGTTATGGAAATGACCTCTTGGGGTTAGAAGGTTCCTTTGTTTTATTTATCTGGATGCTTCTCACAATAGTTGGTTGCATGTTTGTTCTGGTGTAGGCTGCACCTCACTGAGTTGAGGCAGCAAAAGGAGATGACTATGGGGCAGCAGTGGTTGGCACTGCTGCCTCACAGTGCCGAGGACCTGGGTGTGATCCCGACCCTGGGTTACTGTCCGTGTGGAATATGCCCAATCTCCCCATGTCTGCGTGGGTCTTCTCTCCACAATCCAAAAAGATGTGCAGGATAGATGGATTGGCCATACTAAATTGTCTCTTAGTTGGAAAAAAAATGAACGTTATTCAGGCCTGGATCTTAGACAGAGAAATGAGTAGCTTTATCATGCACTGTGTGGAATGTGAATGCGGGGGGGGAGGGGGAAAGAAGCTGAAAGATTTGCCTTGTTTGAACGGAGAGGAAGAAATCTAGTGGTTCTCACAGGGTCTTGTGGCAAAAACAGTCAGCAGAGTTAGTTTGGAAGGTTGTGAGAAAGTATCTGGGTATCTGCCGGCAGCCAGGACAAGAAGCTGAGGAGTCCTCAGTCATGCGCACTGCGATTTTCTGGTTGCATCCACTCCGAGGCTGGAAATTCCCGCTCAAGGTCAACCTTTAAATGGTCCGTCAAAATTGTACGTCATTCCCATGACTATCCCTGTGGTGGGCGGGTCTGGACAATTTACCCTGTAGTCCTTTTAAGGAAAATTGGCAGGTCGCTTAGCCAAAAGGCAATAAAAGAATCCCAATAAATCCTGTATCTAGGGGAAAGCTGGAAAACCGAAGAGTGAATTCTGAAGTGCTGTGGCATACTTCTGAGTTGGTCCCTAAAGCAGTGAATGAACCTTCCACATTTTAGTTCGATAAGGGAATTCTTGGTGGTGGGTGGGGTAAGTAACAAATATAATTGTGTTTGGCTTTATAAACTATAGTTTATGTTTGTGGTGCCCGCTTTGTTGTTGTATGCAATAAAGTTTGTTTCTATTTCAAAACATGAAATCTTGTTAGGTAGTTCTGCCAGCTAATGACTAGATGTTTGGATTCCTCTAAATATTATCAGTCCCTAAAAGGGTTGTAACAAAGTAAGATCTAGAATCGTGTTTCTATTTTCTGGTCTTTTCTGGTTACCCCCTTGTTGTCCAGAGCAATGTATTGAAACCCAAAGATTTTTTGCTCCAGCACTGGCTTGGCAATGTTCCCATTGTGAGTATATCCCTTTTAGCCTGTTTCCCATAATGCACAATTCTTTGCATTGAACTGTCCTATCCACTAAACTATCTATGTCTACCTGCAATTCCTACATTCTTTTGCAGTTTGTCATGTCCCTGATTTGATGTTGTCAGCAAACTTTGAAATAAATCCTCTGTAAGTACTTATACATTATATTTATTATAAGTATTTATACATTAATGAAAAAAAGAACACCCAATGCAGATTACTACGGCAAGTTATCCAGTGTCGACCAAAATGAAAAACTTCATTTAGTTTTACTTTTTGCTTTCTGTGCGCTGGCCACCTATTTCCAAGTGGTCTACCTTCAATAACACATGTCTTAATTACACGCACACACCATCCACTGCATTCTATTTAACGATACATTAATTCCCACAAAAAAATAGTTATTTAACCACATTCTTGCCTTTACAAATTGCCCTTGCATTTCTAAGTGTTTTATTATTTTAGCCTCTATTGTGATTCCTTGAATTCCATAAGGTTTGAATATTATCGCAGACTTGTTCTTGTGGCCATGATATTTATGCAGCTGGTCTAGTTCAGTTTTTAGTTTGTGGTGACCTCGAGGATGTTGATGGTGGGGTCTTGGAGAGGCTCCTGGTGTTGAAGTAGTAATCGGGAACAAAGAAATTGCAGAGGAACTGAATAGCTACTTTGCATCAGTCTTCACGGTGGAAGACACCAGTGGCATCCCAGAACTTCAAGGGAGTCAGGAGGGAGAAGTTGCTGGATAAACCAAAGGTATGAAGGTGGATAAATCACCTCGATTGGATGGTTCTGAAGGAGATAGCTGAGGAGATTGTGGAGGCATTGGTGGTGATCTTACAGGAATCACTGGAGGCAGGATGGGTCCCAGAGGACTGGAAAGTGGCTAATGTAACGCCTCTGTTTAAGAAGGGAGGGAGACAGAAGACAGGAAATTATAGGCCGGTTCGCCTGACTTCGGCTGTTGGTAAGAGTTTGGAGTCTATTATTACGGATGAGATTGCAGAGTACTTAGAAGTATACTAGGACTGAGTCAGCACAGATTGGTCATGGGGAGGGGCGGTCATGTCTGACAAATCTGTTAGAGTTCATTGAGGCGGTAACAAGGAAGTTAGACAAAGGAGAACCAGTGGAGGTGATCTCTTTGAATTTCCAGAAGGACTTTGACAAAGTGCTGTACAGGAGGCTTGTAAATAACATAAGAAATGAAAATGAAATGCCATGGTGTTAGGAGAGGATCCAGAGGAGGTTCACAAGAATGATCCCGGGAATGAAGGACTTGTCATATGAGTAGTGGTTGAGGACTCTGGGTCTGTATTCGTTGGAGTTTAGCAGGATGAGGGGTATCTCATTGAAACTATTAGAATACTGCGAGGCCTGGACAGAGTAAACGTGGAAAGGATGTTTCCACTAGTAGGAGAAACTAGAACCCAAGGGCACAGCCTCAGACCGAAGGGACGATCCTTTTAATATAGAGATGAGGAGGAATTTCTTCAGCCAGAGGATGGTGAATCTGTGGAACTCATTGCCGCAGAAGGCTGTGGAGGCCAAGTCACTGAGTGTCTTTAAGGCAGAGATAGATAGGTTCTTGATTAATAAGGGGATCAGGGGTTATGGGGAGAAGGGAGGAGAAAGGAGATGTGGAAAATATCAGCCATGATTGAATGGCAGAGCAGACTCGATGGGCCGAATGGCCTAATTCTGCTCCTATGTCTTACAGAATGTCAAGGGATGAGGTTAGACTCTCTCTTGCCACAGGATTTGAATCTGTGTCTCTGGATCATTAGTCCAGGCCTCTGGATCAATCATCCTGTAACAATGCCACTGTACCCAACATGTCTTCCCTGGATGGCTGCAGCTCCAAGCACACTGGTGAAGCTCGATACCACCTAGGGCAAATCACCTGCCATCTTAAGCCACCTCCGCAGCAGTGTGTACCATCTACAAGATGCACTGCAACAACTTTCCAAAGCTTCTTTCTCAGCACCTTCCAATCCTGCGACCACTACTGCCTGGTAGGACAATGGCAGAAGGTGCCTGGGAACATGAGCACCTCCAAGCCCCGAGTTGGTGGTATATCACCATTCCCTCATTGTTACTGGCCAAAATCCACAAACTGCCTTTCTAACAGCACTTTGAAAATACCTTCAGCTCTCCAACTCGCATGAATGAATTAAAAAAAAACAGATGTTTACCGCCACCACAGCTCTATGAACAGGTGTACAATCTTCTGACATATCCGTGACTACTCGAATAAGGGTGTAACAATTACCCCCCCCCCCCCTGTAATTTTAGCATGGATTTTGGACAATTATGGAATCATTCAGTGCTCTGTAATGCATACCATCTTAACCTGGTGACTTTTCTTCTGTACAGTCTCATTAACTTTTCTCCTATCATTTCCTTTTGAATATTTATCTCCAGTGATGACTGTTTCACATTCTCTTCAAGTCGGCTGCAAAACTGAATAATAAATGAAGCACCCCTGTCATTCCCTCGTGTTGAGTACAAGGTGGTCCTATTCATCTTTTTATCACAATCTCCTCTTTAGATACTCTTTAAAATGCTTGCTATGTCCCCTTTGTGGACTGTCAGTTTTCTTCCACGCTCTTTGTATTTCTAATCTTCCTTTTTAATTCTGTATGTTTCCCCATTTTCTTCTACATTGCACATGTCTGTGTTTATGATGTACCTTTTTGAGCTTTGCCTTTCTGTCCATCCACGGAAACAATGCCCCTCTCACCTCCCCACCAAGCTCCCAAATATTTAATGCACCCATCACTTCAAAACATATTCAGTTACCTCCCCCTGCTGGTCATTGGTGGACTTGCTATTTTTTCCAGGGAGTGAATGTGAATCAGGTCCCATTTTACCCCACTGAAATGAACTAAATTCAGTCCATTTGGGACTTTCATGTGTGTTTGTGTTCATTATCATCAGTTTCCATATAAATCGAATTAGGTTTTTTGGAATTTAAGAAAATATCCTGTATTTTGGCATGGGCAAAAAAACCTCCTGCTCTGTATCATTCTATGATCCTGGAGTACATCTAAACACAAAAGGGGAAATCCCAATAATTCTAAATATATTGAGGAATTTCACTGTTATTGGTGACACGTACGGTTGTTCACCGATTATTGCAGCGCAGGTGACAGATGTGTGTAGAAGCCTACAGGTTAACTTTTAGAAACATTTTGAAAAATAATTTTAGTGTCCAATTCATTTTTTCCAATTAAGGGGCAATTTAGCGTGGCCAATCCACTGACCCTGCACATTTTTAGGTTGTGGGTGCGAAACCCACACAAGCAAGGGGGGAATGTGCAAACTCCACACGGACAGTGACCCAGAGCCAGGATCGAACCTGGGACCTCGGTGCCCTGAGGCAGGAGTGCTAACCACTGTGCCACCGTGCTGCCGCCTGCAGGTTAACTTGAAAGGAACAGCCTGATTTCTCCTCAGACAAATTGTGGCTTCCAGGATCATAGAATGACACAGAGCAGGAGGTTATTCTGCCCATGCCAGAATACAGAATCAGCCCACATAACTTGCTGTCGTTGCTTTTCCATTAGGGTTTTAAACTGTCTGCCCTGTGGCCCATGGGTGGCTTGGAGCTTTCAGATTCATAGTCAAATCTTGGGATTTTCACCGGGGCATGTAGTGTGCTTTAGGAGCTGTGTCAGGGTGAATGAGAGCCTTTCCCAAAAGAACAGTGAGGTAAAGATGTCAGATTGATGAAGTGTTGGATTTCACTGTGAAGGGTGGACTTGGAATATCTGTTCAAAGGATTTCTGAAAGTCTTGTGGTGCTCTTTTCACAGCTATTGTGTTGTGCGTGGACTCACCAAGATTTTGGGTATTTTGTTTGCTATACTTAACATCCCGAACCATGAATGAGTGGGATATCCAGTAGGATCTGTCGGTTTATTTACCCAGGGGTAGTATAATTATTTTTGTGGCCTGAAGGAAAAACTTGGAGGTATTGATTGGAAAATATCAGGGCAGCTGCCCAATTGTTGATTCCAATCAGTACTTGGTGATTTTGGTGGTCAAGGACCATGCTCAGAGAAAAATGCTAATGCAGGTTAAACTTGTGGTATATAACGTGCCTGAACAATTCTTCTTGATTCCAAATTCCTTGGTCAAAATGGACGGTTTTACTTCAGTCTTGTGCAAGATTTCAAACTCAACTGGCAAAATGGTTGCTGGTAGAGTGGGTTCTGACCTCCACAGGTTGCATTGTGCACTCTGAAAGGAAGAGACAACCACACTGTACTTCTTTTCATTAACCAAATGAACTAATTCAACAAACTGGGGGATAAATTAAATATGCAGTTCCTTCAAGTAATATTGCATCAAAGTAAACAGAACCTCAAAGGAAACCTCAAACATCAAAACAAAATGTGATTAAAGGGACCCCAATCCCTGCCGTGTACACCTGACACGGAAGACGTCGATGGTGCCGGCAGACTGCGTGATCCTTTTCTGAGGACACCTGCAGCTTACATAGCCGCGGAAGAGGGGCAGACAGTCAGGATGGGCAACCCCCTGGACTGCCTGCTGCCTGGACCTATTAATGGCCTGCTTGGCTTGGCCCAGGAGCAGGCTCCAACCACACTGTATCAGTGTATTTAATAATAATAATAATCTTTATTATTGTCACATGTTACTGTGAAAATCCCCTTGTCGCCACATTCCGGCGCCTGTTCGTGTACACTGAGGGAGAATTCCGAATGTCCAAATTACCTAACAAGCACATCTTTCGGGACATGTGGGAGGAAACCGGAGCATCCGGAGGAAACCGACGCAGTCACAGGAAGAACGTGCAGATTCCGCACAGACCGTGACCCAAGCCGGGAATCTACTAAATCCCAAGCTACTAAAGCTCCTCATTGGATTAAGCAATTGGTGATAGATAACATTGGTATCCTGTACTGGTCATGGATTTTCAAAAACATTTAAGATGGCTGTTCAAAGCAAGTTGCTGTGTGCAGATCCTCCCAGCATTGTGAAGACAGGTGCCACATAGCTGATGTGGGGTTGCCTGGAGTGCTCCGACTTAAAACAACAGCTGCCAGAAGGTGTTAAGTGGTGATCACGTCGAAAAACGTTTGTAACAGATACAGTAATCTGACACCAGAATCAGGAAGGTCCACAGTACTCCAGGCCACTTTTTTTATTCGTTCTTGGGCTGTGGGTTTCACCGGCTGGGCCAGCATTTGTTGCCCATCCCTAATTGCCCTCGAACTGAGTGGCTTTCTGGCCACTTCAGTGGGTGGGGGGGGGGGGGGGGCAGTTAAGAGTCAACGGCACCACTGTGTGGGTCTGGAGTCACATGTTGGCCAGACCAGGTAAGGACAACAGATTTCCTTCCCTGAAGGACATTAGTGAATCAGATGGATTTTTACGACAATCTCATGGTCATGATTCGACATAACTACAGATTTTTTTACTGAATTCAAATTTCACCATCTACCATGGTGGGATGATAATAATGATCTTTATTAGTGTTACAAGTAGGCTTACTGCAATGAAGTTATTGTGAAAAGCCCCGAGTCGTCACACTCCGGCGCCTGTCCAGGTACACTGCGGGAGAATTCAGAATGTCCAATTCACCTAACGAGCACTTTTTTCGGAACTTGTGGGAGGAAACTGGAGCACCGGGAGGAAACCCACGCAGGCTCCGCACAAACAGTGACCCAAGCTGGGAATCGAACCCGGGTCTCTGGCGCTGTGAACCCCAGAGCATACCCTGGGTATTTGGATTACTAATCCAGTGATAATAACACTACGCCACCGCATTCCCGCAATTAACCTGTCAATCCGTCTCATTACTGAACTGGGGGGGAGTAAACCTTAAACGTGGGCTAGGATTCTCCCGGCTAGCACCTGAATGGATAGGATCATTTCCCCAGCTGGAAATGCAGAGGTGCCTTTAACTGGCCAATTATTAATAGTATCTCTGCAAATACTTGGAGGGAGAACTACTAAATCCTTGTTTCACTAAAACCCTGTGGACTTGAACACATTCCGAAGGTTTTGTTTTCCCTCAGTAGGTCAGCTCACCGTCTAGAGAATCATAGAATCATACAATTTATAGTGCAGAAGGAGGCCATTTGGCCCATCGAGTCTGCACCGGCCCTTACAAAGATCACCCTACTCAAGCCCACATATCTACCCTATCCCTGTAACCCAGCAACCCCCATTTAACCTTTTTAGGACAATAAGGGCAATTTAGCATGGCCAATCCACCTAACCCGCACATCTTTGGACTGTGGGAGGAAACCGGAGCACCCGGAGGAAACCCACGCAGACACGGGGAGAAGGTGCAGACTCCGCACAGACAATGACCCAGCCAGGAATCGAACCTGGGACCCTGAAGCTGTGACGCAATTGTGCTAACCGCTATGCTACCATGCTGCCAGTGTCTACTCCAGGATGCAATGGGTTTTTATGCGAGTCACTACCATTCCAGATTTAAAAAAAATAAGTGATAGGTACCATTTCAACCTAGATTTTTGTGTACAAGTCTCCGGATTGAGACATGAACCCATAATATTTTAATTAATGTCTCTTGGTTTTAGATTTTAATATTCAAATGCTTTTCGCATTTCATGTGAGCCCTACAGGCAAACCTATTTGTACGTCTCAATATTTTCCTTTCCTTCCTGAGCAGGCCTGGTAAAGGTTGAAAAATGTGCTCTCAGCACTGAGGGGTTGTGCAAAGCTGAATGACCGTCCTTGCATTTCTTGAGCACCTTCATCACGTTGGTATTTCCAAGTGCTTCACACTAAGAATTTATGTGCTGAAGAGAAGTTGTTTCTTTGTGATGTCGATTATCCCTGCCTTTATTATATCAGTCATTAATCAATCAGGCCAACGTTTTAAAATAAACCTCGAACTTGAAGGCAACCTTCCGTGAATGTTCCTTTTCTGGCCCCCTCAGATTGTTGCCAAAGCATTGGTGTGGATGAAGGAAAGTGAGGTGTTTTAAAGGATCAAACCACTGTAATGGATTATGAAATCATTCCCTTCAGGCAAATACTCAGCCAAATTTACATGATTAAATACGTAGCTTTGTCTGCTGAAATGAATAATGAATGGTCACCATTGCCATTTAAATATTCTTAGTGGGAAATCTTGAGATTATACACCGCCTCATCTAACCACGCGGGCTCTGGTATCTAGCCTTGGGCAGCATAGTAATGGGAGATAATGTTTTAACCTGTAATTTCTGTTATTTTTGCAATTAATTGTAGTGGGACAGAGGGACTGACTGTTTTTCCTCTTGGCCTTCCCATTTCCATGCCTCTGTTATTGATTTCCCCCTCCTGCCTCCTTGTGCATTCCTGCCTCCTTACATTCTGCTCAGTTATGCTTGTCCTTCCCTGACTCCGACCTCTCTTCAGACCCTTAACTCTGAGATCTCTTCTAGTTCCCTTTGCATCACTGCACCATTGGTGGCCGTGCCTTCAGCTGCTTCAGCTCCAGGGTCTGGAATACCCTCCCGAAACCTCTCTGCACCTCTATCTGTCGCCGCTCCTGTAAGATGCCCTCTTAGACCCATCTACCAGTACCTCTTTGACCAAGGTTTTGCTCAACTGTCCTGATATCCGCTTGTGCGATTCGGTATCAAATTTAGTTTCGGTTCACTTGTGTGAAATACCTTGGGGATGTTTTACTATGTTAAAGGTACCATATAGATTCAGGTTGTTGTTGTAGTGAGATGCATTTGAAAGCTGCCTTGGGAATTATGGCTTTCTCTGTGGAATCTGATCTCTTTTCTCTGCACGCGGCTCAGTTTATTAAAGCTCTTGTGAGGTGACGTGGGGACTTATTAATATGTTAAAGCTGCTACGTAAAAATAATTGTTGTTGTTTAATGATGGTAAATGGTGTGGAGGTAAACGTAGTTAGGTATGGACTTCTGTCAGTTGAATGCTCCCCAAACAACATCTGACTGCCAAAGGGATGATTGAAACATGCCAGGCTGGTGAGCCAACTATATAATCCCACATATACAGCCCGGAGTCACTCACTTTATTGAAATGGGGAAGTAGCTTTAGTAGGAATACACACCCATATAAGGGCGGCACAGTAGCACAGTGGTTAGCACTGTTGCTTCACAGCGCCAGGGTCCCATGTTCGACTCCCGGCTTGGGTCATTGTCTGTGCAGAGTCTGCACGTACTCCCCGTGTCTGCGTAGGTTTCCTCCGGGTGCTCCAGTTTCCTCCCACAAGTCCCGAAAGACATGCTGTTAGGTGAATTGGACATTCTGAATTCTTCCTCTGTGTAGCCGAACAGGCGCTGGAATGTGGCGACTAGGGGCTTTTCACAGTAACTTCATTGCAGTGTTAATGTAAGCCAACTTGTGACAATAAAGATTATTATTATTATATTTGGGTAGGTGTAAGAGAAAGTAACCTAGTTTAAATTAGAAGAGGGACCTGATGTGATTAAGTCAATTGAAAGATCCCTATAGCTGAATGTTTTTCACTGCTTTGTCGCATTATGCTTTAATGGCACTCACAGCCTTTAGTGTCTTGATTGGATTTAGGGAATTGGATCAAAACTACTTGCTCAAGTTTGTTTTGTCCGATATAGTGGGAGGTTATATAACTCTGGTTGTATCTAAGTGCCTGAGTGAGTCACTTAAGGAATGAGCTTGTCCACATGCAGAAAAATAGAATGATACAGCACAGAGGACGGAGGCCATTTGGCGCATTGCGCCTGTGCTGGAACATTGACAGAGCAATCCAATTAGTCCCAGACCCATTCTCTCACCCCTTAGCCTGCAAATGTTCTCCCTTCAAATATTCATCCAGTTCCCTTTTGTAAGTTATTACAGGAGTTTACCTCCATCCTTTAAAATCATGCGTTGCAGATTACACAATAAAATAGTCCAGAACATCATTGCTGACCTTTGCTAATCTCAGCAACTATGAATGCCTGGCCTTTACTGTGCTGCTGTTCAGAAACAACATCACCAATTTATAACTTAACTGCTGGAAATATGATACAAAGTTTTCTGCTGATGTGCGCCCTTTTAGCATTAAGTGTGTTGTGTGTATTCCCAACGTATACTTTCTAAAAAGCTCCTCCGTAAAATCAGAAGTGTTGTGACTGGATTTCGGGAATCATTTTGGGTTCAGGCACCTTGCTGTGCGTGTTCCAGAGATGATCCTGCTGCCACTTCTGTTGCACCCAGTGCTGTGGTGGCTGGCTGGTCTTTGCCTGCTTTCAGGCACATGTACTGCCTCTTGTGTTCGGGTGGGGTAGGGTGGGGCAAGGGCCTGAATGAGTCCAAAGTACATTTGCGTTGATAGATGGGAGCCTCATCTGTGCTTTGCTGGGTTTGTCTCTCTTTACCTCAGTTTGTGCAACATTGCCTGAAGAGCTTCATCAATACATCTGGGAGCTCACTGTCTGGAATGATCCATTTTGCTGCAGTCTTTGGGCGCGATTTAACGGGAAAGGTTCTAAGAGTAATGTGTGACGACACCCTGGGCGAGTGCACGGTCATTTCCAGAACCACGGGCCCCAGTGTCCCAGCATAAGTGATTTAACCAATAATGTGTGTATTTCCCTGAGATCTTTAACCTTTCACTGTTCCAATGAGTTACCGGCTCCAATTTATAAATAAAACATGTACTGAGGACCCGGGTTCGATCCTGGCCCCGGGTCACTGTCTGTGTGGAGTTTGCACATTCTCCCCGTGTCTGCGCGGGTGTCATCCCCACAACCCAAAGATGTGCAGGGTAGATGGACTGGTCATGCTAAATTGCCCCATAATTGGAAAAATTAAAAACAAACTTGCAGGTTTGGTAATTTTAAAAAAGCATTTGAAATGAAATGAAATGAAAATTGCTTATTGTCACAAGTAGGCTTCAAATGAAGTTACTGTGAAAAGCCCCTAGTCGCCACAATCCGGCGCCTGTTCGGGGAGGCTGGTACGGGAATCGAACCGTGCTGCTGGCCTGCCTTGGCCTGCTTTAAAAGCCAGCGATTTAGAAAAAGTGTTTATAACAAGAGTAAAAGATGAACACAAATGGAAATAATGGAACAATGGTCTACTAGTCTAACTATTCCCAAAACCCCATCCCACCCTCCACCCAGACACACACAGGACAGACACAGTGGACCGTAGGGGAAAGGTTAAAATATAACAGGGATTAGGAGGTATAAGATGGTTCCTTGCTGCTGAATCTTTGTAGCTAGCCATCTTCTAATGATGATCTTCAACCAGAACCTGCAGTCTGTAGAATTCCCTCTTGACAGTCACTTTCCCTTTTACCAATTGGGGTTTTCACACTGAGAATTCCCCCTCTTGAGGTCTCTGCAATTCTAGCCTGCGTCCACTAGATGGACTATCAGCTTCACTGAGTTAAAATTACAGTTCTCAGCATGAGGGTTTTAAGTGGGCTTTTAAACAGCCCTTCGCCTTGTTCTGAACCCTCAGGAAGAATCCAACAGGGGATGGAGGATTTGGAGCACTGGTGTCATAGTTCCTAATCCGGATAGAAACGTATACTGGACCACAGCTCCTCTTGTAGGTCACTTTCACAGGCTAACAGGAAGCATTCAAATCGGCAGGCCATAAGCTGCTAGAGAGAGAGTTTTACACTTTCACTGACCTTACCAGAGAAATTCAAAGCAGATGTTTCTTCCCCAAACTGGCTATGTGCTGCTGTCTTGGAGTTCACAGAACTGAAAGCAAAATGGAGCTGGCCTGGATTTTCCAGAAACCTCCAGCAACTCTCTGACAAGCTCGTCCAATGCCAACCGAAAACCGATGTCCCACTGTCTCAGAGGCACCCATTGGCTGCTTGCCAGGTCCATCAAAATGACATTACAGGCTATGCCACAGAGCAACAAGGGAGACCTGGGCCACTACATTAGACCAGGGTATTTTCAGTTTGACCAGAGGCTGCAGGTTTTGGGGCAAAACTGTAATGTTGCAGTTACAGGTTTAAAAAGAGAAACACGAAACAGACAAGAAATTATCAAGTTCCTTACACATTTCAGGTGGGCTTGGCTGGGAGTTTGTCCCCGGCTCGGTCAGCGAGTTCCCCACTGCTATCTAACCACACTCAATTTAGTGGGCCCTGGCGAGATTCTCTCTGGGCTAGACCACACTTAGAATCACTGGGGAGCTGAACTCGCTGGCCAGGCTGGCTCCTCGGAGATCAGGCCACCATTTTGGAAGAGTGCCCCGATCTCTAAGTGTGTTTGAGGATCCAGCAGACAATGTCACCCCCCTGGACACATGGGCACTACTCCACATTCCCCCGTGAGGACACCCCGCTATGGGGTTGCTGATGGCCCCCCTTTTCAGGTCTTCCCAGCCTCCATTTGGGGCCCCCCTCCATCGCTGAACCTATCGAATGGGAATGGAAGCAAGTCACCCTCAATCCTGAGAGGCTGCCTAAAAAGAAGAGGGAGAAGTTTGATCCCAGGCCATATTCACATGAAACTCTGGTAATGTAAAATGAAGAGCCCACAATAGTTGAATATCTTTGCTGGAGCAATTACCACTGCAGTAGCGAGGCTGCTGAATTACCCTTGAGATCAACTTTCACATTGCTAGGAAAGCTATTTTTGTTTATTAACAAGAACTGCTTGATAGTCTGGCTTAAAAGTTAGCATCTTCTGTTACAATATTCATAGGTTTTCATTAGTAAAAATAGTGATGCTAAGTGCTTGGAATGAAAAGATAAATGACAGGACTGGGGGAGTATGCACTTGAGACAGAAACGGTGGCTTAGGAACCACTCTAGAATTACAAGTGTTAAAATGTGTGGCTCGCGCTACATGGTGACTGAACCCTGAGGGTGGCCTGGAAACATTAAAAATGCTCAGTTGGAAAATTGAAAGTTAATATTGTAAAGGAAATGGAGATTTGAGTCTGTTCCTGCATAGGGGCGCACAGGTGCACAAACCTCACCAAAATTAAGTATGTATTTGGGAACCGACAGAAATATTGTCATTTCTGCTTTGCGAAAAGAGGATTGGCGAGGGATTGTTGTTTCCATGCGAGGCTTTCAGAGTTTAATTTTACAATGTTCTTTTGTGTGGCAGGGGACGATGTTTTAAAACTGCCCCTTTTGTAAGACAAGTATCCTGACCTAATTGAACATAATGCAGGCAGATCTGTCCTCATCGTGCATACCAGTTGTTGACCCTTGTGGAGAGGTGACTCCCTGCCTGTGACTTCTTTCCTCCTCATGGAGAAACGTCCGATCTCTGCTCCGCAATTTCTCACCAAAACTTTGAAAGAACCGATATGACTGCCGAACCCTGGTATAGCTTTGACTGTGACCCGTTCTGTAGTCGAAGCTGAGTTGCATTCAGTTAAGACATGAGAAGTCTTTGGCAGGTAGGATCAAGGATAACCCTAAGGCTTTCTATAGATATGTCAGGAATAAAAGAATGACAAGGGTAAGAGTAGGGCCAGTCAAGGACAGTAGTGGGAAGTTGTGCATGGAGTCCGAGGAGATAGGAGAGGTGCTAAATGAATATTTTTCGTCAGTATTCACACAGGAAAAAGACAATGTTGTCGAGGAGAATACTGAGATTCAGGCTACTAGACTAGTAGGGCTTGAGGTTCATAAGGAGGAGGTGTTAGCAATTCTGGAAAGTGCGGAAAATAGATAAGTCCCCTGAGCCGGATGGGATTTATCCTAGGATTCTCTGGGAAGCTAGGGAGGAGATTGCTGAGCATTTGGCTTTGATCTTTAAGTCATCTTTGTCTACAGGAATAGTGCCAGAAGACTGGAGGATAGCAAATGTCGTCCCCTTGTTCAAAAAGGGGAGTAGAGACAACCCCGGTAACTATAGACCAGTGAGCCTTACTTCTGTTGTGGGCAAAATCTTGGAAAGGTTTATAAGAGATAGGATGTATAATCATCTAGGAAGGAATAATTTGATTAGAGATAGTCAACACGGTTTTGTGAAGGGTAGGTCGTGCCTCACAAACCTTATTGAGTTCTTTGAGAAGGTGACCAAACAGGTGGATGAGGGTAAAGCAGTTGTTGTGGTGTATATGGATTTCAGTAAAGCAATTGATAAGGTTCCCCATGGGTAGGCTACTGCAGAAAATACGGAGGCATGGGATTCAGGGTGATTTAGCAGTTTGGATCAGAAATTGGCTAGCTGGAAGAAGACAAAGGGTGGTGGTTGGTGGGAAATGTTCAGACTGGAGTCCAGTTACTAGTGGTGTACTACAAGGATCTGTTTTGGGGCCACTGCTGTTTGTGATTTTTATAAATGACCTGGAGGAGGGCGTAGAAGGATGGGTGAGTAAATTTGCAGATGTCGGTGGAGTTGTGGACAGTGCGGAAGGATGTTACAAGTAACAGAGGGACATAGATAACCTGCAGCGCTGGGCTGAGAAGTGGCAAATGGAGTTTAATGCAGAAAAGTGTGAGGTGATTCATTTTGGAAGGAATAACAGGAAGACAGAGTACTGGTTTAATGGTAAGATTCTTGGCAGTGTGGATGAGCAGAGAGATCTCGGTGTCCATGTACATAGATCCCTGAAAGTTGCCACCCAGGTTGAGAGGGTTGTAAAGAAGGCGTACGGTATGTTAGCTTTTATTGGTAGAGGGATTGAGTTTCGGAGCCATGAGGTCATGTTGCAGCTGTACAAAACTTTGGTGCGGCCGCATTTGGAGTATTGCGTGCAATTCTGGTTGCCGCATTATAGGAAGGATGTGGAAGCATTGGAAAGGGTGCAGAGTAGATTTACCAGAATGTTGCCTGGTATGGAGGAAAGATCTTATGAGGAAAGGCTGAGGGACATGAGGCTGTTTTCGTTAGAGAGAAGGTTAAGAGGTGACTTAATTGAGGCATACAAGATGATCAGAGGATTGGATAGGGTGGACCGTGAGAGTCTTTTTCCTCGGATGGTGATGTCTAGCACGAGGGGACATAGCTTTAAATTGAGGGGTGATAGATATAGGTTCTTTACTCAGAATAGTAGGGGCGTGGAATGCCCTGCCTGCAACAGTAGTGGTCTCGCTAACACTAAGGACATTCAAATGGTCATCGGATAGATATATGGAGGATAAGGGAATAGTGTAGATGGGCTTTAGAGTGGGATCACAGGTCGGCGCAACATCGAGGGCCGAAGGGCCTGTACTGCGCTGTAATGTTCTATGTTCTGTGTTTAACAGCTGCTACTCATTCCCAAAACAGTCCTCACACAGAAATCTCTGAGCATTTTTGTAAGATGATAGACAAACGAAATGGACACTGAGAGGGAGGGGGAACGTATGGGAGGCACTTTGTAAGAGAGGCATCTTGAAAACACAGTCATGCCAAAGTTTATTTGGGGGGATTATAAAGCAGAGAAAGAGGTGAAAAGATAGACGGTTGATGGATGGAATTGTAGAGGGCGGTATCATACTGGCAAAAGGAGCAATAATCTTGAGCATAGCGGAGTGCATCAGGAACGAGTAGCAACCCAATGTCAGAGGAATCGATGGTATGCAGAGGGCAGTCAACTAGAGATCACTGTCGCCTGAACAGTGGTTATTGATTTTGTTAGTGTCTCCTGTGTCTAGTGGCGCATGGAGCAACCCATCTCCATGGGTCTGTTCAGAGGAAGGTTTATGAGTCCGATTGGAGTCTTGCATCCAACATATGGTTTTCCACAAAGAGTGAGGCTTTGGAAGGGATTGAGTGTGAGGAAGAAGATCTTGCAATCAGTTCCCTGGGACATTGCACTGTCTTTTCCAAGTTCCAATACTTCACAAGGGTGTCTGGATTCTGAGCAGGTGAAGATCCGGTCAGGATGAATTTTGATTTGAAAGCAAGGGGATTGATGAGAATAGCAAACCTAGATAAATGTTTGTCTGATGAGAACCAAGGTCCTGTTTTAGAGGCTGCATGCCAGGGGTGAACCATGATTGTCGAATGTTTTCCTGACAGTTACGGTCCCCTGGGCTAGTGCACGGTCAATTCCAGCCCCTCTTGACCCAGGGTCATAACGCATTTGAAATTAATAAATCATTCTTTGAAAAAACACCCATGGGCAGCACGGTGAGGCAGTGGATTAGCCCTGCAGTCTCACGGCGCCGAGGTCCCAGGTTCGATCCCGGCTCTGGGTCACTGTCTGTGTGGAGTTTGCACATTCTCCCCGTGTTAGCGTGGGTTTCGCCCCCACAACCCAAAGATGTGCAGGCTAGGTGGATTGGCCACACTAAATTGCCCCTTAATTAGAAAAAATTAATTGGGTACGCTAATTTTATTTTTTTTTAAAAGTAAAAGCACCCAAGGTCTTTGACCCCTGGCTGCCCAATAACAACAGTCATCAGGTTTGTAAATTTAAACATTATTAATAACAGTAACTATAATTAAATATGCAGCAAATACAACAGGTTAATTATGATCTAACCTCCTCCCACTTAAAATCGCCCACCCTCTACAAACGCATACAAAACAGACAAACACAGAGGGGAGAAGAGGGGTGTAAAAATAATAATGAAAATAAAAAGATAATTTTAGCCGTTTGTTTCTAGTTTGTAATCGTTTTCACTGAATCTACATTCAGGTCTCTACAGATTCAGAAATACAGCAGCTTTTCTGGAGAGAATCAAGGGAGAAAGAGAGCAGCTTCTTTCCTCTGAGCATCCAGGTCTCCAACTGTCCTTCCCCTGGTTGTCTGAAAATCATCCTACTCAGGCAGGACCCAATCGCTGCCTGTTACCGGGCAGAATACAACCTTTGGCCAATCCATTGCCCATATGCCAACCAATTGAACCATGTCCCACCGTTCATTCGGGTGCCAAGAAGTCTGAGTTCTGCTATCCAACGGCTAGCACAGTGTTCTCTTTTGTAACTTTTGAATTCCTCATTTCCCCTGCTTAACTTAAAGATATATGTTCATTAAGCATCCATGGATCAAAATGGTAACAGCAAAAATAAAGAAAGGGGAAAAAAGGGAATCAACGGGAAGGGCGTTTACATAACTGGTAATTGTTCTTTATCGATGACTGGAATGTGCCAGCTATTGTAAGATCGCTATCTTTTAATAAGAGTCGATTGTCTGGTTGATTGGAGGTGTCCAAAATATAACTTTATCACTTCAACACACTTTCATAAGAACTAAATCAAAACATAAAACGAAATGTCAAACAATACATGAGTTGGTCACATACATGGCAAAGAGCTCATTTATCATAAAAGCATAAAGAAATAACTTTAAAATAAACAAATGGAATTATTCAAGAATTCAGGAAGGCAGGAAATCAGGAACGAGTCCTTAACCACAAGGTCTTACTCTTAAGTAAATCCTTATGTATGGTCTAGTCCCTCATTTACTCTCATTGGCTTCCACTTCTCAGCTGAGACCTGCTGGTTCATTCAAATAGATGTCTGTTACTTGGAGGGCAATTTATTAATTAAACATTGACCATTATTCAAGATTGACCTGAATCCATCAGGAATAATTCAGTGTATACGTGCACAGCCTTACAAGAATGGGATTCTTACGCCATGGCTAGCCATCAACCTTGCTGTAACTAATTATTTGATTCATTCTTGAAAAATGAAATGAAATGAAAATCGCTTATTGTCACAAGTAGGCGTCAAATGAAGTTACTGTGAAAAGCCCCTAGTCGCCACATTCCAGTGCCTGTTCGGGGAGGCTGGTACGGGAATTGAACCGTGCTGCTGGCCTGCCTTGGTCTGCTTTAAAAGCCAGCGATTTAACCCTGTGTTAAACTTGTTATTAAATGCACTTGAATACAATGGTCTATTCATTATATGAGACATTCGCTGAAACAATGTCTGAATTTCTAACTGTAAGGTTCAATAGTTTATTCATTATCTGAAATAATGACTATCTTTTCACAGTCATGGCCTTTTGAATAATTCGATTCTCTAGCTGTGCACTCAATCAGTACCTAAAGACAAAAATAAATCAATGAATCAATAAATCAATAACGCTATGGAGCTTCAAAATTAGCAGTATTCCAAACTTTCCCCTTGTGCGGCAGTGGTATGGCTTGGGGTTCAGTGTCATGGGCAATGATCAAATGGTTATGAATCGCTTACAACACATTTTGCTTTTGAATTTTATTACTTCATGCTGCTTGAAAGTGACGAACTGTTAGTTGGGCAGCCTCTTTTTAAGAAGGTGTCTATTAATTATTCTGGGTGGGCTGCTGGACTTCTGACCAGCAAGTCAGTGGGGCTGCTTGCCTTGACAATGAATTGACATGCCAAGATCGCTCACAGCAAAGATATTACTGACCGTAAGGTTTGGTGTTCTTTGGCCGATCGGCAGAGTCAACTTTGGAGAATGCGGTCAATGATATTTCTTGTTAACCAACTGCTGCCACAACTTGCTAGCCATTCATCCATTAAACAACTGAAAAGAGTAGCTGGGTGAAGGCAGAGGACCTTTAAGCTAGTATGAGAGTGAGCTGCTGTGAAAAGAAGTTATGCTGAACTGAAATGGGAGGCTAGGTTTATTTAAGAAGGTTGTCCTATGACAACCTTCCCTCTCTCCTCTTTCAAAAGAAATCAATGAATCGCCCATCTACCTGGAATGCAAATCCTGGGCAAAATCCAAGTAATGGAGGCCCAGATGTGGCTGCAGTTTGTGAAGAGAAGATTGCACATATCTCAAAGATCCAGCATTCCATAAAAAATATTCTTTTGTCGGCTAATGTCTGTTCATTTTTATTGGATTGGATTTGTTTATTGTCACATGTACTGAGGTACAGTGAAAAGTATTTTTCTGCGAACAGCTCAAACATATCATTTAGTACATTAAATGAAAATACATAATAGGGCAACACAAGTTACACAGTGTAAATACATAGACACCAGCATCAGCATCGGAGTGTAGTATTAATCAGGTCAGTCCATAAGCGCGTTGTTTAGGAGTCTGGTAACAGTGGGAAAGAAACTGTTTTTCAATCTGTTTGTGCGTGTTCTCAGACTTTTTAAATCTCCTGCCCCATGGAAAAAGTCAAAAGAGTACCTTTGGTCAAAAGAGTACCTTTGGTCAAAAGAGTACCTTTGCGATGTTGCTAATAAATAAATAGTAAATCCCATAAGGAACATCCTTGTTGCCTGGACTGAGTATGGCATGTTCCTATCTGTATAGGGATGGAAATAACCGATAAACGATGTGCAGACAGAATGTTTGAATGAACTAGTACACAGAGAGGAAGTCAGCTCCACACTGCATTTAATTCTATGGTGACAGCAATCGTAAACATGTCAAATTCTCTTAAAGCCGAACTCGGGCTTTGGATGGTAATGGTCTTGGAGAGCATTACTGAAAACAATCAGTTGGCTCTGCACTGCCTTTCTAAACCTGGGACTAATAGTCTGTTTGGTATGCATGTCCTATTTGAAGTATGTGAGGTGGTGTTTCTTTCCACAAGAAAACCATCAAGGAATCAGGTTGATGTAAGGTTTACAGCCAAAATCCATTAGCATTGCTGACTTTGGCCTTCGTGCTTCATGCAGCCTTCATGAAATCTGGGACTCCATTATTTGGATTTTGCCCAGGTTCTGTATTCCAGGTCAATGGGTGATTCACTGATTTCTTTTGATAGAGGAGCGAGGGACGGTTGTCCTGTGACATTCATCTTGTTTACTGCTCTGTCAATAGTGTATTGGATGGCATTATAAAGAGTGTTCATAAAATGCCTGCTCCAAATGTTTCTGAATAATTCCAGCACTTTCCAAGGTTGATTTCTTTTTTTTTTGTACATGGGTGCTCAACCTGGAGATTTGAAGGGAGACTTTTAAATTAATTGGTGGAAAATCATTGATTGGGGTATCCAATTTCACCACCAGTGGGCTCTACTCTGACTTGGATAATAACCTAACAATAGCTGTGGGGTGGATTCTCTGCCCCGCCACGTTTCTGCCCCGACCCGCCGGCGGGATTCTCCGTTACACCGGCCGGTCAATGGGGTTTCCCGTTGTGGGGTAGCCCAATGCCGTCGGGAAACTCCCGGGCACCGGCCTAACTGAGAATCCCGCCGGCGGAGAATCCCGCCCCATGTCTCTGTGCTGAAGAAGTGGGATCTTCAAATAATTGACTGGAAGATGCATGAAATATCTGTCCAATTTGTGGTGCTTACTGATGGCAATCAGCAGACCCTGTAGCTAATGTTAGCTTGGACACTGTTCCGCAGAAGCCGAGAATGGGAATTGGGTGCTTTTGCTGAGATGCAAATGCAGACTAAACCTCGAGTATGACGCATGTCCAAATAATTATTCTGTTATCAGTAGGTCAAATATACTACAGAAAGGCTCATGGATGAAAATCTAACCCTAGGCTGCAAAGCAAGGTGGTGGGATCTGGAGTGCAGGATTTGCTTCCTTTCCTTTCCTTCTCTGCCGTTGCACTGTCTCATCATTTAAAGAGTTGCGACTTATAGTGCGATGCAGCTTGACGGACTAGATTCTCCGCTGCGCAACGCCGGAAGCACGAATCGCAAAAGTGGAGAGAATCACGCAAAATTGAAAAATCGGGGTTTGCATCCGGCACCAATTCCAAAGCCATGCTCCAGTCCCTTGCTGGCGACGATATGGAGGTTTGCACCCCGCACCAATTCCAAAGACATGCTCCAGTCCCTCGCTGGCGACGATATCGAGGTTTGCACCCCGCACCAATTCCAAAGCCATGCTCCAGTCCCTCGCTAGCGACGATATCGAGGTTTGCACCCTGCACCAATTCCAAAGCCATGCTCCAGTCCCTTGCTGGCGACGATATCGAGGTTTGCACCCCGCACCAATTCCAAAGCCATGCTCCAGACCCTCGCTGGCGACGATATCGAGGTTTGCACCCCGCACCAATTCCAAAGCTATGCTCCAGTCCCTCGCTGGCGACGATATCGATGTTTGCACCCCGCACCAATTCCAAAGCCATGCTCCAGTCCCTCGCTGGCGACGATATCGAGGTTTGCACCCCGCACCAATTCCAAAGACATGCTCCAGTCCCTCGCTGGCGATGATATCGAGGTTTGCACCCCCGCACCAATTCCAAAGCCATGCTCCAGTCCCTTGCTGGCGACGATATTGAGGTTTGCACCCCGCACCAATTCCAAAGCCATGCTCCAGTCCCTTGCTGGCGACGATATCGAGGTTTGCACCCCGCACCAATTCCAAAGCGATGCTCCAGTCCCTTGCTGGCGACGATATCGAGGTTTGCACCCCGCACCAATTCCAAAGCCATGCTCCAGTCCCTCGCTGGCGACGATATAGAGGTTTGCACCCTGCACCAATTCCAAAGCCATGCTCCAGTCCCTTGCTGGCGACGATATCGAGGTTTGCACCCCGCACCAATTCCAAAGCTATGCTCCTGTCCCTCGCTGGCAACGATATCGAGGTTTGCACCCCGCACCAATTCCAAAGACATGCTCCAGTCCCTCGCTGGCGACGATATCGAGGTTTGCACCCCGCACCAATTCCAAAGCCATGCTCCAGTCCCTTGCTGGCGACGATATCGAGGTTTGCACCCTGCACCAATTCCAAAGACATGCTCCAGTCCCTCGCTGGCGACGATATCGAGGTTTGCACCCCGCACCAATTCCAAAGCCATGCTCCAGTCCCTCGCTGGCGACGATATCGAGGTTTGCACCCCGCACCAATTCCAAAGCTATGCTCCAGTCCCTCGCTGGCGACGATATCGAGGTTTGCACCCTGCACCAATTCCAAAGCCATGCTCCAGTCCCTTGCTGGCGACGATATCGAGGTTTGCACCCCGCACTGGCGGATACATGCAAAAGCATAATTTGCATGGATTTTAATATCATTAGGAGGTTGGACACTTCATGCTCCACCACTTCGCAATGCTGCACCCCTCTTAGGTCGACGTGAATTAGTGTAGGCATTTACAAGCGGGGATTGGGCATCATGACAGCAGAGGGGAGCAGGGGGCTAAGAATACTCTAAAAAAAGCCTAAAACATTGTTGGGCTTGCTGGGGGGTGACTGCCCAGGCCAGGGCAGTAACACGGAATGACGGTGCCAAATCCATGGACTCTGGGTGTCCTCCTCTGGATCGGGATGGCCTAGCTCAGACTGCTCTTGCTGCAGCATGTGTTTTCAATGTACCCCTCTGTGGTGATATGCATCACTGTAAATACACAAGGGGTTAAGGTAAATACACTACAACTAAGTAAACACTAGAGGGAGCACCGGAGATGTCATGACATACAGACATATAGCTAATAAACATACCGAATAGGACACGACCAATGGGCAGTCAAGACACCAGAGGTGACACTACCACAAGGGGGCAACCCATATAAAAGGACAGGGCACACATACTCTGCCTCTTTCCACAGGCGACACTCCGAGAGAAGGACAAGGGCAGATCAGAAGCATCACACCCACCACGTGGCTTAGAGCAGACTGGTTAGTTAGACTGAGTTACTATAGCAAGATCAGCAGGAGAGTCAAACTCATAGAGAACTGTGCTGATGGTTCAATAAATCACATTTAACTTACTCCAATGTCTGGAGTATCTTTTGGTCAAAGCTGCATCGAGTTGCAGCCTGTGTTATCCCAGAGTACATAACACATCATGATACCAGTAGTGCTGTTGAATCTATATAGTTCAACTCGGCAAGATCCATGACTACCAGCAACAGCACCCAGGCAAGATGATCGAGATTCTGGTTCCTCAGCAGCTCAGGTACCGCGGCAATCTCAGTGCCAACTGGCGTGCATTCAAGCAGAGATTTGAGATCTACATGGTAGCATCCGACCTAGATGGCGTGGCCGATGCTGAGAAGATAGATCTTCTACTCACCATTGCGGGTAAAAGTGCAACAGAAATCTTCAACTCCTTCTGGTACTCCAAAGGGCAAGACAAGAGAGACTTCCAGACAGTCCTGGACAAGTTTGAAAACTACTGTGAGGTGAACACAAAAACAAATCGGTAAAACTGGAGCCTATACTCGCCACGAGTCACAGGGTGGCTTGCAGCAGAAGCAAACAGCAGTTTTAATTGGCAGCCATCTTGCGAAAGGAGCCGCACATGCGCAGTTCCCCAGAAGATGTGAACCGGCAAAACAGTGTTTTGCGCATGCGCGGGAAGCCGTGCATGCGCAGTTGTCCAAAGAGCGCACAGTAAAGGAAAAGCGATTTGCGCATGCGCAATCCATTCCTACGTTCTACATCACAAGCGTCATGACGTCAGAGGCCCCGGACCACAAACACTTAAAGGGGAATTGTCCCAAAATCGTGAAAACAAACTTTAAAGCCGGAAAACACAATTCTTTCACCTGGAATGACAGCACAATGCCTGAACTTCGACCAGTAGCTGAAAATAACCTCCCCAGAACTCTGCAACAAGCAGTTAGCACCGCCCTAAGAGATGATTTAGTCCTTGAAGACTACGACTCAGATGTTGATTTCTTCCTTGGACATAGCGAGCACAATGACAGCTCCGACACAAAAAGTTATGATATGGTCCTTGCAGACTACGGTTCGGAAGATGATTTCATCATTGGACGTGGCGACCTCCGTACCAAATCTGAACTGCAACGAGATGATGTGTACATTAAAGAATCCGACACAGACATGGATGAGTTCTTCGGATTTGAGGATCCTCAGCCCAGCATAGACGACATCCCGACCCGTGAGTACAGGATTCTGCTGCAGCCTGAAGCCAAGAGACAGAGAGCGATACAATTCCACAGAGAGCGGCCTGACGCCACACCAGTGATCCACGCACCACGAACAGTGCTCCATGCACCACAAAGAGTCCCCGACTCCACACAGAGAGTGGTCCGCGCACCACGAAGAGTCCCCGACTCCGCACAGAAAGCGATGACAGACTCCACAGCAGGACCACTGCACAACTCTGTTGAGAGCGCACAGATTGACTCCACAGCAAGACCACTGCATGACTCCACACAGGGAACGATGCCAGACTCCACAGAGAGCGGTACAAGCCTCCACTGCGAGCTCGTTGACAGACTCCACGATGGAAGCAACGCAAGACTCCAGAGCACAGTCCTTGCATGAACAAGACCATGAAGGTCTAGCAACGTTATCTGAGCAACCAGCAGCAGACGATGCAAGTCTGCCACGCTCAAGTGCATAGCAAGACGCCTATGACAGTCTACCACGCTCACGTGAACAACCAAATGACTATGACAGTCCACCCAGATTATTTGAGCCACCAGAAGAAGACTCTGACAGTCTACCCAGCTTATTTACCCGACAACAAGACACTGAAGGTCTACACACTGTATGTGAGACAAGTGACAAAGGCTTCACAATTCCCACACAAGATGTGCGACAACTCAGCGAGACTGACAGACCTCAGCTAGTATGTACAGAGGCACTCGACGATCAAAGTGAGGTTACTAGTGACTCCAGTGACACCACGTTAATTGAAACCTCATCCACTTGAGCCTCTCCACAAGAAAATGCATTCCTGAACGTTTTGACTCCGTACGGGGAGCATCAAGACGCCTCAGATGATTCAAGTGCCACCCATGATTCAAATGAACCTGAAATGACTCCGGACTGGGAGTGGCAAGAAACGAAAGCTGATTCAGGTGAACCAGAAAGGGCTCCAGACGGGGAGCATCGACAAGCCAAAGATGATTCCAGTGAACTGGACGTGACTCCAGACGGGGAGCGCCGAGGAATCGGAGACGGCACGCTCAATGAAACTGCAGATGCCACAAAGTACACTGACACAAGTAACTTTGTGAAGGACTCGAATTCTCCACTCTGTGTGGTCATTGAGCGCAACAAACACAACAACAAAACCTACAAAAACAACAACACTGACAACAACAAGAAGCGTACCAAAGGCACCAACGTCAACAACAAGCACGACAAAACCAACAACATTAGAACAATGACTGGTACGACATGGTACAACTCTGCCAATGCAGGACACTGTGACAGCACAGCTCCAGACAATGGCAAGTGTGCAGACATACCATGGCATGATAACGTATCTTCCAAATTCACGTTTGCTCCACTACAAACACGCAGACCAGCTTTCAAGGCAGCTGACATATGGCATCAATACCGCAAACACAGACACCAAATGACGTCAAGAATCGCTACCACAAGCATCGCAAAGAAAAAAGAGTCCAAATCAGACAACAAAGTGATTTGACCATTTGAACACCTCCTGATGACTTCTTGGTTCCTTGAGCACAGGAACACTGACTGCGTTCACAAGGGGATGACAACATCAACATCGACACTTCAATAACAAAACAAGAAAGCCACTCGACCGTATAAATTCATGAACTTTGGACTCATACATATTATTTGGTATTGTATAATTATCACTGTCATCATGATTTGTACATGTCATCACTTATCTACCTATTGTGTTCAATTTTCTTTAACAACGTACAGAAAATATGTAACATGAAAAAAGGGGGGGATGTGGTGATATGCATCACTGTATATACACAAGGGGTTAAGGTAAATACACTACAACTAAGTGAACACTAGAGGGAGCACCGGCGATGTCATGACATGCAGACAGACAGCTAATGAACACATAGAATAGGTCACAACCAATGGGCAGTCAAGACACCCAGAGGTGACGCTACCAAAAGGGGGCAACCCATATAAAAGGACAGGGCACACATGCTCTGCCTCTTTCCACAGGCGACACTCCGAGAGAAGAACAGGGGAAGATCAGAAGCATCTAAGCATGGCTTAGAGCAGATTGGTTAGTTAGACTGGGTTACTATAGCAAGATTAGCAGGAGAGTCGAACTCAAGTAGGAGAATTGTTGACTGTTCAATAAATGTGTTAAACCTATCTCCAAGTCTAAACCTTCCTTTGTCAGAGCATACATCAAGGAAGCTGCTAATGCTACATGATGAAGCATAACACAACACCCTCTGGTGCTATATACAGGTCCCTGGCTGCTCACACTGCTGAGTGCTGCTTGTGTCCTTTGAATACTCAGACAGCCTCTGGTCATCAGCGAGTCCACCCAAGCTTCCTCTCTGGACACCCTCATACCCCAGCTGTATCATCAAGGACATGGTCGTGGCCAAGCTGAATCAGGAGCCGACCAGGTGTTGGCAGTTCTCAGAAACGCTGCAGAGGAAGCAGGGGATCAGCAGACATCACACAAAGCAGAGGACACCTGCATCGTGGGCCGGGAATTGCTCTCAATTCATGCTGGCAGAGTGCTGGTTGCATGTCCTGACTCGCTTACCGGATCCTGCCACCAATGGAAGTGCGACTCGCATCCTATTCAGTCCCAGCGGCCCAAATGGAGACTTCCGGCCAAGTTCCCGCCATTCTGAATAATTGGCAGCAAGCTCTTTCCTGTCATTAAGTGAGAGGCTGGTTTAGCACAGGGCTAAATCGCTGGCTTTGAAGGCAGACCAAGGCAGGCCAGCAGCACGGTTCAATTCCCGTACCAGCCTCCCCGAACAGGCGCCGGAATGTGGCGACTAGGGGCTTTTCACAGTAACTTCATTTGAAGTCTACTTGTGACGATAAGCGCTTTTCATTTCATTTCATGTATCAGTGCTTCCAAGGAGAGCCTCAGAGGATGTTTGAAGCATTTTCTTTGTACTCCCCTGGAACATTGGTTATTTGAGAATATAGAGCGTGTTTGAGAGAGATGGCTGCAGAATAATGGGAAGTTTTCAACACATTACAGCGTCTCCCCTTCAAGGTTTTTGGGAGGTGGAATATTTGGCTGACCAGGTGTGAATTGATAGGAGTTTTGTTTTGGCAACATTCAAAGATAGGCCGAGTTTCTTGTATGCAGAATTGAAGAGATCGAGAGTGGCTTGCAAATCTGGTACAAAGTGGGCAACAACATTGCAGTCATCTGACTGTAGATCATGCATATCTATGGAGGTCGGTTATATTTTGGCATTGAGGGTGTTGTTGTTGTTGTGTCTCTTCCCACACCTAGTGGTGCACAAGGCAGACTTTCATCTGATTCCAGAACTGTTTTTCCTAAAACAGGTTGCCAGCCTTATAGTTAGAGACGTATAGCTTGAGGGGAGCTACTCTGCACCAAGCATGATTGACCAGGCATCTCTCCCACTCTTACCGCCACCCATTTGTGTGTTGGAAAGATTTGCAGGTTGACTCAGGCAAGATTGTTTGGCCGTGTTCCCTTCCGTGGCCATCAAGTCCTGGGGTAGGAGCCGAACCTGGAGCCTTTGGCTCAGAGGCAGCGATGCTACCCACTGCGCCACAAGACCTCCTGGCACGGGGTGACCAAGGTTAAACAGTTTTCATCTGGGTGATATTTAATATTGACACTAGAGGGCAGTTGGCCTTTGTGGTGAATAGCCACTGTCAGGTACATTGTGAATCGTAAAAGGGCCACCACACAGCCTTGTTGATCCCAGTATGGATTTTAAAGGCAAATGTTTCCAATCTCCCAAGGCAGTTGCAGTCGTCGTATCATCATGAAGCAATTGCAGGATTGTGATTAAATTTCTTGGACACCCAGATAGTTGGAGCACACTCTACAGCGCCTCACAACTTTATCGTGTCAATGCTTTGGTCAGACTGATGAATGCAATGTAGAGCATCTGGTGTTAGTCCCAACAGTTTTCCTGGATTTGTCTGGCAACATCTGGAAGGCTGAAAAAGCCACACTATCACTGGGAGGATTTCCTCAGTCACAGGATTAGGCAATTCAGGATGAAGTATTTGGAGATGACTAAACCTCGTTCCAGGCATTGGACTCTGATGTCTCCAACAGCATATACTATGACATGCCCTGCTAAAATTCCCTCACACACTGAAAATGATGTTTGTCTAAGGCTTGAAATGACAATTCCTAAACAGCATTACTTGCAAGCTACATGTGACCCATGTGTACTCATATATTCAAAGTTAGCTGTCTACCACAAATGAGTTGCAAAGGAGAAGAAACCGCTGCTGAAACTTTGCATCTTCAACTGATGGAAGCACTGTTTGGAGATGTGTAAGGATATCTCTTCAGAATGCAAACAGTCAAAGATCAAGTGAGGCTCTAACGGTATTTTCTATCACTAATGATCAGAATGAAAGAAGTAGCATCTCATTGAATCTTTTTCACGAACGTAACTCAAAAATGAAGGAGCAGTCAAGTCCTTTGGGTCCTCCCCTAGACCATCTTGTTCCAATGTTGCATCTGAATCTCTTGGGGAGCCTTCTGAGCTGGGTTACTTGTATGTTTTTCTCCTTCTTCAGGTCGGCTGCTGGTGAAATGTCATATTTGGGCTTTTATCCCACTTCATTCCAACAGTCCAACGACTTGTTTATGTTTCTTCCATCTCTAGTCTCTTGGTTCTACCTGTGAACACATTTTTCCTGTTTTGTAGCTTAAGCCCTAATCTGTTCTGCTGCTTAATTGGGTAATGTTCTTCCATAAGCATCTTGAACAGTAGGAAACAACCAACATAACGCTGAGCTGGCCAAGCTGACCATTCTGTTTGCCTTTTAACCAAATCCATTCCATCCATCCATCTCTTCCATGTCTATGGACAGATGTCTGCATGTCTGCCCCCCATAGCTGGAATTTCCTGGGATAGGTCGCCTGTCACCCCCTTGGCCATCAACTCCTAGGGTGGGACCCGAACTCCGAGTGCTGGCTCAAGCAGGGATGCTACTCACTGTGCCGCTAGACCTCCAATCCACTCTATTAGCTTCCCTTAAATGTAGATATTATAAGTGTACATTCCTCCGGGTAGCGGTTCCATTTCTATTATGTGCCCAGTGATCGCACTCTCATGTATGCTGGTTTGTGTTGCTCATGAGTGTTTAGAGAGGATTTCCAGGAAGCTCCTGTTAACCTGGTAAAACCTGTACAAACACTATTGATGTGTCAGCCGAGATAATGTGCTCTTAAGCCCTCGGAGGTGACAGTGGCTCAAGCTGACACTTCGCTGTTCTGATACTGAAAGGTATGAGTGCGTTTCCTTAGATCAGCTACATTTGTCAGTGCCGTCTTCTAATATTTCTTGTCGTGTCCTTGGATGCAGTCTTGCAATTTGTTGCAAAATGAGATCCTTAGAGAAAAATGAAGCTCCATATTTGGACAAATTATCCAGCTGATTCTACATGAATATTCTGTTATTACGGACAATTTAGTAGTTGACTAATTTTTTTTTTAAAATTTCACTTTTTTTTATCATGGAGCACAAATCTGTTGAAGGGTTACTATTAGGAGCCGGAGCTGTAAGTAGATTTAAATTGCTACTGAAAGGGTTGCCAGTGAAGGCAATATGTTATAATGTTCGAAACCATATGCACCATTTTCAGGGCTCATCAGTTTTACATTGATTTCCAGTGAAGTGTTTAATTGCATCATGAACAGGATATAATTCAAGTCTTTCAGCAAAATGTATACTACAAAATGATGCACAGTTTGACAGCTGAAATTCAGAATTGTTCGGACATCATAAATTGAGATTAATTTTGGAATTTGTATGTAGATGGCCTACTCGAATCACAAAGAAATAAACGCCTTTGCTGAAATACATGAAGTAACAAAAATGAGGCTCATTTTACCCTCCTTTTCAAGGGCATTTTGTTTATTATTTCCACACAAGAGGAGCTAAATCCAGGATAGAGAAGGCATTCTCTTCATCCCGTCTTATTCTTCAGTGTCCTGAGTATTTTAATTAAATCTTGTGGACTCTTTTTCTTATATACGCTCCCAGGTCGAGAGTGCAGGGTCACAACCTTTTCTCACTCCGAAAACCTGACCTGGGAAAAAGAGGCCTGGAAGTTGGGATTTTTGATCGGAGGTGGGGGAACGTTGCAGGCTGCATTAGAAGTCTTGTCCGATGTCTCCTGAACAAGTGCTGAGGCTACTGGGTGTAGAGGCGGACTGGCTGGAAGACTTGCCCCTATGCATCACTTGCTGTGTTAAAGACTAGGAAAAAGAACGCCAATAAAACAACAAAAAAAACCTCCCCACCACCCCACCCCATGTCATGCCCCCTCCCTCATGTCCAGAGGGCTTCCTTACCATCAATGCCAACCTACGCCCAAACTCGTATAGCCCCTGGCACCTCTATCCATCTCCAGAGTCCCTCACAGCTCTTTACTAACCCTTGCCATCTACCCATTGTCATTACTCTCTTCATGCCTACTCACTTAGTATCCACCATGGGCAAACTTCAAGATGATGTAAAATAAAAGTTGTGTCCAGTAACATTATCACTATTTTAAAAAAGTAATCAGATTTTAAAAATTCAATGCATAGAAATTCCTTCACCTAATCTCTTTTGAAAACAAATATTTCAGTTAAGTACTTAATCTCTATTATATAGCCACTTGGATCTGTCAATCAAACTGCTCATTTAACAGGCAACCCACTGTGATAATATTAGTTCATTAATTGAGTCATGCAGCACAAATCCTGCAATGATAATCTGCTGGTGTATGCCAACAGACAGAATGATATAGCCAGCAGTGATTTAAAAAAAAAAAAAACTACAGCTATTTAATTTAAGGTCCAGCAGAGTTAAATGCCTTGACAGTTTTGACAGTTCTTTGATGCTTTGACAGCTTGACAGTTCCAATGGGATTGGGGCTAATATATTAGCAAAGATTGAGAATTGGCTAGCAGACAGAAAACAGGGAATAGGTATAAATGAGTCATTTTTGAAGTGGCAGACGGTGACTAGTTGAGACGGAGCCTCAACCTTTCACAATCTATATCAATGATTTGGGTGAAGGATCCAAATGTAATATTTCCAAGTTTGCTGATGACATGAAACTTGGTAGGAAAGTGGAGAGGAGGATATTAAGAGGCTTTAGGGTGATTTAGACAAGTTGAGTGAGTGGACAAAATACATGGCAGATCCAGTATAATGTGGATCAATGTGAAGTTATTCACTTCAGATGGAGAAAGAGAATGGCAGAGTATTATTTAAATAGTGATAGCTTGGGAAATGTTGACAAACAAAGGGACTTTGGGTGTCCTTGTACAGCAATCACTGAAAGCAAGCATGCAGGTGCAGCAAACAGTTAGGAAGGCAAATGGTCACTCATTGCAAGAGAACTCCCGTACAGAAGCAAGAATACCTCACTGCAGCTGTACAGGGCCTTGGTGAGACCACTCCTGGAGTATTGTGTGGTCTCCTTATTTAAGAAAGGATATGCTTGCCCGAGAGGGAGTGCAGCAAAGGTTCACCAGACTGATTCCTGGAATGGCAGGATTGTTATGTGAAGAGAAATTGAGTTGACTGGGCCTGTATTCACTGGACTTTAGAAGAATGAGAGGGGATCTAATTGAAACAAATAAAATTCTGCTGGGACTAAACAGACTGAATGCAGGGATGTTGTTTCCCCTGACAAGGGGGATCTATAACAAGTGGTTGCAGTCTCAGGATATGGGGTAGGCCATTTAGGATTGAGTTGAGGCGAAACATCTTCCCTCAGAGGGTGGTGAACCTGTGGAATTCTCTATTAGAGAAGGCTTTGGAGGCCAAGTCACTGAATATATTTAAGAAGGAAATTGATTTCTACACTCTAAAGGCATCAAGGAGAATGGGGAGAACGCCCATATGGCACCGAGATAGCGGATCAACCAATATTATATTGAATGTCGGAGCAAGCTCAAAGAACCGAATGGCCTATTCGTCCTCTTCTGTTTCTATGAATTTGTGCACTTTTTACACACATTCATGTCCACTTTTAACAATTTGAAAAGGGTACCTGTCCTCGCAAAGTGTACCTTCGCTATTGAAATAAGTCTATGTGGTTCAGCCCTGCTCTGATCAGGCCTAATCTGTAAAGGATGAAAACAGTGGAACAGGTGACTGCTCATGGGGCAAGAATTCCGTTTTTATTCCACCCAAAATCGGGGACGAGATTCTCCGACCCCCCGCCGGGCCGGAGAATTTCCGGGGGGCGGCATGAATTCTCCGGCACCGAACATTCGGCAGGGGCGGGAATTGCGCCAGGCCGGTCGGCGGCCCCCCCCCGGCGATTCTCCGGCCCGCAATGGGCCGAGGTCCCACTGCTGTCATGCCAGTCCCGCCGGCGTGAATCAAACCACCTACCTTCCCGGCGGGACTTGCGGCGCGGGCGGGCTCCGGGGTCCTGGGGGGGCGCGGGGCGATCTGACCCCCCCCCCCCCCCACGGTTGCCTGGCCCGTGATCAGGGCCCACCGATCCGCGGGCGGGCCTGTGCCGTGGGGGCACTCTTTTCCTTCCGCCTCGGCCACAGCCGCCACGATGGCCGATGCGGAAGTGACCGCCCCCCCCCCCGCGCATGCACGGAGATGACGTCAGTAGCCGCTGACGCTCCCGCGCATGCCCGGACTTCTGTCGCCCGGCGCAGTCCCTTCGGCCCCGGCTGTCGTGGCGCCAAAGGCCTTTCCCGCCGGCCTGCGGCGCGCCAACCACTCCGGCGCAGGCCTAGCCCTTCTAGGTGAAGGCTTGGCCCCTAAAAGTGTGGAGAAATCCGCTCCTTTGGGGCGGCCCGACGCCGGAGTGGTTCCCGCCACTCCATCCCGCCGGGGGACCCCCCCCCCCCCCCCCCCCCCTCCGCCCCCCGCCCCGCCGGGTAGGGGAGAAACCCGGGCAGGTTCTGATTATACACAAATGCCCAGTTATCTGTCTCACAAGGCTAAACAATGAGTCAGCAGGAAAACGACCAGAGTGCAATTTTAGTGCAACAACTATGAAGGAGTGAGTCAGCAGCCACCATCCAGACTCTCACTTGCCTTGCAAATGAATTTTAGTTGGGGAATTTATTGGTTCTAAAGAACACTCGCTTCTCTCTTTCTGAATTGGGAAAATAACATTAATATTTGCAAAATTTATCCTTGTTAAATTGTATTACCACTAATTTGCTTTTAAAAAGTCACCTTTCTTTTAATAAATTTGGGAATACGTGTTGAATATTGATCAAATGCCCCTTTCTGAAATACTTTGCTTTTAAAGAGGAACCTGGCTTGTACGATTCACAAGCTAGAATTTATAAACTTGGAGTGCTTAACATTTAATGAATTTGAATGTCATTGATTTTTGAAAAATGTTTTCATTATGACGGTCATAGGCTATAAAATACCCCTTAGCTAAATCTCGAGTGCCGACTTCCTGGTTCTTTTTCTGTGGGTAATAGATCAAGGGTACGCATTTTATCTCCATTGCACTGTTAATTTGCCAATTTATGCGACCTGGAGATCTGTCCTTTGGAACAGGGGGAAAGGGGGTGAAATAGTGCTATTGATCTGAGTGCTGCTGTCACTCTGGCAAGAAAATTAAAGGTTAGTCATTGATTTCTGCTGTGGCATAACTATATGTTTAATATTGAAGTGGCTAAAATATCGCGGCACCTGCAGTGTGAAATACATGAGAATTGCTATCATTATTTTGATTCATCAGCTATCCAGTTTTTTTTTTTAACAGCCTTATCTGTAGGTGAGAATTCGGTTTGAAATGTACTTTCACAGCATGGTGCGCCTCGATACCTCCCCTAAAAGGCCATGCTTTATGTGCGAGGCTCGACACGGACCATGTGCACCATCAGCTGATCTGATTCTGTCCTCGCAAGCTATCTTGTGCAGTGGGGGCACTCTTTTCCTTCCGCCTCGGCCACAGCCGCCACGATGGCCGATGCGGACATCTAGCATAGAGGATGAGGAGGTAGAGGTTAAGTACTCAATAGTAAACAGAACCTTGGCTGGCATTTTGAAATTCTCTTTCTGATGACTGGATCTCATAATTCACAGGATAATTGTGAATGGAGGAGGTCATCTGGGTTCATCCATGCAGAATAACCCTGTAGACTTCCATTATAGAATGCAGTTGGTTCTTGAGCAGTTCTGTCTGAGAATCCATTTAAAGCGTTGATCACTCTTTTGTGAAAAGTTTCCTGAAAACTGTTCTAAATTTGTCTTTTGTGTGTCCCTTTGTTCGTCCCTTAACTCTCTTGTTATAACATCACCTCTTTCACAACTCCTTTGAAGACTATACAGTCCGTGCCTCTCCTTCCAGATGATGAGAGATCAGAGTTGTGGCCTTTCTTTGCACAGCCTCAAATGCTTGAATGCACCCTTTGTGTCTTGGTGATCAGAGCTGAGCATAGTACTCAGGTGTGTTTTAACCATGGCTTTGTTAGATTCGCACCCCATCACTTTGGGTCTACTGTTCAACGTCCTCCTGTCTTTGCTGATTTACTGCTTTGCATTTGTTGGGCATGTTGAAAGTACAATCTATTAGGACTCTGAGCTCCACTTCAACTCTTAGGCTTTGCTGGGGTGATCTTCAGTGTTTATAATTTCAGGGATATTGCAAGGAGCTTCAATCATTCAGGATTTTCTCACAAATGAGATTGGTAACCCTGGTAACAGATTAAAGGGAAATGCACAATCCAAGATATGAGTTCTGCTTTTAAAGATTACTGCAACTTTCTTGGCTTTGAACAAGGCACTTTGTATTTTCTACATATAAGTATTTTTTTTCTGTGCACCTTTATAAATTTGGCTGCTTAAGAACACATCAACACGAGCAAAACAACAGGTTGGCTGATAATTTATACATAAGGTATGCTTTTAGCAGGAATTTGCATGTTGATTTAAGTACTCTCGTGGCACAAAATGAATTGTAACTTTATTGTCTGTTTATAATGACCGGTGCCATTGAAAAAGAACTGGAAATACTTAGACAATGATTAGAAGGAACATAATAAAGTTTTGGGCAGAGAGGAACCTATTGGTTCATTTACACTGCCCTTACAGACTCTCAGGTTTCTTACTGTGAGTCTGCAATTCATAATGCCAAATTCTGTTTGCTAAGAGGAATTCACCTAGTCCTTTGCCCCCCCTATTTGCAATTGGATTCTAGTCCACCAACCTGGCCGACAACCAGCCTCCTGAAAAATTATTTCAATGTAAGATTTATTTTTGACTTGAAACTCTCACGCAATCCTTGAACCCACATATTTCTTAAAGCACTCAAGGTAAATGGAAAATGATGAAATAATTATCGAGATTAGTTGCAATAATGCATAAGAGCATCGCTATAAAACCAAAATTATTTTGCTGATTCACTTCAGTCTCTCTCTCTCCCCGCCCCTCACTGCCTTCCCTCCCCAAGTATCTTTAATGTCGCTCCCTTTGGAATTGGAAGAGGATAAATAAATCTTCACAGCTTTGATGCCTTAGCCTGTATTTGCATATCCAACGGGAAATGTGCTCACAACAGAGGAACGTGGCCTACTTTGCCATTTCCTTCCACAGCTGAGGCATTTTGTTGTTTTAAAACATCCCACTTTGAGACGAAGAGAAGCAAAAACTTTGCTCCATTCTGATTGTCTGGTTGTTCTTGACTGGCTGGGACATGTGATTTCTCCGTAACTTCACTGCAGTGTTAATGTAAGCATACTTGTGGCACTAATAAAGATCATTATAATTATTATATTACAGTTTGCCTGCCATAGCATCTAAACCTGGGGAGAGGAAGGTGAGGTTCACTTACAGACTATAATATTGCCTGAGAATTGAATTGTTAACTGTTCTCCCTAATTAATCACAGTCATTTCGTCTGTGTGAGCAAGTACATTTTTTAACTTCAACTTTTCGAAATATTCACTGTGATGAATGTAAGAAAATGTCATATTTAATATATTGTTTGCAGTTTTATTAAAACCTGGGTTAAGATGCATACAGGCAGTATGTCTGCTAGAGCTATGAGTAAGATGTTGTACAAGTGTGGTAATCATTGATTTGCAGGTGAAGGGTTCTGCTGATAGATCTTGAGGACCATTTGCATGTTTGCAGATAGCTAGCTAATGGAATATTATTTACAATTGAAGGACTCTCTGGGTGTAGATACTGTGTTTGGTCCTGGCTAAACAAGTCAAGGGACATTGTGTAAGAAGAGACAAAAGAATGCCTTGTGCTTTGGGTACAGATGATGTAGTTAATGGGAGGAGCCAGGTCTGTCTGAAGAGTCAGTGGGTCCTATAACTCTCATCTGAATAGAGGTGTTACAGTTTGATCCTGAAAGGTTCTCTCCAAAGATTCTGCACAGAGAAAAACAAGTAAAAACCTGGTTGTTAACTTCATTCATGAGTGATATTTGAAACGTATTGCTTTGCTTATTTGGAATACAATGGCAGGTTTAGGAAGTAAGTTAAGGTTTCTCCTTTTACTTAAGAACTGTTGTAACAACTGTAAAGCTATTTCTTTCTGCTAATGTGGTGAATTCTGTGTTGAAATTAAAGTTTGTTTTAACATAAAAGACACCCATTGGCCAGTGTTATCGCCCCTGTGGTGCAGTAATATTTCCTTACAGTTTTCCATATTTAAAATAGTTGGGTTCTCGTCAGGGATCCTAACACCTAACATCCTAACAGCACGGTAGTATTGTGGATAGCACAATTGCTTCACAGCTCCAGGGTTCCAGGTTCAATTCCGGCTTGGGTCACTGACTGTGTGGGGTCTGCACATCCTCCCCGTGTGTGCGTGGGTTTCCTCCCACAGTCCAAAGATGTGCAGGTTAGGTGGATTGGCCATGATAAATTGCCTTTAGTGTCCAAAATTGCCCTTAGTGTTGGATAGGGTTGCTGGGTTATGGGGATAGGGTGGAGGTGTTGACCTTGGGTAGGGTGCTCTTTCCAAGAGTTGGTGCAGACTCGATGGGCCGAATGGCCTCCTTCTGCACTGTAAATTCTATGATTCTATGTAAATTCTATGAACAGGAAGTATATTACTTCCTGTTGTTTCCAGACTAGTTGTACCTGACTATTATTTTCCAGGATATTTATTTCCAATTGCTAATCAAGGAAGATGTTTTGTTTTGTGAAATGAAATGTTGTTCTAGTTTTGTCACTGGTCCTGTATCAAACATATTTTTGTTCCTGTTCAGCGTAGGTTAGGTATAGTGTGAAGCTTCCTGCACTCTGTCTCAAGGCACTTTAATCCCAAACTTGTGGGAGTACTTTCTAACGGGCACTTGTGGCTTTTCTGCAAATGCCTACACCAGCCATTCTCATCACCTTTCTGAATAAGTTGCCACTAATGTTTACTGAACGTTGGGAGCAGGGTTATGGAATAGAACCAATCAACTAATATAGCTGGGCCAGAACTGCCAAAGTTAATTTCATGGAGATCTTTACAGCTGCTGAGAGAGGGGAATATGAAGAGACTAGATAACTTACAGTAGCAGACTGCCCCCATGCTCATGAATGACACGTTGAAATTGCTCTTGCAGCTTTTTCAACCCACCAACCAACAAAATAACAACATATCAGCCCAGCTCTTTTGACATTTTGAGACCTTTTCCTTCGATCTCCTCTGCCATGAACTCACACTGTTCCAGGAGTAATGATAACCTCTAATTTCTTTTCTCCACTAACAGCCTTCTTTTTAAAGCCAGCTCCGCACTTCCCCCAGCTTTACCACTAAGATGGAGTGAAAGGGGCGTATGTATATTTGTCCGAACATTCAGATAATTTATTCATCTGTTTCTGCCCCAGTTCTGATTCATCAACTCTTCTCTCCTACTTCCAAAACCGAGCTCATCTCTTTCGTGAGATCTGACCCCTGCTCCATTTACCCCATTCCTTTTTGAACTACTGACGATTCAACTTTCCTTAAAATGAAAGCAAAATACTGCAGATGCTGGAAACCTGAAATAAAAAACAAAGCACTGGAAATACTTTGCAGGTCTGACAGCCGTTTGTACTTAACCCAACTTTTTCTTTTTGGCGCCTATTCTAATTGACAATGTAAATAGTTCCCTCTTGTTATTTAACGTTCTCTCCTTTCACCCCCCCCCCCCCCACGCTGCTGCCGCGCCCTTCAAAAAACCTTGCCAAAGTGGTTTCAGTTTCCTATCCACAATGAATTCCTCACTGCACAATCTAAGCTACTGTTGAGAATGCTAAGTTGCTGCTTTGCTTTGATTTTTGTAAAGGGAGATGAGAATGAAAGTTTACACTAGGTTTACAAAGGCTTTAGTACTAGTTTGTGAGTTGCCAGAGTGCAGTCTTTTTCTTTCTTGTCTTGTGCGAAGCCAGATTATTGCATTTGTCTGTATTTACATAGTTGTGGGAGCCACAAACTGGGGTTAAAGAGCAGCTGTGATTTTCTTACTGCTACAAAGCTGGGGAGAAACAATAATTGGAGTTGGACAAATGAGAAGGGGAAAGGACAATTTTGTCTAAGTAATTTGGCTGAATTTGTTTTTTGAAGCTGTGGATGAGGGCAACCGGGTAGGCATTGCCTACTCAGTGTTTTAACAATCCTTTGGTGAGGTACCTCACAAGATAGCATCTTGTAGGAATAATGGTAATCTACTACAGTGGGTAGAGTTCACTGAATTCCCATTGGTAGAAAGTTGCCAATGGATTTGGATTTACTTGGAGAAGGTTAACAGGGATCAGTGTTAGAACGCCTGCTCATTTTCTTCAATGATCCAGGTGGTGAAGCAATGATTGCCAAGTTTGCAGAAGGTATGAAAATATGTGTGAGTGTTCGGACAGTAGAGAGTACTAAACAATTGCAAGCAGATCACGATGTGTTGGGGGGAATGGGTCTGAGTTTAACTTCGAAAAGTGCAGTTGTGTGCTTGGCTGCTGCTCTTACGCTACACGTATGTACATCTCACAGAGGTGGAAGAAAAAGAACATCAGTCTGTAAAGTTTTATAACCAATGCTGTGAAGCTTTATCTCAAGCTAGTAGGGGGACAGTGTTGCATGCACAGGATATCTCTCTACAAAACAAACATACCATTTTGTCCTTGTGCAAGACCTTTATTTGGCCTTATTTAGACTTTAGATTTATTGTCACATGTATCGAGGTGCAGTGAAAAGTATTGTTCTGTGTACAGTCCAGGCAGATCGCTCCATGTATGAAAACATAGAACATTCGATAAATACATGAGATACATAATGAAAATACATAAAAATAGACAGCGGGTGAAGTATGCAGAATATCGTGCTACAACTGTAGAGAAGATGCACAGTTCAGTCCATAAGATCAGTTCAGACCCTAAGAGGGTCATTCAGGAGTCTGGTAACAGTGGGGACGAAGCTGTTTTTGAATCTAATGGCAAGCGTTCTCAAACTTTTGTATCTTCTGCCTAATGGAAGAGAGAACAACCTGCGTGGGGGGATCTTTGTTTATGCTGCCCGCTTTCCCACGGCAGCGGGATGTGTAGACAGAGTCAATGGATGGGAGGTGGGCTCGCATGATGGACTAGGCTATAGTTTCTTATGATCTTGGGCCGAGCAGTTGCCATACCAGGCTGTGATGCAGCCAGATACTTTAGAATTTTAGTTATTGCACCTCCCTGTGTCTGCAGTGAGTTTCCTCTGGGTGCTCCGATTTCCTCCCACAGTCCAAAGATGTGCAGGTTAGGTGGATTGGCCATGATAAATTGTCCTTGGTGTACAAAAAGGTTAAGTGGGGTTACTGGGTTAGGGGGATAGGGTAGATACGTGGGCTTGAGTAGGGTGCTCTTTGTAAGGGCCGGTGCAGACTTAATGGGCCGAATGGCCTCCTTCTGCACTGTAAATACTATGATTCTATGGTTAGGGGTATTGAGGGTTTGGAAAAGGTATAGAAAGGGGCTGCAAGATTATTCCCAGTTTACAATATCAGATGGGCGACACGGTGGTGCAGTGGGTAGCACTGCTACCTCACGGCACGAGGACCCGGGTTTGATCCCGGCCCCAAGTCACTGTCAGTGTGGAGTTTGCACATTCTACCCATGTCTGTGTGGCTCTCACCCCCATAACCCAAAGATGTGCAGGGTCGGTGGATTGGTCACGTGGAATTGGCCCTTAATTGGGGGAAAAAAGGAATTGGGCACTTTAAATTATAAAAAAAGAAATTTTAAAAAAAGTTTACAATACAAAATAAACTAAAGAGCTCGATCTGTTTACTTTCAAGAAATATAGCCTTGAAGTCTATTTTATCACTCTTTACAAAATAATGAAAGGACTCAATTGTGTTTGCTTGGACAAGATATTTCCATTGGAAAGATTAAGGGGGACCAGAGATGACACTTACAAGTTTAAAATAAGGGCAAAACTAGGTTAAATATTGCGGTTCATGTTTTCCCAGAGAATTGCGGATCTGCAGAACAGGTTGCTTGGTGAACAGATTGTGTGCTGTTTTAACTGTAGGCAAGAACTGTGGTAGAGATCACATTGTAGAAGGTCTAGGTATCCTGTAACATAGGCCGTGGTGATGATCTGTACCGGTTTTGACTGTCACCAGATGTTGAAGAGAATTTTTCCAGATTTCTTTTCCTCCCAGATTGGGCTGGGTTTTTTCTGCCCCTCTCAAATGATCATATGGCTGAGAATGCCTGTGTCATGATGAATGAGGCGTCACAACGGCTTGAGAGCAATGCATGGATGGTGAAACAAAGCTGCCGGGAAATGTCCGGCTCTGGGGGTAATGCGCGGAGAATGGTGTGACGGTCACATCTGTGCAACATCCTCTCTCTTGGTTGATACAAACCCCACTTACCTGCCTGCCCCCCCCCCCCCCCCCCCCCCCCCCCGGCTCCCTTCACTATTCACTTGGGTATCTTCAGTGCTTATTTTTTGTGTGTGATTAATTAACTCTGTAAGTAAAGGAGCAGAGGGAATTTTATATTGTGTATTTAATCCAAAACAGAATTATGCAAATATTGAAAAATGCAGATTTGGCTCACATTCAAGTTGATTTCAGTCTCCTTAATAGATATTTAAATTTGAGTGTTCTTTATAGCATCAAAATCATTTGCACTCATCAAAGTGCACTCATCCGAAATGCTTGATGGTTGCTTTGCAGTTTGTTTTTTCTTTTCTAAGTCTTGAAATGAAGGTATAGATAAATAATGTTTTATTTTTAACAACGTTGGCAGAGACAGAGTACGGTATAAACTGGTATTGGTTAAAGATACAGAAATCAATGGTGTGAACTTGGACAGCATAACTCCAGATTCTACAGGACAAGGGAGCTTTTCATCCAGTGTTGTGAGTGGATTATTATGCCCATTTAAATAAATGGGTTTGCTTTTGTTCCGTAACATTAAATTATCTTTACATTTTAAAAATAAGAAATAATTCTGTGTGTCAGTCACATTTGAAAGCAGAATGTCCAATTCACCTAACAAACATGTCTTGTGGGAGGAAACCGGAGCACCCGGAGGAAACTCACGCAGACACGGGGAGAACGTGCAGACTCTGCACAGGTAGTGACCCAAGCCGGGAATTGAACCCGGGTCCCTGGCGCTGTGAAACAACAGTGCTAACCATTGTGTTACTGTGCAACCCTAAGAATTCTGTTCGAACAGGTGGGGGAGAAGGATTTGGAAAGCCACTAGGGGAGGTCATGAGATGCTGGCGCAGAGACGGGCTTTGGGATAGGGGTCTGAAGGAGCTGCACTAACAGCAGGAATATGTTCTGTAAATGCAAGTATCATTGTTGCCTGCCTGCATAAGTGGAGTTGAGAGCTGTGTGTTCATTTTATGCGCTGTTTAATGGGAAATCATGTGTTAGGGCTCAGAGATACATGTAAGGTGTTCTTGCTAGGTCGGCACGGTAGCACAATGTTTACCACTGTTGCTTCACAGCTTGTTAGGCGAACAGGACATTCTGAATTCTCCCTCAGTGTACCCGATAAAGCGCCGTAGTGTGTCAACTGGGAAAATTTCACAGTAACCTCATTGCAGTGTAAGATTATTATTATAAATATTGTTTTTCTTTTGTTTTAATAAAGTTTTGTTTGCAAATATAACCAAGCCCTATTTCTTACGCAATCACTTGTGGAGCGAATCGATCTTTCGCACAGTCTTGAAAATAAAAAAAGTTACGGTTCTGGTCCAGTATCTTATTTTCTTTTCCAATTAAAGGGGCACTTTAGTGTGGCCAATCCACCTACCCTGCACATCTTTGGGTTGTGGGAGCGAAACCCACACAGATATGGGGAGAATGTGCAAACTCCACACGGACAGTGACCCGGAGCCGGGATCGAACCTGAGACCTCGGCGGCGTGAGGGAGCAGTGTTAACCACTGTGCCACCGTGCCACCCTTTGCGAATCTTCTCCGTATCATTACAATTTTAATATATGTGCTGCTGAAGCGAGCACGTGTGGTGGTATGTTGACTGAGAGGATTGGATTTATTTATTGTCACCTGTACCGAAGTACAGTGAAAAGTATTTTTCTATGACCAGCTCAAACAGATCATTTAGTACATGAAAATAAAAGAAAAGAAAATACGTAAAAGGGCAACACAAGGTCCACAATGTAAATACATAGACACTGGCATCGGGTGAAGCATAGAGGACTGTAGTATTAATCAGGTCAGTCCATAAGAAGGTCGATGTGACTATAAATTTAGCAGAGTGAGATGAACAATTTTGGTTTGTAACTTTATTCAGTAGGTTGTGTACATGGCTGATAAACTAAGTGACCTTGAGATATGTCTGATGGTCTTCATTCACTTCCATGACAACAAAAAACAGCCTGAACAAAAATAAAAACCTCTGAAGATAAACCAATGTCTGCCTGACCTTATGTGTTGCACAATGTTTAATAGGCATGAATTCTGTGACAAGAAAGTGGACTTGATTTACCAGCCCCGTCATCCCCACTTGGGGAAGCGACAAGGCTGCTGAATCTCGCGAGGGGCCTCTTGTGAGATTTAAAATGTCTCTTGAGATTCAATCAAGGCACTACCAAGGGTGGGGGCCAGAGAGGCCATGTCGATGAAAGGCGGGATGAGGGGGGTGTATGAAGAGTGTGGGGGGTGTATGAAGGGGCCTCATAAAGGTTGGGGGTGTGAAGGTTGGGAGTCCAGAAAGGGAGCGTGGGCCTGAACGAGGAGGTCCTCAGCGACTTCATAATGGCGTGATCTCACTTGGGGGTGTGGGGTAATGGCCATGTTTGCAGGTGGTGACATTGTCCATGGGTGGGGTGAGTGGGGTACCTCAAGCTCACTTAAAGAGCAGGGCACCCTTTCAAAATGGTGATCCGGTCTCTGAGGAGCCATATGGCCGGCGGGTTCAGTTTGCCACTGCTGATAACATTTCTAAATGTGGGATAGACCGGGGTGGGGGGGGACGAGAGAAAGAGGTTGGGCCGCCATTTAAAAATGTCACCCCAATCTCTTCCTGCACTGAGGAGCTCCACTTGATTCCCGCCCAAACTGACTCTTATTTTTTGGGGGGTTAAATCGCGTTCTTTAGTGTGGGTGAATAATGGTGTGGATCTCACCCAAAATGTCGGCAAGATACGGCCTACAAACCCTCACAAGATGACGCCAGCTATCAAGGGCTACTTGCTCCTCTGCCAAAGTGAGTCGTAATGATGCACTTTTCTTCTTGAGAAGGGTTTATACAGAATAATCCAATATTAACGTCTTCTACATGGATAGGGCCCTTAACTGTTCCCAGCTAGTCTAAAGTGTTAAATCGCACAATCGTTTCCTACATTGTGGGGCCTGTGTTGTAACTTCACTCAGTTGGGACTCGCTACATTGGTTCTGACAGCAAACATTAATATTCTGTCAGTAAGAATTTGACAATGTCACTATTTTGGAGGTCTCTGTCGATCAGAAAACTGGCAAAGCAGAAAGTGACCACCAGTAGTTCAGAGGTTTAATGCATGTCAGTCGATAGGCTAAACCCAATAAAGACCTGAATTTAAAACACGCTCCAAAATGTTAAAGGAAGTGGGGCAATCCATAGTTAAATTACTTCATTTTAAATAGACGTACAGAATATTTGCCTCTCATTCATTCTCATAAGGCACCTTTGCTTGTGAGTTCTGGAAGAACCAGACCAAACCTGATTCTGTTCATTGTTCTCCGACTTTTATACATTGTGTCCTGCCATACTCTCTCCTATGCTTGTTTGGAGGCCTGGGATAGAAATTTGACTTGGGCAGTGTTGGATCAGCCACTTGTTCTTTGCAGCGTCTTGATGTTTAATTCTATTGCAGTTAATGGAATTAAATATTAATTATTGCATATAACAGGTAGTCGATCTGACACTGCCTGTTCACCACCAATGCCCGGGATGAATTCCTACCCTCTAATCTTTGACAAGTGCAAAGTACGGAGGAATTTTAAAAATGCGCAATTTTTCTGAAAGTAAAATTAAGGTCACAGAAGCGCAAGTGGACCCTGAGCTAGTTTTGTATGTTAGTTTTGTATGTTATTCGCATGTTTCGTCATCTTAATTTGCATCATGACCTAAGACTGACCCAGCTCAGCCCATATTTCTAAGTCTGACTAGAAACTTTGATAAGCAGTAGAGGACAGGAAGATAGTGAAAATGGGCCTCTACCGTGCTTGGTTTAATATAGATTTCCTTTGAGCAGAATAGCCGACTGAGGACTGCCCGCAGATCAGGAGTTAACCGTACCTACTGGCGCATGAAAGGTTCTTTTGGTTCTTAGTGTTTCGTATAAATTCCATACAAATGTTATTGTTTTAAGCAATACCGGTTGTTAAATTATAATATTAAAATAAATTTGCACTAGTGTTGTTCCACATACAGTTGCAGAACAATAATTTTCCAGCATGCTGCACTTTAACAACATAACTTGCATTTCTATAGCGTCATTAATGGTGCAGCACGGTGGTGCAGTGGTAGCACTGCAGTCTCACGGCGCCGAGGTCCCAGGTTCGATCCTGGCTCTGGGTCACTGTCCGTGTGGAGTTTGCACATTCTCCCCGTGTCTGCGTGGGTTTCCTCCGGGTGCTCCGGTTTCCTCCCACATGTCCTGAAAGACGTGCTGCTCGGTAATTTGGACATTTTGAATTCGCCCTCCACGCACCCGAACATGTGCTGGAATGTAGCGACTAGGGGCTTTTCACAGTAACTTCATTGCAGTATTAATGTAAACCTACTTGTGACAATAAAGATTATTATTATTAATATGATATAAATGCCCAAGGCACTTCACAGAAGCCATATAAAACGAAACACGGCACCAAACCACATAAGGAGATGCGGAGTCATAAAATGGTCAGAACTCAGAAGGAGGCCATTCATCCTGTTATGTCTATGCCAGCTCTCTGCAACTCAGCTCGGATTATTCCACTCCCTTGTCCATTCTCTGTAGCCCGGCAATTTAGTGCTTATCAAATTCCCTTTTTAAAAGGTATTGGTGGACCTGTGTTCACCACATTCTGGATGTGCATTCCAGATATCATAAATAACGTTCATGCCACACAAGTGCTGGATAGAGACCATCTCCAAAAAGAGCGATTCCAACCATCTTCCCATGACATTAAATGGTATTGGCATCACTGAATTCCCCCATCATCAACATCTGGGGGATGGAGGAGGGTCACCATTGACCAGCAACTTAACTGGGCCAGCCACATAAACACTCTGGCCACAAGATCAAGTCAGAGCACTGCAACAACTCACAAAGGCTCCATTAGCGCCTTCCAAACCTGTGAGCACAAATGCATGGGAATACCCCCACCTCCAGATTACCCTCCAAATTACCCACCATCCTGACTTGGAAATACATCATCACTCCTTCACCATCACTGATTGAAAATCATGGATCTCTCCACTTAGGAGCAATGAGACTGCAGCAGTTTAAGAAGCCAGTTCAGCATCACCTTCTGGAGGGCAATTAGCAAAGGAAAATTAATGCTGCCATTGCCAGCGACAGTTACATCCTGTGAATGAATAAGAAAAATCCTAACGACTCGATGTGTCAAAATGTTTTCCCTCATGTCATCTTAAATCAGCATCCTCTGATTCTTAGTTCTTCTCCCATTGGGAACAAATGGCCTATGGCCATCTGGGACTATGGCAACTTTACTTATATCCCTGCTGATGTTTTCTCTTTTATGCCATGGGTTTTAACTTTGCTGGCCAAGCCTATTATGCGGCACTTTGTCAAACACCTTTTATACATCCATAAACACCGCATCAACCTCCGCTGTTACCTCATCAAAAATACTCCATTGAGTTGTAAACATTAGTTGCCTTAAACAGTTGGGTCAAATGAACAAACACTTGGTGAACGAGGTAGGTTTTGAGTGTGTTTTAGAGGGGTGAGGAGGGAATTCCAGAGCTTGGAGTCTGGGAAGCTGAAGGTGCAGAGATTAAAATCGGGGAGTGCTCAAAAGACAGGAATTAGATGAGTGTATAGGTCTTGGTGACATCTTTCACTAAGAAAGAACTTGCAAAATATATTAAAGGTAAAGTCGCCATAGTCCCAGATGACCATAGGCTACTTTCCTTTTTGAGGGGAGAGCTGACTGGTGGTGATTTAACCTGAGGGTCACCACACCTCAGGCAAGGGGCAAGGTTGAGAAGGTGGGGCCTTCATGAATAAACTCAGCCAGTACAGGAACTGAACCCGCACTGTAGGCCTTGCTCTGCGTCACGAACCAGCTGTCTAGTCAAGTCAGCTAAACCAGCAATATAACATGACATTAAGCTGGAACACCAATTCACAAAACGAACTGTTGGGGACTTTTCTTCAAGGGCACCCTCCCAGAGAGACATTATCTGATGACCTGGCATCGGATGAGCAACAAATTAATTCCTCAAAATCTGTAATCTTAACATTTCATTTAAACATAAGAGGATATAATGAAAACAAGGTTTAATCTAAGCACGAATTTGTTCAGGAACCAGCTGAACTAATAGTCCATTTTTGTGAAACACTCTTAAGGTTTAGCAGAATTTGTAAACTGTAGTAAACCTCAGTTCCCTGGAGAAAATTAAAGAATTCCCTCAAATAATCTGCCCTTAGGCAAGCTCCAGGTGTGGGAGAAAATCAACGCAATAACATGATGGAACAAAGAAGCTATTTCCATTAGCTGGTGTCAGCTGCCCCTCAGTTTGAGGATGTTGTCTATTCAGTGTCATGCGTTTCTGCCATGGGTCTTCAGGTTGATTCTCGACCCACAGATCTTTCGGCACATGGGGCAGAACATCCCTTGAGGTAGCAGGATCCAGAGGGCAGGATTTGTTCCTTTTCTTTCCCTTTCTAGCACAGCTCTGCCTCAGCATTAAGGTGGTTGGGCTCGAAGCATAATCCAACTTGATGGACAAGTCATCACGCTGTCAACATCTAGCTCAACACTTCAAAATCACTCAAGAATGAAGGGGGGGGGGGGGGAATGGAATGCACCATGAAAGAAGATTAATTCAGGGGGTCTCTAGGGCGGGTCCCCCTATTCAAGGGAACTCTGGGGGGGATCTCCCTATTCAGGGAGTCTCCCTATTCAGGGGTCTCTGGGGGCGGCTGGTCTGGTCAGCCCCGTACGTTGGGGAATGGGGGATCCAAACAATCCGGAAGTGGAGGGCTGATTCACAGTGCGGTGTGGAGGGGGTGGCTGGCCAGCTGGGGGGCCTCGCTATTGGGCTGACGGCACGATAAGGATACGTGGGATCCCGCCATCGGGCCGCCATTTTGAGCTGTTAGCCCGATTACAATATCGGCGACGGAGAAACCTGCCCATCGTCTCCCAAATGGAGACTTCTGGTCCAGGTGTCGGTTGATATGAGGTTTGTTTTGGCAACCCCCAAGGACAGCAAGTTTCCTGTTCTAGTTTAGTTTTGGCACGGAGGCAAATGATGTTAAAGATTAGTTTTCCTTCTAGATGTTGTTTAATACACCAGAGGGCAGTTGACCTTTGAGGTGAATAGCCACAGTCAGATGGATTGTAAACAGTATGAGGGCTATCACACAACCTTGATTGACACCAGTCCAGATTTTGAAGGTCTCAGACCTTCTGCTGAAGACAATTGCAGTCAAATCATCATGAATTGGTTGCAGGATTTTGATGAAATTATGGCTGTATAATGAAGGTTAATATAAGTAGCAACTGAGCATGACCCGCTCAGTGCCCAAGCTACTGCCATGTTGAATTAATCTCCAGTAAGTAAAATAAAGTCACCATAGTCCTAGACGACCATAAGCTGTCTTTCTCCCCCTCCCCTTGAGGGGGAGAGCTGATGTGGTGATTTAACCCGAGGATCACCATACCTCAGGCCAGGGGCAAGGTTGAGGCAGGCGTCCTTGAATAACCTCAGCAAATTTTATCAATGGCTGTTGTCATTTGATTTTATTCTGAATAAATTTTTAAAACTTTAGGGCGGAATTCTCCATTCCAGCGGCGAAGTGCCGGCACCCACAGAGGATCTGCAGGTGGTTCACGACAGGAAAATCCCCATGAACCCCTCACCGATTCGGGTACCGGTGAGGGGCTAGCACCGGCGCCGTGTGGACCATCCGCGGATCGCGAGGGAAGTGGTCTGAGAATGGCCGGGTTCCGGGCCGCGCAAGCGTATGGCTGATGGCCTGCTCCGGTTGAGCCGGAAATGATGCTGCTGGCGGTGCTCGAACCCTAACCGCCCAACCCCCCCCCCCGCCCTCGCAAAAGATCCCCGGCCAGCGGCACAGATCCGAGATGAGTGTGGCGGCGCTGGACACCGACTGCAGCCGGCTCACTGGGTTCACGACCGCTGAGACTACACGTGGCCCGCGCCGTCGGGAACTCGGCCCATCGGGGGCAGAGCATCGCAGGTGGGCTGGCCGATGACTCGCCAGATGTAACTCAACTGCACATGGCGCGCGTCCGGATTGAAGGGGGCGAAGCATCACAAACCTGCCTCAAACCAGCGCCTGCTCCGGATCCAGCGTCTGAGTCCATTCTCCGCCTGATTGCCGATCCGGATTCTGGCGTCGGGCTACGGAGAATCCCGCTCTTGATTTGAGATTCCTTATTTTTAAATGCGCTGCCTTGGGGAATGATCCGAGCAGAGATCATTATATCTTTTAAATTTAGGCAGCTTATTTTTTTCCAACTTCGAAAGAAACACTTGCATAGCACTTTATGCAACTCAGGACATCGCAAAATGCTTTAAAGCTGGTGAAGTGTTTTTGAAGTGTAGGAACTGTTGTATTACCTGGAACGTGGCAGCCAATTTGTGCAATGCAAGGTCCTATAAACAGTCATGTGTTCATGACTGTGTCACTTTTTTTTAATGATAGTGTTGAGAGACACATTAGCCAGGAACCTGGCGAGAACTTGCCCGCTTTGAAACAGTGCCATGGAATCTTTTCCCAACCATCTGAGAAAGTAGACTGGTCTTTGGTTTACCATCTTAGCTGAAAGGTGGCATCTCTAACAGTGCAACACTCCTTCAGTACTGCACTGGAGAGTCGATCACCATTTTTGTGGAATGGAACTTTAACACCGAATCTCTGATGTGGAGGCAAGAGCACCTCCATTCAGCCACCGCCTTCTGACTTTGAGGCCATTTCATCGAAGGCTTTAAGAATCGACGTTAAAGCGGTTTTTGCACTGATCCGGGTATTTCCCCCCCCCCTCAACAAAGAGCAATTTCTCTTGGGTGCTGACATCTGCCTTTGTTCTACTCTCCAGATATAACTTCATCAAGGGCAAATATTTATTTTAATTAAATAGATTTCTTTCCTCCCACAATGAAACTTGAGAATTTGTTCTTATTCATTTTAAGAAAAATCATATTTCTATTGTGGTACAGGAGTTTGTATTGAGTACTGTATAATGGCTTTTCTGTAACTAGGGAATGGGGAGAACCAAGAGTAGTTGTAGCCTTTCTATGTAAAATTATTATCAATCTGTACACACTATTCAATAGTGGTGGTGCCCTGCTATGTACTGGCAGCATGGATTAGATAGCTTAACTCAATCTAATTTGATTATTGAGTCTTAATTAAGGCACCAGTACCGATAGACAAGGTGTATTAAGTAACTAAATTATTTAGGCATGTGGTGAGTGTGTGACACAGTGGTAGTATTCTCCACCTCCTAAGGTTGTGGGTCAAGTCTCTCTTCAGAGACATAAGCACATAATCCTGGCTGACATTTCCAGTGCCAGTACTGCGTGCCATCTTTTGGATGAGCCAACACTAAGGGCATTCAAATGGTCATTGGATAGACATATGAACGATAAGGGAATAGTGTAGATGGGCTTTAGAGTGGTTTCACAGGTCGGCGCAACATCGAGGGCTGAAGGGCCTGTACTGCGCTGTATTGTTCTATGTTCTAAGGTTGCTTCTGCCTCTCGTTGCGATCCCAGTCCAGACCCCCAAATCTTTTAATGATACGAGATGGGATCCCCAAGTTACAGCCTGATTACGGACCAGTAAAAAAAATGTTTTGTGAAAGTAGATGGGATTTTAAATCCTAGTTACTCATTAAGAGAACAAACCCCACAAGATTCCACGGTTTTAAACCAAGAAGAACACCAAGAATTAACATGAGGCAAACATAAATTAACAGGCAAACTGTGGCCAATGCACCTGAAACTGCACATTAAATGGCAGCCCCAACCAAGGCAAGTTCCCCTGAGTTTTCTCAGTAACCCACCCAGACATCAGTGAGTCACAAAAATTCTTTAAAACTGTCTTCCATCTGATGGATTTCAGCTGCTCTCTTTCAAAGAACCTGTCTGATCCCCAGCTGCCAACAGTTCTAATGTACCCGAGTTCCATGGGTACAATCCTAACCCAAAAGGCACATTGTTCCAGATTTCTCCCCAATCTACTCCAAGATCCAGCCTTAGATCATAGATCATAGAATTTACAGTGCAGAAGGAGGCCATTCGGCCCATCGGGTCTGCACTGGCTCTTGGAAAGAGCACCCTACCCAAAGTCCACACCCCCACCCTATCCCTATAACCCAGTAACCCCACCCAACACTAAGGGCAATTTTGGACACTAAGGGCAATTTATCATGGCCAATCCACCTAACCCGCACATCTTTGGACTGTGGGAGGAAACTGGAGCACCCGGAGGAAACCCACGCACACACGGGGAGGATGTGCAGACTCCGCACAGACAGTGACCCAAGCCGGAAATCGAACCTGGAACCCTGGAGCTGTGAAGCAATTGTGCTATCCACAATGCTACCGTGCTGCCCAAAGAAGTCCTTCTTGGGACTTCTTTCCAGCCGAGTTGACCTATGGGAATTGCTTCCACACTATGTTGGCAAGGCTACACTCCAGCAGCTAGAATCATAGTCTGCACCGACCCTCTGAAAGAGCACCCCACCCCACGCCCACTGCCCCATCCTATCCCCGTAACCTCACCTAATCTTTGGACACTAAGGGACGATTTTGCATGCAGCCAATTCACTTAACCTGTACATCTTTAGGTTGTGGGAGGAAACCGGAGCACCCGGAGGAAACTGACGCAGACACAGGGAGAACGTGCAAACTCCACACAGTCACCTGAGGTCAGAATCAGACTTGTGTCCCTGGTGCTGTGAGGCAGCAATGCTATCCACTGTGCCACCGTGCTATTAGGTGCGGTCCCAGCTTCGCAGCCATGCTGCACCCTTGAGCCCCAGCAGTATGGAGCTACCAACAGCTCCCGAGGTTTCTGAGCCACCAGCCCCCTACGCCCATGGAGCTAATGGTTGCATTTCAGCTGCCAGGAGCAAACACCCCTCTCCATCTGCTCCCAGGGGCTGCTGTTCACTCTGCTACCTGAACTGGGTGACCGTTTAATATCTCCCGAAAGGGTTCCTCCCTTGTTTCTAGGTGGGATCAAATGTATCAACCCGTTGCACGTTCTGAGCCTTAAGTGTCGTAATCTCCAGTCAACTAAGGGTCACTCCCCTTAGGTGCTGTGGTTCCACCCCTAAACACACAGACAAAATATCCAAGACATATAGATTTCATCACGCTGTCATGGAAAAGAACCCATGCCACTATTTTGAAGAAGTATAGGAGAGCTCTCCCTGGTGTCCTAATATTTATTCCTCAGCCAACATCACGATACAGATTATTTGCATTATTGCTTTGCGGTTTGTGGTACCTCACAGTGCCCAAGATTGACTGCTGCATTTCTTATATTACACCAGTGAGTGCACTTCAGAAGTATGTCATTGTCTGCACAGTGCTTTGGGTCTTCCTGAGGTCATGAACTGACATCTTTTGTTAATGTCTACATTCTGTATTGATCAATTTGTGTTACGTTAGAGGAAAATTCCTCTTAAGAGAGAACTGTGCTGACTTGTTTTTTCTTGATGGTTGCAGACAAGGTAACCTGATGGTGAGAAATCTTCACCTGAATAATAATCGTTCTCACAGTCGGTAATATCCAGCCCTTCACACTGAATCATTTGCTCTTCTACAATTTGCTTCTTTAAAAAAAATTAATTTAGAGTACCCAATTCTTTTTTTTTTCCAATAAATGGGCAATTTAGCGTGGCCAATCCACCTATCCTGCACATCTTTGGACTGTGGGGTGAAATCCACGCAGACACGGGGAATATGAGCAAATTCCACACGGACAGTGACCCGGGCCGGGATCCAACCAAGGTCCTCGGTGCCATGAGGCAGCAGTGCTAAGCAGTGCGCCACCATGCCGCCCCTACAATTTGATTCTTCAACAGTTTCTGGAAAATAATCTTTCTGCACCCAAGCTACAGTTATTCTCAACCAAGAGCTTCAGTTTTATTTTACATGAGTGTGTGGTGAAATCTATATGTTTTTAGATATTTTGCCTGTGTGTTTTAGGGGTGGAGCCATGGGGAGTGACTCTTGGTTGACTGGAGATTGTAATACTTAAGGTACAGAATCTACTCATGGTTACCAGATGTCTTGATTCAAAATTATCGCTCAGTGAACTCATTCACGTGTGAACGTGACCTCACTCTTATGCTGTCTTTCGATAGCACCTTCCAAACCCGGGTCCTCTACCACCTCGAAGGACACGGCAGCAGATGCATTGGAGCACCACCACCTACAACTTTCCCTCCAAGCCACATACCATCCTGACTTGGAACCATATCGTCGTTCTTCTCTGCCGATGGGTGAAAATTCTGGAACTGCTTTCCCAACAGCACAGTTTTAAAAATAAATTTTGAGTACCCAATTACTTTTTTTTCCAAATTAAGAGGCAATTTAGTGTGGCCAATCCAGCTACCCTGCATATCGTTTGAGTTGTGGGGTGGAGACCCACGCAGACACGGGGAGATTGTGAATACTCCACACGGACAGTGACCCGGGGCCGGGATCGAATCCCGGTCCTCGGTGCCGTGAGGCAGCATTGCTAACCACCGCCGCCCATATCCCAACAGCACTGTGGATGTTCCCATAACCATGGACTGCAGTGATTCAAGAAGGTGGCTCACCATCACCTTCTCGAGGGCAATTAGGGATGGGTAATAAATGCTAACCCAGCCAGTGAAGCCCACATCCCGTGAAAGAATAAGAAAAGTGATTAAATGTGCAGTACATTCAGTTTCTATTATTGGATTTAAAATCAAGGTAACAACACCAACATCTTTTATAAATGTCTCTATTGGATAAAACTGCAAGGTGACCACAGCAAATATTATTTGCTGGACAAGCCTGATCCCGGAGGGAAACCTGTCTTACTGATCACGGCCCTTTTTTTTTCTTGTATTTTGAAACAAGGAGGAAAGGCTATTAATCTCAAAAGCATAGAACTCCAATAAACCCTTTAGAATTTTAAAAATGTAAACATTTGTTAACAAGAAAGAAAACCTCAGCACATAAGTTTGCAGTTACACAGTTAAAAGTCTTATAATAATAATCTTTATTGTCACAAGTAGACTAACATTAACACTGCAATGAAGTTACTGTGGAAAGCCACTAGTCGCCACATTCCGGTACCTGTTTGGGTACACTGAGGGAGAATTCAGAATGTCCAAATTACCTAACGGCACGTCTTTCATGACTTGTGGGAGGAAACCGGAGCACCCGGAGGAAACCCACGCAGACACGGAGAACGTGCAGACTCCGCACAGTGTCCCAACCCGGGAATCGAACACGGGTCCCTGGAGGTGTGAAGCAACAATGCTAGCCACTGTGCTACCGTGTTGCCTATAATATTACACAATGGAAAGAATTGCTGTCATTTTAATGAAGGTGAACCACATGACTCCTCAAACACTTCTACATTGATGTGGAATTCCAAAAGAAACAGACTGCTTTCTGAAAACAAAGGATTTTCTGGCGTGATTGGATGGCTAATTCAAACTCTTAACTTTCATGCCTTCTCCCAGCACAGATCTGGTCTCAAGCCATCTTCTCCACAGTGATCAAGGTGCCAGAAAGTCTGGCTTCATCTGGGCAATCCACAACAATCAATCCATTTGAATGGGGCCGATGTCCTGTTTGCCCAGACTTGCCCCGGCTGTCTGTCTCTGTCCAGTGTAATTGAATTTGGCTGTTTGACTTCCCATCAGGCCTGTCTGTGATTTTGGCTGTGGCTTTAATTTTAAAGTGTCCAATTCTGTATCGGGCCCAAGATTCAGGCTGTTGGCCATTTTACATCACCATAAAGAGATTTAACCAAGAAAAGCCCAAGGGACCTTGTGGAATTTGGAATACTGTTATAACCTGCCCAGATCCTCTTGGCTGGGGTCATTTGGTTGCCCCATGAGCTCCCACAAAGAGGAGGGTGGGGCAATCATTAACAGTGCAGCTGTATAAATAGAACTGACCAGTGTGGTACTGGCTAGAGAGGGGACCTGTAGTGAACTGCTGGTGCTGTGTACATGCTGTTGTAAATAAAGTTTCTTTCTGTTTAACTCTACAAACTCATGCTGGATTCTTCGTGGCCCTCACCAAAATTACCTTAAAGGGAAAAATTTGGAGATGACTAGAGATAATTAATTTAGAAGAATGACATTATTCCCATCTCGATGAACAAGCAGTTTTTGTATCTTAACTTATCACGTTACAACTTTTTGAAGTGGTATCATGTTGAGCTTTACCAGAATGTTGAGGTGTAAGATGAGGCCTAAAGGTATGGTTGCATTTGGCAACTTCTGTAGATATGGAAACGATTTTGTCTTGAGTGTAAAATAGCAGTCCCTGCAAAATTAAACCATTTTCGTTTAGTGAGATTTTCATTTCCTGGATATCCACTGACAATTGACCATTGACGAGTGGATGTGGGGTATAAAGAACTAAAATATTTGTAGATTTTATAAAGCATTGCTTCCTCACACAGCATGTTGGGAAGATACTGGTAGAAATCGGGTATTGGACTTGGTTCTCAGTAACGTACCCAAATGTGAGAGAATATCTCAACAAGGGGCTGGTTTAGCACATTGGGCTAAATCGCTGGCTTTGAAAGCAGACCAAGGCAGGCCAGCAGCATCGGTTCAATTCCTGTACCAGCCTCCCCGAACAGGTGCCGGAATGTGGCGACTAGGGGCTTTTCACTAACTTCATTGGAAGCCTACTTGTGACAATAAGCGATTTTCATTCATTTTCATTTCATTTCATTCATTATTGGTTGCAATATTATCAGATTCAGCTTGACCAACCAAGCCAATGGAGTTGAAAATGATAACTGCCATTGCAGATTAAATTTGCAGACTAATTTAACAAAAATGGCAGAAAGCTTTGAGAAAGTTAATCGAGGGCCTTCTCTCAGGAGGAACAATAGTAACATTGGCGAAAATTAAAGCAAAGACCACAATTCAAAATGGCTTATAGAAGGTGAAAATGATGGAAGAAAACGGATACCTTGAACCGGTCACACACTCAAAAGTGCTTCTTTTCAGGGATGACCTTTGGCATAAGTTGCCGGCGTGCGATCAATTCTCTGCAGACATTCAATAAGAGGGCTAGATAAGTTCTTGTGAGTACCCAGTTGCTATGATTTCTGGAGCTGGATTTTACAAGGGCGCCCTACTGTCTGTCCAACCCCATCTAGCAGAAAGAATATCGAAAGATGCCCGCCCCACAGCCTGAACATGCTGCTGGCAGGCTGAGCGGGTTGAGTGAACTTCAGCCCACAGAGAAGTGCAAGTTGCACTCCAGAGAGCTGCCAATAGATTGTCCGGCAGTCCCAGCAGCTCCAGCGGGTGACTCTGATATTGCAGTCGGGCTCGTGAGGAAGGAAACCATGAGGTCCACACTAACGTAAGTCAGGGGTCTTGGAACAGGGAGGGATTGAACAGCCTAGGCTGGGAGATGAGATGGGGGTGGGAAGGTACATTTTGGAGGCCAGACAGGAGGAACACAGATGGGGGGAATGACATATTTTGAAGGCAAAGGAGAGAGTGCCTCCGACCTGCAAAGGGCACTCCCTCAAATGCTGCCTTCCGTCCCAGCTCTGCAAACTTTGGTGCAGCTCACTGCTGTCCTGCCTGCCCCGCCAATTGGATTATGGCATGGACAGCGTGTTTTCCAGGTCAGTTGGCTTGTTATCAAGCTCAAGGACTATTATTTTATTTGAAAATGTTGGGTGGGCCGCCGATTCCGGAGCCTGCCCATCTACTGTGGGCAGCATGGTAGCACAAGTGGCTACCACTATGGCCTCACAGCGCCAGGGTCCCAGGTTCGATTCCCTGCTGGGTCACTGTCTGTGCGGAGTCTGCACGCTCTCCCCGTGTCTGCGTGGGTTTCCTCCGGGTGCTCCGGTTTCCTCCCACAGTCCAAAGATGTGGAGGTTAGGTGGATTGGCCACGCTAAATTGCCCTCAGTGGTCAAAAAGGTTAGGAGGGGTTATTGGGTTATGGGGATAGGGTGGAAGTGAGGGCTTAAGTGGGTTGGTGCAGACTCGATGAGCCGAATGGCCTCCTTTTGCACTGGATGTTCTACTATGTTATGGGGGGGCAACTTGAAGTTGGATGGGGAAGATAGTGGGCTTGCCATCCCTCATATTTTATGTGCCACTCTCCCACTGAAAACACAACCAGCTGGGTGTGGTGGGGGGTCTTTAAAATCTCGCCCCTGGACTTTACTAAATGCCAGTGGGAGTCAGGGAGAAATTCTGTAAATGTTTTCCTAAAGCAGCCGGAGGTGACTGGAAGTCAGTGTCCAGTGGCGTACCACGGCCTCCTCTATTATTCATCATTTATATAAATGACTTCGAAGACTATGTGGGGTGTGTCATGTTAGGTACACTGGTCTAACACTGGCTGCAACTGGATGCAGCTTAGATCAGAAAGATACTCCAGACCTTGAAGTTAGTTCAATCAGGTTTATTGAACTAATAGTTCTAACTAATATTTGACTATAAGAATTGGCAAGTCATGTTGCAGCTGTATAGAACCTTAGTTAGGCCACACTTGGAGTATACTGTTCAATTCTGGTCGCCACACTACCAGAAGGATGTGGAGGCTTTAGAGAGGGTGCAGAAGAGATTTACCAGAATGTTGCCTGGTATGGAGGGCATTAGCTATGAGGAGCGATTGAATAAACTCGGTTTGTTCTCACTGGAACGAAGGAGGTTGAGGGGAGACCTGATAGAGGTATACAAAATTATGAGGGGCATAGACAGAGTGGATAGTCAGAGGCTTTTCCCCAGGGTAGAGGGGTCAATTACTAGGGGGCATAGGTTTAAGGTGAGAGGGGCAAGGTTTAGAGTAGATGTACGAGGCAAGTTTTTTACGCAGAGGGTAGTGGGTGCCTGGAACTCGCTACCGGAGGAGGTAGTGGAAGCAGGGACGATAGGGACATTTAAGGGGCATCTTGACAAATATATGAATAGGATGGGAATAGAAGGATACGGACCCAGGAAGTGTAGAAGATTGTAGTTTAGTCGGGCAGTATGGTCGGCACGGGCTTGGAGGGCCGAAGGGCCTGTTCCTGTGCTGTACATTTCTTTGTTCTTTGTAATAGCACAGTTCTCTGTGAGTTCGACTCTCTGCTAACTTAAGTGTGGTTACTCTGTCTGACTGAACCAGACTAGCTCTTAGCCACGTGGTGGAGGTGTGAGATTGTAACAACACCCTTGACTGACTCTCTAGATGTTCATCAGTGGAAAGAAGCGGAGTGTGAGTGCCTTGTGTCTTTTATAGTCAGATCCCACCCCTGAGTGTCCTGCCTGCTTATTGGTCATGTCCTGTTCTCTGTGTCCATTAGCTGATTGTCTGTATATCATTATGTGTGTCTGCATATCATGACAGGGTGTAGGATCAGTAAGTTTGCAGATGGCACAAAGATAGACCGGGTGGTTAACATTGAGGCTGAGAGTCTTGGGTTACAGGAAGATATAAGAACAAAGAACAATACAGCAGAGGAACAGGCCCTTCGGCCCTCCAAGCCTGCACAGATCATGTGCCCCATCTAGACCAACCGCCTGTATCCTTCTATGCCCCGTCTGTTCATGTGCCCCTCTGGGTTAGCACAGTGGGCTAAACAGCTGTGTAATGCAGAACAAGACCAGCAGCGTGGGTACAATTCCCGTAACGGCCTCCCCAAACAGGCGCCGGAATGTGGTGACTAGGGGATTTTCACAGTAATTTCATTGAAGCCTACTTGTGACAATAAGGGATTATTATTATATTATTATCCAGAAATGTCTGAAAGGTCGCTGACATATCTGCCTCAACCAGTTCACTTGGCAGTGCATTCCAGGCCACCACAACCCTCTGTGTAAAGAAACTTCCCCCACATATCTCCACTGAACCTGTCCCCCCTCACCTTGAATTTGTGCCCTCTTGTAATTGTCATTTCTGCCCTGGGAAAAAGCCTCCAACTGTTCACCCTATCTATACCCCTAATAAATTTATAAACTTCTATCAGGTCGCCCCTCAGTCTCTGTATCTCTAGGGAGAACAATCCCAGTTTATTCAATCTCTCCTCATAGTTAATACCCTCCATGCCAGGCAACATCCTGGTAAATCTTTCCTGTATCTTTCCAAAGTCTCCACGTCCTTCTGGTAGTGCGGTGACCAGAATTGGACCCAGTATTCCAAATGTGGCCTAACCAACGTTCTATATAACTGCAACATAATTTTTGAGCTTTTATACTAGATACTCCGTCCTATGAAGGCAAGCATGCCATATGTTTTCTTTAGCACCATTTCCACCTGTGCTGCCACTTTTTTAAGGATCTGTGGACCTGTACGCCCAGATCTCTCTGTGTCTCTAAGTCCTGATGGTTCTGCCATTTATTTTATAGCTCCCACCTGGGGATTAGATTGGATCTACCAAAATGAATCACCTCGCATTTGTCCGGGTTAAACTCCATCTGCCATTTCTCTGCCCAATTTTGCAGCCTATCTATATACTGTTGTATTCTCTGACAATCTTCATCACTGTCCGCAACTCCTGCAATCTTAGTATCATCCGCAAATTTGCTAATCAAACCCGCTACGTTTTCTTCCAAGTCATAAATATATATATATATATATTACAAAGAGCCGAGGTCCCAGTACTGATCCCTGCGGAACACCACTAGTTACAGACCTTTCGGAAAAACACCCTTCCACTGCTACCCCCCATCTTCTATGGCCAAGCCAATTCTGTCTCCATCCAGCTAGTTCACCCCTGACCCCATGTGATTTACTCTTTAGCACCAGCCTGCCATGAAGGACCTTTTCAAATGCTTTACTAAAGTTCATGTAGACAACATCCACAGCCCTTCCCTCGTCAATCATTTTTGTCACCTCCTCAGAAAATTCAATTAAATTAGTGAGACATGACCTCCCTTGTACAAAACCATGCTGCCTGTCGCTAATAAGACCATTCACTTCCAAATGTGCATAGATAGGGGGCGGGATTCTCCGACCCCCCGCCGGGTCGGAGAATCGCCGGGGGCTGGCGTGAATCCCGCCCCCGCCGGTTACCGAATTCTCCGGCACCGGAGATTCGGCGGGGGCGGGAATCGCGCCGTGCCGGTTGGTGTGTGTGTCCACCCCCCCCCCCCCCGCGGGCCAAACTCCCGCCGCTAGGATGCCTGTCCCGCTGGCGTGGATTAAACCACCTCTCTTACCGGCGGGACAAGGCGGTGCGGGCGGGCTCCGGGGTCCTGGGGGGGGGGCGCAGGGCGATCTGGCCCCGGGGGGTGCCCCCACGGTGGCCTGGCCCGCGATCGGGGCCCACCGATCCGCGGGCGGGCCTGTGCCGTGGGGGCACTCTTTTCCTTTCGCCTTCGCCACGGTCTCCACCATGGCGGAGGCGAAAGAGACGCCCTCCACAGCGCATGCGCGGGGATGCCGTGAGCGGCCGCTAACACTCCCGCGCATGCGCCGCCCGGCAATGTCATTTCTGCCAAAGGCCTTTTCCGCCAGCTGGCGGGGCGGAAATCAGTCCGGCGCGGGACTAGCCCCTCAAGGTTAGGGCTGGGCCCCCCAAGATGCGGAGGATTCCGCACCTTTGGGGCGGCGTGATGCCCGACTGATTTGTGCCATTTTTGGCGCCGGTCGGCGGACATCGCGCCGATACCGGAGAATTTTGCCCCTTATCTCGGAGAAGCTTTTCCAACAATTTCACTGACGTCAAGCTCACTAGTCTATAATAACCCGGGTTATCCTTGCTACCCTTCTTAAACAACAGTACAACATTGGCTATCCTCCAATCCTCTGGGATCTCACCTGCAACCAATGAGGATGGTCAAATGGGCAGAAAAGTGGCAGATGGAATTTAATCTTGAAAAGTATGAAGTGTCACACTTTGGAATGTGCAATTTGACAAGGAAAGATTCAATGAGAATATGGCACTACACTGGGAAGTCCTGAGGAACAAAGAGCCCTTGACTTGTTTGTAAATAGATCTCTGAAGGCAGAAGGGCAGGTTAATAGGGTGGTGAAAAAGGCATACTTGCCTTTATCAATTGTGGCTTAGATTACAAAAGCAAGGAGTTGGGGTTATGTAGAACTTTAATGAGGCCACAGCTGGAGTACTGTGTGCAATTCTGGTCGCCACATTATAGAAAGGATGTGATTACACTGGAGCAAGTGCAGAGTCGATTCACCAGAATGTTGCCTGGGACGGAATATTTAAGCCATGAAGAGAGGTTGGATAGGCTTGGTTTTTTTCCGTTGAAGCAGAGAAGACTGAGGGGCAACCTGATCGAGGTGTGCATGATTATTAAGGGCATGGAAGGGAACAGCTGTTCCCCTTAGTTGAAGGGTTGGTTACGAGGGGACACAATTTCAAGGTGAGGGGCGGGAGGTTCAGGGGGGATTTGTTTACTCGGAGGGTGATGATGGTCTGGAACGCACTGCCTGGGAGGGTGATAGAGGCAGGTTGCCTCACATCCTTTCAAAAGTACCCGAGTACCTGGCACATCAAAACATTCGAGGCTATGGGCCAAGTACTGGCAAATGGGATTCGGATTGGCAGACCAGGTGCAGACTCGATGGGCCGAAGGGCCGTTTCTGCACTGTATTTGTCTGTGATTCTGTGACTTTTCTGTCTTTCTTCTTGTCCAAGGGAAGTAAATGACTTTGTGTGGGATTGTGCAGTTAGAGGTGGCAATAGGACTGATGGTGGGTGTAAGTTGGACCAGGATGTGCTTGGTGGGCCAACTCCTCTTTCATAGGTTTGTATGACTGGTGAACACTGAAATGCTGATGAAAGAGAGAGCGAGCATTCACAATTATGTAGGGCGGGAGTTAACGAAATGGGAACAAAGTCCCACAGCGAGCACATTTAGCTGCATGTTTTCCGGTGCTCGCAGCGCAGAGAAACACTGTGCTATAAAACGGCACTCGCATTAGATAGGGGGTCTCAGCAGGGAATGCACAGCCGAGGCCGCACATAGCCCTGTTTTGTGCACTGCCAGGGTGCCAGTCAGGCACTGCCAAGGTGCCCAGGTGGCACCTGCAGTGCCAGGGTACCACCCTGCCCAAAGGGCATGCACCTGGGGACCTCCAATCCCTGGGAGACCCCCATAAGTGCTGTTCTATCTGGTCCCCATTTGTGGAGGTCACTGAGGCAAAATAGATCGAACCCACGCCTGTGGTAACTCAGGAATCTTCACATTAACGTGAGATTAGCTGTCTTGCTTTAATATGCAGATTTGCCTAAAAGTGATCCTGCCCGAAATGGGCAGCATTTACATCGCAACGTCTCATGCAATGGCGTCAGATCTTGCGAGCCGGGTAGATCCTGGGAGTGGGGTCTTCCAGCTTCCATCAGCCACGCTGTGCGCGGCAAGTTACTTTTCGGTCGCAGCGTGGCCATTCGATTTATATTTCATGGTCTCAGGTCATCCAAATGTGCTTTGCAGCCTCTAAAGTATTTTTGCAGAATATTCACTGGTTTAATGTAGGACAATCTGGCGATTAATTCAGTACTACACAACTGCACTGAAGTGTTTGTTGTGTGTTCAGATTTTGGAAGGGGGCTTGCTACCACAGCTTTACGAGGGATGAGGGTGTTACCGAGGCTGGCACCCAGAGAATACACGCAGAAATAAAATACAGGAATCCCCACAGCTAGACTTGTGTGATTCTCACCATGTTATCACATCGGAGCAGATGGGACAACCTGAAACTTTTGCTGCTCGCGAGTAAAGAGAGATTATTATTATGAACAGGTAGCTTTTCAGAGCATGTTATCTACTTTGCCAAATTCAATCCTTTCTTGGATGCTTTTCCCACATAGATTTCATTAATGCACAATTTTATTAAAGTTTATTGGGTGCATTACAAAAAGCTAGGCTTAATTTATGTAATCCAATAATATCCAGAGTGCACAGGCTTGGGTCTGCCCAGTTTACATTTCCACTATTGGCTTTCAAATGGGGCAGCTTGCCGACTGGTTAGTGGAGGATTTAGAATAATGGTTCTTTGGAGTTGTGTGCACTTGCGTTTACAACCTTATACATGGGACGGCACAATAGCACAGTGGTTAGCACTGTTGCTTCACAGCACCAGGGTCCCAGATTCGATTCACAGCTTGGGTCATTGTCTGTGCGGCGTCTGCACGTTCTCCCCGTGTCTACGTGGGTTTCCTCAGGGTGCTCCGGTTTCCTCCCACAAGACTCGAAAGATGTGCTGTTAGGTAATTTGCCCTCAAAAGAATTCTCCTATGTACCTGAACAGGCACCGGAATGTGGCGACTAGGGCTTTTCACAGTAACTTCATTGCAGTGTTAATGGAAGCCTACTTGTAACAATAAAGATTATTATTATTTATTATATTTACCTGTTTATTGTAGCTAACTATATATGTTATGTAACCACAAAAATGACTTGCTTTGCCTTAATTCGAGTATGGTATAATTCAGTGTTTACTGATGTTAGGTTGGTAGCTTTACTTTAAGGAATAAAGACTGATAAAACAGAGACTAACTCTTACTTGAATCATAGGACAAATCTTTATTTGATTATAGTTACCGAAAATGAGGCAATTAGGAACTTCTTAAAATTAAAAATACTGACTGAGATAATTTACCTTCTTGACATTTGCAATGAGCTTTTCTAGGTGTTTAGGTCCTTTTTGCTTTGTGAAGGGCAATTTAAGGTTGCAATTACTCAAACTAGCAAGGTGAAATCACGAAAGCACATCCCTCTCTCAGCAAAATTTTTTTTAAAAACCTGTGTTATTAACTCTATTCAGCGGGTGGCATGGAGGCGCAGTGGTTATCATTGGCACCTCACGGCACCGAGGTCCCAGGTTCGATCCCAGCCCTGGGTCACTGCCCGTGTGGAGTTTGCACATTCTCCCTGTGTTTGCGTGGGTCTCACCCTCCACAACCCAAATGATGTGCAGGGTAGACGGACTGGCCATGCTCAATTGCTCCTTAATTGGAAAGAATATAATTTTAAAAAAAAATATATATATATATTTTATTAAAGTTTTCAAACACAATTTTTTCCCTTACAAATCAAAGAAATAAAAATACAAGTAACATGATAACTGCAATATAACATTGTGTAACTAACATGGTAAACTAACCAAATAACACAAAGTAATACTCCCCCCCCCCCCGCCCCCTCTCCCCCTCCAAAAACCCAAACAATTTACCCCCCCCCTTCCCCCCTGGGTTGCTGCTGCTGGTCATCTATCTTCCCTCTAACGTTCCGCTAGGTAGTCGAGGAACGGTTGCCACCGCCTGGTGAACCCTTGAGCCGATCCTCTCAGCGCAAACTTCATCTGCTCCAGTTTTATGAACCCCGCCATATCGTTTATCCAGGCCTCCAGTCCGGGGGGTTTCGCTTCCTTCCACATGAGTAAAATCCTACACCGGGCTACTAGGGACGCAAAGGCCACGACATCGGCCTCTTTTGCCTCCTGCACTCCCGGCTCATCCGCAACTCCAAATAAAGCTAACCCCCAGCCTGGCTTGACCCGGACCTTCACCACCTTCGAGATCACTCCCGTCACTCCCCTCCAATACCCCTCCAGTGCCGGACACAACCAAAACATATGTGTGTGGTTCGCCGGGCTTCCCCCGCACCTCCCGCACTTGTCCTCCACTCCGAAGAACCTGCTCAACCTTGCTCCCGTTATGTGTGCTCTATGCAGCACCTTAAATTGGATCAGGCTAAGCCGGGCACACGAGGAAGAGGAATTTACCCTGCTTAGGGCATCAGCCCACAAACCCTCCTCAATCTCCTCCCCGAGCTCTTCTTCCCATTTTCCCTTCAGTTCGCCCACCAACTCCTCCCCCTCTTCTCTCATCTCCCGGTATATCTCTGACACTTTGCCCTCCCCGACCCACCCCCCCGAAAGAACCCTGTCCTGGCTCCCTTGTGTCGGGAGCAGCGGAAATTCCCTCACCAGTTGTTTCGTGAACGCTCTCACCTGCATATATCTAAAGAAATTTCCCCGGGGCAGCTTATACTTTTCCTCAAGCGCTCCCAAGCTCGCAAACGTCCCGTCTATAAATAAATCTCCCACTCTCCTGATTCCTACCCGGTGCCAGCTCTGGAATCCTCCATCCAGCCTCCCTGGGGCAAACCTATGGTTGTTCCTGATCGGGGACCACACCGAGGCTCCCAGCACACCCCTCTGTCGCCTCAGTTGCCCCCAGATACTTAATGTTGCCGCCACCACTGGGTTCGTGGTAAATTTTTTTGGTGAAAGCGGTAGTGGCGCCGTCACCAGCGCTTTTAAACTCGTCCCTTTACAGGACTTCATCTCCAATCTTTTCCACGCCGCTCCCTCTCCCTCTATCATCCATTTACGAATCATCGCCACATTGGCGGCCCAGTAGTAGTCGCCCAAATTCGGCAACGCCAGTCCCCCTCTGTCTCTACTATGTTGTAGGAACCCCCTCCTTACCCTCGGGACCTTCCCTGCCCACACGAAGCTCGTGATGCTTCTATCTATTTTTTTTTAAAAAGGCCTTAGTGATCAGTATAGGGAGACATTGGAACACAAATAGGAACCTCGGGAGGACCATCATCTTAATTGCCTGCACTCTGCCCGCCAGTGACAGCGGCTGCATGTCCCACCTTTTGAAATCCCCTTCCATTTGTTCCACCAGTCGTGTCAGATTAAGTCTGTGTAAGGTTCCCCAGCTCCTGGCTATCTGAATCCCCAGAAAGAATATAATTGGATACTCTTAAATTTATTTTTTTAAATTAACTCTATTCACGGTTTTTCAGAAATCACATGGGAATTGACCTTGCAAAATAACATTCACATTGTTGTAAATATGGATCTTCATAATTCATATGTATTGCCATACAATCTCTAGCTTTAGAAATTGGATTTATTTTTGAGGTGGATAAATGGAAAGCTTAGTTAAGAAACTGATGAATATCCCTAAGATAAATGCTTATCAAACAAACCTGTAATGCCATTTAACAGTGTTTATCTTAAAGTCAGATTTAATAATACAAAACTTTTTTTAAAATTCATTTTTACGGAATGTGGGCTTCGCTAGCTAGGCCAGCACTGTTGCCCATCCCTAATTGCCCTTAAGAAGGTGCTGGTTGAGCTACCTTCTTGAACCGCTGCAGTCTATGTGGTGTATGTACACCCACAGTGCTGTTAGGGAGGGAGTTCCAGGATCTTGACCTAGCGACAGTGAAGGAATGGCGATACGTTTCCAAGCCATTGAGAGGGGAACTTCCAGGTGGTGTTCCCAGCTTTCTGCTGCTCTTGTCCTTGACCATGGTAGTGGCCGTGGGTTTAGAAGGTACTGCTTAAGGAGCCTTGGTGAGTTCCTGCAGTGTACCTTGTAGATGATATACACTATTGCTACTGTGCGTTGGTGGTGGAGGGAGTGAATGTTTGTGGAAGGGAGTGCCAATCAAAACGGGCTGCTTTGTTTTGGATGGTGTCAAGCATCTGTACTGCTGTTTGGGCTGCATTCATCCAGGCAAATAGGGATTATTCTATCACACTCCTGACTTGTGCCTTGTAGGTGGTGGGCAGCCTTTGGGCAGTCAGGAGGGGAGTTACTCTCCACAGGATTTCTAGCTTCTGACCTGCCCTTGTTCTCAGTGTTGATATGTCCAGCTTAGTTTCTGGTCAATGGTAACCCCCAGTGATAGTGGGGGATTCAATGATGGTTATGCCATTGAGTGTCATGGGGCAATTGTTTGATTCTCTCTTATTGGAGATGGCTATTGCCTGGCACTTGTGTGGCACAAATGTTTCTTGTCACTTGTCATCCCATCTTAATCAATGGATAACCTATCTTTAGTAATAGTGTAGGGGTAGCTTTAACTCTTCCTCTCCCCCCCCCCCCCCCCCTCACCCTCCCAGCTAAGTAAATTTATTCAGTCAAATTTATTGTTTAGTTTAAATTTGCAACCAAGAGATTTTAAATCACCATAAGAGCTTACGTCAGCTATGCTAGCCATTGGCCAGGTCTCAAGATAAAGTGTCCTCTCTCTCAGGGGTATTTAGACTAAATAAAGATATCTCAGAATAAAATATACATTGGTATATTATAGCAGAAATGGCTCTCTTAAAAGGTTCACCTCTCTCAGATCATAGAATCCTATAAGGAAAAATTCCAGAAGATTTAGGGTCCTTCCAAGTTTACAGAGTCTCTAATTTCTTATAATGGTTAATTAATATTATAAGGTTAAATATTGGATTATATTCTACAGGTTGTTTATCCTTTCATCCGAAACCCTTGGGGCTGTTTCTATTTTTGTATTCAGTTAGTGTATTGAGGTGCATAGAAAACTGGTTGGCAGAGAGGAAACAAAGAGTGGGAATTAATGGATCCTTTTCAAATTGGCAGGCAGTAACTAGTGGGGTGCCACAGGGATCGGTGCTGGGACCCCAGCTATTCACAATATATCTTAATGATTTGGATGAGGGAACAAAATGTAACATCTCAAAGTTTGTATATGATACCAAGTTAGGTGGGAGGGTGAACTGTGACGAGGATGCAGGGATCCTACAGCATGATCTGGACAGGTTAGGCGGGTGGGCAAATCAATGGCAGATGCAGAATAATTTGGATAAGTGTGAGGATATTCACTTTGGAAGGAAAAACAGGAAGACAGATTACTACCTGAATGGTTGTAAATTGGAAGAGTTGAGTGTGCAGCGGGACCTGGGGGTCCTTGTGCACCAGTCGCTGAAGGTGAGCATGCAGGTGCAGCAGGCGGTAAAGAAGGCTAATGGTATGTTGGCCTTCATTGCAAGAGGTTTCGAGTACAGAAGCAGGGATGTGTTGCTGCAATATTCAGTGCCTTGGTGAGGCCACACCTAGAATATTGTGTGCAGTTTTGGTCTCCTCTTCTGAGGAAAGATGTTCTTGTTCTCGAGGGAGTGCATCAAAGGTTTAACAGACTGATTCCAGGGATGGCAGGACTATGAGGAGAGATTGACTAGGTTAGGATTGTTCTCACTGGAGTTCAGAAGAATGAGGGGGGTTCTCATAGAGAGTTATAAAATTCTAACAAGACTAGATAGGGTCGATGCAGGGAAGATGTTCCCAATGATGGGTGTGTCCAGAACCAGGGGTCACAGTCTGAGGATTGAGGGTAAACCATTTTGGACAGAGGTGAGGAGACATTTCTTCACCCAAAGAGAGGTGAGCCTGTGGAATTCATTACCACAGGAAGTAGCTGATGCTAAAACATTGAATACATTCAAGAGGCGGCTAGATACAGCATTTGGGGAGAGTGGGATCAAAGGCTATGGGGAGAAAGCCGGATTAGGCTGTTGAGTTGGATGATCAGCCATGATCGTGATAAATGGCGGAGCAGGCTCGAAGGGCCAAAAGGCCTCCGCCTGCTCCTAACTTCTATGTATTTTCATTTTCCAGATCTACAGTGTTCAAAAAAGTTCAGTTTTTGGATGTTTTCTCACGTACAGGTACAGTTATTTAGATATTAGGGTGTAAATGCAAGATCAACTAATTCATCTGTGTAGAAATACAAAGTACAAATTTACTTAAAAGTGAATAAAAGATTGGAATCCACTTGGAAATACTTGAAAGATAGTCAAATAAACCAAGAAACTACTTTTATATTTATAGTCAAAATTATAAAGTATAGTTTCTGCCTTTGTCCCAGTGTGAGGAAACCTATCTAAGGTCTTGACTCACTGATGGTAGTGCAAAGCTGGCTAACTTGTTTACCTCCGTTTTTAATTTGAAGACAACCTGTTGCCTCTAGAAAAACCTCAGCAATGTCTGTATCACTGTCTTTCTTGGAGTGTTTCTTGAAGATCAAAAAAAAACATGCTTTTCTGAAATGCAGCTGTGGTGTTGTCACCTGTTTCCGGATCCAGAAAAGTCTTTCTGAAGGCCTTTGTGTCGCTGTATGTGTGTGAAATGAATGTGTGGTTTTTTTTCTGTTTTTAGCTGAGTTAAATTTTTAACCCCCTCATTGATCGTGCCAAATGGATTAAATCCTTAAAATTTTTTTTTACAGTACCCAATTCATATTTTTCCAATTAAGGGGCAATTTAGCATGGCCAACACAAAATTAGTGTTTGTACTGCTTGGCCTTATATATATTGTTTTGATAAAAAGATATGGCCAATCCACCTACCCTGCACATCTTTGGGTTATGGGGGTGAAACCCACGCAAACACGGGGCGAATATGCAAACAGACAGTGACTCAGAGCCGGGATCGAACCTGGGACCTCGGGGCCATGAGTCAGCAGTGCTAAATGGATTAAATCCTTCACAATACAACCAGAAGATCTACACGTATCTTATTAAAATATTTAAATTATTCATATGGGTCACAAAATCAGAGGTTGTTTTGAAGGTAAGATGATTGGTTTGCATTTCTGTTTGGAACATCCCAAAACATGTCACATTGCCCAATTGGACATGGGCGGTGGGGGTTAGAAAGTTCTTTAATCTCTCTGGGTATTTCTCACAGAAGGCAATTGCATATTTGGTCTTATTTAGGTTGCAGCTCATTCTGAGTTAGTGAGATAAAAATATGTGAAAATTTGCTTAGCTTGAAGCTAGTGGAAGAAATCTACAGTGATCCTTGCAGTGAAGGATAGTTAGTCTTCTGCCAGAAAGACTAATTGTCCTTCACTGCAAGGATCACTGTAGATTTACCTGACTTTGGACATACCTAGAGTGTTTTTTCCAGTCTGCTCCCACAGCAAATTTACAGCTCTTTCTAAGTCAATTGGTATGTCCAAAGTCAGGACAATGGAACTAAGGAGTCCATGGAACTGAAGTCCACAGTTGTCTTAAAAGAAAGGTGGAGGGTCGCTTAGCCAAATGTTAATGGAAAGTTCCCAATGAAATTGTTTATCTCCGGGAATAGCTGGAACAATGAGGATAAATTAAAGTGAATTCCAGAGAGCTGTGACATGCCTTTTGTTTGCGTCTGGGATAGTCAATGAAGGTCCAAGATTTCGTAAGATCAGGGAACACGGTGGAAGGGAAAATAAAAGTAAAACTGAATTCATAGGGTGGTATGGTGGCACAGTGGTTGGCACTGCCGCATCACTGCGCAGAGGACATGGGTTCGATCCTGGTCCAGGATCGCTGTCCGTGTGGAGTTTGCATATTCTCCGTGTCTGCGTGGGTCTCACCCGCACAACTCAAAGATGTACACGGTAGGTGGATTGGCCACGCTAAATTTTTCCTTAATTGGAAAAAATTTTAAAAACTTAATTCATAACATATGTAGTTATGAATGATATTACTAACCAAAGATATATATAATATATATATATATGTATATATTTAACAATAGAGTTAATTTTTGTTTAAAATGGTGAAATCTTATAGCACGTTTCTTTGAGTTAATGACTAGGTGACTTTAAATATTAACGGTCCCTACACGGATTGTAACAAAAAAGCCAACATTTGAGAGATCCATAGCCCTCAGACTTGGAAACATTGAATTGCAGAATCAACTAAAAGGTAGTTGTTCCACAGTGGTCTCAACATCTGTTGGTCTTAATAAGATCCTGACAGGGCAGTCTCCATTCATATGGAATTTTATTGGGAAAGTGTCTGCTGAAACAAATAATTACCAAGTATCCCACCAGGGACACCATCAAGCAACGTCCTTTCCATTAAACTTTTACTTTTATTTCATATGATGTGGGTATTGCCAGCAAGGCTTATCCCTAATTGCCCTTGAGAAGGTGTTGGTGAGCTGCCTTCTTGAACCACTGTGTCCATGTGGCGTATGTACACTCACAGTGCAGTTAGGGAGGGAGCTCCATGATTTTGATTCTGTGACAGTGGAGGACTGACTATACAGTTCCAAGTCAGGATGGTGTGTGGCTTGGATGGAAACCTGACAGGTGGTGGTGTCCTCGTGCAGCCGCTGCCCTTGTCCTTCATTAGTTTGCTCATTCGTTTGGAAGGTGTTGTTGATGAAGCCTTGGTGAGTTGCTGCAATGCATCTTGTGTATGGTACACACCGCTGCCACAGTGTCGGTGATAGAGGATCAGAATGTTTAGGTTGGTGGATGGGATGCCACTCAAGTGGGCTGCTTTACACTGGATGGTGTAGAGCTTCTTTTTTAAAAATAAATTTAGAGTGCCCAATTCATTATTTCTAATGATGGAGCAATTTAGCATGGCCAGTCCACCTAGCCTGCACACCTTTGGGTTATGGGGGCGAAACCCACACAAACACTGGGAGAATGGGCAAACTCCACACGGAACCTGGGACCTCGGCTCCCTGAGGCAGCAGTGCTAACCACTGTACCACCGTGCTGCCCCTGGTGTAGAGTTTCTTGAGGGTCTTTGGTGCTGCATTCATCCAAGCAAGTGGAGAGTGTCCAATCGCACTGCCTGACCTGTGCCATGTAAATTATGAATAGACTTTGTGGAGTCAGTTATTCGCCTCAGAATTCCTAGCCTGTGGCCTGTTCTTGTAGCTACATGTCTGGAATCAGAAAGTGCGTCCCAGACCAGGAACATCTTAATTTAGAAAAGGGAACATTTTAAGAAGGTAACAAAAAGTATTAGCTTCCGTTGCGATATTAAGGTCAGTGTAGCAAAACTATTAGTATTATGCAGTGTGAAATATTCCTCAGTGTGCGTTTCACATTGTTGGCTTGAATGAGGCTCTTACTTATGCTTATTTGACGAGATCTTCGTCCACAGAATCCTGACGATAGCTGTTTAATTCAAACTTAAGTGAGGCAGACACATTTTACCCAGGCCGGCTCTGGGAAACATCTGGATGAATCAGCCTTTAATCTTTTTAACACAGTCCCTGCAGCATCAGTGAATTGAATTTTTTTTTTAAAAACTGTCTCTGAAGCAGTGACATGACAATCAGTGCTGGCTATAGCAGACGGGCAGTAAGAGCATTCCGCTGTCTGGCTTAGGGAGTGTTTTCACTTCTTTCCCACTTTAATATGTCTGTCACCTGGGTTTGCAGAGTTTCCACTAATGATTACTTTGTAAAGTGAGGAGACTGTTAAAAGCTAATGATGTGGAACACATGGTTGCGGGGTGAGGGGGGGGGGGGGAGAGTATATTACTTTCCCTTTAATCATGACACTTCTAATGGTAATAAATCAAGCAGCAAGAGGTCACCGGTTGCCCATTTATTTCATATTGCTTGATATTTTTTAGGAAATAGTATCTATTGAAAACTAAAAACACAAGGGGCAGTGAAAGCTTTAAACAATCTGCTGTCTCTTTTTGGGCCCTTTTAATAGCCGGCATTCCCCGAATGGTTTAATCAATTTATTTCGGAGTTGAGTCTTATTTTGTGATGCATTAAATCATATATTTTTTAAATTGTGGAGATGTGGGCATTGCCAGCATTTATTGACCACCCCTGATTGCCCTTGAGAAGGTGGTGATGAGCTGCCTCCTTGAATTTGGTGGACGTAACTTACACCAGGGGTACGTAAAACCACAATGCTGTCAGGGAGATTATCCCAGCATTTCGACTAAATAATGATGAAGGTGTCATGATATCCAGATCAGCATATCATGGTGCAATCACACACACACTGATGGACAGGCAGTTGGACCAACCAGCACACACATAACATCGCAGCCAATCACCAGTGAGAGCACACGCACTATAAAACCGGGACCACCACAGTTCCCACTCATTCTACCAGGAGATAGCTCAGAGCACAGAGCTCACAGCGTGCCACTCAGACATAGACCATGTGCTGAGTGCCTCACTAAGATAGTGATAGGGCTGGGTCCACAGGTTGAGCTGGTGAAACACGTACCCAAGCCAGTAGTTAGTTGTTACCATTGATTAGACAATAAAACAGAGTTGTACCATTTACAACCGTGTTGGATCATTTGTGCATCAGAACACCCTACACGACAGAAGGAATGGCAATATTTTTCAAAATCAGGATGGTATATGACTGGGAAGGGAACTCTGAGCTGATGATTTTCCCCATGTGCAGGTCCCAGGTGATGGGGGGTGCTGCGGGGGGGGGGGGGGACCTGGGCTCATTGGCCAAATAGCCTCTCATTCAGGATGGTCAGTGTCCAAAGCAGTCAATCGGCCCTCCAAGAGCCCCTCCCTACTGGAGTCTTCTCTGAATCCTTAAGTCCTCCCCTAATCCAGCCCTAGATGATGGTGCCTGTGGTCCAGAACCCCCCCCAACCTCTTCTCTGAGATCATCAAGGAATGGGTGAGGACTCCCAAGAGGAGGCCAGGAAGGGAAGGGTCCTTGTAATAATCCTTAAGTGGCCCACTGGGCTATGCTAATCGATCTACCCGTGGGACTCTTGGAATACAAGCTTACCTGCTGGTGGAAGGAGGCCTGCCAGGTGGGCATGTTACCTTGCTATGTCAAAGCCCAGACTGGAACTGGCATGCTGGTAGTCCCGACTGGGACTTATGTTTTTTTTTTATAAACAATTTTATTGAGGTATTTTTGGCATATAAAACAATGACATTGTATAGTACCGTACAAAAAGGAAAAGCAAATAGCGCACAGTACAAACCACAACTCCATTCTCGCAGGGACCTGCCTAAACCACCCCCTACTCTACTCTACCCTAGTTCCCACCCCCCCACCCCCCCCCCCCCCCGCTGACGGTTAATTCTCCGCGAAGAAGTCAATGAATGGCTGCCACCTCCGGGCGAACCCCGATAGTGAACCTCTCAAGGCGAACTTAACTTTCTCTCGACCTAGAAAGCTCACCATGTCCGATAGCCATGCTTCCGCCTTCGGGGGCCTTGAGTCCCTCCATGCCAACAGCATTCGGCGCCGGCTACCAGGGAAGCAAAGGCCAAGACGTCGGCCTCCTTCTCCTCCTGGACTCCCGGGTCCTCCGACACCCCAAAGATTGCCACCTCAGGACTCATTACCATCCCAGTTTTCAAAACCCGGGACATGATGTCCGCGAGTCCCTGCTAGTACACCCTGGGTTTAGGGCATGACCAGAACATGTACACATGTTTAGCCAGCCTAGTTGCGGTCTTGTTTACTCGGCTCAGAGTTTCTGCCCAAATACCGTCCTCCATCCCGCCCTCCCCCCCCCCCTCCCCACCCCCCCGCGAGCTCCTCCTCTCACTTAAGCTTCAAGTCCTCAGTCTGTGTATCCTCTGCTCCCATTAGTTCTTTGTAAATATCGGTGACTCTACCCTCACCTACCTCTCCCCTCGATACTACCCTGTCCTGCCTCCCCTTTGGCGGGAGCCTGTGCACGAAATCCCGCACCAGTAAGTATCTAAAGTCATTCCCTCCCACCTGCCCAAACTTTTCCTCCAACGCCTTCATGCTCGGGAAGCTCCCTTCCAAGAACAGATCACTCACCCTCGCAATCCCCGCCCTCCGCCACAGTCTATATCCGCCATCCATGTTCCCCGGGGCAAATCGGTTCCCCTATGTGCCTCCTCCACTGGCCCCAGATCCGAAGAGCCGCTACCACTATAGGGCTGGTGGAGTACCGCGCCGGCAGGAGCGGCAGAGGTGCCGTAACCAGGGCTGCCAAACTAGTGCCCCTGCACGAAGCAGCCTCCATCCGCACCCACACCGACCCCGCACCCACCATCCATTTCCTTATCATCGCTATGTTGGCCGCCCAGTAGTAGTTGCTGAAGTTCGGCAATGCCAGCCCCCCTTTCATTCTGTTTCTTTCGAGGATCATCTTCCTCACCCATGGGGACTTCCCCGCCCAGACAAATCCCAGGATAATTTTATTCAGCCTCTTAAAGAAGGACCTCGGGATGAAAATGGGGAGACACTGAAATATGAACAAGAATCTCGGGAGAATCGTCATCTTAACACGGCCAGTGCGAACAGCAGTGGGGAGAGAGGGCAACCCTGTCTTGTCCTGCGGTGCAGTCTGAAGTAATCTGATGTCATCCTGTTCGTCCTTACACTAGCCTCTGGGGCCTGATATAACAGCCTAACCAAGTCAAAGAACTCCCCGAACCTAAACCGTCCCAGCACCTTCCACAGATAGTCCCACTCGACCCGGTCAAAAGCCTTTTCTGCATTCATAGCTACCACTATCTCTGCGTCCCTGCTCTCCGGGGACATCATGTTTAAAAAAAAATTTGTTTTTATTAAGGTTTATCTCAAACAGAATTTTTACATAACCAATGAAAAAAACATATTTAACAAAACAAGGTGGCTGTTATCGTTATACAAAAAGAGAATATACATCAAATGAACAGGTCTCCTCCCCGCCCGTCCCCGCTCCCCCGTTCCCCCCCCCCGTCCCCGCTGCTGACATTTTAACGCTCTCCTAGAAAGTCAAGGAACGGTTGCCACCGCCGGGCGAAACCCAGCAAGGACCCTCTCAAGGCAAACTTTATTCTCTCAAGGCTGAGAAACACAGCCATGTCACTAGCCTACGCCTCCACACTCTGGGTCTTCGGGTCCCTCCACATTAACAAGATCCGTCTCCGGGCTACCAGGGAGGCAAAGGCCAAAACCTCGGCCTCTCTCACGTCCTGCACTCCCGGATCCTCTGACACCCCAAAGATCGCTATTGTTGGACTCGGCTTCACCCGGGTGTCCAGAATCCTGGACATAGCCCTCGCAAAGCCCTGCCAGAATTCTTTGAGCGCCGGGCATGCCCAGAACATATGGACGTGGTTCGTCGGACTTCCTGAACAGCTCGCACAGCTGTCCTCCACCCCAAAGAACTTGTCATTCTCGCTGTCGTCATGTGTGCCCGATGTACCACCTTAAACTGAATTAAGTTGAGCCTGGCACATGATGAGGAGGAATTCACTCTGCCTAGGGCATCAGCCCACAGGCCCTCATCCAGCTCCTCCTCTCACTTGCCCTTCAGTTCCTCCACTGGGGCTTCCTCCGCCTCCTGCAGCTCTTGGTAGATGTCCGACACCTTCCCCTCCCCTACCCAGATGCCAGACACCACCCTGTCCTGTATCCTTCGAGGGGGTAGCAACGGAAATTTCCCCACCTGTTTTTTTAGAAAGGCGCGTACCTGAAGGTATCTGAAGGCGTTTCCAGGGGGCTGACTGAATTTCTCCTCCAGCGCCTTCAAGCTAGGGAAAGTCCCATCTATAAACAGGTCCCCCATCCTTTTTATGCCTGCCCTGTGCCAGCTTTGAAACCCTCCATCGATCTTGCCCGGGACAAATCTATGATTATTCCGTATCTGGGTCCAGACTGAGGCCCCCTCCTCCTTCCTGTGCCTTCTCCACTGACCCCAGACCCTCCATGCCGCCGTCACCACCAGACTTGTGGTGTATCGTGCTGGCGAGAACGGCAGCGGTGCCATTACCAGTGCCCCTAGACTAGTGCCTTTGCATGACGCCACCTCTAGCCGCCCCCACATAGCCCCCTCCTCCATTACCCATTTCCTAATCATGGCTACGTTACCCACCCAGTAGTAGCTACAGAAGTTCGGTAGCGCCAACCCCCCCCGTGATAATCCTGTTCACCCGCTTGAAGAAAGATTTGGGGATGAAGATGGGAAGGCACTGGAAAACTAACAGGAATCTGGGGGAGGACCATCATTTTCATGGTCTGCACCCTTCCCGCCAGGGAAAGCGGGGGCATGTCCCACCTTTTAAAGTCTCCCTCCATCTGCTCCACAAGCCGAGATATACAGGAGCAGGTCGTCTGCGTAGAGTGAAACCCGGTGCTTCCCCCCCCCCCCCGAACCAGCCCCCTCCAGTTCCTTGAAGTCCTCAGCGCTATGGCCAATGGCTCAATTGCAAGGGCAAATAGTAGCGGGGATAGGGGGCACCCCTGACTCGTCCCTTGGTATAGACTAAAATACTCCGACCTCAGCTGGTTCGTGGACACACTTGCTACGGGGGCCTGAAACAGTAGTTTGACCCACCTTGTGAATCCCTCACCGAATCCAAACCTACCTAACGCTTCCCACAGGTACTCCCATTCCACCCAGTCAAAGGCTTTCTCTGCATCCATTGCAGCCACTACTTCTGTGTCCCCTCCTTCTGAGGGCATCATGATAATATTTAGGAGCCTCCTCACATTTGTGTTCAATTGCCTGCCCTTGACGAAACCTATCTGATCCTCATCAATCACTCCCGGGACACAGTCCTCTATTCTAGTAGCCAAAATCTTAGCCAGCAGTTTGGCATCTACGTTTAGGCGCGATATCGGCCTGTCGGACCCACATTGAAGCGGATCCTTCTCCCTCTTGAGGATGAGCGAGATCGAGGCCCGTGACATCGTCGGGGGGAGGGTTCTCCTCTCCCTAGCCTCGTTAAAGTTTCTTAGCAGGAGTGGGCTCAGCAGCTCCGAGAATTTCTAGTAGCATTCTACAGGGTAGCCATTTAGCAGGGGCTGTTTAGCACAGGGCTAAATAGCTGGCTTTGAAAGCAGACCAAGGCAGGCCAGCAGCGCGGTTCAATTCCCGTACCAGCCTCCCCGAACAGGCGCTGGAATGTGGTGACTAGGGGCTTTTCACAGTAACTTCATTTGAAGCCTACTTGTGACAATAAGCGATTTTCAAATTTTCTGGTCCCGGGGCCTTGCCCGACTGCATACTATCCAGGCCCTTAACTATCTCCTCCAACTCAATCGGGGCCCCCAGTCCCTCTACCAGATCCTCGTCCACCCTCGGGAACCTCAATTGGTCCATGAATTGCTTCATCCCTTCCCCTCCCGCTGGGGGTTCTGACTCGTACAGTTTACAATAAAACTCCTTGAAGACTTTGTTGATCTTCTCTGGGCCCAAGACCGTGCGTAAGCTGCAGGGGGCCCGGGTGCCTCTCTCCTGCGAAGTTGGTGCGCCAGCATCCTACTCGCTTTCTCCCCATTATCGTAGACTGCCCCTTTCACCTTCCTCAGCTGTGCCTCCGCCTTCCCTGTGGTCAGCAGATCAAACTCCGCCTGCAGTCTCCGGCGCTCCTTTAGCAGCCTCTCCTCGGGGGGCCTCCGCATACCTCCTGTCTACTCTGAGTATCTCTCCCACTAGCCTCTCCCTCTCCGCCCTCTCCCTCTTCTCTCTATGGGACCTAATAGAAATTAACTCTCCTCTGATAACTGCCTTCATAGCCTCCCAGACCGTAGTCGCTGTTACCTCACCTGTATCGTTTGTTGTCATGTAGTTTTGGATGCACCTCCTTATCCGCCCACAAATCTCTTCATCCACTAGCAGTCCCCTTTGTCCGCCACAATACTCCCTGCCTCGAATGCCACCCGTTTGCTAACCAGAATTGCCACCCCCTCTGGTCTTTGAATCCAGCCCCGAATGGAACACCTGGCCCACCCATCCCCTCAGTCTCGTTTGGTCAGCGAGTTTTAAATGCGTCTCCTGTAGCATGGCTACATGTGCCTTTAATCCCTTTAAGTGCGAGAACACGCGAGCCCTCTTGACCGGCCCGTTCAGACCCCTCACATTCCACGTGATCAGCCTGGACGGGGGGTTAACCCCCTGCCCCATGCCGACTAGCCATCTCCCTTTTTCGGCCAGCCACGTGCCCGCGCCCCCCCGCTCACTCAAGCCCTCCCGCTGGAGGTTCCCCATCCCGACTCTCCATCTGTTCTCAAAAGTTGGCTCCCCTTCAGTCAGCAAAGCAGCGCCCCAACCCCCCCCCCCCCCCCCCCCCCCCCCCAGCCCCCCAATCCCAATCCCCCATGTCATGCACCCGCTTAACACTGATTTTCCCCACATTACGCTTACGTAAAACAGCTGACCCATGCTGACCCCGGCCGCTCCCGCCCCTATCTCCAATCTTACTGTTGTCTCCTTGTTCGGGCCCCCAAACTCCCTTCCCCCAAAGGATAAGGGAGAGAGAGCCAACCGAATTATTCCCGTGAAACACGAAACTCATCCCAGGCGTTACCCCGCCCCTTGAAAAAAAGAACGATTCCCCCACCTGGAGAGCGGCCCGAACCATCGGGCCCCACTCCCCCCTCTGTGGCTGAGCTCTGCCAAAGCAGAGAACGTGGCAAAGGGCCCAGAGGGCAAAGAAAACCCTGAAAAGAACGCCCCACCATAACATAGCCCCCCCCAGTCCCCTCACAGCTTAAATTCTACTTCCAATCTTACATTAGGACAACACCCGGTTACACATCCCCACCAGGGCATTTCATCAACCTGTAGTTGTCCTTTAGCTTGAGTCCAGCTTTTCATGCTTAATAAATGTCCACGCCTCATCCGGCGTCTCGAAGTAGTGGTGCCGGTCCTGGTACGTGACCCAAAGCCTCGCCGGATGTAGCAGCCCGAACTTCACCCATTTGTTGTGGAGGGCCGCATGAGCCCGGTTGAATCCCGCACGCCTCTTAGACAGTTCTGCTCCCAGGTCCTGGTATATACGAATCTCAGTTCTCCCACTTACTGCTCCGCGCCTTCTTTGCCCATCGCAAGACACGTTCCTTATCTGTGAAGCGGTGGAATCTTATCACCATCGCCCTCGGCGGTTTGTTCGTCCTAGCCTTCCTTGCGAGGACTCTGTGCGCCCCGTCCAGTTCCAAGGGCCGCGGGAAGGCCTCCGTGCCCATCAGCGACCCCAGCATCGTGGTCACAAATGCGCTCGCATCTGACCCCTCCGCACCTTCCGGGAGGCCCAGAATTCACAGGTTTTGTCTCCCAGACCTGTTTTCGAGGTCATCCAGTCTCTCCTGCCATCCCTTGTGCAGGGCCTCATGTGCCTCCACCCTGACAGCCAGGCCCAGGATCTCATCCTCATTGTCAGAGATCTTCTTCTCCACCTCTTTAATCGCCTTCTCCTGCACCTTCTGAGTCTCCACCATCCTTTCCATAGAGGCCTTCATTGGGGCCAGCATCTCCGACTTCAGCTCTGCAAAGCAGCTTCTTCGGAACTCCTGCTGCTCTCGTGACCATTGGGCCCACGCTGCCTGGTCCGCGCCGGCCGCCATTTTGTCATCTCGCGTCCGTTCCACCCGCTTCACCGCAATTGCTCTCATCACGGCCCCACTCCTGGTCCCCTCCATGAAGCGATGAGGGGAACCTCTCCAGCGCCTCTTGCTACGCCAAAGTACCGTTACAGCTCCTTTAAAGGGCCCAAATGTCCGATCTCGGCGGGAGCTGCCTCTGCGTGACCTATCCAGGCATGGCCGCTACCAAAAGTTCTCCGGGGACATCATTATCACATTAAGCAGCCTTCTTAGATTGGCAACCAGTTGCCTACCCTTTACGAACCAGGTTTGGTCCTCCGCAATTACGTCCAGTACACCGTCCTCAATTCTAGTTGCCAAGATCTTGGCCAATAACTTAGCGTCTACGTTGATCAAAGATATTGGCCTGTAAGACCAACAAGCCTCGGGTCTCTACCCCGTTTCAGAATAAGCGAAGTAGTGGCCTGCGACATCGTCGGGGGTAGAACCCCTCTGTCTCTTGCCTCGTTAAAAACCCTGACCAGCACCGTCCCCACTATCTCGGCAAACTTTTTATAAAACTCCACCGGAAGCCATCCGGCCCCGGGGCTTTACCCGACTGCATGACCTTCAGGCCCCCTAATACCTCTTTGATCCTGACCAGGGCCTCCAGTCCGTCTACCAACCCCCTACCCACTCTTGGGAAGGTCAGTCCATCCAGGAATCGCCTCATCCCCTCTGGTCCCCTGGGGGGTTCCGAAGTGTATAGCTTACTATAAAAGTCCCTAAACACCTTATTCAGCCCTGCTGGGACTTGTTATGTTGACCTCCACCATAGCGGCTGTTTTTTTTTACCTAAATAAATTCCCATTTACTTACATTCTGGGGCCTCTTGGGTCTTCATAGCCCTGGACCACAGTCACCATCATGGAAAGACTGGACTGGGGAAGGACCTTCAGGACTTGGAGAAGAAGTCAGGAGGTTCCCCTCACTCCGCTGGGCACAGTCCCAGTTGGCAGGTCAGGCTCACATATTCATGGGAAGGAAAGCAGAGCTGCTTTTAAAAGGGCTGGAGTTTTAGCAAAGGCCCTTTCCACCCGATTTTACTGCTGCACCATCTCTACAGCACCTCAAAATCAATGTTTTATTTCTTAAGCTGAATCCAGGCCATAGATTCTCCAGTCAAAGTATAAAAAATTGCTGTTGTATAGAGAAGGTAGGACAATTACCACTTTAGTTAACGCCAACCAGCACATTCGACCTCTCACCATATCTCCAAGGCCCGGAATGAGTGAGTGAGTGTCGTCTTTGAAAGACTGTAGCAGTCTTTGTAGGAAATTAGGGATGGGCGATGCATTCAATGCAGACTTACTCAATGGTAATTACTCACTGTTCATGTATTTTTCTCCTGTGTTTTGCTCACACTGTGTCTTTAGGCCAATAGGGATGAACATTTACTTCCACCCTTGTTTCTTAAAAGCTGTGATACTTTTTCTGGGGACACTAATAGACATCCGTACCTCTTCCTCTCCTTGCGTGATGTGAGAACAAGGGAACTTGGATAGTTTAGGTGCGTAGCATTAAGGCTTGAGATAAATCCATCACTTTAAAACCTATGTTCTGAGCTATTTGCATATATATCCAGTCATTGGCATGTGTTCTGATTTCAGATTTATCTACCTAGGAGGTACTGTGCCAAAAGTAACCCTTGTCAAACCACTAGGCTTGCTCATTTCAAATGGGACAAACCAGCAAACAAAAAAAATGCCCAGATTCCAGTGCTCATGGCCAGGTCTGGTACTGGGGCTACAGGTGGAGCAACCCTGAGTATCCGTGTTGGCTGACCATTCGAGCATGGAAGGTGCAGAGTAAATGAAATCCTGTTCGACTGGCCTGTGATTTGGAATTTTATCTCTATTGCAGGGATCTTATCCGCCCAGCTTTCCACTGATATCGAACACCTGTGACCCTGTAGATAATCACTGGGTGGGATAGTTCTTTGGAAAACCCTTTCTCCATTACAGCTAACAGCAAGTGTCGACAGAATAGTCCAGTCCTGTGAAGATATTCTCGCTTTCTGCCATTGTTGAAAGTTCACTTTAAAAACTGCTGCTGCCACCACTGCTTGGTTTTAAATACCTGCACATGCTCCTCACTTATAACACCCTCTGGTAAATTGTGATGTGATCCTTGGGTTAATAGTTCCGTCACTCTGACAAATATATAAAATCACACAACAGAGGCCTACTGTGTGCACACAGATCCTTCATCATGGCAGCCTGTGGAAGTGTGTTTTTGAAAGAAGTGAAAATGTCTTTGCGTTTAAATATATTGATGTAGAGCTTGTTGTTTTGTTAGAATTTTTTCTACGTTTCCTGAATCACTGAATGTTGCACTATCAAACCTGAGAAGGAAAAGCATTTTGTCATTAATTCTCTGCTGCCACCGAGTATAAGTCGCACAAGTTATTTTTAGCACTCTTTCACACTCTCTTTTGCACATTAAATACTGAATGTAAGCTGTTTATTTCTGTTTTTGATTGGACAAAAAGGCTCCATATTAACCAGGATGTAGTGAATGCAGATTGATTTAAAACTCAAGTGATTTGGTACTTCCAGCAAATAACTATGGCGGTATGTTTAGGCCGTAACTGGGTTTCAAACCCCACATCCTGTCACTCGCCAATGCAGATCCTCAAATCCGACAGCCCCTGGGACTGAGTCTGTGCCAGTGTTCGGAATTTGTCAGTGAAAATCATAGAATCTCTACAGTGCAGAAGGAGGCCATTTGGCCCATCAAGTTCTCACCGACCATGGGAAAGAGCACCCTACCCACAGCATGGGCGGTATTCTCCCCCCCCCCCCCCCCGGATGGGAGAATCGCCAGGGCGCCGCGCGAATTGCGCCACGCCGCCCCGACCCCCCGCACGCAATTTTCTCCCACCCCCCCTTCCCCCGAAACCAGCGCCGTGCAAATCGAGCTGGGCCGCTCGGAGAATCGCCGCAAACGGCGAGCAGCGATTCTCCGGCCCGGGTGGGCCGAGCGGCCCAAGCCTAGTCCCGCCGGCGCCGTCCACACCTGGTCGCTGCCGGCGGGTACTCGCTGCGAAGGCTTGGGGAGGCGGCCTGTGGGGATAAGCGATCGGGACCAACCGATCGGCGGGCCGGCCTCTCTGTCGGCGTGCCTCCTTTCTTCCGCTGGCGAGCCTGGATCCATCCGCCATGTTTGTGCGGGGCGGCCTGGAGGAGGACGGCCACCGCGCGTGCGCTAGTCGGCGCCGGCCCAACTGCACATGTGCGGGACCCAAGGCACCGCGTCTTTTACGCGGCGCCGGGTCCCCGCCCCTGCCAGCCCCACGGAGGGGGGAGAATAGGGGTCTGGAAACGGGCACCGACGCCGGAGTAAAACACTCTGGTTTTTACTCCGGCGTCAGCACTTAGAATCCTGTTGAGAAAATCCTGCCCCAGGTCTTTCAGACATCAGCCAGAAGTTGACACTTAATACAGTATTGAGAGAGTGCAATACTGTCTGAGATGCTGTCCTTCAGATGAGATATGAAACTAAAGCCTTATTTGCCTTGTCAGGTGGATACGAAAGATCTCATCGCTTTATTCAAAGAAGATTTGGGACCTCTCCTAGTGTCCTTGCCAACTCTCACCCTTTAGCCAGCATTGCCAAACACAGACTATCTGGCTATTTGCATTGCTGCTGTGTGTGGGATTGTGCTGTGCACATAATACTAATTTATGTTACTTTATATCAACACAGTCACTGAACGTTAACGTGTCCTGAGGTTATGAAAAATGTTAAATGAATACAAGTTATTTCTGCCACACTTATTTGAAAACCATGATTAGATTTGTGCCAAAGTGTGGTTCATAGAATCATTGGATCGCCACAGTGCAGAAGGAGGCCATTCGCCCCATTGAGTCTGCACCGACCCTTCGAAAGAGCATCCAATCTAGCCCGCACTCCTGCCCTATACCCGTAACCCCACCCCAACGTTTGGACGCTAAGGGGCAATTTAGCATGGCCAATTCACCTAACCTGCACATCTTTGAACTGTGGGAGGAAACCCACGCAGACACGGGGAGAACATGCAAACTCCACACAGACAAGTGACCCAGACTGGAATTGAACCCGGGTCCCTGGCTATCAGTGCTAACCACAGTTTATTTATACTAACCTTTGGAAAGGAGCTGACCAGGTACTGTGGAGCAATGGTAGTGAAATAGTTATTGCAATATATAACCACACCAGCCCTCTTCATGTGCAGTGCACATCCTTGATACAGAATTGCATCAAGGCTCGATTTAGGTACGCCAGGTATCTAGATGGAAGTTGCATTTTGATGGATGATTTTTTTTTTGTGACAGTTTACACTGGACTTGACAATACCATGGCTGAACTTGTACTGGATATAATAGAGAACAAACTTTATAATAACTGGCCCTTTAATCAATTAAACCCGATCCCAGTGGGAAACAATTTGTTCAAAGTCTTTTGTAATGCATTTGGGGCTTATTCTTAAGCACATTACTATATTCATTTTCCTTTCAGGTCATCACTGTTTGATGAAAACTATAAAGGTTTTGTGTAGGTCGCTTGAGTGGTACAGGTTCCATAGGTGGTCTGTCTAATGACTGCCTGGATCTGGCTGCTGTTCAAATGTGACTCGTCTTTGGAAGGAGAAAGCGTGAAGCCAGTTTAAATTAACTGATTGAAATAAATAACTGACAAAATATTCCTCCATGCTGCTTTGGTCGAGGCGAGGCCGCCTTTGGGGTGGTCTGTCAGGCACAGTTTGCAGATACCATTTATTTGAAATGAGCGCAAGAGCTTTGTCAGGACAGAGCAGATGTTCATCTCATGTCTGTATCTGCTATTTGATGAGAAATTTATTGCTGTTCTGCTGGGTTTGGGTTTGTCTACTGTGGAGTCTATTAGACGGACGAGTAGTTGGCAGAGCGCCAGGAAATGCTGTTTCAGATGAAATCCGTACGCCGGTGCCGCCTTTGGGACGCAGCAATAATGCATTTGCTAGGCTTGTCTGATTGGCTGATTGATTTTGTGTGATTTGATTTATTGATCAATACCCTTAAATTTGACATCATTGCTGGTGAACTAATCTTTCGGTGTTCAAGCCATCTTTTGCATTGCAGAGAAGCAGAGCTGATAAGGAATGTCTGAATAGAGTCTGGGCTTATCTTAATCATACAGTGCCCCACGCTGCCTTGGTAGCATGTGCAGAACACAATCACTAGGCAGAATAGTGGAGATCTATAAATTGATGGAATCCAAAGCCTCCAGCATCGATTACCATTATAACAAACAGCAGTGCACGGAATGTCTGATTATTTTTAGACAAAGATTCTGTGCTCTCAGCAACAATTTTGCTGATGCTGTCACTGTGTCAGATCTGCTGCTGATTGCAATTAGTTGCAACACAAAAAGAAAGAATGCAGATGGGTTGCCATTTATTTCCAGTAAGAATGAACAACATTGTTTAGACTTGTGCAGCCACCTTGTGAGTCAAGGTACTTGCCGAAGCTGCTCTCCCCTCCTTTCAAAGCACCAGTGTCTGATGGAGTTGTGGCCTGCGGTTACCCAATACCTGTGAAAATGCTCATTCCTCACGTGTGAGCCTCAATCATGATTGTTGGTAATCTATTCCATCATGGGAGGTTTTGTAAGGGCCCCGAAGAATCCAGCACGAGTTAAGGATACAAAATAATAACGTTTATTTACTATAACAATATATACATAGCAGTAGCAGTAACTTCCCTTGCTACCTTCTCCTTCCTCCTGGTTCCTGGACTGGCCAGCTTATTTATAGTAGGCGTTTCTCCGCCCCCCTCATTGGGGAAGTTCATACTCCCATAGGATTGTGGGATAGTCATTAGTCCCCAGCCAATTGTCAGTAGGCAGGTTATAACATCCCTCCCCCCCCAAAGTCCAAGGAATCCACCGTAGGCCCTGGCGAAGGAAGGCGTTGAACTCGTTTGGCCGCAGGCCGGACGCCATTTGCACGCGGGGCTGGATCAGGCGGCGTATAACGAGACGGAGTCCGGCGCTTCCGTGATGAACGGCGCGGTTGTACATCCACGGCCTGTGGACCCGAGGATTCCCCCTCTGATTCATCCTGTGTCTCCATCTCGGAGTCAGAGTCTGCTGCCTCCGTCATGTCAGCGTCTCTATCCCCATTCGGTCCCGTCACGACCTGCGCAGGCTTCGAGTGAGGCACCAGTGGAAGATTTGGAGGACTACCTTCCCTTGTTTCTGGTCTTTGCCGCTGTTGAACTGAGCTCCGGGGGCAGGGAATCTTTTGCGGGGATGATCTTCTGGACCGGACGTGGTCTACATGTTTTCGCTGGAGACGACCCTGGGCTTGCACTTGGTATGATATAGGGCCCGTTTGGCGAAAGATTACACCAGGAACCCATTGGGCACCACCAGCAAAATTCCGCACGAATACTGGGTCACCGGGCGAAAACTGCCAAATCGGACGATGCCGAGACAATCCCGGTCCCTGCCGTTCTTGTGTGCGGCGTACTTTTGCGCCAATGTCCGGGAAGACCATACTAAGGCGGGTGCAAAGTCTCCGGCCCATTAGGAGTTCTGCGGGAGCTACCCCAGTCACTGTATGGGGGGTGGTCCTGTACGTAAACAAAAACCGAGCCAGTCTCATGTCCATTGATCCGGAAGACTGCTTCCTTAGGCCTCTTTTGAATGTTTGCACTGCACGCTCTGCCAACCCATTTGAAGCCGGGTGGTAAGGGGCAGTGCGGATATGGCGGATGCCGTTCGTCTTTGTAAACCTAGCAAACTCCTCACTCGTGAATGGAGCGCCATTATCCGTGACCAGCACCTCGGGGAGGCCATGCGTGCTAAATGATAAACGCATTTTTTCAATTGTTGCGCAGGACGTTGTCCCCTGCATCTTATGCACCTCCAGCCATTTGGACTGGGCGTCAATTAGCAGAAGGAACATGGATCCCTGAAAAGGGCCTGCGAAATCTGCATGTAAGCGTGCCCAAGGCCGCCCTGGCCATTCCCAGTGATGTAGGGGCGCGGCCGGCGGAAGCTTCTGATGCTCCTGGCAAATTGAGAAGGTGGCCCAAAACTGCTCCATGTCGGTGTCGAGGCCTGGCCACCAGACAACTCCGGGCCAACATTTTCATCTTGGTCACGCCCGGATGCCCATTGTGCAAGTCTGATAATATCAGCTCCTGGCCTTTTTCCGGAACAATCACACGCGTCCCCCACAAGAGGATGCCGTCTTCCACGCTGAACTCTGACAGCTTGGAGGAAAATGCCCGCAACTCGTCTGGGAGCTGTCTATGCTGCCCACCATACAGGACTATGTGCCGAACCTTTGACAGGACTGGCTCCGTCTGGGTCCACTCACTGATCTGTGATGCCGTGACAGGCAAGGTGTCCATAAAATTTAGGACTGCGACCACCTCACCGGTCGTGGGGGTCGACATGGGGCCGGTTGATAAAGGCAATCGGCTCAGTGCGTTGGCATTTGCTATCTGCGTACCTGGTTTGTGCTCCAGAGAGTACTCATATGCAGCAAGCAACAAAGCCCAGCGCTGGATCCGTGCAGAAGCAATGGGCGGAATTGGCTTATCCTCTCTGAAGAGTCCCAGCAGGGGCTTATGATCAGTCACGATAGTGAAATGGCGGCCGTACACATACTGGTGGAAGCGTTTCACCGCGAAAACCACTGCCAGGCCCTCCTTCTCGATCTGCGCGTACTTTTTCTCCGCTGCAGTCAATGTGCAGGAGGCGAAAGCTATCGGTCGCTCGGCCCCGTTCTCCATCTTGTGGGACAGGACAGCCCCAATACCATACGGGGATGCATCACATGTGACGAGCAAAGGCTTTCCCGGATCATAGTGGGTTAGTAACCCAGACGACGACAATTGTGGCTTTACCCGCCGGAAAGCGGTTTCTTGCGGCTGACCCCAAACCCAGGTGTGATTTTTCTTTAGCAGCAGGTGTAAGGGGGCCAGCGTAGTTGCCAGATTGGGGAGGAACTTCCTGTAATAGTTTACAAGACCGAGAAAAGAACGAAGATGCGAAGTGTCAGTCGGGGTGGGGGCATGTTGAATTGCACGCACCTTCTCTGCGACGGGGTGCAGACCCTCGCGGTCCACCCGATTAACCTAGGTAGACTACTTCCTTTGCCTGAAATACGCACTTTGTGTGACGTAAACGGACTCCAGCCTCCGAAAGGAGTTTAAGGACAGCCTCCAGATTTTCCAAATGCTCTTGCTCCGACGTCCCTGTAATCAACACGTCATCTAGGTAGACAGCCACACGTGGTAAACCTCTCAAAATGCCCTCCATAACACGTTGAAAAATTGCGCAGGCAGAGGATACTCCAAAGGGCAACCGTGTATATTCATACAGGCCCCGGTGTGTGTTAATTGTTACATATGGTCGGGAGGCAGGGTCCAGCTCCAACTGCAGGTAGGCGTGACTCATATCTAATTTTGTGAATGAGAGTCCGCCTGCAAGTTTCGCGTAGAGATCCTCTATGCGAGGCATTGGGTATCGGTCGAGTCGGGAAACTGTATTCACTAAGTTTATAGTCGCCACACAAGCGAACTGTGGCATCTGGCTTCATTACTGGTACAATTGGTGCTGCCCAGTCAGCAAAACGGACGGGCCTGATAATACCCAAACTCTCCAAACGAGTGAGCTCCCCTTCTACCTTCTCGAGCAAAGCGTAAGGCACTGGGCGCGCCCGGAAACAGCGCGGCGTGGCTCCTGGTTCAACTTGGATACGGGCTACGGCCCCTTTTATTTTCCCCAAACCAGGCTGGAATACATCTGGGTATCGTCCTAGCACCTCAGTCAACCCTCCAGAAACTGTTTGGAGGATGTGCTGCCATTGCAACCGCAAATGGCGCAACCAGTCCCGACCCAACAGGCTGGGCCCATGGCCACGCACCACGATAAGTGGGAAACGCCCCTCCTGGCGTCCATAGACAACAGGGGTCATTGTAGTTCCTGCAATGTCCAGTGGTTCCCCAGTGTAGGTAGCCAACCTGGCCTGTGAGTCAGTTAATGTAAGGGTCTGTATACCCTGCTTGATGCGGTCGAATGTCCTCTGGGCGATCACAGAGACCGCTGCGCCAGTATCCAACTCCATCTCCAGCGGGTGGCCATTGACCCGTACTGTCACCTTAATGGGGGCCACACGGGGAGCTGCCACACAATGCAGCTGCAGGCGGTCGTCCTCCGTCTCCACGTCCTCAGGAGTGGTCGCCGCAGGTTCATCCACATGGAAGGTACGGCCCCTGGGCTGGTCCCAGTTTCGGTCGGAACGACAGCACCTCTGGCGTCCCCAGGACCGCCGTCCGCGACGGGGTCGGCGTCTACAAGTCTGACACGGACATGGCTCCTCATCCATTGGCTCTGGAGAAGGCTCCCTTCGGGGAGGAATGTCCGATGGCCACTGGCGTCGGTCTGGTCGTTGCCTCGCCCAAGGTACCGCAGGAGTGCGGGGGGACGTTTTTGGGCGGAAAGGGTTGCGCCCCAAGGCATGCACTTCCATTCCCTGTAGCTCCTGTACTCGCTCTGCGCTCTCTCGGGACAAGACTATTTGTATTGCCTGTTGAAAAGTCAATGTTGGCTCCGCTAACAACTTTCACTGGGTGGCCGCATTGTTAATACCGCAAACCAAACGGTCGCGTAACATTTCTGACAAGGTCTCACCATAGTCACAGTATTCCGCAATCCCGCGTAGCCTGGATTAAAAAATCGGCAAGGGATTCTCCAGGGGTCCTCTCAGCGGTATTAAACCAGTAACGCTGGACTATCGTGGACGGGGTTGGGTTAAAGTGTTGCCCCACTATATTGACAAGTTCGTCAAACGTTTTGGTGTCCGGCACAGCTGGGTACGTAAGGCTCCTAATCACCCCAAGCGTATGCGGCCCGCAGGTGGTGAGCAATATGACCACCTGGCACTCGTTTTCAGTGATATTGTTTGCCCGGAAATAGTAACACATCCGTTGTGTGTACTGGTTCCAGCTTTCCAGCGCAGCATCAAAAACATCCAAACGTCCGTACAGAGGCATGGTATAATAGAAAACAACTTCCAACCTGTATCCAACAAAAATCCAGGGAGGTGGCTTCAGCAGTGTAGACAGCTATTCACTTTTACCTTCGTCGCCAGTTTTGTAAGGGCCCCGAAGAATCCAGCACGAGTTTTAAGGATACAAAATAATAACGTTTATTTACTTATAACAATATATACATAACAGTAGCAGTAACTTCCCTTGCTACCTTCTCCTTCCTTCTGGTTCCTGGACTGGCCAGCTTATTTATAGTAGGAGTTTCTCCGCCCCCCTCATTGGGGAAGTTCATACTCCCATAGGATTGTGGGATAGTCATTAGTCCCCAGCCAATCGTCAGTAGGCAGGTTATAACAGGAGGGAAGATGGCTGCTGAATTCAGTCTTGTCCTTCTCAAAAATTCTTTCATGAGATTTGGACATCGCGGGCAAGGCCAACAATTGTTGCCCCATCACTAAATGCCCTTGAGAAGGCGGCGGTGAGCCACCTTCTTAAACCGCTGACGTCCTTTAAACTGAGTGGATTGCTCGGCCAATTAACAGGGCAGTTAAGAATCAATCACATGGTGTGGGTTTGGAGTCACGTGTAGGCCAGGTAAGGGCGACAGATTTCCTTCCCTAAATGGCAAGAATTGTTTTGCGACAATCGATGGCTGTTTCATCATCACCGTTACGAGCTTTTAAATCCAGAATTATTAATCATTTGGCTTTATTAGATAATTGAATTTAAGTTTCACCAGCTGCCATGATTGGATTTGAACTCGCGTCTCCAGGGCGACAGCCTAGATCGCTGGATTACTAATCCAATGCCATTACCATTACGCGACTGTCTAATCAAACTTGATAGTCATAGCATATTTCCAGTGGGATTGCTGCGGAGAAGAAGGGAACTGGATTTTCTTTTCGGCTTTCCATTCCAGGGATGCTAAGAACAGTTATAAAGTGCTTACCATGACCCCGGCTGAGATCAGTGAACTTGGTGTTGTGCAGGGATGAAACCTCCGACTTGCTGGTCAGCTGCTCGCTGGACAAACTCATTGAACCGTTGGCAAGCTCCTGAAGGATTTCCTTTTGATATAGCTCATTCTTGATGCTGATTTTAATTTTTAATCTTCCAAGCTTACATCTTTATACAGTTTACTCATTAATTCTTCTTAGTCATCTGATTTCCTGCCACTAATTATCTATAGTTGAATTCATTTCACACCTTGTAACTTCATACATAGCTTAATAGATGCATGGTGTGCGATGTTGCCATGGCATATAATGAACAGGCTTAAAACTTTCCTGTCAAGCTGTGTTTCTGGGGTATTGATCTTTGCAGGAAAGATCCTCGTATATAGCAGGCAACCTAAATGTTATGTCTTTTTTTAAAAAAAATTCCCATCCAGCACTACTCCCTAAAATATATCTAATAAAAGCTAACATACTTCCTGTTTAATGGAATAATGCAGTATTTGGACCATTGATCATTTTCTCATCTAAACAGATTATAGCTAAACAGCAAACATTGCTGGATTACAATATTATAATAATAAATAATGATAATCTTTATTATTATTATTATTGTCACAAGTAGGCTTACATTGACACGGCAATGAAATTACTCTGAAGACAAGAAGACAATTGTCATAAATCCACTTTTATTTTTGCTTTTTTGATTGAATATTTGCAGATTTCTCAATTGTATTTTCCTCAGAATGTTCACGTCTGAATTAACAGGAGGCATTGAGACCAGCACCTATCTTTGGTCAGTTATCAATATACCGTCATTGATTTAAAAAAAAAAAATTACTTGCCACTTCCAAGGTAAAAAGATGGAAGGAAAACTTAACCATGTAGAAAGGCAGCTGACAATTGAGACTTCAAAAAAAATTAGCTGAATTGTGATAAGTTGACATAAGAAGAATTGAATTTTTAATATAGTTCCTGAAGCAACAGAAACATGAGGATGTGTTACATTCAATTTTAAAGCAATTGACAGAAAATTGGACCACTGTATTTTACAACTGTTAAATTTCAGTCGGTGCCATACAATGCCATGTCTTCTGATTGATTCCTGTGTTAAATTTGAAATTCACCTTGTTTCTGTGGTTTGAACCATTTAATCTGTCATCTAATTCCTCAGCCTACTGTGTTCAGCAATTAATGCAAATTTATTCATTTTCATATGTGATATAAACATTTTATAATGTCAATATGCTTCAACATGGTGTATGCAAGCAAACACAACAAAGAACTAGATAATATTTCTTTCTAAATTGTGTGACGGGCAGCATGGTAGCACAGTGGTTAGCACTATTGCTTCACAGCTCCAGGGTCCCAGGTTCGATTCCTGGCTTGGGTCACTATATGTGCGGGTTCTGCATGTTCTCCCTGTGTCTGCATGAGTTCCCTCCGGGTGCTCCGGTTTCCTCTCACAGTCCAAAGATTTGCAGGTTAGGTGGATTGGCCATGCTAAATTGCCCTTAGTGTTTAAAAAAAGGTTAGCTGGGGTTACTGGGTTACGGGGTTAGAGCGGCAGTGTGGGCTTAAGTAGGGTGCTCTTTCCAAGGGCCGGTGCAGACTCGATGGGCCAAATGGCCTCCTTCTGCACTGTAAAGTCTATGATTCTATGACTTTGAAATTTACAAATAACATCTTTTTTAAAAAAACAAATGTTTTTTTGTACAAGTATTTGTGGGTTTCTGTGTTTTCGTTATCTTCCCACTGTCGGCCTGTCACCTTCACCCTGGAGGTCACTGAACTGCAACTTGGAGCAGAAACCCTGGTTGATTTTCTACTCCCTAACTGGTGCCAATTGTAGCACCAATGGCACTGCACAGGCTGAGATCAGTTGATTCAACACTTTTAGTTACTCGTGGTTTAACTGTGACCCATTGGACGAGCTAAAAATGGTAGTAGGTTTGTTTAGAACATTTTTTATATCTGATATGTTATACTTTAAAGTTACAACAAACTTGAGTTTTAGCGATTTCAATTAACTTTTAATCGTTGAAGCCCTTTTAACCTTTAGTAATTTTGAATAGTGGAAAACCTTTTGCAGGTGCAAATCGATTATCTCAAATATCTGATTATCTAAAAGCCTTTCATTGACTTGTGGCTTGCGCTCTCATTCTGCCACTAATCCTTCTTGGCAGCTCGCGGTCGACAGCAGTTCCAAACCTGGCTTGAGATAAACTTTTAAGTAGACTTTTGACCTCCTCGATAATAACTTGCCTTCTCTCCTTATCTCGTCCGCAGAAGGAGCTAAACTCCGTCGCATCGGAGCTAGCAGCTCGGCAGGAGGAGAGTGAACAATCTCACAAACATCTAATAGAACTGAGCCGAGAATTCAAAAGAAATGTACCAGAGGTATAATGTGCTACTCTTTTTTTTTTTTAGCTCGCCAATTCTTTATATTTAAGACTAAAATGGAATGTGAACTTGAATTTTAAGTCGTTTTAACTATATGTTTTGGAGTATGGTCGACCAACCTTGGTTCTCCTGCAGAAAAAACAGCTTGGAGGGGTTTGATGAATTTGGTCAGTGAACAATTGAACCATGCAGGCAGGTAGGTGTTAAAATGATCTCCAGTCAATTCAGATTTTCGTTTGTTCAGCCAAAGGTTTAGTGTTGGAGTTCCATTCTGCGTTATTTCATTCAAATTTGTTCAGTTACCTTACCTCCGTGATCCTGACGCTATCTTGCTTTCGTGACTTTGTGTGGTTTCTGTTGTGTATTGCTTGTGATGGTTAAGGAACAATTGCTGAGACGTAGGTCGGTCTGAGCCATAACTGGTTTATTGGATAAACATAACCATATACAAATATAAATGACTGGGCGTTACTCATTCTAAGCCATGAGCATTCTCCCTCTCAAGGTTTGGTCATGTGTCTCTTACACCACCATATGGGCGGTACTATTTCTCTAATCCCACACATTAACCCTTTCAACCCTGAACGTCCTCCTACTACAACTCCCCTGCCAAGTCTTTATCCATATATATTTTAAATTTACATCTAAATGCTACCCCATCTTCCCCCAAGGCTCTAACTTCATAGACTCAGTTGATCAGGAAGTTTCATAACTCTCCCTGATTGTGGTCTTGTTAGACTTGGAAGATCCCTCTGGATGTCTCTTCCTGACCTGGTTGGTCTTCATTAAAGTTGCAGTATCTGATCCATTGTCAGTTGGAACTCGGTATCTGGTTCTTCCAATCATATGGAAGATGATTCTTTTTGAGGAATGAGGATAAAGTTTCTCCTATTCATTCTTTTTTAAAAAAATATATTTTATTGAAATTTTTCATTCACAATTTTTTCCCCTTACACTTCAAACATAAAGTAAATTTAACAGTACAAGTAACATGATAACTACAATCTAATAAAGAGTAACTAACCCCCCCCCCCCCCACCCCGGGTTGCTGCTGCTGGTCATCTATCTTCCCTCTAACGTTCCGCTACGTAGTCGAGGAATGGTTACCGCCGTCTGGTGAACCCTTGAGCCGATCCTCTCAGTGCAAACTTAATCTGCTCCAGTTTTATGAACCCCGCCATATCGTTTATCCAGGCCTCCAGTCCGGGGGTTTCGCTTCCTTCCACATGAGTAAAATCCTACGCCGGGCTACTAGGGACGCAAAGGCCACGACATCGGCCTCTTTCGCCTCCTGCACTCCCGGCTCATCCGCAACTCCAAATAAAGCTAACCCCCAGCCTGGTTTGACCCAGACCTTCACCACCTTCGAAGTCACTCCCCTCCAATACCCCTCCAGTGCCGGGCACAACCAAAACATATGTGTGTGGTTTGCCGGGCTTCCGCCGCACCTCCCACACTTGTCCTCCCCTCCGAAGAACCTGCTCAACCTTGCTCCCGTTATGTGTGCTCTATGTAGCACCTTAAATTGAATCAGGCTAAGCCTGGCACACGAGGAAGAGGAATTTACCCTGCTTAGGGCATCAGCCCACAGACCCTCCTCTATCTCCTCCCCGAGCTCTTCTTCCCACTTTCCTTTCAGTTCGCCCACCAGCTCCTCCCCCTCTTCTCTCATCTCTCGGTATATCTCTGACACCTTGCCCTCCCCGACCCACACCCCCGAGAGCATTCTATCCTGGATCCCCTGTGTCAGGAGCAATGGAAATTCCCTCACCTGTTGTCTTGTGAACGCCCTCACCTGCATATACCTAAAGAAATTTCCCCGGGGCAGCTTATACTTTTCCTCCAACGCTCCCAAGCTCGCAAACGTCCCGTCTATAAATAAATCTCCCACCCTCCTAATTCCCAACTGGTGCCAGCTCTGGAATCCTCCATCCATCCTCCCTGGGGCAAACCTAATTGGGGACCCCACCAGGGCTCCCAGCACACCTCTCTGTCGCCTCCATTGCCCCCAGATATTTAATGTTGCCGCCACCACTGGGTTCGTGGTAAATTATTTTGGTGAGAACGGCAGTGGCGCCGTCACCAGCGCCTCTAGACTCGTACCTTTACAGGACTTTATCTCTAGTCTTTTCCATGCCGCTCCCTCTCCCTCTATCATCCATTTACGGATCATCGCCACATTGGCGGCCCAGTAGTAGTCGCCCAAATTCGGCAGCGCCAGTCCCCCTCTGTCTCTGCTACGTTGTAAGAACCCCCTCCTTACCCTCGGAACTTTCCCTGCCCACACGAAGCTCGTGATGCTCCTGTCTATTTTTTTAAAGAAGGCCTTAGTGATCAGTATAGGGAGACATTGGAATACAAATAGGAACTTCGGGAGGACCATCATCTTAATTGCCTGCACTCTGCCCGCCAGTGACAGTGGCTGCATGGCCCACCTCTTGAAGTCCTCCTCCATTTGTTCTACCAACCGTGTCAGATTAAGTCTGTGCAAGGTTCCCCAGCTCCTGGCTATCTGAATCCCCAGGTATCGAAAGTTTCTTTCCACTTTCCTTAAAGGCAGGCCATCTATCACTCTACTCTGGTCCCCAGGGTGTATCACAAAAAGTTCACTCTTCCCCATGTTAAGCCTATATCCCGAGAAATCTCCGAACTCCCTCAATATCTGCATGACCTCTGTCATCCCCCCCACTGGGTCCGTCACATACAACAGTAGGTCATCCGCGTAGAGTGACACTCGGTGTTCCTCTCCCCCTCTAATCACCCCTCTCCATTTTCTGGAGTCTCTCAGCGCCATGGCCAGTGGTTCAATTGCCAACGCGAACAGTAATGGAGATAGCGGGCATCCCTGTCTTGTTCCCCTGTATAGTCGGAAATACTCCGATCTTTGCCGACCCGTGACCACACTTGCCGTTGGGGCCCCATAGAGGAGTTTGACCCAGCTAACAAACCCGTCCCCGAACCCGAACCTCCTCAGCACCTCCCATAGATACTCCCACTCCACCCTGTCAAATGCCTTCTCTGCATCCATTGCCGCCACTATCTCTGCCTCCCCCTCTACTGGGGGCATCATTATCACCCCTAATAGCCATCGCACGTTGACATTTAGTTGTCTCCCCTTTACGAATCCTGTCTGGTCTTCGTGCACCACCCCCGGGACACAGTCCTCTATCCTCGATGCCAGCACCTTTGCTAGCAATTTGGCGTCCACATTTAGTAGTGAAATAGGCCTATAGGACCCACACTGCAGCGGATCTTTATCCCGCTTCAAAATTAGCGATATCGTCGCCTCCGACATTGTCGGGGGTAGAGTCCCCCCTTCCCTGGCCTCGTTAAAAGTCCTCGCCAACAGCGGGGCCAGCAAGTCCACATATTTTCTATAAAATTCCACCGGGAACCCATCTGGTCCCGGGGCCTTCCCTGCCTGCATGTTCCCCAGCCCCTTGGTAACCTCGTCCACCCGAATTGGTGTCCCCAGGCCTTCCACCTCCTGCTCCTCCACCCTCGGGAACCTTAATTGGTCCAAAAACTGCCGCATCTCCTCTTTTCCCTCCGGGGGTTGGGACCTTTAAAGTCTTTTGTAAAAGGTCTTAAACACCTCGTTTATCTTCCCTGCTCTCCGCACCGTAGCTCCCTTTTCGTCTCTAATTCCCCCTATCTCCCTCGCCGCTGTCCTCTTTCGCAGCTGATGGGCCAACAGGCGACTAGCCTTTTCCCCATATTCATATCTCATCCCCTGTGCCTTCCTCCACAGCACCTCCGCCTTCCTGGTGGTCAGAAGGTCGAACTCCATCTGGAGTCGTCGTCTCTCCCTGTACAGTCCCTCCTCCGGGGTCTCCGCATATTCTTTGTCCACCCTTAAGATCTCCCCCAGTAATCTTTCCCTTTCCTTGGCCTCTGTTTTCCCTTTGTGGGCCCTGATGGAGATCAGCTCTCCTCTGACCACCGCCTTTAGTGCTTCCCATACCACTCCACTCGGACCTCCCCGTCGTCATTGGCCTCCAGGTATCTCTCGAGACATCCCCGCACCCTTCCACAGACTCCCTCATCCACCAACAATCCCACATCTAATCGCCAGAGTGCACGCTGCTCCCTCTCCTCTCCTAGTTCCAGGTCCACCCAATGTGGGGCATGGTCCGAGATAGCTATGGCTGAATACTCAGTTTCTTCCACCCTCGAGATCAACGACCTTCCCAAAACAAAAAAATCTATCCGGGAGTACACCTTATGAACATGGGAGATGAAGGAGAACTCCCTGGCTTTCGGTCTAACAAATCGCCATGGATCCACTCCCCCCATTTGGTCCATAAACCCCTTAAGCACCTTGGCCGCTGCCGGCCTTCTTCCGGTCTTAGATCTGGATCTATCTAACCCTGGGTCCAGCACGGTGTTGAAGTCTCCCCCCATTATCAAGTTTCCTACCTCCAGGTCCGGTATACGTCCCAGCATCCGCTTCATGAATCCCGCATCATCCCAATTCGGGGCATATACGTTAACCAACACAACCTCCATTCCCTCCAGCCTGCCACTCACCATCACATATCTGCCTCCACTATCTGCTACAATGCTCCTTGCTTCGAATGATACCCATTTCCCCACCAGTATGGCCACCACTCTATTCTTTGCATCCAGCCCTGAATGGAACACCTGTCCCACTCATCCTTTCCTTAACCTAACTTGGTCCGCCACCTTCAGGTGCGTCTCCTGGAGCATAGCCACGTCTGCCCTCAGTCCTTTCAAGTGCGCGAACACTCGGGCCCTTTTAATCGGTCCATTTAGGCCTCTCGCGTTCCATGTGATCAGCCGCACTGGGGGGCTAACTGCCCCCTTCCCGTGTCGACTAGCCATCACCCTCTCTAGGCCAGTCCCACGTCCCGATTCCGCGCTCCCACTCATTCCCCAGGTGGCGCATTCCAGCCCCGACCACCCTTTCTTTAGCCAGTTCCTCTTTGATTTCTGTAGCAGCAACCCAGTTATCCTCCCTCTTCCCCCCCCCCCCCCCCCCAGATCCCCATCTAGCGTGATTGCTCCCACCATATTACTTCCGCAAGTCAGCTGACTTCAACTGACCCTGGCTTCTCCCGCTCACTCCTTGACCCCCCCGTGTGGGGAACTCCCATCTACCTTGCGCCTATCTTCCCGCCATCACCTTTCTGGCGCGGGAACAAGGACAGTAGGCTCCATATTCTCTGTAGCTGTCCCGCCCCTTGTGGTGCAGCTCCCTCTCCCGCCCCACTCCCATTCCTCATCCTCCGCCTATGTCTCTTCTTTCCCCCCACCGGCGCCCACATTTCTTAGTGTCCCCCCCCTTCACAATTTACATCTCTATATACATCGACAGTGACATTTCCCTCTAATATCAGTCCCTCAGTTCCGATCCAGTTTCTCGTCTTTAATAAAGGTCCATGCTTCTTCCGCCGTTTCGAAGTAGTGATGTCTCTCCTGGTACGTGACCCATAGTCGCGCCGGCTGCAGCATCCCGAACTTCACCTTCTTCTTGTGTAACACCTCCTTGGCTCGATTAAAACTCGCCCTCCTTCTCGCCACCTCCGCACTCCAATCCTGGTACACCCGTACCACCGCATTCTCCCATCTACTACTTTGTACCTTTTTGGCCCATCTCAGAACCACTTCTCTATCATTAAAGTGGTGAAATCGCACGATTGTCGCCCTAGGTGGTTCTCCCGCCTTTGGTCTCCTCGCAGGGTCCCGATGAGCCCCCTCCACTTCTAAGGGGCCTCCGCTCCCATCAACGAGCTTAGCATCGTGCTCACGTAAGCCCCGCAGTCCGCTCCTTCCACTCCCTCAGGGAGACCCAGGATCCGAAGGTTCTTCCTTCATGCTGTTTTCTAGGGCCTCAATCCTTTCAATGCACTTTTTGTGGAGCGCCTCGTGCATCTGTGTTTTGACCGCCAGGCCGAAGGATCTCGACTTCATTATCCGTCACCTTCTGCTCCACCATGCGGAGCTCTTGTCTCCTGGGTCCTTTGTGCCTCCTTAAGCCCCTCAATTGCCTGTAGCATCGGGGTCAGCACCTCCTTCTTAAGTAGCTCCACACACCGTCTTAAGAATTCGTCTTGATCGGGCCCCCATGTCGCCTGGGCTTTCTCCGCCGCCATCTTGCTTCTTTTTTCCTCCTGTCCCTAGCGTCGAGGATTCTTCGCGATGTAGCCTCCGCCGCCGATATTTTTCTCTTTCGTTGGGGGGGACTCCCTATTAACTCACCCCACACCGGGTTTCGTCCTGAAAAAATTCCCCGTTGGGGCTCTTAAAAGAGCCCGAAGGTCCGTTTGAGCTGGAGCCGCCGAAACGTGCGGCTTAGCTGGGCATCGCCGCACCCGGAAGTCTCTCTCCTATTCATTCTTATCGTGTCTTCAGGAGTATGTATTAAATCGGATTGTTGTTGATGTGTCATCCCTTTGGACAATGAAAACTTCTCTGCCTGGGTCTCATATCCACATGCCTCTTTCCTTCAACCTGGGCAGGTTCCTGATATGGTATCTCCGGTTGAAATTGGAAGCCTGTTGTTTTCTGTAGGACTGCCCTTGGTCCTGAACCCTCTGATAGTCCTGGACTTCTAGCCCTGGAATTAAGTTCTTGAATGGGATGGGAAACTGCGTTTGAAACTTTCTCTCCATTCAGACAGTGCCAATGCACATTGTAAAGGAGTAGACCTGACGGTAAAAAATGCATTCGGAAGGGGTGGCACGTGGCACAGTGGTTAGCACTGCTGCTTCACGGTGCTGACGAACTGTCCATGTGGAGTTTGCACGTACTCCCCGTGTCTCTGTGGGTTTCACCCCCACAACCCAAAGACGTGCAGGGTCGGTGGATTGGCCACGCTAAATTGTTCCTTAATTGGAAAAAAATAATTGGGTACTCTAAATTGTTTTTTTAAAATGCCTTCGGAAAATCCACATTCTTTCTTAAGAGGGTTTTGACGGTGGCGATACCCCTTTCTGCCTTGCCATTGTATTCGGGATACTTTGGGGAACTGGCAAAGTGTAGGAATGTATGGTTCTTGGTGAAATAGGTGAAGTAGTTGTTGGTGAATTGCGGGCCGTTGTCATAGACCATCTGGTCCGGAATGCCATGTATTGCAAAGACTTCTTTCAACAACCAAATGACCAACTCAATAGTCATAGCACATAAATATTTCACCTCAATCCACCTGGAGAAGTAGTTGACGATTATAAGGGAGGATTTCTCATTGTCCATTAACAGATCCATTCCCGGGCATTCCCACAGTTCAATAGGGAATTGTGTGGGGATAAGGGGTTCCCTTTGGTCTGGTCTGTCCACTAGTTGCGCACATCTGGCACTGAGAAATCATTTCTTCTATAGATCACAATAACCCAGCGGCATGGCGGCAGAGTGGTAGCACTGCTGCCTCACAGCGCCAGGGACCCGCGTTCGATTCCGACCTCGGGTGACTGTGTGTGTGGAGTTTGCACATTCTTCCCATGTTTGTGTTGGGTTTCCTCCTGGTGCTCCTGGTGCTCTGGCTTCCTCCCACAGTCCAAAGATGTGCAGGTTAGGTGGATTGGCTATTCTAAATTGTCCCTAGGTGGGGTTATGGGGATAGGGATGGGGGATTGGGCCTAGGTAGGGTGCTCTTTCAGGAGGTCGGTGCAGACTCGAAGGGCCGAATGGCCTGCTTCTGCATTGTAGGGATGCTATAATTACATAGCAGACTAGGCTCTGCATTTTGTGATGTCCATGTGGCCCTGGTGAATTATTGGTTGGTGTGAAACTGGAATCACCAGCCTCTCGGTGTACACCGGCAGACCATCAATTATGGTAAAGTACTTTCTTTGTTCACTGCATGTCTTCATTACTGTTCCACCGGGACACTGCTCTGGCCAACCTTGTGTGCAGTGTTGGCAAATGCTGTCCTCATTCCTGCATCTGCTCTCGGTGTATTTGTTCTCTCTTTCTTGAGCTCGCTGAGCTCCTAAGTGCATCCAATTGCTGCTCCAACCGAACCATGCGGCATGTGAGGAGCTCCAGTTGGGTGCACTTTCTGCAGATGAAGCCATCCGGGACGCTGGAAGCCTCCCGAACCTGCCACATCTCACAGTCAGAGCACTGCGCCCCTCTAACTGACATTGCGTCAGTTAATAACTTTGATTTTCCATCTAACGGCACCTGTCAAAAGCCATTATTGGCATCCAGTTTCGAGAACATTGTACTTTTGGACAGTTTAGCCGGGCTGTCGTCCACTGAATCTTCCTCGCCACAGCCTTAAAACGCTGACTCAAGTCCACACTTGGATTTGGAGCGGGAGCCATTCCAGAGCACCGCTCTTGTAGTCTTTGTCACAGGAGAGGTGAATTCCATCTTGGCCATCTCTTCCATTTGCAATTGGACTTGTTTCATCAGTGGATGTGGTATCTTCCTTGGTGTAAAAAGACACATGGTTTAGAATCTTTCCTTCACATCATGCTGTTTTCAATCTTTCCAGACCAGTTAACAGTTTTGGAAAGTCCTTTTCGAAGTCCAGCCCAGATCTTGCTGATTGATTTCTTTGACCTTTTTGGATGAGTTTGAGGTCAGTCGGGCCTTTTAGAAGAGAGAATTCCTGATAGTGAAGGACATGTGGGGTGGGATTCTCCGGTCTCTGACATCAAAATCGCCGCTACAGTTGGGGGGAGCCAATCCGCGGGCAAGGGGGCTTTGGCGGGGGCTAGGGGCACTGGTGGGAGGTGGTCCGGGGGTGACGCGCCTGGCCAAAGGGGGTCACTATTTGGCGTGCCAGGTCCGCGCACGGCCAGCGCCCTGTTGCACAGCGCGTCCACTGCAGGCCGCCCCCATGTGCATGCGCGGCCACGGACCCGGCAATTCTCCGGCCGTGGGCTCTACGCTGCGTGCCTGCTAACCCCCACCGGACGGAGGATCGGTGGCCACTCTGCGCCGTCTTTCCGGTCGTAAAACGCCACCGTTCCCACGCAGGCGTCGGCACATAGTCTTCCAAATGGAGAATCCTGCCCATGATATTTCCCTTATTTATTTGCTCATGCACTGGAGTGTTGCCTGCAATGTACCCTGGACTTGTAGCCTGATTCCTCCTGGACCATATCTACTATCAACACCTTGGGGGTTACTATTGACCAGAAGCTGAACTGAATTAGCCATATAAATACTGCCGCTACCAAAGCAGGTCAAAGGCTAGGAGTCCTGCAGTGAGCAACTCACCTCCTGACTCCCCAAAGCCTGTCCACCATCTACAAGGCACAAGTCAGGAGTGTGCTTTAATACTCCCCACCTGCCTGGATGAGTGCAGCTCCAACAACACTCAAGAAGCTTGATACCATCCAGGACAAAGCAGCCTGCTTGATTGCTCCCTCTTCCACAAACATTCAAACTCTCCATCGCATAGTAGCAGCAGTGTGTACCATCTACAACTTGCACTGCAGGAGCTCACCAAGGTTACTTAGACAGTGCCATCCAAACCCATGGCCATTACCATCTTGAAGGACAAGAATAGCTGATTCCCCTTCAAGTCATTCATCGTTTTAATTTGGAAACATATCGCTGTTCCTTCATTGTCGCTGGGATTTACCTCCCTAACAGCACAGTGGGTGTACATACTCTTCAGGGACTGCAGCGGTTCAAGGAGGCAGCTCACCATCTTCTGAAAAGCAACTAGGGATGGGCAATAAATGCTGGGCTAACCAGCGACATCCACATCCCATAAATGGATAAAAAATATATAACTGGATTGTAGTTGGCTTCAGACGTTCTGTTACTTACCAGCTATGGTTATTTGTCTGATAGGACATACTTGCTCGTATATCCCAGAATGTGCATCATGAAGCAGTTTTCTGTTTTTACATTGCGTCGTTGTTCTGTGATGGCAATTGAAGTTCCTGGGCTGGGTTCCCTGTTTTTGGGACTAAGTGCCGAAACCGGCATTTTACGACGCCAAAATCGGTGACGAGCCCTCACCGATCCTGCGACTGGTGAGGGGCTAGCAGCTGCACCGAGGAAAGCTCCCACGATATAAATGGCTGGAGAACGGCCGGACCCGTGCAGTGGTCACGCCGTAAGACATGGCGCAGACCTGACCTGCCAAATACTGCTTGCCTGGCCACCCCCCACCAGTCCCCCCCAGCCCTCGTGGAAGCCACCCCGGCCAGCAGCACGGCCCTTGGCCAACTGTGGTGGCACTGGGCACAGTTCACAGCCGCCACACCGGGTTCCCGACCGCTGAGACCACACATCCCCTGTGAGGTCGGAAACCCGGCCCTTTGGGGGCGAAGCACCGGGGGTGGGCCTTCAGGTGACACGCTAACATCGTTCCAATGGCCTGTGGCACGCGGCGCGATGACGGCATTTCGGAGGGGGCAGAGGATAGAAAGCGGGCGTCAAACCGGCGCCACCCCAGATTTCCGTTATCTTAGATGGATTTCACAGAGTTGAGCTGTGGAACAGAGGATCTTCCAGCCCAGGTTAAGCTATGAACATGATTGAACATTGCTATTAATTAAATATGTTTTAAATACAACAGATCAAATTATTCTGCCTTTTGCCTATTTCCAAAAATTTCTGAGGCTTCCTCACATTTGGTGTCTGTGTTCAATATCGAAATATGCATCCCAAGTGGAATTGAAGTATTATAGAGTCCCTTGGAAGGAGAGATAAAGGGAGGAATTTAGAGGAGCCGCTGGAGAGGGCATGAAACATGGCTCCGGTTGGTGCTGTTGGCAATGGAGAGCTGCTGGTGCCAAGGGCAGGATTTCCACCCCATTGGGGGCTTGATAGTGTGGAAGACCCGATGTTGGCCAGCGAAGTGCCTGAGGATCCTTTAATTGCATTAGGCCTCCCCCATGGAATTGATGTGGGGTTCCCACCAGTTCTTCAACTGGTGAAGTTGGAGGAGGGCGATGTTGGGGCCCCTGTTGTGAGAACTGAATCCTGACTGCTGGGTGCAATGATAGTTCATTACAGATCATTTTAGACATCTGCGTACATCCACAGAAAATGAATCTTTATTAATACCATTCCCTGTGCAAATGAATTTGCGAGTCATTGCTAATGAAGTATAAAGGGGCCTCACAGTCACTAATGGAACAAGTTAAATATGAGTTGGATTTGTTGCAATGATGCAGCTGCATTTTCAACCTAGGATGTTTGACGTTAGTATTAGGAACTTGGGGTTCATTACCAGTTTTGGGGGTCAGATCTCAACTTCTAATGTACTTTGATTGTCCTTTTCCCACACAGTGGCACCTATTTACCATTTTTCTGCCTCCCCCATCCAGGCGCTTCCACCCCGTTCCAATCCATAGATCTGACAAGCAGAAGAAAGAATTGTCAAAAGTCGTTTCTATCGGACTTCCGTGCGTTTCTGCTGCTGAGTGTGATGGATCTATTGATCCAATGCTCATAATTCTCCCTGCCCTCCTGCTTGTCATGGGTTATCCCGATCTCTCAAGCAGTCTTTCTCTTTTTGTTGATTTAAACTGAACAGGATGTTTAACTTGACCCCTGTTGCATGTCGTGTGCATGAGTGGAGGTGGGCTGTCAACTACCAGACAAGTGGCTTATTTTGATGTGTTTTTTAAGATGTCATAATTGAGTTTTTACATACGCTAACTTCATATATACTCGTGGCTAGGAGTCAGTCGTTTGCTGCAAATTCTTCAAGCACCATTGTTCACTCGGGCAGTTCTGCTGCCTGGTCACTGAGCCAGGCCCCTCGCAGCTTTGGCATCCCTATTCAAACCTGAGCAGAGTTTCTGATCCCAAAGCCTTTCCAATACTAAGATTGACTGGGTCTCCCAGTGGATCGAGGACATCTGGGTGGCTGGGCTCTGGGCAGGGTGATACCCTGGCACCCCCGATGCTACCTGGGCACCCTGGCATTGCCACCCAGGTGCCACCTTGACACTTCCAGGGTGCCTGTGTGGCATTTTGCCCATCCCCCAGACACCCAAGTATACCTGGACCCGTTTGTGGAGATCAGTACTAACCAGCACTCACTTGGGGTCTCCAAGGTGAAGGGATTCAATCCAAATGCCTTGGGTAGATCCAGCGAGTGCATATTAATGTGAGACTGGCTGATCACTTTAATATGCAGATTTGCCAAATACAGATCCCGCCCATTGTGAATTCAATTAAATCTCACAAAACCTGTAAGGGGTCTTTCAAGGGATTTATTCGACATGTCACAACCTGGTGTGGGCCCTTGGATTTCACCCTATGTCCTTTTTCTACATTAGTCAAAAGAGAAGAATCAGGGGCGAGATTCTCCGACCCCCCCGCCGGGTCGGAGAATCGCTGGGGGCTGGCGCGAATCCCGCCCCCGCCGGTTGCCGAATTCTCCGGCACCGGATATTCGGCGGGGGCGGGAATCGCGCCGTGCCGGTTGGCGCCCCCCCCCCCCCCCCCCCCCCCCCCCCAGCGATTCTCCGGCCCGGATGGGCCGATGTCCCGCCGCTAAAATGCCTGTCCCGCCGGCGTAGATTAAACCACCTACCGTGGGGGCACTCTTTCCCTTCCACCTTCGCCACGGTCTCCACCATGGCGGAGGCGGAAGAGACTCCCTCCACTGCACATGCGCGGGAATGCTGTCAGCGGCCGCTAACGCTCCCGTGCATGCGCCGCCCGGAGATGTCATTTCTGCGCCAGCTGGCAGGGCACCAAAGGCCTTTTCCGCCAGCTGGTGGGGCGGACATTCATCCGCCGCGGGCCTAGCCCCTTAAGGTTGGGGCTCGGCCCCCCAAGATGCGGAGCATTCCGCACCTTTGGGGCGGCGCGATGCCCGACTGATTTGCGCCGTTTTGGGCGCCAGTCGGCGGACATCGCGCCGATACCGGAGAATTTGGCCCCAGATGTCCATAGGTCACGTCCTCAGTCTATTTAACCTACCATTTTAAGGATGGAGCTAGGATGCTATTTTCAGCACAGGCCTTAAGTTTACAAGTGGGAAAATCATTTTATTGCTGACACACAGACAACTGGCCGAAACATATTTGGCACAAAGTTGGTCCAAAAACTCTCCATTTTAAGCGTGGATTTGTGCAGAGAGCATTGTTGCAAGTTTAATTTTTAACCTTTAAACTCTGCAATTTTATTTCAGGAGATTAGAGAAATGGTGGCACCTCTCCTCAAGAGCTTCCAGGTTGAGGTAAGTTTATTTCAAGATAATTCAAACATTTATATTGACAAAATAAGTTTTATTCCTTTAAATTCTCAGGTGTGCAGTGGTTCAGGAAGGTCACCACCACCACCACCACCTTCTCAAAGGTGATTAGGCTGAGCAGTCAATGCTGACGTAGCCAGCGATGCCCATATCCCATGAACAAATAAAAAAATGAAAGGAAAGGCCTGTTTGACAAGGCAGCCTGAAATAATTCCATTGACTTTCTCATTTCTTTTTGCCAAAAGTAAGCTTTTATGCAGGTGTATGCTCAACAACATGAAGTTGCTTTCAGAAGGATTCAGGATACTGTGTGCTTCTGTTATTCGACTAGGAATCCCGAGGCCTGGACAAATGACTGAGTCACAAGTTCAAGTCTCACCACAGCGGCTGGGAAATTAAAATCTACCGTGTTTGGGGGGGAAACCCCAACTGACTTAGTAATGCCCTTTAATGAAGAGAATGTGTTGTCTTTACTCATTTGATCCACATGTAACTCCAGATCCACAGCAATGTAGGTGACTCTTAACAAACCGCTGAAATGGCCCAACAAGATGCTCAGTGATTTTGGCCCAGCCAGGGATACCGACATCCCACAGCTGAATTTGGAAACAGTCTCCTCTATCTGACAATGGAGTCAAGTCTGTACTCCACCTAGACACTCCTTTCCCAACCCTATTACTTGTTCCCATATTTTAACTCTTCTTTAGACATGACAGCCCCATTATCTGTTCCAGGTGCATGTTCCTTTTATTAGACTGATCCTTCCGAGTCCTTAAGATCATATCTGAGACGACTCTTAATAAATGTCACATTTCCTCTCTCAAATGACTCTCCTTCACTTTGTCCTTAATTCACATTTGTTGCTGTTGATTGATTTAATCTTGCCTCAGGCTTTTTGACAATTATAAACCAGCAATTTTGCCTGTTGCTTGTGATGTTGCCCTAATTTTTTTTAAATAGCTGCCTTTATTCTGTTTGTTTTCCTTGCGTGTTGTAGCCATTGCGAATGCAAACATTGGTCCTGCGGTAACAAAAAACTGAATCTAAATGTTTGAAATATGATTAGTTTTGTTAAGGAGGGATCTCTCAGGTGCTTGAATTTTGCTGACAGGTATGTGACATGATACATAATCAGACAACGTTTGGAAGTCCATGTCTACAGCACCAGCCTCATTGTCATAATCAATCCTATGTATTTCATCAATCAATTAAGTCAAGTTATTTAAAAACCATTTCCTTCTACAAATTGATGTTGGCTTTTCATAATTCAGGTTTGGGATATAGTCCTGGATAAGCCACCATTTCTTCTATTTGGGAAGATTGAAGCCATCACCTTTGTCTCTGTTATAAACTCTGTCCCCTCAGAGAGGGGGGTAGAGAGAGTGGGGGATAGAGAGAGAGAGTGGGGGATAGAGAGAGAGAGAGTGGGGGATAGAGAGAGAGAGTGGGGGATAGAGAGAGAGAGAGTGGGGGGATAGAGAGAGAGAGAGAGAGAGTGGGGGATAGAGAGAGAGAGAGTGGGGGATAGCGAGAGAGTGGGGGATAGCGAGAGAGTGGGGGAGAGAGAGAGAGTGGGGGATATAGCGAGAGAGTGGGGGGATAGCGAGAGAGTGGGGGATAGCGAGAGAGTGGGGGAGAGAGAGAGAGTGGGGGATATAGCGAGAGAGTGGGGGATAGCGAGAGAGTGGGGGATAGCGAGAGAGTGGGGGATAGCGAGAGAGTGGGGGATAGCGAGAGAGAGTGGGGGATAGAGAGAGAGAGTGGGGGATAGAGAGAGAGAGTGGGGGATAGAGATGGAGAGCGGGGGATAGAGATGGAGAGCGGGGGGATAGAGAGAGAGAGCGGGGGATAGAGAGAGCGGGGATAGAGAGAGAGAGCGGGGGATAGAGAGAGAGAGCGGGGGATAGAGAGAGAGAGCGGGGGGGATAGAGAGAGAGAGCGGGGGATAGAGAGAGAGAGCGGGGGATAGAGAGAGAGAGCGGGGGATAGATAGAGAGAGAGCGGGGGATAGATAGAGAGAGAGAGCGGGGGATAGATAGAGAGAGAGAGCGGGGGATAGATAGAGAGAGAGAGCGGGGGATAGATAGAGAGAGAGAGCGGGGGATAGATAGAGAGAGAGAGCGGGGGATAGATAGAGAGAGAGAGCGGGGGATAGATAGAGAGAGAGAGCGGGGGATAGATAGAGAGAGAGAGCGGGGGATAGATAGAGAGAGAGAGCGGGGGATAGATAGAGAGAGAGAGCGGGGGATAGATAGAGAGAGAGAGCGGGGGATAGATAGAGAGAGAGAGCGGGGGATAGATAGAGAGAGAGAGCGGGGGATAGATAGAGAGAGAGAGCGGGGGGATAGATAGAGAGAGAGAGCGGGGGATAGATAGAGAGAGAGAGCGGGGGATAGATAGAGAGAGAGAGCGGGGGATAGATAGAGAGAGAGAGCGGGGGATAGATAGAGAGAGAGAGCGGGGGATAGATAGAGAGAGAGAGCGGGGGATAGATAGAGAGAGAGAGCGGGGGATAGATAGAGAGAGAGAGCGGGGGATAGATAGAGAGAGAGAGCGGGGGATAGATAGAGAGAGAGAGCGGGGGGATAGATAGAGAGAGAGAGCGGGGGATAGATAGAGAGAGAGAGCGGGGGATAGATAGAGAGAGAGAGCGGGGGATAGATAGAGAGAGAGAGCGGGGGATAGATAGAGAGAGAGAGCGGGGGATAGATAGAGAGAGAGAGCGGGGGATAGATAGAGAGAGAGAGCGGGGGGATAGATAGAGAGAAGAGAGCGGGGGATAGATAGAGAGAGAGAGCGGGGGGATAGATAGAGAGAGAGAGCGGGGGATAGATAGAGAGAGAGAGCGGGGGATAGATAGAGAGAGAGAGCGGGGGATAGATAGAGAGAGAGAGCGGGGGATAGATAGAGAGAGAGAGCGGGGGATAGATAGAGAGAGAGAGCGGGGGATAGATAGAGAGAGAGAGCGGGGATAGATAGAGAGAGAGAGCGGGGGATAGATAGAGAGAGAGAGCGGGGGATAGATAGAGAGAGAGAGCGGGGGATAGATAGAGAGAGAGAGCGGGGGATAGATAGAGAGAGAGAGCGGGGGATAGATAGAGAGAGAGAGCGGGGGATAGATAGAGAGAGAGAGCGGGGGATAGATAGAGAGTGAGAGTGGGGATAGAGAGAGAGAGTGGGGGATAGAGAGAGAGAGTGGGGGATAGAGAGAGAGAGAGAGAGAGCGGGGATAGAGAGAGAGCTGGGCGGGATAGGGAGAGAGCGGGGGGGGATAGAGAGAGAGCTGGGCGGGATAGGGAGAGAGCGGGGGGGATAGAGCGAGAGCGGGGGGTGGATAGAGCGAGAGCGGGGGGGTGGATAGAGAGAGAGCGGGGGGGATAGAGAGAGAGCGGGGGGGATAGAGAGAGAACGGGGGGGGATAGAGAGAGAGCGGGGGTGATAGAGAGAGAGCGGGGGTGGGTAGAGGGAGAGCGGGGGGGATAGAGAGAGAGAGGGGGGCAGAGAGAGGGGGGTAAAGTGAGAGAGAGAGCAAGGGGGGTAAAGAGAGAGAGAGAGGAGGTAAAGAGAGCAGCATAGAGAGAGAGAAGATTGAAATTTATTCTCACTTGTACCGAAGTACAATGAAAGGTATTGTTCTGTGTACAGTCCAGGCAGATCATTCCATACATGATAAACATTGCACATAAGATAAATACACAGTGTTAATACGTAGACATAGATATACGGAGTATTGTGCTACAACAGTAGAGAAGATGCTTAGAGAGATCAGTTCAGTCCATATGAGGGTCATTCAGGAGTCTGGTAACAGCAGGGAAGCAGCTGTTTTTGAATCTGTTAGTGTTGTGTTCTGACTTTTGTATCTTCTGCCTGATGGAAGAGGTTGGAAGAAACCCGGGTGGAGGTGTCTTTGATTATGCTGCCCGCTTTCCCAAGGCAGCAGGCAGCGGGAGGTGTGGACAGAGTCAATGGATGGGAGGTGGGTTTGTGTAATGGACTGGGCGGTGTTAACGACTCTGCAGTTTCTTATAGACTTGGGCCGAGCAGTTGCCATACCAGGCTGATGCAGCCAGATAGGATGCTTTCTATGGTGCATCTGTAAAAATTGGTAAGAGTCAATGTATACATGCCGAATTTCCTTAGTTTCCCGATGCAATATAGGCGCTGTCGTAGCGTTGACGTGGGTGGACCAGGACAGATTGTCAGTGATGTTTACACCTAGGAATTTGAAGCTGTTTGAAGGGTAGAGAGAGAGAAAAGGTAGAGAGAAAGAGAGAGGGGTAGAGAGAGGAGAGGAGTGTAGGGGGAGCAGCATGGTGCCACATGAGCGGCACTGTGGCACAGTGGTTAGCACTGCTGCCTCACAGCCCAGGGACCCGGGTTCAATTCTCGGCCTTGGGTGACTGTTTGAAGTTTGCACTTTCTCCCCGTATCTGAGTGGGTTTCCTCCGGGTGCTCCGGCTTCCTCCAACAGTCCAAAGATGTGCCGGTTAGATGGGGTTTCAGGGATAGGACGGGAGAGTGGGTCTACATAGGGTGCACTTTCAGTGGGTCGGCGCAGACCCGCTTGGCCGAATGGACTCCTTCTGCACTGTAGGGATTCTATGGAAAGAGAGGGAGGGCGAGAATTTATCGAGCAGCATTGCCAACCGCAAACAATGCCTGCAGCATTGCGAACAGCAAACAATGCCTGCAGCATTGCCAACCGCAAACAATGACTGCAGCATTGCCAACCGCAAACAATGCCTGCAGCATTGCCAACCGCAAACAATGCCTGCAGCATTGCCAACCGCAAACAATGACTGCAGCATTGCCAACCGCAAACAATGCCTGCAGCATTGCGAACAGCAAACAATGCCTGCAGCATTGCCAACCGCAAACAATGACTGCAGCATTGCCAACCGCAAACAATGCCTGCAGCATTGCCAACCGCAAACAATGACTGCAGCATTGCCAACCGCAAACAATGCCTGCAGCATTGCCAACCGCAAACAATGCCTGCAGCATTGCGAACAGCAAACAATGCCTGCAGCATTGCCAACCGCAAACAATGACTGCAGCATTGCCAACCGCAAACAATGCCTGCAGCATTGCCAACCGCAAACAATGCCTGCAGCATTGCTAACAGCAAACAATGACTGCAGCATTGCCTGCAGCATTGCGAACAGCAAACAATGCCTGCAGCATTGCCAACCGCAAACAATGACTGCAGCATTGCCTGCAGCATTGCTAACCGCAAACAATGACTGCAGCATTGCCAACAGCAAACAATGACTGCAGCATTGCTAACAGCAAACAATGCCTGCAGCATTGCCAACAGCAAACAATGCCTGCAGCATTGCCAACAGCAAACAATGCCTGCAGCATTGCTAACAGCAAACAATGCCTGCAGCATTGCTAACAGCAAACAATGCCTGCAGCATTGCCAACAGCAAACAATACCTGCAGCATTGCCTGCAGCATTGCCAACTGCAAACAATGACTGCAGCATTGCCAACAGCAAACAATGACTGCAGCATTGCCAACAGCAAACAATGCCTGCAGCATTGCCAACAGCAAACAATGCCTGCAGCATTGCTAACAGCAAACAATGCCTGCAGCATTGCTAACAGCAAACAATGCCTGCAGCATTGCCAACAGCAAACAATGCCTGCAGTATTGCCTGCAGCAAACAATGCCTGCAGCATTGCCAACCGCAAACAATGCCTGCAGCATTGCCAACCGCAAACAATGCCTGCAGCATTGCCAACAGCAAACAATGCCTGCAGCATTGCCAACCGCAAACAATGCCTGCAGCATTGCCAACAGCAAACAATGCCTGCAGCATTGCCTGCAGCATTGCTAACAGCAAACAAAAACATGCTGGAGATGTTTTACATTATTATGTTAGCAAATGTCCCAGTTTGTAATAAAAATTGTCTTTGTGAAGTTTTGTTTCATTCTTCCCAAATTGCTGGCGAGACACTTAAAGCTTCTAAGCAGTTGACTTAACTTTTAAAAGTATTAAGGTATAAGTATTAAGGCTTTCATAGATACCACTGACGGGCAGTTGCTCGTCCTGTCTATTCTTGAGATTTGTGATGGTGTTTTTGATATTGTTCTGAGAATTGGTGTATTCTTGCAGCTGAGAATTGGTGTATTCTTGCAGCTGAAAATTGGTGTATCCTTGCAGCTGATAATTGGTGTATTCTTGCAGCTGAGAATTGGTGGATTCTTGCAGCTGAGAATTGGTGGATTCTTGCAGCTGAGAATTGGTGTATTCTTACAGCCATTGGGAGAATTCCATTACCATGCCTCAAGGCGTTGAGTTTCTGAATGCAAAAAATGTACACATTAAATTAAAATCTACCGTGTTTGGGGGGAAAACCCCAACTGACTTAGTAATGCCCTTTAATGAAGAGAATCTGTTGTCTTTACTCGTTTGATCCACATGTAACTCCAGATCCAGAGCAATGTAGGTGACTCTTAATAAACCGCTGAAATGGCCCAACAAGATGCTCAGTGGTTTTGGCCCAGCCAGGGATACCGACATCCCACAGCTGAATTTGGAAACAGTCTCCTCCTATCTGACAATGGAGTCAAGTCTGTACTCCACCTAGACACTCCAGGGGTGCTGTTTGGTTGGCAAGTCGGTTCTGAAAGGTGGAAACATTGCCTGGCGAATTCACCAGGGAGCAATTGTCCCCCATGGCTTTATATTAAAAACGGTGCAATATCTTGATATATTCCTTTTCCTTACAGAGAGCAGGTCCTTGCATTTGAATACATGCAGTTTCTAGCAAGCGCAGCTTAACATTTAGCATCTCATGCTGAAATTATGTTTGTAATGTTGAGCAACTGCCCGAGACAGCCAAAGAGAAGCAGTACGTTTATATGAACATGTTGCCTGTAGCAACACAAGAGGCCGTGCTGAAGGCTTTCATCCCAAACTGAGGCCAAGCATACATGATCATTATGAGCTGCCATTTTGTTTTGGTTGTCAGAGCTCAGTGTAAGATTCACATCTGTGAGGTCATCATATAATAGTAACACAGCAGTTAGCACTGTTGCTTCACAGCACCAGGATCCCAGGTTCGATTCCCAGCTTGGGTCACTGCCTGTGCGGAGTCTGCACGTTCTCCTCGTGTCTGCATGGGTTTCGTCCAGACGCTCCCGGTTTCCTCCCACAAGTCCCGAAAGATGTGCTTGTTAGGTGAATTGGACATTCTGAATTCTCCCACTGTGTACCCGAACAGGTGGCAGAGTGTGGCGACGAGGGGATTTTCAAATGTAAGCCTACTTGTGACACTAATAAAGATAATTATTATTAATTGTGATTTTTCAACAACTGCAAGGTTGCAAGTTTAGAATAGGAGCGCTGTTTCTATTAAATTGGAGTGCTTTTCAAAATACTTTTATACAGAAAATATATTCTGTACTCACCAACTTTTTTTTTGTTTCTATGATGGTATCAATTTGATTACCCACATGGGTACAATTGAGTTTACTTCCTGCAAAGATGCGAAGATACAGCCAGGGCTACATCTTGGACTAGTCTGAGCGTTGTGGGATCCAAACAATTTGGTAGGCTGTTTAAGAATCCAGAGCACCCTGTTCTTGTTGTTCCAAAACCCAGGAAGGAGCTCTGGAATACCTGCTCACAACTGGATTCCACAATTTGGCATAATGAGGAAAGGCGTGAAGAGCAGCAAAGGATGTCCCAGACTCTTGTGATGACTTTAAACAAAATAATTATTTGTTGAACAGTAAAATATGCAACAAGAAAGTCAACTAACATACAGTTAACTACATTAATGGCTATCCACAATATCATTAAATTTACCCAGTTCCCAAACCCTCTATTTTCCTAACCTCGGAGCTAAATCTCCCCAAACAACATCCCACTGGTATTAAAACTATAAGCCAAATCCAGCAATAATTACCACAACAGGCACCTATATCTTTTGAGGTTGGTCTCGATTTAGAATAGAGACAACTGCTTTCTCAAAACAGATTTCACCAGGCACAACTTGTTGGCAGAGGACATAGCTTCATAGTGTCGGCTGCGATCAAACAGTTTCCCTGCGTAGAGTGAATTTGCCTCTGATTTACTGTCTTTCCTATTGATCTTCCCTTGTCTGAACTCGCCTTCTCAAAAATTACTCTTAATTACCTTTATTACATGAGCTCACCTTTTAGAATGTAAATGTCAAATTCATCCCCATTTCCATTGTTACCAAACTTGCTGTATGTAAACATTTTTTCCCAGTGTTGCTCGGCTAATCATCATATCAAAGCCTTCGTTCCACCAACTCAACCGATCTGTCCTTCTTCCAATTTCCATTTTTAAAAAACCCGCCTCTTTTATCTTTATACATACAACCCCAGAACACACCACCGATTATTAGATTTCAGGGGCGTCATTCTCCGACCCCCCAGTGGGTCGGAGAATGGCCGTTGGCCGCCGTGAATCCCGCCCCCGCTGGTTGCCGAAGTCTCCGGTACCGGAGATTGGGCGGGGGTGGGAATCGGGCCGCGCCGGTTGGCGGGCCCCCCCGCTCGATTCTCTGGCCCGGATGGGCCGAAGTCCCGCCGAGAAATTGCCTGTCCCGCCGGCGTCAATTAAAGTAGCTATTTACCGGCGGGACAAGGCGGCGTGGGCGGGCTCCGGGGTCCTGGGGGGGGGGGGGCGTGGGGCGATCTGCCCCCGGGGGGTGCCCCCACGGTGGCCTGACCCGCGATCGGGGTCCACCGATCCGCGGGCGGGCCTGTGCCGTGGGGGCACTCTTTCCCTTCCGCCACCGCAACGGTCTCCACCATGGCGGAGGCGGAAGAGACTCTCACCACTGCGCATGCGCGGGAAACTGTCAGCAGTCCCTGACGCTCCCCCGCATGCGCCGCCCCGAATGTCATTTCCGCGCCAGCTGGCGGGGCAACAAACGCCCTTTCCGCCAGCTGGCGGGGCGGAAATCCCTCCGGCGTCGGCCTAGCCCCTCAATGTCGGGGCTCGGCCCCCAAAGGTGCGGAGCATTCCGCACCTTTGGGGCGGCGCGATGCCCGTCTGATTGGCGCCGTTTTGGGCGCCAGTCGGCGGACATCGCGCCGTTGGGGGAGAATTTCGCCCCAGATTTTTCCCAGTTTACGACAATATCCTAATACTGTGTCTTTTTTTAGATGCCAAAGAGAAGTCTGACAAATAGAATGTTTTGATAAACATTTATTGGTCTTTATTTGCACAAACCAGGGGCGTCATTCTCCGACCCCCCAGCGGGTCGGAGAATGGCCGTTGGCCGCCGTGAATCCCGCCCCCGCCGGTTGCCGTAGTCTCCGAAGGGAGAAAAGTCGGCGGGGCGTTAATGGCGCCGCAGACGTCGGAGAATGGCACGGGTGTGCGCAAGGCTGCCGATTTTGGGCCTGCCGATATTCTCCCTTCCGGATGGGCCGAAGTCATCACGTCGACGTAAATCAAACCTCCTTTTAATCGGCGTAAACCTGTGCTCCAGGTACACGCCGACCAGCGTGGAGGTGAGTGACGGCCTGGGGGGTTGGCCGCTGGGCAGGCGATGGCGTGGCCGCAGTCTGAATGTGTGGGGAGAGGTGTGTCTAGGGTTGTGTGTGTGTGTGTGCGGCGGGGGGGGGGGGGTGGTTAGAGTGGGCTGGGGTCCGGGGGAGTGCTGGGAGGGGGGTCAGTGCCGGGGAGGAGGATGGGAGGTCCATGCCGGGGAGGGGGATGGGGGGCGTCCGTGCCCGGGAGGGGGATGGGGGGTCCGTGCCGGGGAGGGGGATGGGGGGCACGTGCCGGGGAGGAGGATGGGGGGGCCCGTGCCGGGGAGGAGGATGGGAGGTCCGTGCCGGGGAGGGGTGTGAGGGGTCCGTGCCGGGGAGGAGGATGGGGGGGCCCGTGCCGGGGAGGGGGATGGGGGGTCCGTGCCGGGGAGGGGGATGGGGGGTCCGTGCCGGGGAGGAGGATGGGGGGCCCGTGCCGGGGAGGAGGATGGGAGGTCCGTGCCGGGGAGGGGGATGGGGGGTCCGTGCCGGGAAGGGGGTTGCGAGGGCCCGTGCCGGGGAGGGGGATGCGGGGTCCGTGCCGGGGAGGGGGATGCGAGGGCCCGTGCCGGGGAGGGGGATGGGGGGGGTCCGTGCCAGGGAGGGGGATGCGAGGGCAAGTGAGTTGGTCCACCTGGCCAGATGCCAGCCTCCAACAGTTGGACCCATGCGGTCCATGCTACCTGGCTGGGGGGAAGGAGGGGATATGGGCAATGATGACATGCCCCCCCCCCCCCCCCCCCCCCCCCAACCAGGCCGTCATGTTTTCCGATCATCCAGCGATGTTGGCCGCTGTGGCGGCAGCCGCTAATGTCCATGTTGCCCTGGATGAGGAGGAGGAGGAGGAGCGTGCCAGAGAGGCGGCGCAGGCTGCTGCAGAGGGGCAGGCGGCAACCGCCCAGGCTGGAGGGACACCTGACCGACAGGACGAGGAGGGGGAGGAGGACGTCGCGGCCCCACGGCAACGGAGGCACCCGAGGGCGCCCCGTGTGTACCGGCCCCGGCAGTCATACCAGGACCTCACGGACCGGGAATGCAGGAGGAGACTCCGGATGAGGCGGGAAACCGTGGCACACATCTGCCACCTGCTGGCACACCTGTCACCGCGTGGCACTGGCGGGGGACACCCTCTCCCCGTGTCCGTCAATGTTACGGTGGCCCTGAACTTTTATGCAACGGGGTAATTCCAGGCACCGAGTGGGGACCTGTCCGGCATATCGCAGACATCGGTGCATCCGGGCAGTGACAGATGCCCTATATGCCATGGCGCACCGCTACATCCGCTTCCCTGTGGACCGGGCCAGCCAAGATGCCCGGGCCGTGGGCTTCTCTGCCGTGGCCGGGTTCCCCATGGTCCAGGGCGCGATTGATGGGATGCACGTCGCCGTGCGTCCACCTGCAGATAACAGGGCCGTGTTCACCAATAGGAAGGGGACCTATTCGATGAACATACAGGTGGTCTGCGACCACCGCATGATGATCCTGCACGTCTGCGCCCGTTACCCAGGCAGTGTACACGACTCATACGTGTTGTCGCGGTCATCCATCCCCGGCATGTACGAGGGACGCCATCCCCGGCTGAGGGGCTGGTTGCTGGGCGACAGGGGCTACCCATTGCGATCGTGGCTGATGACGCCTATACGGAGGCCACGCAATGAGGCGGAGAACCGCTACAATGATGCCCATGTAGCGACAAGGGGAGTGATAGAGAGGTGCTTTGGTGTGCTGAAGATGCGTTTCAGGTGCCTGGACCTCTCTGGGGGCGCCCTCCAGTATCGGTCAGATAGGGTCGGCCGCATCATTGTGGTGTGCTGCGTCCTGCACAACATAGCCCAACAGAGGGGCGAGGTGCCGCAGGCAGAGGAGGGCGGAGTGGAGGAGCAGCAGGAAGAGGCACAGTCCTCCCCAGATGAGGGGGATGGGGGCAATGGTCAGGGCAGACGGGCTAGACAGGCGGGTGGCTGTCCACCGTTACCGGCTGGCCCAGCGGGCACGGGACAGACTGATAGCCACCCGCTTCGCTGACTAGATGGGCGTGGGAATCGGGTAGTATGGCCACAGACCGCACACCATGGCAACAGCCGACCACCCACACCCCCCACCCAACCACCCACCCAGCACCCTCACCCCCCCCTCCCCAACCCCACCCCCACCCGCATGCGCACCCCCCCCCCCATTGCCGATCCACCTGCGGCACAATGGCCGGGCTCACACAGTTGCGGGTGGACGCGTGTCTATTGCAGGTCATGGAGGATGATGACAACCCGCCCTGCGATGAGCTCCTGGCTCCACATCGTTGGACTATGTCTGACCCATGGCCACAGTACCACCATCCACCCGGACCATCCCTGCATGCGGCTGTGACACTGCAGCGCACGGTCCCGTCCTCTGCCCGGGGGGATGTTGATGGCGGCCCAGGGGGAAGGGGGCAGACTCACCTGGGGCTGAGGTAAGACCACCACTCACACACACACACTTGCGCTCAACGTACATGACACCCCCGCACGCTTTGGACAGATCACAAAGGCAGCTTCTGTAGGTGTAACATTGACTTTAATAACCAAAGGAGTTCATGCACGTGCCCTAGCCCCTAAAACTCATCTGTGCCCTGCACCCGTGCCAACTTACTCAGTGTCTAATTGTTTGGCCTTACGGGCCCTTTGACTACGTCTACGTGGTTCCCCAGACGGTACAGCAGAACTGGAGGTGGACTCCTGTGATTCCTGCCCTCTGACACAGGATCCCTTTGGCCGCCGTTTCCTGGGGCGTCCTGGCCTCGATGGGCCAGGCTGCGGCCCGGGCGACTGGGATGGCGAGCTGCCAGCCTGTCCTGCCCGTTGCCCACCTGATGCACCTGGGACGGAAGGGGGGGGGGGGGGGGAGTCCGAGGTGTCGCGGTGTTCCGGGACCTCCCTTACAGGGGGACCCGGGACGGACCACACCACCTCCTCCCTCGGGGTGCCCGATGGCCCCCAGGCCTCTACATGGGTGGGGGATGCGAACGGACTGGCCATCCGGCGCCCCCCCGACATCTGGTGCTGCCAGTCCTGGAGGCCCGTGCTGGAATCGACAGGGGTCTGCAGGTTTGCAGCCATGGAGCCCAGGGGGTTGGCAAACCCTGTCTGTGACTGTGCGACGCCGGCTCGCACATGGCCACTGGCGCCGATGCCCTCAGCGTTGGCCTGCTGAGACTGGGCCATGGCCTGCAGAGACTGGGCTATGGCCTGCTGAGACTGGGCTATGGCCTGCTGAGACTGGGCTATGGCCTGCTGAGACTGGGCGTTGAGCGCCTCTGCCATCTGGCGCTGGCACTGGCTCATGGCCTCCTGTGAGAGGGCAGCCATGTCCTGGGCCACAGACGCCGCCTGCACGGAAAGCCCCACGCCTCGCAAACCGTTCCCCATGTCTGACACCGTCGCACCCATTGCCTCCACTGCGGACGCCACCCGTGCGGTATCGGTCTGGGTGGCACGCATGACCGGCACCACTCCCAGCTCCTGGACGCGGGTGGACTCCTCCACCTGTGACTGCAGCCGCCGCAAGCCGGCCGTCACCCTCTTCGCTCGTCTCCGGGTCGGTGGTTGCATCGGATCTATGTTTGGGTGTGGTAACTCCAGGAACCCGGGATCCATCTGGGCAGCAGATGTTCGCTTGGGCTGGGCTGCCCTCCGACCGCCCGGCCCCTCTGCTGCTCCTACCTCCACCTGCTGTACCGGGACGGCTGTGTTGTGCGCACCAGTGAGTGTACCAGACGCCTCATCGCTAAAGTGCCCAACCGTGGTGAGTGTTTCTGCGATGGTGGAGGGTGTTGGTGACAGCAGTGGCGTTGTGTCGTGCTCTTCGTCCCACTCTGAGTCCATGGCACTTTGGGGTGGGGGTTCGTCTCCACCCATCCACTCTGTGTCACTGTCCGGTATTTCGTCTTCCTGGGTAGGGGTGTCCCGGGTAGGGGTGTCCCGGGTAGGGGTGTCCCGGGTAGGTGTGTCCTGGGTAGGGGTGTCCTGGCTCGGCTGTGACGGGGGCCTGTGGCTGCCCCTCTCGTCGCTGGGTGGCACACGCCTGCGTCGTCGCACCCGCACGTGACGGGGGCGTCGTCTCCCTGTTGCTCCAGGTCTCTCCGTCTCCCGTGGTCTCCAAGGGACATCCTGCGGGCGTCGCATGCCGGAGGGTCCGGGTCTCTCCGTCTCCCGTGGTGTGCGAGGGGCATCCTGCGGGCGACGCATTCCGGAGAGTCCGGGTCTCTCCGTCTCCCGTGGCCTCCGAGGGGCATCCTGCGGGCGGTCTGCACCTGCGGGGATGGGTGCCTCGACGTTTGCTCCTGCGATACACAATGAAGCATGCATGGTTAGACACGCAGGCAGTGATCAGGTGATATGGGGGAGGGGGGATATGGGGGAGGAGGGGATATGGGGGAGGGGGGGATATGGGGGAGGGGGGGATATGGGGGAGGGGGGATATGGGGGAGGGGGGATATGGGGGAGGGGGGATATGGGGGATGGGGGATATGGGGAGGGGAGATATAGGGGAGGGGGGATATGGGGACGGGCTGTCGGTGGCTCACTTGCTGGTGGGCCCCCGACCTCTGCATCAGCAACCTCCCGGTCCTCAGGTCCGCCAGCCAGTTCCAGGGCCCTTTCCTCGTGTTCGGTCAGCGGCCTCTCATCAGCGGGGCCTCCTCCAGTCCTCACATGCTCCCTGGTGTTGTGTGCGCGTTTCTCCTTGGCGGGGTGCGGGGGGGGGGGTGGGGGGGGGGGGTGGGGGTGGTGGCAGGGGTAAAAGGCAACAGTGTTAGACAGGTATATGAATGCACGCCATTGGTTGCGCGTGTATTGCAGAGGTTAAGGTTAGGGCTGGATTCACTTGGGGATATCGGGGAGTGGGTATAGGGCGAGGGGGGATATGGGGGAGGGGGGATATGGGGGAGGGGGGATATGGGGGAGGGGGGATATGGGGGAGGGGGGATATGGGGGAGGGGGATATGGGGGATATGGTGAGAGGGGATATGGGGATGGGGGGGATATGGGGGATGGGGGATATGGATATCGGGCGGGGGGGGGGGGAGGCTCACCCTGCCTGCCCTGACCTTCTTGTGGCACTGGGTGCCTGTCCGTGGTGTCAGGGCCGCAGTGGTGACGGCCTCTGCCACTTCCCTCCACAGACGCCGGCTGTGGCGTGGGGAAACTCTGCGGCCGTGTCCGGGATACAGGGCCTCCCATCTCTGCTCCACTGCGTCCAGGAGCGCCTCCACATCCCGTGACTGGAACCACGGGGCTGAGCGGCGGCCAGCAATCCAGTCGGGTGTTCCGGTCGGGTGTTCCGGTCGGGTGGGGGGGAGCAGCGCGTCGTTATGAGCCGTCACGCCGTGCGGCGTGTATGACGCTGCACGGCGTGAACCACGTGAGCAAGCGCGGATCCCGTCACATCGCTGCTAGCCCATTTCGGGCCGGAGACTTCGCGACGATTTTTGCGGCGTGACGCAAGTCAGAATTGTGCCGTTTTTTGCGCCGATCGGCGGACTTTGCGCCGAAAACGGAGATTTTCGCCCCAGGAGTCATCACTAATTCTCCCAAGTACTGACATGCTAAAGGACCACCAAATAAATTATCAGAGGAGCTAAAATCCATTGACTATTTGGATTGAAGCAAAGCTGCAGATGTTAATGTTGGTTAATTATGGATATGGGGTGTGGATATGGCATGTGGAATGGGTTTTTTAATGGAGTGTGGATATGGGTGAGGAATGGGTTTTTAATGGGGTGTGGATATGGGTGGGGAATGGTTTTTTTAATGAGGTGTGGATATGGGTGAGGAATGGGTTTTTAATGGGGTGTGGATATGGGTGGGGAATGGTTTTTTTAATGAGGTGTGGATATGGGTGTGGAATGGTTTTTTTAATGAGGTGTGGATATGCGTGTGGAATGGGTTTTTTAATGGGGTGTGGATATGGGTATGGAATTTTTTTTTTTAATGGTGTGTGGAATGGGTTTTTTAATGGGGTGTGGATATGGGTGTGGAATGGGTTTTAATGGGGTGTAGATATGGCTGAGGAACTGAACAGGTTTTTTGGGTCAGTCTTCACAGTGGAAGACACAAATAACATGCCAGTGACTGATAGAAATGAGGCTATGATAGGTGAGGACCTTGAGAGGATTGTTATCATTAAGGAGGTAATGATGGGCAAGCTAATGGGGCTAAAGGTAGACAAGTCTCCTGGCCCTGATGGAATGCATCCCAGAGTGCGAAAAGAGATGGCTAGGGAAATTGCAAATGCACTAGTGATAATTTACCAAAATTCACTAGACTCTGGGGTGGTCCTGGCGGATTAGAAATTAGCAAACGTGACACCACTATTTAAAAAAGGAGGTAGGCAGAAATCGGGTAAATATAGGCCAGTGAGCTTAACTTCGGTAGTAAGGAAGATGCTGGAATCTATCATCATGGAAGAAATAGCGAGGCATATGGATGGAAATTATCCCATTGGGCAGACACAGCATGGGTTCATAAAGGGCAGATTGTGCCTAACTAATTTAGTGGAGTTTTTTGAGGACATTACCAGTGCGGTAGATAATGGGGAGCCAATGGATGTGGTATATCTGGATTTCCAGAAAGCCTTTGACAAGGTGCTACACAAAAGGTTGCTGCATAAGATAAAGATGCATGGCATTAAGGGTAAAGTAGTAGCATGGATAGAGGATTGGTTAATTAATAGAAAGCAAAGAGTGGGGATTAATGGGTGTTTCTCTGGTTGGCAATCAGTAGTTAGTGGTGTCCCTTAGGGATCAGTGTTGGGCTCACAATTGTTCACAATTTACAGAGATGATTTGGAGTTGGGGGACCAAGGGCAATGTGTCCAAGTTTGCAGACGACACTAAGATAAGTGGTAAAGCAAAAAGTGCAGAGGATACCGGAAGTCTGCAGAGGGATTTGGATAGGCTAAGTGAATGGGCTAGGGTCTGGCAGATGGAATACAATGTTGACAAATGTGAGGTTATCCATTTTGGTGGGAATAACAGCAAAAGGGATTATTATTTAAATGATAAAATATTAAAACATGCTGCTGTGCAGCGAGACCTGGGTGTGCTAGTGCATGAGTCGCAAAAAGTTGGTTTACAGGTGCAACAGGTGATTAAGAAGGCAAATGGAACTTTGTCCTTCATTGCTAGAGGGATGGAGTTGAAGACTAGGGAGGTTATGCTGCAATTGTATAAGGTGTTAGCGAGGCCACACCTGGAGTATTGTGTTCAGTTTTGGTCTCCTTACCTGAGAAAGGACGTACTGACGCTGGAGGGTGTGCAGAGGAGATTCACTAGGTTAATCCCAGAACCGAAGTGGTTGGATTACGAGGAGAGGTTGAGTAGACTGGGACTGTACTCGTTGGAATTTAGAAGGATGAGGGGGTATCTTATAGAAACATATAAAATTATGAAAAGAATAGATAGAATAGATGCGGGCAGGTTGTTTCCACTGGCGGGTGAAAGCACAACTAGGGGGCATAGCCTCAAAATAAGGGGAAGTAGATTTAGGACTGAGTTTAGGAGGAACTTCTTCATCCACAGGGTTGTGAATCTATGGAATTTCCTGCCCAGCGAAGAAGTTGAGGCTCCTTCATTAAATGTTTTTAAGGTAAAGATAGATAGTTTTTTGAAGAATAAAGGGATTAAGGGTTATGGTGTTCGGGCCGGAAAGTGGAGCTGGGTTCACAAAAGATCAGCCATGATCACATTGAATGGTGGAGCAGGCTCGAGGGGCCAGATGGCCTACTCCTGCTCCTAGTTCTTATGTTCTTATGAATGGTTTTTTTAATGGGGTGTGGATATGGCATGTGGAATGTTTTTTTTAATGAGGTGTGGATATGGGTGTGGAATGGGTTTTAATGGGGTGTGGATATGGGTGTGGAATGGTTTTTTTAATGGTGTGTGGATATGGGTGTGGAATGGGTTTTAATGGAGTGTGGATATGGGATTGGAGCGGGAACATAGAGTTGAGGTAGAAGATCAGCTATGATCTTACAGAATTGTGGAGCACGCTCAACGAGCCGTATGGCCTAGTCTTGTTCCTATTGCTTCCATTTTTATAATTAAAATTGGCAATGTGTCTTTCTCTTAAAAACACATCCGCTCGTTCTCTAACCAGATTTTGTGATCGATTTATTGCTTCACCAAGTCCATTATATTTTTCAGTTATCCTTACAGGACCCAGTTGGGTCTCCTAATAACTAGAAAAGGTATTTAGGCAATCGCTACATCACAAATCACCTGCCAGAAATAGTGTCACACTAGAAAAAAAATGGAGATTAATTGTAGGAGGGAAGTAGCTGCTGAGAGGCCTGTCAAAAAGGTAAGCTTTGAAACTTCAAATAAACTCCAGGGTCCTGCTGTTCAACATTCAGCTTTCTATATTTGAAAAGAACTGAGTATGTTACCAGCTGTTTTTGATCATTTAAAATCGGAGTGGTGATGGAAAGCCTGGGAGCTGTATTTCTTATGTGCTTGAGAAGCATGCGCAGAGTTCTGCCATCTCCAGCTTCACTTTGATCTACGTGGAAAAGTGTGGTTCCCAGTCTCATTGCTGTGAACTGGGCTCAAATGTGCAACAGTCTTCAGTGCAAGTCAAACCTGACAAAGTTATCCTCCCCGCCTCCCTCCTTCTCCTCCTTATTCTCACATTTTTGATCTTCTGAAAGCCCTTTAGTCCTTTTTTTTAAAAGTTCTTTTACTTTTGATCGTGTTCACTCTCTCTGTTGTTCTCCCACTCTGCTCTAAATATACTCAATGGTCTTTCTGTTTCTCTTGCTTCCTCTTTCCTTTTCTCGCTCTCCCTCACCCCTATCTGTCATGCTTTTTTCCTTTCTCTCTCTTTACTCTATCTCTCTTTCACCATTCAGTCTTGCTATCCTCTTTCTAACTCTTTCTTTTTTGCTTCCTCTTTCTAGCCACTTGTGGGGGAGGGTCAGTAGGTGAGTTACTCGCTGTAGGATTCCTAGTCTTTGAACGGCCCTGGTAGCCACTGTATTAATGTGGCTAATCCAGTTCCGTTTTTGATCAATGGTCACCCCCCAGGATGTTGTTTGTGGGGGATTCAGCGATGGTAATGCCATGAATGGAATGGGGTGATGCTTAGATCCGCTTTTGTAGGAGATGATCATTGACTGGTGATGTGTTGGGTGTTCTGGATCACAAACAGGTCACCAACACTGGAAGTGGTGCAACTCTATTTTATTATAAGGTTAACTATATTAACATACTTGAACTGTGGGTAAATGCAATACCAGCTTGAACTGTTGACCCGTGCCTAGTCCTAACCAGGTGATGCACTCAGCACATGGTGAATGTCTGTGTTGCAGGCTGTGAGCTCTGTGCTCCGAGCTGGCTGCTACTAGAATGAGCGGGAACTCTCCTGTCCCCTGTCTTTATAGTGCGTGTGCTCTCACTGGTGATTGGCTGCGGTGTTGTGTATGCTGATTGGTCCCGCTGCATGTCCATCAGTGTGTGTCTGCACCATGATATACTGGTGTATATTATGACAACTGGCACTTGTGTGATGTGAACATAACTTGCCACTTGTCAGCCCAAGCCTGGACATGAACTGCTTCATTATTGTGAATGGTGCTGAACATTGTGCATTCGTCCACAAACATCCCCACTTCTGACCTTATGATGTAAGAGAGGTCATTGGTGAAGCAGCTGAAGACGTTTGGGCCACTTTTCAAACTACAGAAAAAGCACGATAAAACATTCGGCCACGGTTAACCCAAATGATGGAGCTGGAAGGGTGGAATCGTAATCTATCTTGTGAGGCCGCCACTAATTGCAAACATTGGTAGAGCTTTGTATCAGGTGCTCAGAATAACTATAGTGGGATGGAGTGTGAATAACACGCAAAGTAAGTACTCCAGAAGGCAACTTTGATCAAGTTGGTGTTGAAACCCTAATATAAAACAAGTTCAATAATTTGACCTGGATATTGTTCACTGTGGTGTACCCAATCTAATTAATATTCTACCGTGTTGGTATTTATTACAATATAATACTAGTGTGTGGAACTGAGTCATCCTTGGTATTTGAAAGGCTAGTTATACCACTGCTGTCATTGAGCTAATTCATGGGGTTTTACCCAATAGAACTGAATGGTTGCACAGCGTGCAATGTTATTTAATTTTAGAAATGATTTTTCCATTGCTCGTTTGTTGATAATAAAGATGGACAGCAAAATGTACATTCCTGAAAGTGGAGTTTGTCCCATGAGTGAAAGGGGAACTTGTCAGAACCAGGGGCGTGAATGAAGTTTGTAAGTCGCGCTTAGTGTAATAAATTCTGTGTCTAAATCTTCCTACTGGTTATGCTATTAATGAAAATAATTATACAGAGGACAGAACAATATAAATGTTAAATCCCAAAGTCTTTTATGTAAAATACATTCCACCTCACTATATTTGATCTGCCATCCTGAGAATAAGGTCAACCTAGGGTTGGGTGCCACAGGTAAATTAGACGCAGAATTTCACCTTTTGGAGCCCTGACTGCTGGGATGGAAACTGCCTCTCCTGCTAAAGCAGTTCATAAATGTGAACCCACAGCAAACAAAACTGCCCAAAACTTGTCACAGATCGGCAGCCTCACTCCGTGAAGCCTGGTGTTAGAAACTCAAAAGAAATCCATTGGTGAGAATAGAATTTCTTTTCTTGTGGTTTTGCAGGTTTTGCATAGGCAGAGGGAGTTTCAGTTTTAATCTTGCGCAGCGTTTTGCCTGCAAGTAGAAAAGTAATCTGCATTTCATTGCTGACATCCTTCACCTCTAGAAGCATAGAAAGTTTGCTGATTGGGAATATAAATTTGGAAATCACTTTAATGAGCCTAGTCGCAAAAACAATGCACTTTCGTAAAGTGTTATTCAGCTGGTGCGCAGCCATCTACTTTAATAGCCTTTTGGTGCTAAACGATACGAGGACATAAATATCTTTTGTCATTGACAACATGACTATTGACAATAGGGACCCACCGGCTTTTTTTACCCACTTTGTAAAACCACGAAGATGGGAACTCACCTAAATTTTAATCAATAAGAGAATACCTTTTCCCTCCTATTGCCTGAGGTAATTCAGAGCAGAGCAGGAAACTGTTGTAGCCATTACACCTGAATAAATGATTAAAATGCTTACCGTTTTGTAATATGTGTTCCGTTGCTTATACCTCCCCTTCCCGACATGCATGAAGAATTGTGGAAATAAGCGAGCTGAAACTTTGCGGAACCAGTTTATTTAATCTGTCACTTTCAATTTTCAGGTGATAATTTGGTGTCTCGAATCTCTAACCAGAACAAACGTTCTATACGGAGCAGACTGGTGAATCTTCGAGGATAGCCTAAGTGGATAGTAATAATAATCTTTATTGTCACAAGTAGGCTTACATTAACACTGCAATGAAGTAACTGTGAAAAGTCCCTAGTTGCCACACTCCGGCACCTGTTTGGGTATACTGAGGGAGAACTCAAAATGTCCAATTCACCTAACAAGCACGGCTTTCGGGACTTTGTGGGAGAAATCTGGAGAACCCGGAGGAAACCCACGCAGACACGGGGAGAATGTGCAGACTCCACAGAGACAGTGACCCAAGCCGGGAATCGAAACTGGGACCCTGGAGCTGTGAAGCAACAGTGCTAACCACTCTGGTGCGGATGACGGGGGGGGGGGGGGTGGCTGCCATTTGACAAAATTGTTTTAAAGTCACAAATATATCTTGTGTGAGGAAGATATTGCCATCTGTACTGATGATCATGAATGTACCACATTTTGTTCTGCATGTTGTGCAAAGCCTGTGCATCTTTTCTATGGTGCAGTTTACGTGCCAATTCAGAATTTTACTAGCTATTAAAACGGGACTTAATAACCTATTTTCATTTAGAAATGATTGTGAAGTTGCTGTGACGCATGGTAATAATGACACATGGCTCAAACTGACAAAGGTAATTAATTAGGCTATTATGCATTCTACAATGATAATTGCTTTGCTGGAAAGGCACCAGCCTTGAAAAGCCCAAGTGTATGAGTGCAATCCATCACCGAGAGTGTTTTCAGCACAGCTGTGTTTTTTCACCTTGACTCATTGTACAGCATATTAGGAACACAAAAATTAATGATACATCAATAAATAATATCTATTACTTGGCATGTTGCAAGCTGTTGGAGGATTTAATGGTTATTAAAGCTGTTTAATCGTAATGGCATTTCTTCTCTGTTCCTCCTGAAATGGTTTGTTTGACACGAAATGTGTCCCTGATTCTGGAGCTGAAACATGTGTAATTTTCTGAAATTGGGGAACATGACTGAAACGTCGTGCTTCAGTGGCGGTGGCAAGGCTGTTCATTTTCTTCAGTGGCTGGTGCAGTATAGCCTTCATTCTAAGTGCTGCAAAGGTGGAAAGCAATTTGTCGTGGTGGTCTGTGAATTACAAATGACCTCTCGCTATTGTCTGGATGACAGGGGCTTGATGATTGTCTGAGAGTTTGTGTTTGACTGTAGCGATTCCTTCAGCTGCCAGAATGTCAAGGTTAGAAGTCAGTAATTTAACTGATAATTGCATAATCACCAGTTGTAGTAATTATAATTCATGATTACATAATTACTAATTACAGTTCTGCCAATCTAAGTGGCTGGGATTTTCAGTAGATCACAGCTTTTTCACATCGTGCCAGTGATGGTTTAGGGAACTGCCAGAAACTAAGTCTAGCATTGTTGTTCTGCTGATACTTAAACACTCATTTGGGAGATTTTGTATTACTGTTTGAAGTGGAGTAACTTCTTGTAGCTGAATCCTTTTTTCCCTTTGTTCTGTGTGAAGAGATGCTTCCTCTGGAATATAAATGACTTTACCTTTTTTTCATCCATTGCCACCTCGTCTTAGGGCTTCGGTTTATTGAAAATCAAATGTCAGTATAGAAAAGCTTGAACCACTTTGTGCTTAAATAAAGCGACTGTGTTGCAAGATAACTTAAGGAATTGCTTTGTGAGCTGAGAAAGGTATTTCTGGGAGTTGCGCAATTGTTTTTGTCGTCCAGGTCTTACTAAGGAATACTGGGCCACATGGCTTTGCTCCTGGGACTGTCTTTGTCAATGAAGACGCAAACGTGCGTAAATAATTAAACTTAACTTTTCTTGAAACTTGAATTTCCTTCTTTGCCACAATCAATACAATAGGAATCTCGTAGAATTTCATAGAATTTACAGTGCAGAAGGAAGCCATTCGAGTCTGCACCAGCCCTTGGAAAGAGCACCCTACCCAAGGTCAACACCTCCATCCTATCCCCGTAACCCCACCTAACCTTTTTGGACACAAAGGACAATTTATCATAGTCAATCCACCTAACCTGCACATCTTTGGACTGTGGGAGGAAACCGGAGCACCCGGAGGAAACCCACGCACACACGGGGAGAACATGCAGACTCCGCACAGACAGTGACCCAAGCCGGGAATCGAACCTGGGACCCTGGAGCTGTGAAGCAACAGTTCTAACCACTGTGCTACCGTGCTGCCCAATCTCAGGCTCAATATTCCCTAAATTGGTATGTTAGCATTGAGATGGACCTTGAAACAGTATTTTTATGTTTGAATGAAATAGCCTATATTTTAATCCAGTAAAGAGTACTTTTTTCTTAAATGTCTTGGATTATTATTTAAATGTGTCTGTGAAGCAGCAACTCCTATTTTGGGCCTATTGTATTGAAGTGTTGGAGGGAGGTGTCTGATTAGATGACTACAGAGGTTATGTATATCTATGATTTTTAAAAAACTAGTCAAATCTAAATAGAGGGTCAGGAGTGTTCTCATTCTCAGTAAAAGTGATGTTTTGTTCTGAGTAATACATTTGTAATGACAGAAAGTACCCAAGAATTGGTATAGACCAGGGCAGCACGGTGGTGCAGTGGTTAGCACTGCTGCCACATGGCGCCGAGGACCCGCGTTCAATCCCGGCTCCGGGTCACTGTCCGTGTGGAGTTTTCACATTCTCCCGATGTCTGCGTGGGTTTCACCCTCACAACCCAAAGATGTGCAGGGTAGGTGGATTGGCCACACTAAATTGCTCCTTAATTGGAAAAAAAAAGAATTGAGTGCTCTAAATTTATAAAGCAAGTATTGGTATGGACCTGATCCCGTTTGCGATTTTCCTCTTCCAAACACACTACTGCTAGAAAGTATTTCTGTGTCTTTGCAGTGAGAATTCCTACTATGTTATGTGGTACACACAAACATAATAAAACTGTGTCCAAAGCCTGACCATCATCTACATATAATAGATTAGATTTCAAAAATTAACTCCTTGGAAACAAAAACAAAGATTCAAAATTTTGCTTGGTACCGATTTTCAAATCATTGCCCTCCCCCTAAAGTTATCTCGCAACACAAGCTTGCTTGTTGAGCATAATTGGTAAATAACTTGTAACTTATCACAGAAAATTGAATTTCATATTTAACATTCAAATAATGAACCTAGTTTCTCAACTTGAAGGTTCATTAGGTTAAAGCCACGTTGGTTTAATAGAGTAGGGTAACCTGTTGACATACTCTCCAAGCTCACACATGAGTAGTCATTTGATTGAGTGTCCCAAAGGTGTCTGGGAGCTGTGGAATAGGACTGTAATTTGAACCACTACGTTTGAGAGAAGAGGAGCTGGGAAATGTTCAATAGGGAATGAGTCTGAATATATCCAAGATAGGTACTGTCGAAAACTTAGTTACATAGATATAACATTTTTAAAGATAATTGGCTGTAGGAAAATTTCAAATACAGGCTTGTCGGTCATTGAAATCTTTGAAGACACCTGTACATTGTGTCCAAGTAATTATTGGTCACGGTATTATTTGTAGACCCTGTTCTTTTTAAGAAAAAGAAGTAAACCTTGTTTTTACCTTCATCCTGCCAAATCAAGCTGTAATAGTCAGTTCGGACCACAATGAGAAACCTCACGGTCCTCAGTAACCTTGTTTAGGCTTAATCTGTCTGAAATGCTGGTTTTGCTCTCTGGGTTCCCTAACATTGAATACTGGACAAAAGGAAAGGAGGGGAGACTTCATGCATGTTGCCTCAGTGATGTTGTGGCTTTGATTAATATGAGGACTTCATAACTATTAAAAAACTCATTTTGTACATCAAGGGCCTTTTATTGAAGATTTGACATTTACGAGATAGATTTTTGTGTAAACCTAAGGGCATTGTTAGATAACTTAGCAGATTTGAGGAAGAGCTGTACATCTGTGTCAATTTTGAAATATATCCATTAGACACCTGCACAAAAAGTTGCGGCTTTTCCTGTATTAATTGTGATAGAATTCAACAGTATTTGCCATGAACCATGGGACAGGCTTTACTTTTAACTGGTGGTGAAATTTTGGAGCACACTTACGTATTCTATATTTATTTGCCAAACTTTGCTTACTTCTGGCATCCAGGGTCAGTATTCTTCTTCTTAAGGACAGAGGGGCCTGCAGAGAAATATCTCCCTGCCAGTAGAGAGATCTTGTGTGAAATGAGTTTCAATTGTTTGGGCAACAGCCAAATGACATTTGGATTTCCTGATGAGGATTGGTGATGGTGGTAGGTGCTTGTGTTGAAACTCCATTGACGCCTAAGGCATCAGTGGACACAAATGTTGAAGTGAACGTGTGCAGACAAAATGTTTTTTTATTAATTTACGGGATGTGGGCATTGCTGGTTAGGCCAGCATTTATTGTCCATCCCGAGTTGCCCTTCAGAAGGTGGTGGTGAGTTGCCTTCTTGAACCGCTGCAGCTGTCTGACTGGAGCATATTGGCCTTTCCTCATGAGGCTTGGACACTTTCTCAGGTTTTGAAAGGTTCAGGTGGAGGGCAGGATGAACACCATTGGATAATTTCTGTGGTAATGAGGAAGCTCTTGTTGGATATTTCCCAGGATAGTTTGTTATAGAATTTCTTCCATATGGATGTAAGACAATCTTCACAGTCATTTAACGGTAAAGTGCAAATCCTTTACAGCACTTTCCAATTCCTTATAGTTGCATTTCAGAGAAGGTTCACGGGGAAGGGAGGGTTATCTTATGAGGAAAGGTTGGACAGGCTGAGCCTGTATCCATTCGAGTTTAGAAGATTGTGAGGTGATCTTATTGAAACATAAGATCCTGAGTGGACTTGACAGGGTGGATACTGAAAGGATGCTTTCCCTTACGGGTGAGGCTAGAACTAGGGAGCAGTTTTAAAAAAGGGGGTCTCCCATTTAAGATGAGGATGATAAGATTTTTTTTTTCTGAAGCTTTGGAACTATCTCCCCAGAGAGCAATGGAGACATTTTCATTGAACATTGTTAAATGTTAGGAAAGCAAAGGTACTTTTAATGGATTTATATTTCTATTAATAAACATTAAAAATAAGGTATAGTTTTAGGTGTGTTTGGGTTAATGTTTCTGTGTCTGGAAGGATGCCGATAGTTAGATTCATGCTGGACAAAGGAGTTTGTATGTGCGAGGGTTGGTTAAGTTTCAACTGTGTTTCCATTGTGCTTAGAGAGGGCTACGGTGTGAAAAATAAACAAAAGGCATACACATGAGGCAATTGCTTTCCAACTGGAAGTCCTTGTAAAGTAAAAAGCTTTAAAGGTATAGTTTAGGTACGTTGAGAGCAGTTGGATCCTGATCACTGTGGAGTGAACAGCTGTCAACACGGTAGCACAAGTGGATAGCACTGTGGCTTCACAGCGCCAGGATCTCAGGTTCGATTCCCTGCTGGGTCACTGTCTGTGCGGAGTCTGCACGTTCTCCCCGTGTCTGCGTGGGTTTCCTCCGGGTGCTCGGGCTTCCTCCCTCAGTCCAAAGACGTGCAGGTGTGGTGGATTGGCCATGATAAATTGCCCTTCGTGACCAAAAATAAGGTTGAGGGGGATTATTGGGTTACAGGGATAGGGTTGAAGTGAGGGCTAAAGTGGATCGGTGCAGACTCGATGGGCCGAATGGCCTCCTGCACTGTATGTTCTATGTTCTAACACTGCCAGGCGAAGCTGGACAGGACAAGGGGGTTGCAAAGAGACCGGTTTGTTAAAGTACAAGTTACAGCTCCGATCCAGAGAATTGGGACAGAAAGAGCATTCAAGATGACTGGAGTTAAGAGAACAGCGACCGAGAGTGGAATTTTCCGGAGAAATGGCAAAGTGTCAGGTTCTGACTGAAAATTGCCATGCTTCTCCCCAGAAACACAGCCAGCTTTTTTCGTTGGGATCTTCTGTCACTTTGTCAGAAAACATGCCTACCAAATTTTTTTAAGCCATCACTCTTGTGGCACAGGACCGGATGAAGCTGGCAAGCTTGGCTACACAGTGGTCGGGTGCCATCTTTAAAGGGAGCCCCAATCTGAGAAAAATGAACTCCCTCCCACCCCTCCATAACCATGCAAGACCCCCCACAAGCTTTCCCCCCACCCTCCTGCACATTTGCCACCATGCACCCCGCTCCTGCCCCCACCCACACAAGGGGAACCTCCCTTCCTCCAATTGAGAAAGATTTTCCCCCTCTCAGGGCCCCCTCAGAGTGCCACATGGCTTTGCTCCTGGGCACTGTTAGGGAACTGCTCGGCCTTGACCCTCAACTCTGTGGTCTTCAGGCACCTCCGCACCCCCGGTGTGTTCATCGCTTTCGAAAACCAGTTATGAATTGTGACGATGTGACATCATGCCGCTGGGGGACGGGAACCTTACACTGGGCTGGAAGGTATGGCATAAAGCCATTTAATTATATTTAAATTCATGGAAATCAGATTCACACCTTTCTGGGCATGAACCTGGACATGTCACCAGCAGGGGGTGCGAGGAAGATCTCAACTGAGATCTCACCGACACAAATCCCATTATGACCCTCTTGTGAGATTTAGCAGCCATAACGGGATTTACACACACATCAAACGGACCTGAAAATTGCGCCCCAAGGTATTGTTCAGAAGAATTCAAGGAAGAATAAATAAAGTGTTTCAGTTAAAGGGACAATTGCAGCAACTAGACTTAAAGTGGGACAGCAGACATCAGAGGGAGATAAAACGTTTGATGTCATTTTAATACCATCTGGGAATTGAAATGTTAAAGCAATTGTGAACAGTTTGCACAGCAGTCAAGACAAAGAAATCCTAGAGGGTTTGGTGTGAAACCCTGACTGGATTTGCTGTTAAAAATGGAGTTGAAGCTTTGATTGAGAGTGTCACGTATAAAACCTGGACTGGATTTCGGAATGCAAACCATTAAAGGAAAATATTATTCTGAGGGAAGATTTTAAAGAATGTTTTTGGGGTGCAGTTTGGACCTCTCATGTTACATCCATCTGGGGGATTCGCAGGAGAAAACCGCAGACACTAACTTGGGTTCAGAGCAGAGTGTGTATTTGGCCACAGACACCTTGTGTGCTTTAACGGGACTTGTTAATGAAACCATTCCTATTTATACTGTGTTTTGCAATCATGTTAATCTTTAAATCTGTGTGCATTTGTTAAGCTAAGTGGGGAGTGGAGTAAAGAAGTATTGTATTAGAAATACATTTTTCAGATGAATGATTTTTCTTGTCGATAAAACTAATTAGTGGATATGTGACTGTTCCTTCACGTTTTATGAAAAAAAATTAAAGTGACAGTTTGAGCCTTGTTCAAGGAGGGGAGTAGAGACAACCCCGGTAACTATAGACCAGTGAGTCTTACTTCTGTTGTGGGCAAAATCTTGGAAAGGTTTATAAAAGATAAGATGTATAATCATCTGGAAAGGAATAATTTGATTAGAGATAGTCAACACGGTTTTGTGAAGGGTAGGTCATGCCTCACAAACCTTATTGAGTTCTTTGAGAAGGTGACCAAACAGGTGGATGAGGGTAAAGCAGTTGATGTGGTGTATATGGATTTCAGTAAAGTGTTTGATAAGGTTCCCCATGGTAGGCTACTGCAGGAAATACGGAGGCATGGGATTCAGGGTGATTTAGCAGTTTGGATCAGAAATTGGCTCGCTGGAAGAAGACAAAGGGTGGTGGTTGATGGGAAATGTTCAGACTGGAGTCCAGTTACTAGTGGTGTACCACAAGGATCTGTTTTGGGGCCACTGCTGTTTGTCATTTTTATAAATGACCTGGAGGAGGGCGTAGCAGGATGGGTGAGTAAATTTGCAGATGACACTAAAGTCGGTGGAGTTGTGGACAGTGCGGAAGGATGTTACAAGTTACAGAGGGACATAGATAAGCTGCAGCGTTGGGCTAAGAGGTGGCAAATGGAGTTTAATGCAGAAAAGTGTGAGGTGATTCATTTTGGAAGGAATAACTGGAAGACTGAGTACTGGGCTAATGGTAAGATTCTTGGCAGTGTGGATGAGCAGAGAGATCTCGGTGTCCATGTACATAGATCCCTGAAGTTACCACACAGGTGGAGAGGGTTGTTAGAAGGCGTACGGTGTGTTAACCTTTATTGGTAGAGGGGTTGAGTTTCGGAGCCATGAGGTCATGATGCAGCTGTATAAAACTGGTGCGGCCGCATTTGGAATATTGCGTGCAATTCTGGTCACCGGATTATAGGAAGAATGTGGAAGCATTGGAAAGGGTGCAGAGGAGATTTACCAGAATGTTGCCTGGTATGGAGGTGATGCACGATCAATTCCTGCAAAGACGAGGTTAAAGCATAACTGAAGGCTTTAATAGACTAGAACTGTTCCCCAGCAGCTCAGGTACAGAATGAGGGCTGCTGGGACGGCACCAACTCTTATACCCCACCTATCTGGGTGGAGCTACATACTATACAGCCAATGGTAAACCCCCAGGTTTGACCAATGGAACTTCAGCCTCTTGGGTGCTGCAATACCTGATAATACCACATTCACCCCCTGTTAAAAAAAGTGTCTGGCGGGGGTGGTGGCCAGCGGCTACAACTGTATTCAACATGGTATGATCAGATATGGAGGTACCGTGATACCACCTTACAGTGTTGAGGATATTTACAGTCATGGCAGATATATACAGTCAGTGTTTATTATTTACAGTTACAGATCGGTTAAGTTGAAGCAATCAGTCGGTCGGGTGCCCTGGTCGTCCTCTGGGATCGTCTGGGCCTTGGTGGTGATTCCGGTGGGGATCCAGGCGTCTGCGACTCTGGGAGCGTGACTTCGGCCTCCATGGCAGCTTCGTCACCCCCAGACGGCGCTGGTGGGGAGAGCGGTTGACCTGGGAGGGGGGCGCCTGTAGGGGGCGTCAGTGGGTGGGAGGGCCCAGGAGCGGCGGGAGGACTGACCCTCCTGTGAGGTGCTGTGGAGGGGGGGTGGGGCTGGTGGTTGGGCTGCGCGTGGGGTTCTTGTCGGCCGTCAGGGAATGCCACTGAGGCGTACTGGGGTTAGCGTGCAGCAGATGGACCCTCTCGACCAACGGGTCCGACTTGTGCGCCCGCACGTGTTTTCGGAGCAGGATGGGTCTGGGTGTCGCTAGTCAGGTCGGGAGCGCGGTCCCAGAGGAGGACTTCCTGGGGAAGGCGAGGAGACGTTCATGAGGTGTCTGATTGGTGGTCGTACAGAGCAATGACCGGATGGAGTGGAGGGCCTCCTGGAGGACTTCTTGCCAGCGGGAGACCGGGAGGTTCCTGGACCGTAAGGCCACTAGGACGGCCTTCCAGACCGTTCCGTTCTCCATCTCTACCTGCCTGTTTCCCCGGGGGTTGTAACTGGTCGTCCTGCTTGAGGCGATGCCCTTGCTGAGCAGGAATTGACGCAGTTCGTCGCTCATAAAGGAGGACCCCTATCACTGTGTATGTAAGCGGGGAAACCGAACAGTGCAAAGATACCATGGAGGGCCTTGATGACAGTGATGGCGGTCATGTCGGGGCAGGGGATGGCGAAGGGGAACCAGGAGTACTCGTCAATCACGTTCAGGAAATACATGTTACGGTCGGTGGAGGGGAGGGGGCCTTTGAAGTCCATGCTGAGGTGTTCAAAGGGACGGGAAGTCTTTATCTGGTGCGCCCTCTCTGGCCGGTAGAAGTTTGCACTCTGTGCAGATTTGGCAGTCCCTGGTGGCTGTCCTGACGTCCTCGATGGAGTAGGGCAGGTTGCGGGTCTTAACAAAGTGGAAAAAGCGAGTGACCCCGGGGTGGCAGAGGTCCTCGTGGAGGGCTCGGAGGCGGTCCACTTGTGCGTTGGCACATGTGCCGCGCGCGGACAGGGCGTCAGGAGGCTCGTTTAGCTTCCCGGGACGATACAAGATCTCGTAGTTGTAGGTGGAGAGTTCTATCCTCCACCGCAAGATCTTGTCATTTTTTATCTTGCCTTGCTGCGCATTATCGAACATGAACGCCACCGACCGTTGGTCAGCGAGGAGAGTGAACCTCCTGCCGGCCAGGTAATGCCTCCAATGTCGCACAGCTTCTACTATGGCTTGGACCTCCTTTTCGACTGAGGAGTGGCGGATTTCGGAAGCATGGAGGGTACGGGAGAAGAAGGCCACGGGCCTGCCTGCTTGGTTGAGGGTGGCCGCCAGAGCTACGTCGGATGCATAGCTCTCAACCTGGAAGGGGAGGGACTCGTCGATGGCGTGCATTGTGGCCTTTGCAATGTCTGCTTTGATGCGGCTGAAGGCCTGGCGGGCCTCCATCGACAGTGGACTGGATCAGGGGATGGGCTTTGTCTGCGTAGTTAGGGACCCACTGGGCGTAGTAACTAAAAAACCCAAGGCAGTGAGGGAGGGGGAACTCCATGAGGGGTGCATGCGTTCAGGGTCGGGGCCTATGACTCCATTTCGCACTACGTAGCCGAGAATGGCTAGACAGTCGGTGCTAAATACGCATTTATCCTTATTGTATGTTAAGTTAAAGATTTTAGCGGTCTGGAGGAATTTTAGGAGGTTGGTGTCGTGGTCCTGCTGGTCATGGCCGCAGATGGTGACGTTATCGAGATACGGAAACGTTGCACGCAAGCCGTACCGGTCAACCATTCGGTCCATCTCGCGTTGGAAGACCGAGACCCCGTTAGTGACACCGAAGGGAACCCTTAAAAAATGATAGAGCCGCCCATCTGCCTCAAAGGCAGTGTATTTGCGGTCACTCGTGCGGAGGGGTAGCTGGTGGTAGGCGGACTTGAGATCCACCATGGAGAAGACCTTATAATGCGCAATCCTGTTTATCAGGTCGGATATGCGGGAGAGAGGGTACGCGTCCAGCTGCGTAAACCTGTTGATGGTCTGACTGTAGTCAATGACCATCCTATGTTTCTCCCCGGTCTTTACCACCACTACCTGAGCTCTCCAGGGACTGTTGCTAGCTTCAATGACCCCTTCCCTTAGTAGCCTAATGAAGGTCCGGTCCTGGGCACTGCACTGTCTGCTCCTGGTGGCGACGGGTTTGCAATCCGGGGTGAGGTTCGCAAACAGGGAAGGTGGGTCGACCTTAAGGGTCGTGAGGCCGGTGACAGTAAGGGGGGTATAGGGCCGCCGAATTTGAAGGTCAGACTTTGCAGGTTACACTGGAAGTCCAACCCCAGGAGTGTAGCCGCGCAGACGTGCGGAAGGCCATAAAGGCGGAAATTGTTGAATTTCCTTCCTTAGACTGTGAGGTTTGCTCGGCAGAACCCCTTTATCTCCACTGAGTGGGAACCGGAGGCCAGGGAGATTCTTTGATTTACAGGGTGGGTAAAAAGTGAACAGCGCCTTACCGTGTCGGGGTGTATAAAGCTCTCCGTGCTCCCAGAGTCGATCAGGCAGGGCATCTCGTGGCCGTTGATGTACACCGTCGTCGTTGCTGTTGAGAGTGTTCGATGTCGCGTTTGGTCCCGAGTCACCGAGGCCAGATGCAGTAGCTGTGAATTTTGATCGGGCAGTGTATAGTCGGCCGGGTTAGGGTCCTGGGTCCCCATCCAAGGTGGTTTCTCCCATGGGTCGCACATGGTGGTCGGAGATGGACAAAATGGCGGCACCCATCCATCCAGCGAGTTTGTCCGTGGAACAAGATGGCGGCGCCCGTAGGCCACACGTGGCCCTAGGATACGGGGGTGGCGGTGACTGCTGGCTGCCTGGGACCCAAGGGGAAGTTCGCTGTGGCAGCCCGGAGTCGCCGCTGGAGACCGGGCCACCGCTCGAGTCTGGCAGACCCCCACAAAATGGCCCTTCTTGCCGCACCTTTTGTGGGTGGATGTGCGGGCCGGGCAGCACTGGCGGGGGTGCTTTTCTTGACCGCAGAAGAAACAGCAGGGCCCATCGGAGTTGGTGGGCCGCCTTACAGCGCAGGCCTGCGGGGACAGGGGGAAGGTCTGTGGGGCTGCCGCTGCGGGATTCCACGCTGCCCAGGGGACCTCCGTGCGGTCAGGCACATAGGATTGTGCGTTCCTGGAGGCAACATCCATGGACCCTGCCAGGGCCCGTGCCTCCCTAAGTCCCAGGGTGTCTTTCTCTAAAAGACGCTGGCGGATCTCTGAGGAGCTCATACCTGCTACGAAGGCATCCCGGATTAGGAGTTCTGTGTGGTCGCTCGCCGAAACTTGCGGGCAGCCACAGCTTCTGCCCAACACCAGTAGCGCGCGGTAGAACTCCTCCAACGATTCCCCGGGGCTTTGCCGTCTCGTTGCAAGCAGGTGACGTGCATAGACCTGGTTTATTGGGCGGATATAATGTCCTTTTAAAAGTTCGGTTGCTGCATCAAAGTCTTCCACCTCCTCGATGAGGGTGTAGATCACTCCTTGAGTGCAGGAGATGCAGTTTCTGCTCCCCCGTGGGTGTGCCTCCAGCCGTCTCAAGGTAGCCTTTGAAACACGCCAGCCAGTGTTTGAAAATCGCCGCTGAGTTCGCCGCGTGGGGACTGAGTTGCAGACATCCGACTTGATTCGGAGATCCATCTTCTCTGCTTAAGTGTAGTCTGTTACATTGATGCACGATCAATTACTGCAAAGATGAGGTTAAAGCATAACTGAAGGCTTTAATAGACTAGAACTGTTCCCCAGCAGCTCAGGTACAGAATGAGGGCTGCTAGGACGGCACCGACTCTTATACCCCGCCTATCTGGGCAGAGCTCCATGCTATACAGCCAATGGTAAACCCCCAGGTTTGACCAATGGAACTTCAGCCTCTCGGGTGCTGCAATATCTGATAATACCACAGGAGGGAAGATCTTATGAGGAAAGGCTGAGGGACTTGAGGCTGTTTTCATTGGAGAGAAGAAGGTTAAGAGGTGACTTAATTGAGGCATACAAGATGATCAGAGGATTGGATAGGGTGGACAGTGAGAGCCTTTTTCCTCGGATGGTGATGTCTAGCACGAGGGGACATAGCTTTAAATTGAGGGGAGATAGATATAGGTCAGATGTCAGAGGTAGGTTCTTTACTCAGAGTAGTAGGGGCGTTGAATGCCCTGCCTGCAACAGTAGTGGACTCACCAACACTAAGGGCATTCAAATGGTCATTGGATAGACATATGGACGATAAGGGAATAGTGTAGATGGGCTTTAGAGTGGTTTCACAGGTCGGCGCAACATCGAGGGCCGAAGGGCCTGTACTGCACTGTTATGTTCTATGAGCCAGGGTTCCATCCTGGGATCTTCCCGTTCAGCTATAACATCAGCTGGGATTGTAACATAAAGAAGAGGTAGATGGATTTATTTAAAATTTAGAGTACCCAGTTCTTTTTTCCCCCCAATTAAGGAACAATTTAGCATGGCCAATATACCTACCTTGCACATCTTCGGGTTGTGGGGGTGAAACCCACGCAAACCTTTGTATGGGCGGGGAAGGTGTCGCGGGTGGGGAGGACCCTGCTACAGAGGCGGGGGGGGCGGGGTTGCCGAACGTGCTTCATTGTTATTGGGCGGCGAATATGGATAAGGTGCGGCGATGGTGGGAAGGAGAAGGGGTAGAGTGGGTTAGGATGGAGGAGGAATCTTGTGAGGGGTCTAGTTTGAGGGCTATGGTGATGGCAGCATTGCTAATGGCTCTGAGTAGGTATTCAGGGAGCCCGGTGGTGCAGTCCACAGTGAAGATATGGAATCAGCTGAGGAGGCATTTTAGGATGAAGGGATGTCGGTGCTAACGCTGCTGTGCGGGATTTATTGGTTTGAGCCAGGGGGGATGGATAATATATATAGGAGGTGGAGGGAAGTGGGGCTGGTCAAGATGAAGGATCTGTATTTGGAGGAAGGGTTTGCCAGTCTGGAGAAGCTAAGGGAGAGGGTAGAGCTGCCGAGGGGGAGTGAGTTCAGGTATCTGCAGGTTAGGGACTTTGCACAAAACTGGAGGGGGTTCCCGAGGTTGCCGGGATATATCCTGCTGGAGCAACTGTTGCATCCGGATGTGGAAGGGGAGGGAAGAATTGAGGATATATACAAGTGGCTGGGGGAGCAGGGAGGCGAGCGGGTGGTGAAGATCAAGGAGAAATGGGAAGTGGAGTTGGGAGGGGAGATCAGTTGGGGAGTATGGAGTGAGGCACTGCGTAAGGACCTCCTCTTGTGCAAGGATGAGCCTGATACAGGTTAAGGTGGTGCACAGGGTGCATATGACCAGGGCGAGAATGAGTGGGTTCTTTCAGGGGGTAGCAGATGAGTGTGAGGTGTGGGCGGGGGCCAGCGAATCACACACATGTTTTGGGGTTGCGAAGAATTGGGACGATTCTAGATGCGAGTGTTCGCGGTCTTAACCAGGATAGTGGAGGAGGAGGTGGACCCGGACCCTTTGGTGGCGATATTTGGTGAAGCCGGAGCTCATGTAAAGGAGGAAGGCCGATGTCTTGGCCTTCGCCTCTCTTTTGCACAGCGACAAATTTTGCTGGAGTGGCGGTCAGCATCGCCACCTGGGGTAGCGACTTGGTTGGGTAGTACAACTTCCTGTGATTAGAGACGATAAAGTATGATTTAAGGGTCTCTTCAGAGGTGTTTGAGGAAAGGTGGGGGATGTTTGTGACCGTGTTTGGGGGGCTGTTCGTTGCGGGGTTGGGTGAAAAAGGGGGAAAGTCTGTACAGACTGTATAGTTGATTGTTGGGAAGTATGTTTCCGGGGTGTTTATTCGCTGTAATCTGTTTTGATACATGTTTGTGATAATATAAAATTTTTTTTAAAAGACCCAAGCAGACATGGGGAGAATGTGCAAACTCCACACGGGCAGTGACCTGGGGCTAGGATGGAACCCGGGTCCTTGGCACTGTGAAGCAACAGTGCTAACCGCTGCGTCACTGTGCCAGGTAGATGGATTCTTGACTATTGAGGGAGTCAAATGTTATTAAGGTAGGCAGAATGTGAAGTTGAGGCCACCATCCGATTAACCATGATCTTATCGAATGGCAGAGCAAGTTTGAGGGGCTGAATGGCCTGCTCCTAATTTGTATGTCGTGTGTGATCTTTTATGGGTTATTTCATCGGCATTCTTACACTCCAGGTGTGCAGTTGACTGCATTGAATCTGCTGTTAGGTCAATGCTGCCCCTTACAGTAAGCAGAGTGAGTCAGTCCCGCGTGTTTGCTCCCTAGGTCTCCATTATTACACAGAAGTGCTCAGTGTCCCTGAAGAGAGAATCCTAATGCAGATTGTAAAAACGCGAAAGCACACACAGGGGTCATTCTCTCAAAACGTGAATCAAATACTCCGTGAAATATAAAAGTAGCTTTTAAGTAAGTTTGTGCAGTGCTTCCATGATGGATGATTCAGTGCAGTTTACAGTGTAATCAATTATCCTGTTCCAGGGCTGTGAAATGAGCATTAACACCATACATTAAGCATGCGTGTTTAACCAATGGTATGCATTGTTTTGATTTCTACCTCGGTTATCAGTAACCTCTCAAGTAAGAGTTCAGCTAATGTTTATTTTACTTCTGAATGAAGTGAGCTGAAGGCAGTGCATTATAACAATTCATTTCCTTCACTTGGCCAAACAGACCATGGGTTCACCAGCAACAAAAGCTGGCTGTTTGCCAAGTGATGCATTATCACGTGGGTGCATAAGTCACCCATCAGATTCACTAATCATAAAAATCCACATGAAAGAGTGGCTTGTGCATCAGATTCTGTGGTAGCTGATAAATGTTGAAGCCCATAAAGTCAATTAGCATTCAGTGGTCTGTCCTGTGTTGTCTGAGAATGGTAGTTGGGGATCTGCGGTTGGAAGCCCAGCCCTCCATCACATTAAGATCAAAGACACTCCGTATTCCTGATCTTCAATTTAGATAGGATTTCCGCAAATAGGATATCTGGAACGGAATGAGACCATGTGGCACAACTGCCGTTAATGCTCCGCTTGAGCCTCTTCCCATTTTTCTTTATCTGAATGTATCATTGGAACTCACTATTCCCATCTCCTTCATATGTTTGTCTAGCTTCTCCTTAAATGCATCCAAACTACTCCCGCTGATAGCAAGTTCCACATTCACACTGCTCTTTGGGTGACTTGCCTCCATAGCTTCAGTACCTTGGTGTTGTGGATGGCAAGTTTGAATTTGTTTCAACTGTCCCAATCTCCTCATGCCTCACAGTGAGATTGCTTAAGCCTTCTCGTAAAGCAGTATAACCCTCCGAGCTCACTGTCATAGTCAGTAAATCCATTTTCCCTTGTGGTGTTACTCAACTCTATAGACAAGGAGGGCTCCAGATTTGAAGTCTAGCCAGTGCACGTTAGCTGACCTCAATGCACCTGGACTAATGAAGGAAACAAAACCAGCCAAAGCTCCCCATTTTTCTTATTGTTCAGTATGTGGGTGCTAGATGAGCTCTTTAATGGCCTCGATTATGTGGTCAGAAGTGAAGCAAAAGTATTCCTCACCGATCTCAAAGAAAGCTGCCTCCAGTGGTCTAGTTCTCTCTGTGGCGGGAATTCCCTTCCCTGACTGCAGTTGAAATTTGGCACCAATCAGAGGATTTCTTCGCCTGCATCATCAGTGATGTCAGCAAACTGATAAGAAACCAATCAAATTCAGGTATTCACACACCGCAAAACAGGAAGTTAAAAGCACTTAAAATCCTTTGCATTTAATTTTAAATTGAAGGTAATATAAATATATGACTGTATTCATCTTCTTTAGCAATCACGTGCTAACGAATATGATTGTCCACCTAAGAAACTCTGTGTCACCGGGCATGGGTTCTGTGGGTCCTTGCATGACTGATGTGCCCTATCCTAGAACCACATCTTTGGCCGCTCATTTGGCAGATCTTTCCGGGAGGTAGGATCGCTCCTTGGACTCTCGCTCACTGGCATTCCTTTCTGGGCTTCTTTTCCGCAACTTCTATTGCCATTAGGTGATCTTGAAGAATTGTGTCCCTTCAAACAGGAGGTTCCTCCATGTAAGATTCTTCTGAGCAAGGGTCTCCCCCTTTGATACCAATGTTGCATTTCTTGAGGTAAACCTTCAGCATGTCTTGGAAGCCTTTCCTTTATCCTCCTCTAGTTTGGGTGTCTTCCTTGAGTTAAGTGAAGAAGATTTGCTTTGGCAATCGGAATTCTGGCATCCTAAGCACGTGGCCAGCCCAGCTGAGTTGGTTTGGATGATGATGTCCTCGATGCTGGTGCTCTTGGCACCTTCAAGGACACTGATGTTTGTACGCCTGTCCCCCCAGCTGATGTGGAGAATCTGCCTCAGACAGCATTGATGGTACACTTGAGGTGGCGCCTGTACATTATCCAGGTTTCTGAGCCATTTCGAAGATTTGCAAGGATGACTGTCTTGTACATAAGGATCTTACTATCAGCACGGATGTCGCAGTCATCGAAGACTCTCATCCTTCGGCATCCAAAGGCAGTGGTCGCGGATTGGATACGATGTTGGATCTCCGCTTCGATGTCGGCCTTCGATGAAAGGCAGCTCCCCGGTAGGGGAAATGCTCCACTGTATTAAGGTAGAAGCTAAAACAGGTTTTTGTGAAAAACCTACTTTGAAAAATATGTGGAATTTTTAATAATTGTAGAGAAATTTCACATTTCACAAATCTAGCATTAGCATTTCAGGGTTAGTTATTTAGCAGTGGTTGTGGGGTTAGTACATGGTTTACAAGAGCAGTTACTCCTCATTCAACAAAGTTTAACTTTTTCCGGGGTTTTTGCAATGAGGCTATCAGCATTAGAATGGGCGTTCTCACTAACTCAAGATTGTAGTAGAGATAGCGGAATGTGGGAATCTCTATAGTGCACCCTATGGGGCAGCACAGACAGCAACGTTTGAATTTCCATGTTATTCTGCACATGTCCAGGCTCCTAAGGTTGCTGTCAGTTTCAGTGTAAATGCCAACAAGATCCGGGCCATTATATTTTCCCTCTCAGTATGCACCTTTCTGTAAGTGAGTAAGCAGGAGATTAATTCGCAGATTTCCACTTGTTTTACTGTATGATTGGCCATTATTTCCCCCACCCCCTCCCTTTCTCGTGAGTGCTTTGCGTCTGCTTTCCTGGGAGATTGCAGCATCTCACTCCATTGTGCAATGTTTTGGTCGATCAGTGAGATCTGACGCCAAATCATCCATTCCTCAAAGACACCTTTCATTTCACTGGACATACGGCTATCTGGGAGCTACATCCAGGTGTGATACTGGACCAAAAATCCAAATCTAATTGTGAAACAGCAGTTACCAAATTCCTGATGATGCAACCCATTTAAACAATTGCTGGTCTTAACAGCCTTTAATTAAACCTTGGGTGTCAGTTAGGGATAGTTTTCTGCTGTAGGAAGCCACAGGTGGACCTGTTTTTTTTCAGGTTGGAAGGAAAGCTGCCAGACTTTTTGATTTGCCTTGTCTTTAGCATATTTAGATCGTTTGCCATGTATAGACTTTACAGTGCAGAAGGAGGCCATTCGGCCCATCGAGTCTGCACCGGCCCTTGGTAAGAGCACCCCAGTTAAGCCCACACCTCCATCCTATCCCCATAACCTAATAACCCCTTTTTGGACACCAGGGGCAATTTAGCATGGCCAATCCACCTAACCTGCACATCTTTGGACTGTGGGAGGAAACCGGAGCGCCCGCCCAGAGGAAACCCACGCAGACACTGGGAGAACGTGCAGACTCCACACAGACAGTGACCCAAGCGGGAATCGAAGCCGGGATCCTGGAACTGTGAAGCAACAGTGGTAACTGCCGTCCCGCCCAACTGATGTGTCACTTTCGCCAAGTCTAACATAGAATACAGCGTTCATTCTAGTCTTTGAAGGAGACTGGTGTTTCAGAAGTTCCAAAAACTTTCAGTGACTTGCTATATGGGAATTTGTTTTGTATTCCCTCATTTGTAGAATGGGGAAGTCCTCAAATTTGTTGAATATTTCATCTCCCAGGCACTGAAAATGCCTCTATATATGGTATCTGGTTGGTTGCTCTGTCCGTAAGAGAGCACAAAAATATATTCAGAGTCATCTGCCTCTACATTAGCTACTTTCTCTTGTCTTTTTGATGTGGTGTGCACATATGCTGCCCTTCTGGTGGTATTGGTCTTAATTGATTTTGCTGATGAGTGAAAAATTGGTTGAGTTTTCACACAAGTTGTACACTGTTCTTAAGCAGGACATTCTGTCCAGTATGGAAAGCACTGCCACAGAGGAAACATCATTTAGAAAAGGCCCAACTGTCAAAGATTGTTGTTGCTTTGCAGGCAGTTCCGTGGCATCTCAACAATAAACAGTATTCAATTGAACTTGGAGTGCAATGGCTACTGTTGGCAGCCTCAACCTCAGTAGCTCTGGACTCAGTGACAATAATCTTGCTGATTCCAACAGCTTAGTCAAGTGCTTTTTGGCAGAGTTGATTTGAGACAAAATTTTAATGTGCTTTGATTTGCCGTTCGAAATATTCAACATCACCAGAATCACATTTGCTAGCTGCCACAATCGTGTGCAATATTGGTCAATTGTCTTTTTGCTTCTTCTTTAGTATGTGATCAAGGATCCAGATCATTAAAAACTTCTCTGATGATCAGAGATGAATGTTTTTTGATTGGATGGTTATTTTTGTGATATCAGTGTGGGTGTACATCGTGCAAGCCTCCCTGATGTTAACCTCGAGCTGGAGTGCCTTGTGTCGAACAACAAGCTATAGTCTGTGTGCTTCCTTCTACATCTCCAACTTAAAAAGCTGTACTGTCTGCAGAAAGCTAACAAAACTTTCCAAAAACGTCTTACCTGAAAGCAATGTTTCATAATTTCACCTTTATCATTAAAAGTTCTTGGGAAAGGACTTCCGGTGGTGACCATGAAGTGAACGGTCGCACATTTAGCAGCTCCCACTCTGTGGTTTTTTAACGGCTTTTAAGCTAGATTTCTGTGGGAATTTTGCAACATAATAATAATCGCTTATTGTCACAAGTAGGCTTCAGTGAAGTTACTGTGAAAAGCCCCTAGTCGCCACATTCCGGCGCCTGTTCGGGGTTTGGCCCAGCGTCCAACAATATTCTGACAGAAATCAAGTTGCCAATAAGTTAGCTGTGGCTGTGTGAGTAACTGGAGAGGAATATGTTGGAAATTGCATGGGGAATTATTATTAGTAACGGGAAATATTGTTACTTTTGTGATTTGTCCATTTGAGTGTCAGTGAGATGTTTTTTTTAAATAAATTTAAAGTACCCAATTTATCTTTTGCAATTAAGGGACAATTTAGTGAAACCCACGCAAACATGGGGAGAATGTGCAAACTCCACGCGGACAGTGACCCAGAGCCGGGATCGAACCTGGGACCTCGGCGCCGTGAGGCAGCAGTGCTAACCACTGCACCACCATGCTGCCGATCAGTGAGATGTTTAATGGACAGCTTTTAATATTTGAAACGATAAGTAGGCGTAGGCGTTGTGTGACAGGCTGGAATCTGTGGCCATCCTTATTCTGTTTTTTTAAATCTTACTCTGTGATAGTCAATAAAATGGTAGTCTATGGATAACAGTAAACTTTGTGGGTAGTGTGAGAGTTAACCCTTGACTGCCACACAGACGAGCTTTTATTGATGATCTGTGGTTGGCCTCCGAAAAAGTTGCCTCCTAATTAAATTTTTATTTATTCTTAATACTATCGGACCACAGTGGTAAATGTGTATCTCGTGTTGAGGATGTCACTGATTGCATCAAGCAATCATTGGCCATATGTACCCATAATACTTCACTTACTGTCTTTTACTCACACCTCAACCCTTTAACAGACTGCAGCGCTACAACTTGGTTCAATGTTGCCAGAGATCCAACCTCCTCCACTCACTTGATTAAAAGTGTTCGCTTCATATAACGTAATATTTAAGTTATGAAGAGAGGTTGGATAAGCTTGGTTTGTTTTCAGCGGAGCAGCGAAGACTGAGTGGTGACCTGATCGAGGTGTACACGATTATGAGGGGCATGGACGACCGGGTGGATAGGGAGCAGCTGCTCTCCCTTAGTTGAAGGGTCGGTTATGAGGGGACACAAGTTCACAGTGTGTGGCAGGAGATTCAGGGGGATTTGAGGAAAACAGTTTTTACCCAGAGGGTGGTGACCATCTGGAACGCACTGCCTGGGAGGGTGGTAGAGGCAGGTTGCCTCACATCCTTTCAAAAGTACCTGGATGAACACTTGGCTCGTCATAACATTCGAGACTATGGGCCAAGTGCTGGAAAATGGGATTAAGATCGGCAAACCAGGTGCCTTTCATGCGGCAGTGCAGGCTCGATGGGCGAAAGGGCCTTTTTTGCACTGTTTTTTCTGTGATTCTGTGATAATGATGTTTCATTAAAATGTGAGGTTTGTACACTTATCTTCAGGATTTAATTTCTTTACCAGATAGCGTGATGCTTAATGAGGTACCCTCAATAATGACGCTTAGAGATTAAACTGTAAAGAAGGCTTTATTAGACTAATAACTATGCTAGAGCTAGAGACGAGAGCTGACTGCTGCACAGCCCATGAGGCAGCCCTTTATGGATGGCTCCCAGATGGGCGGAGCCAGAGGCGGAGTCCCCAGGGTTCCAAGCCCGGTCTTAAAGGGGACATCACCTTACATGATGATAAGGCAGTAACCGTTCATCACACTTAACTAAATTAAATTAAAAATATTGATAAATATTAAAGGAGGGAAAACTGCCAGTGATGGAAATCAGAAAAGGAAACCAAAAACGCTGGACAGACAGCAGTTTGCCAGTATCTGTGGAAAGAAAGTATAATCTTTTTGTCAGAAGAGTTGATGAAAAGTTTTACCTGATGACATTAGTCTGTCTTTTCTCTTTCACCGATATCAACTGACCCACCTGATGTATATGCAGCATTTTCTAACTAGATTTGGACATTGAGATCAATGTCCAAAGAATCCAGTGTCCATTTTCTAATCTGGGCATCTGTAAATTGGCTTGGACGATGAGATTTTTTTGTCTATTTTCAAGATGCTTATTTGGGTGCAAGGTAGAAATAAGTGGCCCGAATGGGAGCTAGAGCTTTACTGAAAGAGTAGTAATCACGGGTGCATGACCGCTATTAGAGTGCCCCAGGTGATTGGGAGCAGCTATTACCCTTAATTGAAGGGTAGATTATGAGGGGACATGAGTTCAAGGTATGGGGCAGGAGGACAGGGGGCTGGTTTAGCTCAGTGGGCTACACAGCTGGTTTGTGATGCAGAACAAGGCCAGCGGTGCAGGTTCAATTCCCGTACCAGCTGAGAATTTTGAATTCTCCCTCTGTGTACCCAAACAGGCGCTGGAATGTGGCGACTGGGGGCATTTCACAGTAACTTCATTGCAGTGTAAGCCTACTTGTGACAATAAAGATTATTTATTTTATTTATTGATCTGAGAACCCCAGGTTACACTGCTCACCTGTCCTTGTTTTTCACTGAGTTACTGCAAAGACCGGACTGCCAACAAATGCTTTTAAGTAATCTTTCCCAGATGCCCATTGACCCTATTTAAGAATTGCTCCAATTTTTCTTGATACCTTTTCTCTGTTCTGCTAACGGTTGAATCCAAAGTAAGTTGCATCGATTTTTCTTTCCGCTCTTTTGTTGGAAGGTTTCCCCTGTGATCAATCCAGTTCAATCGGGATGTGAAAAGAATTGAGCGGGTTAGGCTGTGAGTGTGTGGGGGGTATACACAGCATTGCAAAATGATCCTTTATTAGTTTCTTTGCTACATTAACATCATGGGGTTCCTGTGGTTTGAGTTGGTGTTACATTAATGGCTGGATTTCTGGCTCGAGCTGATGTTGTGATCGGGCTGTTCTTGGGTATCAGTCAGCTGGCGTTACTCCTGTTTGTTTAAAAGTGCAGGTCCTGGGTCTGCTCTTAATGGGCCTGTCACTAATGATCTGATGTAAATCATCCTAATGATTGAAGATATAAATCTTGAGTAATTGTTCTTTTTCCAGGTGGTAGCACTTAGTAAAAGAAGCAAGGAGGCTGAGGCTGCCTTTCTTAATGTTTACAAGCAATTAATAGAAGCGCCAGGTAAGAAGACATTTAGATATTGATCTATCTGTACATAACAGCTCTTCTTACATATGTCTGTGCAAAACAATTTTTATGCATTATTTAGTGTTCAACTCAAGAATGTTATTCTCTTAACATTGAAGCATATTGTGTGCTCCCCTGTTCTGTGCAATTTGCTTATGCGTTTTTAATGGTTGATATTCATTTATTTGTGCATATAAAGGAGCAATGGTTAATTAAAACTGTAAAGATATGAGGTAGCATAAAACAGAGCCCAAAGAGTGACTGGCCCTTAGTTGCCAGCATCACAAGGTAGTTTACACCTAATAAATCAGCAGCAACAAATCAGTTTATTCCAAATTTGAACAATGTTCGAGGAAAGATTTAAAATGGTGGGAGAGTTCTCAGCCACGAGGTAACTTGTGGCCATGTGATGAAACGGAAATGACTTTGATTTACTCTTTTGTATTGTTTAGAATTTACTCTGGAATTCCTGAATTTATCCTGCAAGAAAACTCATTTAATGCTCTTTTTAATTAAAATTGCAAGTGGTTAATACCCTTCAGCGAATCTCCTCAACTCGCTCGTCAAGGGCGGGCAGCTTGCGAGCAACTGCAGCTGGATTTAAAATAGTCCTCCCACAAACAAGCTAAATGTATAAACCTTGAATAATGTGGAGGGAGGAGCAGGGAATCATCAACACCCGGTTCAAGGTCCTCGCACTGTGTGACATCACAAGAACTGGATGTTACTTCACAGCTTTGTGACTTGCTGTTGGACAGTAATTACTCTCTCAGGCAATGCACAGGCACTTGCTTGGCATGCCATAATGCTTCGGTATTTTTAATACACTTTCATTCATTGTTGTCACTTTGAAAGGTTTGACTTTCTTTTTCAGCTGAGAGTGAAATCAAACAAATTCTGAACAAATGCAAAGGGGGTTCTTAATTTAGCAAATATATGATCACTGTGTCCGTACATCTGTAATTAAAGTATTAAACCTTGAATCCTTTTACAATTATTCATAAAGCAGCGAATAAAGTCAAAGGATTACTGAAATGTGCAAATACCATAATTACTGTCAGAACTGCGGCGTGAACTGTGGGCTGTAAATTACTGCATGTGTTCGTGACTGCTGGTTTCTACATTATATAAATATGCTCTGAATCATTCATTTTATACCTGTTTTTGTACCTGTCATTTCATTTGCAAGTGTTCCAGCATAGTCTACAGCAGAACTGAATGCGGTTCCTTTACAAGGTACTTTGCAAAAGATGTTTCAAATTGACTGTTGCCTGCTGAAGGGACCCATGCTGTGAATGGCCCATCAACATGGGAAACCCTATGGAAACTCGGTTCCGTCATTTGAATCCAGAGCAAGGGACATGGCAAACCTAGCCATTGTTAACTCTGCAAGCAGAAATAATGAGATGAATGAATGTTGCATATTACCTGTTGTACGTTGATATGTTACATCAGAAAGAATATACATGTGCCAGCTCTGATTCATTGAGTAGCACTGAGCCAGATGGTTGTGGGTTCAAGTTCCATTCCAAAGAGTCAAGCACAAAGATCTAGACAGGGACTCCTGTGCAATACTAGCGGAGTACTGCGCAATACTGGGGGAGTACTGCACTGTCAGAGGTGCTGTCTTTCGATGAGATGTTAGACCGAAGCCCAGTCTGCCCCCTCAAGGGCGTAATGCTACTGTGAAAGAAGAGCACGGGCATTATTTCCAATGTTCTGGACAATATTTAGCCCTCATTCAACATGGTAAAAGCAGGGGTGGCACAGTGGCACAGTAGTTAGCATTGCCGCCTCATGGTGCTGAGGACCCATATTCAATCCCAGCCCCAGGTCATTGTCGATGTGGGGTTTGTACATTCTCCTCGTGTCTCACCTCCACAACCCAAAGATATGCAGGGTATGTGAATTGACCACGCCCAAAATGCCCTTTAATTGGAAAAATTAATTTTTTTAAAAAAAGGTAAAAGCAGATGATCTAAGTCCAAAGATATGCGGGTTAGGTGGATTGGCCATGATAAATTGCCCCTTAGTGTCCATGGATGTGCAGGTTAGATTACGGGGATAGGGCGGGATGGACGGGGAAGTGGACATGGGTAGGGCGCTCTTTCAGATGTGAATGGCCTCTTTCTGCACTGTAGTGATTCTGTGATTCATTGCTGTTTGCAGCAGCGTGCTCTGCAGAATTGTTTGTCACTTTTCCTGCCTTATGATGGTGACTACATTTCAAAATACCTCATTGGCTGTAAAGCACTTTGAGACATCCTGGGGGAAACGTCCTCAATAAATGGAAGTCTCTTCATATTTTCGATGGGTTTGCAGCTGTGTAACCCCTCTTCCCTCCTCTGCCCACCTCCTGTCTCCTGTCCTCCTTCCTTTGAAAGTAATGATTTCTGTTCGAAGTATAGAAGATTAAAATCATCCCCCGTCATTATGCATGCAAAGTATTTTCATTCCAAAGGACCTCCCCAATCGATATTTTTGACGCAGAGCACTCGAGAGCAGTGTGTCACCATTGAGTTCTCCATACAGACTGCAGAGCACATTGCTGCAACAATATCACACATCAAATCCACAGAGCGGGTTTTTGCAGATTGTGCTTTGACGTTTAGTTTTTTTTAACTTTAGAGTATCCAATTCATTTTTTCCAATTAAGGGGTAATTTAGCATGGCCAATCCACCTACCCTGCACATCTTTGGGTTGTGGGGTCGAAACCCACGCGGACACGGGGAGAATGTGCAAATTCCACACGGACAATGACCCAGAGTCGGGATCGAACCTGGGACCTGGGCGCCGTGAGGCAGCAGGGCTATCCCACTGCGCCACTGTGCTGCCCTACGTTTGGGTATTTTCATATTTATTTTGATCAGTCGGCTGTAGTTTAAAAGAGCAATGGCTAATAAGTGAAATTTCCATTTGTTCTCTCGCAACCAATGAATAAATTACTTGCCATCAGTGCAGGAGGCAGATTTTTCATGTGATTTTTTCCAGTGTGGCTCTGTGATTGTCCAGTGAATTCTGTAGTAACTTCAGCCACAACACCACAGTTAAATTAGAAATGCTCTTGGTGAGAGACTTCCGGGTGCGGCGATGACCAGCTAAGTCGCACGTTTCGGCACCTCCCGTTTTAACGGACCTTTGGGCTCTTATCGGGAGCCCCAACGGCAATTTTCGAAGGCTAAACCCACTGTGAGGCGACATAGAAGGGAGTCCCCCCGGATGTGAATGGACAGAAGAGATAATAGTGGCCAGATTGCGGAGGATCCTCTGGAGCAGCGGCAAAGAAGGGAAGTGAGAAGCAAGATGGTGGCGGAGGGAGGCCAGTTGGTATGGGGCCTGGAACAGCAGGAGTTCCTCCGGCGATGTGTGGAGGAGCTCAAGAAGGAGGTGCTGGCGCCGATGCTGCAGGCGATTGAGGGGTTAAAGGAGGCGCAGAAGACCCAAGAGATGGAGCTCCGTGGAGTGAAGGCAAAAGCTGCCGAGAATGAGGATGAGATACAGGGCTTGGTGGTGAAGACAGAGACGCACGAGGCACTGCATAAGAGGTGTATGGAGAGACTGGAAGCCCTGGTAAATAGCTCGAGGAGGAAGAACTTAAGAATCTTGGGTCTTCCCGAAGGGGCAGAGGGAGCGGACGTTGGGGCGTATGTGAGCACGATGCTCCACACCTTAATGGGAGCTGAGGCCCCGACGGGCCCCCTGGAGGTGGAGGGAGCGTACCGAGTCCTCGTGAGAAGACCAAAGGCAGGAGAAATACCTCGAGCAATAGTGGTGAGGTTCCACCGCTACAAGGACAGGGAGATGGTCCTGAGATGGGCGAAAAAGACACGGAGCAGCAGGTGGGAGAACGCGGTGATCCACGTGTATCAGGATTGGAGTGCGGAGGTGGCGAGAAGGAGGGCGAGTTTAAATTGGGCCAATGCGGTGCGGGAAAGTGAAATTCGGAATGTTGCAGCCGGCAAGACTGTGGGTTACACACCAGGGCAAACACCACTACTTCGAGACGGCAGAGGAGGCGTGGACATTTATTGAAGAGGAGAAGTTGGACTAGATTTGAGAAAGAGTGTTTCAAATGAAGTAGTGAGGTGGTGGCAAGGGACTGTGAATCAGATGGGGGAAAATTTTCTTTCCCCTCGAAGGGGGGGGGACACGAAGAAATGTGGGCGCCGGTGGGGAGGGGGAAGGAGAGAGGGAGCTGCGCCATCAGGGGCGGGGCTGAGAGGGAAGCGCGGGCTTTGTTCCCGCGCTATGGAAATTGTGACGGGAAAAGGGGGCGCAGGAAGGAGGGGGCCTCACAAAATGGGAGGCTAAGGATAAACGGGGGAAGCCGAGGTCAGCCAGAGTTTGCTGACTTCCGGAAGCAATATGGGGGGATCAACTAAGCTAGAGAGGGATCTAGCGGTGGGGGGGGGGGGGGGGGGGTAACTGGGTTGCTGCTGCTAAGGGGAAGGGGGAGCTGTTACGGGACGGGATGGTCGGGACGGGAGGGCACCGTCCGGGGGATAAGCGGGTGCGTGGGAACCGGGTGAGGAGCTGGTCTAAAAAAGGGGATGGCTAGTCTACGAGGGGGGGGGTAAAGAGCCCCCCAACCAGGTTGATCACGTGGAACGTGAGAGGGTTGAATGGGCCGATTAAGAGGGCAAGGGTATTTGCGCACCTAAAGAAGCTAAAGGCAGACGTGGTTATGCTTCAGGAGACGCACCTGAAACTGGCGGATCAGGTCTGATTAAGAAAAGGATGGGTGGGACAGGTATTCCACCCGGGCTTGGATGCGAAAAATAGAGGGGTGGCAATACTGGTGGGGAAACGGGTATTGTTTGAGGCGAAGACCACAGTGGGGGTAGATACATGATGGTGAGTGGCAGATTGCAAGGTGAGGTGGTGGTGCTGGTGAACGTATATGCCCCGAACTGGGATGATGCGAACTTTATGAAGCGCATGTTGGGGCGCATCCCGGACCTGGAGATGGGAAAGTTGGTAATGCGGGGGGGGGGGGACTTCAACACGGTGCTGGACCCAGGGCTGGACCGGTCCAGATATAGGACCGGGAGGAGGCCGGCAGCGGCCAAGGTGCTTAAGGGCTTTATGGAGCAGATGGGAGGAGTGGATCCCTGGAGATTTACTAGACCAAGGAGTAAAGAGTTTCCCTTCTTCTCCCATGTCCACAAAGTGTACTCCCGGATAGACTTCTTTGTCCTGGGAAGGGCGCTGATCCCGAAGGTGGCAGGAACGGAGTATTCGGCTATAGCCATTTCAGATCATGCCCCACATTGGGTAGATCTGGAAGTAGGAGAGGAAAAGGAGCAGCGCCCACTCTGGAGATTAGATATGGGACTGTTGGCGGACGAGGGGGTATGTGTAAGGGTGAGGGGATGTATTGAAAGGTCCTAGAGATCAATGATGACGGAGAGGTCCAGGTGGGAGTGGTCTGGGAGGCGCTGAAGGCGGTGGTTAGAGGGGAGCTGATCTCCATAAGGGGAAACAAGAGGGTAAAGAAAGGGAGAGATTGTTGGAGATTTTGAGGGTGGATAGGCAATATGCGGAGGCTCCAGATGAAGGGCTATACAGGGAAAGACGGAGATTGCACACGGAGTTTGACTTGTTGACCACGGGTAAGGCGGAGGCACAATGGAGGAAGGCGCAGCGAGTGCAGTATGAATATGGAGAGAAGGCGAGCCGGCTGCTGGCCCAACAACTTAGGAAGAGGGGGGCGGCGAGAGAGATCGGAGGGGTTAGAGACGAGGAGGGAAAGATGGAACGGGGAGCGGAGAGGGTGAACGGGGTGTTTAAGGTATTTTACGAGAGGCTATATAAGGCTCAACCCCGGAAGGGAAAGGGGGAATGATGCGTTTCCTATACCAGCTGGAGTTCCCGAAGGTTGAGGAACAGGCGATGACAGGACTGGGAGCGCAGATTGAGGTGGAGGAGGTGGTAAAAGGAATTGGGAACATGCAGGCAGGGAAGGCCCCGGGACCGGATGGGTTCCCGGTGGAGTTCTATATGAAATACGTGGACCTGCTGGCCCCACTTCTGACGAGAACCTTTAATGAGGCTAGGGAAAGGGGGACACTACCCCCGACGATATCGCTGATCCTGAAAAGAGACAAAGACCCGCTGCAGTGCGGTTCATACAGGCCTATTTCCCTCTTGAACGTAGATGCCAAGCTTTTGGCCAAGGTGATGGCGACGAGGATAGAGGACTGTGTCCCTGGGGTGGTGCATGATGATCAAACGGGGTTTGTTAAAGGGAGGCAATTGAATGCTAATATACGGAGGCTGTTGGGGGTGATGATGATGCCCCCACCGGAGGGGGAGGCGGAGATAGTGGTGGCGATGGATGCAGAGAAAGCATTTGATAGAGTGGAGTGGGACTACCTGTGGGAAGTACTGAGGAGATTTGGATTTGGAGAGGGGTTCATTAGATGGGTTCAGCTCCTGTACAGGGCCCCGGTGGCAAGTGTGATTACAAATAGGCAACGATCTGACCACTTCCGACAATATAGGGGTACAAGACAGGGATGTCCCCTGTCCCCGTTACTGTTTGCGTTGGCAATTGAGCCATTGGCCATAGCGCTGAGGGGCTCTAGGAAGTGGAGGAGGGTACTTAGAGGAGGAGAAGAGCATCGGGTGTCATTATACGCGGATTTTGTTGTTGTATGTCGTGGACCCAGTGGAGGGGATGCCTGAGATAATGCAGACACTCGGGGAGTTTGGAGAATTTTCAGGATATAAATTGAATATGGGGAAGAGTGAACTGTTTGTGATGCACCCTGGGGAACAGGGCAGAGGAATAGACTATTTACCGTTGAGGAGGGTAAGAAGAGATTTCCGGTATTTAGGGATCCAGGTGGCCAGGAACTGGGGAACCTTGCATAAGCTTAACTTGGCACGACTGGTAGAGCAGATGGAAGAGGACTTCAGGAGGTGGGACATGGCGCCCCTGTCATTGGCGGGCAGGGTGCAGGCGGTTAAAATGGTGGTCCTTCCGAGGTTTCTTTTTGTGTTCCAGTGCCTCCCTGTACTGATTACAAAGGCCTTTTTTAAGAAGGTGGACAAGAGTATCATGAGCTTTGTGTTGGCTGGAAAGACCCCAAGAGTAAAGAGGGTGTTCCTGCAGCGCAGTAGGGACAGGGGGGGACTGGCACTGCCGAGTCTAAGTGATTATTATTGGGCCGCCAACGTGTCAATCTTATGTAAGTGGATGAGGGAAGGGGAAGGAGCGGCGTGGAAAAGACTGGAGATGGCGTCCTGAAGGGGAACTAGCTTAAAAGCACTGGTGACGGCGCCGTTACCGTTCTCCCTGAAAAAATACACCACAAACCCAGTGGTGGTGGCAACTCTGAAAATTTGGGGGCAGTGGAGACGACATAAGGGAGTGACGGGTGCCTCAGTGTGGTCCCCGATAAGGAACAACCATAGGTTTGTCCCGGGAAGGATAGATGGGGGATTTAAATCTTGGCAGCGAGCAGGAATTGCGAAATTGCAGGACTTGTTCTTAGACGGGATGTTCGCGAGTCTGGGAGCACTGACAGAAAAATATGGGTTGCCACCTGGGAATGCATTTCGCTATATGCAAGTGAGGGCATTTGTGAGGCAACAGGTGAGGGAATTTCCGCAGCTCCCGGCGCAAGAGATCCAGGACAGAGTGATTTCGGGGGCATGGGTGGGTGATGGTAGGGTGTCAGATATATATAGGGAAATGAGAGACGAGGGGGAGACGATGGTAGAGGAGCTGAAGAGAAAATGGGAGGAGGAGCTGGGGGAAGAGATTGAGGAGAGGCTGTGGGCAGATGCCCTAAGTAGGGTAAACTCTTCGTCCTCGTGTGCCAGGCTCAGCCTGATACAATTCAAGGTTCTACACAGGGCGCATATGACGGGAGCAAGGCTGAGTAGATTTTTTGGAGTGGAAGATAGGTGCGGGAGATGCGCGGGAAGCCCGGCGAACCACACCCACATGTTTTGATCATGTCCGGTATTGCATGGGTTCTGGGTGGGTGTGGCAAAAGTGATCTCGAAGGTGGTGGGGGTCCGGGTCAAACCAAGCTGGGGGTTAGCTATATTTGGGGTTGCAGATGAGCCGGGAGTGCAGGAGGCGAGAGAGGCCGATGTGTTGGCCTTTGCGTCCCTAGTAGCCCGGCGAAGGATTCTACTTATGTGGAAAGAAGCAAAGCCCCCGGGTGTGGAGGCCTGGGTCAACGACATGGCAGGGTTCATAAAACTGGAGCGGATAAAATATGCATTAAGAGGTTCGGCTCAGGGGTTCACTGGGCGGTGGCAACCGTTCCTCGACTAAGGGAAAATAGGAAAGGCAGCAGCAGCAGCCCGGGGGGGGGGGGGGGGCGGCTGGGAGGGCTAATTTGGGTCTTCAGGGGCTTTATGTGTGTGTTTATATATTAGTTATTTATATTTGATTTCACAAAGTTACTATTTTAGTTATTACTTCTGTTGTTTCTTATTTTGTTGTTGGCAGTTGCCGTTAGTATATTATTTATTTAAAAAACGATCAATGTATATATTATTACAAAGTTGTAAAATGGGAAATTTTTGTTTGATCGAAAAACTTTAATAAAATATATCTAAAAAAAAAGAAATGCTCAAAAGTCCAATTTGGCCTTTTCTTAATTTTAACAATTTAAACTTCATACATTTAGAGATGTCTTGTTACAAATAGTAACCGTGCCTTTAATGTTTTGTTGAACGCAACAACGCTGTTCCACCCCATAAGCATGAGTTTCTTGCAGTTGGACATGCGCCTCTACTGCCCACTATTTAAACCCCCCCCCCGGAATACTCCCCATGCTTGGATGAATGAAGCACCAACAACACTCAAGAAACACAACACCATCCAGGACAAAGGAGTCTGCTTGCTTGGCACCCCATCCACAAACATTCACTTCCTCCACCACTGACGCACAGTAGCAGCCGTGCTTACCATCTACAAGATGCACTGCAGGACCTCACCAAGACCCCTTAGGCCAGGGTGTCGAGAGTTGTGGAGCGATCGATCACGGGAGAAGCGCCCAACTGCAACAGCAGAGAGCAGATCACGCGCCCAGCATGTACATTGGTGTCACGCGACCAGTTCGTCCGTATTTTAGGCACAAAATCATGGAGGAGAGATTCCTCCATTTTCCAGCTGTGAGCAAGCAAGACAACAGGACTGTCAAGAACTGAAGATGGATCGTTTTGTTATAAAGAAGAGAGGGGGTGGCTCAACGATCCCAGAAGAGGTAAGTTGGGTGCAGTGGGGAGTCCGGAGGCTGCATGGGGATTGCTGAGGGGGGGGTCAAAAGATCAGGACTGCCTTTAGAAATGGCGCACCGATCCAGGAGTAGGAAATGAAATAAGTGCGGCTTCGATGGAGCATTCTCTGCCAAGGCCAAAAAAACCTGGCAAAGTGCCGTTGAAAAGCAGGGTGTTTCTTGCCGCTGCAACCACCGACAAACACCCTGCTAAACGCGCCTGAAAGTGGACTCTGATTTTTTTACTTTTCCCGTTAAAACACCCCGCATATGTTTTTCCGCATCAGTGACTCATCTTGCTTGACTTCAACAAAATAACTACTTTTCACTAACCACCCCTCCTCCGGCCCCTGCCATGCTCACCTCCTGTCTCTGGGTGAAAGTCCCACCCTCTTACTCTTGTGTATTTAAAAAACAGCTTATGCTTTTGATCACTCTTTCATGTCCCCCGACATGCAATGAGAGAGACAGCCCAAGGCCAACAGCCTCGGCTGAGCATTCAAGACCAGGGACGCCCAACAAAATGGGTGGGTGTTGCTTATTAATTATCAAGACGGGTTAACTCATTTTTTAATGTCTTTGGTCTTCAGGGAAACCACTTCAATGCCTCTCTATTCACATTTAAGCTACTTTTTGATCTTGATGTGCGCATACTTCGCTTTTAAAAATCCCAGTATTTAAATGTGCACCTATATGTAGAAAAATGGTCAAGGATCTCAAAACGTGAGGAAAGAACATTTCCTTAATTTGGCTGATGAAATGTTAAGCTTTAAATATTACCCATGTGTTAAGTTGTAAATTTAATGTCTGGTTTGACCAGTTTATAATAATCCCATAAAATGGAAATTTAACACAGCTGCAGTCATTTACAGCTATGAATAGATCTCCATATTGGATGGCACTTTACTGAGGTGAAAGATCACTGAGCTCTGTTAAGGCTGTGTTCACTGTAATCATGTTGATGTTATTTCCACGAAACAGTGATACCCTCGTTTCCAGTGGTCCTTTCTTCACTTTAGGTCAATTCCATCTATTAAAAGTCCAGCAGTAGAGGATTTCTGTTAACGAGGTAATATGCAAGACAGCTTCATTAGAAAATTATTGCAATAAAATTGTGTTGTAAAAGAAAATGACAGGTCTGGATTTAATTATAGAAATTAGTCTGGCGACCTTTTATTTATTAAGTTACGACCACTTCTGTTTGTGGGGGTGAAAAAAGGATCTGGAATGGTTCGTCGATTTCTGTCCCTTTCTAATAATAATAATCTTTTATTGTCACAAGTATGAAGTTACTGTGAAAAGCCCCTAGTCGCCACATTCCGGCGCCTGTTCCTTCCTCTTTCTATCCGCTAAACTGAGGCCCGTCTGCTTGCTCGGCTGGGTATGAAAGATCCCATGGCACTACCTCGAAGAAGAGCAGGGAAGTTCTCCCTGGCATCCTGGCCAATATTTATTCCTCAATGAGCATCAGACAAAATGCGGAGAAGCTGGTCATTATCACTTTGCTGTTGTGGGAGTGAGACATGGACATATTGGCTGCAGTGTAAATTTAACGTCTAGTTTGACTCAAAAGCAATTCATTGGCACTTTGAGATGTCTAGTGGTTGTGAAAGGTGCAATATAAATGGACGTCTTGCCTTTTTTGTACATCCTTTTCTGTATTATCTCTTACCTCTTGCTGTTTTCTTTCTTTCTAAAACTGGGTTGGGGGGATGGGGTAGTGATAGTGAGGGGGCATAGTCTTAGGAGAAGGGGTTGGCCACTTCAGGCTCAGTAGAGACCTCAGACTGTTATGAATCTTTGGAATGCTGTACCCCAGAGGAAAGTGGATGTTCAGTTGTTGAGTATATTCAAGGATAAGATGAATAGAGTTTTTGAAACTAAGGAGATGGAGGATATATGGGCATCGAGTGGGAGAGTGGAGTTGAGGTTGAGGATCACCCATGATCTTATTAAATGGCAGAGCAGGTTTGAGGGGCCAAATGGCCCACTCCTCCTCTTTGCTATGCACTTATGTTCGATCTGTTATTTATTCCTCAATTTTCTTCTCTTCTTTTTTTTTCTTTCCACTCTCGCTCTCTTATTCTCTGTTTTATCAATGAACCTGTACAAAAAGGTCAGTGCTGTTTTGAACTGTGGTCTGTGGGGATTCCTTCCCAATACATCCTGACTGTTACGGTTGAGAGGATGCCATCTCCTGCTCTGCTTTATCCTTTCCCAGAACCTCAAAACTGTCTTCAGTCTTCAGGCTCTTAGGATTAAAGCCTCTTCTACCTAACCACCTCTGCACCCAATTATATATGAAGGTCCATAAGTAGAACATAGAACATAGAAAATACAGCACAGAACAGGCCCTTCGGCCCACGATGTTGTGCCGAACCTTTGCCCTAGATTAATCATAGATTATCATTGAATTTACAGTGCAGAAGGAGGCCATTCGGCCCTTTGAGTCTGCACCGGCTCTTGGAAAGAGCACCCTACCCAAACTCAACACCTTCACCCAACACCAAGGGCAATTTGGACATTAAGGGCAATTTATCATTGGCCAATTCACCTAACCCACACATCTTTGGATTGTGGGAGGAAACCGGAGCACCCGGAGGAAACCCACGCAGACACGGGGAGGATGTGCAGACTCCGCACAGTCAGTGACCCAAGCCGGAATCGAACCTGGGACCCTGGAGCTGTGAAGCAATTGTGCTATCCACAATGCTACCGTGCTGCCCTTGAGAACAAATAAATCTACACTATATCATTTAACCGTAATCCATGTACCTATCCAATAGCTGCTTGAAGGTCCATAATGTTTCCGACTCAACTACTTCCACAGGCAGTGCATTACATGCCCCCACTACTCTCTGGGTAAAGAACCTACCTCTGATATCCCTCCTATATCTTCCACCTTTCACCTTATAGTACTTGCAACCTAGATTGAATTACATAAAAGAGTTGGGTATGGGGACTGTGAGGAACAAATCTGGGATTTAAAGCAGCGAAGGAGGCAAAGTTGGGCATAAGAGGAGGAAAAAAGCTCCTCCATTCCTCAACCCACCCAACATACACGCAATTGTGCCTCTGTTTACCATCCTAGTGCTTCCTTTCTGTGAAAGGCGGTGACCTTTTCTTGGGTTTGTCAACCAAAATCAAAAAAGTAAAGCTGAAGAAGTGCCTTGGGAAATTACAACTGAGAATTTTCATGTTAACTCTCCTTATTGTGGGAAATCAAGTAAAACCAGAAGGGTTACAAGTTCTCATGAATTCCAGCAGTACAATTAATTTGTACCTTGAAATTGCATTTGCACAGCCTCGGTGACTTGACCCTCATTACTAGATTGGGTTGCTGTGTTATTAAGTGACCCACGCTGCACTTTTGCAATATAATTTTTTTTGGAAAGTAATTAGAGTATCCAATCTTTGTAACTTTCAGCAGTTTTTTTCCCCAAAGCCTGACCATTCACTCATTGGATGGTTTTGTGCTCGATTGCAGTAATCTGGAGGTGGTTTCCGCTGGTCGAGGAATCTAAAACACGAGGCAAGGGCGGCACAGTGGGGCAGTGATTAGCACTGCTGCCTCATGGTGCCGAGGTCCCAGGTTCAATCCTGGCCCCGGATCACTGTCTGTGTGGAGTTTGCACATTCTCCCCGTGACTGCAAGGGTCTCACTCCCACAACCCAAAGATGTGCAGGGTAGATGGATTGACCACACTAAATTGCCCCTTAATTGGAATTTTAAAAATAAATAAATAAATAAAACACGAGGCACAGACTCAAGATAAAGAGCCGATCATTTGGGACTGCGATGAGAAATTATTTCACTCTTAAGGGTTGTGAATCTTTGGAATTGTCTACCCACAGGGCTGTTACGATCCTAGTTGATGTTATAACTGGACGGGAAGATCCCATAATGGAACCTTGGCTCAAAATACCATAACTTGTATTTTTTTTATAAGACCTGGAGGAACAGAGTCACAGGACCTCTAATCGTTTTTTAAAAATATAAATTTTGAGTATCCAATTCATTTATTCCAATTAAGGGGCAATTTAGCGTGGCCAATCCACTTATTCTGCACATCTTTGGGTTGTGGGGGCGAAACCCATGTAAAGACTGGGAGAATGTGGAAACTCCACATGGACAGTGACCCAGGGCCGGGATCGAACTTGGGAGCTCGGCGTTGTGAGGCAGCCGTGCTAACCACTGTGACACCATGCTGCCCCAATCAGTTTTAACTACAAGAAAAAACATTTATTGAACATGAAAAAATTGGATTTTGATGCAATATGCCTTTACTCCACCCTTAGCTTAACAATTAGACTCGCGTTTTCGGATTGAAGCGGATTACAAAGTACATCTCGATCTACAATGGTCTCATTAACACACAAAATCCCTTTTAACCCATAAGATGACAGTGGTCAGGCACAGTCCTCTCTGAACCCAAGTGAACGCCTGTGGACTTTGCCACAAAATCTCCAGACTGTTCTGGTTCCCAGTTTCCTCTGGTCCATTAACTCCAGACTTCTTGGAAACGTCTCTTCATTTCTCTAGTTTCCTTTACATCGCTGGACTTTAGATTTGCAGCACCTGTTTTCTTAAACATTACTCCATAGTATGGCTTTTTTTTCTGAAAAGGCTGAGAGAGATGTTCCCTCTTTAGCCTTCTGAAACCAATTGCTTCTAGCCGAACTGTGAGAACTGCCTTCCCTCTCACTACCTATCTCTAACTACAGTGAAATTAGCTAAACTAAAACTTAAAAGCTTCTCTACCTTACAAGGGCCCGTTTGCTCAGCAACCGCAGCTGGCTTATTTACTCTTCCACCGTAGCCCTCCCTAAGCACAATAGGATCACAGTTGGAATTGAAACCAACCCGTACAAACACCTTTGTCCAGCATGAATCTAACTATAGCTTTTACCCTTCCAGTCACAGAAAACTGACTTAATAGTATACCTTATTTCTAATGTTTACCAATATAAATCCCTTAAAACGACCTTTGTTTTCCTAACTGGGTTCTGGATACTCCATAGTTGAATACATTTAGGGCCGGAATAGATAATCTTTCAGAGATTTGAGGGTTATGGGAAATGGGTGGAAAAATTGAGTTGAAACACAACAATAGCCATAATTGTACTGAATGGCAGCACAGGCGCGACAGGTTGTGTGGTTTGCTCCTGCTCCTATTCTTGTACTCCTGTGTAGTTTTACAAGGTTGTTTGCTCTTGCGTAAATAGACAGTGACATATTTAAGCACAAGGACTTCTTAGTATCTATGATCTATTAGAGCGACTTACTGATACAGGAGTCATTATTTAAAAAGTTCCACAGACATTTTCTTTCTTTGTAAGGATATGGTGGGGAGGGGCCCTTCTCACTACGAAACAAGTTAGTCGTGTTTGAAAGTTCTGGCGATGAGGCATTCTGCCAAATGACTTTGACAGCTTGCTCTGGGAACCATCTGATGGACTTGTGGTTAAAGGTGTTTATCCGCACAAACTGCTCCACGAGAGGCAGGTGGCTTGGAACAGCCCAACTGACTGGAGCCCTCCACAACAATGTGGCCAGACCCATTCTTTGCCATACGGGGGATAGCAGGCTTTTTGTGATTTGTATCACATTACCCTGCCTGTCATTATCTCAATCACTGTCATCTTAGATTTAATCTGACCCTAAAAGAAACGGTGGTCTCGAATGATAGTGAAAGCAGGCAATAAACAATAGACAGCCCCTTTTACAGTGAGACCGAGGTCGGCGTGGACCGAAAATTGCCCCAATGTAAAATAGGCTGCCGCTTCCTTATTGCGTATCAGCAGTTGAAGATAAATTTCACCCTGCTTTGGCACAAGTTTGAATTCCGGCTTTTAACACATCCTTATTCCAATATACCATATACAAATAAATCTCTGGTGCTAAGTGGAAGAAGTTGCTGTTTTAAGAAAGCTGAGCATTTTATTGTGTATTACACTGAAGCTTTATGTTGCTCTCAGGCCACAGGGTCTACTTGCTGTGTTTTTAACTGAGGGCAGTTTAAAAGTGGCGGTTCAAGAAAACTGCTCACTGCCACCTTCTCAAAGGCAATTAGGGATGGGCAATAAATGTTGCTCCAGCCATACCCTGTGACTGAATAAAAAACAAAGTTTAATTGCAGCACAAGTAGGTTGGAGTTGATTTCTGTTTGATCCCTTGGAGGACAAGACACACCACACCTATCAGTTTGTCTGGAATCTGTAATTTGATCTTGCCTGGTGTAGAATAATTCAAGGTCTCTGCAATGTGTCATTTGATCTGTCACTGTCAACGAGGCTCCAAAGCCATCGGTACTGATGCTGTAGCTTTCAGGGAATAAATGGGGCTCGCGCTCTCGGGCTAGGAGCGCTCGCAACCCGTTCAGTATAGAGTTCAGAGAACGTGCAATGTTCACACTCCGAAATTCAGATGGGAAGGTGTGAGGGGTTAGAGTGTGAGCAGGAGAGCTTCAAAATGGAGGTGTTAATGAACTGGAAACTACTGTAGGTCAGCAAGAACAGGGGTGATGGGCGAATGGAACTAGTTGAGAATAAGGATGTATGCTGTACAGTTTTAGATAAAGTCAAATTCATTGAGGGTGGAAGATGGGATACTGTCCAGGAGAATATTGGAATAATAGTCGTGTCTGGCAAACGAAAGGCACAAATACAATATTATATATGTTGGCAGGAACACAGAATAAGTTCTAAAATTTTCAGAAGAACTCCAGTTTCTCTAGTGCCTTGAGTAAAGTCTTTGATCCTTGGAGCCATTCTGGTAACTTTCCTCTGCACCTGTTCAAAGACTTTGAAATCCTTCCGAAAGTGCGGTGCTCAGACTTGGTCACCATACCCCAGCTAAAGTTTAATCAGTTGTTATAAAAGTTTAACATACCCACCTTCCTTCTTTGTATTAATAAAGCCAGATATCCTATAAATGTTTTAATAGCCTTCACCACTTCTCCGGCACCTTCAGAGACGTCTTTATTTACACACCCACAGTTTTCTCTGTTCTGACACTGTAGTGATTCATTAGTGCTGTTTGAAGCTTTAGGGGCAACGCAGACACCTATTTTAAAATTGAACAGTTGAGTTTATATTCTCCCCTCTCCCCCCACCTGAACGTTTTGTACACCCAACCCTCTTCCCCCAAGTTCCAGGCCTTCCCCCACCACCGCCAACCTTGCGTTTTGCCTTCTCCAGGCTTCAGGTCCTAGGCCCCAGCTAGACCCATGTGCAGCTCCAGTTTGGGGGGGGGGGGGGGGAGAGCAGAGTGGCCTTCGGGTTGGGTGCGCAGGTGCAGAAGGACGGCTGAGCTGCCTTGCAAGTAAACACTGGGTTAAATTTCATTTGTTCTTGGGCAGGTGGCTTGAGTCACTCTGAGCCTGGGACAAATCGTGAAGCTTGTTTCCAAATACGATGCCTGTAAACTGCTTTCTTCATCTGGGCGTGAGTGACGTTTTGCGTGACATAGTTCACACTTGTAACAAGTTGATGTACCATCAATTCACTACACGATGATGAGAACGAGTGAACATTGGCTTTATTATCCAAGAACTTGCCTGCCTGTGACTGAAGTAACAATGAGCGCCGCCCACAGGTGGCAGGTCTATATACTGACCCGGGGTGGGCGGAGCCAGAGGCGGAGCCCACCAGGCTTCCAGTACAATACATGGAAGGAGATCATATTACCATTCCCTGGCCATAGGCCACAGTACTATACAGACAACTTATATTATGGTGAATACATTCACCGCATTCACCCCCTGTTAAAAATGAAGTCCAGTGGGGGTGAAGTAGGGTCATTATACATTCAGTCTGTCTGGAGGCCGGATTGTTCTTTTGGACCTCCTCAGCGCTGGCGGTGCGGCAGGTACGGCCGTTGTAGTTGTTGACTCCGAGAGCGTGTTGTTTGGAACTTCGGTCTGGTGTGTCGGCGACGGTTGAGGGGCGGGGGTAGGCAGCGGGTGGTGGATGGCGGCAGTGTAGGCGTGGGACAATACAGGAGCCCCAGGGGGGCATTGGGGATTCGGCGGGTGACGTTAGGCGGTGGGGAGGGGGGGGCGCGTTGACATGAGAACCAGCGGGCACCAGGACCCGGAGGGAGACCATATCTTGCCGTCCGTCTTGGTGCGCGATGTAGGCATAGGGGCTGTTTAGCACAGGGCTAAATCGCTGGCTTTGAAAGCAGACCAAGGCCGGCCAGCAGCACGGTTCAATTCCCGTAACAGCCTCCCCGAACAGGCGCCGGAATGTGGCGACTAGGGGCTTTTCACAGTAACTTCATTTGAAGCCTACTTGTGACAATAAGCGATTTTCATTTTCATATTGGGGATTGGCGTCCAGCAGCTGGACCCTCTCGACCAGGGGTTGGTCTTATGGCTCCTCGTATGTTTCCGGAGAAGGACATGTCCCGGAGTTGTCGGCCAGGATGGAAGCGAGACCCCGGAGATGAACCTCCTAGGGAGGACAAACATACGGTCCTGAGGGGTCTCATTCGTGGCTGTGCAGAGGAGCGATCTAATGGAGTGGAGCGCGTCGGGGAGGACCTCCTGCCAGCGGGGAGTCTGGAGACTTCTAGACCGAAGGGCAAGAAGAACGGCCTTCCGTACCATCGCGTTCTCCCTCTCCTCCTGCCCGTTTCCCTGCGGGTTGTAGCTCATAGTCCTGCTCGAGGCGATGCCCTTACTGAGCAGATACTGACGCAGCTCATCGCTCATGAAATAGGTGCCCCGGTCACTGTGGACGTATGCAGGGAAACCGAACAGGGTGAAGATGCTGTGCAATGCCTTTATAACAGTGGCCGAGGTCTTGTCGGGACATGGGATAACGAAGGGGAAGCGGTAGTACTCATCAATGACGGTCAGGAAGTATATATTGCGGTTGGTGGAAGGGAGGGGCCCTTTGAAGTCGATACTGAGGCGCTCAAAGGGCCGGGAGGCCTTTACCAGATGGGCCTTGTCTGGCTGGTAGAAGTGCGACTTGCACTCCGCGCAGACTTGGCAATCCCTGGTCATGGCCCTGGCCTCGGTGGAGTAGGGCAGGTGCGGGCTTTAATAATGTGGATAAGCCGAGTGGCCCCCAGATGACAGAGGTCAATGTGGGATAGCCCGAAGTCGGTCATCTTGCGCGCTGGCGCAAGTGCCGCGGGACATGGCATCTGAGGGCTCATTGAGCTCCCCAGAACGATACTTGATATCGTAAGTATAGGTGGAGAGTTCGATTCTCCACCTCAAGATTTTGTCATTTTAAATTTTTCCCCGTTGTGCATTGTCGAACATAAAGGCTACCGACCATTGGTCGGTGTTGAAGGTGAACCTCCTACTGGCTAGGTAGTGCCTCCAATGCCGCACAGCTTCCACAATGGCTTGCGCTTCCTTCTCGACAGTGGAGTGTCGAATCTCGGAGGCGTGGAGGGTTCTAGTAAAGAATGCTACTGGCCTGCCCGCCTGGTTGAGGGCGGCGGCCAGGGCGACGCCTGACGCATCGCTCTCTACCTGGAAGGGGACGGACTCGTCCATTGCGTGCATCGCGGCCTTAGTGATATCGGCCTTGATGCGGCTGAAGGCCGAGCGGGCCTCAGCCGTCAGGGGAATATAGTGGCTTTGATAAGTGCTTTTGCATAGTTGGGGACCCACTGGGTGTAATGGGCGAATAGCCCCAGGCAGCGTTTGAGGGCCTTGAGGCTGCGGGGAAGGGGAAGTTCCATGAGGGGGCGCATGCAGTCGGGGTCGGGCTCTATGCCCCGTTTTCCACGACATAGCCGAGGATGGCAAGCCGGGTTGTGCGGAAAACGCACTTCTCCTTGTTATATGTGAGGTTGAGGAATTGGGCAGTCTGGAGGAACCTCTGAAGGTTGGCGTCGTGGTCCTACTGATCATGGCTGCAAATGGTAATATTGTCCAAGTACGGGTATAATGCCCGCAGCCCGTACTGGTCCACCATTCGGTCCATCATTCACTGGAAGACTGAGACCCCATTAGTGACGCTGAGGAAGTGGAAGAGTCGGCCGGCTGCTTCAAAAGCAATGTCGTGGCGTTCTTCCGGGCGGATTGGGAGCTGGTGGTAGGCTGATTTCAGATCTACCGTGGAGAACAACCGGTACTGTGCGATCTGGTTGACAATCTCTGCTATGCGGGGGAGGGGGTACGCATCAAGTTGCGTGAACCGGTTAATGGTCTGGCTGTAGTCCACAACCATCCGATTCTTTTCCCCGGTCCTGACAACCACCACTTGTGCTCTCCGGGGGCTGTTGCTGGCCTCGATAACCCCTTCCCTCAAGAGTCGCTGGACCTCCAACTTGATAAAAATCATGTCTTGGGCACTGTACCGCCTGCTACTGGTGGCGACGGGCTTACAGTCGGGGGTGAGGTTCGTAAAGAGTGATGGGGGGGGTGACCTTAAGGGTCGCGAGGATACATACAGTGAGAGGGGGTAGGGGTCCGCCAAACGTTAGGGTCAGGCTCCGGTGACTGCATTGGAAGTCGAGTCCAAGCAGTAGAGGGGCGCAGAGGTGAGGGAGGACATACAGTTTAAAATGGGCGTACTCAGCGCCTTGTATCGCGAGGTTCGCGACACAGTACCCCCGGATCTGTACCGAATGGGATCCGGAGGCAAGGGAGATTGTCTGGGACGCGGGGTAGATGTGGAGGGAGCAACACCTTACCGTGTCGGGATGGACGAAGCTCTCTGTGCTCCCGGAGTCGAAAAGACAGGGGGTCTCGCACCCATTGACCCGGACGGCCATCTTCGAATTCTTCAGATGTTTTGGCTGCGACTGATCGAGGGTGACTGTGCCGAGCTGCAGGTAGTCTGCGTGGTCGGAGGTATCGGGGTCACAAGATGGCGGTCCCCACGAGTCGCACATGTCGGGCTGAGTTGAAGATGGCGACCAAGGTGGCCGCCCCCATCGGTCGCACGTGTCGGTTGCTGTTGAAGATGGCAGCCAATATGGGTCGCACGTGTTGGGCTGAGTTAAAGATGGCGCCCCCCCCGCGAGCTGCACGAGGCGGATGATGCGTCTGAAGGGGGCGGTACCGGCAGGCACGCAGCCACATTGTGGTGTCTGTGGGCCTGTGAGTCCGTGGATCGGGCCTGGTAAGCTTTTGACTTCGGGCTTTGGATCGGGCCAGACAGACTCTGGCAAAATGTCCCTTTTTGTTGCATGTCGTGGTGTGGGCTGGGCAACGCTGCCGGGGGTGTTGGCCCTGATCGCAGAAGTAGCAAGACGGTCCCCCGGGCTGCACAGGCCTGGGACGTAGTCGGGTCTGGTGAAGGCCGTGTCTGTGGTGCCTGCGAGGGGTTCGCTGGGAATGCCGGGAATGAGCTGAGACTCTGGTAGGGCACCTCCAATGTTTTACCATGTCCTGTAGATCAGTGGCCCCGTTTTTCAGCAATCGCTGCCGGACGTAGTTAGACCTGACCCCAGTCATGTAGGTGTCCTGGATCACCAGCTTCATGTGCTCATCGGCCTTCACATTCCTGTAATTGCAGTTGCGGGCGAGTAGTGTCAGGTTCTCTAGATACTCGTCCAGTGATTCCCCGGCGCTTTGACGACGGGTAGTGAGGAGGTGCCGCGTGAACACTTGGTTCACAGGCTTCACGAACTGTCTCTTTAGAATCCCGACAGCTGCTTCGTAGGTGACTGCGTCCTCAATCATACCCGAGATTTGGTGGCTCACCCGGGCGTGGAGGAGGCGCAGCTTGAGGGCGTTGGAGGGAGGTGTTTCAGAGGAGTCGAGGTAGGCCTCAAAACAGCGGAGCCAGTGGGAGAAGATTTCCTTAGCTTCTGCTGCTCGTGCGTCGAGTTCCAGTTTATCAGGCTTCAGAGCGGCTTCCATAGTGATGTCTTTGGATAGTAAATTAATGTACCATCAATTCACTACAAGATGATGAGAACGAGTGAACATAGGCTTTATTATCCAAGAACTTGCCTGCCTGTGACTGCTATAACAATGAGCGCCGCCAACAGGTGGCAGGTCTATATACCACCCCAGGGGGGACGTAGCCAGAGGCGGAGCCCCCCAGGGTTCCAGTACAATACATGGAAGGAGATCCATTCCCTGGCCATAGGCCACAGTACTATACAGACAACTTATATTATGGTGAATACATTCATCACACAAGTGATATGTGAAGTGTGAGATGATTCTTTAAGTTTTATATGGATGTGATTTGGTTGGTCATGGTGACTGATTAAGTAAATCCTGTTTTTATTACAGAGGTATAATGAGATTTTTATCTGTGTGTTGGGGATTAAATTCTGAAACTATACATTTTTCTCAAAACTGTCACAGTGGCCTTGATTATTATTCATAAATGCATGGCCTGCACAGCCAGACAGTATGCTAAATATTCTTGGGTTATAATTAAGTAATTTGTTTAGCAGGATGGTGTTGGGATTGGGGGGGCGGGGGTGAGGGGAGTCTGTGTTTAGCAGCACTGGAGAGCATACCTGGGCTTTGGCTGCCAGTCCCTGGAATTCGGCAGCACAAAGAAGGGAGTACCCAGTGTTCCGAAGAAAGGTGGGAGTGAAATGCGGAGTTTGTTTGACCGGATTCCTCTGATCAGTTGAAAAGGCCAAGGGCTGGACTTCTGGCCCCTGACATGGCCAGGAGCTAAAGATCAGGCCTCCCCGCCGGCTTGCCACTCCTCCAGTTTGAAGAAGCCAATGCAGCCCGTTAAGCGCCTAATCGAGGCCAATTAAAGGAGGCCGACTGGGATTTTCAAGTTGGCCTCCAGGTTCTCACAGGTAGGCCGCCTGCAAGTGGCAGGCCAGGGGCCGGGGCTCCAGGCAGGCCTAAGAGGGGCCCCCCTGCCAGCCTAGGTACAGGATTTGCCACAGGCCGCCCTGGTTTTTATCCCTCCCACCCCCCACCCCCACCCAGTGGTGATGACTTCATAAACAATTTTTTTTCATTTAAAAAGCTGGAGAGAGGGCACCTATCTTGACGCACCTCCTCCCATATTTGCCATCTATTGCGCAGCCAGCTGCAGCTTTCCAGCTGGAGGCCTCTGACTTTCTAGCTTTGAGAACCCATACATGAAAGACCGTGAACCTGTATCCAAAGAACAAAGAATAATACAGCACAGGAACAGCCCCTTCGGCCCTCCAAGCCTGTACCGGTCATGATACCACCCTTGGCCAAAACCCTCAGCACTTCCTAGTGCCGTATCCGTGCCAGTTATTCCTGTGTGGAAATCACAACACTGTCGTTTTTGGAACAATCGTGGGATAAGAGCTTGACAGCACTGGGGGACGTCCTGGCAGTTCTTGTGTCTATAATTCCAATATTTTTCTTCAGGATTGAGCACTGGACATGATGAAGTACAAAGGAGTATCAGCATTAGACAGAGAACATTATGCCACTTGTTTCATAATGCTGAGTTGCAGTCCAATAGGGATTAACAATATTTGTTATTGAACAGACTCATAAACAGCTTCTTCCCCACTGTCACCAGACTCCTAAATGACCCTCTTATGGACTGATTTCATTAACACTACACCCTGTATGCTTCATCCGATGCCAGTGCCTTTGTAGTTACATTGTATATGGTGTGTTGCCCTATTATGTATTTTCTTTTATCCCCTTTTCTTCTCATATACTTAATGATCTGTGGAGCTGCTCGCAGAAAAATACTTTTCACTGTACCTCGGTACACGTGACAATAAACAAATCCAATCCAATCCAATCCAATTGACTAAATAGCTTCTAATTAGCTCCGATCTTATTTGCCAAGTTTATTACTTTCAGGTTGGAGACATTTATTATAAATCTTCCCATCAATTCTCCTGGTGTCTATCTGATCTGTATATGGGGGCCAGGGACGTCGTCCATTCCCAAGTCCTTTTAACTCTCCTGAATTTTCCTCTTCTCCCCTATGAAAGCACCTGGCCTTTTACACAGTGCCTTGCAGAAGAGGTAATGTGGTGCTCACGCTGCTACACCCTACCACCAGTACTCCAGCAGAGTATTGCACTGCATCCCTGCACCTTGCCCTCAGGCCTCCAGCAATGCAACCCTGTACCCTGACGCTGGGATTCCAGCAGGGTGTTCAGCATTGCTCTGCATCCTTGCTGCCTCCCAGCACCACTCCGGCAATGCATTCCTCCACCATGTGAACGGGAATCCAGCACTGGGTTCAACAAGCTCTAGAGTTTTTACAGCACAGAAAGAGGCCCTTTGGCCGATCGTGTCTCTGCTGGCCATCAAACACCTATCTATTCTAATCTCATTTTCTAGCACTTGGACCGTCACCTTCTATGCTATGGCATTTCAGGTGTTCATCTAAATGCTTTTTAAAAAAATTTTTGTTAACGGCATTTTGCATATGTACATAGATATGTCAGCAAACCAAAAATCCCCTGGAACAAAAAACCCAGGCTTACAACATCCTTTGATGCCAAGCTCGCAACTCTCCTGCCCCATCATTTTAACCCCCCATATCTCCCCTGACCCTTTCAAGCAGTAAGTTCCAGATTCTCATCTCCCTCTGAGTGAAAAAGGTATCCTCAAATCCGCTCTAAAGCTCCTGCTCCTTACCTTGCCCCCTGGTTATTGACATCTCTAGTAAAGGGAAAGTTTCTTCCTTTCTATACTATCTATATCCCTCATAATTTTGTGCACTGCGATGAGTTTCCCTCCTCAGTCTTTTCAGCTCTAAGCAAAACTACCTCACCCTATCCAGCCTCTCTTCATAGCTGGAGTGCTCCAACCCAGGCAACATCCTGGTAGAGCGAGGCCTTTCCTAGGCTAACTCATAGGGGCGGCATGGTGACACAGTGTTTAGCATTACTGTCTCAGAGTGACCCGTGTTCAATTTCAACCTCAGATGACTGTCTGTGTGTAGTTTGCACGTTCTCCCTGTGTATGCGGGGGTTTCCTCCCGTGTGCTCCGGTTTCCTCCCACGATCCAAAGATTTGCAGATTAGGGGGATTGACCATGCTAAATTGTCCCCCTGAGTGTCCTATGATCTATAAATTAGGTGGGATTATGGGCATAGGTACGGAGTGGGCCTGGTTGTGCAGACCCGATGAGCCGAATGACCTCCTTCTGCACTGTAGGGATTTCATGGAATTCCACATCTTCATGTGCTCGACTGAGCCTAATTCAATTTTAAGATATTGCATAGGGCTCACTTGATTAGGGCGAGGTTGAATGGGTTCTTCACGAATGTTGAAGATAGGTGTGATCGCTATTCTATTGGGCCGATTAACCATACGCATATGTTCTGATCCTGCCCCAAACTTCACTCTTCAATCCCATGTCAGAGATACTCCACGTGGAGTTAGACCCGTGTCCTCTGGTGGCAATATTTGGGGTGTCAGATTGGCTGGCGGTTCTGTCTGGGGTAGGGGGTGGGTGTGGTCGCCTTTGCCTCGCCGATAACCTAGAGGCGAATATTGCTTGGTTGGCAATCTCCAACTCTGCCCAGTGCCTCTGCTTGGTCTGGTCACTTAATGTCTTTCCTACACTTGGAGAAAGTCAGATTCACCGTTAGGGAGTCATTGGAGAGGTTCCATCTGAGATGGCAACCCATTTATTTCCTTTTTTAAGGAGTTAATCACTGTCGGTTGTTAGGAGGGTTTAGGTTTTAGTATACAATGTTTATTAGGAGTCGTCTTTTTTTTTTAAAAATTATATTTGATTGTGATGTTTTGCATTTTTCTTGTTGTTCTGGTTGGTATTGATTGTTATGAAAAAAAATGTAATAAACAATTTTTTTTAAAGACCTGGTGAATCTCTCCTGCACCCTCTCCAGTGTAATCACATCCTTCCTATATTGTGGTGACCAGAACTGCACACAGCACTCTAATTGTGGCCTAAAGAGCATTTTATGCAGCTCCATCATAACCTCCCTGCTCTTATATTCTATGTCATGTCTAATAAAGGCAAGTATCCCATATTTCCTGCCCCCAGGACTCTGCATCCAACACCCTCTGCCCCAGGACTCTGCACCCAACACCCCCACGTGCCTCCAGGATCCTGCATCCAACACCCCCTGTCCCCAGGACTCACTGTTTCCAACACCCCTGTGCTCCCAGGGCTCGGACTCACTGACCGAACAACCCACCCCATGCTCCCAGGACTCACTACTTCCAACACACCTCCCTGTCTCTTTCCCCTCACTCTAGGGGGGGAGGGGGGGGGGGGTGACAGAGTTCAATGACAGATGCGGCACGGCACAAGGTTGATTCAAAATAATTAAATGTTCTTGTCTGCGAGTTGCAATGAAGAAACAATACTCTGACAGGGCCCTGACAGATGGCAGTGCCTCAAGCTCCAGAAACTTTCCAGAACTCCTGAAGAGATTTCTCATCCGAAGAGAATGAAATCCCATTTCAGTCAAACGTTGACTTGATTGTTTTAAGCCCTGCTTCTGCTGATGTCGCACGCATTTATAGTTGCATCAACCACAAATGTTGCTAAATGGACAACTGAACATTTATAAAAGGAGGTTTATTAACTAAAATCTGTAATTAAGCATCCACATTAAAAATCTCTTAATTTATGGCAGCACTTGTAATTATTTTCTCCAAATGTGAAGTCCACCCCCCGCCCCCCCCCCCCCCCCCCTCACCCGCTTATCGGCATTTGGCCTACACACACACACACACACACAGATCACAGCAAAAGCCTTCAATGTGTGAACCCTACTAGGTTTACAAGAAAAGATGTTAGTTCCGATGCCCTGTGGTGCATTGCGGTGATAGCACGATTGCCAGACTGGGGTGTGAGTAGCTCAGCAATAAGCTGGAAGTATGTGAAGTATAATAACAGGTGGTCACACCTCTCGACGACGCTAGGCAGCCAGGGCGATAATGAAAAAAAATTCTGTTCACGTTTATTCCCTTTGACTTCATCCACACAGCAGATTCCTCTCCTGTTATTGAAATTTAAAAGTGCCAGTGTTGTGTTGACTCTGGAGTTCGTACCAGAGGTAATTACAAAGTAGAAAATCTTAATCATTGTGCGTGATAAACAAGAGTTAACTATCAAATCACAGCTTGATTATAGTGCCAAGTTGGACCATTATACACATGCAGCAATAAATATTTAGTGATGTGAACTAATAGGTCACTCTCGCGTCCTATTTTAGGTCTTCAAGTTATTTAAAATGTACAAAGCGGCGAACTGGTCAATACAGAGTAGTTGTCAGGATATTGGAATAAGTGGGTCGCCCACAGGAAGATTCAGAGCATGTAGCTTAACATTTCAGTTTGACATCGAGAGCAGCCTTACTGTGATTTCACCCCCCACCCCCTCCTGTCCCACATATGGTTCCAAAGATGCCAGCACGTTTTGTTTTTGTTTTTTTCGCTACCTTGCTCAAGGTGTCAGGCAATCTGATTGCAAGTCTAGGTGACTGTGGCTCAACTCCCACAGTTGGGAGTCTTAACACACGTCCTGACCATTACTCCAAGACTTGGAAAGGTTCCAGACTGTGCACAGCACAGCAGCCTTGGTTGATTTTTTTTCCCCCCTTCTCCACAATAAACCAGAATGTTGAGATTTTTTGTTCATGCTCTGCACAGTTATCCCAAGGAAATGAGCCAACCCACAGCAGAGCAGAAAGTGGTGATTATAACCTTCTGGATTATCTGCATCGGTATCACACTGGACAAGGCCGTTATACATCTGCCTTTGGGTTTTTTCATAAATGATTCTCGATCATGTTGAAGTTCTCTCATAGCCTTAATTGAAATCCTAGTGAGAATGTTGTATTACGACAAGTCAAAATTTGTTTCCTATCTTAATTGTCAAAAATATCTGGATTATCTTAAAATTATATTAGATGCATATAGTGCACCAGTTAATTTGATTTTGGTTCACTATATAATTTTTTTTTTTTTTTTTTACAAGAGTTTTTATTATTGTTTTCTCATCTTATATTTCACAATTCATAGGTTACATATTGCACAAACTGCGCCAAAAAAAGGAAAATAAAGAAGACGAACAGAAATCAGCACATATATTTACAGACAACTGCCTTCCCAGCCGCTGTGGCCATAATCCCCCCTTGTCAGCATACAGATCTTACAATCCCCAGTATGGCCAGAGAATCCCTACCCTACCGGTTGCTGGCTACAGACTGATCCTGGAACAAATTGGTCCACCCTCTTCCGACCCCGGGTGGCAAATTTTATTTTCTCCAGCCTGTGAAATTCTGCCAGGTCGGACAGGCAGTCTGCAGCTTTGGGTCGCTGGCCGATCGGCAGCCGAGCAGGCTTCTCTGGTGGGCGAGCGTGGAGGTAAAGGCTAGCGTGACGGCCCTCCTCCCCATGAAGAGTTCTACCTGATCTGAAACCCCGAAGACTGCCACCTTTCGGCATGGCTACACCCTCACTCCCACAACCCTGGACATGGCCTCAAAGAAGGTAATCCAGTACCCACCAGTCTGGGGCAGGCACAGAACATGCGGGTGTGGTTGGCTGGGTCTTCCTGGCACCGTTCACATTTGTCCTCCACCTCCGGAAAGAATCCACTCATTCGAGCTCTGATTAGGTGTGCTCTGTGCACCACTTTTAGCTGCATTAGTCTCAGCCCGGCGCACATGGGGGTGAGGTCCACCCTGTGTAGTGCTTTGATCCAGACTCCTTCCCCTTTCTCCATGCCTACTTCCTCCTCCCATTTTTTCCTTGTCTCATCCAGAGCGGAGCGTACCTCCTCCAACAGTCGCCCGTACAGGTCCGCACAGTTTCCTTTCCCTCGGTCACATGCGTCCAGTAATTCTTCTCCTAACAAGTGTCCTGGTATCTGGGGGTACTTCGTTGTTTCTTTATGGAGGAAGGTTCTGACCTGAATGCATCTCAGCTTGTTTCCTCTTGGTAATTAGAACCTCTCTGTGAGTTCCCCCAGGGTCACTACTCTATCGTCCTGTCACATCCCCTAACTGTCAGTGTGCCCTCGTCCTATCTTCACCTTTTGAAGGTAGCGTCAATTTTTGCGGGAGTAAACCTGTAGTTGTTGCAGATGGGGCCATTGTGGACATTTCGGTTAGGCCAAAGTGTTGCCTCATTTGGTACCACCTCCAGATCATGGCTACTACCACTGGGCTCCTCGAGTATTTGGCCAGAGGGGATGGGGAGGGCCAGTGGCTAGGGCTCGGAGGGATGACCCTATGCAGGAATTCTCCTCCATCTTCACCCATCCGCTCCCGGTTCCTTCACCCATCCCCTCACTCTTTCTGCGGTGGCCGCCCAGAGGTAGAACTGTAGGTCTCCCATGTTTCTTTTCCTTTGTAGGATCTTCTTTTGAATCCTCGGGTTCGTCCACCCACCGCACAAACCCCATGATTAGTTTGTCGATTGTTTTGAAAAAGGCCGTAGGGATGTAGGTTGGAAGAGATCTGAACAGGAAGAGGAGCCTGGGCAGTAAGTTCATTTATATCATCTGCACTCTCCCTGCGAGGGAGAGTGGGAGTGGGCCCCACCTCTACAGGTCCCTTTTGACTTCCTCCACCAGATTCGTCAGGCTATTTGGATCCCAGGTAGTGGAATTTGGCCTGGGCTTACTTGAATGGCAGTCCCCCCAGCTCTGTCCATCCCCTCTGTGGGTCCAAAGGGAAGATCTCGCTTTTGCTCAGGTTAAGCTTGTAACCCGAGAAGACTCCAAACTCCTTTAGGAGCTTCATTATCCCTTCCATGCTGGTCCGGGGGTTTGAGATGTAGAGGAGCAGGTCACCCGCGTAGAGAGGCGGTGGCGTAGTGGTCTTGTCACTGGACTAGTAAACCGGAAACCCAGGGTAATGCTCTGGGGATCCGGGTTCAAATCCTGCCACTGCAGATGGTGAAATTTGAATTCAATAAAAATCTGGAATTAAAAGTCTAATGATGACCATTGTCGATTGTCGTAAGAACTCATTTGGTTCACTAATGTCCTTTAGGGGAGGAACTCTATCATCAGCCATGTGGCTGTGCCCCTGCATCCCAGGGTTTCTCTTTGTACAGAGGCCAACCAAGATAGCTCCCATCATTGTGTACGCCACGTGGCTGTACCCCTGCATCCCGGGGTTTCCCTTTGCATGTGGGCCCTGCAAGATGGATGTTTGAGATGCCCTTGTTTCCACTATCACCATGTGCGATCTGTCATAGTGAGCCTTCTACCACTACCCCTCTTTCCCCCCCCCCCCACCCCACATTCCCGTGGGGGCTTCCCCCCCACTTTTCCCTTCTATTTCTCCCCCATCTAAAGTTTTCTCCTCTCCCCACCCATTAAGAGTTGTGCCGTGGCCCTCCCCTCGCTCGTACTTCCCTGTGTTAGCTCACCCACTGCCCCTCCCCCGGATGGATCCACACCTTCCCCTGACCATTCCACTTCTCTTTCCCCCCCTTTCCCCCTCCTCACTCCTTTCTGTGTCCTACTGCTCTCACACCTTCATTTCTGAGACTCATTGGGAGATCGAGGATGAGGCACATCAGTCCCACGCAAATTGTCTCTCCCTTTTTCACCAGTGAGACTCGAGTTCTGGTTCACTGTTGGTGTCGTTGCCTCCCCAACCCGTGCTTGTGTACGAATTTGTCTGCTTGTGCCGGTGCGGTGAAGTAATACTCCCTACCCTGGAAAGCGAGAGCTTGGTACAGCATCCCAAACCACTCTTTGTTCTTGCAAAGAGCCACCTTGGTTGTGTTCAATTCCGCCCGTCGCTTGGCCAGATCTGCCCCAATGTCCTGGTACACACGGATTGACTGTCTTTCCGATTTACAGGACCGTGTGTGTCCTGCGCACTTCAAGATTTTATTCCCGGCCTTGTTAACGGTGCAAGTTCACGATGATGGCTCGCGTCTGCGTCTATTTCTGGACTAAAAGTGCCTAATTTCAGGCTTACAGGAGGAGAGCTACCTTTTGTGCGTCCACTCAGCACACCCCTGTCACTGGAAGTCAATTCACTATATAGTTAACGCTGCCAACTTGAAGCTGTAAATGCACCAGTGCCAATAAGGAGCACACTGGGTTTTGAGTTCTCTGACCTGAAACTTCAAAGCTCGGATAGCTTTACCATTGAAAGTTACTGTTCCTCCCTTGTTGGTCCAGCTGCGCCAGTGGGCTGTGTTTACCTTCAGGTTGACAAATAAACTGGATCACAAGATCAACAGCAATTGGGTGAAAACGTTGAGCTTCAATGCAGCCATGAAATTGAGCAGTACAATAAGCAATATAAAATGACCGTGTACACGTCAGAGAGGGCTCCAAGCCACCAGAGGGCAATAACATATACTGGAGCTGTGGTAGGATTTTCTGTTTTGGGCTGAGACCCTAATGTCAGATATGGGTCCTGACTGCACTGCATGGGGACCAGTCACCTGACATCAATTTTGCCTGGAATGGCCAATTAGGGCTGATGGGCGGACTCTCAAACCTGGAGGGCGAATGGGAGGTCCTCCAGTCTGGAAGGACTTTCAGCCGGTCATTGCAGGCAAAGGAGAGAGAGGACACCTCCACCTTGAGGCCTCCCAGGCCCCTGCGCTTTTAAAAGATTAGAACAAACATTTGACTGGATCACCGTTGTGAGGGCAGAGTGGTGTGTGACCGTAGGGAGATTGAGTGGTGGGGGTGGTGATGGTGACCTCGAGAGTCATCCTGTAGCACTCGATCCTACAAAGCAAAGCATTGAAAGACATGGCTGTAGAGATAGTGCATGCGTTAGTGGTTATTTTCAGAATTCTATAGATTCTATAGTGGTTCCTGCAGATTGGAAGTTTTCAAATGTAACCCTACTATTTAAGAAAGGAGGGGGAGAGAAAATGGGGAACTACAGATTTGTTAGCCTGCCATCAAGCGTAAGGGAAATAATAGAAACTGTAATAAAGAATGTTATAACTGGGCACGTAGAAAAGAATGGTAGGATTGGGCAGAGTCAAAGGGGATTTATGAAAGAAAAAAAATCATGTTTTGCAAACCTGGTGGGGTTTCTGAGGGTGTAATTAGCAGAATAGATAAGGGGGAACCAGTGGATGTGGTGTACTTTGATGTTCAGAAGACTTTCACTAATGTCCCACACAAGAGGTCAGTAAACAAAATTAGAGTACATGGGATTGGTGGTGATATACTGGCTTTGATTGAGGATTGGTTAATGGTCTGAAAACAGTATAGGGATGAATGGGTTATTCTCAAGCTGGCTGGTTGTGACTAGTGGGGTATCGCAAGGATCAGCACTCCTGTAACCCCATGCACTTTAAACTTGTTGCATAGTAATCTGCGATGTGGGACCTTGTTGAAAGCCTTCTGAAAGTCATAAACTACATCCTCTGGTACTCCCTGGTCAACTCTAGTACTTATCTCTTCAAAGAATTCTAATAGATTTGTTAAGCATGATTTCCCTTTTGTAAATCCATGCTGACTTTGTCTGATTATACCACTGCTTTCCAAATGCTGTGCTATGAAATCCTTGATAATTGACTCTCGCAACTTCCCTACGACCGACGTTAGGCTCACTGATCTAGAGTTCCCTGTTTCCTCCCTTTTTGAATAATGGGCTTATATTAGCTACCTCCAATCTGGAGGCATCATTCCAGAGTCCAACGAAATTTGGAAAATGACCACCAATAGATCTACTATTTCTAAGGCCAGTTCCTTAAATGATGAAGGTTATCAGGCCCTGGAGATGTATCTGCCTTCAATCCCATTAATTTCCCCAAAACCGGGAGCGGGATTCTCTGAGCCTCCGTGCCGAAATCGCGATCAGCGCCGGGGAGGAGAATGGGCGGCAAGCCCGAGATCGGGTCCGACTCCGCTTCCGCGATTCTATGGTCCCTGGAGCATCGTCGCCAATCGCGTGCGCACGCGGTTGACGCGGCGCCCCCGCAGCGATTCACCGAGTGCAGCTGGCCGAGTGCCCGACGGTGTAGTTCTCTCATGGTTCCACCCGTCGGGAACGCGGCATGGCAGCTGCGGACTCGGTCCGTGGCTGCTCTGTTGGGGGGGGGGGGGATCATTCACGGGGGCTGCCTCCAGGATGGCCAGGCTACCGATTGGGAGCCACTGATCCACGAGGGCGCGATCTGGGGGACGGCTATGTTTTCGGTGCCGGTCCGCAGTGCGGGTCGGCCATGTCGCGCGGGGTGGCCGACGCAAGCCGCCGCCGTGCGCATGCGTGGACCCCCAACCGAAAGTGCAGGGCCCCGTATCGGCAGCCGGAGCTGCGAGGACTACTCCGGGACCCTGCTAGCCCCCTGGAAATCGGAGAATCACCCTGGACTTTCTCCAGCTAAGTCCTGAGTGATTTGCGTGCATTTTTTCGCGGGCGTGTGGACATAGCCCCATTATTGGAGAATCCTGCCCCATTTCTCTACTAATACTAATTTCCTTCAGCTCCTCACTAAAACTTGTGTTTCTCAAAACGTCTGGTACATTATTCATGTCTTCCTTTGGGAAGACGGAAGCAAAGTATGAATTTAGTCCCTCAGCCATTTCTTTGTTCCCTGTTATGAATTCCCCCATTTCTGATTGAAAAGGACCTATATTTGTTTTTATCAATCTTTCTCTCTTTACACACCTATGGAAGCTTTTTCAGTCAGTTTTTATGTTCCCCGCTAGCTTACCTTCATATTGTATTTTTCCCTTCTTAATCAATCCCTTTGCCGCCCTTGCTGGGTTTTAAACTGTTCCCAATCCTCTGGTCTATTATTTTTTTTCTTGCTAACTTGTATGCCTCTTCTTCGAATCTAATACTATCTCTAATTTCTCTTGTAAGCCCTGGTTTGACCACAGTTCCCTTTCTATTCTTGCGCCAAATAGGAATAAACAATTTCCGGAGTTCACCTATTCATTCCTTGAATGCCTGGCATTGCCTATCCATTGTCCGTCCTTTCAGTAATATTTCCCAGTCCATCATAGCCAATTCGTATCTCATACCATCATAGTTACCTTTATTGAGATTCAGGACCCTGGTCTCAACTATCTCACTATCCACCTTGATAAAGAATTCTATCATATTATGACCACGCATTCCCAAGGGTTTTCTCACAACTAGATTACCAACTAATCCTTTCTCATTGCACAACATCCAGTCCAAGGTGGTCTGTTCCCTTCTTGGTTTTTCAATGTATTGGTCCAGAAACCCATCCCGTATGCACTCCAGAATTTCCTCCTCTATTGTACTGTGAATAATTTGATTCACCAGATGAAATATAACGTAGAAAAATGTGAAGCTTCGCACTTTGGTAGGAAGAATAAAGGAGCTGAATATTAATTCAATGGAAAGCACTGCAGACATCTGAACACAGAGGGATTTGGGGATCCTTGTGCATAAATCACAAAAAGCTAGCATTCAAGTTCAGTAGATAATTGGGAAGGCAAATGGAATGTTGGCCTTTATTTCAAAGAGAATGGAATATAGAAATAGGGAAGTTTTGCTGAAAGTATACAGGCACTAGTTAGGCCATACCTGGAATGCTGAGAACAGTTTTGGTTCCCATATCTAAGTAAAGATATACTGTCTTTGGAGATAGTCTAAAGAAGGTGGGCAGCACGGTGTAGCGCACAAAGACTCCCTGCTGAACTGCGGGGAACAAGTCACGCTTAATAAATTGTAGCGCACAAAGACTCCCGAGAGACGAATAGAGGTGAAGTCGATGAGGCTTTATTAAGCGTGACTTGTTCCCCGCAGTTCAGCAACAGACTGGCCTGCGGGGGAGAACTCCTGGTTCTTATACTCCGCCTTCAGGGCGGAGCTAGAGATCAACAGCCAACCAGGACCCGGGATCTGTCAGCCAATGACATCACGGCTTCACAGTCCCACATGACCCCTAATGCATACTACCACACACGATAGCACACGTAGCTAGCACTGTGGCTTCACAGCACCAGGGCCCCAGGTTCGATTCGCCGCTGGGTCACTGTCTGTGCGGAGTCTGCACGTTCTCCCCGTGTCTGCGTGGGTTTCCTCTGGGTGCTCCGGTTTCTTCCCACAGTCCAAAGACGTACAGGTTAGGTGGATTTGCCGTGCTAAATTGTTCTTAGTGTCTAAAAAGGTTAGGAGGGGTTATTGGGTTATGGGGATAGGGTGGAAGTGAGGGCTTGAATAGGTCGGTGCAGACTCAATGGGCCGAATGGCCTCCTTCTGCACTGTATGTTCTGTGTGTGTATCTATGTATGGTTCACTAGGTTGATCCCGAGTATGGAGGGAATTTTCTTAAAGTGAGAGGTTGAGTAGGTTGGGCCTGTACACATTGGATTTGAGAAGAATGAGAGGTGACCTTGTTGAGGTGTATAGGGTTCTCAGGGGCTTGACAGGGCAGATGCTGAGAAGTTGTTTCCTCTTGTGGGAGAGTCTAGGACCAGAAGGCATAATCTAAGAGTAAGGGGTCACCCATTTAAGACAGCGATGAGGAGGAATTTCTTCTCTGAACATGTAGTGAATCTGTGGAATTCTTTACCACAGAGAGCTGTAGAAGCTGGGTCATTAAGTATGTTCAAGGCTGAGATAGACAGATTTAATCAGTACGGGAATCAAGGGTTAAGGAGGTAAGGCGGGAAAGTGGAGTTGAGGTTATTAGATCAGTCATGATGCCATTAAATGACAGAGCAGACTCAATGGGCTGAATGGCCTGCTTTTGTTGCCGGTGTTAATATGTCAGCCCCTGACCTACCAGAAGGCGATCTCCAGGCAGCTGCCATATTCCTGACACCACAGGCCGACTGGAACATCCTCTGATGAATTGCTTTAATTGGTCTTTCAATTAGCTTAACAAGCTACACTGCTTGCAGACAAGTAGCTGTTCTGTGCCGATCCGCCCTTCTCAAAAATGGTTAGGGGCGATGGGGCTGGCACAGCGTTAAATTATGCTCCTCGGTTCCCACCCTCAGATCACAGCTAAAATCTTGTGGTTACTGCAGTATAAAGCTGAACTATACAGATCAGGAAGGTGCAAGATTCAGTCCATTGACTGTGCTCAGTTAGCTGAATCTGGCCAGGGCATTGGGAAAGACGTTGGTCTCTGGGTTCAGTTTAGATTCTGGGGTGACTGAGTGTCCCAGGGCAGAGTCTAACGCTGATTGTTACCCCGAACCCTTGCTGGAATTGGACCTTTGTGAGCATTGAATGAAATAACAACCGTGTAATCTGTACATTTCTCTTGTTCAGCTAATTTCCTTAATTTTTCATTTTCAGATTTTTGTTCTGGCCTAAATTAACTTTTATCCATTCTTATCCTTCAACCTGTTTCTTTGCTCTGTTTTGCACCATGCACCCACTCCAATACTCTCTGTTTCTCTACCCTAATGAATTGTTTAATGTTGACTGTGCTCATTTTTATAGCTTGAAAGTCTTTCCATGTCCCTAGACTCTCACTTTGCAATATAAAATGTATATTTATTCAATCGCTTCCTCCCCCCACCTCTCTCTCTGTCCTGATTCCTTGTGCATACCAAAGTTCAATGAGATCGCTCCATATTTTTCCACCAGGCATTGTCATATTCATGTTTGATCGATTCGCTCCTCCCAATGTGGTCTCTCCTACTTTAGGGCGACTAAACACATAGAACATAGAACATACAGTGCAGAAGGAGGCCATTCGGCCCATTGAGTCTGCACCGACCCACTTAAGCCCTCACTTCCACCCTATCCCCGTAACCCAATAACCCCTCCTAACCTTTTTGGTCACTAAGGGCAATTTATCATGGCCAATCCACCTAACCTGCATGTCTTTGGACTGTGGGAGGAAACCGGAGCACCCGGAGGAAACCCACGCAAACACGGGGAGAACGTGCAGACTCCGCACAGACAGTGACCCAGCAGGGAATCGAACCTGGGACCCTGGTGCTGTGAAGCCACAGTGCTAATCACTTGTGCTACCGTGCTGCCCGGATGGGTGACCGCTTTGCTGAACACCTTTGCTTATTCCGCTACATGACCCCGATCTTCCTGTTGCTTGCCATTTTAACTCAACATCTTGCTCTCACGCCCATAGGTCCGTCCTTGGCCTGCTGCAATGTTCCAGTGAAGCTGGGGGAGAAGCATCTCATCTTCCAATTAGGTACATTACAGCCCTCAGGACTCAACTTTAAGTTCAACAACTTTAGACGATGACCTTTCTCTTGTATCTTAAATCCCTTTGTGTGATGAACGGTTACTGCCTTATCATCATGTAAGGTGATGTCCCCTTTAAGACCGGGCTTGGAACCCTGGGGACTCCGCCTCTGGCTCCGTCCATCTGGGAGCCATCCATAAAGGGCTGCCTCATGGGCTGTGCAACAGTCAGCTCTCGTCTCTAGCTCTAGCATCGTTATTAGTCTAATAAAGCCTTCTTTACAGTTTAATCTCTAAGTGTCATTATTGAGGGTACCTCACCCTTTTAAAATAATACTCTAGGCATGTATTGCCTCAATGCGAGCCTTCCCTTCCCCCTCCCATGCCAGCCCACCTGTCTTCTTAAAGTTGCTACATCTTGTTGCAATCTCTCCCAGCCACAGTTCAATATCTAACACATTTATCCCTCTCTTTAGTTCTGATGAAGAACCAAAGGGCCTCGAAACGTTAACTGTTTTCTCTCCCTACAGATGCTGCCAGACCTGCTGAGTTTTTGAAGCATCCTCTATCTGTCCTTGTGTCAGATTCCATCATCCACAGTCTTTTGCTTATTGTCACATTCATTACTGGTCTATTTCCTGTCTGCTCTTCCTGTTGATTCAACCATTCTATTTTAAAGGTCCAAAACAACACTTTGGGTATTTTTGTGGAAGTTCAACAAATTCAGGAGATAGAATTGTCAGTATCACGGACTGCTCCGTCAACATGGTGGCCCGATCGTTTGACGTCTCTGTAATCTAGTGATAAGTAATGCTTGATATTGTCACCTTGAGGAAGATGTGATAAAACTTAGTTGGTGTAACATCACACTTTTTAATGAAATATGGAACTACATAGAAGTGTAAATTATTGTTGGAAGTCTGACATCACAAATCAAACATTCTTTTTATAATTCTAGCCTTTATTCTTCAGTCCATTTATGGAACAAATGCCATTTAATGGTCGGGTAACCAGTGTGGACAAGACCCCTGAAATCGCATACTGCATGTCAATGCCTTCCTCCCATTTATCATGTGACTTTAAATATTAAATTGAACAAACTATTTTCAACATCAGACTAATTGAATGGAGCATTGTATGATGCAGTTTTATTTGGGTAATATTGATAGAAGCTAGAAAATAAACTGTGGACAAATGCCACTTTAAGGTGCAAATTTCAAAGAATTGATTATTTGTTTTTTTGAAATGTATTTTATTCCAAACACGTATAAACAAGAACATTAATAAATCCAACAAAACAATCAACAACATGCACTTTGTACAATTTTATCTCGTTTTACCCTTATCCTCCCCCACGACGAACAGATCTTCAAACATGGTCATGAACAATGCCCACCACGTCTCGAATCCAATTCCCTTAACTCAAATTTGATCTTTTCCAAAAATAGAGAATCATACAGGTCCCTCAACCAGGCTGTCACTCCTGGTGGTGTGTCTGCCTTCCAATTTAACAAAATCCTCCGCAATTAGGGAAGCAAAAGCAATAACATCGGCCCTTTTTCCCTTCCATCAGCTCCCGGAACCTCCAAGACCCCCAAAATCGCCACCATTGGGTCTGGCCTGACAGCAACCCCTATAATCTTAGCCAATGTCCCAAACACCGCTTCCCAGTATCTTGCCAGCTTCTCACACCGCCAGAATATGTGTACAGGGTTTGCCGGCCCCGCCCACATTTTTCACACATGTCAATCACCCCACAAAAGAACCTGCTCAATTGTGCACGAATCATGTGCACTCTGTGTACAGTCTTAAACTGAATCAGGCTCATCCGCGCACAAGAAGAAGTGGCGTTCACCCTATGCATAGATTTGCACCACAGACCCCAATCTGTTTCCTCCCCCAGCTCCTCCTCCCACTTACATTTAATCTTCACCACTTGCACTCCCCGAGCAACCCATATATGTCCCCAATCTTGCCCTTTCCAGAAGTCCAGTACCTGCAGGTACCTAAACTCACTCCCTCTTGGCAGCTCAAACCTTTCCCGTGGCTCATCTAAACTTGTAAATTGCCCTACCAGCCTTCTCCAGTCCCACTTCCCTCCATCTTCTATTTCCCATCTCTCTCCCCAGGTACAAACCTGTGGTTCCCACACAGTGGTGATAACATCAATATCCCCTCCAATTTAAAGTGCCTCCTTAGTTGGTGCCATATCTTACAGTGATTGCACCACCGGGCTCTCTGAGTACTTCCCTGTGGCAAACGGCAGAGGGGCCGTCACCAAGCCTCTTGAGGCTGGATCCCCTGCAGGATTCCTCTTCCATCCTAACCCACTCCTTCCCATCACCGTCTCCACATTAACTGCCCAGTAATAGTGTAACAGGTTTGGGAGTGCCAACCCCCCTTTCTGTCTCCGCCTCTATAACAGGTCCTTCTTTACCCTCGGCACCTTTCCTGCCCATACAAACTCCGAGATTACTGCCTCTAATTTCTGAAAGAAAGTCTCCAGGAGAAAGATCGGGAGGGCCTGGAAGACAAATAAGAACCTTGTTAACACATTAATTTTTACGATCTGCGCTCTCCCCGCCAACGTCAAATGTAATATATCCCATCTCCTAAGGTCCCCCTTAATTTCTTCCACCAGTGTTGTCAAGTTCCACTTGTGCATCGTGGCCCATTCCCAGCTATCTAAACTCTTCCCTAGCCACTTTAAATGGCGGCATCTTTAGTTTGACCTTCACTTCCACCTCTTCACCAGGAATATCTCACTTTTCCCTACATTTAATCTATATCCTGAGAAGGCCCCAAATCTCTCCAGTATTCCCTTGATCCTACCCATGCTCTCAAGCGGATCTGACACAAACAACAACAGGTTGTCCGTATATGCCGATGCCCAATATTCTCTACTCCCCCTCACAATCCCTCGCCACTCCGTAGACCCCCTAAGGGCCATCGCCAGGGGTTCAATCGCCAAAGCAACTCGCAACGGCGGCAGTGGACATCCCTGTCTCATAAGTTTATATAGCTCAAAATTCTGTGAACTCACTCCATTCGTGGCAACACGTGCCACTGGGGCTGTATATAACAAGCGCTCCTTGCGCCTCGAGGCACTTTTCCACGTGGTCCATTGCTACCTCAAAGGCGCTACTGCACCCTCGATGGCTCTTGACCAGTCCCCTTGCATTTCTTTTTTCCTGGTGTTGGAGTTCATCCTTAATAAAAGCCATTAACCGTTCCGTCTGAACTTTCCCCTCAAGCGTCGATCTTTCTCTCTCTGCCGCCATTTTGTCAGAGTTTGACGTGCCTCAAGTTCCCTCCACTTTTGGGCCGAGATTTTAAGTGCTTTCTGCTGGGTCCGCTAAGTTACCGGCATAACAGTCCCGTGGAGTGCACTGTTCTAAAACTTTTGAGTCCAATTTTCAACAAAGATAACCTGTTAGCTGGGTGTAAATTGCCGAAATCTTCTTTCCCGAGATGGAGCCATCCTGTGCGTAGCCGCTTACGTCATGGCCGCCACCGGATGTCCAGAATTGATTATTTGGGCTCCTTTGTTGGCAATCCTGCTTGGATGTGACCAGTAACAGCACATTTTGTGCATGTAACAGACAATTATCAATCTATGCAGCCAAACAAATGACTTGCATCTATATTATTTATTCATGAGGTGTTTCCTCCCGGGATATTCCAAAGCAATTTGCAGCCAATGAAGTAGGTTTGAAGTGTAGTCACTTTTGTAGTGTAAGAATGCTCTGGTTCAGAGCCTGCCCCAAACACTCAATACGCAGTGTCCCGGTGCAGGGGCGACTCAAGTGACCACTGAATTTAATGCATCCTTGTGCTACGGAGTGTCAGAGGGCTGGACTTTTAAGGCCCCAAATCAGATGTACTGCTGACCTGCCACCCCCACCCCAGTGATGTCAGGTTTGTCATCTGACGTCACCGAACCAGAAGGTGAGCGACCATGGAAATTGGAAGTCCTCCTGTCCTTTTTAAATAACAAATTAACAAGCTATTGAGTTTGTTAAACAGCCAATTGTATGCAACTTTTCGTTGCCTGCTGAATTTCTCAGGCGCCAGACGGGGAGAAAATTAGAAGTGATTCATGTCAAGTACGAGGAGGTGACACGAGGGCAGATGAAAAGGCCTGCAAATGGGACTATGGCTGCAGGTAGCAGCTAATGATGGTGTCAGCTTTTGGGTGGATTTAGACTTCACTCATTCACTTTTTTGAGGCTGTCATAAGGAATAGGGGGTGTTTGCGAGGGCAGGGGGCCTATAGATTGGTGGTTGTGACTGATGTCCCGGCCTAGGTGCCTGTTTGAGCAAGTAGCCGCCCCCCCCACTCCGCATGGTAGCACCGTGGTTGGCACTGTTGCTTCACAGCTCCAGAATCTCAGGTTTGATTCCTGGCATGGGTCACTGTCCGTTCTCCTCGTGTCTGCGTGGGTTTCCTCCCACAGTCCAAAGACATGCAGGTTGGGTCGGTTGGCCACGCTAAATTGCCCTTGGTATCCAAAAATGTTAGCTGGGGTTGCTGGGTTACGCGGATGGGGTGGAGATGTGGGCCTAGGTGGGGTGCTCTTTCCAAGGGCTGGTGCAGACTCGATGAGCCGAATGGCCTCCTGCTCTGTAAATTCTATGATTCCACGAGAAAGGTGTGGGCGCCGGCTAATTGACCATCCGGCGCATGATTCGCCGTGCTGTGACGGTGGGAACAGAAGCAATAGACCACACATTTTCCGTACGTTAAACCCAGCCAGGAGTAAGGGGGGGGAGGCGCCGAGAAGTGGAACATCAGAATGTTCAACACGGCACTGCAACAGTCTGTAACCATTTGAGCGAAATCTGGCCACTGTAACTAAGCCGAAGTGGAGCACAGATAATTACAAATCTAACTGACACAGATAATAATAGTTATAAAATCATTTTCTGCAAGCTTTATCGTCATTAGCAGCCCTGAGGGTCTCATTACTACCAGAGCAAAGCACCTCAGTGCTGCTGGTGACCATAATGTCCTTCAAAACAATTTTATTGCTGTGTTAGGAACTCAACCTTTACATCGAAGTTGGTGTAAAATCTATAGATCTGTTCTATTGTCTTTTTCGGTTTGTGAATCTTAAACCTGTGCTGCTCCCCAGCATCGTCCCAGGTGCTGGTGGATACCTTCAAGCCGTTGAGGATGGAAAGTTTTTCCAGCTTTTATACCGGAGCTGCAGAGAAGTCACCAGTTTTATGAGATGAATTCCCATGGAAACGGTTTAAAATTTGCTGCTTATTTTCAGTCTGATGTGAGTGGTGTTGGCAGACGGATACCACGCAAGGCAGTTTTATGTTCTTTCAGTCGAAAATACTCATATAATATACAACCCAAAGTGAGGCATCAGCTAAATCCTTAACAAAATGTAGTCATGTAAATTAATTTGCTCGTGTTGTATGATGGTAGCACAGCTGGTCTCATTAGCATGCACATAACAAATAATTAGAGCTGAATTTTTTGCCGGCCTGCCTCCTGGGCTCACTGGGTTAATTATGTCAAAGCATAATTACACTGCCCCTAGGAGACATAATGACACACCCTACTGAGCAGGGACCTGCTAATGATGGCGTAAAACTGACAGAGAAAAGACTTACATGTCCGCGTGTAGCTGCTTACCCCTCTTATCTATACATCTATCTATGTTTAAGTTAACAAATATTATCCATTATACACTGCTCTAAAAAGTGCAAATCACTTAAAATAACTGCGGATTAATTAGTACGTATTGTAAGTTGACTTGTCTTTCTGTGAGTCTTCTCCTGTGTGTCTAAATTCGACGTGCATTTTCCGTACCAGGTTTGCATTATGCGACATTCTTAATGGCTTGCTTCCCTGCCACTTGTCCACATTGCCCCCTCTTGAGTTGCATGTGTGGACGCGGGGTTACTTCACCGTAGCCAATAACCTGCTGCCACAAACCAGGGAGGACAGCTCCATCTGAAGCATGGTGCATGCTGCAGTTGCTCCATCTGTAGGCCTGGAGCAAGTCTCCAGGGAGGTGTAGTTTGGTTTGAGCTCAGCTTCGAAGTGTGTTTCCCGAATTGCCACATTAATGTAAGCCTCCTTCAAATGTACGGTAAAGACAAAGATGGTGGACCAGTAACATGTCCTCTATAGGAATCAAACATGAGGTCTGCTGTGAGGGACATTGGCTCGTAACGTCCGAGTATCGGCGGACAGCCACGGGCCGCCGATTCTGAGAGGGGAAACTGCGCACTTAACTGCGCTTAGAAATCTCGGCGAACCTTCCAGTTCCAGCGGCAGCCTCGGACCTCCTGCGCCACAGTGTGTGCAGGCTCCAGCACAGGGCAGTTTTGATGTAGACACGCCCCCTTGTGACGCAGCAGCTACAGGAACGCCCATTGAGGACAGGCGTTTAAACTGCAGATTTATATTGAAGACAACAAGCAACAAGTTTTACAAGTATTTTAAAGGCATGTAGAAGTTTTTTTAAACAGTTTTTTTTTGCTCTTTCTTTTATGCCGGTATTGCTGTTGCTATTCTTTTAAAGTAATTTTTAGATTTATTTTTAAGATTTAAGGTGATTATTATTTGTAAGTAAACATAGGTTTTGCTATTTGTTTTAAATCTGTGAAACTATTAAAATCTGCACGATATTATATAACTTTGCATGGTTTAACTTTGAATATAGTCATGTGATTTTAAAAGCTTTTTCCTGTCATTGTTCTTGTGGCATCTGACATTTTTATGATTTGCGTTTATAGAATCATAAACTCACTACAGTGCAGAAGAAGGCCATTCGGCCCATCGAGTCTGCACCGACGCTCCAAAAGGGCATCCTACCCAGACCCAATCCCCCAATCTCTCCCAGTAACCCCACCGAACCTTTGGACACCGAGGGGCAACTTAGCAAGGTCAACCCACCTAACCTGCACTTCGGACTGTGGGAGGAAATCGGAGAACCCGGAAGGAAACCCACGCAGACACGGGGAGAATGTGCAGACTCCGCACAGACAGTCACCTGAGGTCCAAATTGCACAAGGGTCCCTGGTGTGCCATCGTGTTAGCCGTGTTATTATGTTTCTGCCTTGTTTACTTCAATTATCTTATTCATTTATAATGACCTCATAATTAAATAATTAAATTCATTTGTAGAAGCTTGTAAAGTTTAACAGTATGCACGTCTAACTTTAGCAGCTGAACAATTACATAAAACGACCTCACCTTTTACAAATTTCGTGCAATAAAATATATTTTCTCACTTAAACACAATGGTCAATAAAATATATGTTTCCACATGATATGCCATCAATCAAGACGGAGAACGCAGAATGAATTAACTATGGCTTTAATTGACTCACAACAGAACTGGCAGTGTGCCCCAGAATGAGGCAGTGTGAAAGGTCGGCAGCCTATATACCCAGGCCCTAGGGGGAGGAACCACGGGCAGAGCCAAAACCGTACAACATGTAGTATAGTGGCAATACTGTACAACACGTAATACTGTGGCAGCACAATACAACACAGTGGTTTCACCACATAAACACAAAGGTTCTGTCAATTTGTAAAGGGGAGGGGAAGGAAGAGGGAGTAAGGGGAGGGAGGGAAGAGAGAGTATGGGGAGGGGTGTGGGAGTATGGGGAAGGAGGGGGGGGGGTTTAACATTGCAATTAATTTTACAAGCTCAGTGTCTGGAAGCAGCAGCTGCCAGGCGATGTTGAACGGCCCTTACACCACCTAGAACCTGGCTTGTTTGTACACCTGCACCAGGAGGTATGCCTGCATCAGGCCCATGTTGCCTTCTGCCAGCTTGTCCATTTCTGGTAGCAAGACAACTTGCGGGTGAATGCTCAGTCCATGCTGAATGGCAAAGTTGTGCAATGCACAGCACTATTACAATGTTTGAGACTACACTGGGCTAAATTGCTGGCTTGTAATGCTGATCGAGGCAGCAGCGCGGGTTCAAGTCCCGTACCGGCCTCCCCAAACAGTAACTGACGTGTTAAGTAAGTTGGTTCAACGTTGACTGCAACTGGATGCAGTGAAACAAGAAACGGGCGTCTGACACAGGAGATGGTCCAACATGGTTTTATTGAACTTCCTGATTGCTGTACATAGTCTGCTGTGAGTTGACACTCTATCAATCTAACTGATAACCTCCTACTGGCTTGACCAGACTAACTCTCTACCTCATGGTGATAGTGCTCACTGGCTTGTGCACTCTCACTATCTCAGTAGCTGTGTCCTGTAGAGAGAGAGAGAGTCTTACTGCCCTGTGTGCTTTATAGTGGTGGTTGTTGTGTCGTGTGTGTTTATTGGTTATCCTGTGTGTCAATCACTGCCTGTCTGCATCTCATTATATACATGAGTGGATATTATGGCATCTCCCCTTTTTGAAGTAAATTTTGGAACGTGGCGATATATATACATGCATGATTATATACAAGTGGTGAGTGAATGAACAAATGTACATGGGAAGGTGTCTATCGTGCAGATACAGAGCAAACTGAAGTCTATAGATTCAGTCTTTGTGGCAGGCGACAAATTCTTGTCGATCGCCTCAGAGGTGGGGGGGGGGGGGGGGGGGGGGGGGGGGGACGCCGGCACTTGGACAGGCGAGATTGCTGCCAGATCGGTGGCCTCATGGTGCGAGATGTCCGGAGGAGGCATGATGACATGCTGAGAAATGCGGCCAGGCGGTGGGTAGGGATGTTTTCGTAGCGCCCCCCTGTTGCCATCAGCCATCAGCTGGAGCCATCAGCCATTTGGACAACGAAGGACCTGGGGGCAGCCTGCCTGACGACAATTGCTGAGGCTGACCAACCTCCCTCAGGCAACTGGACGTGAACAACATCGTCTGGAACCAGCACAGGTAGATCCTTGGCATGAGCATCATACGTGATCTTCTGCTGGTCCCTGGATCGCTGCACTTTCTGCAGCACCGTGAGGCGGTCAAGGTCTGGAACATGGATGGCTGGAACAGTCGTCCTCAGGTTGCAGTTCATGAGCAGCGCGCCGGAGACAAACCAGTCGACAGAGGGGTTGCCCTGTATGCCAACAGCGCCAGGTTGAAGTCCGAGGCTGAGCCCGCAGCCTTGCACAGCAACCGCTTGTCAATATGGACCCTTTTTCGGCCTTCCCGTTTGATTGCGGGTAATGGGGACTGGATGTGATGTGACTGAAGTGGTAGGATCATGCAAAGTCGGACCACTCTTGGCTGTAGAAACATGGGCCGTTGTCACTCATTACTGTGAGTGGTGTCCCATGCCTGGCAAACGTCTCTTTGCAGGCTTCAATCACTGACTTGGACGTGAGATCCGACAGTTTCACCACTTCCGGGTAGCTGGAGAAGTAGTCGACCAAGAGCACGTAATCACGCCCATTTGCGTGAAAGAGGTCTATCCCCACCTTGGACCACGGAGAAATCATGATCTCGTGCTGTTGTAGTGTTTCCTTGGGCTGAGCTGATTGAAACTTCTGGCATGTTGTGCAGTTGAGGACCGTGTTGGGAATGTCCTGGCTGATGCCAGGCCAGTAGACTGCTTGCCGAGCTCTGCGCCGACACTTTTCGACCCCGAGGTGACCCTCCTGGATCTGTCTGAGCACCATGGCTTGCATGCTTTGGGGAATTACTATTCTATCTAGTTTAAGAAGGATCCCCTCGACAACCGTTAACTCGTCCTTAACGTTGAAGAACTGGGGGCACTGCCCCTTTTGCCAGCCATGGGCAAGGTGTTGCATCACGTGCTGCAGTAGAGGATCTTTGGCAGTTTCTTTGTGTATCTGGACAACTCGTTCATCAGTGGCTGGGAGGTTGCTGGCACACAACTGCACCTGTGCCTCGATGTGGCGAATGAAGTCACCCGGTTCACACGGCATGGTGATGGATTGGGATAGGGCATCTGCGACGATCAGCTCCTTGCCCGGTGTGTAGACGAGTTCGAAGTCCTATCGGCGGAGACAAAGAAGAATTCGCTGCAGCCGAGGTGTCATGTCATTTAACTCCTTCTGGATTATGTGGACTAAAGGCCTGTGGTCTGTTTCCACCGTGAACTTCGGCAGACCGTATACATAGTCATGTAACTTGGCTATTCCTGTCAGGAGATCTTTTCGATCTGGGCATACCGTTGTTCGGTCGGAGTCATGGCCCTGGAGGTATCTGCCACTGGAGCCCAGGACGAGGAGTCGTCTCGCTGGAGGAGCACCGCCCCAATGCCGTCCTGGCTTGCATCTGTGGATATCTTGGTATCCTTGGTTGGGTCAAAGAGCGCCAGTACTGGGGCTGTGGTGAGCTTCGCCTTTAGCTCAAGCCACTCCGCTTGATGTGTGGGAAGCCACCGGAACACTGTCGACTTTTAACGAGATGCCGGAGGGCTGTGGTGTGGGATGCCATGTTGGGAATTAATTTTCCGAGAACATTTACCATCCCGAGGAAGCGGAGGACCGCCTTTGTGTCCTCTGTGTCTTCATGGCATTGATGGCCAGCACCTTGTCGCCGTCGGGTTGCACACCTTGCTGTGAAATGTGGTCACCTAAAAACTTGATAGCAGACTGCCCAAACGAGCATTTGGCCCTGTTGAGCTGGAGGCCATTTTCATGAATCCTCGGGAAAACCTGTTTGAGGCGAGCAGTGTGATCCTCGGGCGTCGTGGACCAGATGATCACGTCGTCCACATAGACTTGCACCCCCTCGATGCCCTCCATCATTTGCTCCATTATGCGATGAAATACTTCGAAAGCTGATATGATACCAAAAGGTATGCGGTTGTAGCAATACCTGCTGAACGGAGTGTTAAACGTGCCCAGCTTCCGACTGGACTCGTCCAGCTGAATTTGCCAGAAGCCACGGGAGGCGTCCAGCTTGGTAAAGAATTTGGCGTGAGCCATCTCACAGGTCAATTCTTCACGCTTCGGGATCGGGTAATGCTCTCGCATGATGTTGCGATTCAGGTCTTTGGGATCAATGCAAAATGCGGAGTTCGCCAGAAGGTTTCTTGACGCAGACCATGGAGCTGACCCAGTCTGTGGGTTCCGTGACCTTTGAGATGATGCCCTGGTCTTGGAGCTCTCGTAGCTGCGTTTTCAGACGATCCTTGAGAGGAGCCGGCACCCGGTGTGGTGCATGGATGACTGGGGTGGCATTCGGCTTGAGCAATATCTTGTAGTGATATGTGAGCATGCCCATCCCATCAAACACACTGTGGTATTGTGTGAGACTGTCTTCTATCTTAGCCTGGAGATTCGCATTGAGTGAGGCCGTCGCCGGTGTCGAGGACATGGCATGAACTCGCTGTACCAGATTTAGGAGTTTGCATGCGCGAGCACCGAACAGGGATGCCTTGTCAGGCCGAACGATCTCGAATCTCAACGTCGCGTTGATTGCCTTGTGAGAAACGCCTAGCTGACACGACCCACTGGCAACTGTGGCATTACCATTGTAGTCAAGGAGCTGGCAGGCTGGTGGAAGAATGCTAGGTTGGTGTCGGATGCTGTCGAGGTCCGACTGTGATATGAGGTTCGCAGACGCGCCAGTGTCCAATTTAAATCAGATGCGAGACTGGTTGACCGTGATGACGGCACACCACTCGTCGTCAGGATCCACACTGAGGATCGAAAGCCGGTTGGCAGGCACGGTAGAGACCAACTCGCGTGTGGTGATGATGCCCACCTGATAAGGAGACTCGAGGCAGTCAGCATCGGGATCCATTGGGCTGTCTGGATCAGAATCCCGCATGCCTTGTTGTACGCAGCGGACACGTCTGCGCTGCAGCTGGGATCGCTGGCTGTTGTTTGGTGGAGCTGACCTGCAGAAGGCCGCGTAGTGGCCAGGCTTTCCACACTGTAGACATCGCCTGCCTTTGGCTGGACATTGCCTCTTTAAATGGGTGGAGCCACAATTCAGACACGTCATGACGCTGACGTCAGGACCTTCTGTGCGCCATTGCGCATGCGCTGTGCGGTCGGCCGATGTTCGCGCATGTGCCTCAGGGTCTTCAGCCTCATCGTCCACCCAGTCGTGGAGCGCATGCGTGGGGACCCGAGAAAACACACGAAACGGCCACTCCCCTCGATGCTCAGGCCTTGCATTTTCGCTATGGCCTGCACCCTTTCTGCCTCGTGGGAGGCCAGTTTTGCAGTTTCTGCCGCCCTGATGTGGGAGTAGCGATTTCTGGCATGCTAATGGACAACGCACGTTTCAATGGTGACGGAGAGGGTCAACAGTTTGATTTTGAGGAGCTGCTCCCGCAGGGAGTCAGACTGGACCCCGAAAACGATCTGATCCCGGATCATGGAATCAGTCGTCGAGTCATAATTACATGACTGCGATAGGATGCGGAGATGGGTCAAGAAGGACTGAAAAGGTTCATCCTTACCCTGAAGCCTCTGTTGGAAGATGTACCGTTCAAAGCTCTCATTCACCTCAATGTCGCAGTGGCTGTCGAATTTCAGCAGAACTGTCTTGAACTTTGTCTTGTCTTCGCCATCGGCAAACTGAAGCGAGTTACAGATGTGGATGGCGTGATCCCCGCAGTCGACAGGAACAGCGCGATCTTTCTGGCATCCGATGCTGCCTCGAGATCGGAGGCCTCGATGTACAGGAGGAACTTTTTTTTGAAGACTTTCCAGTTGGCGCCGAGGTTGCCGGAGATCCGGAGTTGCGAAGGAGGCTGGATCCTTTCCATGCCGCTGGATGGCTGCTTGCTGGTCGTTGCAGATGCACTCGAGGTAGGTTCGTCAGGATTAATAGCACTCTGGTACCATGATGTGTTAAGTAAGTTGGTTCAACGTTGACTGCAACTGGATGCAGTGAAACTAGAAACAGACTTCTGACACAGGAGATGGTCCAACACTGTTTTATTGAACTTGCTGATTGCTGTACATAGTCTGCTGTGAGTTGACACTCTATCAATCTAACTGATAACCTCCTACTGGCTCGACCAGACTAACTCTCTACCTCATGGTGATAGTGCTCACTGGCTTGTGCACTCTTCCTATCTCAGTAGCTGTGTCCTGTAGAGAGAGGGAGAGTCTTAATGCCCTGTGTGCTTTATAGTGGTGGTGTCCTGTCTGGTGATTGGCTGTTATGTGTCTTGTGTGTTCACTGGTTATCCTGTGTGTCAATCACTGCCTGTCTGCATCTCATTGTATACATGAGTGGATATTATGACAGTGACTTCATTGAAGCCTACTTGTGACAACAAGCAATTATTATTATTATTATCTCCGGTGCATACTGTAACCATAGAACCATCGAATTTACAGTGCAGAAGGAGGCTATTTGGCCCATCGAGTCTGCACCGGCCCTTGGAAAGAGCACCCTACCTAAGCCCAAACCTCCACCCTATCCCCACTCCTCCACCCTATCCCCATAACCCCACCTAACCTTTTTTTTTGGACACTAAGGGCAATTTAGCATAGCCAATCTACCTAACCTGCATATCTTTAGACTGTGGAAGGAAACCGGAGCACCGGGAGGAAACCCACGCAAACATGGAAAGAAAGTACAGACTCCGCACAGACAGTGACCCAAGCCGGGAATCAAACCTGGGACCCTGGAGCTGTGAAGCAATTGTGCTAACCACTATGCTACTGTGCTGCCCTGAACTTGCCCCTGACCTGTACAGTCATCTAAAATGTGATTTCAAAACACCAATTGTCCTCTCCACTACCTGACATGTTGCTACATGTGCATGGTTGTGTCTTTCCTGTGCTTCATTGTTGGTACTCCGGAATGGTGTCATAAGCACGTTCTCAATGGGTATCCCTTATCATCCAGTAACCATCCTTTAATTCCTAGCACGGTGTGTTAGCTTTTATTGGTAGAGGGATTGAGTTTCGGAGCCATGAGGTCATGTTGCAGCTGTACAAAACTCTGGTGCGGCCGCAATTGGAGTATTGCGTGCAATTCTGGTTGCCGCATTATAGGAAGGATGTGGAAGCATTGGAAAGGGTGCAGAGGAGGTTTACCAGAATGTTGCCTGGTATGGAGGGAAGATCTTATGAGGAAAGGCTGAGGGACTTGAGGCTGTTTTCGTTAGAGAGAAGAAGGTTAAGAGGTGACTTAATTGAGGCATACAAGATGATCAGAGGATTGGATATGGTGGACAGTGAGAGCCTTTTTCCTCGGATGGTGATGTCTATCACGATGGGACATAGCTTTAAATTGAGGAGAGATAGATATAGGACAGATGTCAGAGGTAGGTTCTTTACTCAGAGAGTAGTAAGGGCGTGGAATGCCCTGCCTGCAACAGTAGTGGACTCGCCAACACTAAGGGCATTCAAATGGTCATTGGATAGACATATGGATGATAAGGGAATAGTGTAGATGGACTTTAGAGTGGTTTCACAGGTCGGCGCAACATTGAGGGCCGAAGGGCCAGTACTGCACTGTTATGTTCTATGTTCTTGTGTGCATCACACACTATCATCACATTTAAAGAATGGAACTCTTCCTGTTGATGAATGAAACAGTGTAATTTCTTGGTGCCTTCAATGCAACATGTGTTGTGCCGACTGCCCGATTACCTTTGGGATACCAACAATGCTTTAGAACGCGATGGACCTCATGGGGGATGTGTGAAAGATAATAAACTCCGAAGCCTTCCGATACACTGTGTTCATTACCTGGTGAATGCAGGTCCTCGCAGCATTCTGTGAAATGTTACAAATGTCACTAATAGCATGTTGAAAGGACCTGGACCCGGATGCAAAACATTCAGCGCTGTCGTGAGTATCAGTTCCATTGTTAAGGCAGTGTGGCAGTTAGAGTTCAGCTTCAGGTCTTCCTTCAACATTTCACAAAGGCGTCCCTCTGCTTCTTTGCTGAAGCACAGTCTCCTGGCAAACATCTCCTCTGACATCATTTCACATGATTTCCTTTGCCTGTACACACTTAGGGGTGGATGTAGCCTGACTCTTCTCTCATGATCCCTGCGCCTACATTGAAGCCTCAAGAAAAGTTCAAGGATCTTAAGAAGCCAAGCTTTAAGTGTGATGCCCCAGTGGAGGTGAAGCATAACTCCAGATATTGAATCTGCATTCTGTGGATTCTGCAATATCTGTCAGAAAGGAAGTTCACATTAGCTTACAGGAGACTTGCATACTTCAACTAAGGTATTAAACTTTGTTAAAGCATTTGAAGTAATCACTGAGGTTTGTATGGATGAACATTACATCAGAGAGATTCTTAAACAACACAGCTTAAAATACATTGTGAAATCCAAATGTACTTTAGCATTGAATCAGCTGGGAGGACAGGTGTGCTAATGTTAGTGTCCTTGAAGGAGTCAATAGCGCCGTATCGAGGCCATGATCATCCGAAACCAACTCCCTTGGGCCACCCATATGCTTAGGGAGTCAGAGTCCCGACTGCCAAACCAAATCTTCTTCACCCAGCTCAAGGAAGGATCCCGAACAAGAGGAGGACAAAGGAAGCTCTTCAAAGGCACCTTGAAGACTTGTGTCAAGAAATGCAACATATACATCAGTGTCTGGGAGACCGTTGCTCAGAAGATACCTACTTGGACGAACCTCCTGATTGCAGGGACGCCTTTCTTTGAGAACACCTGATAGCAAGAGGAGGCCTGGAAAAGGAGCCTGAGAAAGGAATATCCGCAACCTTGAGTCCAAGGGATCGAAGGAAATGCCAAACAATTATAAGCCAATTAGTTAATCTAATGTCAGTGTGGGAAAATTAGTAGAATTAATGCTGAGAGATAGGATTAACTGTCACATAGAAAGGCGTGGACTAGTCCGGGATTGTCAGCATGGATTTGTTAAAGGAACCAAAAGAGGAAATTCAGGAAAATCTCAGCAGGTCTGGCAGCATCTATAGGGAGAGAAAAGAGCTAACGTTTTGAGTCCGATGACTCTTTGTCAAAGCTAAAAGACATAGAAAGTGGGAGATATTTATACTGTGGGGTGAGGGAATGAAAGATGAGTCACAGCCACAGAAACCGAGGGAAAAGAGTGCTAACAGACTCCGCATAGACAGTGACCCAAGCCAGGTATCGAACCTGGGAACCTGGAGCTGTGAAGCCATAGTGCTAACCACTATGCTACTGTGCCTCCCAATCTTGGCGTACAGATACCCAGGTCCCTAAAGGAAGCAGTTCAAGTGGACAAGGTTGTTAAGAAAGCATATGAAATGCTGTCCTTCATTGGCAGATGTGGAGATGCCGGCGTTGGACTGGGGTGAGCACAGTAAGAAGTCTTACAACATCAGGTTAAAGTCCAACAGGTTTGCTTCATGCTCGTGATTCGAAACAAACCTGTTGGACTTTAACCTGGTGTTGTAAGACTTCTTACTTCATTGGCAGAGGTAAAGAATATAAAAGTAAGGATATAATGTTGGAATTGTATAAAACACTGGTGAGGCCACAACTGGAATATGGTCACCACATGACATAAAGGATGTAATTGCTCTGGGGAGACTGCAGAGGAGGTTTCCAAGAATGTTGCCAGGGCTGGAGAATTGAAGCTACAAGGAGAGATTGGATAGGTTGGAGTTATTTTCCTTGGAACACAAAGTTCCTGGCTCTGCACCTTCAGTGTTCCAAGCTACAGGGCTATGGACAGGGTGCAGCAAGGTGGGATTAGAAAGGGCACCTGAGTGTCGTAGGGCTGGCATGAACAAGATGGGCTGAATGGCCTCCTTTTGTGCTGTAACTTTTCTCTGATTCTAAGGACCGATTCCATCTTTTGGAAACTCCTGCCAAGTGAGTAATTGAAGATGCGGCTCTAGGATCGCACAATCATACTTGCTAGCAAGTGATTGCCGAAGATTATCATACACTCCAAACCCGTTCTATCCATCATAGTTCCTTTAATGGAGTAACATCCATTATCTCTTTCTTTTGGCTTCTTTAATTAAACTTGGGGTAACCGTCATCCTCTCCTTCTCACTCGCCTCGCCACATTCCCTACCTCTCTCTCTCTCTCTCTCTCTCGCTGTCTCCCTCACCGGCTCTCTCTCGCTCTCTCTCTCTCTCTTCCGTCTCTCTCTCTCTTTCGCTTTCTCTCCCTCTCTCTCCCTCTCTCTTTCCCTCTCTTTCTCTCTTCCTCTCTCTCTCTTCCTCTCTCTCTCTCTCACACTCTCTTTCCCTCTCTCACTAGCCCTCTTCCTCTCACTCTCTTCCTCTCTCTCTCACACTCTCTCTTCCTCTCTTTTCCTCTCTCACGCGCTCTCTTCCTCTCGTTCTCTTCCTCTCTCTCTCGCTCTCATCCTCTCTCTCTCGCTCTCATCCTCTCTCTTTCGCTCTCTTCCTCGCTCTCTCACTCTCTTCCTCTCTCTCCCTCGCTCTCTTCCTCGCTCTCTCACTCTCTCTCTCCCCCATACCAGTTTGATCCCTCCTCGGCTACTTTCCTCAATGCTCTCACAATCTTCACCGACTCGCGAATGTACTGATTCCTGATCTTGTCCGTTCTTGTCACTCCAGATTCTTAACAGCAGTAAATAGGAATAAAATGGAGTAAATTGGGAAGCATCTTCTAGCCTCCAAAACATGCTGTCAATTTAGAGGTTACTGTCAGAGCCACGATTAGAAAGACATGGCAAACTCCCCTGCTGAGCCCCTTAACTCATACTTTATCTTCTCTAACCGCAGGAAGTCATACAGGTCACCCAACCATGCCATTACCCCCCCGGTGGTGGCCGACCGCCACTCCAGCAAAATTCGTCGCCGTGCAATCAGAGAGGCGAAGGCCATGACATCGGTCTTCCTCCTCTCCATGAGCTCCAGCTTCTCTGAAACCCCAGATATCGCCACCAAAGGGTCCGGGTCCGCATCCTCCTCCACTGTCCTGGCTAAGACCGTGAACATTCCCGCCCAGAATCTTCCCAATTTTTCACATCCCCAAAACATGTGTGCATGATTCGTCATTACAGGGTGCGCTGTAACAGTCCTTACAATAGACTCCGCACCAAAATCACTGTAATGGAGTGAGATTGGGGTAGTTGTGCATCCTATTCTTACTGAAGAGTTTCTATGTTCAGGAGTAGGGAAGTTGTGTGATAAGTGATAATTGCCATCATACAACCTTTCTTTACAGATGTAGAATCTTGTTCCTTTTGACATTGAAGATTTCATTTTTTAAAAAACTTTTCTGTTGATCCTTTCCCTCTGTCATTTTCCCATTTGCCTTTTCCAACCTTTTGCTTTTTCTACATGCCTTTAATTTATATTTCCTGTTTTTACTTCCTGGTTTAGATTCTTAGCAAGATTCTTTAGTTTGGTCATTGAACCTTGCCGTTTCCTGCTCTGCTCACGGGCGTCTCAGATTTCTCCATTGAGGCCACCGAGCTGGACAGAAGTGTGATTTGAGCGTCAGGCCAGGTTCCGTCTCAATCACAAGGTACCGGGTTCAAGTCCCACTTCAGGGCTTGCGCACAAAGACCAAGGCTGATGCTCCAGTGCAGTATTGAGGGAGTGCTGCGCTGTCAGAGGCGCTATCTTTCATCTGAGACATCAAACTTGAGACCCCGTCTGCTACTTGGGTGGATGTAAAATATCCCATGGCACTATTTTTGAAGAAAAGCAGGGGAGGTTATCCCTTGTGTCCTGGACAACGTTTAGCCCTCAAATAATATCATAAGAAGCATTATCTCATCATTATCACATTGCTGTTTGTGGTACACGCTGAGCTCGTATTGACCGCTGAGTTTCCTACATTACAACATTGACTATACTTCAAATATTACTTCACTGGCTGTAAATCGCTATTTAAGATGTTTGGTTATCATGAAAAATGCGAATCTTCCTGAACTCAGAATCCCACAAAAACTGGTGAGCAGCTGTCAGCGAGGTGACTGTTCCTTCACCAGGCCAGTGTCAATTTTAAATTCTAGCTCCCAGTCAGTTTGAAGGATCACGGGTCACACCTTCCTATCCAGATGCGTATTTTCTGCATTTCTATTTTTATTGAAGAGTTCATGCTTTAATTGTTGTAAATCAGGAGCCAGTGTAGGTCAGTGTGCGCAGGGGCCTTGCGTGAATAGGACATGGTGCAAGTCAGGGTTCAAAGAACATTACAGCACAGGAACAGGCCCTTCGGCCCACCAAGCCTGCATCAATCCAGATTTTTTATTTGGACCTACTACTTATTGCCCAAACGATCCAAACCCCTCCATTCCCCATCTGTTCATGTGTCTATCAAGATACATCTTAAACGTTGCTATCATGCCTGCCTCCACCATCTCCACTGGCAACACGTTCCAGGCACCCACCACCCTCTGGGTGAAAACCTTTCCCCACACATCTCCCCTAATCTCCCTCTCACCTTGAACCTGTGGCCCCTTATAATTGAGTCTCTACCCTAGGAAAAAGCTTCTGACAATTCACCTCTCTATACCTCTTGTAATTTTGTAGACCTCAAACAAGTCTCCCCTCAGCCTCCGTCTTTCCAACAAAAACAATCTTGAGTTTATACAACCTCTCCTCATAGCTAACACCCTCCAGACCAGGCAACATTCTGAGAACCCTTTTTTGCACTGTTTCCAAAGCATCCGCGTCCTTCTGATAGTGTGGTGACCAGAACTGCATGCAATATTCCAAATGTGGCCTAACTGAAGTTTTATACAACTGTAGCCCGACCTGCCAACTCTTGTACTCAATGTCCCGGCCGATGAAGGCAAGCATGCCGTGTGCCTTCTTGATTACCTTACCCACCTGCATTGCCACTTTCATGGAACTATGGACCTGAACGGCCAGAGCCCTCTTTATGTCACGAATGCTCCTAAGGGCTCTTCCGTTTAATTCACACCTGAATTCACTTTCAAAATGAATCACCCCGCTATTCAACGGCATTTACCATTTTCATTTGGCCTGGGGGAGTTTCTCCCCATCCAGGCTGCACTTATCGAGACTTCCTGCTGGTGAGCTGGGCTTGCCAGCAGGAACGGCTGCTCTCAGATCAGGGCGCCATTTTGATCGGCAGCCGTGATCTCCCCAGCCCCCACTTTCTGGCCCCCTCACCTCCCAACCTTCTGGAGGCCCCAGGGGAGCCCCCTGCCAATTGGCCAGGCCCCACCCCCGGGCATGACCCCAGGCAATGCGAACCTGGCACCTGGGCACCCTGGCACTGCCAGCCTGGCACCCTGACAGTGCCCCATGCACCCTGTCAATGTCATCCTGTCAGGTTGTCAGACTGGGTGTGCCAAGGTGCCTGGGAGCCGGGGGAGTGCCAGAGTATCACTTTGCCCTGTCCCCAACCGCCTGCGGGTCTCCAATGGCCTGCGAGATCCCCCCCCCCCGAGGTGCCTTATGCCTGAGCCACATTTTTGTGGACCAGTATTAAATGGCACACTGGCAACGTTTCGCAGGCGGGGCTGTTGGGGTATCGGATGCTGGGTGAATCCGGCGTGGCTCATTAAAATGTGCAGTTCTGGAACTCACCTAGCGAGGGCGGGATCCAGATTGAGCCGGGCGGAGCAAGTCAGGTGACTCGTGATCGGCCTGGCACATGGCGCGGAGACTGATTTGGGGTTCTTGCGCGAGTCACCCATTCCAGGCTCAACGGTGTCGCTGAATAGCGCTCAGTGAATTTCACTGAGAGATATGGTGGTTACGTGAATAGAGAAGGTAAATCCAGAATTAAATAAAGTTAAAATAAAATACAATTAAGGATCTTAAATAAAGTCGCTTGAGTGGAACAATGGGTGACAGGGTCACAGCAGGTAGATTTGGAACTAGAACAATTTTAACTCACCATGGCAGAGGGAAATGTTGGAAAAAAACAAATCCAGCAGACTCTGAGGCTTACAGGATTTTAAACCTCCTGGAAGGGAGAGAGTACAAACCATCTGAGATTCAGCAGAGTTACACATGGGGCACCTGATGATTCAAACAAGAAGGATCAACATTTCTTTCCCTTGGTTCACCTGGTACCTTGCATACTTGTAGAGCACTTAGAATAGACGACTGCTGTTCCACTTTGTTGTTGTTCTGGCAGCAGCTCATTTACTGATACGAATAAAGGATCCAGTGTGCCATTAACAGACCATGAACTGGACTGTCCCTTTGTTAGGCGAACACAGATCTGGGCATTCACGTTTGCATATACAAAGGGTAGCCCAGTGGTTAGCACTGTTGCTTCACAGCTCCAAGGTCCCAGGTTCAATTCCCAGCTTGGCTCACTGTCTGTGCGGAGTCTGCATGTTCTCACCGTGACTGCGTGGGTTTCCTCCGGGTGCTCCGGTTTCCTCCCACAGTCCAAAGATGTGCAGGATAGGTGGATTGGCCATGATAAATTACTAAAAAAAAAACAGGTTAGGTGGGGTTACGGGGACAGTGTGAGGGTGTGGGCTTCAGTGGGATCTCTTTCCAAGGGCCGGTGCAGACTCGATGGGCAGAAGGACCTCCTTTTGCACTGTAAATTCTATGATTCTGTGAATATATCCACTCATACACATCAACACATTAATAATCTAGAGTCCCTTCTGCATGTATGTGTCAAACTCGATTTAGCCCATGAATTATTCTGTACGTATTCTTGACCTTGAATTTTTTTTTTTTTTTTTTTTTTTGCATTTTTAGAGAGAACAGAGAACTCGTCTCCACAGAGTTTGTCATGAAATGTAGTTTCCTTTTTTATGTTTTACTACAAAAGGAAAATTACATATTTTGGCAGATTTTCAGAGGACAGTGCTACAGGGCCACAGGGAACCTACAGATTTTTCATTGAGGGTCAACCGTATGCAGATAATTGTATAAATGTTTTGCCAAATTCTTGATGAGCTTGGTGAGCAATCACTCCCTTCTGGCTGTCATCTTACATTCCCTGTCCCCCTCATGAGGGTCACTGCAGCAGCAGTGTATTTTTGTCAAAGATGAACTGCTTTATAATTTCTCATTAAGAACATAGAACATACAGTGCAGAAGGAGGCTATTCGGCCCATCGAGTCTGCACCGACCCACTTTAAGCCTCCCTTCCACCTATCCCCGTAACCCAATAACCCCCTCCTAACCTTTTTGGACACAAAGGACAATTTAGCGTGGTCAATCCACCTAACCTGCACGTCTTTGGAGTGTGGGAGGAAACCGGAGGAAACCCACGCAGACACGGGGAGAAAGTGCAGACTCCGCACAGACAGTAACCCAGCGGGGAATCAAACCTGGGACACTGGCGTTGTGAAGCCACAGTGCTAACCACTGTGGTACCGTGCTGCCCTAGGGGGCAGGGATAGAGAGGATGGGCATTCATCCCGTACCAGCCTCCCCGAACAGGCGCCGGAATGTGGCGACTAGGGGCGTTTCACAGTAACTTCATTTGAAGCCTACTTGTGACAATAAGCGATTTTCACAACAACAACGGGAGGTGCAGGTGGGAGTAGTATGGGAGGCGCTGAAGGCGGTGATTAGGGGAGAGGTAATCTCCATCAGGGCTCATAGGGAGAAGAGAGAGGGCAGGGAAAGGAAGAGGTTAGTGGGGGAGATTTTAAGGGTGGACAGGAGATATGCAGAGGCCCCTGATGAGGGACTACTCAGGGAGAAGCGAAGTCTCCAGACGGAGTTCGACCTGTTGACCACAGGGAAGGCAGAGGCACAGTGGAGGAAGGCACAGGGGGCGATGTATGGGGAGGAGGCGAGCCAGATGCTGGCACATCAGCTCCATGAGATGATGGCATAAGATAAAGATGCATGGCATTCAGGAGAAAGTAGTAGCATGGATAGAGGATTGGTTAATTAATAGAAAGCAAAGAGTGGGGATTAATGGGTGTTTCTCTGGTTGGCAATCAGTAGCTAGTGGTGTCCCTCAGGGATCAGTGTTGGGCCCACAACAGTTCACAATTTACATAGGTCATTTGGAGTTGGGGACCAAGGGCAATGTGTCCAAGTTTGCAGACGACACTAAGATAAGTGGTAAAGCAAAAAGTGCAGAGGATACTGGAAGTCTGCAGAGGGATTTGGATAGGCTAAGTGAATGGGCTAGGGTCTGGCAGATGGAATACAATGTTGACAAATGTGAGGTTATCCATTTTGGTAGGAATAACAGCAAAAGGGACTATTATTTAAATGATAAAATATTAAAACATGCTGCTGTGCAGAGAGACCTGGGCGTGCTAGTGCATGAGTCGCAAAAAGTTGGTTTACAGGTGCAACAGGTGATTAAGAAGACAAATGGAATGTTGTCCTTCATTGCTAGAGGGATGGAGTTTAAGACTAGGGAGGTTCTGCTGCAATTGTATAAGGTGTTAGCGAGGCCACACCTGGAGTATTGTGTTCAGTTTTGGTCTCCTTACTTGAGAAAGGACGTACTGGCACTGGAGGGTGTGCAGAGGAGATTCACTAGGTTAATCCCAGAGCTGAAGGGGTTGGATTACGAGGAGAGGTTGAGTAGACTGGGACTGTACTCGTTGGAATTTAGAAGGATGAGCGGGGATCTTATAGAAACATATAAGATTATGAAGGGAATAGATAGGATAGATGCGGGCAGGTTGTTTCCACTGGCGGGTGAAAGCAGAACTAGGGGGCATAGCCTCAAAATAAGGGGAAGTAGATTTAGGTCTGAATTTAGGAGGAACTTCTTCACCCAAAGGGTTGTGAATCTATGGAATTCCTTGCCCAGTGAAGCAGTAGAGGCTCTTTCATTAAATGTTTTTAAGATAAAGATAGATAGTTTTTTGAAGAATAAAGGGATTAAGGGTTATGGTGTTCGGGCCGGAAAGTGGAGCTGAGTCCACAAAAGATCAGCCATGATCTCATTGAATGGTGGAGCAGGCTCGAGGGGCCAGATAGCCTACTCCTGCTCCTAGTTCTTATGTTCTTATGGCAGCGAGGGAAATAGGTGGAGTCAAGGATGGAAGGGGAACTACAGTGCGGAGTGCGGTGAAAGTGAATGAGGCATTCAAGGCCTTTTACGAGGAGCTGTATAGGTCCCAGCCCCCAGGGGAAAAAGAGGGGATGCGACGATTCTTGGACCAACTGAGGTTCCTGAGGGTGGAGGAGCAGGAGGTGGCTGGTTTGGGGGCGCCAATTGGGGTGGAGGAGCTGGTTAAAGGACTGGGGAGCATGCAGGCAGGGAAGGCCCCGGGACCGGATGGGTTCCCGGTGGAGTTCTATAGGAAGTATGTAGACCTGTTAGCCCCGTTGCTGGTAAGGACTTTCAATGAGGCAAGGGAGGGGGGGACCCTGCCCCTGACAATGTCAGAGGCGACAATCTCTTTGATCCTGAAGCGGGAAAAGGACCCACTGCAATGCGGGTCGTATAGGCTGATCTCGATCCTCAAACTAGATGCTAAGTTGCTGGCAAAAGTGTTGGCTACGAGGATTGAGGACTGTGTCCCGGGGGTGATTCAGGAGTACCAGACGGGATTTGTAAAGGGCAGGCAGCTAAATACCAATGTGCGGAGGCTCCTAAATGTGATTATGATGCCATCGGTGGAGGGAGAGGCGGAGATAGTGGCAGCTATGGACGCGGAGAAGGCCTTTGACCGAGTATAGTGGGAGTATCTCTGGGAAGTGTTGCGGAGGTTTGGGTTCGGGGGAGGGTTTATTAGCTGGGTTAAGCTCCTATATAAAGCCCCGGTGGCGAGTGTGGTTACGAATCGGCGGAGGTCGGAGTACTGTATCGAGGAACGAGGCAGGGGTGCCCCCTGTCCCCCCTGTTGTTTGCATTAGCAATTGAACCTTTGGCCATGGCATTAAGGGAGTCCAGGAAATGGAGGGGGTTGTTCGAGGGGGAGAGGAGCATAGCGTGTCGCTGTATGCAGGCGACCTGTTGCTGTATGTGGCGGTCCCAGTGGAGGGGATGGTGGAGGTCATGCAGATCCTAAGGGAGTTTGGGGAATTCTCGGGCTACAAGCTCAATGTAGGGAAGAGTGAGCTCTTTGTGGTGCATCCGGCGGATCAGGGAAGAGGGATAGACGACATACCGTTGAGGAGGGTGGAAAGGAGCTTTCGATACTTGGGGATCCAGGTAGCTAGGAGCTGGGGGGCCCTGCATAAATTTAATTTGACGCGGCTGGTGGAGCAGATGGAGGAGGACTTTAAAAGGTGGGACATGTTGCCGCTCTCGCTAGCGGGCAGGGTACAGTCGATTAAAATGGTGGTCCTCCCGAGGTTTCTTTTTGTGTTCCAGTGCCTTCCAATTGTGATCACCAAGACCTTTTTTACGAGGGTAGGCAGGAGCATTATGGGATTTGTGTGGGCGATAAGACCCCGAGGGTAAGGAGGGGGTTCCTGGAGCGTAGTAGAGATATAGGAGGGCTGGCGTTGCCGAATCTGGGTGGCTACTATTGGGCAGCCAATGTGGCGATGATCCGTAAGTGGGTGATGGAAGGAGAGGGGGCGGCATGGAAGAGGTTGGAGATGGCGTCCTGCAAAGGAACGAGCCTGGGGGCGCTGGTGACGGCATCGCTGCCGCACTCGCCGACAAGGTACACCACGAGTCCGGTGGTGGCGGCAACGCTAAATATCTGGGGGCAGTGGAGACGGCACAGGGGTGCGATGGGAGCCTCGGTGTGGTCCCCGATCAGAGATAACCATCGGTTTGTCCCAGGAAGGATGGACGGGGCGTTTCAGAGCTGGCATCGGGCAGGGATTAGAAGAATGGGGGACCTGTTCATCGATGGGACGTTTGCGAGCTTAGGGGCGCTGGAGTTTATGTCTTTCTATGCGAGTTTTTTTTTTCTTTTTGTTACGGGGGTGGGGGGGGGGGGGGGGGGGGGGGGGTGTTTGTATGGTTGAAAATTTTGTTTAAAAATTCTTAATAAACATATTTTTTTTAAAAAATAAGCGATTTTCATTTCATTTCATTTTTCATATATACGTATCCTCCCAAGTCATTTATTACGATCCTGGACCAGATCCCAACAGTAGCCGTGATATCAGACAGAAACCCCAATATTTTGTTTAATTTGTAAAACTGTGAGGGGAGTATACTTCGCTCCAAGTTTGATTCCACGCACAAATAGAGATATGGTATGGTATATTAATTCAAACTTTATTACTAACAAATCCACTTTTAAATACAGTTACCAGACTCGGGCATACTTGCTGTAAAACTTGGATAAACCACTTTGAGAAAGATATCTTTTGAGACTGCTTGAGAGGACAGCTGCTGGTTTGATCACAGTTAAATCTTTCACTGCCTGTTTCTCCAGAATCTGCCAGTCTGCCCACAGACAGATCTTTAACTGAACTGTATTGAGAACTTCTTGGCTGATGAAATCCCAATCCAAAATTAAACTCAAACCTGAACACCTGCCTGCTCCAGCCCCGGCTCATCTCATTAACTACATCACCTTATTAAAACTAAACATAATCGGCGGGATTCTCCAATAATGGGGCTATGCCCCCACGCCGGCTTGAAATGCGGCGCCAACCACTCCGGCGTCAGTGGTCCCCGATAATGGGGTGCTGCCCTTTCTAGGGGGCTAGGTCGGTGCCGGAGTGGTCCCCGCAGCTCCAGCTGGCACGGAACAGGCCGGCGTGATTCCCCACATGCGCGGAACGGCTGGCGTGATTCTGCAGGGTTCCTTTATCTGCGCCGGCCCCGGGGCAATATGGCGAAGCCCTACAGGAGCCCAGCGCGGAGGAACATAGGCCCCCACGGAACCAGCCTGCCCGCCGATCGTTAGGCCCCGATCGCAGGACGGTCCCCGCAGACACACCTTCCAGGTCCCACCGTGTGGGAACTGAGTTGTGGGAACTGAGTAACCCACGCCGGTGGGACACGGCGGCCACTCGTCCCATCGGGGTCCAGAGAATCACCGGGGGGGGGGGGGGGAAGGTGCTTTCAACGGCCCCCGACCGGCGCGGCGGGAATCCCACAGGTGCCCGAGAATCGGTGGGGGAGAATCGGGAAGCCGGCGGCGGGGCGCGAATCTCGCCACCCCCAGGGGATTCTCCGACCCGGCGCAGGGTCGGAGAATCCCGGCCAATGTCTCAAATTATTTCCTCTTAATATAAACAAAGGTCCATTAGCCCAAACTTTTATGATGCTTAAATTGCACCTCTGTCTCCAAAAAGTGTCTGCCGTCTTTCAAACCAGGATTGTTAAATGCATGACTGCACCAGTCACATTCTATCCCAGGCTTTTAACCCTTCCTTCACAGGGGTAGCACAGTGGTGAACGCTGTTGCTTCACAGCGCCAGGGTCCCGGGTTCAATTCCCGGCTTGGGTCACTGTCTGTGCGGAGTCTGCACGTTCTCCCTGTGTCTGCGTGGGTTTCCTCCGGGTGCTCCGGTTTCCTCCCACAGTCCCGAAAGACGTGCTGTTAGGTGAATTGGACATTCTGAATTCTCCCTCTGTGTACCCGAACAGGCGCCAGAACGTGGTGACTAGGGGCTTTTCACAGTAACCTCATTGCAGTGTTAATGCAAGCCTACTTGTGACAATAATACAGATTATTAGATTATCATTACATATAAATATAATATACCTGGAATTCCTACACTCATGACACAGTAAGTAAATGTTACTGCAGTAAAATATTTATTGTAGTAAATATTGTAGTCCTGCAGCCCTTTTCGTGTAGGAAGGTCCTAGGGGATTGGAAAACTGCACATGTAACACCTTTATTCAAGAAAGATGGGAATGAGAAAGCAGGAAACTATAGGCCCGTTAGTCTAACTTCTGTCACTGAGAGCATGCTACAGTATTATTTTGGCAGTAGCAGCAGGGCATTTGGAAAATCATAGTACAATAAAGTTTTGATTGGTTTTGTGCAAGGGAAACCATATTTGACAAATGTATTAGGATTTCTGAGAATGTAATAATCCGGGTGGATCCAGAGGGAACCAGTAGACGTAGCGCGTCCCCCCATCGGTAGCGTCTTTTACAATGGTGCCTCGCCATTCGCTGGCAGCAGGATCTTGCGGTCCCATCGCAGTCGGGGGATTTTCCTGTTTGCCCGCTCCGCCGCCCGGGAACCCGGCAAGGCAGGAGGTCGCCCTTATCGGGACGGGAAACTCACGCCAGCAGAAATAGTCACATTCACCCTGTGTCCGCGTGGGTCTCACCCCCACAAACGAAAGATGTGCAGGGTAAGTAGATTGGCCACGCTAAATTGCCCCTTAATTGAAAAAAAAAAAGAATTGGGTACTCTAAATTTATTTTTAAAATCTATATACACAGCTCCAGAAAATCCGAATCACCTACCGTGGGTGCCGGACCCTCTTGACCTTTGGCTGGGGGTCGGGCGGCGTACATCCCGTGGGCAAACATTGTCTCAGGCACGAACGTTGTGGCAGCTGCAATTCCAGAGGCTGTGGATCCGAATGTTCGCCATCAAAGATCGCCTGTGTTTCCATCTCTTGAGTCTGATTCAACGACCTCAGTGACCTTGGCAGCAGGATCTTGGGTCCCATCGCAGTCTTTGGGTTTTTCCGTTTGTGCCTTGATCCCCTTGGAGGCCTACGGAGGCCCACAAATCCGGTTGGGAAGAGGTCTTACCGGGTCATTTAAAAATGGCGTTCCGATCTTTCGCTCCAATGGGGAGTTCCGGCGAGCGGAGATCCCCCTTGTAAAAAAAAGGGCTATGCGCGGCCTCGGCCACACTTTCCCCATTCAGGCCCCTTATTCAAAGAGAGTTGCGTTGAATAGCCATGTGCTTCTAGGCACTGCAAGTGTCAGGAAACACGCGGCTAAACACGCTCGCTCGGGTGTTTGTTACCTTTGGGGAAGATCGCTGTCTAAGCGTTTGAAAACTTCTTGAAGGAGAATAGAATATAACACATCAGGTCTGCACACGGACTAGTAGAATGTTTTGTGCAAATGATGAAGCGCACGTTAAAGGTAACCAGCGAACAAGGTTCATTGACCAAACGCTTGAGTCAATTCCTGGTCAACAACCTAGGTTTCTCCAGTGATGCTAATGACTAAGCATCAACTACATACAGCATTGGATTTATAAAACCAAATGCAAAAGACCTTGTCCAGAAAAAGCAACAGGATCAGATCATATGGTGGGAAAAGAAAGCAAACTGTTGTGTTTTTCGCCAAGAAAAAGAAGTTCTGGCAAGAAACTATACTACAGGTGAAAAACTGACTCCTGCCACCGTCGTAGCACAGATTGGACCAGACTCCTACACCATCCAAACCCGAGACAATTTAATCTGGGGAGGCATGCAGATCATCCTTTGGTGACAAGGACCAATCCACCAGAGGCAGAAACGACAGAGGATCCAAATCCAGCTGTGCCGAGAGACAACGTGAACCTTCCTGAAAACCTGACATACTTAACAGAACCGATTGGGCAAAACAGCACCTCAATTGCCAATCAAACACAGATTCAACCTCAGATCATGAGACCAAGACAAAGACACCAGAGATTACAGCAAGTACAAAGAACCAGACGCCTGAGGTTCACTGGCAACCATTCAGAGAGCAACAGCCTCCAAAACGTCTGATGTGTTGTCTGTTTTTAATTGATTGATCGTGGTATACAGTTTAATGTGTTGGGAAACGTTTGATTTAAAGGAGGAGGACATATCTTATATTTAGAGTGACTTCTTACCAGAAGCCTTGCAGCTAAACAAGGGCACTTTCAGAGAATGTTTGCATGAAGTCATCAGAGATGATGTCATCAGCCGTTTGTGCGGGTAACTGGGCAGCATAACATCGCAGCCTGTGGTGTTAACATCTCCTGAATAAAACTCTTTGTTTATGTTGAACCTCCATGGTCTCCTAAAGTCAATCCTGTGAACGCCACAGATTAAAAGGATATTAATAGGCTAAGTGACTGATTTGGCATGTGAAGTATAACGTGAGCAAAAGTGAGGTTGTCAATTTCGGCAGGAAATAGAAAAGCAATTATTCAAATAGAGAGATGGCAGAATAGTGCAGTGCAGAGGGATCTGGGTGTCCTTGGACATGAATCACAAAAGGTTAACATGCAGGTACAACAAATGATTATGAAGACAAACGTAATGTTGGTCTTTATTGCAACGCGGGTGGAATATAAAAGTAGGGAAGTCTTGCTATAGTTGCACGGGCAAGGTGAGACCACTCCTGTAGTACAGTGTACAGTTTTGGCCTCCTTACTTAAAGAAGGATAGACTTGCAATGGAAGAAGTTTAGAGGAGGTTCGCTCAGCTGATTCCTGGGATGAAGGAGTTGGCTTATGAGGAAAGGTTGAGCAGATTGGTCCCATACTTATTGGTGTTTGGAAGAATGAGAGGTGACTTCATTGAGACATACAAGGTTCTGAGGGGGCTTGACTGGGTAGATGCTGAGAGGACATTTTCACTTGTGGGGGGAATCTAGAATGAGGGGCTGTGCTTAAAAATAAGGGGTCTCCCATTTAAGTCTAAAAGTGAGGAGAATGTTTTCTCTTCAATGAGAATTCTCTTCCCAAGAGAGTGGTGGGGATGAGTCATTGAATATATTCAAGGCTAAGTTAGATAGATTTCTGATTGAGAAGGGAATCGAGGATTATGGGGTCAGGCAGAAAAGTGGAGTTAAGGCCACAGTCAGATCAGCCATGAACTTACTGAACGGTGTAGCACACTCAATGGGCTGAATGGCCTCCTGCTCCTATCTCTTCTGATCTAACGATTTATTATTATTATGAATCAATTTTCTGGCACCTTTTTATAAAATAAAAAAATTTGATCTCTGCAAAATAAATTATTTTCTTGTGCTATATTGGAGTTCCAGGGGCCAGTTTAACAGGGGAGGAGATTATGTTCGGACTGGGTGGGGTAGAAGCCAGAGGGGAAACCGCCAGGACAGCTCTGTGTCAGGTCCGAGCCATCTTATCTCCCAGGCCACATTGGAGTAAACCATTGTGAACTCCTGCCAAAGAAACAATGGAGTAACGTCAGGACAGGCAGGCAGGGAGCAAATATAAGGCTGGGGACCTAGGGACACAAAAGAATGGTCTCTGAATTAAAATTAGCGTTGCGGAGTGGGGGGGCCTGGGACGACTGGTACTGGGCTGTGAGTGAGAGGCAAGGTTGGTGTTGGCAAGGACCCTGTGCCACTTGAATTGAGCACTGTTACTCATTGTGGCCCATAAGGATTTCTCTGGCTGTTCGGCAACTCACACCATTGTTAGGCTGCCGAGGTTGGCCCCATGCAAGCCCCTGCATCCCGAAATGTAAATACCATCAGAGCCCCAGAGACTTCAATGGCAGCAATATTCCAAGATGAAAGTAGGTCCTTGCCTGCCCAGCTCCCCTGTGCTCAAAAATGAAGATACTCCAAGGGGGAAATGTGTTGGGAAGACAATGCAACAAACGCCCCTTTCCCCAAACCCGCCTGTTCCATTGGCACTGAATGGGTGGAGGAGTTGGCGAGGGGGTATTTAAATCTGTCATATAATTGCTTTTATTTTAAGATTAAATTTTCAAGTGTGCTATTACGATTTATCTCCAACTTGCTGAGCAATTAACCATGAGCCTCTGATGCAGAGGGAAAGTCGGGAACCAAAGATCCCAGTCGCATTTCAAATATAATTTGCCCTGGGATAATACTTTAAAAACTCAGATTTCTTTCTCAAAAGTGAGAAAAGGTGCAACTTTTGTGTAAAACAATAGTGGCGTATAAAGAAGAAAAAGTGACCTCTGGATTTTAACCAGGTTTACTGCTGTGGCACCAATCTGTACTTCCCAGTAAATAAATGGGAATGAAAGAAGCCTACCTTTGGAGAGGAATGATCTAATAGTCATCCGTTTGGAAATTAAAAGAAAATGCCGGGCTTGATATCTTAAAAACAAAGATGAGTTTTTGTCGTAATTTTTTAATGGCTGGTAGAGAGATCTGCTGTTGAAGCTTTACGTCTTGCACTAATCAGGACAGTTCACAAGTATTCCAACAGTAAAGGGAACAATAATTTATATTGCATGAGAAGAGAGTGCTGATTGGTTGGCTAGTAGACTCTGATTGGTAGAGGCATTGCCGTAGAGAATGCATGTAGTTCTTGTGAACTGCCCTGATGAGTGCATGATGAAAAGCTTTGACAGCATGTCTAGTTTCTCAGCAACACTCAAGTTGTGTGCTACCAAACGACTGAACATTTTAATTAAATAAAGGCATCACAGTCCTCTAAATAATTGCACAACATAATGTGTAGCACCATGGTGCAATGAAGCAATTTAAATGTTATGTGTATTTAAAATGTGAAAATTGACTACCTCGCAGAAAATCTTTTTATTCAAAGTTCAAGGTAGCACTGCGGCTTTACTTTGCGCATTATATGAGGTGTTCAGGTACAAAATCTATTTTGAAAACAAATTTCTAATTCCAAGAAAGAAGAACTTTTTTACTTTTTGCAACAGTCAATGGAAAACATCAGGTAGCAGATTAACGGCAACTTGAAAAGATTATTTTCAAGGGGGAGATATGCTTGACCATGAATATCATTTTACGAAATTCCTCACCCCTGACCATCCACAATTGATTGGAATTTTTCATCTCTGATTAAGGTTTGTTGCATCTGATTAGGAACCTGTTCAACTTGTAATTAAAATGAGTGCGTGGGACACAAATATGTGCGTCTGACAATGAACCAGTCAGCAGCGCTGTCCAGACTCTGCACAGCTGTAGAACCTCTGAAGCCAAAGCTAATTAACAGGGGTGCACGGCAAGTGATTGGACAGCTTGAAGAAAATTTGCGCAATTGCAAAACCTTAACCTGCGATTTTAACCTTTTTCACATCCGGTTTACGGTACAAAATGTTTGCCTCAGCCACCATTGCACTAATTAAAGTTAAGAATTGCTCTATAATCCTATTGTATTAGGTTTGACTGAAAATTATTTGGAGTATTGCTACAGCTTTATTTGGGTTTTCTACTGCACTGTGCCTTCTTGTACACTCCCTAACCTTGCTGATCTATGTGACATTCTGTCAACCAAGACCATATTTTGTGATGATATATGAACTATCATCTGTGTATATAGTATAATAACCAAACTGTATATGAACATTAGTGCCTGTATGATTAGATTACAATCCCAGCATCCGACCACAGGTGGCGTGGCGACAGGAGAACATTACTGGAGTACAGACACATGTGAGGCAGAACGTGGATAGCAGGCATAGCATCCAGTCGCATATCGAGTAGCTCCTTAGTCAACAGTAATTAATACTAGTTAATCATAGTTATTTGTATTCAGCCATAGTATCCAACTGTAATCATAGTAGACATCATAGGAACCCTTTAGTGTTTTAGTTAGGTAATAAACAGTTATGTTCATTTATAAAGCCGTTCGTTCTCTGGTCACTTCAACTACAAAGACATCGCCGTCTGTGCATAAAGAGATCATTACATATTTTTGCAGAGACTTTGATTAGAAAATCTGTACGAGAACACAGAGGTCCATAGATAGTAATTTTTTTTTACCAGATATCAGATAATAGTGTTTTGTTCCATACCTGGATCTGAATAATCAATAGAAAATATGTAAGTGCTGAGATCTAAAGCCTTAGTGCAATTTCTGTTCACTCTGTTCCCAAAGGAACATTTGCAGATGTGCGAATTAGTCACCGATATGTGCTTGTGCATAGATTTCCCATTCTGGCCTTCAGCATCTTATCAATTATGCAGCTTTAGCACATAGAACATAGGGTGCAGAAGGAGTCCATTCAGCCCATCGAGTCTGCACCGACCCACTTAAGCCCTCACGTCCACCCTATCCCTGTAACCCAATAACCCCTCCCCCTAACCTTTTTTGGACACTAAAGGGCAATTTAGCATGGCAAATCCACCTAACCTGCGCGTCTGGACTATGGGAAGAAACCGGAGTACCCGGAGGAAACCCACGCAGACACGGGGAGAACGTGCAGACTCCGCACAGACAGTGACCCAGCAGGGAATCGAACCTGAGACCCTGGTGCTGTGAAGCCACAGTGCTAGACACTTGTGCTATGGTGCTGCCCACTAAGTAATCATGGCTGTTAATCGGATTTGACCACAATATGGAGGGTGCCCTTGAAGATAAAGATGCATTCTTCAAACTGTTTGAAATCATTTTATGAATAAGATTATTTTAATTCAATCAATTCCACCCAAAACTAAACTTGACGGAGGATGGAATATTCATTCAAACTTATTTCAAGTGGTTAGGAGCCTATTCATCCCAAATAGAAAATATTTTAAACTGAGGCACCAGACTTTAGCTGGGCATAAGGAAGAACTCCGCCTTCAAGGAGAGGAAGATTAGCACATGGGCAAACCACCATTTCACTGATATTGTGTAGGGTTTTTTTGTTGCATTTTCTGTTCATACTGGTTCAACATAAAATAGAAGTTGAGATAGATCAGCTCATATGTGCTGAGGAAGTTGTGGTAAATGTTCAGATAGATATGGGTCAATTGTGGGTATGCCAGTGTGTTTTCATTTGCATGGTGAGCACAGTGACATTTGTTCCTTCATTAAACATTGGCCACCTTTTGTTTCTGAATCATAACAACACTGCAAAATTGTGTAACTTTGTTTTCTATGATTCCTTTGAAAAAAACAGAATGTATTTGTCTGTGTTCCAGAGAGTTAGTAGAAACAGCCCCAATGGTTCTATACCTGTTTCACATATGTCCTCATGCTGTAGAATGGAAAACAAATGATTAAAAAATATAATTGAACAGGCTGAGTTTCTGGCGGTATTTCAGGAAAATGAAGGTGCCTCAGAATTACCTTGCCACTCTGGCCCTAAGTTTACCTTCACATATACCCTGAAGTTGCTTTTCTGTTTTAGTGTGGGTTTCTGGAGGGTGAACTATAAAGGAGCCACTTAAAGATTTGTTGATCGTACAAAGGAGGTATGTGTTGGGGTGTGTGTGTGTGTGTGTGGCGGGGTGTATGTGCGTTGGGGTGTGTGTGTGTGTCGGGGTGTGCGTGCATGTGTCGGGGTGTGCGTGCATGTGTCGGGGTGTGCGTGCGTGTGTCGGGGTGTGTGTGCGTGTGTCGGGGTGTGTGTGCGTGTGTCGGGGTGTGTGTGCGTGTGTCGATGTGTGGGGATGTGTGTGCGTGTGTCGGGATGTATGTGTCGGGGTGCGTGTGTGTGTCGGGGTGCGTGTGTGTGTGTGTCGGGATGTATGTGCGTGTGTCGGGATGTGTGTGCGTGTGTTGGGATGTGTGTGCGTGTGTCGGGATGTGTGTGCGTGTGTCGGGATGTGTGTGCGTGTGTCGGGATGTGTGTGCGTGTGTCGGGATGTGTGTGCATGTGTCGGGATGTGTGTGCGTGTGTCGGGATGTGTGTGCGTGTGTCGGGGTGTGTGCGTGTGTCAGGTTGTGCGCGCGTGTGTCGGGGTGTGCTTGCATGTGTCGGGATGTGCGTGCGTGTGTCAGGATGTGTGTCGGGGTGTGTGCGTGTGTCGGGGTGTGTGTGCGTGTGTCGGGGTGTATGTGCGTGTGTCGGGGTCTGTGCGCATGTGTCGGGGTGTATGTGTGTAGGGATGTGTGTGCAGGCCAGTCATGATATTTTGAGCAGCTTGCATTGTGTCACAGTTGTGCATTTACAGGGGCTCAGTGAGATTGGTGCTGGCCAAGACGACCCAGTGAGAAACAAGTCACCCTTGTGTGTGCGTGTGTCGGGGTGTGTGCACGTGTATCGGGGTGTGTGCGCGTGTGTCTGGGTGTGCGCGCATGTGTCTGGGTGTGTGCGCATGTGTCGGGGTGTGTGCGCGTGTGTCGGGGTGTGTGCGCGTGTGTCGGGATGTGAGCACGTGTGTCGGAATGTGTGCACGTGTGTCGGGGTGAGTGTGCGTGTCGGGGTGTGTGCGCGTGTGTCGGGGTGTGTGTGTGTGTGTCGGGATGTGAGCACGTGTGTCGGAATGTGTGCACGTGTGTCGGGGTGTGTGCGCGTGTGTCGGGGTGAGTGTGCGTGTCGGGGTGTGTGTGTGTGTGTCGGGATGTGAGCACGTGTGTCGGAATGTGTGCACGTGTGTCGGGGTGTGTGCACGTGTGTCGGGGTGAGTGTGCGTGTCGGGGTGTGTGTGTGTGTGTCGGGGTGTGTGTGCGTGTGTTGGGGTGTGTGCGCATGTGTCGGGGTGAGTGTGCGCGTGTCGGGGTGAGTGTGCGTGTGTCGGGGTGAGTGTGCGTGTGTCGGGGTGAGTTTGCGTGTGTCGGGGTGAGTTTGCGTGTGTCGGAGTGAGTGTGCGTGTGTCGGGGTGAGTGTGCATGTCGGGGTGTGTGTCCGTGTGTCGGGGTGTGTCCCCGTGTGTGCGTGTGTCAGGATGTGTGCGCATGTGTCGAGGTGTATGTGTGTAGGGATGTGTGTGCAGGCCAGTCATGATATTTTGAGCAGCTTGCATTGTGTCACAGTTGTGCATTTACAGGGGCTCAGTGAGATTGGTGCTGGCCAAGACGACCCAGTGAGAAACAAGTCACCCTTGTGTGTGCGTGTGTCGGGGTGTGTGCACGTGTATCGGGGTGTGTGCGCGTGTGTCTGGGTGTGCGCGCATGTGTCTGGGTGTGTGCGCATGTGTCGGGGTGTGTGCGCGTGTGTCGGGGTGTGTGCGCGTGTGTCGGGATGTGAGCACGTGTGTCGGAATGTGTGCACGTGTGTCGGGGTGTGTGCGCGTGTGTCGGGGTGAGTGTGCGTGTCGGGGTGTGTGCGCGTGTGTCGGGGTGTGTGTGTGTGTGTCGGGATGTGAGCACGTGTGTCGGAATGTGTGCACGTGTGTGTCGGGGTGAGTGTGCGTGTCGGGGTATGTGTGTGTGTGTCGGGGTGTGTGTGCGTGTGTTGGGATGTGTGCGCATGTGTCGGGGTGAGTGTGCGCGTGTCGGGGTGAGTGTGCGTGTGTCGGGGTGAGTTTGCGTGTGTCGGGGTGAGTTTGCGTGTGTCGGAGTGAGTGTGCGTGTGTCGGGGTGAGTGTGCATGTCGGGGTGTGTGTCCGTGTGTCGGGGTGTGTGTCCGTGTGTCCGTGTGTCAGGGTGTGTGCGTGTGTCAGGATGTGTGCGCATGTGTCGGGGTGTATGTGTGTAGGGATGTGTGTGCAGGCCAGTCATGATATTTTGAGCAGCTTGCATTGTGTCACAGTTGTGCATTTACAGGGGCTCAGTGAGAATGGTGCTGGCCAAGACGACCCAGTGAGAAACAAGTCACCCTAGACATCAGTATTAAATTGAAAATCAAGATTTGCTCGGTTTTCATTGACCTGACCTTAATCTGTGAGAGACCTATGTTAATAAGACAGTTGAGGAGGCGGGGGGAGTGGAGGACGGGGTGGTGGGAGAGGGTGCGTTTGAATATTGGAAAACTCAGATGAGAGAGATGGACAAGTAAAAGACATCCTGCTGGGGATGATCAACGACAGCAGTTCTTGCATACAGTTGAAATACTGGATGACATTTAAGTACATTTGTAAAATTTGGCACTTACAAATGTCTTTCAAAAGGTTTACCTCGTTTTTACTGGGGACTCCATTTGTTTCAGTCCTGATTTATTTTTAATATCATGCAATCGCTTAAATATTGTTTAAAGTGTTGAATATATTCTCTAAGGAGCTTACTATGGTAACACTTTGCAGATCCTGCCCCTTCTCTCGAAGCAGCTCGTAACCTGGAGGAGAAGCTGCTCCAGCTCCAACGTAATGAACCAGAGAGTCGAATAGGGAAGGATTTCTTCAGACACTGCAAGAAACAATCTGAACTGCTCAACTGTGAAGGTAAATGGTAAACTTCAGAGGAATGACGAGCTGGTTACATTGAAACCTTTCAAGGAATGAACTGTTTATTGGATTTTCAGCTTTAAAAAGCACTTGTACATGGGTAGTTTCTGTAATGGACAGGAGGGGGATTTAATTCAAACAGCTCTGATTTACCCTCTTGCCACCCATCCATCAACAGAAAGGTGTTTTGATTTTGATTTCTCCCTTTACAATTGTGCGATATTTTTCCACAACCTCTCAGTTTAGGTATGATCTAATTTCTATTAACATCTCCACACAAACCCGAGATAGGGTAGAATCAGAGGGTTAGTTTATTTTACACACTCAACCCGCAGGGGGGGGGGTTGTCACTACGTAGCTCCCGATATACTCATACAATAAAAGAGGGAGAAGGAAAAGATAGGCTTAGGACAAAGACCACAAAGAACATGAGAATTATTGTTTCACATGAATCCAGAATCAAAGTACAATGAAGTCAGCAGGTTGAAGATTGATGCTGGATTTCATAAAAATATAGAGTGAGGTCTTGGCTATTAGACATTCCTATATTTTGAAAAAACATCTGACAATTGATGTGGAAATACCAGTCAAAGAAAATCTGACGATTGATGTGGAAATACTAGTCCTCGGGATTAAAAAATAAATATGTTGATCGTGGGGTGGCACTGCAGCCCATGGCGCTGAGGACCCAGGTTCGATCCTGGCCCTGGGTCACTGTCCGTGTGGAGTTTGCACATTCTCCCCGTGTCTGCGTGGGTTGCACCCCCACAACCCAAAGATGCGCAGGTTAGGTGGATTGGCCACACTAAATTGCCCCTTAATTGGGGGGGGAATAATTGGGTACTCTTAAATTTATTTTTTAAAATACATCTATCATTTTCGAAGGCTGTTTCTTGTTATCCTTTATGCTACATGGAGGAAGTTAGCCTCATTTGTCTGAGGTCAGATGGTTATTTAGACAGAGAAGCCAATTTGAAACCTCAGATGGAAGTCTACAGCAAGCGTTGCAGTGGAGGTTCTCCACTATTTGTCCATTGAAATTATATGAGCACAGTAACTTTTTCACTACTCCAGTATAGCCATGAAACCTCAAGGCATACAGAGATCTCCCCCTCATCAACTGCGTATCACCGTCCAACCAGCACCCAGGCAGGTTTGCCTTGCCAATGGGACAGGTTATGCACTGCAATTGTGATGGAGGTGTGTCAGCTGTTCACTGATGGAATTGATTCTGTAAATATGCATAAGTCAGGAGATTGCTTCACTATTTTGGAGGACGGGTTGCCTTGAAAATGCAGGATGGAATAATGATAGTAGAGAGAGGAATCTTAGCTCAGAAAATCTAGGAGTAGGATGGGATTTTTTGGCCTTTGCCGTGGGTGTTATCTTCCAGTCCCGCCGAAGGCGACCCCCTCCCCCACGGCGGGTTCCCTGCCGGCGGGACAGGCAAGCTACGCAAAACGCTGTCGACATCGACGGGACCAGAAAATCCCGCCGGCAGGCAATGACTAGCCGCCTATACAGCCGGAAATCACGCCTCAGGGGGACAGAAAATCCTGCTCATAGAATCAGTTTGGATGAAGGAAAGTAAAAATAAGGGGCAGAAAACAAAGGGAGCCCTACAAACCATTCCCACAAAACATAGCTGTAGTGTTGAGTAGAGTTTAAAGCAGGAAATTAGAGGTGCATAAAATTAACCTAATACAGAAGCTTTCATGTAGCTTGGACAAAACAAATTTGTGGTAATAGTGTAGAAGGCAAGTTTAAGGAATGCATTCAATAGTTTTCTAGATCAGCATGTTAGGGATCCAGATAGGGAGCAAGCTATTTTAGTTCAAATATTGTGCAATTAGTAAGGGTTAAAAAATAATAATAAAGGAGTCAGAGTGATCATAAGACGATATAATTTAATATTGAGTTTGAGAGTGATTTAGTTCGTACAAAACTAAGGTCTTAAATCTGGGTGAGCAAACTGCATATATATGAGGGGCGATTTAGCTAAGGTAGATTGGAAAACCAGGCGAAACAATATGACAGTAAACAGACAATGGCAAACATTTAAAGAACTAATTCGCTATATTATTTCCGCTACGGAATAAAAAGCCCACAGGAGAATGGCCCAAACATGGCAAACGAGAAGTTAAAGTTAGTATTAGATTAAAGGGAGAGGCTTGAAATATTTCCGAAACAAGAGGTAAGTCTGAGGATTTGGAGGATGAGGGAGTAAACTTGCAGTACTTCGCAAAGTTTCTTTCACTGTGATCCCATTTTGAAACTGGAAAATTGCTATGAGAGCCATGGGGGGAGGTGGCAGAGGGTGAGAGAACTGGGTTTGGGAGGTGGAGCTAATGGTGAGTTGGGGGTAGTGTGGAAGCGAGATCAAGGGGAAGGAAGCTGTGGGAGGGGGAGAGGATTGGAGAGCAGACGGGGATGATTTTCCCCTCCCATTTTGCTGGATCTGTTTTGTATGGCAATTGGGCCTCAGAGATCACACCCACTGGACCTCTGAGTCGATGCCAAGGCTGAGCACCAGAGGGAACACTGTACAGACACCTTGGAGGGGAGGGAGTTCATGGCCACACTGTGACCAGCCCTTTGGAAACCTCTGAACTAGAGACATAAGAACAGGTTGTAGGAGTGCGTTTAGGTGTGCAAAAAGGAAGAAATTAGCAAGAGCTGATGGGCCCCATAGAGGCAGGGACAGGATAAGCTATAAGAGGAAATTTGGGACATTAAACAACTGCTTTGTATCTGTCTTCACAATACATGGTAGTCAAGGAAGAGTCTGGAAAGGAAGGTCAAAAAACCCTTGGTTTAGGAAAAGTATATACAAGCAACAATCCAATTCCCAGCTGGGACTATTCTGGGACCCTGGCTCCTACCTGGGTTTTATCCTGTGGAATTAATGAGCCCTGATGGGCCTCCGCCCCTCAGCTGGGGGAGCCCGAACTCCATGAGGCTCACGGGAGATTCGACTGGTCTTGGGGGTTATGACTCCGTATAAACCTGAAGAACATTCCTGAAGTCGTGAGTAACCAAAAGTCGAGTAAAAATTAGGAATTTCAGAATATTAAACTCTCCAATCCAGAATGCTTGGGACCAAGGCATTTCTGGATTTTGGAATTTTCTGGATTACACAGCAACATTAGAATGCCTGTCAATAATTTTAATTCCTACCTAATTAATCAACTTTTCTTTGTCACCTTGCCGTCTTCCCACTGAAACATCCATCAGGTGATACTCTTGTATTCAGCAGCGATTACTCCTCCCCCTTCTGGAAGCTCTAATTTAGAATAATACTGTGCATAATTGAAGCAGGACCATTAGAAAAAGCATACAGGCCGTCACATTCATTATTTCATGTTTACTTACAGCATCGTGGGGTGGTGAGTCTGTGGGTTGCATGAGCTGACTAAAAGAAAATTCCAGACAACTGGTGTTTCTAGATTTTGGATTCCTGGACTGGAAAGGTTACAATGTATTAGTAAAGAAATAGGTCGAGAGAAATTAATGGAACTAAAAACTGATATTCCATGGACTTCGTATCCTACATCCTCTGCTTTTAAGAGAGGCAGCTAAAGAGATAGTAGATACATTGGTCTCTCAGAATTCCGTAGATTCTAGGAGCATCCCCATGGAGTGGGGGGTAGTAATCATTCAAGAAATGGGAAACTGTAGGCCAGTTAGCCTGACGTAAGTAATAGAGAAAATGCTAGGATCTATTATTAGGAACGCAGTGATCATTTTTATTCTGATGAAATACTTGACCATAGCTGATGAATTTGTTGAAATATCATTTTACGTTCTTGCACACGCTGGCTTAAGCAAGTCAGACTGGGCAGGGATAATGAATATGAGTAAACCAGTTAGATTTAGATTTTTATAATACTGGAGAAATGTTAATTTTAGGGGGCGAGATTCTCCGACCCGGCGGGGGCTTGCGTGAATCCCGCCCCTGCCGGTTGCCAAATTCTCCGGCACCAGAGATTTGGCGGGGGAGGGAATCGCGCCGCACCGGTTGGCGCCCCCCCCCCCCCCCCCCCCCCCCCCCCGCGATTCTCCGGCCCGAATGGGCCGAAGTCCCGCTGCTAGAATGCCTGTCCCGCCGGCGTGGATTAAACCACCTCTCTTACCGGCGGAACAAGGTGGCGCGGGCGGGCTCCGGGGTCCTGGGGCGACGGGGACGCGGGGCGATCTGGCCCCGGGGGGGTGCCCCCATGGTGGCCTGGCCCGCGATCGGGGCCCACCGATCCGCGGGCGGGCCTGTGCCGTGGGGGCACTCTTTTCCTTCCGCCTTCGCCATGGTCTCCACCATGGCGGAGGCGGAAGAGACTCCCTCCACAGCGCATGCGCGGGGACGCCGTGAGCGGCCGCTAACGCTCCCGCGCATGCGCCGCCCGGCAATGTCATTTCCGCGCCAGCTGGCGGGGCACCAAAGGCCTTTTCCGCCAGCTGGCGGGGCGGAAATCAGTCCGGCTGAGGCCTAGCCCCTCAAGGTGAGGGCTCGGCCGGTCAAGGGGCGGAGGATTCCACACCTTTGGGGCGGCGCGATGCCGGACTGATTTGCGCCGTTTTTGGCGCCGGTCGGCGGACATCGCGCCGATACTGGAGAATTTTGCCCCTGGTGTTGGACAATAAGTCATCAGAATTCAATTTCACGGACTTCCGGGTGCGGCGATGACCAGCTGAGTCGCACGTTTCGGCAGCTCCCTGTGAAACGGACTTTTGGGCTCTTGATAGGAGCCCCAATGGCAATTTTGACGGCTAAAAACACTGTGCGGTAAACCAGAAGGGAATCCCCCCTGGATACGGATGGAAAAAGGAGGAGAGAGTGGCCAGATTGCAGTGGATCCTTTAGAACAGCGGCAAGGAAGGCAAGCAAAAACCAAGATGGCGTCGGAAGGTGGCAGTTTAACATGGGGCCCTGAACAACAAGAGTTCTTGAAATGCTGTGTGGAAGAGATCAAAAAGGAAATGAAGAAAGAGCTGTTAGCCCCGATACTACAGGCGATCGAAGGGCTAAGGGAGGAACAAAAGACCCAGGAGCGGGAGCTTCGGGTCGTGAAGGCAAAGGCAGCCGAGAAGGAGGACGATATACAGGGCCTGGTGGTGAAGACGGAGACGCAGGAGGCACATCAGAAACGATGTGTGGAAAGGTTGGAGGCACTGGAAAACAACGCAAGGAGGAACAACCTGAGGATTCTTGGTCTTCCTGAAGGTGTGGAGGGAGCGGACGTCGGGGCATATGTGAGCACGATGCTGCACTCGTTAATGGGAGCGGAGGCCCCGGCGGGTCCGTTGGAGGTGGAGGGAGCATACCGAGTGATGGCGCGAGGACCGAGACCAGGAGAAATTCCCAGAGCCATAGTGGTGAGATTCCTCCGTTTTAAGGATAGAGAAATGGTCCTTAGATGGGCGAAGAAAACTCGGAGCAGTAAATGGGAGAACGCGGTGATCCGCGTTTATCAAGACTGGAGTGCGGAGGTGGCGAGAAGGAGGGCGAGCTTTAATCGGGCCAAGGCGGTGCTTCACAAAAAGAAGATAAAATTTGGAATGCTGCAACCGGCAAGACTGTGGGTCACATATCGAGGGAGGCACCACTACTTTGAGACGGCGGATGAAGCGTGGACTTTTATTGTGGAAGAAAAACTGGAATGAGCGGGTTATTAAAAAGAACGTTCGAACAAAGTGGTGGGGCGAATGTGGGGGGCAAAGAGGGGTTTTATGTACTAATCCTGCGATGTGGTAACTTTTCTCTCTCCCACAGGTGGTGATGGGGGGAGGAGGGGAGGTGGAGGAGATGGGGCGTTGACCATTGGGGGCGGGGCCAAGGGAGAAGCGCGGGCTTGGTTCCCGCGCTATGATAATCATGGCGGGAATAGAGAAGCAGGAAGGAGGGGGCGTCGCACGGTGCGAGCCGAGGTCACGGGGGGAAGCCGAGGTCAGCCAGAGTTTGCTGACTTCTGGGAGCAACATGGGGGGAGTAATTACGCTAGCGGGGGATCTAGCGGGGGGGGGGGTGGGAGGGGGGAATTACTGGGTTGCTGCTGCTGGGGAGAGGGGGGAGCTGGTATGGGAGAGGATGGGCGGGGGGGCACCGCCTGGGGGAGATACAGCTGCGTGGGAACCGGGTGAGGAGCTGGAAAAAGGTGATGGCTAATCGACAAGGGGGGGGGGTAGGAAGCCCCCCAACTCGGCTGATCACGTGGAACGTGAGAGGGCTGAACGGGCCGATAAAGAGGGCACGGGTACTCGCACACCTTAAGAAACTTAAGGCAGATGTGGTTATGTTACAGGAAACGCACCTGAAACTGATAGACCAGGTTAGGCTACGCAAAGGATGGGTGGGGCAGGTGTTCCATTCGGGGCTAGATGCGAAAAACAGGGGGGTGGCTATATTAGTGGGGAAGCGGGTAATGTTCGAGGCAAAGACTATAGTGGCGGATAACGGGGGCAGATACGTGATGGTGAGTGGCAAACTACAGGGGGAGACGGTGGTTTTGGTAAACGTATATGCCCCGAACTGGGATGATGCCAATTTTATGAGGCGGATGCTAGGACGCATTCCGGACCTAGAGATGGGAAAGCTGATAATGGGGGGAGATTTTAATACAGTGTTGGAACCAGGGCTGGATAGGTCGAAGTCCAGGACTGGAAGGAGGCCGGCAGCAGCCAAGGTACTTAAAGATTTTATGGAGCAGATGGGAGGTGTAGACCCGTGGAGATTTAGCAGACCTAGGAGTAAGGAGTTCTCGTTTTTCTCCTATGTCCATAAAGTCTACTCGCGAATAGACTTTTTTGTGCTGGGTAGGGCATTGATCCCGAAGGTGAGGGGAACGGAGTATACGGCTATAGCCATTTCGGATCACGCTCCACACTGGGTGGACTTGGAGATAGGGGAGGAAACAGGAGGGCGCCCACCCTGGAGAATGGACATGGGACTAATGGCAGATGAGGGGGTGTGCTTAAGGGTGAGGGGATGCATTGAAAAGTACTTGGAACTCAATGATAATGGGGAGGTCCAGGTGGGAGTGGTCTGGGAGGCGTTGAAGGCGGTGGTTAGAGGGGAGCTGATATCAATAAGGGCACATAAAGGGAAGCAGGAGAGTAAGGAACGGGAGCGGTTGCTGCAAGAACTTTTGAGGGTGGACAGACAATATGCGGAAGCACCGGAGGAGGGACTGTACAGGGAAAGGCAAAGGCTACATGTAGAATTTGACTTGCTGACTACAGGCACTGCAGAGGCACAATGGAGGAAGGCACAGGGTGTACAGTACGAATATGGGGAGAAGGCGAGCAGGTTGCTGGCACACCAATTGAGGAAAAGGGGAGCAGCGAGGGAAATAGGGGGAGTGAGGGATGAGGAAGGAGAGATGGAGCGGGGAGCGGAGAGAGTGAATGGAGTGTTCAAGACATTTTATAAAAAATTATATGAAGCTCAACCCCCGGATGGGAGGGAGAGAATGATGGGCTTCTTGGATCGGCTGGAATTTCCCAAGGTGGAAGAGCAGGAAAGGGTGGGACTGGGAGCACAGATCGAGGTAGAAGAAGTGGTGAAAGGAATTAGGAGCATGCAGGCGGGAAAGGCCCCGGGACCGGATGGATTCCCAGTCGAATTCTACAGAAAATATGTGGACTTGCTCGCCCCGGTACTGACGAGGACTTTTAATGAGGCAAAGGAAAGGGGACAACTGCCCCCGACTATGTCTGAAGCAACGATATCGCTTCTCTTAAAGAAGGAAAAGGACCCGCTACAATGCGGGTCCTATAGACCTATTTCCCTCCTAAATGTAGATGCCAAGGTCCTGGCCAAGGTAATGGCAATGAGAATAGAGGAATGTGTCCCGGGGGTGGTCCACGAGGACCAAACTGGGTTTGTGAAGGGGAGACAGCTGAACACGAATATACGGAGGTTGTTAGGGGTAATGATGATGGCCCCACCAGAGGGAGAAACGGAGATAGTAGTGGTGATGGATGCTGAGAAAGCATTTGATAGAGTGGAGTGGGATTATTTGTGGGAGGTGTTGAGGAGATTTGGTTTTGGAGAGGGGTATGTTAGATGGGTGCAGCTGTTGTATATGGCCCCAGTGGCGAGCGTGGTCACGAATGGACGGGGATCTGCATATTTTCGGCTCCATAGAGGGTCAAGGCAGGGATGCCCTCTGTCCCCATTATTGTTTGCACTGGCGATTGAGCCCCTGGCGATAGCGTTGAGGGGTTTCAAGAAGTGGAGGGGAGTACTTAGGGGAGGAGAAGAGCACCGGGTATCTTTGTATGCGGACGATTTGCTACTATACGCGGCGGACCCGGCGGAGGGGATGCCAGAAATAATGCAGATACTTGGGGAGTTTGGGGATTTTTCAGGGTATAAATTGAACATGGGGAAAAGTGAGTTGTTTGTGGTGCATCCAGGGGAGCAGAGTAGAGAAATAGAGGACCTACCGTTGAGGAAGGTAACAAGGGACTTTCGTTACCTGGGGATCCAGATAGCTAAGAATTGGGGCACATTGCATAGGTTAAATTTAACGCGGTTGGTGGAACAGATGGAGGAGGATTTCAAGAGATGGGATATGGTATCCTTGTCACTGGCAGGGAGGGTGCAGGCGGTTAAGATGGTGGTCCTCCCGAGATTCCTCTTTGTGTTTCAGTGCCTCCCGGTGGTGATCACGAAGGCTTTTTTTAAAAGGATTGAAAAGAGCATCATGGGTTTTGTGTGGGCCGGGAAGACCCCGAGAGTGAGGAAGGGGTTCTTACAGCGTAGCAGGGATAGGGGGGGGCTGGCACTACCGAGCCTAAGTGAGTATTATTGGGCCGCTAATATTTCAATGGTGAGTAAGTGGATGGGAGAGGAGGAGGGAGCGGCGTGGAAGAGATTAGAGAGGGCGTCCTGTAGGGGGACTAGCCTACAGGCTATGGTGACAGCCCCATTGCCGTTCTCACCGAGGAACTACACCACAAGCCCGGTGGTGGTGGCTACACTGAAGATTTGGGGACAGTGGAGACGGCATAGGGGAAAGACTGGAGCCTTGGGGGGGGTCCCCGATAAGAAACAACCATAGGTTTGCCCCGGGGGGAATGGATGGGGGATATGGAATGTGGCAAAGAGCAGGAATAACGCAACTGAAAGATCTGTTTGTGGATGGGAAGTTCGCGAGTCTGGGAGCGCTGACCGAGAAATATGGGTTGCCCCAAGGGAATGCATTCAGGTATATGCAACTGAGGGCTTTTGCGAGGCAACAGGTGAGGGAATTCCCGCAGCTCCCGACACAAGAGGTGCAGGACAGAGTGATCTCAAAGACATGGGTGGGGGATGGTAAGGTGTCAGATATATATAGGGAAATGAGGGACGAAGGGGAGACTATGGTAGATGAACTAAAAGGGAAATGGGAAGAAGAGCTGGGGGAGGAGATCGAGGAGGGGCTGTGGGCAGATGCCCTAAGCAGGGTAAACTCGTCGTCCTCGTGTGCCAGGCTAAGCCTGATTCAGTTTAAGGTATTACACAGGGCACATATGACTGGAGCACGGCTCAGTAAATTTTTTGGGGTGGAGGATAGGTGTGCGAGGTGCTCGAGAAGCCCAGCGAATCATACCCATATGTTTTGGTCATGCTCGGCACTACAGGGGTTTTGGATGGGGGTGACAAAGGTGCTTTCAAAAGTAGTAGGAGTCCGGGTCGAACCAAGCTGGGGGTTGGCTATATTTGGGGTTGCACAAGAGCCGGGAGTGCAGGAGGCGAGAGAGGCCGATGTTTTGGCCTTTGCGTCCCTAGTAGCCCGGCGCAGGATATTGCTAATGTGGAAAGAAGCCAAGCCCCCGGGGGTGGAGACCTGGATAAATGACATGGCGGGGTTTTTAAAGCTAGAGCGGATTAAGTTCGTCCTAAGGGGGTTGGCTCAAGGGTTCACCAGGCGGTGGCAACCGTTCGTCGAATACCTCGCAGAAAGATAGACTGAATGGGAAAAAGAAGGCAGCAGCAGCAGCCCAGGATCGGAGGGGGGGGGGGGGGGAGGAGGAACCAGAAGGACTCTCAGGGTTGTTAATATATACTGTATAGTATGTATAGGTCGTTGCTACAGATAATTATATATTGGACTGTTAAATTATATTTTTGGAGAGTGTTACTTGTGACAAGGCAGTTGCCAATTAGGGTTAGTTTTCATTTTTGCTATTTATTATTTATTCATTTTTTTTTTTGTTTATAAAATAGGTCATTGTTATTTGTGTTGTTATAATATTGTGTAAAGGATGCACAATGTACTGTGTTGGTTGACCAAAAATTTTCAATAAAATATTTAATAAAAAAAAAGAATTCAATTTCACAACTTTGCTGGTTGGATTTGAACTGACAGTCGTAGTGCCAAAGGGAACTATAATCCCAAAGTCTTCTACTTTGACCGCAGGTGTCAGTTGTGTTCTTTATTGGGTGTATGTCTGCTTAGTGTTGATAAACAAGGCCATAACGCGAACACATTTCGATCAGCTTGCTCTTATTTAGGCTGCTCCACAATCCTAGCACCTGCGCAACTTTTCGTATCATCCTCAAACTTGCAGATCATTCCAGCCAACACTTTATCCACCTTTTTTGTATATGTAATAATGATTCTAACATTGGCCCCTGTGGGGACATCACTGGCAACCAGTCTCCCACGGAGGTTCATAGCCTTTGGGCTGGAGCAATTTTTTATCTGCTGTAGCAGCTTTCCACTAATTCCACAATATTCTGTCTCGTGCAGTAAACTACCATGGTGCACCTCATCAAATATCATTATCAGGTAGATAATGCCCACTCCCCTGCCCTCCTCCATTAACATGGATTAAAACATCTTCAAATTTTGTAAGACATGGCCTTCTTTTCCAGAAGCCATGTTTGGTGTCTTTTACTCCTCGTCTGTCGAGGTGATGATAAAGAACACCTCATATAATCCCTTCCGGACTCTTCCCTATCAAACTAATAGATCTTTAGTTCTTGGATTCTGCCTTGTCTCCCCTTTTTAAAAATTGGAACCAGATGTGTATCCTTCCCGCCTGAGGAGCAGTCCTGACTACGAACCATTAAAGATGCGGGCAAAGGACTCTCAAAGCACTTGTCCCTGATCCGAGCCCTCAGGTGGCCGTCAAATCCTGTTGGTGCTTATTTTTAAAAGTGCTGTTTTTTTAGCATGATGGCCTTGATTTTTTTTTTTTAGATTGCCTTATTAAGGCAAATCTGCTTGCTGACAAATAATCAATGGGTTTGTTTTTAGGCTGAACAGAAGTGTATAGGGTGCATGATCTGTAAGGGTTCTCTCTCTGTGTGGAAGTTAATTCCCGTGAAGCTTACCCTTTAGCTTTCAGTTTAATTAGTAACTGTACTTATATATTAATTCCAGGTAATTACTGTATCAATAGATTTATTAAAATAAATGTGCTGAGCTATTAAAGCACTGATTGAACACATTCTAAAACTAATCAGTTTTGCTGCACATAAATATTTTTAGTACAGTGAGAAGATTGCATTAGTTAATTGGGATAATATGAAATCACTAAACCAATAGAGAAATTTGTAGTTTGATCTTTGTTACACCACATGTATCAGGATAGATCATAGAATTTACAGTGCAGAAGGAAGCCATTCGGCCCATCAAGTCTGCACCGCCACTTGGAAAGAGCACCCTACTTAAACCCACACCTCCACCCTTCCCCGTAACCCAGTAACCCCACCTAACCTTTTTGGACACTAAGAGCAACTTAGCATGGCCAATCCACCTAACCTGCACTTCTTTGGACTGTGGGAGGAAACCGGAGCACCGGAGTAAACGCACGTAATTACGGGGAGAACATACAGACTCCTCACAGACAATGAACTCAAGCCGGGAATCGAACCTGAGACCCTGGAGCTGTGAAGCAACAGTGCTAACCACTGTGCTACCCTCTGCTGCTCTTGTGCTACCGTGCCGACCTAAAAAAGTAGATTTTTGAAATGAAGATATTCATTTAAATACGTGGATTCAAACCGTGCTGGTTATAAGGACACTGTGTGAAGTAATTGTGCCAGCTTCCATTGACAGCCTCATTCAGTCCAATACTATAGCTGGTGTGGAAGTTGAAAATATCATGTCGCGGTGTGGATTCTGGTCATATTATGGGGTTCAAGCAATGTTGGGGACAGAGTAGAGAAACCTTTCCTGTGCATCTGTGTCTGATCTGGAAGAGGGTAGAGATGATGCTCCGTGAGTTGGATGTTTATGGTGCTACAGAGCTTCTGATGGTTTTCTGGTGTTGGCCCACAGGTTACCAGAATTTAATTTCACAACTTGCTTGTGGGATTTGAACTGACAACCTCTGAATAGCTAGTCCAGTACCATAATGAACTAGATATCAAGGCCTTTTTCTTTGCCCACAGGTGTCAGTTGTGTCCCTTGTTGGGCCTGCTTAACGTTGGCAAACAAGCCCATAATGCTAACACAAATAAATCTGCTTACTCTTGTTTAGGCTCCTGCACAATCCTAACACCTGTATAACTTTTTGTATCATCCTCAAACTGCAGATCAAACGCCTTAGTCACCTCATTAATAAGGATCAATGATTCTAGGACATCAGTGGCAAGCGGACTCCCATGGAGGTCCATGGCTGTGGCTTGGAGGGGAACTTGCAGGTCCTATGTGTCTGCTGCCCTTGGTCCTTCTAGATGGTAGTGGCCATGCGTTTGGAAGGTGCTATCGAAAGAGCCTGGCTGAGTTGCTGCATTGCATTTTGTGGATGATGCACACTGCTGCTATTGTGGTGGAGGGAGTGAGGGTTTAAGGAGGTGGGATGAGGTGCCACCAAGGTGCCACCTGCTCTGTCCTGGATGACGTCAAGCTTCTTGAGTGTTGTTGGAGCCAGACAAGTGGAGGGTAATCCGTCACACTCCTGACTTGTGTCATGTAGATGGTGGTCAGGCTTTGGGGAGTCAGGAGATGAGTTACTTGCTGCAGACTATTCTTGTAGCCACATATTTATATGGCTAGTCCAGTTTGGTTTCTTCCACTTCAAAGGCCATTAAGGTTCAGTCATGTAGTGCGAGGCTGTAGCCATGTACTCTTGATGGAGGTGACGAAAGGCAAGGTCTCCACATGTCATAGACATGTAGCCAGTTAGACCGGATACAACAAGGTTTATTCTACTACTCCACAGTATAATGACTCTCTAATCCACTCCCCTCAGGGTCCACCTTCCTGACCTGTTCCCAGGTTGGGGTTTATATCCTGCGGGGGGTTCCTCCAATTGGGAGGAAGCTCTACCCCCTAATCACCTGGGGAGTTCGTATTCCAAGGTGTAGGAGTTAATCTGACACAATATAGGTTCTGACCCTTTTGGGGGCCATAACACCCCCTCTCCCCCAACCAGTCTGGAGAAATGTCCATGTCTTCTGGCGATGAATCCCTCTATCGCTTGGGTAGCAGGCGGGGCCCCGAGGCGGCACCCCCCGTCCGGGAGGCGTGTAGCGCACCGGCAACTGTCGTTTTCGTGAAGAATGACGAAAGTGCGGTTGTTTGGCCGTCGGGATTGTCGGTGATATTGGCGGCGGTATGTAGTTGCCTGGTATTCCGATGTCCATGTTGGATCCAACGTCACTGTTGTCATTGTTTCTGGGCGGACCCATGGGCGCAGCGGTTACCCCAGCTTCTTGACTTCCAACAGGCGACGGGTATAGTGAGTGGGGGTCTGACCTCAGCGGGGATCCTCCTGGGCTGCATGGAGGACGGCGCCCGGATCCTGAGTGGGGTCTCCGGATTTCACCCCGGCGGCTCTTGGTCCCGTTGACGCATATGTTCCAGGTAGCGGTGTGCTTCATTTCCCTGGATTCGGACCATGTCGGATATTGATCCTGTTGCGCGGACGACCACGCCAGGGGTCCATGTGGCTCCCGAAATTCCACGTCGCCTTTCGCTTTGGGCCCCGACGTGAGTCTCTCGTAGAGCGGCCTGGACACTGACAGTTCCATGCCCCACGTTGGGAAGGACAAGACTATGACGAGTCTGGAGTCGTCGTCCCATGGGTAATTCTGCGGGCACGATCCTGGTCATGGCATGCAGCGTTATGTGGTAACTGAAGAAAAACGTGCCAACCGTGTCTCCCAGGATCCTACGGGCTCACTTAAAGGTTCGGACTGCTCGTTTGGCCAACCCGTTCGAGGCCGGTGGTATGGGGCAGTACGTACATGACGGATGCCGTTTGCAGCCATGGACAATGCAAATTCCTGGCTGGTGAATTCCATTCTGTTGTCAGATACCAGGACTTCGGGCAAACCGAGCGTGCTGAAGATGTTCCTCAGCCTGTCTACGGTGGCTCATATGGTTGCAGTGGGAACCCGGTATACTTCTAGCCATTTAGAGTGGCTGTCCACTAATATGATGAGTGTGGCCCCCTGGAAGGGACAAGCAAAGTCTAAGTGGACTCGCGACCATTGTTTCCTAGGCCACTCCCAGGAGTGCATCCAGGCTACTGGTGGGGCTTTTTGGTGCTCCTAGCACAGAACGCAGTTGTGGGACCGCCTTCTCGATCTCGGAGTCTAATCCGGGCCACTAAATATAGCTGTGCGTCAGGTGTCCATTGTGGAGGTCGTTCACAAATTCGTGCGACCATGCTCGGGCACATCGACTCACGTCCCCGGCCACTCATGTCCCTGGCCACTCTCATCCCCCACAAAAGGACGGCATCCTTGATGCTCATCTCTGGCAGCTTTGAGGTATTGGCCTTCTGTTCGTCCAGCAGCGCCCTCTGCTGGCCCTCGTATTGGACCATATGCCGGACCCGTGATGATTTGGGTCTGTCTGGGTCCACACTTTCATGCGGGCTGCTGTTACTGGCAGAGTGTCTAAAAAGTGGAGGGCGGCTATCACCTCCACAGCCGCATTGAGTGCTGCCGGTTTTGTAGAGAGGGGCAGGCAGCTTGTGCCCGAACAAGGCTCCAGGGTGTATTCGTAAGCAGCGAGCAGCAACGCCGATTGCTGGACCTGGGCAGACGCAAATGGTGGGATCACTCGGTCCTCTTTAAACAACCCCAGCAGGTGCTTGTGGTCCATGTATATCGTGAACCTGCGTCCATAAACGTATTGGTGGAATTTTCGCTCGGCGAATACAACGGCCAAGCCTTCCTTTAATGCTTGAGCATAGTTCCGTTCCGTGTCCGCGAGACTCGAAGGCTATTGGCCGCTCTGAGCTGTCAGGCATGCGGTGTGCCAGGACCGCTCCGACGTCGTACGGTGAGGCATCGCATGTAAGGTGAACGCTTTTGATGGGACGAAATGAGTCAGTAGCTCGTCTGACAAGAAACACTGTTACATCCTGGAAAGCCCTCTGGTGTGAGGGGCCCCAGTCCCCTCACTGTCTTTTCTTCAATAGTTGGTGGAGCGGGTTGAGCAATGTAGCCATCCGGGGAATGGATTTCCCGTAATAATTCACCAGGGTCACTAGGGATGGGTGCCTGACAGATCGCCTGTACCTTGACTTGCACCGGAGAGAGGCCCCTGCTGTCTACCCGGTAACCCAAATACGTGACCTCAGGCGTGAAAAGCACACTACGCTCTCCAGAGGTGGACCCCAGCCCAAGCAAACAAAATTCTCCTGGAGCCCGTGTTCAGCGCTCTCCCGGGATAGCGCTATGTCTACAGCCCTCTGGAGAGTCAGAGGCATCTCCAACAGCAGCTTTCGCTGCGTCTTCCGGTCCCACAGTCCACAAATGAAGTGGTCCCTCAGAGCGGCGAGACACCGGAGGTGCGCCAAATACTCCCCGTGTGACTTAGTCGGGGCCTGTGAAGCCGTATGAAACCGATACCTTCGGACCATGATAGGTGACTGCGGATTCAGGTGATGGTCGGCCAGCATAGCGAATGCTAGTTCTTCTAGTTTGTCCAGGTAAGCAAGGTTTTTAATTATCACGTAAGTTGGACCGCCGATGACGGTCAGCAAAGTTACGGTCTGACGCACGCCGAAAACATTGTTGTACCCTTTCAGCATACTGGGCCTAATTGTCAGTTTCAGCGTCAAAGCTTTCAAGCTTACCGATGAGCACCATTGCACTGCCTTGGTGGAGGCCTCCCCAAACCCCGCGGAGTCTGGCTGGAGGCGCTGAGTCCTGTGGTTGCGGCAGCTCCACTTTATCCTCATCGCCAGCGTTGTGACCGAAGACAAAGACTCCGCGCGTAGCCAGATAGACAGGCTCCAACAAAGTTTATTCTACTACTCCACAATACAATAACTCTATAATCCACTCCCTCAGGGTCCACCTTCCTGATCTGCTCCCAGGTCGGGGTTTATATCCGGTGGGGGGGGGGGGGTTTGAACAATTGGGGGGAAGCTCTGCCCCTTAATCACCTGCCGAGTTTGTATTCCAAGATGTAGGAGCGGAATCTGATACAATGTCGGTTCTGACCCCTTAGGGGGTCGTAACACCGGATTGGCAGCCTCCCTCCCCTGAACAACAATGCTGAGCCAGTCGGGATTTTACACAACGTGGCAGCTTCCATGCTGCCCTACACTCCACCCGATTTACTAAATTCAGTTTCACAACTGGTTGCGGCGAGGTTTTGACCTGAAGATCTCGGGCTTACTAATCCACCCCATTCACAGCACAAGTCACTTAAAGATTGTTTTACAGCATTAGAACTGTTAAATCCATGGATCTATTTTCTGTGAGCGATTAACATAAATTTTATTAGAAATTCAAATGTTTTAATTGGAATTAAAATGTTTCAGCATATTGTAATTAGTTTTGTACAAACAATAGGTCAATTCTAGAATGACAAAAGTTTGTTAACGCAGGAAGGATGGTGAGTTTATTCAGTTTTGTGATTTTCATTCTTTCGATTATTCTTAAAAGAACTGCGTGAGGTTCAGGGTAAAAGATGCAAACCTAATCACCAAATGAGATGGTAACACATTTTTATTCATAGCCAGTAATTATTACAAATTAATACTGCATTGCACAATCTTAGCTAATACTTAGAACCTAATTAGTTGTTTTACAGCTGTATTAAAATCTAAATAAATGGCAATGTTGTTCTGGTATTATCAAACAGCTGTTCCTTTATATGGTTTGGACGTTGCACCATTACAGCGGCGCTAAGTCTTTAGTATTTTAAAGCATGCTTTTAAAACACAATTTTACTATCTGGTTTTGTTTTTGGGGCAATCTTTCCACTGTGCTCGCACCAAGGGTCTGCAGCAGTTGCAATTTACTATAATCACAAGTAAAGATTCTCGGGCAACATTTATATCCACACTGAAATCTGCATTAAACTTGACCAATTGGTTACGGTGAGAGTCACTCTAACGTAGCTAACAGGTAAAAAGCAAGCACGCTAACTTAAATAGGCTCCGTCGGATTATTAGAGCAAGATGAAATGATTGATTAATTGATATTTATTGTCACATGTGCCGAAGTACAGTGAAAGGTATTTTTCTGCGGCCAAGGGAATGTACACAGTACATACACAGTAGACAAAAGAATAATCAACAGAGAGCATTGACAATGGTACATCAACAAATAAGGCAGATGTAATCCGGTCACTTGGCTATCTTTGTTTTAAGATTCCCAATTCCATAGTTCACATTTCATAATGGATATTTTTTGAGTGCACAGAGTTCTATACTCATCCCGCCCCCCCCCCCCACCCCCACTCCCCCCCCCCCCCCCCCCCCCCCCACCACCACCACCACCCCACCCCCAGAGAGCGCAGCGGGCCCCCACAGTGAACAAAACCTTTGCAGAAGAGTATTGGAGGGCACCACCAACTTGTTGAGTTGCTGGAATTGCATCCACAGAAGGCCAATGGCCTGTTCAATGTTTATCCAGCTGAGCAGGTGGCCTTGGCTGCATCACCTCTGTCTGAAGCTCCTGTTGAGGATCCAGGCCATCTCATCAAGGGATCTCCCTTGTCCTCGAGGACCTATCCACACACTTTGGGGGTTGAAGTGAAGATCTGAGGTAGCCTGGACTTGCAAAAGATGAAGGAGGAAATTTATGCATGTGGAGAAATCTCTTGTTGAGGTCCCACACCAGTTGGATGTTGAGGGCGTGGAAGCCCTTCCTGTCGATGGAATCACTGTCCCAGTGGGTTGAATGATGGCCATTTGGATGCAATCAGCAATGCCATTCAGCTGGGGGAATCCAGTGATGAAGGTGAAACCCATTGCCCTGTATCCCGTGAAAAGCTTGTCTGTCATAAAATAAATCTGCTGCCCATCTCTGGCAAGGATCATAGAATTTACAGTGCAGATGGAGGCCACTCGGCCCATCGAGTGCACCGGCCCTGGAAAGAGCATCCCACTTAAGCCCACGCCTCCACCATTTCCCCGTAGCCCAGTAACCCCACCTAACCTTTCTGGACACTAAGGGCAATTTATCATGGCCAATCCACCTAACCTGCACATCTTTGGAATGTGGGAGGAAACCGGAGCACCCGGAGGAAACCCACGCAGACACGGGGAGAATGTGCAGACTCCGCACAGACAGTGACCCAAGCCGGGAATCAAACCTGGGACCTTGGAGCTGTGAAGCAACTGTGCTAACCACTGTGCTACCGAAGTGCCCAAAGGTGAGCCTCTGTGGCCTGTGAGATGCAGTGGGCTACCATTTGGGAGATGCCAAATCTGACAACTGTGCTCCCGTTGCCAGCTGGAGCCACCTTTCTAGGCAGGTGGCCATCCAGTTGTGCGTGACATCCTTGCTACCTGCTTTTCTGCCTGTGATGCTGGGGGATTCCGACCCCATTCAAAGCTTGGGTATGGTGTGCTTACTCTCACTGCCTCTTGGACGGAGCCAACAGCAACTCTTACTAAGCTGAGGCCCCCTTTGCCCTAATAACCCTTTTGTGGGCCTGAGATGATGCCCTTTCCACATTGTGCCTGCCTCCTCCTAGCTAATCTGTTTCAGAAGGTGCCTTTTACCCATGTGCCTCTCTAAAAATCAGAGCATTAACTCCTTACAAGTTCTTCATGGGTTTCTAAGCTGTTAATTGGCCTCAATTGGAGGGAGGGTGGGATTCCTATCCTGCCTTCCCCAGAAAAGCTGCTTATTGCAGGCAGGGTATTTGGCACCTTGAGATTGGCATGCCCGCTGGAGCTGTTAAATTCAGCAACCCAACTCCTGCGTCCCTGTGTTCATGACACCCTAAAAATCCGGCCCTTGGAAATTTTATTTTTCTAAAAACCTGCCATACTTTTCTTCTGATCAAGTTATTATTTCAGGACACGTGAGGTTGCTCACAAGCAATAATGGTTAGGGACGCTGTTTTAAACTCAGTTAATCCTGCGTCAAAAAGGCTCATTTTTTCATCAGTCTTTGGAACGAAAATAAATGGGCAACTAGTTTAAATTCACAGCAAATCAGCGACTTCTACATTAATTTCACCTTGTGAAGATTGTGGAGTAGGATTTCCACTGCCTACCATCCGCTATTACCCACGCTGACCCCACCACCACCCATAGGGGAAAATGCCCTGCACCATTGTCCAGCGCTTTTGAACTGTTACATCATTTACCTCAAACCTTCTCTCACCAAACTGGATTCCTTTGATCCTGCCTTGGGTATAATTTTGACTCATAAATTAAAGAATAAGATTTTAATTAATTTCATGCAACGTCCTTTCTGCAAACACCGCACTTTAAAACAGGAATACGGTAAAAACCGTGCCAGTGAAGTGTACGCAGTTGTTCAAAACAAACGCTAAGGATGAGGAGAAAAGTGTTCAAATATAGTTAAACAATTGCCAATTGTTTGATCCACGGTGCGTGAAAGTAATAATTAAAACCAGATCTTCTCTCAAAAATGTTGCGGGTGAAAGAACAAAGGCAGATGGATTAATTATTTTGTTCATTTACAATTAGAAATGAACACTGTTAAAGTGTGCAGTTTTGCAAGAAGTGTTCGCCTCAAAGATGCTGCCAAGCTGTGGATAATGACGAGCACTAAAATGTTGTCCTTATGTTGTGCAGCTCTGAACACAATTCCGTCTTGTCTCCCACAGCCACAGAACAATCAGCAGAAACCTCTCCAGCGAGCATCAAGGCATCTGAAGAATTACAAAAGAGCAGCACAGACAGCACAGCACTTAAAAACGATAACCTGTCACAGAAAAATGAGGCCGAAAAGGAAAGGTACATGAGAAGAAGATAATTGCCCAGTAAATCTTAAAGAAAATCTAATCCAAACTGAAAATGGCAGCGTGCCCCATGCTGCAGTAATTAATGCTGTACTTACACAGGATGAGATTTCGCTTATTCCTTTACTCCTTCTTCCCTCTTCTTCTTCCCTTCCTTCCCTTTTGTTTTTTTTTCTCTCTCACCCCTCTCTTTTACCCCTCTTTCCCCTCACCTCATGCTGTTGCCTCCCACACTCCTCCTGTTGCCCCATCTCTCCCAAGCTGCTGTTTCTCTTTGCCTTTCTCTCTCTAGCCTCTTTCTTTTCCTTTTCCCCCTCTCGATCTCCATGTGAATATGGAATTTTTATATTAATACGTATGCTTGTGTGCTAATTGTTCATTCAAAATCTGATGTTTATAACCAACTGAAGGTTCGAGTGTACTAAACAAATTTGATTATCATTCAAGTAGTTTTCCTTTCATTGAAGTTAATTTACATTGAAGCTAAACCACAGCTGCAGATTCAAGAAAATGCTATAACAAGGCTGCAGTTGACTTCTGACTGTGAGCATCACAGGACAGTTCTGCTCATTGGTCTATGAAGGAAATTGGAGCAAAATGTGTTTTCCCCTAGCCAATCGATTTGGAAAGATCTTGATTATTACAACAGAGCTACTGTGTAGAACAACAGTTCTTTCTTTCCTGTGTTCCTCCTGAGATGGTTATACAGTATCCGTAACAACAGAAGTGCATTTTGAGAACCTGGTGTTTCTACTTCCAAATCAGAATTGGGTCACTTGACACCAGAGCTATTTGCTAAACTGAGAAAAATGCAGACATAACAGGAATGATAAATAATGATCCAAATCTTCCAGTCTCCAGATCTTCAGAGACCTGGCGTACGATGCACGTCGGAACCCCGGGGAAGTCCTGATGCGCGGATCTGCCGAGATTGGCCGAGAAGTTTAAACTTCCGATGGGCAGTGCCCTGCTGCCTAACACCCTCTACAAATGTCGCTGACTCTGAGCTGGCGTCAGAGACGCCGGACAGTTCCGCAATACTTACCTGAGTAGTAACTCAGGAAATGTTAAGTCAGATTCAAACCTAGTCCAACACCTGGGTAACTACACAACTGACCCCACCCAACTACACCCCTAACCACCTGACTACCCATTCACGCATCAACCCACCCACTTACCCTCCTCACCCATTTACCTCACTTACCCAGCTATGCTCTGTACCCACCTACCTACCTGCTGACCTACCCAGTCACTCCCCCATTCACTAACGTTCACACTGAACCCTTAAACCTATCATATGGCAGCTAGTGCTATCAACAGGAAACATGTCCTGTCTTCCCCCAACTCCACTCCGAAAGTGTTCCCGAGGGACGCTGCACATTTCTGTGAAAGCCGAGATTGTAAGTTCCCAAAGGAAGTATATGGCAGTGTTGAGCCACGGGGAACTTTGAGCGCAGCTGCAAGTTGCTCATCACTGCCGCTGCCGAGGAGATTGGGGCCAATGCTGTCCAGATACTGAGAACATGAATCAAGATGAAGAAGTATCCAGCATAGGATACAAAATCCACCAGAAGCCACTTGTGGTAAAAGTAGACAGGATTCCACCTTTAAACACACTTTGCACTTGGAGGTGTGACTTGTGTTTAAGTATTTATTGCTGAAGTCTGAATGTACACATCAGCTCAGGGCAGAAAATGTGGCCCTGTGCCTTAAAAATGATCAGCAGGGGCCATCCCGTGGAGGGAAAGGACTTCTCCTGTTTCCGGGATTGCTTTGAGCATGTTGGTAATAGCCTTGTGACACAGGTAGATCATTAAACCCCTCCCTAAAAATCACCTCTGGCACAAACCTGTGCACTGTAATAGCTCCAAAATACCTATTCCATTTGAAGAATATTTCTGCCCTGCTGTTAATTTATGTTAAATGTCGACACTGGCTTCCGGGTGCGGCGATGACCAGCTGAGTCACACGTTTCAGCAGCTCCCGGTGTAACGGATTTTGGGCTCTTAATAAGAGCCCCAACGGCAATTTTAACGGCTAAAAGTACTGTGCGGTAAACCAGAAGGGAATCCCCCCTGGATACGGATGAAAAAGGAGAGGAAGGTGGCCGGATTGCGGTGGATCCTTTAGAGCAGCGGCAAGGAAGGCAAGCAAAGACCAAGATGGCGTCGGAAGGTGGCAGTTTAATATGGGGCCCTGAACAACACGAGTTTTTGAAACGCTGCGTGAAAGAACTCAAAAAGGAAATGAAGAAGGAGCTGTTGGCCCCGATATTACAGGCGATCGAAGGGCTAAAGGAGGAGCAAAAGACCCAGGAGCGGGAGCTTCGGGTCGTGAAGGCAAAGGCTGCCGAGAATGAGGACGACATACAGGGCCTGGTGGTGAAGACGGAGATGCACGAGGCACACTATAAACTATGTGTGGAAAGGCTGGAGGCGCTGGAGAACAACGCGAGGAGGAACAACCTAAGGATTCTTGGCCTTCCTGAAGGTGCGGAGGGAGCGGACGTCGGGGCATATGTGAGCACGATGCTGCACTCGTTAATGGGAGCGGAGGCCCCGGCGGGTCCGCTGGAGGTGGAGGGAGCATACCGAGTGATGGCGCGAGGACTGAGAGCAGGAGAAATTCCTAGAGCCATAGTGGTGAGATTCCTCCGTTTTAAGGACAGAGAGATGGTCCTTAGATGGGCAAAGAACTCGGAGCAGTAAGTGGGAGAACGCGGTGATCCGCGTATACCAAGACTGGAGTGCGGAGGTGGCGAGAAGGAGGGCGAGCTTTAATCGGGCCAAGGCGGTGCTTCACAAAAAGAAGATAAAATTCGGAATGCTGCAACCGGCAAGACTGTGGGTCACATATCAAGGGAGGCACCACTACTTTGAGACGGCGGATGAGGCGTGGACTTTTATCGTGGAAGAAAAATTGGAATGAGCGGGTTATTAAAAAAAGAACGTTTGAAACAAAGTGGTGGGGCGAGTATGGGGGGCGAAGAAGGGGGGAAAGAGGAGTTTTATGTTATTAATCCTGCGATGTGGTAACTTTTCTCTCTTCCACAGGAGGTGGTGGGGGGAGGAAAGGAGGTGGAAGAGATGGGGCGTTGGCCATTGGGGGCGGGGCCAAGGGGGAAGCGCGGGCTCGGTTCCCGCGCTATGATAATCATGGCGGGAATAGGGAAGCAGGAAGGAGGGGGCGTCGCACGGTGCGAGCCGAGGTCACGGGGGGAAGCCGAGGTCGGCCAGAGTTTGCTGACTTCTGGGAGCAACATGGGGGGTGTAACTACGCTAGTGGGGGATCTAGCGGGGGGGGGGGGTGGGAGGGGGGAATTATTGGGCTGCTGCTGCTGCTGGGGAGAGGGGGGAGCTGGTATGGGGTGGGATGGGCGGGGGGGCACCGCCTGGGGGGGACACAGCTGCGTGGGAACCGGGTGAGGAGCTGGAAAAAGGGGATGGCTATTCGACAAGGGGGGGGGTAAAAAGCCCCCCAACCCGGCTGTTCACGTGGAACGTGAGAGGGCTGAACGGGCCGATAAAGAGGGCACGGGTACTCGCACACCTTAAGAAACTTAAGGCAGACGTGGTTATGTTACAGGAAACGCACTTGAAACTGATAGACCAGGTGAGACTACGCAAAGGTTGGGTGGGGCAGGTGTTCCATTCGGGGCTAGATGCGAAAAACAGGGGGGTGGCTATATTAGTGGGGAAGCGGGTAATGTTTGAGGCAAAGACTATAGTGGCGGATAGCGGGGGCAGATACGTGATGGTGAGTGGCAAACTACAGGGGGAGACGGTGGTTTTGGTAAACGTATATGCCCCGAACTGGGATGATGCCAATTTTATGAGGCGTATGCTAGGACGCATCCCGGACCTAGAGGTGGGAAAGTTGGTAATGGGGGGAGATTTCAATACGGTGTTGGAACCAGGGCTGGACAGGTCGAGGTCCAGGACTGGAAGGAGGCCGGCAGCAGCCAAGGTGCTTAAAGATTTTATGGAGCAGATGGGAGGAGTAGACCCGTGGAGATTTAGCAGACCTAGGAGTAAGGAGTTTTCGTTTTTCCCCTATGTCCACAAAGTCTATTCGCGAATAGACTTTTTTGTTTTGGGAAGGGCGTTGATCCCGAAGGTGAGGGGAACGGAGTATACGGCTATAGCCATTTCGGATCACGCTCCACATTGGGTGGACTTGGAGATAGGGGAGGAAACAGAAGGGCGCCTACCCTGGAGAATGGACATGGGACGAATGGCAGATGAGGGTGTGTGTCTAAGGGTGAGGGGGTGCATTGAAAAGTACTTGGAACTCAATGATAACGGGGAGGTCCAGGTGGGAGTGGTCTGGGAGGCGCTGAAGGCAGTGGTTAGAGGGGAGCTGATATCAATAAGGGCACATAAAGGAAAGCAGGAGAGTAGGGAACGGGAGCGGTTGCTGCAAGAACTTCTGAGGGTGGACAGGCAATATGCGGAGGCACCGGAGGAGGGACTGTACAGGGAAAGGCAAAGGCTACACGTAGAATTTGACTTGCTGACAACGGGTACTGCAGAGGCACAGTGGAGGAAGGCACAGTGCGAATATGGGGAGAAGGCGAGCAGGTTGCTGGCCCACCAATTGAGGAAAAGGGGAGCAGCGAGGGAAATAGGGGGAGTGAGGGATGAGGAAGGAGAGATGGAGCGGGGAGCGGAGAGAGTGAATGGAGTGTTCAAGGCATTTTTAAAAAAATTATACGAAGCTCAACCCCCGGATGGGAGGGAGAGAATGATGGGCTTTCTGGACCGGCTGGAATTTCCCAAGGTGGAGGAACAGGAAAGGGTGGGACTGGGCGCACAGATTGAAATAGAGGAAGTAGTGAAAGGAATTAGGAGCATGCAGGTGGGGAAGGCTCCGGGACCGGATGGATTCCCAGTTGAATTTTACAGGAAATATGTGGACTTGCTCGCCCCGCTACTGATGAGGACCTTTAATGAGGCAAAGGAAAGGGGACAGCTGCCCCCGACTATGTCTGAGGCAATGATATCGCTTCTCCTAAAGAAGGAAAAGGACCCGCTGCAATGCGGGTCCTATAGACCTATTTCCCTCCTAAATGTAGACGCTAAGATTCTGGCCAAGGTAATGGTAATGAGGATAGAGGATTGTGTCCCGAGGGTGGTCCATGAGGACCAAACTGGGTTTGTGAAGGGGAGACAGCTGAATACGAATATACGGAGGCTGCTAGGGGTAATGATGATGCCCCCACCAGAGGGGGAAGCGGAGATAGTGGTGGCGATGGATGCCGAGAAAGCATTTGATAGAGTGGAGTGGGATTATTTGCGGGAGGTGCTGAGGAGATTTGGTTTTGGAGATGAGTATGTTGGATGGGTGCAGCTGTTGTATAGGGCCCCAGTGGCGAGTGTGGTCACAAATGGACGGGGATCTGCATACTTTCGGCTCCATAGAGGGACAAGGCAGGGATGCCCTCTGTCCCCATTACTGTTTGCACTGGCGATTGAGGGGTTCCAAGAAGTGGAGGGGAGTACTTAGAGGAGGAGAAGAACACCGGGTATCTCTGTATGCGGATGATTTGTTGTTATATGTAGCGGACCCGGCGGAGGGGATGCCAGAGATAATGCGGACACTTCGGGAGTTTAGAGAATTCTCAGGATATAAACTGAACATGGGGAAAAGTGAGTTGTTTGTGGTGCATCCAGGGGAGCAGAGCAGAGAAATAGAGGACTTTCCGCTGAGGAAGGTAACAAGGGACTTTCGTTACTTGGGGATCCAGATAGCCAAGAATTGGGGTACATTGCATAGGTTAAATTTAACGCGATTGGTGGAACAAATGGAGGAGGACTTCAAGAGATGGGACATGGTATCCCTGTCACTGGCAGGGAGGGTGCAGGCAGTTGAAATGGTAGTCCTCCCGAGATTCCTCTTTGTGTTTCAGTGCCTCCCGGTGGTGATCACGAAGGCTTTTTTCAAAAGGATCGAAAAGAGTATCATGAGTTTTGTGTGGGCCGGGAAGACCCCGAGAGTGAGGAAGGGATTCTTACAACGTAGTAGGGATAGGGGGGGGCTGGCACTACCGAGCCTAAGTGAGTACTACTGGGCCGCCAATATCTCAATGGTGAGTAAGTGGATGGGGGAAGAGGAGGGATCGGCGTGGAAGAGATTGGAGAGGGCGTCCTGTAGGGGGACTAGCCTACAAGCTGTGGTGACGGCCCCATTGCCGTTCTCACCGAAGAAATACACTACAAGCCTGGTGGTGGTGGCGACCTTGAAAATTTGGGGACAGTGGAGACGGCATAGGGGAAAGACGGGAGCCTTGGTGGGGTCCCCGATAAGAAACAACCATAGGTTTGCCCCGGGGAGAATGGATGGGGGATTTGGAATATGGCAAAGAGCAGCAGTAACGCAACTGAAAGATCTGTTTGTGGATGGGAAGTGCGCAAGTCTGGGAGCGCTGACCGAGAAATATGGGTTGCCCCAAGGGAATGCATTCCGGTATATGCAACTGAGGGCTTTTGCGAGGCAGCAGGTGAGGGAATTCCCGCAGCTCCCGACGCATGAGGTGCAGGACAGAGTAATCTCAAAGACATGGGTGGCGGACGGTAAGGTGTCAGATATATATAGGGAAATGAGGGACGAGGGGGAGATTATGGTAGATGAGCTGAAAGGGAAATGGGAAGAAGAGCTGGGGGAGGAGATTGAGGAGGGGCTGTGGGCGGATGCCCTAAGTAGGGTAAACTCATCGTCCTCGTGTGCCAGGCTAAGCCTGATTCAATTTAAGGTGTTACACAGGGCGCATATGACTGGAGCACGGCTCAGTAAATTTTTTGGGGTAGAGGATAGGTGTGCGAGATGCTCGAGAAGCCCAGCGAATCACACCCACATGTTCTGGTCATGTCCGGCACTACAGGGGTTCTGGATGGGGGTGACAAAGGTGCTTTCAAAAGTAGTGGGGGGTCCAGGTCGAACCAAGCTGGGGGTTGGCTATATTTGGGGTTGCACAAGAGCCGGGAGTGCAGGAGGCGAGAGAGGCCGATTTTTTGGCCTTTGCGTCCCTAGTAGCCCGGCGCAGGATACTGTTGATGTGGAAGGAAGCCAAGCCCCCGGGGGTGGAGACCTGGATAAATGACATGGCAGGGTTTATAAAGCTGGAACGGATTAAGTTCGTCCTAAGGGGATCGGCTCAAGGGTTCACCAGGCGGTGGCAACCGTTCGTCGAATACCTCACAGAAAGATAGAGGGAATGGAAAAGAAGAAGGCAGCAGCAGCAGCCCGGGGGGGGGGGGGGTGGGGGGGGGGGGGGGAGGAACCAGAAGGAGTCTCAGGGTTATTAATATATATGTATAATATGTATAGGTCGTTGCTATAAATAATTGTATATTGGATTGTTAAACCATATTTTTGGAGAGTGTTTATCTGAGACAAGGCAGTTGCCATTTAGTTTTAGTTTTAGTTTTTGTTATGTATTATTTATTCTTTGTTTATAAAACAGGTCATTGTTATTTATACTGTTATATTATTGTGTAAAGGATACACAATGTACTGTGATGGTTGACCAAAAATTTTCAATAAAATATTCTTTAAAAATTTTTTTATGTTAAATGTCATTTACACAAAGTCCAGCTTAGATTTTGGATCCTTGTGCCCTTTCCAATGTGTAGGAAACTACAGGAAGCACAGATCACCTTGGCTGCCAGACTTGGGGAAGCAGAAGAGAAAATTATGGTCCTTCACTCAGGTAAGTGACTTCCAGCATTTACATAGACTACATAGAATTTACAGTGCAGAAGGAGGCCATTCGGCCCATCGAGTCTGCACCGGCTCTTGGAAAGAGCATCCTACCCAAGGTCCACACCTCCACCCTATCCCCATAACCCAGTAACCCCACCTAATCCCCATAACCCAGTAACCCCACCCAACACTAAGGGCAATTTTGGACACTATGGGAAATTTAGCATGGCCAATCCACCTAACCCGCACATCTTTGGACTGTGGGAGGAAACCGGAGCACCCAGAGGAAACCCACGCACACACGGGGAGAATGTGCAGACTCCGCACAGGCAGTGACCCAAGCCGGGAATCGAACCTGGGACCCTGGAGCTGTGAAGCAATTGTGCTATCCACAATGCTACCATGCAGTCCCCCAAACTTGGGGAGGCCCTGGGAACCCCCCCACGTTATATTTGTTACATAAACAACTTTGGTGTCGTCCAAAGTGTGGGGGGGGGTCATTAAATGCAGTTCCTGACCATCATGTGCAGGCACATTGCTGTGATCAGCGGTGAAATGCAGACCGCTCAATGTGCAACTACCTGCTGCAGCACAATATTTACCGCAGCAGCTTGAGTGGGAAGTACTGCGGAATTGGTTGCTGAAAAACCTGTCTGCTCTGTGCCATTGTTGACGCAAGGTTGAACACATCATGTATCAATGCACAACCGTGTAACATAAACCTGGCAAAATATCATGCAAGTCAACTCGCCCCTTTAAATAAGGACGGGGAGAAATCCGATGGAACCGACTCTGCAGTTTTCTGTGTGACAGTAATTGCGATAAATTGCAGATTAAACCCATGTGACTTGATGCTCGTCTTTTCTTTCTGTAATTATCTATTTCTCAGCTCTGAAGACAACACAAACAGAACTCCTGGACCTGAGGTGTAAATATGATGAAGAAGCAGCACCTAAGTAAGTAATCGCGAGCCTGAAATCTTGCATTTGTTAAACAAGTTCACTTTAAGGTAAAATGACTGCAGCCTCAAAGAGGAAATGTATTAATTTAATCAGCCGTGGACCCACCATATGCCAGATTATTGAAAGCAAAACAAGGCTCCTCTCTTTATCTGATAAAGATCCTTCTAGAAATTTTAATTGTTCACGTCATTGGGCAAAAAATACAGTCATTGGTTTAGCTCATATTTCATGAGGGAAAAGGGGCTGAGATGCTTCAAACAAGAGCAACTTCATACTTGTCACACTTCAATTGATGTATTGCTATTCCTTTGACATAAATTACTGAACTGAAATGCAAATGACACTGTTATCTGAAGTCTCCATAAAGTTATTGGAGAGAGGGTTATCAAGCAGTGCTCCAAGGCAAATATCCCATTATGGTCCCAAGCCAAATGATTAAAGATGGTGGCTGCCCATCAGGGGGCTTTGGATCTGCTTATTAGTGTTGGTTTCCTTCAGTTCATGGGCGCGATTCAGCGGACTCAAGTTAAAGTCTGCTGAATGGCGCATTTAGTGGGGTGTTTTTTGGGGGCTACAGAGCCAAGGAACACCCCGCTATTAAACGGCACTTTGCCATTTTGTGGGCCCTGGGGAGATTCTCTCCCCGCCAACAGGACAGGCTCCTCGCTGTTTGGGGAGCCGTTTTGGCCGGCTGCCCCGGTCTTCTCCCCCACCCCCTCCTGTTTTTGTGATCCTCACTCAGTCCCCCAAACTTGGGGAGGCCCCTGGGAACCCCCCTTCTACCTGGCAAGGCCCCCCCCCCCCCCCCAGAGCCTGACTCCTGGCAGCACCAACCTGGCACCATGGCAGTGCCCCAGAACCCTGGCAGTGCCACTTGGTCAGCTGGCAGTGTCAGAGTGGCACTGCCAGGGTGCCAGCCGACAGAGCCTAGGTGTCCAGGTGCCAGGTGTGTGCCAGGGTACCTCCCTGCTCTGGGCCCGACCGTCCGGGGGTCCCGCTTAGCCTGGGACCCCCCCCCCAGGTGCCGTTACCACTGGTCCACGTTCGCCTGGACCAGCGCTAAACAGCACCCTAGCGAGGTCTCCCGGGTATGGCCAGTGAGTCCTTGGCGTTGGGTGAATGTGGCATCCAGCTATTTAAATGAGCCATATGGCCTATTTGAATGTGCAGATCTGGACCTCACAATCGACCCGGGTTATGCATCCATTGCGCCTGAATTCGTGCCGCGTGCAACGGGGTCGCAGAATCGCACCACATAGTTCAACCACTTCCTTATTTCACCCCAAAACCTGTCTGAGTGGGACAAGGAACAGTCTGGCCTGTCAGATAAGATTATTCTTTGGGCAGCTATACTCAGAAGTTGTGGGAAGGGACCTCCTTCCGGACACTCTGGCTCTGGGTAAGTACATCTGTCTCCAGCCTGGGATTCAAACTCATGTTTGCCATTAGTTAGTTTCATCGCATGTTGGTGGAGCACTCGCACTACCAGGGGCCCAAAACACTGAAACATAAAATCTGAAGGTGCTTTTAGTGTGTCTTTAAGAAAAACGTAGTTTTGAGAAGCCAGCTGTCATACCTGGTGATTTAAGTCACCTGATCCCATTCTCTGTTTGGAAGTAGAGAGTCCATTTTCCCGCATATATGTGCAGTGTAATGGGGTGATTACGAGTCTCCATTTTAATCTGAGTGTTTAATTGCCCAGCTTTTCATCTTATTGATGCCATTATGTCTGCCAGACTAAATGGGCTCAGTTGCATTTAGTGGGTGCTGGTGCGATTATGGTCTATCTTCAGTGCAGTCTCCTAGGAACTGTACGTATTTGGTTATTAAATTACTCTTCCCCACAAGGGCAATTAGGGATGGTCAATAAATGCTGGCCTTGCCAGCGACCCTCACATCCCATGAAGAAGTATAAAAAAATACAAATCACATGTTTTAGCGCTGTGAAAATACTTCTCTTGGCATTTTGTCAACATTTTTCTGTGTGTTTATTTTTAAATACAAAGCCAGGGTAATTTGTCTCAAATAATGATTTTCTTTATTAAATGCTGCTATTATTCGAGTTACATCTGACTGGTGCCATATAATAGCTTCCTTGATGATTTTAAGCATTCCGTCATACCAGGAGAGGATGCTTGGGTTGTTGGATTGTTTGTACTCCATTATGTGCGTAGACTGGTGTGAAGTGTACAAGAACCCTGCAGTGATTACAAAAGACCCCAAATACCTCAGCAGCTCATTGAATTCGAAAATTGTGGTTGCTTTTCTTTAAAATTCAACCACTGTTTTATTATTTCACTATTTCTCTCTCGCAATTTGCATTGAAAGCTTAATTCTTTATTCTCGGTGACATTCTGTAAGCAACTCCCTAATTGCCAAAGAAATCCAGCTGCTTTAAATAACCACTGGCAGACAGATACTGAATGTTTCCACAGACTGAAGAGAGGAAGTGGGATGAACCCTCGTAATTACAAAAGCTAGGAACACATGTTTCTGTAATCGCAAATGTTTTTCCGTGGTGAGCCGCCTGCCCTTTAGCAGAGGATCTTAGATTGCACAGTAAAACATAAACACAGGGGCGAAGCCACATCCTCCTTCTTCAAAGATACTTTGTACCCCGAATATCACTGTCAGAATAGGCTACCTTTGATTTTGTTTTTCTCTTTTATTGTGAGCTTGTTTAGAGTTATTGCTGGTTGCTAAAACTTTATACGGGTTCCTTGTTTGTACAGAACAGAAAGTTAAGCAACGCCAAACTTTTACAATGGGGAGCTGAATGCAAAAGGGCAGTAAAAATCGGGCCTTCAGTGTTGCAACTTTATCCACATCCTGAGTTTCCTGCAGCCTTCTAGCTAATGTAGCACAAAGTTACCCCCACATAATATAGAATTTACGGTGCAGAATGCATAATGTAGCTCATATCTTCAGTATCCTCTTCTAAATGATATATTGTTTGATTTTCTCCACGTCTGTGTGCAAAATAAGAAAATGTTACTGGATACAGATTTGAAAATGATCAAAATATGCAAATTCAACGTAAAAACTGATCTTTGATATTTGCCTCTCTCGAAGGGTTGTAGTGGCACACAATGATATTCAAGGCTGTTGGTATAACTGAAATTGCTACTTACTGTTTAATGTAAATTTAATGTAAAATTACTGCCGCTTTTGTCTCCTAACCTGAGGGAAAGACGTACTTAGTTTATAGGGGGTTGCAACAAAAGTTCACGTGATTGATTCCTGGGATAAGATGATTTGCCTGTGAGGAGGGATTGCGCAAAATGGACCCACATTCTCTGGAGTTTAGAAGAAGAGGGCATCTCATTGATGTAAACACTGCTTAATTTAAGGAATGGTTACTGTAGGTGGGGTTGTTAGTTTTTTTAGTGATATATTGCAGCGTGACATCCATAGAATCTCTACAGTGCAGAAGGAGGCCATTCGGCCCATCGGGTCTGCACCGACCCTCTGAAAGGGCACCCGACCTAGGCTGCCCCACCCTATCCCCATAACCCCACCTAACCTGCATATCTTTAGACACTAAGAGGTAATTTAGCATGACCAATCCACCTAGCTTGCACATTTTGTTTTAGACTGTGGGAGGAAACCGGAGCACCCGAAGGAAACTCACGCAGACATGAGGATAAATTGCAAATTCCAAACAGACGGTCACCCAAGGGCGGACTTGAACCCGGGTTCCTGGAGCTGTGAGACAGCACTGCAAATCAGCATGCCACCTAACGTCCTGCAGTGGGACTCATGACAAGGGCATGATTGGTATCCAATCAGCAAGATTTTGCATAAAACATTTCAGGTAATAGTGTGGTGATATGCATCACTGTAAATACACAAGGGGTTAATGTAGATACACTAGGACACTGTAAATACACAAAGGGTTAATGTAAATACACTGGGACTAAATAAACACTAGAGGGAGCACCAGAGACATCATGACACACAGACATTCAACCAATAGGTCAGTAAGATAGGACACGACCAATGGGCAGTCATGACACACCCAGAGGTGACAGTACCACAAGGGGGCTACCCATAAAAAAGGACAGGGCACACATGCTCTTTCTCTTTCCATAGGCGACACTCCGAGAAACAGGGACAGATCAGGGAAGCATCAGACCCACCGCGTGGATTAGAGCAGACTGGTTAGTTAGATCGAGTTACTATCGTAAGATTAGCAGGAGAGTCGAACCCAAGGAGGAGAATTGTTAACTGTTTAATAAATGTGTTAAATCTATCTCCAATTCTAAACCTTCCTTTGTCAGAGTTTACATCAAGGAAGCAGCTTATGCTACATGAAGAAGCATAACACAACATGGTACCAGTGAGTGACCTGTTGAATCCCTATAGTTCAACTCAACAAATCCGTGACAACCAGCAACAGCACCCAGACAAGATGTTCGAGATTCCTGTTCCGCAGCAGCTCAGGTACCACGGCAATCTCAGTGCAAACTGGCGTGCGTTCAGGCAGAGATTTGAGATCTACCTGGTAGCGTCCGACCTAGATGGCGTGGCGGATGCAGAGAAAATAAAGCTTCTGCTCACAATTGGGGGTGCAAGTGCAGAAGAAATCTTCAAGACCTTCCAGTACTCCAAAGGGCAAGACAAGAGAGACTTCCAGACAGTCCTGGACAAATTTGATACATACTGCGAGGAAAACACAAGAGAGAACGGTAAAAGAGGCGCCATTACTCACCACGAGGTGAAGGTAGGCCTGCAAATGCAGAAAACGGCAGTTTTGATTTGCAGCCATCTTGGGAATGGAGCCGCACATGCACAGCTGCGCAAAGGGCGCACAGAACAGAAAGGTCCGTTTGCGCATGCGCAAGAAGCCGCGCATGCGTAGTTGCGAAAAAGGCACCAAGTAAAGGAACAACGATCTGCACATGCGCAATCGCTTCCTATGCTCTATGTCACAAGCGTCATGACGTCAGAGGCCCTGGACCATGCCCACTTTAAGGGGAAATGTCCCAAAACAGCAAAAAAAAAATTTACGCCGTAAAACACGATTCTTTTACCTGGAACGATAGCACAATGCCTGAACTTCGACCAGTAGCTGAAAGTAACCTCCGCAGAACCCTGCAACAAGCAGTTAGCACCACCCTAGAAGATAATATGGTCCTTGAAGACTACGACTCAGATGAAGATTTCATCATTGGACGTGGTGACTCCAGTACCAAATCCAAACCGCAACGAGATGTGTTGTACAGTGAAGAATCCGATACAGATATGGACGAGTTCTTCGGATTTGAGGATCTTCAGCACAACACATATGACATCCCGACTCGTGAGTGCAGGATTATGCTGCGGCCTGACGCCAACAGACAGAGAGTGGCACAAGTTCACAGAGAGTGGTCCACACACCACAAAGAGTCCCCGACTCCACACAGGGAGTGGTCCGCGCACCACAAAGGGTCCCAGCCTTCACACAGAAAGCGATGACAGTCTCCACAGCGAGACCAATGCACGATTCTACACAGGGAACGCTGCAAGACTCCACAGAAAGAGTAACACAAGCCTCCATAGCGAGCTCGTGGACAGACTCCACGATGGAAGCAATGCAAGACTCCAGAGCGCAGTCCTTGCATGAACAAGACCATGAAGGTCTAGCAACCTCATCTGAGCAACCAGCAGCAGATGATTCAAGTCCACCATGCTCACGTGAACAACAAAGCGACTATGACAGTCCACCCAGATTATTTGAGCCACCAGAAGAAGACTCTTGACAGTCTACCCAGCTCATTTAACCAGCAAGAAGACACTGAAGGTCTACACACTATGTGCGACAAGTGACGACGGCATCCCACTTCCCATACCAGATGAGCAATGCGACAGACCTCAGCTAGTGTGTACAGAGACACTCGACAATCACAGTGAGACTACTTGTGACTCCGATGACACCACATTAATTCAAACCTCAACCGCTTGAGCCTCTCCACAAGCAAACGCATTCCTGAACGTTTTGACTCCGGACGGGGAGCATCACGAAACCTCAGAAGATTCAAGTGAGCTTGAAATAACTCCGGACGGGGAGCATCAAGAAACCTTAGCTGACTCAAGTGAACCTGAAATGACTCTGGACGGGGAGCATCGGCAAGCCAAAGCTGATTCAAGTAAGCCGGACATGACTCCAGACGGGGAGCGCCGTGGACTCAGTGACGGCACGCTCAAGAAAACAGAAGATGCCACAAAGGACACTGACACGAGTAACTGTGTGACGGACTCGTATTATCCACAGAGGGTGGTTGTTGGGCACAAGAAACACAACAACAAAACCTACCAATCCAACAACAAAGACAATAACAAGAAGCGTACCAAAGGCAACAACGTCGACAACAAGCACGACAAAAACAACAACAGTGGAACTACGACTGGTACGACATGGTACAACTCTGCAAATGCGGGACACTGTTACTGCTCACCTCAGTACAATGACATCCCATGGCAGGACGACACAGATTGCATACATCGCTACCACAAGCATCGAAAGAAAAAAAGAGTCCACATCAGACAAAGTGATTTGACCACTTCTTGGTTCCTTAAGCACAGGGACACTGACGGCGTTCACAAGGACATGCCACCATCAACATCAGCACTTCACCAACAAAACAAGAAAACCACTCAACCATATTAATTCATAAACTTTGGACTCATACATATGATTTGGGCTTCGTGTAATCATCACTCATCATGATTTGCACATGTCATCACTTATCTACCTATTTTGTTCAATTTTCTTTAACACTGTACAGAAAATATGTAACACGAAAAAGGGGGGGATGTGGTGATATGCATCACTATAAATACACATGGGGTTAATGTAGATACACTAGGACTAAATAAACACGAGCACCAGAGACATCATGACACACAGACATTCAACCGATAAGTCAGTAAGATAGGACACGACCAATGGGCAGTCAAGACACACCCAGAGGTGACACTACCACAAGGAGGCTACCCATATAAAAGGACAGGGCACACATGTTCTTTCTCTTTCCATAGGTGACACTCCGAGAAACAGGGGCAGATCAGGGAAGCATCAGACCCACCGCATGGATTAGAGCAGACTGGTTAGTTAGATCGAGTTACTATCGTAAGATTAGCAGGAGAGTCGAACCCAAGTAGGAGAATTGTTAACTGTTCAATAAATGTGTTAAATCTATCTCCAAATCTATCTTCCTTTGTCAGAGTATACATCAAGGAAGCAGCTTATGCTACATGAAGGAGCATAACACAACAGTAGTTAGTGAATTACATTTTGGAAATAACCTGCAGAGAGATTGAGCATGGTATCATCAAATCCAACAAGGAATGGATTTTCAAGTTTAGTAGGGCAAAAGGTGAATTGGAGGGGGAATTATTTGGTATGGTGAATGGGGGAGGAGAGCTATGGTTAGCGAGACACTGACAGAATGCAATTGTATCTGAGACACTCCAAAACTACTTCTACGATATTCAACATATTGGGCGCGATTTACCGGCCACGTCCTGCCAGAATTGGGATGGGACACGGCTGGTAGATCTTGGGAGAGACCTTCCTCGGGATTCCTGACGGCCTTTACGCCTCGCGAGACGTCACGATCTGGATCCTGCCCGTAATAGGCGGGACCCAGTCTCACATGGTTAAGTGAGTTTGAGAACCCTCTTAACCATGCTGACGTTGATTCCAATGGCCACGCAGCATCTATCAGTATCGCCGAAGAGATACCAGCCGAGAGCCGATTAGTACTGGTCCCCATAAACAGGACCAGGCATACCGGCACTTGCTGGGGCCTCCCAGGCGATCTGAGGCCTCTGGTCAGGCTGGCACCTTGGCACTGCTGCTGCACACAGGCAGTACTGCCAGGGTGCTATACTGGCTGTGCCAAGGTACCAAGCTGGCATTTTCCCCACGCCAGTGATTGGGCCTGGGGGTGCCCTGCAGGTACGTGGTGGGCTGCAGTGGAGTCTTCGAGAACCCCCCAACAAGTGAGTTGGGGCATGGTGGCGGGGGTCACGTCGGGGGTAAAGAGATCGGGGCACCATTTACAAGTCTCTTCCTGGGGGCAGCACGGTGGTGCAGTGGGTTAGCCCTGCATCCTCACGGCGCCGAGGTCCCAGGTTCGATCCGGGCTCTGGGTCACTGTCCATATGGAGTTTGCACATTCTCCCCGTGTTTGCGTGGGTTTCGCCCCCACAACCCAAAGATGTGCAGGGTAGGTGGATTGGCCACACTAAATTGCCCCTTAATTGGAAAAAATGAATTGGGTACTCTAAATTTTTATTTTTTATTTTTTAAAAATCTCTTCCTGCATTGAGGAGCTCTGCTCGCCGACGCTCCTGACTGCAGGATATGCAGCTAAGTGGGGCATCAGCTAAGTAGGGCATTTCCTGCCAGGGGTCAAAAAAAGAGTGCCATTCGATAGCGGGGTCAATAACGACCCCTCAATTCCCGCCCAGAATTGACTATTCTGATTTAGTTCTCAGTATATTGCTTGCTCCCATTATGGAGGGAGTTGGAAAGTTATGACCAACTTCTGAAATATTCCGAGTATTATAATTAAGCGTCACTTGTTTAAAAAAAAAGTGTCTGCCACTGGGATGCCCGACTTAGCAAGCAGACCACCAGTTACTACAACTCAGTTATATTTCAGTAAGAGAGAGCAAGTACTCAGTATTGCAACTGCACTCTGTGTCGAGCAATGTATTACAGCGCGGGCCAGCATATTGAAGGTATAGAACGGTTTTCATGTCAACTAACACAGCCACATGACAATACATGAACCCTGCATTGTGAATGGAGCTCTAGCTGCAACAACAGGTGAGGCTTGTGTAGATGAAGGAATTTGGAAGACTTTGCACGTGTAATACCATTGATTCCAATTGTTTGAGTCGGTGGCAACCCTCCGCATGACCAGGGATTGTGTTTGGCAGCTACAGTATTTGGAACACAAACCAAAGCAAGAAAAAAATAAGAAATAATATATTGTTCTTGCCTGTGTGCACTTTATTGTATCAAAGAGCATCTTTTATGATGTCCCTCTGCATAAGGGATGATGCATAATAGTGAATAAGAAATTAATTAGACAAAAAAAGGCAGCTGGTGGAAGAACTGTCTCCAAAAGTAATGAGGATAGACAAATGGGGATGGTGCACAGCAGAAAGTGTGGGGGCTCCTGCAAGATATTAAGAAGTGACAGGATGGTTAACAATGTAAATTATGTAGGGAGCATTAAGCTGGCAGGGGTTATCTACTTCATTGTAAAGTGACTGGATTAAAATGCCGGGGTGAGGATTTTTCTGTTCTTTGCCATATTTCTGACTCTGATGAAAGTGACCGCACCTTCCCAAGGTATTCATCTTCTGCTGCTACTGCATTTAGTGATCGCTACTGAAGGAGCGGTCCAAACCTCCTGAATTACTTTGGGAAATGGAGATTGTTTTTCTAATGTCTGTGTGACTGGATGTGCTGAGAGGCTTAATGAACATCTATTAACAAATGGGACTGTGAATGCTAATATGTGAAATTGGGCTGTAAAATGAAATATTTTAATTAACAGTTGCAGCATGACTATAAATAATGCATGCAGAAGTTTCCTGTTTGCAGACATCATCATCACGTTAGCCGAAATGTTTCATTTCTCACTGTAAAACAAATTGCCAGAAACGAGCTACAGTTTTCTGATCTCCAGTAGATTTAAAAATCAGATTTTGCATCATCTCAGCACAGAATAGATGAGATGTGGTTGTCCCCGCCCATTTAATCTTACCCTGCACCGGGAACATTCTGATACTCCACTTTAAACCGGAGGCTTCAGTGGCAGAATATTTACCCAGGAAAAGTTAGAAGGATTAAAACCACTTCTAACATCCTGGGTAATTATGCTACTAACTATCACGGCAGCACGGTAGCACAGTGGTTAGCACTATGGCTTCACAGCGCCAGTGTTGAAGGTTCAATTCCCGGCTTGGGTCAGTCTGTGTGGAGTCTGCATGTTCTTCCTGTGTCTGCGTGTGTTTTCTCCGGGTGCTCCAGTTTCCTCCCACTTGTCCCGAAAGACGTACTGTTAGGTAATTTGGACATTTTGAATTCTCCCTCTGTGTACCCGAACAGGTGTTGGAGTGTGGCGACTAGGGGGTTTTCACAGTAACTTCATTGCCGTGTTAACGTAAGCCTACTTGTGACAATAATAAAGATTATTATTATCCCTCACTGCACTACTCGACCATCACTGACTACCCTCTCTGACCCCCCCCCCCCCATGGCTACTCCCTCCTCTTACCGCTTGACCCCCCACCGACCCTGATCCATCCTAACCCCCCAGCCACCTTACACATTCACCTTCTCCTTGGCTTCTCAAAGTGACTGGGACCGTCAACCTTAGCCGGTTTACAGAAGCTCATGCCAGAAAATAGGGCGTGGCTTCACTTCCCCGGACCCTGCTGCACAGCACTGGAAGGGGTCCTGAGCCGCTGTTTCACACTGGGCCCAGGATGGATGTCCGGGCGAGATAAGTGCAGCTCCTAGCCTGACTAAGTAAAGAGGAGCGAGGTGGCAATCACCACGGAAGCTCCGGCTCAACATTATCTGGGCAATTGCATAGCTGAGCAACCAGCTTGCTAAGAGGAGGTGAGTGGGAGAAGAATTGCCCTGTCTGTGAGTCCAGCTCACTCTCAGCCGAGCAGTATGTCTGACAAGAGGTGGCCTTCAGTGCTCCCGACAATGCCTGCAAAGCTAGGAACAGTTGCAGGAGAGGATAGCTCCCTTTTGTGGCACTGGCAGATAGCATGACTTTGGTAACATAGAGCTTTCAGGCCCTATCTTCGTAATCGTACAACTTACAGAGGAGCCCAAGAGAGGCATGTTGTGTTAATCACCCTGGGGTAACACGAACTGCAACTGGATGCAGTTATACTTGAAAGCAGACTCCAAACGAAGGCAGCACGGTAGCATTGTTGATAGCACAATTGTTTCACAGCTCCAGGGTCCTAGGTTCGATTCCGGCTTGGGTCACTGTCTGTGCGGAGAGTCTGCACATCCTCCCCGTGTGTGCGTGGGTTTCCTCCGGGTGCTCCGGTTTCCTCCCACAGTCCAAAGATGTGCAGGTTAGGTGGATTGGCCATGATAAATTGCCCTCAGTGTCCAAAATTGCCCTTAGTGTTGAGTGGGGTTATGGGGATAGGGTGGAGGTGTTGACCTTGGGTAGAGTGCTCTTCCCAAGAGCCGGTGCAGACTCGATGGGCTGAATGGCCTCCTTCTGTACTGTAAATTCTATGAAACTATGGTGTTGGTTCAATACGCTTTATTGAACTTGTTAAGCAGTGCACACAGTTCTCTGTGGGTTTGACACTCTACTAATCTAAGCGTGCTTACTATAACTAACTAGACCAGACGAGCTCTGAGCCACGTGTAGAAGGTGCTAACTGATATATACAGTTTGACTGTCAGTACAGTTGTCAACAGTGGAAAGAGGCAGAGTGTTGATGCCTCGTGTGTTTTATAGTGGGAGACCACCTTCTAGTGTTCTGCCTGGTGATTGGTTGTGTTCTGTCCTGTGTGTTGATTGGCTGTACTGGGTGTCTGTCACTGCCTGTCTGTATCTCATTATGTGCATGAGTGCATATCATGACATCTCCCCTTTTAAAAAAAATATATATATATGTTGGTTGCTTGGAGCATATGCGACTGTATTTACATGTAGAACTATTTACATTAAATGGCGAGTGGATGAATATATACATAAGAGGTGTCTAGTGTGCAGATACAGAACAAAATTTACAAGATAAATGTCTATAAGTCCAATCTTTGGGGCTTGCGTCTGATCCTTGTCGGCCGCCTTAGAGGTGGAGGTGGGGCGACGGCGCCTTGACCGGCGGGATTGCTGCCAGATTGTTGGCCTCGTGGTGCGAGGTGTCCGGAGGAGGCATGACAACATATGGAAAAGTAGGATCTGGTGGTGGGCAGGCAACTTTGCGCAGTGCCCTTCTGTTGCGCCTGACAATGGAGCCATCAGCCATACAAACTACAAATGATCTGGGAGCAGCCTGTCGAATAACAACAGCTGGGGCTGACCAGCCTCCATCAGGTAGCTTGATCCGAATAGCATCTTCCGGAGATAGCAAAGGCAAATTGGTAGTATGAGCACCGTAAGTCAGCTTTTGCCGGTTCCTGAGTTGCTGCACCTTTTGCAGCACTGGGAGGTGATCCAGGTCTGGTAAGTGTATGGCTGGAACAGTCGTCCACAGGTCTCTATTCATGAGGAGTTGAGCCGGAGACATACCGGTGGACAGAGGGGTTGCCCTGTACGCCAACAGTGCAAAGTTGAAGTCAGAAGCAGAGTCCGCAGCCTTGCAGAGCAGTTGCTTCACTATATGGACCCCTTTTTCGACCTTCCCATTGGACTGCGGGTAATGTGGGCTTGAGGTGATGTGGTTGAATTGGTACGACTTGGCGAAATTGGACCACTCTTGGCTGTGGAAGCAGGGACCATTGTCACTCATGACAGTGAGTGGAACACCGTGCCTGGCAAATGTCTCCTTGCAGGCCTTGATGACTGTCTTTGATGTGAGGTCTGACAGCTTCACAACTTCCGGGTAATTTGAGAAGTAATCTATGATGAGCAGATAGTCATGCCCATTGGCATGAAAAAGGTCGGTTCCCACCTTGGACCACGGAGAGGTCACGATCTCGTGTTGCTGGAGTGTTTCTTTTGATTGAGCAGGCTGGAAACGCTGGCAGGTCGCACAATTGAGGACCATGTTGGATATGTCCTGGCTGATTCCAGGCCAATAGACAGCCTGCCGGGCCCTGCGCCTACACTTTTCGACACCGAGGTGTCCCTCGTGGATTTGTTTGAGCACTAAGCCCTGCAGACTGTGAGGAATAACGATACAATCTAGCTTGAGGAGGATCCCCTCGACGACTGTCAGGTCGTCCTTCACATTAAAGAACTGAGGGCATTGCCCTTTTTGGCAGCCATTTGCAAGGTGGTGCATTACACGCTGCAGAAGAGAGTCTTTGGCAGTCTCTTCACGAATGCTGATCACTCATCTGAGGCCGGGAGGTTGCTGGCACACAGCTGCACCTGTGCCTCAATCTGGCGGATGAAATCGACCTGTTCACAGGGCAAGGTGATGGCACGAGACAGGGCATCCGCAATTATCAGCTCCTTGCCTGGTGTGCATACTAACTCAAAATCATACCTTCGGAGTCGAAGGAGAATGTGCTGAAGCCTGGGCATCATGCCATTCAAGCCCTTATGAATGATATGGACCAAGGGTCTGTGGTCAGTCTCCACTGTGAATGTAGGTAGACCGTCGACGTAGTCATGGAACCTTACAATGCCGGTTAGGAGGCCCAGGCACTCTTTTTCTATCTGGGCGTACCTCTGTTCAGTAGGCGTCATGGCCCTTGACAAATAAGCAACTGGAGCCCAGGTCGAGAAGTCATCCCTCTGGAGGAGCACCGCACCAATGCTGTCCTGGCTTGCATTCGTGGAGATTATTGTTTCCCTGTCCGGGTCAAAAAACGCTAGTACCGGAGCAGTAGTGAGCTTTGCTTTGAGCTCAAGCCACTCTGCTTGATGTGTGGAATTCTTCACCAGATGCCTGAGAGCCATAGTGTGTGAGACCAAGTTGGGAATGAATTTTCCCAAGAAGTTCATCATTCCGAGGAAGCGTAGTACCGCCTTCTTGTCTCCCGGGGTCTTCATGGCGTTAATGGCCTTGACCTTGTCCGAATCTGGTCGCACACCCTGCTGGGATATCTGCTCGCCCAAGAACCTGATAGATGGCATGCCAAAGGAACACTTGACCTTGTTCAGTTTGAGGCTGTTTGCATGGACACGCCGAAAGACTTTTTTGAGATGAGATATGTGTTCCTCGGGGGTCGTGGACCATATGATTACATCATCTACATAGACACGCACACCCTCAATGCCCTCCATCATCTGCTCCATGATCCTGTGGAAGATTTCAGAGGCTGAGACAATGCCGAACGGCATACGGTTATAACAGTACCTGCCAAATGGTGTGTTGAACGTGCAGAGATCCCTGCTGGACCCGTCCAGTTGTATCTGCCAGAAACCATGCGGTGCATCTCGCTTTTTGAAGAATTTGGCGTGTGCCATTCCACTGGTCAGTTGCTCACCGCTTCAGGCTCGGGTAGTGTTCCCGCATTATGTTCCAGTTAAGATCTTTGGGATCTATGCACATCCGCAACTCTCCTGAGGGCTTCTTCACACAGACCATCGAGCTGACCCAGTCAGTCGGTTCCGTCACTTTGGAAATGATGCCCTGGTCTTGGAGCTCCTGTAGCTGTGCCTTTAAACGTTCCTTCAGAGGAGCCAGCACCCGGCGTGGTGCATGGATCACAGGCGTGGCATCAGGCCTGAGTAGGATCTTGTAGCAGTATTGCAGAATGCCTATTCCATCAAACATATCCAGATATTGAGCAAGGATGTCATCAATGTCAGCCTGAAGATCCACATTGGAAGAGGACATGGCATGGACTCGCTGTACGAGGTTGAGTAGCTTGCATGCATGGGCACCGAGCAGGGATGCCTTATCAGGCTTGACGATTTCGAATCGCAGTGTGACATTGATGGTCTTGTTGGAGACAAATAGATGACAAGATCCTAGTGCAGTTATGGCATTGCCATTATAATCGAGGAGCAGGCAGGCTGGCGGAAGAATTTTGGGTTTCTTTTTAATGCGGTCAAAATCAGCTTGAGAGATGAGATTGACAGAAGCACCAATGTCCAGCTTGAACTTGATGCTGCATTGGTTAACGTGTATGACAGCACGCCATTCGTCCACGGGATCCACATTGAGGATAGATAGGCGTCTTGCTGAATTTGAAGAGGCATACTCACATGTAGTGATGATGCCCACACGATAGGGGGACTCCAGCCAGTCGTCCTCTGGATCCGTAGTGCTACCAGGATCAGAATCCAGTAAACCTTGCTGTATACATCGAGCGCACTTGCGTTGGAAATGGGATCGCTGGCCCTTGACTGGTGGTGCAGACCTGCACAAGGCTGCATAATGTCCAGGCTTCCCACAATTTAAACATCGCCTGCCTTTTGCAGGGCATTGCTGCTTTAAGTGGGCGGTGCCGCATTTCGGGCACGCATGACGTTGACGTTGTTACACTCCGTGCGTCGTCGCACATGCGCAGTGCGGTCAGCCGACGTTCTCACCTGCGCAGTTTGGTTTCCGGCCGCTTTGTTCACCTGTTCGTATTCCGCATGTGTGGGACCCCGGGAAAAGCGCGTGAAATGGCCGCTTTCATCGATACTGAGGCGCTGCATCCGGGCGATGGCCTGTACACTCTCTGCCTCGTGGGAGGCAAGTTGTTTCTGTTCTGCCGATTTGAGACGGGAGTAGCGATTTCTCGCCTGCTCCTGCACTATACACGTCTCGATTGCGACTGGCAGGGGCTTAATTTTGAGGAGTTGCTCCCGCAAGGAATCGGAGTGGACCCCAAACACGATCTGATCCCTGATGATGGAATCAGCTGTTTCATAATTGCAGGACTGCGCTAATATACGGAGATGAGTTAGAAAGGATTGAAAAGGTTCATCCTTACCCAGAAGGCGTTGCTGGAAGATATAGCGCTCCAAGCTCTCGCTTCTTTCGACTTCGCAGTGACTGTCGAACTTCTCCAAAACGGTCTTGAATTTGGTCTTGTCCTGGCCATCGGTAAAATTAAGCGAGTTGAAAATCTGGATGGCTTGGTCCCCGCAGTTGATAAGAGCAACGCGATTCTTCTGGCATCGGACGCATCCTCTAGGTCAAAGGCCTCAATGTAGAGAAGGAACCTTTGCTTGCAGACCCGCCAGTTGGCACCGAGATTGCCGAAGATCCGTAGCTGTGGAGGGGGCCTGGATCTTCTCCATGCCGCTGGAAGGCACTTGCTGGTCGTCACGGAATCACTCGAGGTAAACCACTTGGAGATAGTAGACGGCTGGTACCATGTCATGTTAATCACCCTGGGGTAACACGGACTGCAACTGGATGCAGTTGTACTTGAAAGTAGACTCCAAACTATGGTGTTGGTTCAATACGCTTTATTGAACTTGTTAAGCAGAGCACACAGTTCGCTGTGGGTTTGACACTCTACTAATCTAAGCGTGCTTACTATAACTAACTAGACCAGACGAGCTCTGAGCCATGTGTAGAAGGTGCTAACTGATATATACACCTTGACTGTCACTATAGTTGTCACCAGTGGAATGAGGCAGAGTGTTGATGCCTTGTGTGTTTTATAGTGGGAGACCACCTTCTAGTGTTCTGCCTGGTGATTGGTTGTGTTCTGCCCTGTGTGTTGATTGGCTGTACTGGGTGTCTGTCACTGCCTGTCTGTATCTCATTATGTGCATGAGTGCATATCATGACAAGGCAGGTGGGGACTACAGTGACTATGTGTAAATCAGGGTCCTGTAACGTAATTAGACTTCTTGCTTTTGGGATAGGTCTCCCCGAACCACTGATGCGCACCAAATGCGCACTCACCTGGCAGTAATTATATCACATGATCATTGACCATTTGATTGGCAGCAGAGCTTCCAGCTTCCCCTTTGCTCTTATCTCACTTAATGTGCCTTATTGCCTTCAGCATGTTTAAAGTTTGGTTTCACTTGGGTGGAGGCATTAGAACACACTGCACACTCCCAAAGCTGCTTTCTTGGGTGTATTAAGGGCAGTCCGTCAGGAGCCTGGACTTTTCCAATCTTCTGCAGCCTCATGCAACTGGATCTGCAGGCTTCCCTCACATTCAGAACACATCCCACATTCTGAATGTTGCAGCCCTCTTGCATTCGGGGGAAGTGCGGTGGCGGCGGCAGCAGTCTGAGAAATATGTTAATTGCCCACTGCCCAGCAAACCTGCTAACCTGCTCACTCGCCGGGGCTCAGGGCTGACACAGAATCCAGCAGCATTAACAGTTCCTAATACATCCTATGCCACTCCTTTAATCTGCACTAAAGAGCGTTCAAATCAATCAGCCAATTCCTATACCCACTGACATACTGATTGCTTTTTCACCAGAATGAAAACCATTGCAGAGCAAAGTATCAAATGCGATAACGGCGATTAATAGTAAACATAATAATTGCTGTGAACAGTTTGGCCCCCTTATCTAAGGGAAGATATACTGGCATTGGAGGCAGTCCAGAGAATGTTCACGAGGTCAGGACTAGGTCAAACCCAGGGTCGTGACCGGCGAGTGGGTCCCAGGCGGGTGTCGAGAGGGTTGCGGCGTGAGCGGTCGTGGCGCTCCCAATCGCAGATCGACTGATAGATTGAGAATGCTGGTCGTGTCTGCCAGCAGCCGCAACATTTTGCCTTGCTCCATCCGATTGGCACCCACATTATCCAATGGGTGATTAGCTTTCCTTTTTAAAAAAATGTATTTTATTACAAACATGTATCAAAACAGGTTACAGCGAATAAACACTCCAGGAAACATACTTCCCACAATCAACTATACAGTCTGTACAGATTTCCGCCCGTTTTCAGCCCCCCCCCCCCGCAATGAACAGCCCCTCAAACATGGTCACAAACATCCCCCACCTTTCCTCAACCCCCCCCTGAAGAGCCCCTTAAATCATACTTATCTTCTCTAACCGCAGTAAGTCGTACAGGTCACCCAACCATGCTGCTACCCTTGGTGGCGATGCCGACCGCCACTCCAGCAAAATTTGCCGCCGTGCAATCAGAGAGGCGAAGGCCACGACTTCGGCCTTCCTCCACCCCATGAGCTCTGGCTTATTTGAGACCCCAAATATCACCACCAAAGGGTCCGGGTCCACCTCCTCCACTATCCTAGCTAACATTGCGAACACTCCCACCCAGAATCTTCCCAATTTTTCGTAACCCCAAAACATGTGTGCAGGTTTCGCTGGCCCCCGCCCACACCTCTCCCACACCCCTGAAAGAACCCACTCATTCTTTCCTGAGTCATATGCACCCTGTGCACCACCTTAAACTGTATCAGGTTCATCCTTGCACAAGAGGAGGTCCCGTTTACCTACCCTACGCAGTGTCTCACTCCATACTCCCAAATTGATCCCCCCCCCCCCCCCCCCCAACTCTGCTTCCCATTTCTCCTTGATCTTCACCACCCGCTCGCCTCCCTGCCCCCCAGTCACTTGTATATATCCCTAATTCTTCCCTCCCCTTCCACATCCGGAAGCAGCAGTCGCTCCAGCAGGGTGTATCCCGGCAACCTAGGGAACCCCCTCCAGACCTTTTGTGCAAAGTCCCTAACCTGCAGATACCAGAACTCACTCCCTCTCGGCAGCTCTACCCTCTCCCTTAGCTCCTCCAGACTGGCGAACCCTTCCTCCAAATACAGACCCCTCATCTTGACCAACCCCACTTCCCTCCACCTCCTGTATACACTGTCCATCCCCCCTGGCTCAAACCCATGATTCTCGCACAGCGGCGTTAGCACCAACATCCCTTCCACCCTAAAATGCCTCTTCAACCGATTCCATATCTTCACTGTGGACTGCACCACCGGGCTCCTTGAGTACCTACCCGGAGCCATTGGCAACGCTGCTGTCACCATAGCCCTCAAACTAGACCCCTTACAAGATTCTTCCTCCATCCTTGCCTGCTCTACCCCTTCTTCCCACCATCGCCGCACCTTGTCCACATTCGCCGCCCAATAATAATGAAGCAGGTTCAGCCACGCCAACCCCCCCCCCCTGCTGCCTCTGCCTCCAGCAGGGTCCTCCCCACGCTTGGCACCGTCCCCGCCCATACAAAGTCAGAAATATTTGCGTTCGCTTTCCAAAAAAAGACCTTTGGTATAAAGATCGGGAGAGCTTGAACCATAAACAAGAACCTCAGCCGAATATTCATTTGCACCACTTGGACCCTCCCCGCCAGCATTAAGTACAGTGCCTCCTCCACCAGCTTCGTTAAGTTCCACTTATGGAGCCCCGTCCATTCCCTCGCTACCTGAATCCCCTAATACCTAAACCTATCACTCGCTACCATAAATGGCATCCCCCCCCAAATTAGCCCGCTGTGCCAGCTCATTCACCGGGACTGCCTCGCTTTTCCCTACATTCAGCTTGCACCCTGAGAACAGTCCAGATCTCCCCAGCAGGCCCATATTCTTTCCCATTCTCTCCAACGGATCAGAAACAAACAGCAAGAGGTCAGCGGCATAGAGTGACACCTGATGCTCTCTCTGTCCCCTCATAATCCCCCGCCACTCTGCCAACCCCCTGTGAGCCATCGCCAATGCCTCTATGGCCAGCGCAAACAGCAGCGGTGACAGCGGGCACCCCTGCCTCGTACCCCTGTGTAAGTCAAAGCTTTGTGAGCTTATATCATTCATCCTCGCCCTCGCCCTTAGTGCCACATAGAGCAACTGTACCCATGCCACAAATCTCGGCCCAAATCCAAACCTTCCCAAAACCTCGAACAAGTACCACCACTCCACTCGATCAAATGTCTTCTCCGCGATCATGGACACCACCACCTCCGGTACCAGAGCCCCCGACGGATTCATCACCACATTCAACAGCCGTCTTCTATTACTTGTGAGCTGCCTGCCCTTCACGATGCCTGTTTGATCTTCTGCCACCACCCCGGGGACACACTCCTCCATCCTCCCCGCCAACAACTTAGCCAATACTTTCACGTCCGTGTTCAAGAGTGATATAGGCCTATACGACCCACATTACACCAGGTCCATCCCCTTTTTTTGGGATTAGTATGATTACTGCCTGCGTCAGGGTCTCCGACAACTCCCCCTTCTCTAGCGCTTCATTAAACGCCCCCAACAGATGCGGTGCTAGGACCGTCGCAAATTCCTTATAAAATTTGGCCGTGTACCCATCCGGCCCAGAGGCCTTTGCGACTTCATACCCCTGATACTACCCAGCACCTCCTTCTGCCCCAGGGGCTCCTCCAACGCCTGCCTCTTGGCTTCCTCCAACTGGGGAAATTCCAGCTTGTCCAGAAGCCGCCCCATGTCCCCCTCCTCTCCTCCCGGTCTGCCTATAAAGTCCCTGGTAGTACTCCCTAAACGCCTCATTTATCATCCCTGGCTCTGACCCCACATCCCCAGCCCCAGTTCGCATCTTCAATATTTCCCTGGGCGCAGCCTGCCTCCGCAGCTGGTGCGCCAGCATGCGGCTCGCCTTTCCCCCATACTCGTATTGCACCCCTCTTGCTCTACGCAGTTGCCCTACCACCCTCCCCATTGTCAGCCTGTCAACCTGCCCCTGCAGCTTTTTCTTCCGACTGGGGCTGGTTTAGCACACTGGGCTAAATAGCTGGCTTTGAAAGCAGACCAAGGCAGGCCAGCAGCACGGTTCAATTCCCGTACCAGCCTCCCCGAACAGGCGTCGGAATGTGGCGACTAGGGGCTTTTCACAGTAACTTCATTGAAGCCTACTTGTGACAATAAGTGATTTTCATTTCATTTTTTCATTTTTCATTTCTTCCTCGCCAATCTCAGCCTGTCAAACTGCCCCTGCAACTTTTTCCTCTTCGCCAATCAGGTGATTAGCTTTCCTAAAGTCACCTCTGACATCTACTTGTTCCGCTGACCAATAGGAGGAGGGGGGGGGGGAAGTACTTCTGGTGTTGGGACTGTTGGAACTCGGGGGCTGTGAAGGACACGGAGAGACGTCGAGTGAGGTTTGTGTGAGGGGTGTGAATGGCGGTTACAATGCTAACAGTCAGCACCAGTTCACTGGCTTCAGTACCTATACCATCACAGGGAAAAAATAATTATTTCATAGCTACATAAACAGGGATTGCAGCAATTTATTTGTTCTTCAAACTCAGATCCAAGAAGAAGTCACCAGCAGTAATCACTGGGCAGGGAAAGTGGAGTTTAAGCACCAGCAAGTGAAATCTGTGTGAAAATAAAACTCATGGGACACCATGTGCTGTTTTTGTTTTTAAAAAAAAGAGAGAGAAAACCGGCCCTATGCATGTCCCCCTCAGGCAGATTCGGCAGTGCACAGACCCGGTGCCCAGTGGGGCAGAATACCACCTCCTGACGTCAGCGTGCTATCCCAGTCTCGTCTCGTCCTAACGTTAGCACACTATCCTAGTACCGCCGCCTCCTGATATCAGCGTGCTGTCCCAGGACCAAATTTCTTATTAAAAAAGGCAATCTTCGCACCAAAAGTGGTGAGAGAGAGCAGGTCACTCGCCCGCCATGTACACTGATGTCACACGATCCGTGCTTTGGCCGCAAAATCCTGAAGGAGAGATTCCTCCATTTTGTAGCTGCCAGCAAGCAACAGGAAGAACTGAAGATGGATAAGTTTGTAATAAGGAACAGAGGGTCAGAGACACAAACAGGCCAGGAACTCACAACTGAATCTGCTGCAGAGAGCTTCTCGGGCGACTCCACGGCAGGACAAAGCAGTGCTGGTGTGAGCTCCAAGGCCTCTGATGAACAACCCATTAAGAAGCGGGTCACAAAGATCGGCCGGCATGGGTCAGGAAGGATGGCCGGTTGGTAAAAATGGGTCCCGAGCAAAAAAGTTTGAGAAACACTGCACTAGGTTGATCTCAGGGATGGAGGGATTTTCCTATCAGAGAAGATTGAGTAGATTGGGTCTGTACACATTGGAGTTTAGAAGAATGAGAGATTACTTCCCCTTTTGGAGAGTCTAGGACCAGAGGGCATAATCTCGGATTAATGGGTAGCCCATTTAAAACCGAGACGAGGAGGAATTTCTTCTCTCAGAGGGTATCTGTGGAATTCTTTACCACAGAGGGCTGTAGAGGGTGGGTCGTTAAGTATGTTCAATGATGAGAAAGGCAGATTTTGAATCAGTAAGGAAATCCAGGGTCATGGGGATAAGGTGGGAAAGTGGAGTTGAGGATTATCACATCAGATCAGTCATGGTCTCATTGAATGGTGGAGCAGACTCGAGTGGCCACATGACCTATTTCTGCGCCGACGTCTTGTGGTCTAATTGTCTTTCATTCATTTTCCACATTACACCTCGGGGCAGAAACTCAGTCAAAGTATTTCAAAGTCGCTTCAAGTGCCATAGCCTACAAGGCTTCGGAGTAAGAGCTGGACAGTGGGATTAGACTGGATGAGTCCCTGTCAGCCAGTGTGATCACAATGGACTGAATGACCTTTTGCAATAAATTTCTATAATTCTATTTTTCTAAAAATAAGGGGCGCGATTCAGCAGCCTCTCCACGCCTGATGGGTGTCAGGACGAGGCTGTTGGATGTCACGAGAGGCCTCTCACGAGATTTGTGACAAATGTCTTGTGAGATTCAACGGAATCTCGCGAGACGTCGTGATCTGCATCTCGCCCTCACTTGGCATGATCCAGATCAGCATATGTAAATGAGCTAATATACATTCACCGGATTCACCTGGCACCTGAGACTCATTGGCCATGCCTGGGAGACCTTGCCAGAGCACCATTTAGTACTGGTCCACACAAACGTGGACCAGTCGTAACGGCACCTGGGTGTCTCCCAGGCCATTGAAGACCCCCGGGTGGTCGGGGACAAGGCAGGGTTGCACCCTGGCTCTCGGTCTGGCATGTGGGCACCAGCCTGGCACCCTGACAGTGCCACCATGGTATTGCAAGGGTCCAGGCTGGCAGGGGAACAGATGACATTTACTGGAAGGATTGTTGGAAAAGCTGGGGATATTCTTCTTGGAGAAAAGGAAATGGAGGGGGGAGGCTTGATGGAGGTGGAAAAGATTGACAGATTTCGATAAATTAGACAAGGAAAAAGACGTCCCCATTTGCTGACAGCACAGGGATTGGGGGCACAGATTTAATGTTTTGGGCAAGAGATGCAGAAGGATTGTGAGGAAGAACTTTATACCTAGCAAATGATAGTGACCTGAAACTCGTTGCCTACAAGGGTGGTGGATGTGCAGACAATTAATGATTTTAAAAGAAAATTGAATGGGCATGAGGTATATAAACTTGCAGGGCTGCAGGGACAGAGTGGGGGAATGTGACTGACTTCATTGCTCAACAGATAGCTGACAAGGACTCGATGGGCTGAATGGCCTCCTTCTCTGTAACTATAACTTGATGATCTTTGGGAAAGCAGAGTGCAGAAGGTTAGTAACTCCTTGAAAACCCCCATCTATTCAATCTAACACACCCTCTCCAGCAATATGCTGATGCTATGCGAGAAAGCCCCACACTGGCTGGAAAAAGACCAGCCCCACTTTCATCTATAATACTGAAACTCTTTATCACGCCTTCACACTGCTCGTCTGAGGCCAGCAGTTGTCTGGAACCTTGATACCTTCATCTCTGAGCGGCTCTGCCAATCAGTGAGAGGAACCTGCCCTCCACCAAGCTAACTATGACCACCTGGAAGGGAGTGCAATTCAAAAATGGTAATGACTTTGCCTACCAGCTTTGCTGCCTTTCCTCTGGAAGTTGACTATCGGTGACCTTGCAACTGTTGGCATAGCTCTGCAACTGGTTTGCAACAGGACTTGGGCAGATGTCCTCAGTCATTGTTAGGTAGGTGTGCCATGGGCAACAGATATGGTTGCTGCCATAATAATGGGTGTGTCCAGGGTGGCTCGTGTACCTACTGATCTCCCTCTGGTGTCTTCTTTCATCTTTTACCATTTCAGCTGTGAAATAATGCAATTAGGATGCTTTTGAACAGCTAGATTCAGATGAATATTTGCATAGTAATTGCTTCTTTTTCATACCAACCCTTTCACAAGTTCCCAGTAACATTGCAATATGGTTTCTGGGGTTTGTTATAAAGAACATTCCTGAACTCAAAAAAAAATCATTAAAAATATTAACAAAAATCAAAAGCACTAAAAGGTAAATGTATGTCTTTTTAATAAGGCCGCAAAAAGCAAGATTTTAAAAAGGCAACGGGCGGGATTCTCCACTCCCACGCCGAAGTGGCCGCGTCGTCGTGAACGCCGTTGAGGTTCACGACAGCGCGAAACGGCCCCGGTCCCGACCGATTCAGGCCCTGACAATGGGCCAGGATCGGGGCCGCGTCATCTACACGTGCCAGGCCTTGTTGCCCGCGTAAAAGCGGCGCCGCATAACGGGCGTCACCGCGCCTGCGTGGTTGCCGTCCTCTCTAAGTCCGCCCCGCAAGAAGATGTCTGACGGATCTTGCGGGGCCGCGGAAGGAAGGCGGTCCTCCTTCAGAGAGGACGGCCCGACGATCGGTGGGCACCGATCGCGGGCCACCCCACATCTGAGGTACCCCCCGGTGCAGGATCCCCCCTCGCCCCCCCCCCCCCCTGCAGGCCGCCCCCCCCCAGCGCTCACGCACCGCTCACGACTCCAGCAACCAGGTGTGGACGCCGCCGGGGGGAACCCGCCGTTTTGGCCTGGCCGCTCGGCCCATCCGGGCCTCAGAATAGCGGGGGTGCCGGAGAATCGCCATTTTCGGTGTCTCCGGCTATTCTCCGGCCTGCGACCCGCGAAACTCGACCGTGCCGTTCCCGCCGCTTGGGAGAATCGCGGGAGGGCGTTGGACCGGTGTCACGGGAAACTTTGGCGGCCCAGGCGATTCTCCCAACCGGCGTGGGAGTGGAGAATCGCGCCCAACGTTTTATTAAATATGGCTTTACCTTGAGGAGCTCATTTAAACATTTTTAAAAATAAATTTAGAGTACCCGATTCTTTTTTTTCCAATTAAGGGTAATTTATCTACCCTGCACATCTGTTTGGGTTGTGGGGGTGAACTTCACACAGTCAGTGACCCGGGGTGGGGATCGAACCCAGGTCCTCGGCGCCATGAGGCAGCAATGCTGACCAATGCGCTGCTCCCAAGGAGCTCATTTAAACATGGAGCCTGTCTTTATGGCAACTGAAAATAGATGAGCGAAGTGCACAGGAAGGACATATCAGGTGTGAATTTCTAAATAGAGACTGAAATCTATCAGACTGATGTAAAATGTGTAACTGACCCATTTATTTTCTAAAACCAAAATCAGTCTGTTTTCTTTACAAGAGAAATTCAATGAAGAAACAACGACCTGAAGTTAACAAAGATTTTAAAAGTTTGAAACAACTGCAGAGATGTTGGAAACACACAAACGGGCCAGGCAGCAACTATGGAAAGAGCAGACAAGTTAAAGTGTTGGGTGTATTCCTTTAATAGAAGAGTGGCTTCTGACAGAATATCCATTCCTCAAACATTAACTTGTCTACACACTTCACAGATGCTGACTGACCTGCTGCATGTTTCCAATGTTTCTGTTTTTGTTTCAGAATCCCAGTACGTTGTGCATTTTTTTTTTTGTTTTTAGATGTTTGATTTTATGATTAAGCAACAAAACACAGAAGATATCTGATGGCTGGCGCACCTTTTTCTATTCCAGTTACTGGGACAGTTGCATCTGAATGAATAAGAGGAGCAGGGAGGGCACAAACACTGAAGGAAACATGGAACATTTTGCTTTGTATTTAAGTTGATGGCTGGCCCCTTTCCGATTCTCTCCTGATTTTACACAGCCAGTCAATCCAATAAACCTTCGTCTGGGGCTATCTGCCCCTTTTCTCCTTTTGAAAACCTCATTTAGGAATCAACTCTGTTAAAAGTTTACAATGATGGCATGGATTTTCCTCCACAATTCAACCTGTTTTTTGGTAAATAATGAGAGGAAAGTTGGTGTTGGAGCCAATTTACTAACTGCTGACACCACTTTTGTGGTTTCTTGTTGAGTGTAATGTAAGACATATCCGTGCATTTTCTGTACAAATTTAAATACAAGGGGTGGGATTCTCCGTCGGCCGACGTCGAAACCGGGAAACGCAATTGGGCAGAGAATCGGTTCCGACGGCAAAATCATGCCGTGCGCCCATTTGACGCCAAACTGCAGTTCTCCGTCGCCTCAACAACAGCGCCAAAGTGTTCCGGAACGCACGTACAGTAAACACCTTTTGCATATCTTTAGCAGGCCTGGCCTGGTATTCTCCACCTCCGATGGGCCGAATTCACGATGGCACGATTCACTTGTGCTTTTAAAAATCATGAAAGCGGCCTCCTGGCTGATGAAGGACAGAGAGGGGGTACACAAAGTATCCAGCATCGCCATAGTTTGCTGACAGTTGTGCCACTGGCCGTGGGAGATGGGGGGGGAGTAGCGGGGGGTGGCCAGGAGGTGGGCTGTGGGGTCGGGGTGGACAGGCACGGAACACCATTGCTGCGGCGGTAAAGCAGCCATGCAGCTCCGCACGCCGCTGACTGCCCACTGTGAAGTTAGGGCCAAAGGTCATAAGGATGTCCCCTAGGTGCCCTCTGGCCTCAGCTGATCCATCAGGTTGGGCGCACTCCACTGCAACCAGTGCCATCGTGTTGGTGGGGTTGAGTGTGTGTGGGGATTGTGATGTGTATGCGGCTGCAGCTTGTCAGCTGCCTGAGTGTCAATCGCGAATCTGGCAAATCTAGCACCGTTTCTCATTGGAATTGATTGTGTTCCACGTGGCACCAGTGCTAGCCCCTCATCAGCTTCTGCATCGGTCCAGGTGCGGCACCAGTTTTGCTGTCGTGGAACTCCACGAATCCTGCCCCAGCGTCAACACTTAGTCTCAGGAACAAAGAATCTTGCCGAGGTGCTTTTTTTTGGTTACTTTATATGACACGTACAGTGTCATACATGGCTGGCCACTTTATTGTGTACAACCTCAATTAGCATTTGGGTAGAGTGTCATCTAAGTCAGAATACATATTAAAATGAGCATTTTCCCTGTTATGAATACAGCTCTTCTAAAACACGGGAATATGATACAAGGTGCTTTGGGGCATATCATTGATACAATTGAAATTCCCAGTGGTGCATAGTGCATTACTGTTTTGACTTGCAGTCTTCATAAAATGTTCAACGCCATGCAAATTGACTTAACGAAAGATTTGATCCCTAGAAACTACAACTGTTTTTTTAATAATACAATGACTTAAAAATGCTTCAGGTACATAAACTAGCAGCAAGAGATGGATTTGCATGACTAGGCCATTATGAAACACAGTATCCAAGGTGTTGTATGAACTGTGGGCGTTGGCGGTGAACTGCCATTTCACAGCCTGTTAATGTGATTTTAGGCTATTTATTGCCTGTCACTCTTATGATGTTTTGCATCTATTTTAGGACAGACGAATTGGGAATGATCATGACCAACTTAGAAAAGGCGAATCAGGTAAGAAAGAAACTGCTTTGAGTTTACAGAAGTGGCAAGCATGCAAGAGATATATTTTTTTTTAATGCTTTTGTGCGTTAACAAGTGACATAATTTATTGAATGGCTTAATTAAACAAACGATAAACCACAATGTATGTAGAATGCAGATTTATGTATTAATTTGTATGTGTTTATAGTCACTAAGTGGTGAAGTAAATATTAGCGTCTGTTATACTGTGTGTTACTGCACAGTTTCTTGAAGAGCTGCGATATTTCTATACACATTGGAAAACGGCCTAATGAAATTTGTGAGAAAATTCCTGTGCCGCAATTAACTTGGCGTGAAATTAAATTGCAGTTATCATGAAATCGTGACAGGCTTCTCCTGAAAACTTAAGCAGATCATCGAACCTGGAAGCCAAAACGAGCAGTGGAACACAGCTCTGAGTTGGTGCATCTGGTGGTAAAAAAATGAATCCTTGAAATGGGTCTGCTGCTCATAATCTCACACCATCCGCCACATTTCTCTCGCTCAGCTCCTGAAAGTGGTGACCCACTGGAGGGTAGCTCCATGGATGTCAGCAACTCTCTTGTGTTTCATCTCCATATGTGAGTTTAGACTGTGAAAGTCAAAAAGCTATGAGGTATAAGGTTGCCTCCTCTGGCTGGTCGTATTCCTAGAAGTGTCATGACATGATCATTCATCTCCCACTGCCCATCTCCACCTTAGAGCTACCAACCTGTCCATTATCCCAGCACTGCCATTCTACATCAATGGAGAAGAGAACGGCCTCTTCATCATCTGGCTGGATGATAATAATATTAATAATAATCTTTTATTGTCACAAGTATGAAGTTACTGTGAAACGCCCCTAGTGGCCACATTCCAGCGCCTGTTCGGGCACACCGGGTTCAGAATTCTCAGCCGGTACGGGAATTGAACCCGTGCTGCTGACCTTATTCTGCATTACAAACCAGCTGTCTAGCCCACTGAGCTAAAACAGCACTGCTGGATGATTCTCAACTCAAGTAAACAGTCTTCACCCATCTCAGGCTTTCTTATAATTAAAAAATCAAAATTATTTTAAAAAATCTTTTGAAAAGCACAGCATTTTTTTCACATCATAACAAATATGTTCCATGCTTTCCCGCAGTAGTACCCTGTACAGTGTAAGGGTCTAGTACATAGGGGTTAATGTGGGACCGAGTACCGCCCCCATAGTGATGTAAGAGAACACTTGACCAGCATCTCGGGATCAATGTAGTGTTGGTTAGAGCTGTGTGTAGCAGCAAGCATGGAGACAACTCCTAGCTTGGACTTTTAATATGCCTTTGTACATCGTTATTAGTAGTTAATAAATACTAACTGTTAAATTACCTAAGACTACAAATATCTTAAGATCTACTGAACTATGTCCCACACCTTACAAAATGGTGGCAGCAGCAGGAATAACTCAAAATTTATAGAGACTGCAGAAGAAAATTAAAATCCTGGAAAACTGAAAAAGAAATCAAAGCATTCCGACCAGAAGAAAAGCCCAAGAAGTGACGTGCAGATGGAAATCACCAGAAGAAAGCTCCAAAGAAAGGCTTGGAAGCTAAAGGCAGAAATTAAATTCCTCATTGCATCAGGAGACTCCATTGCATCCTGTGTAAGTCCAGCTTCAATACCCAGAATATGCAGAGTCAGTAGACCTAGCAGCGGCGAGCTTAAAAATTTAAAGTCCTGGAAATCACAAGGGCTGAAAACTACTAAATACTGCACTGGACAGAAATTGACGTTTAAATCGCAGTCCAAGGAAACTGATGCCCAAGTCAGCCCTGGACACGTGGTGGCGAAACCTGCTCCGAACAAAGAAAAATCATGAATTCATCGAAACTGAATAGGCAGCTTAAAAAACCACCAAAAAACTGGGATTCAAAGGTTCCAAGACCCAAGAACATTGCACTAGAGCGGCAAAGACTCTAACCAGTCAATCCAGGCAGCCATTGTTGAAAAGACTTAAACATTGGGATCACGAACGGCATTACTTTGGGAGCCAGCCAGAAGAGACGAGAGTTTTGTGCAGAAGCAAACGGCAGTGTGATCTTGGATTTGCGGAAACTGCTTAAAGCTGAACCTGCAATTTCAAAATTCTAGCCATGGATCAAAATCCACCCTCCAGATCAATTTGGACTTGACCAAGGCCCAGAATAATCACAAATAATCACCATAGAAAGCATCCTATCGGGCTGCATCACAGCCTGGTATGGCAACTGCTCGGCCCAGGACCGCAAGAAACTTCAGAGAGTCGTGAACACCGTCCAGTCCATCACACGAACCTGCCTCCCATCCATTGACTCCATCTACACCTCCCGCTGCCTGGGGAAAGCGGGCAGTATAATCAAAGATCCCTCCCACCCGGCTTACTCACTCTTCCAACTTCTTCCATCAAGCAGGAGATACAGAAGTCTGAGAACACACACAAACCGACTCAAAAACAGCTTCTTCCCCACTGTCACCAGACTCCTAAATGACCCTCTTATGGACTGACCTCATTAACACTACACCCTGTATGCTTCATCCGATGCCAGTGCTTATGTAGTTAAATTGTATATGTTGTGTTGCCCTATTATGTATTTTCTTTTATTCCCTTTTCTTCTCATGTACTTAATGATCTGTTGAGCTACTCGCAGAAAAATACTTTTCACTGTACCTCGGTACACGTGACAATAAACAAATCCAATCCAATCCAATCCAAAACTGGGGACGCTGGAGAAATCAATTCTTTAAATATGATTGCTTCAGGTCCAGTTAAAAAGACAGAAGCTGAACCAGGTAACAAACTCTATTTGGTAGCCCTGATAGCCAATTATATAGTAGCTAGATAAGGAATCCACGAATTATCAGCAAAATTTGATGAAGCTTTAAAATCATTCAACGCTTATTTTATCTCTAAAGTAACAAAATCCTTGAAAGGGATAAATTTACTAAATGTGTTGTTATGGGCAAGGCATTTTCAGAACTCCAAAATGTATCATGGAGTTCAACCAACCTCTCCCTTTAATGGATTTGTTGCTTTTCCTGGCACACGGCTTTTTCCCTAGGTGTGGGATTACAATTATGGACACGTGAGTTTTTAAACACAAAACACTGTTTATTCCATGAACTCAACTTAACATCTTAAATAAACATTGGATCTCTTAACACCCCTTACTTCAAAGATAACTCAGAAAATATTACAACAGTAAATAACTCCTTAAAATGTTCCTTCAAACTTCCAAGTGACTTAACAGCTTTAAACAGTATCACATCAGGTTAAAGGATATATATATTTTTTGTAGAAGGCAGAGATATATTAGCTAGGTTGACTTCAGCTCCAGCACCTTGCTTTCTTCCTGCAGCTCTCTGGACACACACAGACACACAAACTACTTTTTCCAACTGCAAAAACTAAACAGCAAAATGGCTGACCTGAGCTCAGCCCCACCCACTCTCTGACATCACTGTTTTCTTAAAGGTACATTGCTTAAACATCCATGCCTTAAAGGTACCCTCACATGACAGTGTCCAGCAGACAGGAGAACCTGTTGATTCCTTCATGAATAAACTATACAGAATGGCTGACGGCTGTGATTATGGTGCCCTGAAATCTGAGCTAGTCAGAGATAGAATAGTTGGAGGGGTGGTGGACGTCGCAATCTCAGATATTTTTCATATGAAGGAGAGCCATCCCGATTGCCAGGCAATCTGAAATTGGTTTGCAGAACAGATCCATATGAGGGAGAGAAAGAAAAACCATGGTACAAAGTAAAGCCCACTATCCAGTCAGTGAAACAGCACAGAAACATGTTCACTCCAGGCCAAGGGAAGCAATACCCTAACCGACCAGTAGAGTGATCGTGCCAGTGGTGTGGAGCAAAGCAATTTCAACCCATTGTTTTTAATGCAACTGAATAGGTCAGTTCAAGAAACTGTGCAAAGCCAAAACACCAAAATGCACAGGAGGCCCAAAAGGATTTGTGAGGTCAAGACAGCACACCAAGAGGAGGCATATGTTGGCCCGAATCCCTTCACAACGGCAGGAGGTGTCAAGACAACCACTGTTGTAGATTATACAGAACTGAAAGTTCCCGGGAACAGCAACAAGAAAGATTCTTTTGACTGGGCAGTCAGCTCTGAACGGTCTTCTCTCTTTGCAGAGCAGGTTTCACCTTTGTTACAGATGCTAGAAGCCTCTCATTGGTCAGACCAGCCAACCACTCAGATGGATACCATGATACCTTGAGTAGATGACAGTCAAGAGAGCAACCAGCAACAAGATCCTCAACCCCCACCTCCGATGCTAACTGGAGAGATGACTTCTGAGGCCACGGAGCAGACGCTGCAATCCCTAGCCAGTGCCGCAAACGATATGGGAACTGAGTAGCAATCAATTGATGACAGCACACCACACAGCTAAACACAAAGGTGAGCTTACTACCAAATCACATCCTCACCACAGAAAGAACCATCTTCCATCCCAGCATGTGGTACAGCAAGCTGCACAAAGGAAGAAGAGGGAAGAAAGCATTATAAAGATGAGCCCAGAGTTTCTTCTACCTTGTAAAGAGCGGGATGGACCAACCTCCATCTCTCACTACATCTGGGGAATCAGCAAAAAGTGATGATTCAGTGCCAAAGAATGGAAAAAGAGGATTAAAAGACACCCAGATGCCAGAACAACCTCTGATTCAACAAAGTTTACCTGCAGCGCCAGAGCTGACCACTCCTCCGACAGTAGTGTCGACAAGAAAAGGAAGTGTTATAATGCTTCCATATCACGTGGACCTCGCAACCAGTGACCAGAAATGAAATGAAATGAAAATTGCTTATTTTTACAAGTAGGCTTCAAATGAAGTTACTGTGAAAAGCCCCTAGTCGCCACATTCCGTCGCCTGTTCGGGGAGGCCGGTACGGGAATTGAACCGTGCTGCTGGCCTGCCTTGGTCTGCTTTAAAAGCCAGCGATTTAGCCCAGTAAGTACAACAGGGATTGAGAGGCTAGGGGATCTTTTTATTGATGGGAGCTTTCCCTGTTCGGAAGATTTGGAGGAGGAGTTTGAATTGCCGGGCAGGAATGGGTATCGGTATCTGCAGGTGAGGGATTTTGTGTGAAGGCAGGCTTCGACCTTTCCGCTTTTACCGCCGCAGGGGATACAGGACAAGGTAGTTTCTCGAACGGGGCTGGGGGAGGATGCTCTGAGCAGAACCAACACGTCCTCATCATATGCCAGTCTCAGCCTGATACAGTTCAAGGTGGTCCACTGGGCACACAGGACGGTGGCCCGGATGAGCAGGTTTTTTGGAGTGGAGGACAGGTGTGTGAGGTGTGCAAGAGTGCCCGCAAACCATGTCCACATGTTGTGGGCATGCCCGAAGCTTAGGGGATTCTGGCAGGGATTTGCGGATGTCATGTCCACGGTACTAAAATCCAAGGTACTAAAAACTAGGGTGGCGCCGAGTCCAGAGGTGCCGATTTTTGGAGTGTCGGAAGACCCGGGAATCCAGGGGGCGAGAGAGGCCGACGTTTTATCCTTTGCCTCCTTGGTAGCCCGGAGACAGATATTACAAGCGTGGAGGGACTCGAAGCCCCCGAAATCAGGGGTATGGGTTAGCGACATGGCCGGGTTTCTCAGACTTGAGAAAATTAAGTTCGCCCTGAGAGGGTCAACGTTCGGGTTCGTGCGGAGGTGGCAGCCGTTTATCGACTTCTTCGGAGAAAACTAAACTGTCAGCAGATTCAATGGGGGGAGGGGGGTGGGGGGAGGGTTAGGGGAGGGCGGTAGGGGGATTAGGCTATTTTTTGTTTAGATTAGGTGGGGACAGTGGGAGATGGAGGGCTGTGTTACGCACTGAAGTATGTTTACATTTGTATTTGTATCTTTTATTGTTATAAAACCATAAATGCCTTAAAATGTTTGTAAAAAGAAAATAATAATGCAAATGCATGAGATAAACTGGGATAACTTGTAAATATGTAGGATAAAGATTTTGGGGGTGGGGGCGCTGTAGTATAAGAGTCTGGCACAAAGGGACCGAGAATAGTTAACATCTACACAGTGATGTAAGAGAACACATGATACCTCGCGGACAGAGACGTGTGTAGAAGCAAACATGGAGACAGCTCCTAGCTTAGACTTTTACTGGACCTATGCATACAGTAATTAATGAATAAATACTCACTGTGGACGGTTACCCAAAACTATGAATATCTTGATAAGACATATTGAATTGCGCCCAACACCTTTGAAATCACACTTCAATTCCTGGCGGCTGCAGCACAATCCTGGAACACTGGCAACGCTACTGGTGTGGGTGTCATCCCATTTTCTCTGCTAAAATCATCGGATGTAACACTTTTCAGCAGGGATCGTATTTGGGAGCACGGATGCTATTTTGTGTCCTGTTGTTCCCCTTTGTTTCCTCAAATTCTAATTGTATCACCAGCTCCCATCAACATTGGTAGAATGAGCTGACTCAACGCTGACAAACCCATGGAGTCGAGACCTTCCCTGGGTGTGTGTGACTCCTTGTTACAGTGAGTTGGGGCAGGGTTTGAATCACACTTGGTTCATTCCATTAGTTGGCCAGCAGCTCATGCAGTCACATTACTTTGTTTTTAAATATGGTTATCAATAATAATGTTTCCACCAGAGTCCTTCGCAAATAGACAGCAGTAACTGAAGTCCAGCTTTTACTGGCGGTCTTCAAAGAATGATCAACTGTTTTGAACAGTTCAGTTGTACTACTGGGAGTTAATTTATTCAATCTCAACAGCGCCACTAGTAGTTAGAAGAAGCAGAAATAATCCATGTCATCTTTCTCTGAGATGTAAAATGTATTTGTTCCCAATTAAATGAAAGTATACAAGCACAATTGTATGGTACTGTGCTAAATTCTTCATTTAGCTGTATTGCTGTATTAGGATCGGTGTTTCAGATTGCCGTTGAACTTTTCTTGTGCGTGAAACCTTATAATTCGAGATCCACTTTTAAATCATGCACCAGTACCACTTTTTGTTATCAGTGTGGTCTGAAATTAAATAATTGATATGTAGAACTGATAGGAGAATTGAAATTTGGGAAATAAAGAATCCTAAATAGCATTGGTGAGTTTTGCTGCTGCAATTCATTCTTTAATATTTTCACGGTGAGGATTCATTCCACTGCTCAGAGAGAAGCAGAGAGTCTTTGAGAGCTGTCTGTGAACAGCTCCATCCATTTGGCCTGCCGCTCTCCACGGATTGCCGGAGTGGTAAGAATTAGGAACAAATGAGGAGTATCTGAGCAATAACCTAGTGAACAGCGAAAAATCAGAACGTGCCTGATCAGCCTACTTGAGGAAATAACTTCTAAAGTTAAAACCTTTGGTGAAGTTCCTCAATACGAAGTGGGGTGCTAGAGAGAACAATTGGAGCTATTCAGTGTTTCCAATTTGGATTGAAAGTTTGGATTCCAAAACCTCAGCGCAATCTGATCAGATTTCCAGACAATATCAAAGAGTTGATTCTGCAGAGATAGCTAGGGAATGATGAAATTACTCTGCAAAGTAATGTCAGATAGGATTTCATACAGACAAGTGTAAAGCACACCAGGTGGATGACGTATACAGCCCACTCAACTTTGAAACTATTGCCGAGCAACAGTCAACTCTTCAAACGCAGGCTTACGACTGACGTTGTCAAGTTCTCTCACACAGAACAAACAAAACATGAAAAAACATCTGGACCTGGGTAGTGTACGTCAAAATTCAGAAATCATTTAAGGAATAATCGGATGCTGGAAATGGGGGTAGGTGGTAACTGTGGGTGCTTCCTGCGAATGTGAATTAAATTGAATGTCTTGTCAAGAGGAAAAAGGAAGAGTATGTAAGGATGAGAAAACAAGGTTCAGTAGGGTTGTTTGAGGGTTACAAGGTAGCAAGGAATGAGCTGAAAAAAGGGCTTAGGAGAGCTAGGAGGGGTCATGAGAAGTTCTTGGCGGGTCGGATCAAGGAAAACCCCAAGGCTTTTTACTCTTATGTGAGAAATAAAAGAATGACCAGGGTGAGGGTAGGGCCAGTCAAGGACAGTAGTGGGACAGTAGTAGTCAGAAGAAATAGGAGAGGCGTTGAATGAATACTTTTCTTCAGTGTTCATAAAGGAGGGGCCATGTTTTTGAGGATGAGTGTGAGATTCAGGCGGGTAGGCTGGAGAAAGATGTTCTGAGGAAGGATGTATTAGCAATTTTGAAAAACCTGAGGGCCGACAAGTTCCCTGGGCCAGATGGGATATACCCAAGGATTCTTTGGGAGGCAAGGGATGAGATTGCAGAGCCTTTGGCTTTGATCTTTGGGTCCTCGCTGTCCACGGGGATAGTGCCAGAGGACTGGAGAGTGGCGAATGTTGTTCCTCTGTTCAAGAAAGGGAATAGGAATGACCCTGGTAATTATAGGCCAGTTAGTCTTACTTCGGTGGTCGGGAAGATAATGGAAAAGGTCCTGAAGGATAGGATTTATGACCATTTGGAAAGATGCAGCTTAATCCGGGATAGTCAACACGGATTCGTGAAGGGTAGGTCTTGCCTCACAAATTTGATCGAATTATTTGAGGAGGTAACTAAGTGTGTAGATGAAGGTAGAGCAGTTGATGTCGTATACATGGATTTTAGTAAGGCTAAGGTTCCCCATGGTCGGCTCATGAAGAAAGTAAGGAGGTGTGAGATAGAGGGAAATTTGGCCAATTGGATAAGTAACTGGCTAACACACAGAAGACAGAGGGTGGTAGTGGATGGAAAATTTTCAGACTGGAGACCAGTTACCAGCGGTGTACCACAGGGATCAGTGCTGGGTCCTCTGCTATTTGTGATTTTTATCAATGACTTGGAGGAGGGGGCTGAAGGGTGGGTCAGTAAATTTGCAATTGACACCAAGATTGGTGGAGTAGTGGATGAGGTGGAGGGCTGTTGAATGCTGCAAAGAGACATTGATAGGATGCAGAGCTGGGACGAAAAATGGCAGATGGAGTTTAACTCTGATAAGTGTGGGGTGATTCATTTTGGTAGAAACAATTTGAATGCGGATTACAGGGTCAATGGGAGGGTTCTGAGGAATGTGGAGGAACAGAGAGATCATGGGGTTCATGTCCACAGATCTCTGAAGGTTGCCACTCAAGTGGATAGAGCCGTGAAGAAGGCTTATAGTGTGTTAGCGTTTATTAACAGGGGGCTTGAGTTTAAGAGCCGGGGGGTTATGCTGCCAACTATACATGACCCTGGTGAGACCACATTTGGAGTATTGTGTGCAGTTCTGGTCATCTCATTATAGGAAGGATGTGGAAGCATTGGAAAGGGTGCAAAGGAGATTTACCAGGATGCTGCCTGGTTTGCAGGTTATGAGGAAAGGTTGAGGGAGCTAGGGCTTTTCTCTTTGGAGTGGAGGTGGATAGAGGCGACTTAATAGAGGTTTATAAGATAATGAGGGGGATAGATAGAGTGGACATTCAGAGACTATTTCCTCGGGTGGATATAGCTGTTACAAGGGGGCATAACTATAAGATTCAGGGTGGGAGATATAGGAGGGATGTCTGAGGTAAGTTCTTTACTCAGAGAGTGGTTAGGGTGTGGAATGGACTGCCTGCTGTGATAGTGGAGTCGGACATTTTAGGAACTTTCAAGCGGTTATTGGATAGGCACATGGAGCACACCAGAATGACAGGGAGTGGGATAGCTTGATCTTGGTTTCGGACAAAGCTCGGCACAACATCAAGGGCCGAAGGGCCTGTTCTGTGCTGTACTGTTCTATGTTCTATGAATGTCCTTGCACATCTGTGTTTGCCATGATTCTGTGACCCAATATAATGCTTTAGTAACTTCATCTATAAAATGATACGCAACAGGCTTGAAAATTATATCGACCATTTATCTACCCCTAAAGAGGGAATGTGATTTGAAACTCAGTAATAGCTTATGCTTTTTGCTACATAAAACCAACTTTAATTTGGTCTGAACTTGCCATGTTTGCAAGGCCGGTCTCTATCGAGCATTGCTTTATTTGGTGTCTGGAGTATATTGATCTAAAATTAAAGCTCCATAATTGAAGACATCTCAACATTTTGCATTCAGTACAATGATTTTATTTTGTTTCATTTAAAGCACCCCCCCCAAAAAAAAATCTTGTCTACCTTAATGAACTTTGACTGGGATCAGTGATTGTATTTGATTCACATCAAAACAGCCTGTGGAGTGTGAAGGCCAGAGTTGGATCTTAACAAAATAAAGCCTCTTTCTCTGATGCGGAATAAGGCAGACTAGATTAGGGAACTTAAGGTGAAGGAACCCATAGGGAACAGTGATCACAATATGATCGAATTTACCCTGCAGTTTGAGAGGGAGAAGCTACAATTAGATGTCATGGTATTACAATTAAATAAGGGTAACTACAAAGACGTGAGGGAGGAGCTGGCCAGAATTGATTAGAAAAGGGGCCTAGCAGGGAAGACAGTGGAACAGCAATGGCAGGTGTTTTGGGGGGTTATTAGGGAGGCACAACAGAAATTAATCCCAAAGAGGAGGAAACATGCTAAGGGGAGGATGGCTGATGAGGGATGTCAAGGACAGCATAAAAGCTAAAGAAAAAGCAGACAAAGTGGCGAGGATTAGTGGGAAACTAGACGATTGGGAAGCCTTTAAAAGCGAGCAGAGGACAACTAAAAAAGCAATAAGGGGGGGAGAAGATGAAGTATGAGTGAAAGTTAGCTAGTAATATAAAGGAAGATGGGAAGAGTTTATTTCAATATATAAAAGGTAATAAAGAGGCAAAAATAGACATTGGACCATTGGAAAATGTGGCTGGAGAAGTAATAATAGGAAACAAAGAAATAGCAGACGAACTGAATAGTTACTTTGCATCAGTCTTCACAGTGGAAGACACAAGTGGGATGCCAGAGCTCCAGGAGAACCAGGGGGCAGAGGTGAGGGCAGTGACCATTACTAAGAAGGAGGTTCTGGGGAAACTGAAAGGTCTGAAGGTGGATACGTCACCTGGACCGGATGGACTACACCCCAGGGTCCTAAAAAAGATAGCTGAGGAGATTGTGAAGGCATTGGTGATGATCTTTCAGGAATCACTGGAGGCAGGAAGGGTCCCAGAGGACTGGAAAGTGGCTAATGTAGCACCACTGTTTAAGAAGGGAGGGAGGCAGAAGACGGGAAATTATAGGCCGGTTAGCCTGACATCGGTCATTGGTAAGATTTTAGAGTCTATTATTAAAGATGAGATTGCAAAGTACTTGGAAGTGCATGATAAAATAGGACTGAGTCAGCACAGCTTTGTCAAAGGGAGGTTGTGTCTGACAAATCTGTTAGAGTTCTTTGAGGAGGTAACAAGGAAGTTAGACAAAGGAGAACCAGTGGACGTGATTTATTTAGATTTCCAGAAGGCCTTTGACAAGGAGTCGCATAGGAGACTGTTAAATAAGTTAAAAGCCCATTGTGTTCAGGGTAAGATACTGGCATGGATAGAGGATTGGCTGACTGGCAGAAGGCAGTGAGTGGGGATAAAGGAGTCTTTTTCAGGATGGTAGCCGGTGACTAGTGGTGTGCCTCAGGGGTCTGTGCTGGGACCACAACTTTTCACAATATACATTAATAATCTGGAAGAAGGAACTGAAGGTACTGTTACTAAGTTTGCAGATGATACAAAGATCTGTAGAGGGACAGGTAGTATTGAGGAAGCAAGGGGGCTGCAGAAGGACTTGGACAAGCTAGGAGAGTGGGCAATGAAGTGGCAAATGAAATACAATGTGGAAAACTGTTTGGTTATGTACTTTAGAAGGAGGAATTTAGGATAGACTATTTTCTAAATGGGGAAATGCTTAGGAAATCAGAAGCACAAAGGGACTTGGGATTCCTTGTTCATGATTCTCTTAAGGTTAATGTGCAGGTTCAGTCGGCAGTTAAGAAGGCAAATGCAATGTTAGCATTCATGTCAAGAGGGATATAATATAAGACCATGGATGTACTTCTGAGGCTGTATAAGGCTCTGGTCAGACCCCATTTGGTGTATTGTGAGCAATTTTGGGTCCTGTATCTAAGGAAGGATATGCCGGCCTTGGAAAGGGTCCAGAGGAGGTTCACAAGAATGATCCCTGGAATGAAGAACTTGTGATATGAGGAACGTTTGAGGACTCTGGGTCTGTACTTATTGGAGTTTAGAAGGATGAGAGGGGATCTTATTGAAACTTACAAGATAGTGCGAGGCCTGGATAGAGTGGACGTGGAGAGGATGTTTCTACTTGTAGGAAAAACTAGAACCAGAGGACACCATCTCAGACTAAAGGGATGATCCTTTAAAACAGAGATGAGGAGGAATTTCTTCAGCCAGAGGGTGGTGAATCTGCGGAACTCTTTGCCGCAGAAGGCTGTGGAGGCCAATTCACTGAGTGTCTTTAAGACAGAGATAGATAGGTTCTTGATTAATAAGGGGATCAGGGGTTATGGGGAGAAGGCAGGAGAATGGGGATGAGAAAATATCAGCCATGATTGAATGGCGGAGCAGACTCGATGGGCCAAGTGGCCTAATTCTGCTCCTATGTCTTATGGTCTTATGGAATTACCCAACACAATACGTGTCTGTTTCTTTAAATGATTGCCTGAATTTGATGTGATGATTGGTGTCCCCAAGCGTAACCCTGACGTTCAGTAAATCTATGATACATGTGTTTCTCCATTCGCTTTACTCATAGAATCTTTAAAAACTTCATAGCAGAAAGATTCTACAGCTGACACGAACTTAAAGTAAGCCTAAAAATGAAATTTCACCTTTCCAGTGGCAGAATTAAATTTTGAAAGCAAAACCTGGTTTTGGCTTGAATCTGTAATTCTCACATGATTCCCCAATAATCCACAAGGGGGTTGTGCAAGCAGACTTTGTATAAGGCGCTGGAAACCTAAAAGGGTCTTTCCACTCCTGCACAGGATCAAGCAGACATTTTGATGTGCCCTGGTTCAAAGCTGGAAGTAGCACTGGTTGCTAAAGACCGAGAGATTATCCGATTGCTAAAAGAGATTCAACATCTCCAGACTGCACTGCATGAACTCCAGGAGAGTTCAGCAAATCAAATTGCACAGTTGGAGCAGCAACTAGCACTAAAGACTGAAGTTGTGGAGGTAATGGAACTTGGGACAAGATAGCGCTCGTGATAATAAATCTGAAAGGTCTTGGCAGCTTTCATATAATCCAACACAGTTTTTACATGAAATCAAGTTTCCAATAGATAGAAGACAAATATCTGCTAAAATCAATGTGAATAGTGTTACACGCCGCTGTGAACCACGAGATCAATCCAGACAAATGATTGCCAATCCAAATGATTATCAACAATGTGTTGTCAGCTTGTGCAAGTGATTGTCTAATGTGATGCAACTCCTGCTTTCAGTTCCATCAATGTCAGTTATGTGCTGCAATGGATCCATGTACTCTGCAGATTTTATTTGTTTATATCTTTTAATACATAAATTAATTTCAGGTAAGAGTTCGGCCTAGGTGGTCTTGTTGAGAAGTAATTGTGCTGGGCTGGTTTGACTTCCACCGTCGCAGCTCAGGAGGGCAGGGTGGAGTAAAGTATCTACAGTGAAACTGCTGTGGAGGTTTTGCTGTAAATTACTGGTGTTCTTGTCAGACCTTTCAAAGTGTTGAGCGCTGTCCTGAATTGCTTATGCTTGAAGTAGACCTACAGAATGGCTTGATAGTAAGATGTACCGTGGAATGACCAGGATATCATTCAGTTTTAGAATAATCTTTATTGTCACAAGTAGACTAACATTAACACTGCAATGAAGTTACTGTGAAAAGCCCCGAGTCGCCACATTCCGGCGCCTGTTCGGATACACTGAGGGAGAATTCAGAATGTCCAAATTACCTAACAGCATGTCTTTCGGAACCTGTGGGAAGAAACCGGAGCACCCGGAGGAAACCCACGGAGACACAGGGCGAACGTGCAGACTCTGCACAGACAGTGACTCAAGCCGGGAATCGAACCTGGGACCCTGACGCTGTGAAGCAACAATGCTAACCACTGTCCTACCGTGCCGCCCAGCACAGTTTCCTACCATAGATGAATCACGAGATGCAGAGCAAAAGCCCAGCTCCTTAGAAGGAAAGGGAAAGAAAACAGGAGATTCACAAACTCGTTTTCATTTTTCGGAATGGAACAATCTAGTATTTTTTCTACTTTTGTTTACTCTTCTTGGGTATTTAGGAAATGTTCTTCCCCTCTTCTCATGTTATATATATTTTTTAATCCCTTTCCTTTAGCTAATACTTAACACTTGATTGCACTTAACAGTTGTTAGGATAGATACAGTGCCTGTTCTCTGTGGGTTCTGTTGTTGGCTGCCATCAGTCATGACTCCCACTCTTCCCTCAAAGGCCACCACTCCATTTGCTATAATTAATTTAAGAAGTAATTCAACTTTTTGAGGCGTTTAAATTTCAAACACGAGCTCTTTAAACTGAGAGACATTTGTAATGCACTCTTGACGTTAACTGCTGCACAGCTTTCTAACTGTTGACTGTATCCATTTTCTCAGAAATTGGAAAAGAAGTGTGCACAATTAGACTACAAGGAGCATAAAACAGAATTAAGGTATGTATTTAAAGTTTGTACATTTGCTGCAAAAGCATCTGTCGGATCAAAGACTGTAAAGGACTGAAGATGCTATGTGAATGTTGCGTGGAGTGAAAGAGGTGTTTGTTTCTGAGGGAGTGTATTAGAAAAAAATGAATGGAAAAGATGTCCGTTGTTAGTATCACACTGTTACTTCCTTGTGCGTTGCTCATGTCTGCTCATTTCTCAGTTAACACTCATGGCGGCACGGTGGCACAGTGGTTAATACTGCTGCCTGACAGCTCCAGGGACCCGGGTTAAATTCTGGCTTCGGTTTACTATCTGTGTGGAGTTTGCACTTTATCCCTGTGTCTGCGTGGGTTTCTTCCAGGTGCTCCGGTTTCTTCCCACAGTCCAAAGATGTGCAATTTAGGTGGATTGACCATGCTAAATTGCCCCTTAGTGTCCAAAAGATTAGGTGGGGTTACTGGGTTACTGGGATAGGGTGGAGGTGTGGGCTTAAGTAGGTTGCTCTTTCCAAGGGCTGGTGCAGACTCGATGGGCTGAATGGCCTCTTCTGCACCATAAATTCTATGATTCCATGTTTTCAGCTCTGCTCCAATTCGTAGATTTTGTGTTCCCAGCCCTTGGTTCAATTTGAGTCTGGGTTTGTTTCCCTGCCTCCTACACCCTCCATTTCCCAGCATTTGAAGTTTATACTGGTTTCCTCTTTGCAAATAAAAGATTTAGTTATGTCTAACCTCATATTAGTGGCATTACACAAACCTCAAGTTGCAAAGTGCGGCCAACACCATCCTCAACAAAAGAGCAAGCTGCACAAAATATGCTTTCATAGACAACATAACAAATGCTTTTCAAATTAAAGCACTTGCTTTCGTAGATGAATTTTATTGCCTCAACTCGACAAGTAACCAACCAGTACTTCCACCTGCAGCATCAGAATATTTCTAAACAAGTTATTAGATTTAGGTGAAGTGCCAGCTTTTCTGGTTGACCAAGAAATTACATTGAAGCTTGTTGAAGTGATATTCTTGGAATAGAATATTTCAGGTGGGAAATAGATTTTTAAAACAAAAGTCAAGCTAAGAAAATAGTCTAACCTACTTGAATGATGAGGTGTTTTTGGCTTTTTTACCATCCCAAGGGTAGGACTGTATCTTGCAACTGCTTTCTGAAAAGTATTCAATGCCTCTGGATGACTATCCAATCCTGGGCTTCAGTTTGTTTAATAGTAGACCAGCTTTCCTGTGGGTCGTAGCTGCCACCATTTTGTCTAAATAACAAATCAATCTAAACTGAAGCCCGGATAAATAGAAAACCATTACAGATTCATAATTTGTCCATGTAGGTAAACTCAATAGATAAAAGCAAATTACTGCAGATGCTGGAATCTGAAACAAAATAGAATAATAATAATAATCTTTATTATTGCCACAAGTAGGCTTACATTAACACTGCAATGAAGTTACTGTGAAAATACCCTAGTCACAACATTCCGGCTCCTGTTCGGGTACACGGAGGGAGAATTCAGAATGTCCAAATTACCTAACAGAATGTCTTTCGGGACTTGTGGGAGGAAACCAGAGCACCCAAAGGAAACCCACCCAAGCACAGGGAAAACATGCAGGCTCCGCACAGACAGTGACCCAAGCCGGGAATCAAACCTGGAACCCTGCCACTGTCAAGCAACAGTGCTAACTACTGAAAATACTGGACAATCTCAGCAGGTCTGACAGCATCTGTGGATGAGAGAAGGGACCTAATGTTTCAAGCCTGGATGACTCTTTGTCAAAGCTCAATGTTCTCTTCAATTTGATAATAATTTTTGACCCTTGTGCCTTTTACCACTCCAATATTCTCTTTTCTTAAAGGCACAAGTGCATGCGATATAGTTCTAGAGATCAATCTTCCAGTGCCTCACTTAAATAACCAATCTTTGTGCATCAGCCTGTAGGATCTCTTATGTTATCTTCTAATAAGAGTCGATTGTCCGGTTGATTGGAAGGGTTGAAAATACAACTTTATTGCTAATTATTCACTTTAATACACTTGCATACAAACTAAATCAAAATTTAGAAACAAAATATCAAACAATACATGAGTTGGTCAAATACGTGGCAAAGGAAATCATAAAGCATAAATAAATCACTTTTAAAACAAACGAGCAAATAGATGATTCAAGAATTCAGGAAGGCAGGAACTCAGGAAGCCGACCTCGGCCACAAGGTCTTACTTTAAGGGAATCATTATTGATGGTCTAATCCCCATTTACTCGTGTTGGTTTCTAATTCTCAGCTGAGACTAAGGTAGTCAAGAAAGCATATGGAATGCTTGCTTTCACTGGACGGGGCATCGAGTATAAAACCTGGCAAGTCATGCTACAGTTGTATCGAACCTTGGTATGGCCTTGGAATATTGCGCACAATTCTGGTCGCCACACTACCAGAAAGATGTGGAGGCTTTGAAGAGGGTGCAGAGGAGGTTTACCACGATGTTGCTTGGTCTAGAGGGTGTTAGCTATATGGAGAGGCTGAATAGACTCGGACTGTTTTCATTAGAAAGATGGAGGTTGAGGGGTGACCTGATAGAGGTCTACAAGATTATGAGCAGCATGGATAGAGTGGGTGAGCAGGCACTCTTTCCCAGGGTGGAGGCGTCAGTCACCAGGGGACATAGGTTTAAGGTCCATGGGGCAATAGGTTTAAGGTCCATGGGGCAAAGTTTAGAGGAGATGCTCGAGGCAGGTTTTTTATGCAGAGGGTAGTGAGTGCCTGGAACGCATTGCCAGGGGAGGTTGTGGAAGCAGATACATTAACGGCATTCTAAAGGCATCTTGACAAATACATGGATAGGATGGGTATAGAGGGATACGGCACGAGGAAGTGCTGAGGGTTTTGGCAAAGGTTGGTATCATGACCGATACAGGCTTGAAGGGCCGAAGGGCCGGTTCCTGTGCTGTATTGTTCTTTGTTCTTTGAGACCTCCTGATTTGTTCAAATAGGTGTCTGTTACTTAGAGGATGATTTATTAATAAAATATTGGCCATTTCTTAAGATTGACTGGTATCCATCAGGAATAATTCAGTGTCTACGTGCACCACCTCATGAGAATAGGTTTATCATGCCACTGCTGGCCATAGACCTTGCTGTAACTAATTAATTGACACATTCTTATTACTAAATGCATTGAAATACAATAGTGTATTCATTATATGAAACATTCATTGTAACAATGTCTGAACACCCTAAAGTTCAATACTTGATTCATTATCTGAAACAATGACTATCTTTTCACAGTCATGGCATTTTGAATAATTCCACTCTTTAGTTATTCACTCAAACTAAAAACATCAATCAAGCAATGAATCAATAAATCAATAATCTATTAGAGCCCAAACATGATTGCTGGCTAATAGTTTGACAATATCAGCATAGCGCTGAGATTGATCCCATCATTATGCAGGATGTGCAATGGAACCCTGACTGTCCTCCTCTACCTTCACCCCCCCAAGCAAGTGATTAAATTTCAATGTATTCTAAGCTTCAGAAGGATGCGCCAAACCAGCAAAATCTTATCTTTCAGCCTGCAAAATGTAAAGTTTCCAAATTTGCCGATGATAGAAAATAGGTGGAGGAGCATGTTGTAATGAGGATGCTGTGATTTTTGCAACGGATATAGATAGATTGGATAACTGAGTGAAAACCTGGCAAATGAAGTTTTACGTGGGGGTGTGAGGTTATGCACTTCAGTAGGAGGAATCAAACGGCAGATTATTATCTAAATGGAGAGAGACTGCAGGTGAGTGAAGCTCAGAGGGATCTAGGTGTTCTAGTGCATGAATCACAAAAAGCTAGCAGGCAGGTACAACAAGTGGTAAAGCATTTTGGCCTTTATTGCAAAGGGAGTGAGGTTTAAAAATAGGGAGGTTTTGTTGCAATTGTACAAGGTGTTGGTGAGGCCTCACCTGGAATACTGCGTATAGTTTTGGTCCCATTACTTTAAAAAAGTTCTAGTAACATGGGCGGCAGTCCAAAGGAGATTCACTAGGCTAATCCCTGTGATAATGGGAGCACGGTAGCATTGTGGATAGTACAATTGCTTCATAGCTCCAGGGTCCCAGGTTCGATTCCGGCTTGGGTCACTGTCTGTGCGGAGTCTGCACATCCTCCCCGTGTGTGCGTGGGTTTCCTCCGGGTGCTCCGGTTTCCTCCCACAGTCCAAAGATGTGCAGGTTAGGTGGATTGGCCATGACAAATTGCCCTTAGTGTCCAAAATTGCCCTTAGTGTTGGGTGGGGTTACTGGGTTATGGGGATAGGGTGGTGGTGTTGACCTTGGGTAGGGTGCTCTTTCCAAGAGCCGGTGCAGACTCGATGGGCCGAATGGCCTCCTTCTGCACTGTAAATTCTATAATACACTCTATGATAATAGGGTTATCAAATCAAGAGAGACTAAATAGTCTGGGTCTGTATTCCTTGAATTTAGAAGAGAGAGGGGTGACCTTATTCAAACATATAAGATTCTGAGGGGTCTTGACAGGGTCGATGTTGAGATGTTTTCGCTAGTGGGAGAGTCTCCAATAAGGGGTCATAGATACCCTTATAGATAAAGGGCAGGTCATTTAAAAGTGAGGTGTGCAGAAATTTCTTCTCGCAGAGGGTGGTTAATCTCTGGAACTCTCTGCTGCAGCGGGTGGTGGAGGCTGTATCATTAAAAGTACTTCAAGTGGAGGTGGATAAATATTTGATAGATCGAGGAATAGAGGGCTACGGGGAAATGGCACAGAAAAGGATTTGAGGCCATGTGGGATCTCTTATTCTATCTTCTAATAAGAGTCGATTGTCCGGTTGATTAGAGGTGTCCAAAATACAACTTTATTGCTAATTATTCACTTCAACACACTTGCATAAGAACTAAATCAAAACGTAAAAACGAAATGTCAAACAATACACGAGTTGGTCAAATACATGGCAAAGAGATCATTAATCATAAAAGCAATAATGAATCACTTTAAAATAAACAAATGGAATGATTCAAGAATTTAGGAAGGCAGGAACGAGTCCTTGACCACAAGGTCTTACTCTTAAAGAAATCCTTATGTCTGGTCTAGCCCCTCATTTACTCTCATTGGTTTCTAATTCTCAGCTGAGACCTCCTGGTTCGTTCAAATAGATGTTTGTTACTTAGAGGACAATTGATTAATTAAACATTGGCCATTACTCAAGATTGACTGGTATCTGTCAGGAATAATTCAGTGTCTACGTGCACCGCCTCACGGGAATGGAATTCTCATGCCACGGTTAGCCATCAACCTTGCTGTAACTAATTACTTGATGCATTCTTATTACTAAATGCACTGTAATACAATGGCCTATTCATTATATGAAACATTCGTTGAAACAATGTCTGAATTTCTGCATACATGAAGCTAAAGTTCAATAGTTTATTCATTGTCTGATACAATTACTATCTTTTCACAGTCATGGCCTTTTGAATAATTCCATTCTCTAGCTATGCTCTCAATCAGTACCGAAAGACATCAATAAATAAATGAATCAATATATCAGTAACCTATCAGGCCGACATAGATCAGCCAAGATTAGATTGAATGGGTGGGTGGGGGCAGGCTTGAAGGACCTGGTGGCCTACTCCTGCTCCTAATTATGATGTTTTTGTGTTATGTTCCTGTGTGTGCAAAATTACTTTGATGTTGAACTGAATATCATCGTAACACAATCTTGCGAAGTGTTTCTAAAGTGGAAATCTCAAGCTGGTCAGTCAGCATTTAGCTTTGAACCATGTGATACTGATCATGAAGAAGAAAGAATGAGCCCTAAATTAATTGTGATAGTTGTAGAGTAAGGATTGTGTTCAACACCATGAACTAGGATTCAATTATGCAGTGCATTATATTTTCTTTACAGCATTTTCAAATCAATGAATCCAGCATCCTCACATGGCTGTGCATCCCAGGTAACTTTTCATTTAAAACTAATTTAACCATTGCTACATAATCCAGTGGTTGAAGGCCTTGTAGGTTATTTAAAAGTAGCATCAATACTATATGGAACTGCTTGTCGTCATTTCACTAGAATTAGCCAGTCAATGATAAGCACCAGAATTAATTTTCCCAAAGGAACTTTATAATACACCCGACTGAAATCATTTGAGCTCATTGGATGTGCAATTTGATAAAGTTTGAATAATTATTTCCTGTTGCTAGGATAGAACAAAAGACACTGAGGATTCTTTGCCGGAAAAAGAAATGACCCTTCAACCTGAGAAGAAATGTTTACAAGAGACGCTAAATGCAAATGCAGAGATGGGTAGGATTGCAATTTACTTCTTAAGATTTCATGATGTATCTAGTAACCTTTTACAGAAATCTAAAGACGCTGACAACTGTGCTCTCTTTCTGAGGATAAAATTTTATTAGTTATCTCAGAAATGGTTATCAAAATATATGGTTCTCACTCAAAACATAGAACCACTATTTTCTTTGGATGCAATGAGATGCATGACTAATTAATCTGTTCATCGAGGTGTTGGATGAGAGAGGATGTTGGCCAGAACTGGACACCTCCCAACTATTTTCAACTATTGTCCATATTTCGCACAAACTCTCTTCCATTGTACTGACTTTGACTCTTTCCTGTTCAACTGGCAATTTTGTGTGTCTGCGCAGAGCTCCGATTTTATCTCTCATGTTAAAATGCTTTGCTGTGCCTTTCTCAATATCTAATCCTCACTACTTGTTTTATACCTAAAAGCTTTTACAAGTGATTTCCACCCAGAATGGGTACCCCATCTCCTCCACATCATCACGTGAAGGGGCCAAGAGTTTAGAAATCACAACAATATAAATGAACAAGCATGTGGAGAGAGGGAAACTCAGGACAAAAGTCCAAAGATGTGCAGGTTAGGTGGATTGGCCATGCTAAATTGTCCTTAGTGTCCAAAATTGCCCTTAGTGTTGGGTGGGGTTACTGGGTTATGGGGATTGGGTGGAGGTGTGGACCTTGGGTAGGGTGCTCTTTCCAAGAGCCGGTGCAGACTCGATGGGCCGAATGGCCTCCTTCTGCACTGTAAATTCTATGAAAACTACTGGCTAACCTGCACAAGTTAGTAACCAGAGCCCATTGTCAGGGTTTAAATTCCATTCGCCTTGGATAGGGTTCTAAAGAAGTGGACAACTTTTCTCACCCAGCTTTTTTCATCATTGACTATGGACACATTACTTCACCTTTCAAAATACTGTGACAATTATTCAGGCTTACATTTTTCCTAACTTCAATCTGCACCTTTCTGTAAAAGAACAATCCCCATACTTCATCTGCACACAGTATTTTCAATGCACCAGTATGGCGGAAAAGTCCATTTTGAATATTGAAAGTCATTGAGAGTATTGAAAGTCAAAGAGATCTAGGGGTACAGGTCCACAGGTCACTGAAAGGGGCAACACAGGTGGAGAAGGTAGTCAAGAAGGCATACGGCATGCTTGCCTTCATTGGCCGGGGCATTGAGTATAAGAATTGGCAAGTCATGTTGCAGCTGTATAGAACCTTAGTTAGGCCACACTTGGAGTATAGTGTTCAATTCTGGTCGCCACACTACCAGAAGGATGTGGAGGTTTTAGAGAGGGTGCAGAAGAGATTTACCAGAATGTTGCCTGGTATGGAGGGCATTAGCTATGAGGAGCGGTTGAATAAACTCGGTTTGTTCTCACTGGAACGAAGGAGATTGAGGGGCGACGTGATAGAGGTCTACAAAATTATGAGGGACATAGACAGAGTGGATAGTCAGAGGCTTTTCCCCGGGGTAGAGGGGTCAATTACTAGGGGGCATAGGTTTAAGGTGAGAGGGGCAAGGTTTAGAGTAGATGTACGAGGCAAGTTTTTTACACAGAGGGTAGTGGGTGCCTGGAACTTGCTACCGGAGGAGGTGGTAGAAGCAGGGACGATAGTGACATTTAAGGAGCATCTTGACAAATACATGAATAGGATGGGAATAGAGGGATACAGACCCAGGAAGTGTAGAAGATTGTAGTTTAGTCTGGGAGCATGGTCGGCACGGGCTTGGAGGGCCGAAGGGCCTGTTCCTGTGCTGTACATTTCTTTGTTCTTTGTTCTTGAATCAAAATGATTTGCAAATGTAAATTAAGTCCAAATCTAATTAACATAAAGTGTTAATTCATTATTTCTAACAGCAAGACTAATGTATAGATACAGCTGCTTGACATAGTCGCCATAAGGAGCTCCCCTGTTTAAACAATTAACCAGTTGATAATATTTAGAGACTTCCATTGATGCAGGGGAAGTTTGAGCACTAACGATAAGACTAATAATTTTCCTGACTTAATGGCTTGGGTAAGAAAACAAAGCCATGGTTTACATTAAATCGAATAATTACATTAAATCGAAGAAGTAAAATTCTATTTTTACTGTATGTGATTCTGTCACCTTTTGATGATATTGTGGAAATGTATTTGGTGATTCTATTTTATTTCAGAAATCATTGGGATTGGATATAAATGTTAACCAATGCATCCTGATCAAAGAAAGCCAGTTGTGGCTATGGGGCTGTGCAGGCTTCACAATGCAAGTTTGTGTTGGGGTAGTCCACAATCTATGGATTTTATACAAGAAAAATAATATTTTTTTATGCTGATCCTGCTTGCTTTCTAAAGATGTTACTTGATAAAGATGTTACTTTTTCAGTTATAAACGAACTATTTTAGAAATTACAACAGTGAAAATGAACAAGTAGAATGAGTTGATCCTAACTTAAGCAGACCCGCGTCCAACCTCTCGAGGATGGACCATGTTCACAACAGACAACCACGTGGATCATCCGTGATGCACACCTGGACAAGAAATAAGTCCTGTGCAGACTAAAAACTATTCACAATAATCACATAGGAATATAATAATAACCAATTAGACAATCATTCAAACTGTTCTGGAAGCAAAATGAAATCTTAATTGTCCTTTTCAGAGCCTTTGAACGAATGACTCTGACATTATATTGCTACCATAGCATAGAAACCAAAGGTAAAGAGGGGGCTGGCAATTGGGACTTACCAGGTGGTCTGAGTCACCTCAGATCAATATAGTTTGTTTACCACTATGCAGGAAGTTGTATTATTCAATATCACCATTCAGATAGAATTCCATTTATTCCAGACAATCCCATGGTGTAATTCAATGATGTCTTGGTCAATATTTATTCCTCAGGCAGCATCACTAAAAGATATTTCTAGCCATTATCACATTGCTGTTCGTGGGAACTTGCTCCATCACAACAAGGACTATGGGCGCTATCCAGCCGCCGCGTTGCATTCTCGCACGAGCGTAGTACTGCTGGGAGAGGCCTCGTGCAGGGTTCCCGGCAGCTTTCACGCCTTGTGGGATCTACCCAAGTCCCACAAGGCGACGGAGTGAGAATCATGCCCAAAAAGGGCGTGACCAAACGGCACTCCCCAAAATCTGTTTTAAACAGACTTCGACAAGCTTACCCAGGACCTACCAGCTTCTCGGGATCTACCGGCCTCCGCGGCAAGGCTGCAATCGGGCGCCGTTCAGCACTGATCCACACAAATGTAGGCCATGCGGAACAGCACGTGGGGAGGGGGTCTCCTGCACTATTGGAGACCCCTGGGTGGTCAGGGACAGGGCTGGCTCCGTGGCCCTCACCCCTGGAACGCAGGCACCTTGGCACTGCCCAGCTGGCACCTTGGCACTGCCAAGATTCCTGGGTAGCACTGCCAAGCTGGCAGAAGCACAGCCTGGGGGCCAGTCAAGGATGCCCGAAGTCAGGGTGACACTACCAAGGGTCAGGGCAGAAGGGGGGCCATTCCCATGAAAGAAGGGTGGAGGGAGGGGGTTTGAAGGGTGGGGGATTCATGGCAGGTGGAGGATAGGGGGGTGACAGGCTGGGTCCTGGAAGGGTGGGCTGTAAGGGGGCATGGGAGGGCCTGGACTTGGGACCACCAGGGACCCCATAGCGGGGTGTGTGGGGTAGTGCCCATGTGTGTGAGGGGTGATATTTCCCATGGGTAGGGCTTGAACCCACAAGCTCACTTCAGGATCAGTGCACCCTTTCAAAATGGCGGCCCAATCTCTGATTTGAGCTCCCCAATGCTGAAGAAAATTCGAAGTGTGGGCTAAACGGCGAGTAACTCCCCAGGCCCAAAAAAGTCACTACGTGTCAATGGATAGCGGTGGGGAACTCGCCAGCAGAGCCGGTGGGAAACTCTCTGAAAAGCCCCCAACAAATTAACTTAGATATTTTTCTGTTGAATTGCGCCCTATATTTCGAAAAAGTACTTAATTGGCTGTGAAACACTTTGGGAGCCTGAGGTAATGAGATGTGTGATATAAACATATGCTTGCTCTTTTCAGGATGATTGCTTTTAATGCTGACATGTGTAATATGTATATCAAGTTCTTTAGTTCCAAGAACAATTTCTAGCGTGTCCAACAAATGTCTGCAAACTTTGACTACAATTAACGTTTCAGTGATGCAATTAACTTGTGAGCATCTGTAGCGATAAACCTCCAGGAAATTGGTCAGTTATCCCAAAGCTAGGTTACTCGTACACAGATTAGTTCAATGTCTTTCTTTTTCCCCAGACAGGAAAAAAAAGGTGTCAGAATACAGCTCGTAGAAGTCAAGTTTAGATTCACAAAATTGGCATCCAAAGTTTCATATCAAATGAGACATGGAGCGTTTACATTTTGTAGCAAGATTAAGTTCTGTTTCCATCAGATACCTGGCACGTTTTCTGAAGACAATGGGTAGGATTCTACGCGCGCGCCCCCCCCCCCCCCCCCCCCCCCCCCCCCCCACCATGCCACCCAATGGGATTTCCCATTGTGGCCATCCCACAGGCATGAGTGCGCAACCGACGAAGCGGAGGATCCCGCCCATGGAGAATCCCGCACAAGAATTGCATTTGTGCTCTTAGCCATAACAAAGAATTTCTGCTAGTTTTTCCTCCATCTTGTGACGTGATCACAAGTAAAATGGCAGCTCTCACATTTCTATTGGAATTAGCTTGAAATGAATGAGAATATTTTCGGATGCTAACGTAATTATGTGTGTTCTTCGCATTCTTAAAAGAAACACATTTGAAAATTGTGGTATTATAGGTATTACGGTAGCTGATAGGCTGGAGCACCATTGGTGGAAACTGTATGCTTTCTTTTTTTAAAAATATATTTTATTGAAATTTTTTTCCCTGAGCAACATTTTTCCCGCTTACAAAACAAGCGAAACGATAACAGTAACAAAACAGAAATTTTTTAACTTTTTAACAATAATAATAATAGTAGTAATAATATACAAGTAACAAAACCTCGTACTCTATTGACCTATACTCAACTGCCTTCCCCCCCCCCCCCCGGGTTGCTGCTGCTGGTCATCCGTCTTCCCTCTAACGTTCCCCTAGGTAGTCGAGAAATGGCTGCCACCGCCTGGTGAACCCTTGAGCCGATCCTCAGGGCAAACTTTATCTGCTCCAGTTTAATAAACCCCGCCATATCGTTTACCCAGGCCTCCAGTCGGGGGGGTTTCGCCTCCTTCCACATGAGTAGGATCCTGCGCCGGGCTACTAGGGACGCAAAGGCCACGACATCGGCCTCTTTCGCCTCTTGCACTCCCGGCTCTTCCGCAACTCCAAATAGAGCTAACCCCCAGCCTGGTTTGACCCGGGCCTTCACCACCTGCGAAATCACTCCCGTCACTCCCTTCTAATACCCTTCCAGTGCCGGACACGCCCAAAACATATGTGCGTAGTTTGCCGGGCTCCCGCCACACCTCCCACATTTGTCCTCCACTCCAAAGAACCTGCTCAATCTTGCCCCCGTTATGTGTGCTCTATGTAGCACCTTAAATTGAATCAGGCTAAGCCTGGCGCATGAGGAAGAGGAATTTACCCTGCTTAGGGCATCAGCCCACATACCCTCCTCTATCTCCTCCCCTAATTTTTCTTCCCACTTTCTTTTTAGTTCGCCCACCGACTCCTCCCCCTCTTCCCTCACCTCTCTATAAATCTCTGACACCTTGCCCTCTCCGACCCACACCCCTGAAAGCAACTGTATGCTTTCTATTGGTTAGGATGTATGGTAGCTCCACCCTGCTAGGCGGGGTATAAGAGCCCGTGCCGCCCCAGCAGCCTTCATTCTGTACCTGAGCTCCTGGGGGAAATGTCTAGCTTATTAAAGCCTTCAGTTGGACTACAATCTCGCTTTAGTGGTCATTGATCGTGCATCAATTTAATAAGCTAGTTTTTTTTAAGAAGAAAGGATGGAGCTCCGAATCAAGCCGGAGTGTCTGCAACTCAGCCCCCACGCAGCGAACTCAGCGGCAATCTTCAAGCACTGGCTGGTGTGCTTTAAAGGGTATCTCGGGACGGCCGAAAACACACACACGGGAGAGCAGAAACTGCAAGTCCTACACTCAAGGGTGAGCCCGGAGATTTACACCCTCATCGAGGAAGCGGAAGACTTCGATGCAGCAATAGAGCTGCTAAAAGGACACTATATTCGCCCGGTAAACCAGGTCTACACCCGGCACCTGCTTGCAACAAGGCGACAAAATTCTGGGGAATCGCTGGAAGAATTCTACCGTGCACTCCTGGTGTTGGGGAGAAGCTGCAGCTGCCCGCACGTTTCAGCGAGCGAACACACTGAACTCTTAGTCCGGAACGCTTTCGTGGCAGGTATGCTATCCTCACAAATCTGCCAGCGACTGTTAGAAAAAGACACTCTGGGTCTCAGGGAGGCACGGGCCCTTGCAGGCTCCCTGGACGTGGCCTCCAGGAACGCCCGCGCTTACGTTCCCGACTGCGCGGCAGCCCCCTGGGCAGCGTGGAACCCCTCCGCGGCCGACACAGAGACTTCCCCCATCCCCCCACAGGCCTGTGCTGCAAGGCGGCCTGGCAACCCCAGTGGGCCCCGCTGCTACATTTGCGGGCAGGCCACGCACCCCCGCCAGCGCTGCCCAGCCCACGCATCCACCTGCAAGGGATGCGGCAAAAAGGGCCATTTCGTGGGGGTATGTCAGGCCCGTGCGGTTGCCGCGGTCTCCTGCGGCGAATGCGGACCGCAACCACAAACTTCTCCACGGTCCCCGTGCGGCCAGCGGTCGCCGCCATCTTCCTATTCCAGGGCCACGTGCGGACACCAGATGCCTCCATCTTGTTCTGCGGACGCCACGTTGAAGGGATGGGCGCTGCCATTTTGTGCACCCCCAGCCATGTGCGACCAATGGGAACCGCCATCTTGGATGAACCCCCAGGACCCCAGCTCGGCTGACCACGCACTGCCCGAAGAGAACCCTCAACTGCTGCGATTAGTCTCGGTGACCCTGGATCAGTCCCGGCCTCGAACACTCTCAACTGCGACAACGACCGTATTCATCAACGGGCACGAGACGTCCTGCCTAATCGACTCTGGGAGCACGGAGGGCTTCATACTCCCCGACACAGTAAGGAGCTGTTCCCTCCTCATCCACCCCGTTAATCAAAAAAATCTCCCTGGCCTCCGGTTCAAACTCAATGGAGATAAAGGGGTTTTGTGTAGCAAACCTCACAGTCCAGGGAGGGGAATTCAAAAATTTCCCTCTCTACGTCCTTCCCCACCTCTTCGTGGCTACACTCCTGGGTTTAGACTTCCAGTGTAACCTCCAAAGTCTAACCTTCAAATTCGGCGGCCCTATACCCCCCCCCTTACTGACTGCGGCCTCGCGACCCTTAAGGTTGACCCGCCTTCTCTGTTTGCAAACCTCACCCTGGATTGCAAACCCGTTGCCACCAGGAGCAGACGGTACAGTGCAGACCGGATCTTTATTAGGTCAGAGGTCCAAAGGCTACTGAGGGAAGGGGTCATTGAAGCCAGTATCAGCCCCTGGAGAGCTCAAGTAGTGGTGGTAAAGATCGGGGAGAAGCATAGGATGGTGATCGACTACAGTCAGACCATCAACAGGTTTACGCAGCTAGACGCGTACCCTCTCCCCCGCATATCCGACCTGGTAAACAGGATCACGCATTATAAGGTCTTCTCCACAGTGGATCTCAAGTCCGCCTCCCACCAGCTCTCCATCCGCACTAGTGACCGCAAATACACTGCCTTCGAGGCAGATGGGCAGCTCTACCACTTCTTAAGGATTCCCTTCGGTGTCACCAACGGGGTCTCAGTCTTCCAGCGCGAGATGGACCGAATGGCTGACTGGTATGGTTTACGGACAACATTCCCGTATCCCGATAATGTCACCATCTGCGGCCACGACCAGCAGGATCACGTCACCAACCTCCGAAAATTCTTCTAGGCCGCAAAAATCCTTAACCTTACATACAACAAGGATAAATGCGTGTTTAGCACCGACCACCTAGCCATCCTCGGCTACGTAGTGCGAAATGGAGTTATAGGCCCCAACCCTGAACGCATGCGCCCCCTTATGGAGTTCCCCCTCCCTCACTGCTCCAAGGCCCTGAAGCGTTGCCTAGGGTTTTTCAGCTACTACGCCCAGTGGGTCCCCAATTATGCGGACAAGGCACGTCCCCTGATCCAGTCCACAGCTTTTCCCCTGTCGATAGATACCCGCCAGGCCTTCAGCCACATCAAAGCAGACATTGCAAAGGCCACGATGCACGCCATCGACGAGTCCCTCCCCTTCCAGGTCGAGAGCGATGCGTCTGACGTAGCTCTGGCGACCCCCTCAACCAAGCGGGCAGACAGGTGGCCTTCTTCTCACGTACCCTACATGCTTCTGAAATCCGCCACTCCTCAGTCGAAAAGGAGGCCCAGGCCATAGTAGAAGGTGTGCGACATTGGAGGCATTACCTGGCCGGCAGGAGATTCACTCTCCTCACTGACCAACGGTCGGTTGCTTTCATGTTTGATAATGCACAGCGGGGCAAGATAAAAAACGACAAGATCTTGCGGTGGAGGATCAAACTCTCCACCTACAACTACGAGATCTTGTATCGTCCCGGGAAGCTAAATGGGCCTCCTGACGCCCTGTCCCGCGGCACATGTGCCACCGCACAAGTGGACCGCCTCCGAGCCCTCCACGAGGACCTCTGCCACCCAGGGGTCACTCACTTTTTCCATTTTGTCAAGACCCGCAACCTGCCCTACTCCATCGAGGAGGTCAGGACAGCCACCAGGGACAGCCAAATCTGCACGGAGTGCAAACCGCACTTCTACCAGACAGAGAAAGCGCACCTGATAAAGGCTTCCCGTCCCTTTGAACGCCTTTGGACTTCAAAGGCCCCCTCCCCTCCACCGACCGCAACACGTACTTCCTGAACGTGATTGATGAGTACTCCCGGTTCCCATTCGCCATCCCCTGCCCCGACATGACCGCAACCATCGTCATCAAGGCCCTCCATAGCATCTTTGCATTGTTCGGGTTCCCCGCTTACATACATAGTGATAGGGGGTCCGCGTTTATGAGCGACGAACTGCGTCAATTCCTGCTCAGCAAGGGCATCGCCTCGAGCAGGACGACCAGTTACAACCCCCGGGGTAACAGACAGGTAGAGAGGGAGAACGGAACGGTCTGGAAGACCGTCCTACTGGCCCTACGGTCCAGGAACCTCTCAGTCTCCCGCTGGCAGGAAGTCCTCCCGGATGCTCTCCACTCCATCCGGTCACTGCTTTGTACGACCACCAACCAGACACCTCACGAACGTCTCCTTGTCTTCCCCAGGAAGTCCTCCTCTGGGACCTCGCTCCCGACCTGGCTAGCAGCACCCGGACCCATCCTGCTCCGAAAACACGTGCAGGCGCACAAGTCGGACCCGTTGGTCGAGAGGGTCCATCTGCTCCATGCTAACCCCCAGTACGCCTACGTGGTGTACCCCGACGGCCGACAAGATCGGGTCTCCCTACGAGACCTGGCGCCCGCCGGAGACCCATGCACACCCCAGCCATCAGTCCCACCCTCCCCTCCACCGGGGCACCTTACAGGTGGATCGGTCCTTCCGCCGGCCCCGTCTAGGCCTCCCCACCCACCGACGCTCCCCGCAGGCGCTCCCTTCCCAGGTCAACCGTTTTCCCACTAGCGCCGTCTAGGGGTGCCGAAGCTGCCATGGAGATCGAAGCCACGCTCCCGGAGTCAGAGACGCCCGAGCCTCCAACAGAGTCACCGCCGAAGCTCTGACGATCACAGAGGACGACCAGGGCCCCCGATCGACTGATTGCTTCATTTTAAATTGTAAACTGTAAATGTAAATCATCAAATGTACATAGCTATCTGAATTGTAAATAGTTACAAAACACTGTGCAGAGGTATTACGGTCCCTCCATAACTAATTCTACCACGTTGCCATGTCTGTAGTATCAGGCCACTGCCCCCGCCAGACTCTTTTTTTTTTAACGGGGTGAATGTGGTATTATAGGTATTACGGTACCTGATAGGCTGGAGCACCATTGGTGGAAACTGTATGCTTTCTATTGGTTAGGATGTATGGTAGCTCCGCCCTGCTAGGCAGGGTATAAGAGCCCGTGGCCCCCCAGCAGACTTCATTCTGTACCTGAGCTGCTGGGGGAAACATCTAGCTTATTAAAGCCTTCAATTGGACTACAACCTCGCTTTAGTGGTCATTGATCGTGCATCAAAGATCCCATGGGTTAATGTATTAATCAGTGTTTATTTTAGTTTAAATTGAAGCCATTTTGATGTTGCCTGGATCAAATTTCATAATTGTTTCAGTCCGTATATCTAATCTATTAACTTTCAGAGAGAAATTAATCTAATTTGGGTTGTGCCTTAAAGGATAGCACAGGAGATCTTGGATATGACCTGAAAGTAGGTGCAAGGCTTGCAGGTGCACGATTAACCAGTGTCCATATATGTGCATCCACCACTATTAATGCTGCTAAGTGGTTGCAAGCATCTGGAAGGAGTCCAATATGATGTGGGTACAGTGCCACTTAGAGGCAGCCATTATCTCTTCAGTGGGATGTATGGCTATCGTAAGTGGTGGGTGATGTTTAAAAGTGTAATTGCTGCTGTGACACTTTGAGCAATGGTTTAAAAGGTAAGAAAAGCATGCACCAAGGTTTTCAGACAAGGTGCTTGATGAAGAAAGAAAGGCTTGCATTTATATTGCACTTTTCACAACCGTTGGACACCTCAAAGTCCTTTACAGTCATCGAGGTACTTTAGAAATGTAGCCTCTGTTGTAATGAAGAAACCGCATCAGCCCATTTTTCACACACCAAACTCCCACAAACAGCAATGTGGTAATGACCAGCTGATTGAGGGATAAACATTGGCTGGGACATTGGGGATAACTCGCCTACTCGTGTTGAAATAGTAGCAAGGAAGGGATCTTTTACACCCACAAGGGCAGGCAGATGGTTCAATGGTCTCATCCAAAAGACAGCATCTTCTACACAGTGCAGGTTTTCCTCAGCACAGCATAGGCCTGTTGGCCTATATTTTGGTGCTCAAACCCTGCAGTGGGCACCTAGTGACTCAGGCAAAAGTGCTACCACACTGAGCCGCAGCTGACACACCAGAGGTGGAAAGGAGGCCATCAGAACATTATGTACAACATGTACCTAAATACCCTCGAATGTAGACTTAAAGTCACCTCACAAAGACTATTTTCTGTTGGAAGTACAACCCCGACCTGCAGTGTTCCTCCCATCAGTAAGTACTAAATGTAAGGAGGGCAGCACGGTAGCATAGTGGTTAGCACAATTGCTTCACAGCGCCAGGGTCCCAGGTTCAATTCCCTGCTGGGTCACTGTCTGTGCGGAGTCTGCACGTTCTCCCCGTGTGTGCGTGGGTTTCCTCCGGGTGCTCCGGTTTCCTCCCACAATCCAAAGATGTGCGGGTTAGGTGGATTGGCCATGCTAAATTGCCCTTAGTGTCCAAAATTGCCCTTAGTGTTGGGTGGGGTTACTGGGTTATGGGGATGGGGTGGGGGGGTGGGCTTGGGTAGGGTGCTCTTTCCAAGAGCCGGTGCAGACTCGATGGGCCGAATGGCCTCTTTCTGCACTGTAAATTCTATGATTCTATTAAATCTAATAGCACATCCGGAACATACCTCTGCAGGTTAAATAACCATGTGTGTGGGTGCATGTGTGATTTAGTGCCTTTGGAGCAACTTGATCAAAACATTTCTTGTACTCTGCAGATGAAGAACAACCTGAAGAAGACTCTACTGAGGAGACGCTGAACAGTGAGAAGGGCACCTTAAGCATAGAGCATCCTTCACCATCTCCTCAGCCAATGCCACATTGGTCAGGGGATGAACAAACTTCTCCAAGGTCCATACCAGCAAGTCGAGGATCTGAAGTATCAGGAACATTTCCTCTCTCTCCATTCCCCTTAATTAAAACAAATGAGAAACCCTCCGTGGAGCCACTGTACCATAAACCGTTGATGTCCCCCCTGCACACAAAGGACGCCGGGAGTACTATTGTCTACCCAACTGCACTCTACTCAGCCAAAGGAGCTTTAATCGTAGGGAATAGTTCCAGTAACACTGAAACTGTTCCACCAAGTGACCAGTCAGAAAGCAGCAATTCTAGTGCTGCCGATGAGGAACATCTGGAGACGGCTGAAATTGCTTTTCAGGTTAAAGAGCAACTCCTAAAGCACAACATTGGACAACGTGTGTTTGGACACTACGTCCTGGGATTGTCACAAGGGTCTGTTAGTGAAATTCTTGCCAGACCCAAACCATGGCATAAGCTTACTGTTAAAGGGAAAGAGCCTTTTATTAAGATGAAGCAGTTTCTATCTGATGAGCAAAATATCCTTGCCCTTCGAACTATTCAAGTGCGGCAAAGAGGTATATACACAGACGATAAGATAAACTTTGTTGCAATGTAATTTGAAAAAATAAGATGCAACGAACAGCTACATCATGGCGTGATGAGAGTTCAGAACAACATGATATGCAGAAGAACCCAATATAAAAGAGAGGAATAACTTGAAAAACCAATAAAGATTGCCAATTGTTTTGTGCTTTTCCATTAGAAATAGTCTTGCAAATTGACTTATGCTATGGGTTATGGCTATAGAGACTAATACAGTGAGTCAGCTTTTAATTGTGAAAAATTAATTCCATTCTCCAATGCATCGGGAGCATCAAGATGCTTTCCCGTGCACACTCTAAGCTACCAGTCTTAACCCAGTGCCAGGAAGCATAATTCACCCAAGTATGATCTCGAGCAGTTTCTAGTGAACAGTTATGAGGTTAATGACAGAGGCTTGGGAGACGATTGTTGTCCGCACTGCCAACGTAGCGACAAGGGAAATAAGAAAGAGAGGAGATAAAGCCACCCCATTCGATACAGAAAAGATAAAACTCTGTAAGGTGTAGCACACTATCTTAATTATCTTCCTGCCAAATTTACTTCCTTTGGTTCCCAATTTCTAACATCCAAACTATGGAGGAGATATCCATTGCTCTTTAAATAAATTAAAATAAAACCCAACAAGGTAATCATTTATAGTTCTCTTTATAGTTCTCTTATTCACATTGAATTTCTTTGTACTGTATTATATGAATAGTCTGTAACCATCCTCATGTATATTTCATATGCAACCTATCACAATGCTTTCACAATAGCCTCTCCTGCTGAGCAACAGGTCAAATGATACAACTTCCAAACCAAAGCCTGATGCCAGGGCATGTTATACAAAAGTTTCAGGAATCATTGCAGTATCTCAACAACATAAGCCACTTCCTGGGAAACAAAAACAAAACAAATATTCAATACTTTAAAGTTCCACGTTGCTAAATCATTAGTGCTATAAGTGAGGCAGAAGGAGGCAATTATGCCCATCGAGTCCGTGCCAACCCTCCGCAAGAGCACCTTACTTCAGCCCACTCCCCCACCCTATCCCCATAACCCCAACATAACCGTTGAATACTAAAGAACAATTTAGCATGGCCAATCCACCTAACCTGCACATCTTTGGATGTGGGAGGAAACCAGAGCACCTGAGGAAACCCACGTAGACACGGGGAGAAAATGCAAACTCCACACCGACAGCCACCCGAGGTCCCAGGTCCCTGACGCGGTGAGGCAACAGTGCTAACCACTGTGCCACCGTGCCATCCCTGTCAGTGTCAGGGTTTCCTTTAGTCCCCATATGTAGCACAGGTGGATAGCACTGTGGCTTCACAGCGCCAGGGCCCCAGGTTAGATGCCTCGCTGGGTCACTGTCTGCGGAGTCTGCACATTCTCCCCGTGTGTGCGTGGGTTTCCTCCGGGTGCTCCGGTTTCCTCCCACAGTCCAAAGACGTGTAGGTTAGGTGGATTGGCCATGATAACTTGCCCTTAGTGACCAAAAAGGTTAGGAAGGGTTATTGGGTTACGGGGATAGGGTGGAAGTGAGGGCTTAAATGGGTCGGTGCAGACTCGATGGGCCGAATGGCATCCTTCTGCACTGTATGTTCTAATCTAAGTAATTTTTATGAAGGTATAGGCGCAAGGTGTAGGAACATTTTTGAAGTCTTCACTTTTGTGCGTTTCCTTTCAGGGAGTATAACTCCTCGGATTCGAACCCCAGAGACCGGTTCAGATGAGGCTATTAAAAATATTCTGGAGCAGGCAAAGAAAGAGCTTCAGACTCAAAAATGTGGTAAGTAACTAAAAGACAACCTGAATAAAAATAAGATTAATACCTGTCCTTTAGAGATCAGGTTTCCAGATCATTAAAACCTAACTGCAGAAAGGCATAATTGGATCGTTTTAGAGAAATTCTAATAGGGGCTGGTTTAGCACAGGGCTAAAGAGCTGGCTTTTAAAGCAGACCAAGACAGGCCAGCAACATGGTTCAATTCCCATGCCAGCCTCCCCGAACAGGCGCCAGAATGTGGTGACTAGGGTCTTTTCACAGTAACTTCATTTGAAGCCTACTTGTGATAATAAGCGATTTTCATTTCATTTTTCATTTTTTTTCAAATTCTCCAATTGCTTCTTCATGGCCCGATCATTTAATCATAAATGTCAGAATTTCAAGAAATTTGATTTGAGACGTGTAATCCAGTGTCTGAATGCAGGTAGCAACAAAGACTGGCTTGGCTTTCGTTCTCTGGAATGAATTCACATTCTGCCGGGTGAACTGTTTTGGAGCAATGAGGAGCACAAACATGTCAGTGATCGCCCTTAATTCTTTTTGTACAAAACATTTTGAGCTTTGAAAAGCAGTTGAAACATCTGCACAATTTGTCTAGAGTCACACTGTTTCTTGATAACTGGTGTTCTGTTTTGTATATAAATGTTATGGATCTTCTAACGTGTTACTTTGTACAACTGGGATATAGTTTCAAAGAATGTAGATGATAAATACATATTAATGATTTAGATGAGGGAACTAAATGTACTATCTCCAAATTTGTGGATGACACAAAGCTGGGTGAGCTGTGAGGAGGACGCAGGGAATCTTCAGTATGATTTGAACAAGTTGAGCGAATGGGTAAAAGCATGACAGATACAGTATCACATGGATAAATGTGAGATTATCTACCCCGGTAGCAAAATCAGGAAGGCAGATTATTATCTGAATGGGTAGAGATTGAGAGAGGGGATTGTGCACCAGGACCTGGGTGACCTTGTGCACCAGTCGCTGAAGGTAAGCATGCAGGTGCAGCAAGCGGTAAAGAAGGCTAATGGTATGTTGGCCTTCATTGCGAGAGGATTCGAGTACAGGAGCAGGGATGTCTTGCTGCAATTATACAGGCCTTGGTGAGGCCACACCTAGAATATTGTGTGCAGTTTTAGTCTCCTTATCTGAGGAAGGCCGTTTTTGCTATAGAGGGAGTGCAGCGAAGGTTTACCAGACTGATTCCTGGGATGGCTGGATTGAAAGCAGTTGAGGCCAAAACATTGTATGTTTTCATGAAGGAGTTAGATATAGCTCTTGGGGCTAAAAGGGTCAAAGGGTATGGGCGGAAAGCGGGAACAGGTTACTGAGTTGGATGATCAGCCATGATCATAATGAATGACGGAGCAAGCTCAAAGGGCCAACTGGTCTCCTCCTGCTCCTATTTTCTATGCTTCTATGATACTAGAGCCAAAGAATTCTTTAAACTAGCTTGACTTTATTTATGTTCTTTTTTTAGTTGAATCTAAAAGCTCTCCCTTGCCTGTATGCAGTACAAGTTCCAGCAGTAGTGCTGGTTCTGATGAAGCAATCCGATCTATCCTGGAACAGGCCCGAAGAGAGATGCAAGCCCAGCAGCAAGTTCTGTTGGAGATGGAAACCACTAGCAGTAACACCATGACAGCACCACACATAGAAACACTACCAGCCACAAATAAAGTCCCTCTTTCCTCGTACATCAAGCAAGAGGAAGGCATTGCAACTAGAAGGTCACAGACTCCTCTCAGCGTTGTATCACCTGCGGCCTTTGTACAGAACATAATACGAAAAGTGAAATCAGAAATTGGTGATGCTGGATCGTACTTTGACCAGCATTGGGCCACTGAGAGAAATATAGCTCACAGGCTGTATGCATCAGTATCACCTTCACCATCATCCTCTTCCTGTGGTTCTTCTGGGACATTGAATGTTAGACAGTGGCGAACTGAACCTAATGACAACAGCAAAAATGGTGAGGAAAATTCAATTGGCATTGAAGTTACACATAAGCTTACAGATATAAAATCTGAGGGCAGCCCAGACTCTCAAAGTATCGGTCAGCTTTCTATTTTCCCCACTTATGTCCCACGTTCGCTGAAACCAACAGTTCCTCCGTTGACTCCAGAACAATATGAGATGTACATGTATCGGGAAGTGGACACAATAGAATTGACGAGACAAGTTAAAGAAAAGCTGGCCCAAAATGGAATCTGCCAGAGGATCTTTGGTGAAAAGGTAAGTGACAGAGCTGAAAGAAAATTAATTCAAAATGCATTTTCTTGAACACAACAAACTGAAGAGGGCACGTGAAATTTCCAAACCGAAGAGGCAGTTTGAGGTTTTGAATGATTTTCAGTGCAGCAAAGTACAAAGCTGCAAAGATCTTTCCGATCAATAATTCTGAAATAGACTCTTCTCTTTCTCAAATGCTCCCATACAGCAGCTATGCTTTAACAATTTGTAGATTAAGTTAAATCATGAAAGGTAACAGTGAGATTTATAAGGGGCATATCATTACCCTTTCAGCTGTTACACCATGCAACTCATAGATGTAGCAATCAATTGTTCACGTTTGATTATGTGTGTCTCTGTGTGCTATTAATCTAGCCTGGGTGTGGTTACATAGTGAAAGCAAAACTAAACTGAGAGAAACAGCTGGAAGCACCAGTGAGCGGACATTTTAAAAGCACAGAGAATAAAACTCCTGTTTAGATGTAGGAACTGGTATTATGTCTGCATATCTCAGAGGAATGTGTTATGGGCCAGGGCTTAGAAACTCCAAAGTGTGTTATGCAGTTCACCTGACCTACAACCTTTATGTTGAATTTGACCAGGATGAGCACAAGAGCGTTCACTTCAGGTGTGATTCATCAGGCTTCCTATGCACTTTTATCAAAACAATGTTTATTATAAGAATGTAGTTAAAATATAAATAAAACAGCAAGAATTTGTTATCAATTACAAACATAAAGAAAACACAACAGCTACAGTAATCTATGTATATAACTCTAAATGAATCCCCCTTAGTAGCTGTTCCAATTCAGTACAAAATCCAATAAACTAAAACCCCTTTTAAGGGCGTGGCCCAGCACACTGTAATCTCACTTGATTGGGATTAGTCCTTTCCCTGAGATTCTGGTCCAGTTCAAACCAGCAGATTCAAAACTCCTTCTGGAAAGCAACTCTATATTTAAAGTTACCAAGGCAGTTTGCCACACCCAGAGTGCTTTCAGTTCCCCGGAACAGCTTTAAAATGAAACCAGGAATCGCTGCTTCTCTTCTGCCGTCCAAACCAACAAAACCAAAGCTGAAACCCAAACACTAAATCCCCTCTCACCTGACAGCCACAGCCCAGCTCCACCCACAAATGACATCACTGAAGCCGTGCTAGAAGTCATGTGGTAAGACGAAACCTTTCTTAAAGGGACACTCGCATGACATATGAAACATATCAATTGGCAATGAGGGTAGTTTAAATTTGCTGGCTCTAGCACCTTTCCTTTGCAAATGCCATGGGTTCAATGGAATTTGGGGTTCATGCCCTACTTGCTAACTACAGGGCTGGACAGTCGACATGTAGGAGTGACCTGCGAGGATAATATTCGTACATTGTCTAGGAGCAGGAGGCCAGTGAGTATTCGACCAGCACACCAAAGACACGTCTATATTTAAAATGACGGTATGTGCTTACAAAATATACTTCAGCCAAAGAAAAGAATGATGACTGAAAGATCTATTTTCCCGCCAGTGGAGCCCATCATGGTTGGATACTTTCAAAAACGTGCCAAAATTGTGGAGGTACCCATCCATTCCTAATACAATGTCCAACTCAAGGGACAAAGTGTAACTTGTCCTTAAAGTGGAATCACTTAACAAAGGCGAATAGGTCGAAAAAGATGACTTAATCGGATCAACCCAGAGGGGTGTCTACTGAGAGTGAGGGTCAGCACAATGGTTAGCACTGTTGTTTCAAAGTGCAGAGACCTGGGTTCGATTCCCCGCTTGGGTCACTGTCTGTGCGGAGTCTGCACATTCTCCCAGTGTCTGCGTGGGTTTCCTCCGGGTGCTCCGGTTTCCTCCCACAAGTCCTGAAAGACGTGCTTGTTAGGTGAATTGGACATTCTGAATTCTCCCCCAGTGTAACCGAACAGGTGCCGGTTTGTGGCGACTAGGGGATGTTCACAGTAACTTCATTGCAGTGTTAATGTAAGCCTACTTGGGACACTGTGGTGAGCCACGTATGGCTACATAAGGCTATTGTATATATGTTCTCTACTGTTCTGGTACTATCATTATCTCCACTGTTGTATATACTTACTGTTATTGCTGTTCTGCTATTGGTTGTTGCTGTTGTACTGTTGGAATGTTGTTATTGGTGCTGCTGTTGGCTCCGCCCCTCTGAGGAGGTATAAAGCCCGTCAATCTGGGGCAGTCTTGCAGTGCGGGAGGAGCTACCGGTTGGCACACTTTTAGTCTATTAAAGCATCGGTTCACTACTACTCAGCGTCTCGACTGAATTGATGTCCATCAATTTAATAGACTAAAAGGTTTTTTTTGAGAATGGATGCTGGCCTCAAGCCTGAACGTCTCGAACTGGAGCCGCAGGCTGCTGAAGCGTCGGCTATCTTTGAGCATTGGCTCAGTTGCTTCGAGGCCTTCCTCGACTGCTGTGGTTTCCCCGGCACTCAAGCAGCGTCTCCTCAACACCCGGGTGAGCCACAGGATCTTCCAGTTAATCAGGGATGCGGCCTCATGTACGGAGACTGTAGACGTACTCAAGGGACAGTTTGTTAAGCCGGTCAACGAGGTCCTCGCTCGACACCTCCTGACCACGCGGCGTCAGCACCAGGGTGAGTCGCTCGCAGAATATCTTCGTGAATTGAGGGTACTCGCCCGCAGTTGTAACTGCCGGGCGGTCTTTGCATCGGAGCATTCGGAGCTAATGATTCAGGACACTTATGTGGCTGGAGTCCAGTCCAGCTATATCCGACAGCGCCTCCTTGAAAAAGGGGCTCTCGACCTCGAGGCGACAGTGAAGCTGGCTACCTCATTAGAAGTGGCTTTCCAGAGCCTCAAGGCCTTCCCGTCCGACCACGCGGCATCCTTGGGGACGTCAGAGGTGAAGCCATCACCCGACCCAGGCGTACCTCACTCCTGCGCCGCGTGGCTGCCGGCCAGCTCCGAATGACCTTGCTGTTATTTCTGCAGGCAGAGCCAACATCCCCGGCAGCGCTGGCCAGCACGCAGAGCGGCGTGTAATGAGTGCGGCAAGAAAGGTCATTTTGCGAAGGTACAAAGAACAAAGAGAATTACAGCACAGTATGTCTGAGCCGCTCTAAAGTCCCAAAATCAAAAGCCTGTCAGGGCCAGCCTGAGGCTCACAGACCTCGCAACGTGGCATCATGCCTGCCGGTACCGCCCCCTTCCGACGCGTCATCCGCTCCGTGGGGGCCGCCATCTTGGCCAACATCTTGGCTGACATCGTCGACGCCGCCATGTTGTGATCACGCTTCTGCCACAGATAGTCCTCCGCATTACCTCAGCTCAGTCCAGCTTGACCAGTACCGGCCTTACCATCTGCGAAATTCTATGATGGCCGTCAAACTCAACGGGCAGGAGGCGTCCTGTCTCTTCGAATCCGGGAGCACAGATAGTTTCTTCCGCCCGGATATGGTAAGGCGCTGCTCCCTCCTGGTCATCCCTGTCTCGCAGACTATATCTCTCGCCTCCGTTTCGCACTCCCTGCAGATCCGGGGGTATTGCGTCGCAAACCTGTCAATACAAGGTGTGGAGTACACTAACTTTAAGCTCTATGTCCTTCCTCATCTCTGCGCTCCCCTCCTGCTCGGTTTAGATTTCCAGTGCAACCTCAGAAGCCTAACTTTAAAATTCGGGGGACCCCTGCCCCCTCTCACGATCTGCAGCCTCGCGACCCTGAAGGTCGCCCCTCCCTCGCTCTTCGCGAACCTCACCCCAGACTGTAAGCCCAACGCCACCCGGAGCCGAAGGTCTCGATGCCAGTGTCCACGCCGCAGCCGGAGCTGAGGCGTTCGCAGCGAACAATTCATCCTCCTGTGCGACAGAACTTGTGAGTCCGCTTCACCCCCGCCGGACCTTTTTCTTAACGGGGGTGAATGTGGTGAGCTACGTAAGACTGTTGTATATATGTTCACTATTGTTCTACTGTTCTGGTACTATCATTATCGCCACTGTTGTATATACTTACTGTTATTGCTGTTCTCTTATTGGTTGTTGCTGTTGTACTGCTGGAATGTTGTTATTGGTGCTGCTGTTGGCTCCGCCTGTGGGTCCGCCCCTCTGAGGAGGCAGTATTGCAGCGTGGGAGGAGCTACAGGTTGGCACACTTTTAGTCTATTAAAGCATCGGTTCACGGGACTTCCGGTTGCGGCTATGCGGAGCTAAGTCGCACGTTCGGCAGCTCACGCTTGTTCGATGTTTCCCGGTGTGGGAAGGGGACAGCAACATTCCCCCGATAGTGTATGGATTGGACCAGGAGTGGGGCGATTAAAAAAGCGGCATTGAAGCAAAGAAAGGTGTGAGGGAGGAGGACCAAGATGGTGGCGGGCGGAGACCAGGCAGCGTGGAGGCAGTGGGCGCAAGAGCAGCAGGAGCTTCTCCAGCACTGTTTTAAGGAACTGAAAACAGAGCTGCTGGAGCCGATGAAGGCTTCAATCGATAAGCTGCTGGAGACCCAGACGGCCCAAGGGGCGGAGATCCGGGAGGTCCGGCAGAAGGTCTCGGAGAACGAGGACGAGATCTTGGGCCTGGCGGTGAAGGTGGAGGCGCACGAGGCGCTCCACAAGAAATGGCAGGGGAGGTTCGAGGAGATGGAGAACCGGTCGAGGCGGAAGAACCTGCGGATCCTGGGTCTCCTGGAGGGATCGGACGTGGGGGCCTACGTGGTCACCATGCTGAATTCGCTGATGGGAGCGGGGGCCTTTCAGGGGTCCTTGGAGCTGGAGGGGGCCCACCGAGTGCTGGCGAGGAGGCCCAAGCCCAGCGAGCCGCCGCGGGCGGTGCTGGTGCGGTTCCACCGGTTTGCTGATCGGGAGTGTGTGTTAAGGTGGGCCAAGAAGGAGCGGAGTAGCAGGTGGGAGAACGCGGAGGTCCGGATCTACCAGGATTGGAGCGCGGAGGTGGCGAAGAAGAGGGCCGGTTAAAACCGGGCGAAGGCAGTGCTGCACAGGAAGGGGGTGAAGTTCGGTATGCTGCAGCCGGCGCGTCTGTGGGTCACCTATAAGGATCAACACCATTATTTCGAGTCCCCGGAGGAGGCGTGTGCCTTTGTTCAGGCCGAAAAACTGGACTCGGAGTAAGGGTTGGGGATGAGGGTCGCGGTGGAGGGATGGTTGGGGATTGTTGTGTTGTGTTTCAAGGGGGGGTTCTTTGTTTTTCGGGGGTTGATTGGGCATTGTTTTGATTAGGTCCGCCGGGGGGGGTAAACTGCTTGGGGGGTTGATGGTCGGTAGGGGAGATGGGGCCCCGCCGGGGGTGGCGGGGGGGGGGGGAGAGGAGGAGAGGCCTGAGTTGGGGGTAGTGGGACCGGACCTGGAAAGGGAGCTGCGCCAGGGGAGGCGGGGCCAGGCGAGTGGAAAGCGCGGGCTTTTTCCCACCTTTAGGGCTGATGTGATGGGGCCGGAACTGGGAAGCGCGGGCTTTTTCTCCCGCGCTGGGAGTGGAATGAATGAGATCCTGCTGGTGGACAAGGGGTGGGAGGGGAAGTTCCACACTGCGGGGGGGGGGGGGTCGATGGAGCGACGGGAGTGGCCGGTGTCAGCAGGAGTCAGCTGACTTACGGGAGTGCAATGGGGGGAGCAATGCAGCTGGGGGGGGCCTAGCTGGGGGGGGGGGCGACCGGGTTGCAGCAGGAATGGCCAAGGGGGTGGTGGAGTAGGAGGGGTCTGCCGCTGTGGGGAACGGGTCGTGCGGGGGGGCGCGGGCACGTGGCTGGCCTGGAAAGGGCTATGGCTAGTCAGCGGGGGAGGGGGTGAGTAGCCCCCTGATCCGGCTGATCACCTGGAATGTAAGGGGACTGAATGGGCCGGTCAAGCGGGCCCGGGTGTTCGCGCACCTGAAGGGGCTGAAGGCTGATGTGGCCATGCTTCAGGAGACGCACCTGAGGGTGGCGGATCAGGTAAGGTTGAGAAAGGTGTGGGTAGGGCAGGTGTTTCATTCGGGTTTGGATGCAAAAAGTCAGGGGGTGGCGATCTTGGTGGGGAAGAGAGTGCCGTTCGAGGCGTCAAGCATTGTGGCAGACAATGGCGGTAGGTATGTGATGGTAAGTGGCAAGCTGCAGGGGGAGCGGATGGTGTTGGTCAATGTATATGTCCCGAATTGGGACGATGCGGGATTCATGCGGCGTATGCTGGGCTGGATCCCGGACCTGGAGACAGGGGGCCTGATAATAAAGAACAAAGAAAAGTACAGCACAGGAACGGGCCCTTCGGCCCTCCAAGCCCGTGCCGACCATGCTGCCCGACTAAACTACAATCTTCTACACTTCCTGGGTCCGTATCCCTCTATTCCCATCCTATTCATGTATTTGTCAAGATGCCACTGAAATGTCACTATCGTCCCTGCTTCCAGCGAGTTCCAGGCACCCACTACCCTCTGTGTAAAAAAACTTGCCTCGTACATCTACTCTAAACATTGCCCCTCGCACCTTAAACCTATGCCCCCTAGTAATTGACCCCTCTACCCTGGGGAAAAGCCTCTGACTATTCCCTCTGTCTATGCCCCTCATAATTTTGTAGACCTCTATCAGGTCGCCCCTCAACCTCCGTCGTTCCAGTGAGAACAAACCGAGTTTATTCAACCGCTCCTCATAGCTAATGCCCTCCATACCAGGCAACATTCTGGTAAATCTCTTCTGCACCCTCTCTAAAGCCTCCACATCCTTCTGGTAGTGTGGCGACCAGAATTGAACACTATACTCCAAGTGTGGCCTAACTAAGGTTCTATACAGCTGCAACATGACTTGCCAATTCTTATACTCAATGCCCCGGCCAATGAAGGCAAGCATGCCGTATGCCTTCTTGACTACCTTCTCCACCTGTGTTGCCCCTTTCAGTGACCTGTGGACCTATACACCTAGATCTCTCTGATTTTCAATACTCTTGAGGGTTCTACCATTCACTGTATATTCCCTACCTGCATTAGACCTTCCAAAACGCATTTCCTCACATTTGGCCGGATTAAACTCCATCTGCCATCTCTCCGCCCAAGTCTCCCAACAATCTAAATCCTGCTGTATCCTCTGACAGTCCTCATCGCTATCTGCAATTCTACCAATCTTTGTGTCGTCTGCAAACTTACTAATCAGACCAGTTACTTTTTCCTCCAAATTATTTATATATACTACAAACAGCAAAGGCCCCAGCACTGATCCCTGGGAACACCACTAGTCACAGCCCTCCAATTAGAAAAGCATCCTTCCATTGCTACTCTCTGCCTTCTATGATCTAGCCAGTTCTTTATCCACCTTGCCAGCTCACCCCTGATCCTGTGTGACTTCTCCTTTTGTAGTAGTCTACCATGAGGGACCTTGTCAAAGGCCTTACTGAAGTCCATATCGACAACATCCATTGCCCTACCTGCATCAATCATCTTTGTGACCTCTTCGAAAACTCTATCAAGTTAGTGAGACACGACCTCCCCTTCACAAAACCGTGCTGCCTCTCACTAATAGGTCCATTTGTTTCCAAATGGGAGTAGATCCTGTCTCAAAGAATTCTTTCCAGTAATTTCCCTACCACTGACGTAAGGCTCACCGGCCTGTAGTTCCCTGGATTATCCTTGCTACCCTTCTTAAACAGAGGAACAACATTGGCTATTCTCCAGTCCTCCGGGACATCACCTGAAGACAGCGAGGATCCAAAGGTTTCTGTCAAGGCCTCAGCAATTTCCTCTCTAGCCTCCTTCAGTATTCTGGGGTAGATCCCATCAGGCCCTGGGGACTTATCTACCTTAATATTTTTCAAGAAGCCCAACACCTCGTCTTTTTGGATCTCAATGCGACCCAGGCTATCTACACACCCTTCTCCAGACTCAACATCTACCAATTCCTTCTCTTTGGTGAATATTGATGCAAAGTATTCATTTAGTACCTCGCCCATTTCCTCTGGCTCCACACATAGATTCCCTTGCCTATCCTGCAGTGGGCCAACCCTTTCCCTGGCTACCCCCTTGCTTTTTATGTACGTGTAAAAAGCCTTGGGATTTTCCTTAACCCTATTTGCCAATTACTTTTCGTGACCCCTTCTAGCCCTCCTGACTCCTTGCTTAAGTTCCTTCCTACTTTCCTTATATTCCACACAGGCTTTGTCTGTTCCCAGCCTTTTAGCCCTGACAAATGCCTCCTTTTTCTTTTTGACGAGGCCTACAATATCTCTCGTTATCCAAGGTTCCCGAAAATTGCCGTAATTATCCTTCTTCCTCACAGGAACATGCCGGTCCTGAATTCCTTTCAACTGACACTTGAAAGCCTCCCACATGTCAGATGTTGATTTACCCTCAAACATCCGCCCCCAATCTAGGTTCTTCAGTTCCCGCCTAATATTGTTATAATTAGCCTTCCCCCAATTTAGCACATTCACCCTAGGACCACTCTTATCCTTGTCCACCAGCACTTTAAAACTTACTGAATTGTGGTCACTGTTCCCGAAATGCTCCCCTACTGAAACTTCTAACACCTGGCCGGGCTCATTTCCCAATACCAGGTCCAGTACAGCCCCTTCCCTAGTTGGACTGTCTACATATTGTTTTAAGATGCCCTCCTGGATGCTCCTTACAAACTCTGCCCTGTCCATGCCCCTGGCACTAAGTGAGTCCCAGTCAATATTGGGGAAGTTGAAGTCTCCCATCACAACAACTATGTTGTTTTTACTCTTTTCCAAAATCTGTCTACCTATCTGCTCCTCTTACTCCCGCTGGCTGTTGGGAGGCCTGTAGTAAACCCCCAACATTGTGACTGCACCCTTCTTATTCCTGATCTCTACCCATATAGCCTCACTGCCCTCTGAGGTGTCCTCCAGTAGTACAGCTGTGATATTCTCCCTGACCAGTAGCGCAACTCCGCCACCCCTTTTACATCCAACAAACAAAGAACAAAGAACAAAGAAATGTACAGCACAGGAACAGGCCCTTCGGCCCTCCAAGCCCGTGCCGACCATACTGCCCGACTAAACTACAATCTTCTACACTTCCTGGGTCCGTATCCTTCTATTCCCATCCTATTCATATATTTGTCAAGATGCCCCTTAAATGTCCCTATCGTCCCTGCCTCCACTACCTCCTCCGGTAGTGAGTTCCAGGCACCCACTACCCTCTGCGTAAAAAACTTGCCTCGTACATCTACTCTAAACTTTGCCCCTCTCACCTTAAACCTATGCCCCCTAGTAATTGACCCCTCTACCCTGGGGAAAAGCCTCTGACTATCCACTCTGTCTATGCCCCTCATAATTTTGTATACCTCTATCAGGTCGCCCCTCAACCTCCTTCGTTCCAGTGAGAACAAACCGAGTTTATTCAATCGCTCCTCATAGCTTATGCCCTCCATACCAGGCAACATTCTGGTAAATCTCTTCTGCACCCTCTCTAAAGCCTCCACATCCTTCTGGTAGTGTGGCGACCAGAATTGAACACTATACTCCAAGTGTGGCCTAACTAAGGTTCTATACAGCTGCAACATGACTTGCCAATTCTTATACTCAATGCCCCGGCCAATGAAGGCAAGCATGCCGTATGCCTTCTTGACTACCTTCTCCACCTGTGTAGCCCCTTTCAGTGATCTGTGGACCTGTACTCCTAGATCTCTTTGACTTTCAATACTCTTGAGGGTTCTACCATTCACTGTATATTCCCTACCTGCATTAGCCCTTCCAAAATGCATTACCTCACATTTGTCCAGGTTAAACTCCATCTGCCATCTCTCCGCCCAAGTCTCCAGACAATCTAAATCCTGCTGTATCCTCAGACAGTCCTCATCGCTATCCGCAATTCCACCAACCTTTGTGTCGTCTGCAAACTTACTAATCAGACCAGTTACATTTTCCTCCAAATCATTTATATATACTACAAAGAGCAAAGGTCCCAGCACTGATCCCTGTGGAACACCACTGGTCACAGCCCTCCAATTAGAAAAGCATCCCTCCATTGCTACCCTCTGCCTTCTATGGCCTAGCCAGTTCTGTATCCACCTTGCCAGTTCACCCCTGATCCCGTGTGACTTCACCTTTTGTACTAGTCTACCATGAGGGACCTTGTCAAAGGCCTTACTGAAGTCCATATAGACAACATCTACTGCCCTACCTGCATCAATCATCTTAGTGACCTCCTCGAAAAACTCTATCAAGTTAGTGAGACACGACCTCCCCTTCACAAAACCGTGCTGCCTCTCACTAATACGTCCATTTGCTTCCAAATGGGAGTAGATCCTGTCTCGAAGAATTCTCTCCAGTAATTTCCCTACCACTGAAGTAAGGCTCACCGGCCTGTAGTTCCCGGGATTATCCCTGCCACCCTTCTTAAACAGAGGAACAACATTGGCTATTCTCCAGTCCTCCGGGACATCCCCTGAAGACAGCGAGGATCCAAAGATTTCTGTCAAGGCCTCAGCAATTTCCTCTCCAGCCTCCTTCAGTATTCTGGGGTAGATCCCATCCGGCCCTGGGGACTTATCTACCTTAATATTTTTTAAGACACCCAACACCTCGTCTTTTTGGATCACAATGTGACCCAGGCTATCTACACCCCCTTCTCCAGACTCAACATCTACCAATTCCTTCTCTTTGGTGAATACTGATGCAAAGTATTCATTTAGTACCTCGCCCATTTCCTCTGGCTCCACACATAGATTCCCTTGCCTATCCTTCAGTGGGCCAACCCTTTCCCTGGCTACCCTCTTGCTTTTTATGTAAGCGTAAAAAGCCTTGGGATTTTCCTTAACCCTATTTGCCAATGCCTTTTCATGACCCCTTCTAGCCCTCCTGACTCCTTGCTTAAGTTCCTTCCTACTTTCCTTATATGCCACACAGGCTTCGTCTGTTCCCAGCCTTTTAGCCCTGACAAATGCCTCCTTTTTCTTTTTGACGAGGCCTACAATATCTCTCGTCATCCAAGGTTCCCGAAAATTGCCGTATTTATCTTTCTTCCTCACAGGAACATGCCTGTCCTGTATTCCTATCAACTGACACTTGAAAGCCTCCCACATGTCAGATGTTGATTTGCCCTCAAACATCCGCCCCCAATCTATGCTCTTCAGTTCCCGCCTAATATTGTTATAATTAGCCTTCCCCCAATTTAGCACATTCATCCTCGGACCACTCTATTCCCCCTCTATCCCGCCTGAAACATCTAAATCCTGGAACTTATAGCTGCCAATCCTGCCCTTCCCTCAGCCAAGTCTCTGTAATGGCAACAACATCATAGTTCCAAGTACTAATCCAAGCTCTAAGTTCATCTGCCTTACCCGTAATACCTCTTGCATTAAAACATATGCACTTCAGGCCACCAGACCCGCTGTGTTCAGCAACTTCACCCTGTCTCCTCTGCCTCAGAGCCATACTGGCCCTATTCCCTAGTTCTCCCTCAATGCTCTCACCTTCTGACCTATCGCTCCCGTGCCCACCCCCCCTGCCATACTAGTTTAAACCCTCCCATGTGACACTAGCAAACCTCGCGCCAGGATATATATGCCTCTCCAGTTTAGATGCCACCCATCCTTCTTATATAGGTCACACCTGCCCCGGAAGAGCTCCCAGTGGTCCAGATAACGGAAACCCTCCCTCCTACACCAGCTGCTTAGCCACGTGTTTAGCTGCTCTATCTTCCTATTTCTAGCCTCACTGGCACGTGGCACAGGGAGTAATCCCGAGATTACAACCCTCGAGGTCCTGTCTTTTAACTTTCTGCCTAGCTCCCTGAACTCCTGCTGCAGGACCTCATGTCCCTTCCTGCCTATGTCGTTAGTACCAATATGTACAACGATCTCTGCCTGTTTGCCCTCCCGCTTCAGGATGCCCTCTACCCGTTCGGAGACATCTTGGACCCTGGCACCAGGGAGGCAACATACCATCCTGGAGTCTCTTTCACGTCCACAGAAGCGCCTATCTGTGCCTCTGACTATAGAATCCCCTATGACTATTGCTCTTCTGCACTTTGACCCTCCCTTCTGAACATTAGAGTTAGCCGTGGTGCCACTGCTCTGGCTGCTGCTGTTTTCCCCTGATAGGCTATCCCCCCCGACAGTACCCAAAGGGGTATACCTGTTCGAGAGGGGGACAACCAGAGGGGATTCCTGCACTGACTGCCTGCCCTTTCTGGTGGTCACCCATTTATCTGCCTGCACCTTGGGTGTGATCACATTTATATAACTGCTATCTATGATGCTTTCCGCCACCTGCATGCTCCTAAGTGTATCCAACTGCTGCTCCAACCGAACCATGCGGTCTGTGAGGAGCTCCAGTTGGGTGCACTTTCTGCAGATGAAGCCATCCGGGATGCTGGAAGCCTCCCGGACCTGCCACATCTCACAGTCAGAGCACTGCACCCCTCTAACTGACATTGCGTTAATTAATTAGTAAATTAAATTTAAAAGTTTTTTTTTAAAAGTTACTGTTAACTATATGTTTCCTAGCACTAGATTTCTACTATAAATGTGAAAGCTAAATACAGTTCTCTCCGATCTCTGGCTTAGATACCCCTCTAAATTATAATTAAGTAATTATGTTTAATTAGTTTAATTTTTTAAATTCAATGTAGATTCCCAACCAGCCAATCAGGTCACAGCTTTTCTGCGATGTCACTTCAGCCCCCCCCCCCCACACACACACACACACACACACACACACACGCACACACGCACAATTTGAAACGGTAATAAAAGTAAAAATGAATAAAAATCATGGGGGGAGATTTCAACACGGTGCGGGACCCGGCACTGGATCGCTCTAGGTCTAGGATGGGCAGGAGGCCGGCGGCGGCCGGTTCTGAGGGGGTTCATGGACCAGATGGGAGGTATGGACCCATGGAGGTTTGCGAGGCCGGGGGCCAGGGAATTTTCATTCTTCTCCCATGTCCACAAGGCCTACTCCCGGATTGACTTTTTTGCCATGAGCAGGGCGCTGATTCCGAGGGTGGAGGATACGGAGTACTCGATGATAGCCATTTCTGATCATGCTCCGCATTGGGTGGACCTGGAGTTGGGGGAGGAGAGGGACCAGCGCCCGCTGTGGTGCCTAGAGGTGGGGTTGCTGGCGGACGAGGAGGTGTGCGGGATCCGGAAGTGTATAGAGAGGTACCTGGAGGCTAATGACAATGGGGAGGTGCAAGTAGGGGTGGTCTGGGAGGTGCTGAAGGCAGTGGTCAGAGGAGAGCTGATCTCCATTAGGGCACACAAGGAGAGGGGGAGAGGAGAGAGGGCGAGGTTGGTGGGGGAGATGGTGAGGGTGGATAGGAGGTACGTGGAGGCCCCGGAGGAGGGATTGCTTAGGGAGCGGCGTAGCCTCCAGGCTGAGTTCGATTTGTTGACCACAAGGAAGGCGGAGGTGCAGTGGAGGAAGGCGCAGGGGCGGTATATGAATACGGAGAAAAGGCGAGCCGGATGCTGGCGCACCAGCTTCGGAAGCGAGAAGCAGCTAGGGAGATCGGGGGAGTTAGGGATGGAGGAGGGAGCACGGTGCGAAGTGCGGTGAGTATCAATGGGGTCTTCAGGGACTTCTACGAGGAACTGTACCGGTCTGAGCCCCCACTGGAAGAGGGAAGGATGGGTCGCTTCCTGGACCGGCTGACGTTTCCGAGGGTGGAAGAGGGGCAGGTGGTGGGGTTGGGGTCGCCGGTTGGGTTGGAGGAGTTGGTCAAAGGGATAGGGAACATGCAGGCGGGGAAGGCACCAGGGCCGGATGGGTACCTGGTTGAATTTTACAAGAAGTGTTCAGACCTGCTGGGCCCGCTGTTGGCAAGGACCTTCAACGAGGCAAGGGAAGGGGGGCTCTGCCCCCGACGGTGTCTAGAGCGCTGATTTCCCTGATCCTGAAGCAGGATAAGGATCCCCTACAGTGTGGGTCATATAGGCCGATCTCACTCTTAAATGTAGATGCAAAGTTGCTGGCAAAGATTTTGGCCATGAGGATAGAGGACTGTGTGCCGCAGGTCATACACGAGGATCAGACGGGGTTTGTGAAAGGGAGGCAGTTGAATACTAATGTAAGGAGGCTCTTGAATGTTATAATGATGCCGGCGATGGAAGGGGAGGCGGAGATAGTGGCGGCGATGGATGCGGCGAAGGCCTTTGATAGGGTGGAGTGGGGCTACCTGTGGGAGGTGTTGAAAAGTTTTGGGGAGGGGAGGTGTTCATTAGGTGGGTGAGGCTGCTGTATGAGGCCCCGGTGGCGAGCGTGGCCACGAAGGAGGTCAGAGTATTTCCGGCTACACCGGGCAACGAGGCAGGGGTGTCCGCTGTCCCCCCTGCTCTTTGCACTGGTGATTGAACCCCTGGCCATGGCGTTGAGGGAGTCGAGGAACTGAAGGGGGCTAGTGCGGGGTGGGGAGGAGCATCGGGTGTCACTTTATGCGGATGATTTGCTGCTCTATGTGGCGGAATGCCGGAGTGATGAGGATCCTTAGGGAGTTTGGAGATTTCTCTGGGTACAAGCTTAATATGGGGAAGAGCGAGTTGGTCGTAGTGCACCCGGGGGACCAGGAGAGGGGGATTGGTGATAATCATAATCATAGAATTTACAGTGCAGAAGGAGGCCATTCGGCCCATTGAGTCTGCACCGGTTCTTGGAAAGAGCACCCTACCCAAGGTCAACACCGCCACCCTATCCCCATAACCCAGTAACCCCACGCAACACTAAGGGCAATTTTGGACACTAAGGGCAATTTATCATGGCCAATCCACCTAACCTGCACACCTTTGGACTGTGGGAGGAAACCGGAGCACCCGGAGGAAACACACGCAGACACGGGGAGGATGTGCAGACTCCGCGCAGATAGTGACCCAAGCCAAAATCGAACCTGGGACCCTGGAGCTGTGAAGCAATTGTGCTATCCACAAGGCTACCATGCTGCCCCTGGTGAGTTCCCGCTAAAAAGGGTGGAGAGGAGTTTCAGGTACCTGGGGGTCCAGGTGGCTAGGAGCTGGGGGGCCCTACATAAGCGTAACTTCACGAGGCTGGTGGAGAAGATGGAGGAGGAGTTTAAGAAGTGGGACGTGCTGCCACTCTCCCTGGCAGGTAGGGTGCAGTCAGTTAAAATGACGGTGCTCCCGATGTTTTTGTTCCTGTTCCAATGCCTCCCCGTCCTGATCCCTAGGGCCTTCTTCAGGCGGGTTAACAGGAGCGTTATGGGGTTTGTGTGGGCGCAGAAGACCCAGAGGGTGAGAAGGGTGTTCCTGGAGCGGTGCAGGGATGGGGGGGGTTGGCGCTGCCTAACCTCAGTGGGTATTATTGGGCCGCCAACGTGGCGATGGTGCGTAAGTGGGGGATGAGGCGGCATGGAAGAGGCTGAAGATGGCGTCCTGTGTGGGCACGAGCCTGGAGGCGCTGGTGACGGCGCCGCTGCTGCTTCCTCCAACGAGGTATACCACGAGCCCGGTGGTAGCGGCTATCCTCAATATTTGGGGGCAATGGAGACATAACGGGGAGGTGGGGACCTCGGTGCGGTCCCCAATTCGGGGGAACCACCGGTTTGCCCCGGGGAGGATGGACGGAGGGTTTCTGAGCTGGCACAGGGTAGGTAATAGAAGGATGGGGGACCTGTTTGTGGACGGTACGTTCGCGAGCCTGGGTGAGCTGGAGGAGAGGTTCGGGCTCCCCCCGGGGAACAGCTTTAGATATATGCAGGTAAGGGCGTTTGTTCGGCGGCAGGTGGTGGAGTTCCCACTGTTGCCGCCACGCAGGGTCCAGGACAGGGTGCTGTCGGGGGTGTGGGTTGGAGAGGGGATGATCTCGGCAATGTATCAGGTGATGCAGGAGGAGGAGGAGGCCTTGGTGGAGGAGCTAAAGGGTAAGTGGGAGGAGGTGTTGGGTGAGGAGATCGACGAGGGGATGTGGGCGGATGCCCTGGGGAGGGTGAACTCTTCCTCCTCTCGCGTGAGGCTCGGCCTCATACAATTTAAGGTGCTGCATAGGGCTCACGTGACCGGGACCAGGATAAGACGGTTCTATGGGTGCGAGGACAGGTGTGTTAGGTGCTCAGGGAGCCCAGCAAATCACACCCACATGTTCTGGGCTTGCCCAGCGCTGGAGGACTTTTGGAAGGGTGTAGCGAGGACGGTGTCCAGGGTGGTAGGTTCCAGGGTCAAGCCGGGCTGGGGGCTCGCAATATTTGGGGTGGCAGAGGAGCCGGGAGTGCAGGAGGCGAAAGAGGCCGGTATTCAGGCCTTTGCGTCCCTGGTAGCCCGGCGAAGGATTCTTCTTCAGTGGAAGGATGCGAGGCCCCCAAGCGTGAAATCCTGGATCAACGATATGGCGGGGTTCATTAAATTGGAGAGGGTGAAATTCGCCTTTAGAGGATTGGTACAAGGGTTCTTCGGGCGGTGGCAACTGTTCCTAGACTTCCTGGCAGAACGTTAGAAGATGGTCAGTAGCGGCAGCAACTCGGGGGGGGGGGGGGGGGGGGGGGGGGGGGGTTGGTTTGTTTTTCTTGAGGGGGCGCGTATTTTTGCCTTTGTGTTGATGAAGGCTGTTAATTTATTATTTATGTATATTGGGGGGGCGGGGGTTCTTTTCTTTCTGTATTCTGTTGTTGATATTTTGTGAAAATTTGAATAAAAATTATTTTTTTAAACAGCATCGGTTCACTGCTACTCAGCGTCGCGACTGAATTGATGGCCATCAGACACTAATAACGATTATTATTATTAGCATGTGTATACCATCACGGTTGGTAAAGCATTTTCAGGAACGCTCGGTTAAGATTATAGGCACCTCGGTATTGCTCCTCATTGGTGCTGGAGCAGAAGTATCTATATTGAACCACAAACTCTACCAATGATATTTTTCGCAACTTTCTCTCACTCCTGTGACAGAACTCTTTGAGGCTATTATTCCGTGTTTGGGGTTGAACGCAGTTCCATTGCACTATAAAAATATCATCCCAGGACGGGTTCATGTTCTACATAGCCTTATGGTGGTAAAGCCTTTGATAAGCTTGGCCCCACCGGTGCACGTGATCGATGACACAGGCTGTACACAGCAGTATTCCTCCTTATTTGCTGGATTTGGGGTGATTAAGGGATAATGTCATGCTCCTTGCATCTACAGGTTTATTCTACTAGTTCAAAATTTGAAATGGTTGTGTTTGAAATCCATGCAGAAGTATCACAGGAGCTGAGACTAATTGAAGCAGATTCAATCTATCTATTTACATAGTTGATGCGACCATCAATTCACTGAGAGACACGTTGAGAAGTAAACCGTGGTTTTAATCAGCTTAAGACTTGAGCCTGCCTGTGACCGGTACAACAATGAATGCGGCCCCGCAGGTCAGCAGCCTTTATACTTCCTGTAAGGGGTGGAGCCATGGGCGAGCCCGTACATGCCCCCACATATCCCCCTGTGGGTGAAGCCGTACAGTGGCCCATAGGTGGAGCCCACAGGGTTAAACACATAACATAACACGATACAGCAGTAACATGATATCGCAGTGCACTGGTGAATTAACAGTATTTCCATTCACCACATTCACCCCCTGTTTAAAAAATGAAGTCCGGCGGGGGTGACGAGTTTACAGATTCAGTCGGTCTGGTGCCCAGATTGTACATTGCGACCGCCGAAGCACTGGTGTTGCAGCCGCTTCGGGTGGCTGTGGCGCTGGTCCCTGAGCAGGCACAGGCGTGGACTCCTGGAGCAGCTCTTCCGGAGCTTCATTCCTTTGGACCGGTGCAGGCGGGTGGGGAGGAGCGCGAGAACCATATCTGGGTAGGGACGCTGAACATGGGAGGTTGGACGGGACCTAGTGTGGGGGACGCAGTAGTGGTCGTGGTGTTGGAGCCTGCGGGCGCCAGGTCCCGGAAGGAGACGGTATCCTGCCTGCCATCGGGGTGTCTGATATACGCATAGTGTGGGTTGGAGTGCAGGAGCTGAATCCTCTCTACCAGGGGGTCGGTCTTATGGCTCCGAACATGTTTTCGGAGGAGGACTGGACCCGGTGTCATCAGCCAGGGCGGAAGCGAGGCCGCTGAGATAGCTCTCCTTGGGAAAACAAACAAATGGTCATGAGGGGTCTGGTTTGTGGCCGTGCAAAGGAAGGACCTAATACAGTGGAGCGCATCGGGGAGGACCTCCTGCCAGTGAGAAACCGGGAGATTCCTGGACCGTAGGGTCAGTAGGATGGCCTTCCAGACCGTCCCGTTCTCCCTCTCCACCTGCCCGTTTCCCCTGGGGTTAGAGCTGGTAGTCCTGCTCGAGGCAATGCCCTTACTAAGCAGGTACTGACGCAGTTCGTCGCTCATGAACGACGAGCCCCTGTCGCTGTGGACATAGCTGGGGAAACCGAACAGGGTGAAGACACTATGAAGGGCTTTGATGACTCTGGGAGTGGTCATATCGGGGCAGGGAATGGTGAACGGAAAACGGGAGAACTTGTCTATGATGTTCAGGAAGTACATGTTGCAATTATTGCAGGGGAGGGGCCCTTTGAAATCGATACTAAGGCGTTCAAAGGGCCGGGACGCCTTTTCCAGGTGGGCCTTATCCGGTCGATAGAACTGCGGTTTACATTCCGCACAGATTTGGCAGTCTCTGGTTGTAGCTCTGACCCCCTCGGTGCAGTAGGGCAGGTTGCGGGCCTTGATGTAATGGGCGAGCCGGGTGACCCCCGGGTGGCAGAGGTCATCGTGGATAGCACGTAATCGGTCATCTTGCGCGCTGGCGCACTTGCCGCAGGACAGGGCATCTGGGGGCTCATTGAGCTTCCCAGGACGATTATACTATATCGTAGTTATAGGTGGAGAGTTCGATCCTCCACCTCAAGATCTTGTCATTCTTGATCTTGCCCTGCTGCGTATTGTCAAACATGAAGGCAACCGATCGTTGGTCGGTGACCAGGGTAAACCTCCTACCAGCGAGGTAGTGCCTCCAGTGCCGTACGGTTTCCACGATGGCTTGGGCTTCTTTTTCGACTGAGGAGTGTCGAATTTCAGAGGTGGTGAGGGTGCGGGAAAAGAACGCTACCGGTCTGCCTGCTGGGTTGAGAGTGTCGGCGAGATGACCTCTGAGGCATTGCTCTCCACCTGGAAGGGGTCGGACTCGTCCACCGCGCGCATTGCAGCTTTGGCGATGTCCGCCTTGATGCAGTTGAAGGCCTGCCCTCAGCTGCCAGTGGAAAAATGGTGGCCTTAAATAGTGGGCGGGCTTTGTCCGCATACTGGGGGACCTCTTCAGGGCCTTGGGGCAGTGAAGGAGAGGGAATTGGAGGAGGGGGCGCATACGGTCAGGGTCGGGCCCTAGGACCCGTTTTCCACGACGTAGCCGAGGATGGCTAGCCTGGTTGTGCGGAAAACGCATTTCTCCTTGTTGTAGGGGAGGTTGAGTTTTTGGGCGGTTTGGAGAAATCGGTGGAGGTTGGCGTTGTGGTCCTGCTGATCATGGCCGCAGATGGTTACATTGTCCAAGTACGGAAACGTGGCCCGCAGCCCGTACTGGTCCACCATTCGGTCCATTGCTCGTTGGAACACCGAAACCCCTTTTGTGACGCCAAAGGGGACCCGGAGGAAATGGAAAAGGCGGCCATCTGCCTCAAACGCCGTGTAGTGGCGGTCCTCCGGGCAGATTGGGAGCTGGTGATATGCAGACTTCAGATCTACCGTAGAGAACACGCGGTAGTGCGCAATCTGATTTACCATGTCTGCAATCCGGGGAAGGGGGTGCGCATCGAGTTGCGTAAACCGGTTAATGGTCTGGCTGTAATCAACCACCATCTGGAACTTTTCCCCGGTCTTGACGACCACCACCTGAGCTCTCCAGGGGCTATTGCTGGCCTCTATGACCCCGTCCCGCAAGAGACGCTGGACTTCGGACCTAATGAACGTCCTGTCCTGCAGACTATACCGCCTGCTTCTGGTGGCTGCTGGCTTGCAATCGGTGGTGAGGTTCGCAAAGAGGGGGGAGGGTCGGTTTTTAGGGTCACGAGGCTGCCTATGGTGAGTGGGGGAAGGGGCCCCCCGAATTTAAGAGTTAGGCTCCTGAGGCTGCACTGAAAATCAAGTCCTAAGAGGAGAGGAGCGCAGAGGTCTGGGAGCACAAATTGTTTAAAATTAGCATACTCAGCGCCCTGGATCGCTAGGGTTGCAGTAGTGCACCCTTGGATTTGTACCGAGTGCGACCCAGAGGCGAGGGAGATAGTTTGTCGAGTCGGGAATATTGGGAGCGAACAACGTCTTACCATGTCCAGGTGAATGAAGCTCTCTGTGCTCCCGAAGTCGAAAAAGCAAGGTGTCTCGTACCCGTTTACCCGGACGGCCATAATGGAGCTCCGGAGGTGCTTCGGTCGCGACTGGTCCAGGGTGACCGCGCTGAGCTGGGGATAGCCGGCGGCGTGATCGGAGGTGCTGGGGCGGCCCCACGCTGGCTGCTGTCCATGTCGTTCGTACATCTGAGGCGGTGTAGCAGATGGCAGCCAAGATGGCGGGCCCCATGAGTCACACGTGTTGTGTGGAGGCGGAGGCGGCAGACACGCTGCCACTTTGCGGGGTCTGCGGGCCTGTGGGTCTGTGAGTTAGAGTTTTTAGACCTGGCCAGGCAGACTTTGGCGAAGTGTTCTTTTCGCCCGCAGTTACTACAGTTCACGTTGCGGGCCGGGCAGTGCTGTCGGGGGTGTTGGGATTGGCCGCAAAAATAGCAGGGCAGCCCCCCAAGATGGACGGGCAGCCGCGCGGCACAAGCCTGGGGTAGTCTCTGGTCGGGGGCCCACGAGGGGGTCGCGTGGTCGGCAGGGAACGCAGTAAGGCTCTGAAACGCGACCTCCAGCGAGGTAGCTAGTGTTACCGTGTCCTCCAGGTCCTGGGCTCCTTTTTCGAGCAGGCGCTGTCTTGCATATTTCGATCGGACCCCCGCCATGTAAACGTCTTGGATTGCGAGCTCCATATGCTGAGGGGCCGTAACGGCCTGGTGGTTACAGTTGCGCGCGAGGGTTTTGAGGTTGCGTAGGTAATCATCTAGCGACTTTCCGGGGCGCTGGCGGCGAGTGGTGAAGATGTGTCGCGCGTAGACCTCGTTCACGGGCCGTACATGTATGCATTCGAGCAGTGCGAGGGCCTCTGTATAGGACGCGGCGCTGTCGAGCTGGACAAAAATACGATGGCTCACCCGTGCGTGGAGAAGACTCAGTTTCCATTCGTCCGTGACGGATGGCGTAGACGACGCGGCGAGATAGGGCTTGAAGCATCAAAGCCAGTGCGAAAACATTTATTTTGCCTCCGCAGCCTGTGGATTGAGTTCCAGTCTATCAGGTTTGAGGGCTGATTCCATCGTAGTATTTTAAGCTGATTAAATTGATGCGACCATCAATTCACTGAGAGACACGTTGAGAAGTAAACTGTGGTTTTAATCAGTTTACAACTGAGCCTGCCTGTGACCGGTACAACAATGAATGCGGCCCCGCAGGTCAGCTGCCTTTATACTTCCTGTAAGGGATGGAGCCATGGGCGAGCCCGTTCATGCCCCGACATATCCCCCTGTGGGTGAAGCCATGATTGAATGGTGGAGTGGACTCGATGGGCCGAATGGCCTTACTTCCGCTCCTATGTCTTATGGTCTTATGGTACAATGGCCCATAGGTGAAGCCCACAGGGTTAAACACATAACGTAACACGATACAGCAGTTCCATGATATCACAGTGCACTGGTGAATTAACAGTAGTTCCATTCACCACAATAGTCAACATCTTTTCCCAAAGCTAGGGAATCTAAAACTAGAGGGCATATGTTTAAAGTAAGAATGGAGAGATACAAAAGGGTCCAGAGGGGCAATTTTTTCACACAGAGGGTGGTGAGTGTCATGGAACGAGCTGCCAAAGGCAGTAGTACAGGCGGGTACAATTCTGTCTTTAAAAAGCATTTAGACAGTTATATGGGAAAGTAGGGTATAGAGGGCTATGGACCAAATGTGCGCAATTGGGACTAGCTTATGTTATGGGCAAGGTGTTTTCAGAACCCCAAAATGTATCATGGAGTTCAACCAACCTCCCCCTTTAATGGATTGTTGCTTTTGAAGCACACGGCTTGTTCCCCAGGTGTGATATTATAATTATGAACACGTGGTTTTTAACACAAAACAATGTTTATTCCATGAACTCAACTTAATCTGTTAAATAAACATTGGATCCCTTAACACCCCTTACTTCAAAGATAACTCCGAAAATAATACAACACTAAATAATCCCTCAAAATGTTCCTTCAAACATCCAAAAGGCTTCAAACCTTCAAAACAATAACACACCAGTCACAGTTAATATATATTTTCTGTTGGATGGCAGAGATACATCAGCTTGGTTGACTTCAGCTGCAGCACCTTGCTTTTCTTTCTGCAGCTCTTTGGAAACACACAGACACACCCCAAGCTGCTCTCCCAAACTGGCTTTTCCCTTCAAGCAGCTCACAGCAAACCACAACTTCTCAAGCTGCTGTCTCAAACTGGCCTTCTCATTTTAAGTAGCTCACAGCAAACCAGCCAGGCACTTTTCAGCTGCTCTCAGCAAAACTGAAACTAAAAGCAGAAGTGAGCTCAGCTCAGCTACCCCCCTGTGACATCACTTCAGTAATATGATCAGCTTCATCTGTTAAAGGTACATTTTTTACATAGATTACATAGAACATACAGTGCAGAAGGAGGCCATTCGGCCCATCGAGTCTGCACCGACCCACATTAATCCCTCACTTCCACCTTATCCCCGCAACCCAATAACCCCTCCCAACCCTTATGGACACTACGGGTAATTTAGCATGGCCAATCCACCTAACCTTCAGCATCCGATTCTTAAAGGCACTCTCACATGACACTTAGTGGTAAAACTGGGCGGCATGGACAAGTTGGGCCGAAGGGCCTGTTTTCATGCTGTAAACCTCAATGACTCTATCATCGAGCGAATCGATTATTCATCATGGATATCAAACATAGTCATTGCCTGATGCAAGTATAGCAAACATGAATTCTGCGCCAACCTTCAACAAAGCAATCATTCCAGACAAATTATCATTTCCTACAGTACAAAGCTTTCGGTATCATTTTGTGACTGCACCAAATTTGGCAATCGCCAGAACTATTTCAGATACCACTAGCGAAGTAAAGCCAATAGCTTCCCGCTTTTGTTAATCACCAAAGGTGTGTTTTGGTACCATCGCATACTCAATGGGCGAAGCTGATCAGCTGATCACCCAGCACATTTCAGATCATCCTTTCACCCGTCTTGTCAGATGTTGAGGGGAAGCTGAATCCACTTGATGATGCTATTGTCCACAGAATACGATCAGCAGTTATCAGCAGTGCTCACTCGACTTGAACAACACAATCTAACGCTCAACAAGGACAAATGCACATTCACAGCATCCGAGATTGACTTGCGAGGGTACAGAGTGACAGCGGCTGGAGGAAGGCCAACACACAGTAACAGAAAAACCAACCTTGTGCTTCCAACCCCATCTAACATGACAGATTTGGCATCATTCCTCAATGCCACCAACTTTTAGCACAAATTTGTTCCTAATTACTCAGAGATCACGGAGCTACTGCATAAAGATGCACAATAGAAATGGACAATTGCACAGCAAAGCGTTTGACATGTTAAAGGCAAATATAGCATCTCCACCAGTCGTCCTGCATTTCGATCCAACACAAATTGTACATCATAATAGATACGATCAGAAAATGTGACTGGAGGTGTACTCTCACATTACCTGGAAGGAAGTGAATGACCAATCGTTTACACATCATGCCTGTTGCCATAAACTGAACTCAAATATTCTAAAGTAGAACGAGAAGCACTAGCCTGTATCTACACTTGTGAATATTGGCATATGTATCTCTTTCGTAGAAAGTTCACTCTCTACACCGATCACCAAGCGCTGCCTACATTGTTTGTCACGTAAGGATCTGGTCATCGACCTCTGTGCATCAACAGATGGTCGGTTCCTCTTCATCAGTACAACTTCAAGGTTGAGTACCTCACAGGTTCACGTAATTGAGAAACTGACCTGCTTAGCCACACTGCTATCAGAGAGTGTTAGCGATGGCGAAGTGACTTGTAACATTGAAAACTCATGGTCATGGTGAATTCACAAGCAACAGTGAATCTTGTGAGATGAGAGGAGCTGAAAGCAGAATCAGCGACAGTCAGCATACTGCAGAAAGTAATACCTAAAAACTGAGTGACCTTGCAAAACAGAGGATGAACTGGTCCTGTCCTACAGAGTACGCAGTGAGCTTGAACTGTTTGATGACAACCGTATTGCATGAAGAACTTGAGCGGTTATCAGAAAAGCATTACAACAACATGTTGCCCATGTTAACATGAGAACTAGGAGCAGTAGGCAATTCTGCCTCTCGAGCCTGCTCCACATTCAATACAAGGTGAACATGTTGCGACATGCTCACCTTGTCCATGAAGGACAGTTTCGGGTTTGTTACGGTGAAACAAGGCATCAAAGCAGTCTACGCAAGCAATTGATTGCTGCATAGAAGAATTCAATAGAAACTGTGTGGTTTCTTCGTAAATAATCTGTTAAACCGTGGCCTACCCTTCTTCAACTGACCCCATGACCAACAAACCATGGCAACAACTCTAAGTAGATATGTTTGGAGAAGCAAAAGCAGCTCCTAGCAATCCATGTTTTTGCTTGCTGTTCATGGCAAGTTGTCAACATGACAGGATTTCTTATGGGTTGGATTCTCCGGTCGCCGACGCCAAAATCGCGTTCGGCAGTGGGCCGGAGAATCCAAATTCCCAATAGAATCAGGGGTGGCGCCGCTTTCGCGATGCCCCGCTCCCTCCAAAGCAACATTACCGCAGAGCACGGCGTGCCAAGTATCCACGGCCTCAGGCCATTGCCTGAGGCCCGCCCCCCAATGCTTCGCCCCCGACCGGCCAAGTTCCCGACGGCGTGGGACACGCGTGGTCTCACCCGCCAGGAACTCGGGGTGGCAGCTGCGGGCTCAGTCCTGCGCCGCCACAGTCGGGGGAGGGGCGATCCGTGGCCAGGGGTGGACTTATTCGGGCTGGGGGCACTGTGGTGGGATGGTCCACACCGTGTGAGCCTGCCGAAGGGGGGACTATTTCACGCACCGGGTCCACGAGCGACGTCCGCCATGAAGCATGGTGCGGCGCTGCAGGCTGCCACCGTGCACATGCGCGGCCACGGACCCGGCAATTCTCCAGGCCGTATTGGCGGCTAGAGCCGGCTGCTCTACGCTGCTTTCCTGCTAACCCCGAGCAAAACGGGGAATCGGTGTCCGTTTTGCACCAGTTTTCCTGGCGTCAAACCCCACCGTTCCCACGCCGGCGTGGGGACATAGTCTCCAAATCGGAGAATCCAGACCTATCATTGCAGACCACGGTTTGTTTACAGTCAGTTCAGAGTTCCGAGCAAGCTACCATTTGACATCATGATGCAACCTTCAATCAAATGGTGGCGTTGAATGTTTCAACAGGGTGAAAAAGGACAGTCCGAGAACTAGCATGTTGGAGGGGAAAACGCTTGGCCAATCCATTTGTATCCTTCCTCGCACATATCGATCTACTGTCTGCCCCCATCACGGAACGGAAAGATACTGGACAAACTTACGATCGGTCATACCTTTCACATGCTGCTGACCATTCTTAAACCATCGCTGCTGTCCAAAAAAATGTCGCAGCAGATGCAGAAGAAACTGCAAAGTGACATGGTGAAGCAAAAAAGTGTACTTCAACAAGTGAACATACAAAGGAAACCAAGATTTGTGCTTGGAGATTGGGGTTGCATCAAACTGACCCATCACAACCCGAAGCTTGTATCGTCTCTGCCTGGACCAAAGCAGATAAAGCCAGTGCTCAGTACCAACACTGATCTCGTGGATGCACGCAAAGTGGAATGTGAGATGTTTGATGGTGAGCAGAGAAGGATATTTTGAGGAGAGTAATCAGGAAGAATACTCTGTTTTCCAAATAGTGACTGTGATGTTGATTATTAACCTGATTGAGCTGATCATACAGAACCACAACCTCAGCTGCATAGACCCAGCACAGTCATCAACAACCTTCATACCTCAGAGACTCTTTCTGTTCTTGGGAGTTCAGTGTCCATTCTCTCTGAGAAATGACTCAATGGACATATGCTTGTTGTTTATGATGATTAAAACAAGGTCCTGCCATTTTACTGAGAGTGGGGGGAAGCATGAGACACATTCTCCTTAGGAGAACAAGCCACACCTTTGTGCCTTCCAGTAACCTATTGCAGCATTAGATTCAGTGCAGTCCTGTCATCTGCAGTTCCACCTGTGTACTGCTGTTGGAGACTAAACCCTGCTGAACCTGATGACTTGCATCCTCAGAATTTAAAAGAGATGGTGGATAAATTGGTTTTGGCCTTCCAGAATTCCGTAAGTTCCGGTACAGTTTCAAAGAAGTACAATGAGGCGGACGTTATCCACCTTGGGAGGAACAATAAAAAAGCAGAATATTTTTTGAATGGTGACAGAGTGGGCAATGTTTGTACTCTGGGAGACCTGGGTGTCCTTGTACCTGACTCACAGAAAGTTAACAAAATTAGGAAATCAAATGGTATGTGACTTTTGTTGAAAAGGTACTGGAGTATAAGAGTAAGGAACTAAAATGATACAGGGCATTGGCAAGGCCACACCTGGAGTGCTGTGTGCAGTTTTGGTCTCCTTATCTAAGGAAGGATATATTTTCCTTCGACGCAGGGCAACAAAGGTTCACTGGACTGATTCCTAAAATGGGAGATTGTTCGAGGAAGAGCGATTTGAAAGTCTAGGCCTATATTCCCTCGGATTTAGAAAAATTAAAATGGTGACATTCGTAGAGGGCTTGACAGGATAGTTGCTGAGAAAATGTTTCCCCTGGCTGGGGAATCTAGAACACGATGTCACAGTTTTACAATAAGGAATCGGCCATTTGGGACTGAGCTGAGGAGAAATTTCTTCAATCCAAGAGTTGTGAGAATGTTTGGAATTCTCGACCCCAGAGAGCTGTGGTTGCACAGTCAGTGGGTACATTCAAATCAGAGACTGACAGATATTTGGATACAGAGGGATTCAAGGGATATTGCAGGAGGGTGGAGTTGACAAGGAAGAGCTACCATGTTCTTACTTAATGGTGGGGCAGGCTAGAAATGCCAAATGCCCCATTTCTTATGAGACTTGTGGATCTTACCGACGGAGGGCAAAATGGCCACCTATCATAACTGAAGTCCAATGATGGTAGCCTGGTCTCCATTACCAGAGCATTATGTATTCGCTGAACAGATGTGTTCCAATCTGCATGTCAGCTGCTATTGCCAGATGAGGTTAGAACAAAGTTTTACAAACTTTGGACAGAGAACAGCAAATGGATTGGAGGTCCATTGGGCATGAAGAACACAGCCTAACCTCTGGAAGTCAACAAAATAGTTGCATTGATAATTTTAAGGAAATTTTGTGGGTTCGGACCATCTATTCTCCAGTCCCAGGACAAATATGGAAAGCAGAATGGCAAAAAAAATTCTACTTTTTGAAAAGAACAATTTAGAGTACCCAATTCATATTTTCCAATTAAGGGGCAATTTAGCATGGCCAATCTACCTCGCCTGCACACCTTTTGGGTTGTGGGGGTGAAATCCACGCAAACACGGGGAGAATGTGCAAACTCCACATGGACAGTGACCCAGAGCTGGGATCGAACCTGGGACCTCGGCGCCGTGAGGCTGCAGTGCTAACCACTGTGCCTCCATGCTGGCCCCCCAAAAGAAAAAAATTCTACTTTTTATTTAAATAAGCACATACTGCCCCTGAATCTCACAGTTAGAGTGTTTTATTAGTTAGATTAGCTGTGCTTTTGCTTAACCAGTCGCTTTTTTTAAAGGTCAGAATTGTGGTGGAACATCATTATTTCCTTTGGAAAGAGAAAATCAATTTGATTAAATTGGCTTTCAGTGTGCGTAGTTCCCTGATTTTCAAGAGTTGGAGTTTTTTATCCACTTATAGAGTTATTAATAGAAAAATGATTGTTCCAGAGTTGCACCACATTGAAATCTATTGAAGTGTAAAACAGGTTTTTATGTTTCTGCTTTTGGCCGGTCTCCTAGGTGCATCAGCCAATAAACTTCCTAGATCCATAAGATTTAGTAATGTCTGCAGTAGAATATAAAGCATGTGCACTTGATGAATACTTGTGAAGAATATTCATTTGTTAGAAGTTAAATATCCATAACTGAATTTCCTATAACATCTATAATATGATGAGTAGTAATAACATTCATTTATATGCTGCATTTTTGCAGTAACTTTGGCAGAGTAGCCGCGATGTTACTCTCCTGTAAAATAATTGGTCCTGTACAACGTATTGCTACTTCAATAGAGTACGTTTGCTCTCAGCAGGACGGTTGAAGGTTGGGAAATAATTGGGTCTCTTTTCATCTTTCCACCTTGTCAGGTGCTGGGCCTATCCCAGGGGAGTGTGAGTGATATGCTTTCTCGACCTAAGCCGTGGAGTAAGCTAACGCAGAAAGGCCGCGAGCCTTTCATCCGCATGCAACTTTGGCTTATTAATAAGCTAGGTCAGACTGCCCAACCTGCCCAACCTATACAAGGTAAGAGAGTTTAATTTTGTGCTTTTTGTATGTGATGTACTTGGAAATCACAAGTGTACAGTTACATGATCATTAGTCCACATATGCTAGGTACATAACAGACATGCTCCCCAATTCACTGAAGCTGCTTCGACGGCACCTTCCAAACCCGCGACCTGAACTCACCTAGAAGGACAAGGTCAGAAGCACCTTGGGAACACCACCACCTGCAAGTTCCCCTCCAGGTTCCTCACCATCCTGACTTGGAACATTTTTGCTGTTCCTTCACTGTCATTGGGTCAGTGAAGTTAATGGTAAATTTCCAACAAACCTCCCTTTATTGCACAATTCTTTACTGCTTCCCGGACAGGATTCAAAAATGACTCGAATAGGTAAAGAAACAATTTTCAGACTGCTTTCTTTTAACTTGAGCACTAGCCAATAAGTATAATTTACTTATATCAATATGAATGCTCACAGAGGCAGAAAGCAGGGTGGCACAGTAGTTAGCACTGCTGCCTCACAGCACCAGGGACCTGGGTTCAATTCCAGCCTCTGGTTACTGTCTGTGTGGAGATTGCACTTTCTCCCCATGTCTCCGGTTTCCTCCCAAAGTCCAAAGATGTGCAGGTTAGGTGGATTGGCCGTGATCAATTGGCCCTTAGTATCCAAAAGGTTAGAGGTTATGTTAGGTGGTGTTATTGGGTTAAGGAGATAGGTTGGGGGCCTGACCCTAGGTAGGATACATTGTCGGGGTTGGTGCAGACTTGGTGGGCCGAATGGCCTCCTTCTGCACTCTAGTGATTCTATGATTCTATGAAAGGGAATACCTGATTAAACATGTGCTTCACCATATGGTTTCATCATGCAACATCAGTTAGAACACACTCAGATTTGCACCATGTTAGATAAGTGCAGCAATATACTGGATGTCACCTAACATTCCAATCCAAAATTGACACACACAAGACATTCAAACATTTTAGACTATTAGGATCAAGAATCTTTTGATTAGAAATTGCAAAATATGGTACTTAGCTTCTAATCCTTCCTCAATTAGCACACCAATTTTTAAAGTAGACAAAGTCGCGATTTATAAATTCGGCTACACTGACGCGCCTGCTCAGCTTCTAATATCGTGACAGGAAGCAGAGGCACATTTCTGAGAGAAAGTGCGCCAGTATCCATATAGGGAAAGTTAAAATAGGCATCCTTTATCCATGCCTGAGCTATGCAAATTAAAATAAGGGGCTTACCACCAGTTTGAAGCCCCATTTCAAGATTAGATTGCCTTGAGGCGGCCGGTGCCAGTGCAGGCTGCACTTAAGGGAAAACTAGTTCTAGGGATCATCATCATCATTCTACAACATACAAGGTCAATTTTGTTCTACAATAACAACCAAATGAGGGCAGAAGTACCCCATGTAACATTCTCTCATCCCGTAGCCAAAATGATCGCTTCTGCATTCAATTTCCAATCATTATCCCCTGAACATAAACGCCTGGTCCACAGCGTACCTGTGGGCCACTACAACAATCCCTGATCTTATGGTGCTCCTTACTGGCACCATTAGAATGAGACCCAATTGGCCCAGTGCTGGCTGCCTTGGACCTCTCCATTTAGGTGCACAGATTGTAACTTTAGCCCACATTCATAAATAGATGCACCTAAATTCCTCGGCCTATACATTGCAATAAACACCTTTTTTGAACAGAAAATTCAGTAGCTATAAGCAAAAGTTTATGGTCGATTATTTCTTTCATCCTACATTTTGTCAAGATTATCTTGTTTTACATAATTCTTTATTTCCTCTGACTTCATTGAAACAGCAAACAATACGGTACAGGCCAGGTATTCACCGTCACCTCCGCCCAGCCCCACAGACTGTGAGAAGAGCCAGCAGGAACCAGTTAGTGCAACTCTGGAAAGCACTAAAGAGAACCAGCAACCCGAAAGCCAATCAGCTTCTCACTCACTGAGTGGTAAGAGCCTGTCCAATGGCCAATCACCTACAGGCATACAAGAAATGGTAGCCATGTCCTCTGAGTTGGACACTTATGCCATCACCAAGAAGGTTAAAGAAGTATTAACAGACAACAACTTAGGTATTGTATATTTCCCAATAACATAAATCAATATAGCTTGCCTGCAAACTTTTGTATTTTGTATTATATGAGGTATGGTGAGTTGTCATATACATTATGCCAGTTTATTGAAAAGAGTATTTTTAAAATTCCGAAATGATATTATTTTCATTCTTCTAACTCAATCCCCTTGACTACTTTGAGGAAATGAGGAAGTGTGGAAATCCAACCATGTACAAAAAGTTGTTGTCAACAAGTATTTGAAGTTCTCATGAAAGTTTATCACTGAATCTTAAAGCAGAGAAAGGATTCGGAGGGAAACGTTTGGAATTAAGAAGATATAGGTGCTGGGGGAATTGGAGACTGGGATGCTCGTTTTGTGTCCAATTTATTTATGTTCATAAATTGGATTCAGAAATTCAGTGCAAAATGATCAAATTCACTGGCACAACTTCTTCATGCTCAGAAGCACAGTTCGGTCTGAGGATACAGTCTGGAAATGATTAAAAGTTACATCGGTTTTGGCTCAGTGGTAGCGTTCTATCCGAGTCAGAAGATCATGGCTTCAGGTCTCACTCCAGAGATTTGAGCCATAATCTAAACTTACATTTCAGTACAATGGGAACACTGTCTTTCAGCAGTATTGCTTCCATTTCTGAGCACTACACTTCAGGAAGGATATGAAAGCTTTGGAAGGATAGAGAAGGGTGTTACTAGAACGATTCAGGGGCTGAGGATGAATAGTTACATGGATAGACTGAAGATGCTGGTGTTGTTCTCCTTGGAACAGAGAGGATTTAGGTAGAATAATGAGAAGCTGGTTTCAATGACTGAAAGGTCAATAACCAGAGCATTAAGATTTTAAGGTAATTGGCCACAGAATTGGGAGACGACATGATGGAAGTAAGTTTTACCCAACGAATGATTAGGATTTGGAATACACTGCCAGATAGAGTGATGGATGCAGATTCTATATTAGCCTTCAAAAAGAATAAATACTTGAAGGAGAAACAATTGTAGGGATAGAGTCGGGGAGTGGGACTACCCAGATTGCTCTTCAAAAGAGCTGGCACACACTTGATGGGCCAGGCGACCCCAGTCTGTGCTGTACTGTTCTGTGATTCTATGTGACATTAAACTGAGGCCTCATCTGCCATCTCAGGTGGGTGTATAAGATCCAATGGCACTATTCAAAATAGAGTAAGGGAGCTACCAGTGTCCTGGCCAATATCCCTCAGCCAACATCGCCTAAATAGTTTCTCTGCCTGCTTTCTAATTGATGTTTGTGAAACTTTGTGGATAAATTGGCTGCTTTATTTTCCCTACATTACAACAGTGACCATAGTTCAAAAATACTTCATTGACTTTCAAGCACTTTAAATCACCCTTAGGTTGTGAAAGGTGCTACATAAATGCAAGTTATTTCTTTACCGAAGGCTGTACAAAAAGTTGAATAAAAAACAAACTATGTCAATCTCAGTCTGCTCATCATTAGACCTCCACTAAGTATGGTGAAATGTCTTTGATCACCTCTAATTGATCAGAGACAATTGTAGAGAATGTAACCTCCATCATTACTAGTGAGAGAAACTTTCTATAATTAATTTTTCAGTATAATTATTGAATAACAAGAATCTAATTCAGTAATAACACTGAGCATTATTTATCAAATTACTTGCTGAAAATATTGTTAGAAAATAGGATTAGAATAGATAGGGGCTTGATGATTGACACAGACATGATGGGGCGAAGGGCCTTTTTTGTGCTTCCCATAAGTCTAATGTACTCCCTGTCACACTTTGGTCCCCTCACTTTAGTTGATAACCCCATTATTAACAGTGAATGTGTCATGATGTACAGCATTATAGTACATAATGTATATCGCGTCATTGACATCCTGTGACAGTTGAGGAGTATTTATCTAAGATCTGCCTGATTAGTCGAGGTTGTAAGCTACCAGACAAGGTCTTGTGAATATCTAAAGTAAGACTCGCTATATGGGAGATCTAAGTATAGTATACACAATGTGCATTGCGTTCACTACCTTCAGTGTACAGGAGAGACTGTGACTTAGATGACTATCTTATCCTTAACGTCGACTAAATAGTTATAATTCTTAAGAGCTAGGCATGGGCAAGTGACCCTCCAGATAGCCTCAAAGGGTGAGAATATGATGAGCCTTAGTTAAATGTCACTCTTATTTATTAAAATAGACACGGATCTGTATGGTAAAATATATACGTAATTTATTTAAAGAAGAAAGGGTAATACAAGTATTGTCATAAATGATACAGTTTGACAGATACAGGATACGTGATGAGTTAGCCTCTGAGCTTCTTTAACTACATATTTGCTTAAACTATTAACATTTCATACTCACATGACTGGTTGTCTCGGAGTCCCATACTCAATCAGGAGTAGAACTCAACGAATCACGATATGTTAGTTTACTCCAATAAACACCCAGTAATCTCCTCAACAGCTCTCCAAGTAAAACTCCAACTTTCGCAGCTTTTGCTTGAGTATTTATATTGTTTTTACACTCAGGGAGAGCTAGGGAGTTTGAGGGGAGTTTTAGCATAGCCCCTGCTTCTGAAAAAACAAGTTAACTCCCCACAGTTATTTCGAGACAAAGAACAATCTCTCTCTTGGTTGGCAAGGCCTTAGTTTCAGGGAGGCCTAACAGGGCACCTGTTTCTAAAGATACGAGGTTGATACCTCCGGTAGCTATCTTCCAGAAAAACACCAGCCTCCTTTCTTGGCAGGGTCTCTTGCCAAGCAGTGGCCTCCCTTAGTGACAAGGCCACTAGACAAGCAATAACCTCCCTTAGTGGCAAGGCCTATTTCCAGGCAAGGCCACAAGACTTAATGAGTTCACTGCATCTGGACTGTTACAAAGATAATACATATTAAAAAACATTATTGCGATAAATAATGGTTTACATTGATAATGGACTCATCAGTCATCAGTTTTTAATATCGGGTTAAATACATGATTTAATATAGCATCAGCTCTGATCAGCTTTTAATATAAAGTGAATATATGATTTAATATAAAATCAATTCTGATCAGCCTTTAATATAGGTGGATACTGCCACAATCCCTCCTTTTATACATACACCTTTGTGCTATTGTTGCATCTATTTGGCCAATTTTCTGTCTTGGGAGAACCATAGCCACATAAATACAGTTCTGCCTGCAATACAGAGAAAGTCTTCAATGTTCATCTGTTTATAGTGTGGGCTTTTGAAGCAAACATCACAAAATCAATAATGTAAAGAAAAGATTGAACTATTCTGCATTTCTCCCTCTTGACCAAATATCTGTGGCACAATACTTAATCTTACTGAGCAGCTCTGATTTAATCATGTTTAAGTTCCAGTCTTTTATCCACAAGTAGGGAACATAGCAATCAGCAAGGAATAACATTGCCAGTTGTGGAGTTGAAAAAGCAATGAATTAATGAAGGTCAGACTACAGCTACGATAAAACAAAATTAATAAATCGTGCACATTGCTTAAAATATTTTTTGATCCTTTTAATACGTTCTCCATTGAAACGAGCATTGACTGTTGCAAACACGTTTTGTGACAAAATAAGCCACAAGAACAAGGAATTGACTAAACGTGCATCTAGTAACCTTTTATTGAAGGTCTGCACCTGTGGCTTCTCAAAACGTGTATGGTGGACTGCAAGTCTGGGCATACACAGAACATGTCTCGGATTGGTGTTTGTAACCTCTGTCCCCTCTGTAACACTCTGTATGATGGAAAAGCACCGACTGAGTTGACAGGAGAGACCACCCTTTTTAGAAACAGTTTTCTGTATAAACTGTCAAAATAAGGTAAGCTTGGGAGAGCTGGATGCCCGTCTCCTAGTGGTCTTGCATGGCAGCCTGAGTGCCCTCCTTGTTGTGGTTGGGTTTTACATCTGGAAGCAGTGCTTGGCTCAGTTGAGGCCATGCTGTCGTGTTTCTGAGTATCCTTCCTACGCTGGCGGACAGTGCCGGGAGGCAGTTAATATTTTTAGGACAGCTCGGGCATTCTTCCCTTGGGGAGACTTTTTCTGCTTCGCTTCACCTGGTTGAGCAGGGTGTTGTTACTAATCCTGGTCCAGTCTGGCAGTTCAGGAGAGGTTCCCCTGGTTGTGCCAGGGAGGAGTGAATTACCCCCCACCCTCCGCTCCCTCAGAGTGCCCAATTGTTGGATGTCTTGACAATTCTTCCTCTCTTTAGTGATGGGGTTTCCCCGGCTGTAACAATTATCACCATTTTTATTAGTGTAAATGGGGCGGTGCACTTCCCTGAATGTGGTTGGAGAGGTGCAGGACTGGCTGGGGTGTACTGGAGGTCCTGCGGGTAGTGATTCCTGTCTGTCAAGGTGTGCTGGGCCAGGCCTGGTCCGGTGCTGTGGCTGGTATCCTGTCACCCCCTGGAGCTTGGGATGTCCCTTCTCAACTTATAAGGGACATCCTGAGAGTCTGTATTTTGCTTCTTCGGTGCATGGGGGCCTGGGGTTCAGCCGGGTCCTGTTCTTTGGTTGATGTTCTGTTGCCGCCCTTTTATTTGTTTGAACGAACAGCTTGTTCTCTTCTTCATTAATGGGTGATGGGCTTGCACCAGGGAGATATTGAACCATGGTTGGTACCTGATCCTTTGTTATCCTGTGTCTACCTCTGGTAGCTCTAGCTCTCCTTCCTTTCTTTCTTGGGAGGCCCTTAGGGCTTGATCAAAATCTGAACATGTTGGTTCTCTCTCCAAATGAATGGGATGATGTTGATTCTGTTCTGGGCCTGAGATTGGGGTTAAGTTGTATTGTGCGGTATATATGTAACCCCTCTTTAGACCTCAGGTGTTCGCATATTGTCCTTGTTTTTTTCTGTAAGGGTGGGTATAAAGAATCTGTGATTGTCTCCTGCATGAGGAGAGGAGGCTGTGGTGTGGCATTGGTGCCTTTGGTACTGCTAGAGTTGAGGGTGATATATATTGTCATGTGAGAGTACCTTTAAGAAATGGATGGTTATAAATGGGTGTGTATATAAATATCTGTAGTGAGAGTACCTTTATGAAATGGGTGTTTATTACTGCAGTGATGTCAGAGAGTGGGTGGAGCTGGGCTGTCTGTCAGCTTTTTACTTTTGTTTTAGGCTGTTTGCTGCAGGGTGTGTTTAAGTTTTGTTTTCAGAGCTAGATAGCTGCAGTCACAGCCAGAAGGTGTATGAATCTCTCTGTATTCTAAAGACTGTAAATCGATCCTTTGGAGATTTAAAACTAATAGTTGCTCTTAGTAGTGACTTTAACTTGATGTGCTTCTGTTGTAAGGTTTTTAAGTCTTCTGGATGGGCAGCACGGTAGCATTGTGGATAGCACAACTGCTTCACAGCTCCAGGGTCCCAGGTTCGATTCCCAGCTTGGGTCACTGTCTGTGCGGAGTCTGCACGTTCTCCCCGTGTGTGCGTGGGTTTCCTCCGGGTGCTCCGGTTTCCTCCCACAGTCCAAAGATGTGTAGGTTAGGTGGATTGGCCATGCTAAATTGCCCTTAGTGTCCAAAATTGCCCTTAGTGTTGGGTGGGGTTACTGGGTTATGGGGATAGGGTGGAGGTGTGGACCTTGGGTAGGGTGCGCTTTCCAAGAGTCGGTGCACTGTCAATTCTATGTTCTATGTTCTTAAAAGGACAGCTTAAGGATTACATGGTGTTGTATTCTTTGGGGGTTGTATTTTAATTAATGGTTGCTAAGATGTTCACTGTGTTTTAAAAAGGTTAACTTGAGTTCATAGAATAAACATTGTTTTGCTTTAAAAAATACTTTTCCATTTCTGCTGCACCACACCTGTAGAGTGGGCCGTGTGCTCCCCATACCACAATCTATTAAAAGTTGTGAGTCAGGTGAAGTCCATGATACACTTTGGGGTTCTCTAAACCCTGGCCCATAACAAATGGGAGCTCTTCCGGGATAAATGTCTATCTATTAGATTGGCTTTGTGAGCTTAAAGACAGTGAGGGGTGAGCATATTGTGGGTGCTTTTCAGGTGTGGTACTTTAGTTTAAGTCGGGAGTGTGTTGTGGACAATGGCTCTTTCAGAGGCTCTGAAGTTTTTGGGGGTGGAGATAGTCACACGCAGTACCTTACGGACAAAGACAAAAAGCAGACTGTTAGATTTGCAAAAACATTGCAGTTAACATTACCTGACAAAATGCGAAAAGGTAATTATGGCGGTGGCTAAGCATTTAAAGTTGCCTGAGAAACAGTTTGACTCATTGGAAATGGCAAACATTCAGTTAAAAATTAAACAAATTGAACATGAGAAAGAATTAAAGCAGTTTGAATACGAAAGAGAGAGAAAAGAAAGAGAGAGCGAGGAAAAACAAAAGAAGAGAGAAGAAAGGAGAAAAGAAAGAATAGCCCTAGCAGAACAAAAAGTAAGAGAAAGGGAGATACAGATCAGTGAAAAAGATAAAGAGAGAGTTTGAACTTCAGAAAATGGCCACGAAACATGACAGTCAGTTAAAATTGGCAGACATAAAGGGAAATGTACAGTTGGATGATAGTGATGAGGACAGTGAGAAGAGTGTCAAAGTCGAAGGCTTGCTGGGGATCTATTTAAATATGTCCAAGCATTGCCAAGGTTTGACGAGAAGGAGGTGGAAGCCTTTTTAATTTCATTTGAGAAGGTGGCTAAACAAATGAAATGGCCATAGGACATGTGAGTATTACTGATTCAAACAAAGCTGATAGGTAGAGCTTGTGAAGTGTTTGCATCACTACCGGAGGAGGTATCTGGGACATATGAGGAGGTGAAAAAATCCATCTTAGATGCATATGAACTAGTGCCTGAAGCCTACAGACAAAGGTTTAGAAATTTAAGGAAAGAATTTGGTCAAACATACATGGAGTTTGAAAGGCTCAAACAGAGTAATTTTGATAGGTGGATAAGGGCTTTGAAAATAGACCAAACGTATGAAGCTCTCAGAGAAATTATACTTTTTGAGGAGTTTAAAAATTCAATTCCTGATGTAGTGAGAACTCATGTGGAAGAGCAGAGGGTTAAAACTGCGAGATTAGCAGCAGAAATGGCAGATGATTATGAATTAGTTCATAAATCAAAGCTTGGTTTCTGACATCAGTTTTAGCCTGTGAGGGATAGAAACTGGGGACATGAGAAATACAAGATTATCCAGAGGATTGGGATAAAGGAATTCCATTCGTACTGTTTGCAAATAGGGATGCACCTAATGAGTCAACCAAATTTAGTCCTTTTGAACTAATTTTTGGTCATGAGGTAAGAGGACCACTTAAATTGATTAAGGAAAAATTGGTGAGTGAGAAATCAGAAATTACATTATTGGATTACGTGTCAAATTTTAGGAAACGATTAACTAGAGCAGGTGAATTCGCTAGACAACATTTAAAAGTTGCACAAAGTGTGATGAAACGGATAGCGGACAAGAAATCCAAAGTTCGTAGTTTTGCCAGTGGAGATGAAGTTTTAATGTTGTTACCTAGTGGTAGGTGAACCTTTAAAAGCAAGGTTTTGTGGACCTTATCAGATTGAAAGGAAATTAAGTGAGGTAAATTATGTGGTATAAACACCAGATAGAAGGGAGACTCACCGAGTGTGTCATGTGAATATGCTTAAAAGGTATTTTGAAAGGGAAGGAGTGAAAAAGGAGGTTTTAATGATTCTAATTCAAAGTGACGAACCAAATCCAGATGACTGTGAATTTGATATACCTCCAATTAAATTGGAAAATGAGGATGTTCTTAAAAATTGGGGTAAATTGTTGAGTTACCTTCCAGAGGAAAAACGGACTGACCTGAAAGAGTTATTGATATCACGTGGGCAAGTTTGTAGAGATAAATTGGGAAGTAATAAAATGGCTATACATGATGTAGATGTGGGAAATGCTGTTCCAATCAAACAACATCCATACAGACTTAACCCTTTAAAATTGGCACAGGTTAACAAAGAGATTAAGAGTATGCTTAATAATGGCATAATTGAAGTGGGTTGCAGCCAATGGAGCTCACCCATAGTGACGGTACCAAAACCAGACTGTACCCAACGGTTGTGTGTGGACGATAGAAAGGTTAATGCAGTTACAAGAACGGACTCTTATCCTATCCCATGTTTGGAGGATTGCATTGAGAAAGTGGGACAATCTGCTTTTATTTCCATACTGTATTTACTTAAAGGTTACTGGCAGGTACCTTTATCCGAAAGGGCGAAGGAGATTTCAGCTTTTGTGACTCCAGATGGTATATACCAATTCACCAATTTCATGCTATTTGGCATGAAAAACGCACCAGCCACAATTCAACAGTTAACGAACAAAGTTGTTTCAGGATTACCCAATTGTGCGGTATACATCGACGATCTGGTAATTTTCAGCCAGACATGGACAGAACATTTGAAACATCTGATGGAGTTATTCAATCGACTTCAGAAGGCGGGTTTGGTGATAAACCTAGCCAAAAGTGAATTTGAAAAAACTCAAGTCACTTTCCTTGGTCATACAATCGGACAGGGTTGAATGGTCCCACGAGATGTGAAACCTACAGTTATTGAGGAGCTTCCGATACCCTCAAGACGAAGGGAATAATGCGATTTCTTGGCATGAGTGGATTTGATCGAACATTTGTGCAAAAGTTTTGAGCCTGATTGCTTCACTGATGGACTTGCTGAAGAAACATCGAAAATTTCAATGGACAGCGGAGTTTCAACATGCATTTGACTGCCTGAAAGCTGTGATAACCAATGCTCATGTGTTGGAGAATTGCAAGGGACTCTGTGATCAGATTGAACTAAAGTATCTGACTTTAAAGAAAAATGCCGAGACGTAGAGAAATGGACGGATCGTGCAGAGACCTTGTTCAAAGAGACTGTCAATCGAGAAGGATTTCAGTTGGAGGAAGAAGAACAAAAATGGACTATATTATTATACCTGTTTGCGTGTGTTGTTTTTTTTAAACGAAAAAGTATATTGAGTGTGCATTTCTTAAAGGATGGTGAAAAGGTGAAAAATGAAACCATCTTGAAGTTGATGGGTTTTTTTTTCTTGGGGGAAGGTGTCATGTGAGAGTACCTTTAAGAAATGGGTGTGCATATCATAGAATTTACAGTGCAAAAGGAGGCCATTCTGCCCATCGAGTCTGCGCCGGCTCTTGGAAAGAGCACCCTATCCAATGTCAACACCTCCACCCTATCCCTATAACCCAGTAACCCCACCCAACATTAAGGGCAATTTTGGACACTAAGGGCAATCTATCATGGCCAATCCACCTAACCTGCACATCTTTGGACTGTGGGAGGAAACCGGAGCACCCGGAGGAAACCCACGCACACACGGGGAGGATGTGCAGACTCAATACAGACAGTGACCCAAGCCGCAATCGAACCTGGGACCCTGGAGCTGTGAAGCAATTGTGCTATCCGCAATGTTACCGTGCTGCCGTACATATAAATATCTGTAGTGAGTGTATCTTTAAGAAATGGGTATTTATTATTGCAGTGATGTCAGAGAGTGGGTGGGGCTGGACTGTCTGTCAGCTTTTTACTTTTGTTTTAGGCTGTTTGCTGCAGGGTGTGTTTTAGTTTCGTTTTCAGAGCTGGATAGCTGCAGTCACAGCCAGAAGGTGTATGAATCTCTCTCTGTATTCTAAAGACTGTAAATCGATTTAAACCTTTGGAGATTTAAAACTAATAATTGCTCTTAGTAGTGAATTTAACCTGATGTGCTTCTGTTTAAAGATTTTTAAAGTCTTCTGGATGTTAAAAGAACAGTTTAAGGATTACATGGTGTTGTATTTTGGGGGGATTGTATTTGAATTAATTGTTGCTAAGGTGTTCACTATGTTTTAAAAAGGTTAACTTGAGTTCATAGAATAAACATTGTTTTACTTTAAAAAATACTTTTCCATTTCTGCTGTACCACACCTGTAGAGTGGGCCGTGTGTTCCCCATACCACAATCTATTAAAAGTTGTGGGTCAGGTGAACTCCATGATACACTTTGAGGTTCTCTAAACCCTGGCCCATAACAATATGCCACGGAACATTTATCCTGAACTCTCACGATAGTTGCGGACAGACACTGCATGGGAGGGTGTGCACCATTTTACCATGTTTTCATGGCTCCATCCTGTTTCTCCCTTAGTCTCTGGTGGGGCTTATAGAAGCATCTAGCTATGCCTGATGATTGTAGCAAACTAGTCGCTGTTCTGCTCCTGTTCCCCTCTGTATTCATGCACGTTGAGCCGTTTTCCCTTGCTCACAGAGGTGTATTATTTTTGTTGCATTGTTTTGAAAAATGTAAAACTTTAATAAATATACTGTTTTAAAAAAAAAAACAATAAGGTAAGCTATGAGCTCCCAAGTTTTTACAGAGATAATTTGCCTGTTAAGAAAAAAACACAATTCAGGGGATGCTTGCCAAGTCTTATGTTACGTGTTCCAGATGAAACTTTTCACTTTGAATTTTAGCAATGTTTAATCTTCGTATTTTGTGCTGCAATCTAAATGTTTCCAGCAGCTGCATTTATTTATGATAATGTTATATTCAAAGGGAAATGTTAGATAAAAGACCCTGAGATTAAACATGATTAAATCAGAACTGCTTAGCAAGACTAAGTATTGTGCCATTGCTATTAGGTCAAGAGGGGAAAATACAAATTAGTTCAATCTTTTCTCAACATTATCTATTTCTTGATGCTTGCTATAAAAGCCCATTATATAAACAGATGGGCATTTAAAGAGTTCCTCAGTATTGCATGCAGAGCTTTACTTGTGCGCTGTGCTCTTTGTTTGTCCGTCTCCCTCTGCTAAGGGGGAAGATGTTTTATTTATTTCCATGGGGCCAATAAGAAGCAGATACTACAGTTTCTTGGAGGGGATCTCTTGCCACTTTTCAGTGGAGATGTAAATGCACCCTCACTGCCACACAGTAAACATCGTCCTGGTAACAACGTAACCTCGGCCTCGCCATGAACAGGGTTGTAGGGCAACTCTTGCACAGACCTGTTGTAATATTCTCCCCATCACACTTTTCTAATAATGCCCCTCATATTATAAAACATTGTAGTGAGCAACGCCATGCGAGATTTGCTGATAAAGAATATATTTTGTGGCATTTTTCAAACATTTTTCATTCTACAAAAAAGTTTCTATTCTATTTTATGTATGTATATATGCACATATAAAATAAACAGAAGGTAAACCAGCCTTTCCTGATGGTCAGGGTCACCTGCCCCGAACAACAGAAAATGCTCGCTAAATGACCTGATGCCCCAGTAATTAGGAACAAAGAGGGAGGCACAGTGGCGCAGTGGTTAGCACTGCTGCCTCACAGCACAGAGGACCCGTGTTCGATCCAGGGCCATGGGTCACAGTCCACGTGGAGTTTGCACATTCTCCCCTTGTGTGTTTGGGTCTCACTCCCACAACCCAAAGATGTGCAGGGTAGGTGGATTGGCCACACTAAATTGCTCCTTAATTGGAATTTAAAAATTAGTAATAAAGGAGCAGGAAGAGGTCATTCGGCCCCTCAAGCCTGCTCCTCTATTCATTTAGATCATGGCTGATCTTTACCCCGATGTCATTTTCCCGCATTATCCCCACATCCCTTAATATCTTTAATCCAGTGAACCACAAGACTTGTATTATGTGACATAAAGCTCTTACCCAAATTAAACAGTGTAGCTTCCAACTTGGCATGAGCAATGTTATTGGAAATCAAATATTCTTAAAACTATATATCCAAAGTGTTTTTAGTATGCGTTATGCCTTTTTGAGAATGACAGTATAACAGATAATATTATAATTCGTTGCCCTTTAATTTTCCTGTGTCTTTTTCCTAAAGGCCAAAGACTGTTTGGAGAGAGCATTTTAGGACTGACCCAAGGCTCTGTGTCAGATTTACTTTCCCGCCCTAAACCCTGGCACAAGCTTAGCCTGAAGGGAAGAGAACCATTTGTCCGCATGCAGCTGTGGTTAAATGATCCTTTCAATGTGGAGAAACTGAGAGACATGAAGAAGATAGAGAAAAAAGGTAAACTAACTCCAAAAATAAAATTTACCGTTGTACACAGACGGACGAGTTAAATTCTCAAGACTACTTTTTCTGTCTTCATTTCTAACTGCACAGTGTAACTAAAATCAGCTCGGAACATAACCCAAGAGTTGATTGGGATGATTCAGATGTATTATTTTTCTCAGCGTGGCTTTTCAGCCCAATTCCAATTACTTGGGATCACATGGACTTTCCAAAATGCACATACGGTAATGCATTCCCGTTCCCATTCCTGAGGTGGGGTTTTCCGGCCCATCCACCGCGGGACCAGAAATTCCCACCCAAGATCAATGGATCTTTTGCTGGTCGATCAAAGTTTCCACTGCACCCACGACAATTGCCACAGAGGGCGGGGCTGCCGATGCACAATGTTGCCATCAGACAATGCAGTAAGTTAGACCATTCAGTTTATTCGTCAATCAGTAAAGGTTCCACAATGTCGTCTCCTCCACACACAGTCTATGTGTGGCTACACTTCAGTTAGCACGTTGGTTTGTGGACTTCCCATATCAACAGGTGGAAGAGATCGATAGGTTTGTCTTCAGTGTCTTTCCCTCGCCAGAGGAACGCATGCGCAAATAGATGTGTGCATCTATATGTCCTTTCAATTTGTTCTGGATTGAATTTGAAACCATTGTTTCTGGTTGCTTAGGCTCCAAAAACCTCACTTTTTTGCCTTGCCCTTGATTTCCCCAGGAGAAAGAGGTCCCTCCAGGGAGATTCTCACTGCTTCTGCAGGTTGTCACTTATTGTACACTTCAGCAGTTTTAATTCTAGTTGGGCTTTCTTGGTTGAGGGGAGCTGGCGTTTTCAAGATTAAGAGCTGGGAATTTTTTTTAAACATTTGAACTGCATCTTCTGTATGAACAAACCTGAAAAAATGCAAGTTAAACCATATAAAGGAAGCAAACATGGACTCACGTACATTACAAGGCAGGAGGGTGGCATCGTAGCACAGTGGTTAGCTCTGTTGCTTCACAGTACCAGGGACCCGGGTTCGATTCCTGGCTTGGGTCACTGTCTGTGCAGAGTCTGCACGTTCTCCCCGTGTCTGCGTGGGTTTCCTCCGGGTGCTCCGGTTTCCTCCCACAAGCCCCGAAAAACGTGCTTGTTAGGTGAATTGGACATTCTGAATTCTCCCTCAGTGTACCAAACAGGTGCCGTAGTGTGGTGTCTAGGGGCTTTTCACATTAACTTCATTGCAGTGATAATGTAAGCCTACTTGTGACACAAATAAAGATTATAATTATTGAGGTTATTGATAGCAGAAAGACCAACTGCACTGCCGTTTTCTCCCAAATGGAATCTCCACATTACCCTGTGTCAGATGGGGACTGCAGTGAGATTAGAATTAATCCTGCTTTAAGGAGAGGCTTCATCTGCCCTCACAGGTGGATGAAAAATATCAGATGGCATTATTTCTAAGAAGAGCAGGAGAGTTATCCCCATTGCCCTCGGACATGTTTACCAACATCAAAGATAAAATAGAATATCAAGTCATTGTCATATTGCTCTGTGGGAGCAAATGTGCGCAAATTGCCTTCCACATTTCTTGCATGACAGCAGTGACGACATTTTCAAAAGTACTCGATTGGATGTAAAGTGCCTCGAGATGTCCAGTGGTTCTTTCCATATAAGTACAAGTCTGACTGTGTCAAAGAGAGGAAAATTCAGCCACAATTCCAAGGCCTGATTGCTATCCAGTTCCTCCATTCTGGAGGATGTCTGGCACCCAACCAGGAGTCAATGCCCCCAAGGGAGGGGAGAATATTTACAAAGGGACGAAAACATTTAAATAAATTGCAACATCAAATTTCGAGTGAGCTCATGATACCCTGATCATTTTTATTTGTTCAGCTGCTGTTTGAGCCAATAGATTCCATGTTTAGTAAGGCTCTTTTTGGAGACTATCATCCAAGCTTCTCTGATCAAAGAAAATGTTTGGGGCGAAACTGGCCTTTTGCCAGGTGATTTGAACTCAGGATGTTGGTATTTACTTAATAGCGCAAGTTGTATCCCTCTGGAATTGTGTGCGGTCTCAAAGAATATGCTTGCTCTCTTACCTGATGTTCTGCATGTTGCTCCTCTTGTCTCTTATCTCCTTTCTTCCGTTCCTTTCTCTTTAACCTGCCTCGGTTCCAAACTCTTTTGACTTCTCTCTGGGTCCTCTATTGTTCTCTATATTTTTCATTTCTGAGGCTTGTTCTGCTGTGGCAAAGAAAGGAGATCCCAATGTCTGTAGGCTGTACTTGAGATAGGGTTGTAGGGAAAATTTGGCAAACCATTTGCTTTCCTACCTGGTTGCCTCTAATAACCTGTGTTTGTTTTATATTCACTTCATTTGTTTTTTTTAATTTAATCAAAATAAAATTAAAAGATGTTGCCGATTTTTTTCATTGCGTCTCACAGGTGTTAGCAATGAAAAGCTTTTTCTCACGGGTAAGGAATTAGCAATTGACTTTTCAAACTATCACCCAAGGGTGGGTGAGTGATATGCTTGCTTCAAAGTTCAATTAGTTTTCTCGAGAATTGAATGAATATGGAGTATCCCTTCTGACTGTCTCCATCCATCTCTCATTCTAATCCTTCTCTCTAATCCCTTTATCATCTTTAATCCCTCTCCCTCATCTTTCCCTCTGTAATCTCTCTCTCTCGTCCTTGTCCCTTTCTCTTGTCCCTTTTTCTCTCTCTCTCGTCCCTTTCTCTCTTCCTTGTCTCTCTGTTCCTTGCCATTGTTCCTTGTCTCTCTCTCCCTCGTATCTCCCTCCCTCGTCTCTCTCTCTCTCTCTCCCACCCTCGTCTCTCTCTCTCTCTCCCTCCCTCATCTCTCTCTCTCTCCCTCCCTCGTCTCTCTCTCTCTCTCCCTTGTCTCTCTCTTCCTCCTTTGTCTCTCTCTCCCTCCCTCATCTCTCTCTCCCTCCCTCGTCTCTTTCTCTCTCCCTTGTCTCTCTCTCTTCCTCCTTCATCTCTCTCTCCCTCCCTCACCTCTCTCTCTCTCCTCCCTCATCTCTCTCTCTCCCCCTCATCTCTCTGTCTCCCTTCCTTGTGTCTCTCGCCCTCCCTTGTCTCTTTTTCCCTAACTTGTCTCTCTTTCTACCTCCCTTGTCTCTCCCCCTCCTCCTCTCTCTCTCCCTCCTTGATATCTGTCTCTCCCTCGTCTCCCTCCCTTCCTCATCTCTCCCTCATCTTCCTCTCCCTCCCTCGTCTCTCTCTCTCTCTCCCTCCCTCATCTCTCTCTCTCTCTCTCCCTTGTCTCTCTCTCTCCCTCCCTCGTGTCTCCCTCCCTCGTGTCTCTCTCCCTCGTGTCTCTCTCCCTCCCTCGTCTCTCTCCCTCCTTCATGTCTCTCCCTCCCTTGTGTCTCCCCCTCCCTCGTGTCTCTCTCCCTCCCTCGGGTCTCTCGCCCACCCTCGTGTCTCTCTCTCTCTCTCATTTTTGTCTCTCTCTTTTTCATAGCTCTCCTTTTCGTCTCTCTCTCCCTCGCTCTTTGGTCTCGCTCTCTCACTCTTTGGTCTCGCTCTCTTGCTCTTTGGTCTCGCTCTGTCTCTTTTGTCTCATTCTCTTTTGGCTCTCTCTCTCTTTTGTTTCACCCTCTCTTTCGTCGCTCTCACTCTCTCTTTTGTCTCCCTTGCCCTCTCTTTCGTCGCTCTCACTCTCTCTCTTTCATCGCACTTGCTCTGTCTCTTTTGTCTCTCTAGCCCGCGCATTCGTCCCCTCTCTCGCTCGCTCTTGCATTCACTGCAAAGCGCTCTGAAATGTCCTGAGGTCATAAAAAATGTTTTCTTTACCAATGGGCAAAGCAAACCCATTGGGGAGACTATCTGTTAGAATTGAAAATGCAACCTCGAAGTAAAAATAACATCATTGTAGGACCTCAATTTACATGGACTAATGGTGATCCCACTTGTACCTGGTAGATGCCTGACTGCCAATTTCAAGGCCGGAGACCGGGATATTGGCACAAACAATAAGATTAGGGAGGGTGGTAAAAGAGGTGGGGGGGTGGCATTGTTAATTAGAGATAGTATAACAGCTGCAGAAAGGCGGTTCGAGGAGTATCAGCCTACTGAGGCAGTATGGGTTGAAGTCAGAAATAGGAAAGGAGCAGTCACCTTGTTAGGAGTTTTCTATAGGCCCCCCAATAGTAGCAGAGATGTGGAGGAACAGATTGGGAAACAGATTTTGGAAAGGTGCAGAAGTCACAGGGTAGTAGTCATGGGTGACTTTAACTTCCCAAACATTGAGTGGAAACTCTTTAGATCAAATAGTTTGGATGGGGTGGTGTTTGTGCAGTGTGTCCAGGAAGCTTTTCTAACACAGTATGTAGATTTTCCGACCAGAGGAGGGGCAATATTGGATTTAGTACTTGGTAATGAACCAGGGCAGGTGATAGATTTGTTAGTGGGGGAGCATTTTGGAGATAGTGACCACAATTCTGTGACTTTCACTTTAGTAATGGAGAGGGATAGGTGCGTGCAACAGGGCAAGGTTTACAATTGGGGGAAGGGGAAATACGATGTTGTCAGACAAGAATTGAAGTGCATAAGTTGGGAACATAGGCTGTCAGGGAAGGACACAAGAGAAATGTGGAACTTGTTCAAGGAACAGGTACTACGTGTCCTTGATATGTATGTCACTGTCAGGCAGGGAAGAGATGGCCGAGTGAGGGAACCATGGTTGACAAGAGAGGTTGAATGTCTTGTTAAGAGGAAAAAGGAGACTTATGTAAGGCTGAGGAAACAAGGTTCAGACAGGGAGTTGGAGGGATACAAGATAGCCAGGAGGGAACTGAAGAAAGGGATTAGGAGAGCTAAGAGAGGGCATGAACAATCTTTGGCGGGTAGGATCAAGGAAAACCCCACGGCCTTTTACACATATGTGAGAAATATGAGAATGACTAGAGCGAGGGTAGGTCCGATCAAGGACAGTAGCGGGAGATTGTGTATGGAGTCTGAAGAGATAGGAGAGGTCTTGAACGAGTACTTTTCTTCTGTATTTACAAATGAGAGGGGCCATATTGTTGGAGAGGACAGTGTGAAACAGATTGGTAAGCTCGAGGAAATACTTGTTAGGAAGGAAGATGTGTTGGGCATTTTGAAAAACTTGAGGATAGACAAGTCCCCCAGGCCTGAAGGGATATATCCAAGGACTCTATGGGAAGCAAGAGATGAAATTGCAGAGCCATTGGCAATGATCTTTTCGTCCTCACTGTCAACAGGGGTGGTACCAGGGGATTGGAGAGTGGCGAATGTCGTGCCCCTGTTCAAAAAAGGGACTAGGGATAACCCTGGGAATTACAGGCCAGTTAGTCTTACTTCGGTGGTAGGCAAAGTAATGGAAAGGGTACTGAAGGATAGGATTTCTGAGCATCTGGAAAGACACTGCTTGATTAGGGATAGTCAGCACGGATTTGTGAGGGGTAGGTCTTGCCTGAAAAGTCTTATTGAATTCTTTGAGGAGGTGACCAAGCATGTGGATGAAGGTAAAGCAGTGGATGTAGTGTACATGGATTTTAGTAAGGCATTTGTTAAGGTTCCCCATGGTAGACTTCTGCAGAAAGTAAGGAGGCATGGGATAGTGGGAAATTTGGCCAGTTGGATCACAAACTGGCTAACCGATAGAAGTCAGAGAGTGGTCGTAGATGGGAAATATTCAGCCTGGATCCCAGTTACCAGTGGCGTACCGCAGGGATCAGTTCTGGGTCCTCTGCTGTTTGTGATTTTCATTAATGACTTGGAGATGGGAGTTGAAGTGTGGGTCAGTAAATTTGCAGATGATACGAAGATTGGTGGAGTTGTGGATAGTGAGGAGGGCTGCTGTCGGCTGCAAAGAGACATAGATAGGATGCAGAGCTGGGCTGAAAAGTGGCAGATGGAGTTTAACCCTGAAAAGTGTGACGTTGTCCATTTTGGAAGGACAAATATGAATGCGGAATACAGGGTTAACGGTAGAGTTCTTGGCAATGTGGAGGAGCAGAGAGATCTTGGGGTCTATGTTCATACATCTTTGAAAGTTGCCACTCAAGTAGATAGAGCTGTAAAGAAGGCCTATGGCGTGCTAGCGTTCATTAACAGAGGGATTGAATTTAAGAGCCGTGAGGTGATGATGCAGCTGTACAAAACTTTGGTAAGGCCACATTTGGAGTACTGTGTACAGTTCTGGTCGCCTCATTTTAGGAAGGATGTGGAAGCTTTGGAAAAGGTGCAAAGGAGATTTACCAGGATGTTGCCTGGAATGGAGAGTAGGTCTTATGAGGAAAGGTTGAGGGTGCAAGGCCTTTTCTCATTAGAACGGAGAAGGATGAGGGGCGACTTGATAGAGGTTTATAAGATGATCAGGGGAATAGATAGAGTAGACAGTCAGAGACTTTTTCCCCGGGTGGAACAAACCATTACAAGGGGACATAAATTTAAGGTGAATGGTGGAAGATATAGGGGGGATGTCAGAGGTAGGTTCTTTACCCAGAGAGTAGTGGGGGCATGGAATGCACTGCCTGTGGAAGTAGTTGAGTCGGAAACATTAGGGACCTTCAAGCAGCTATTGGATAGGTACATGGATTACGGTAAAATGAAATAGTGTAGATTTATTTGTTCTTAAGGGCAGCACGGTAGCATTGTGGATAGCACAATTGCTTCACAGCTCCAGGGTCCCAGGTTCGATTCCGGCTTGGGTCACTGTCTGTGCGGAGTCTGCACATCCTCCCCGTGTCTGCGTGGGTTTCCTCCGGGTGCTCCGGTTTCCTCCCACAGTCCAAAGATGTGCAGGTGAGGTGGATTGGCCATGAGAAATTGCCCTTAGTGTCCAAAATTGCCCTTAGTGTTAGGTGGAGGTGTTGACCTTGGGCAGGGTGCTCTTTCCAAGAGCTGGTGCAGACTCAATGGGCCGAATGGCCTCCTTCTGCACTGTAAATTCTATGATAATCGATGATTAATCTAGGACAAAGGTTCGGCACAACATCGTGGGCCGAAGGGCCTGTTCTGTGCTGTATTTTTCTATGTTCTATGTTCTAAGTTCTGCAGTGCCAGCTTCATCATGCCCCTGCTCAGCTCCATTACCTGGAGGAGTGGAAATTCACCCCTCTATAAGTTATTCGATCTGCCTTTCACTTTGCCTCTGTCTCATTGGTGTTCGAAGTTAGAATCTTTGGAGCTAATTTTCAGCTTATTATTAGAGTGTAAAATTAACTTCAATGGATAGGAAAATAGGATGGCTTTTCTTCCAAACACCCAACCCACTGCATTAGTTTTCTCCTCCACTGGTAAGTTGAAAATTGGCCCCTTTGTCTTGCAGATGTATGTGATTAGCAACAATCTTTTCTGTCAACAAAAAATAATCTGGTGCTTTTTTTAGAAAATTGATATTATGTTACACTTCCCTCTTTCTCATCCTCTTTCTTCCTTCTCTCCTCAGCTTCTTATACCTCAAAGGCAGTTTGCACGATTTACAGAAAGTGGCCAAATTGCCCAATCTCAAGGTCATGTACTCACTATAAAGTAACAATAATGTTTGGCAGAGTATGGCGCCTTTATCCTTGGAAAATGTTTATTACGGCTACTTAACAGTTTTCAATGAAAGAGGTTCCCCCAGAGAGCAAATGTAATTTATAATAGATGTGGTTAATACCTCACTGAAGCAGATTGTCTATCTCCGTCTGTCCAGAAAGCTTGCACATCACTTGTCTTTGTCTATCACAACTCATGTTAAATTAGGCTCAAATTTCATATTCAGGAAAGTGCAATAAATCAGAATTGAACGGTTAGAAAACATACCAATCAGCAAGTGACAAGCAATCTTGAACTCTCACTAGCTGTAAGAAAGACTTAGTCCTGAAAACAATGGGCAGGATTTCCTGGCCGTTCATACCAGCAGGATCCTCCAGTCCCCGCCGACAGCGCACCCCACCGCGGGTTTCCCAGCAGTGAGGGGTACATTCAACAGGAAACCCCGTTGGCAACGGCAGGACTGGAAAATCCCCATTCCGGCCACTGGCGAACATGCCGTGGAGGGGGAGGAAAATCCCACCCAGTGTTTTAACAACCAAAAGTCCTTAGAAATTGACATGGAAATTATTAAACATATTCACGTTTTCAGTGCTGGACAAGTCTTCCAACGACCTTGCTTCTCAGAGGCCTGTGTCTGTGCAAGAAGCCTGAGCCTTGATTTTGGAGGTTTCCAGGCCCATGACCAGCAGCTACAGATATGAAAACAAGACTTCTGTAGTTCCCGGCATAGTCTCTGATATCTAAAGAACATGTCTGAATGAATTCAAGACTAGTTGTTTATCAAGTATGCCTATAAAACTCCTCAACTGAAAATATTTTACCAAAGCTTTTTGCAGAAATACACTTAACTGCTGAATATTTGACAAATAATGAAAGATATAAAGTGTCAACCAAAGTTTTATATATTATTGGTTATTGGTTTAGGTTAGGGTTCCAGACTTTAGGCGGGGCAGATGGATAGGGGAGAGCTACTCCCCATATTTAATGAAGCTATTATTTAAAATGACTGGTACAATTGTAACGGGTGTTAACCTGATTCGTAATCCGTCAGCAGTGGACAATAAAACCATTATAGGATCTAGCAAGAAACATTAATCCCAGACACCCTCCAGAGGATTTGGAGTGAAACTGTTGGTTGAGTTTTGTGCACGGGGGATTTTTAAATGATTAAACAGCAGAAACACAGCACAATGGAGTCCCACTGCCAGTCCTGGACACTGGACTCTGTCGTTCCCACAAAGATTTTATTACTTGTACAGGCAAAAACGAGCATCACGGTATAAAGCTGTGGTTTCTGCCCATACCCATTACCTGTCTCGTACAGTTTTAAACAAAAGCAGCCCTGGGCTTCAGTACCTTTCTACCTCATAGCTCAATGTAATACCCATCACTTAATGTAATTTTAGATCTTTTAAAAAGGGTTTCTTTACTGTGGTGCAGGAAAAACAGGGAGCTTGAAAAATGGGAAGTAAGACCTGCACTAATCTAATTCTTTTCATGACGGCCAATGAAGCACTTTTGATGTGTAGTCACTGTTGTAATGTGGGAAGCACAGCAGCCAATGAGCACACAGCACGATCAGCAGCATGGTAATGATCAGATCATCTGTTTTTTGTGTTGTGGGGTGGAATTCTCCATTCGGGAGACTAAGTGTTGACCTTGGGACTGAATTGCATGTGGCTCATGTTCCCGTTGGAGGCGCTATTCAGGGAGCAATTCAGGACATGCTAATGGGCCAGCACTCTGCTGGCACGGATTCCCAGCTCAGCAGGTGTTCTAACCGCTGGGGCCAGAGTTAGTGCCAAAGAGCCTGACAGCTGGAGCTCTATTTAAGCGCTCCACTTACCAGACACTCACTGCAGCCACCAATATGGCTCGGAGTAGACCTGTCCCCCGAGGTTGGGTGTCTGGAGTGGACCCACAGGTAGTGGACCCACAGCTCTGTGTCAGTGAGGAACGGAGGGACACCCTCTTCCCCAGTGTGGGCCGCAGACCTAAGCCTGCCCTCCTGAACACTGCCTGGGAGGTGGTGGCTGAGGCAGTCAGTGCTGATATCCTCACCAGGAGGAGACAGCTGGTGAGCCGGAGGCTGGAGTCACTGGTGAGCCCTCTGCCCTGAGAGGGGCAGAGAACCAGGGAGGGTTCCAAAGGCTGCAGTGCAGATGTCCTCTGGTTGGGGTGAGCTCTGCTGATACCCTGCTTCCTCTGCAATGTGATAGCGCTTCTGAAGAGTGCCGACACCTAGTGGGCTCCTGTTTGAGCTTGGCACTTGATGATACAAATGGGGTATAAGGGTGACTAGAGGGGCAGCCTGGGTGAGCTCCCAGATGACCAGAGGCCTTCTAAACATTCAACGGACACAGGCAGCACTCAGCAAGGTGAGCAGCCAGGAACCTGTAGCATCAAAGGGGTGCGTTTAAAAGACAGACTGAAGCAATGGCGGTCTGAGCCATTCCGAAGCGTATGTACATGTCGATGATGGGTACCACCATTACACGTGAGAACACCATCCACCAGGTACGCGGTACATACTCGTGCGACTTGGCCAACATTGTCTACCTCATACGCTGCAGGAAAGGATGTCCCGAGGCGTGGTACATTGGCGAAACCATGCAGACGCTGCGACAACGGATGAACGGACATTGCGCGACAATCGCCAGGCAGGAATGTTCCCTTCCAGTCGTGGAACATTTCAGCAGTCAAGGGCATTCAGCCTCTGATCTTCGGGAGAGCGTTCTCCAAGGCAGCCTTCAGGACGCGAGACAACGCAGAATCGCCGAGCAGAAACTGATCGCCAAGTTCCGCACGCATGAGTACGGCATCAACCGGGACCTGGGATTCATGTCGCATTACATTCATCCCCCACCATCTGGCCTGGGCTTGCGAAATCCTACCAACTGTCCTGCCTTGAGACAATTCACACCACTTTAACCTGAGGTTACCCTTATCTCCAGTCGCTCCATCTGGACCTGTAAAGACTTAATTACCTGCAAAGACTCGCATCAAATTGTCGTCTTGCATCATTGATTTTGTCTATATATGTGATTGTGGAATCCACCTCTTCATTCACCTGGGGAAGGAACTGCGCTCCGAAAGCTAGTGATTCGAAACAAACCTGTTGGACTTTAACCTGGTGTTGTAAGACTTCTTCTTAAGACTTAAGAGAGTGCTATGAATTGAGTCACAGCTCACACTTTTGCTACATTGATAAGTACATGGAATTGAACTGCTCCAGCTAGCCTGTTGGCCTATGTTTGAGATAATTGACTCCTATGGCTATGGCAAATGTTTTCTTTCTGATATCAGCAACTTCTTCTGATAAGTGTGGACAATGTCAGTAGTTGGGCTATTTATTTATTTATCAACATTTATCCAGGAGAAAGAAAAATACCTGTAAATTCTTGACAGGCTTCAAAAACACTTACCTCTGTCTGGAGGAGGTAGACAGCCTCTTGCCAACTTATTGATTGGAAAGCTATACTGCTCCACCTCTAAACCACTATCCCTTGCACCATTATGACATTTTTCCAGCATTTGTGTGCATAAAAATGTTTGAACTGGTAACGCTTTTACAGAATACTCACAGCACAGAAATAGGCCATTCAGCCCCTCATGTCTGTGTCAGCTCTTTGTAAGGGCTACTCAGCTAGTCCCACTCCTCTGCCTTTTCCTCGTGGCCCTGATATTTCCCCCCCCCCCCCCAATTCATTGAAAACAAGATACTGCTGTAATGGTAGCACCTATTCTTCCTCACTCCAGGTTAAGGTGTTCTTTCTCTCAGCCCATTAGTGAAGTGAAAGGGCCTTCTGACCAGCAATCTCCACCAAAACCTCAGTACTGACCAACCCTAAACTTTCTTCATGGTCTTAACTCTCATTCCTCACACCATGATTCAGGACTGTTACTCTTCACTGCCATAAATCTTTAGGTTATGGTCTCGATTCTGTCCTCTGGGGTTTCCCTACCTCCTCAGCCCTCCCAGCTACTTACTGATTATTTTGTGCCCTAACTGCGAGAGAAATGGGAAGTAGGATTTGAGAAGAGGCGACAGACAGATCGGGAAGAGGTGAATGGGGGCTAAAGGGGATTGCCGAGAAAGAGATCCTGCAAGTAAAATAGTTTTGCGGGAGGTGGGAGAGTGACGGAATGCAGAGGAGAGGGAGAGAGATAGGATGAAGTCAGAAGAGTAAGGGTGAGCAGAGAAAGTGGGAATAGAGGAAGGGGAAAAACCCCACAGAAAACACCCACTTACAGACCCCCAAGCTGCACAAAGTCACGGCACTTTTCAACAGCATTTTTAGATGCTCAGACCCCCTAGCCTACATCTTTTCTCTGCCGTTACTCGCCTCTCTCTCTCCAGTCCAGCTGCCCACACTCTACCACACTTTACAGCTACCCTCAACACCGCTGCCTCTTCATTCCTTACACGTGTGATATCACAAAATGGCTGAGGGCATTGGTCCCACCAAGGCTATGGGCCCTGCCACTGAAGTCTTTTGCTTCAGAATTGGCTGTGCTTCTAGCCAAACCGTTCCTGTACAGCTGTAACATTGGCATCTATCTAACAAAGTGGAAAATTATGTCCGGGTATGTCCTGTTCACAAAAGGCAGGAAAAGTCCAATCAGTCCAATTGCCACCCCATCAGTCTATTCTCAATTATCAGCAAAGTTATGGAAGTTGTCATCGACCATGTTATCTTTTTTTTAATGTATTTTATTATTACAAACATGTATCAAAACAGGTTACAGCGACTAAACACCCCGGGAAACATACTTCCCAACAATCAACTACACAGTCTGTACAGATTTCGCCCCCCCCCCCCCCCCCCCCCCCCCGCGACGAACAGCCCCTCAAACACGGTCGTAAACATCCCCCACCTTTCCTCAAACCCCCCCCTGAAGAGCCCCTTAACTCATACTTTATCTTCTTTAATTGCAGGAAGTCGTACAGGTCACCCAACCAAGCCACTACCCCCAGTGGCGATGCCGACCGCCCCTCCAGCAAAATACACCGCCGTACAATCAGAGAGATGAAGGCCAAGACATCGGCCTTCCTTCTCCCCATGAGCTCCGGCTTCTCTGAAACCCCAAATATTGCCACCAAAGGGTCCGGGCCCACCTCCTCCTCCTCCACCATCCTGGCTAAGACCGTGAACATTCCCGCCCAGAATCTTCCCAATTTTTCACAACCCCAAAACATGTGCACGTGATTCGCTGGCCCCCGCCCACACCTCTCACACTCATCTGCTATCCCCTGAAAGACCCACTCATTCCCGCCTGAGTCATATGCACCCTGTGCACCACCTTAAACTGTATCAGGCTCATCCTTGCACAAGAGGAGGTCCCGTTTACCCTACGCAGTGCCTCACTCCATACTCCCCAATTGATCACCCCTCCCAACTCCACTTCCCATTTCTCCTTGATTTTCACCACCCGCTCACCTCCCTGCCCCCCAAACACTTGTATATATCCCCAATTCTTCCCTCCCCTTCCACATCCGGAAGCAGCAGTCGCTCCAGCAGGGTGTATCCCGGCAACCTAGGGAACCTCCTCCAGACCTTTCGCACAAAGTCCCTAACCTGCAGATACCTGAACTCACTCCCCCTCAGCAGCTATAACCTCTCCCTTAGCTCCTCCAGAGTGGCGAACCCTTCCACCAAATGCAGGTCCCTCACCTTGACAAGCGCCACATCCCTCCACCTCCTGTATACACTATCCATCCCCCTAGCTCAAACCCATGATTCTGGCACAGCAGCATTAGCACCAACATCCCTTCCACCCTAAAATGCCTCCTCAACTGATTCCATATCTTCACTGTGGACTGCACCACCGGGCTCCTTGAATACCTACTCAGAGCCATTGGCAATGCTGCCGTCACCATAGCCCTCAAACTAGACCCCTTAAAAGATTCTTTCTCCATCCTAACCTGCTCTACCCCTTCTCCTTCCCATCACCGCCGCACCTTGTCCACATATTGACCGTGTTATCAAGCAGTACTTACTTCCGATAACCTGTTCGGTGATGCTCTGTCTGGATTCCACTATCACCACTCGGCTTCAGACCTCATTACAGCCTCGAACGACCATGGACAAAAGAGTTGAATTCCAGAGGTTAGCTGAGAGTGATTGCCTTTGGCATCAACACAACATTTGGCTGAGCCCTTGCAAAATTGAAGACGGTGGGAATATACTCTCCACTTGCCCAGATGAGTGCAGCCCTAACAACAATTAAGAAACTCAACATCATCCAGAACAAGACAGCTTGTTTGATTGTCACCCCATCCATCACATTAAACATTCACTTCCTCTATCGTTGACTCACAGTGGCAGCAGTGTAAACCATATACAAGATGCACTGCAGTAACCATCCAAGGCTCCTTTGACAGCACCTTCCAGACCCATGACCACTACCATCCAGAAGGACCAGGGCAAAAGGTTCATGGGAACCACCACCTGCAAGTTCCCTTCCAAGTCACTCGCCATCCTGACTTGGATATACTTGGCCGTTCCTTCAGTTGTTGCAGGGTCAAAATCATGGCAAACCCTCCCTAACAGCACTGAGGGTGTACCTACGCCACATAGACAGCAGCGTTTCAAGATGGTGACTCACCATTACCTTCTCAAAGGTAATTAGGGATGGGAAATAAATACTGGTCCAACCAACAACAGCGGCATCCCATGACCAAATGGAAATAAGCACATCATTCCATCGTACTACCATTTGCACCTAACCAAGCATCTGATCTCACTCTCTCCTCCCACCTTTTCCAACTGAACCACAAAAGTCCAGGAATAATGTTCAATGAAAACAGGATTTTAGATATTCCATTCATACAAATCAGTGGCCCTCCTAATAAAATGTTCACCGCCTGGCCTAACACCACCTTATTGTAAAGCGGACTGGCCTAGAATGATGACCGTACCCAAGAGGCTAAGCCTGAGGAACCTCTGATTATTGAGTGAGCTTTGGGCATTTACTGGGCGCCCATGGGCAGATTGGCAGTGAACCACTATTGAATTTTAGATTGCAGCATCACAATCAATGATGTGGAATTTGGTGGCGATCAAAGTGGAAGCAGATCGGGGGAGGGGGCAATCAAGACAGCAGATGATCAGGGGAGGAGGAAGTGAACGTGATGGTGGGGGGGAACAATAATTGCACTAATTCTCATTTTTGTGTTTACTTTCCCTCAGCATATTTGAAGCGCAGATATGGATTAATAAATGGTGGATCTGATAGCGATTCTCCCAGCACCCAGTCAGAATCAACCAGTCCTGGCATTCAGCACCAATTATTCCATCATTACCAGGTTAAAAAACCCAGGGTGGTGCTTGATCCTGAGGAGAAAGAGGCCCTAAAGAAAGCCTATCAGTTAGAGCCATACCCTTCCCAGCAGACCATCGAGGCTCTGGCCTCTCAACTCAACCGTAAGACAAACACCGTCATCAATTGGTTCCATAACTACAGGTTAGTACAGCAGCATTAATACGTTGTCAAACAAATTTACATGACCCGTTTTTATACCTTTGTAAAGCTTCCTCCGATTTCTATTTTGTTTATTAGCTAAAATGTTTAATCTGACTTTGAGATCCTGGTGCTATTTTTTTAATTCTGCCTTTGTGTGTATGTGCAATAAATATCACTTGTGGCTCTTGGGCATGTTCTCGCACTGTGTAGTTCACCTGCTTGTAATAATAATCTTCGTCAACTTTTGAATTATGGATCCAGCATTCCCGAAATGTAAATGCAGACGGGGAAATGCAGCTCTGCGGTGAACTGTTGATCTCCTCAGGGGTGGGATGGTGAGCATGCAATCCTGTACAATGGAAGAACAAGCATTAAATCCGCTTGAATGTACTGCCTCACACAAGGAGGAGTGCCATTGCTCCTGAAGATAAGCAGCCTTTTTTAAAGCTGAGAAACCAAGGTAAAAGCCCAAGTACCGATTCAGAAAAGGAAAGGCAAGTTGGAACGGGTATGAAAACATTATTGGCCTGGATTTTGCAGTCAGCAGACATGTTCAATTCTGGTCGCCACACTACCAGAAGGATGTGGAGGCTTTAGAGAGGGTGCAGAAGAGATTTACCAGAATGTTGCCTGGTATGGAGGGCATTAGCCATGAGGAGCGGTTGAATAAACTCGGTTTGTTCTCACTGGAACGAAGGAGGTTGAGGGGTGACCTGATAGAGGTCTACAAAATTATGAGGGGCATAGACAGAGTGGATAGTCAGAGGCTTTTCCCCGGGGTAGAGGGGTCAATTACTAGGGAGCATAGGTTTAAGGTGTGAGGGGCAAGGTTTAGAGTAGATGTACGAGGCAAGTTTTTTACGCAGAGGGTAGTGGGTGCCTGGAACTCGCTACCGGAGGAGGTGGTGGAAGCAGGGACGATAGTGGGGCAAGGGGCATCTTGACAAATACATGAATAGGATGGGAATAGAGGGATACGGACCCAGGAAGTGTAGAAGTTTGTAGTTTAGTCAGGTAGCATGGTCGGCACGGGCTTGGAGGGCCGAAGGGCCTGTTCCTGTGCTGTACATTTCTTTGTTCTTTGTTCTTTGGAACAGAATTTACTGTTCACCTCATTGACGGCTGCCCACCCGGAAAGTTTTCACCAGCTTCAGGGGTCTGTGCTGGGACCACAACTTTTCACAATATACATTAATCTGGAAGCACTGTTGCTAAGTTTGCAGATGATACAAATATCTGCAGAGGGATTTGGACAGGCTAGGAGAGTAGACAATGAAATGGCAGATGAAATACAATGTGGAAAAGTGCGAGGTTATGCACTTTGGAAGGAGAAATTTAGGCATAGACTATTTTCTAATTGGGGAAATGCTTAGGAAATCAGAAGCACGAAGGGACTTGGGAGTCCTTGTTCACGATTCTCTTAAGGTTAAGTTCAGTCGGCAGTTAGGAAGGCAAATGCAATGTTAGCACTCATGTCGAGAGGGCTAGAATACAAGAGCAGGGATGTACTTCTGAGGCTGTATACATTTGGAGTATTGTGAGCAGTTTTGGGCCCTGTATCTAAGGAAGGATGTGCTGGCCTTGGAAAGGGTCCAGAGGAGGTTCAGAAGAATGATCCCTGGAATGAAGAGCTTGTCACATGAGGAACGGTTGAGGACTCTGTGTCTGTACTCGTTAGAGTTTAAAAGGATGAGGGGGATCTTATTGAAACTTAGAGGATACTGTGAGGCCTGGATAGAGTGGATGTGGAGAGGATGTTTCCACTTGTAGGAAAAACTAGAAGCAGAGGACACAATCTCAGACTAAAGGGACTATCCTTTAAAACAGAGATGAGGAGGAATTTCTTCAGCCAGAGGACGGTGAAATTGTGGAACTCGTAGCCGCAGAAGGCTGTGGAGGCCAAATCACTGAGTGCCTTTAAGACGGAGATAGGAGGAGCTGGTAGAAGGGCTGGGGGCCCCGATCGGGATGGAAGAGATAGCGGAGAGTCTGAAGACCATGCAGCCAGGTAAACCCCCGGGGCCGGACGGGTACCCAGTGAAGTTCTATAAAATGTTCTCTGGGATATTGGGGCCGTTGTTGATGAGGACATTCAATGAGGCAAGGGAGAGAGGGGTGCTTCCCCCGACGATGTCACAGGCCACGATTTCGCTGATCCTGAAGCGGGACAAGAACCCGGAGCTGTGTGGCTCCTACAGGCCGATATCTCTATTGAATGTGGACGCCAAATTGCTGGCCAAAGTTTTGTCCTCTAGGATTGAGGATTGTGTTCCAGACGTTATTGGGGAGGACCAGACGGGTTTGCTAAGGGAAGGCAGTTGGTGGCCAATGTAAGAAGGCTAGTAAACGTGATCATGATGCCCCCAGAAGGTAGGGAGGTGGAGGTAGTGATCGCAATGGACGCAGAGAAGGCTTTGATCGAGTAGAATGGGAATATCTGTGGGAGGTACTGGGATGGTTCGGATTTGGGCGGGGCTTTATTGACCGGGTCAGGTTGCTGTATCAGGCTCCTGTGGCGAGCGTACGGACGAATAGGACAACATCAGACTATTTTAGGCTGCATCGGGGGACGAGACAGGGATGCCCCCTCTCCTCACTGTTGTTCACGTTAGCCATAAAGCCATAGAAGAACTAGCTAAGGTAGACTGGGAGCAAAGACTTTATGGTGAAACAGTTGAGGAAAAGTGGAGAACCTTCCAAGCGATTTTTCACAGTGCTCAGCAAAGGTTTATACCAACAAAAAGGAAGGATGGTAGAAAGAGGGAAATTCGACCGTGGATATCTAAGGAAATAAGGGAGAGTATCAAATTGAAGGAAAAAGCATACAAAGTGGCAAACATTAGTGGGAGACTGGAGGACTGGGAAATCTTTAGGGGCAACAGAAAGCTACTAAAAAAGCTATAAAGAAGAGTAAGATAGATTATGAGAGTAAACTTGCTCAGAATATAAAAACAGATAGTAAAAGTTTCTACAAATATATAAAACAAAAATGAGTGGCTAAGGTAAATATTGGTCCTTTAGAGGATGAGAAGGGAGATTTAATAATGGGAGATGAGGAAACGGCTGAGGAACTGAACAGGTTTTTTGGGTCGGTCTTCACAGTGGAAGACACAAATAGCATGCCAGTGACTGATAGAAATGAGGCTATGACAGGTGAGGACCTTGAGAGGATTGTTATCATTAAGGAGGTAATGATGGGCAAGCTAATGGGGCTAAAGGTAGACAAGTCTCCTGGCCCTGATGGAATGCATCCCAGAGTGCTAAAAGAGATGGCTAGGGAAATTGCAAATGCACTGGTGATAATTTACCAAAATTCACTAGACTCTGGGGTGGTCCCGGCGGATTGGAAATTAGCAAACGTGACACCACTGTTTAAAAAAGGAGGTAGGCAGAAAGCGGGTAATTATAGGCCAGTGAGCTTAACTTCGGTAGTAGGAAAGACGCTGGAATCTATCATCAAGGAAGAAATAGCGAGACATCTGGATGGAAATTGTCCCATCGGTCAGACACAGCATGGGTTCATAAAGGGCAGGTCGTGCCTAACTAATTTAGTGGAATTTTTTGAGGACATTACCAGTGCAGTAGATAACGGGGAGCCAATGGATGTGGTATACCTGGATTTCCAGAAATCCTTTGGCAAGGTGCCACAGAAAAGGTTGCTGCATAAGATAAAGATGCATGGCATTAAGGGTAAAGTAGTAGCATGGATAGAGGATTGGTTAATTAATAGAAAGCAAAGAGTGGGGATTAATGGGTGTTTCTCTGGTTGGCAATCAGTAGCTAGTGGTGTCCCTCAGGGATCAGTGTTGGGTCCACAATTGTTCACAATTTACATAGGTGATTTGGAGTTGGGGACCAAGGGCAATGTGTCCAAGTTTGCAGACAAAACTAAGATGAGTGGCAAAGCAAAAAGTGCAGAGGATACTGGAAGTCTGCAGAGGGATTTGGATAGGCTAAGTGAATGGGCTAGGGTCTGGCAGATGGAATACAATGATGACAAATGTGAGGTTATCCATTTTGGTAGGAATAACAGCAAAAGGGCTTATTATTTAAATGATAAAATATTAAAACATGCTGCTGTGCAGAGAGACATGGGTGTGCTAGTGCATGAGTCGCAAAAAGTTGGTTTACAGGTGCAACAGGTGATTAAGAAGGCGAATGGAATTTTGTCCTTCATTGCTAGAGGGATGGCATTTAAGACTTGGGAGGTTATGCTGCAATTGTATAAGGTGTTGAGTAGACTGGGACTGTACTTGTTTGAATTTAGAAAGATGAAGGGGGATCTTATTGAAACATATAAAATTATGAAGGAAATAGATAAGATAGATCTCCTTACTTGAGAAAGGACGTACTGGCACTGGAGGGTATGCAGAAGAGATTCACTAGGTTAATCCCAGAGCTGAAGGGGTTGGATTACAAGGAGAGGTTGAGTAGACTGGGACTGTACGTGGTGGAATTTAGAAGGATGAGGGGGGATCTTATAGAAACATATAAGATTATCAAGGGAATAGATAGGATCGATGCGGGCAGGTTGTTTCCACTGGCGGGTGAAAGTAGAACTAGGAGGCATAGCCTCAAAATAAGGGGAAGTAGATTTAGGACTGTGTTTAGGAGGAACTTCTTCACCCAAAGGGTTGTGAATCTATGGAAGTTCTTGCCGAGTGAAGCAGTAGAGGCTCCTTCATTAAATGTTTTTAAGATAAAGGTAGATAGTTTTTTGAAGAATAAAGGGATTAACGGTTATGGTGTTCGGGCCGGAAAGTGGAGCTGAGTCCATAAAAGATCAGCCATGATCTCATTGAATGGCGGAGCAGGTTCGAGGGGCCAGATGGCCTACTCCTGCTCCTAGTTCTTATGTTCTTATGTTCGTTGGCAATTGCACTCAGAGCCTCAAGGGGCTGGAGGGGTTGGTCTGGGGGGGGGGGGGGCAGAGTCTCGCTTTACGCAGATGACCTGCTCCTGTATGTATCGGACCCAGCAGAGGGGATGGAAGAAATTATGAGGATTCTGGGGGAATTTGGACGGTTTTCGGGGTATAAACTATGAATGGGGAAAAGTGAGATGTTTGCGGTCCAGGCGAGGGGACAGGAGAGGCGACTGGGGGAGCTGCCGTTTAGAATGGTAGGGGGAAGCTTTCGGTATCTAGGCATCCAAGTGGCGCGGGAATGGGAAAGGCTGCACAAACTAAATCTGGCCCAACTAGTAGACCAAATGAAGGACGTTTTTCGGAGGTGGGATGCGCTCCCGTTGTAACTAGCTGGGAGGGTGCAGACGGTGAAGATGACGATCCTCCCAAGATTCCTGATTGTGTTTCAGTGTCTCCCCATCTTTATTCAGTGGTCCTTTTTTTTAACTTTAGAGTACCCAATTCATTTTTTTCAATTAAGGGGCAATTTAGCGTGTTCAATCCACCTACCTTGCACATCTTTGGGTTGTGGGGGCGAAACCCACGCAAACATGGGGAGAATGTGCAAACTCCACACGGACAGTGACTCAGAGCCGGGATCGAACCTGGGACGTCGGCGCCGTGAGATTGCAGTGCTTTTTTAACCTGGCCAACAAAGTGATCGCTGGCTTTGTAGAGGTGGGCAAGACCCCGCGAGTAAAGAGGGGGATGCTTGAGCGGAGCCGGGGAGAGGACGGGCTGGCGTTGCCAAACTTCAGTAATGACTATTGGGCGGCAAACATAGCCATGGTTAGGAAGTGAGTGGTGGGGGGCAGGGTCGGTGTGGGAGCGTATGGAGGCAGCTTCGTGTAAGGGCACCAGCTTTGGGGCATTGATAATGGCGCCTCTGCCGTTCCCGCCGGCACAGTACTCCACCAGCCCCGTGGTGATGGTGGCCCTGAGAGTCTGGGGGCAATGGAGGAGACATGTGGGAGCAGAGGGAGCATCGGTTTTGTCTCCAATCTGTAATAATCACCGGTTCGCCCCAGAAAGGATGGACGGGGGGTTTCGGAGATGGCAGAGAGCAGGGATTGAGAGGATGGGGGATATGTTTATTGAGGGGAGCTTTCCTAGCTTGAGGGAGCTGGAGGAGAAATTTGGGTTGGCGAGGGGAAACAAATTCAGGTACCTGCAGATGCGGGACTTCCTACGTAGGCAGATTTCAACCTTCCCGCTCCTACCACCAAAGGGGAGACCGGACAGGGTAGTTTCCAGAGGGTGGGTGGGAGAAGGGAAAGTTTCTGACATTTACAAGGAACTTATGGGGTCGGAGGAGACGCAGACTGAGGAGCTGAAGCGCAAGTGGGAAGAGGAGTTGGGAGGAGAGATAGAGGAAGGTCTATGGGTGGATGCGTTGAGTAGAGTCAACGTGTCCGCAACACGTACCAGGCTCAGCCTGATACAATTCAAGGTTGTTCACCGGACTCACGTGACAGTGGCCCGGATGCGCAGGTTCTTTGGGGTAGAAGATAGTTGTGCAAAGTGTGCAGGAGGACCAGCGAACCATGTCCACATGTTCTGGACATGTCCAAAGCTTAGGGGATTCTGGCAGGGGTTTGCAGATGTCATGTCCACGGTGTTAAAAACAAGGGTGGCACCGAGTCCAGAAGTGGTGACCTTCGGAATGTCGGAAGACCCGGGAGTCCAGGGGGCGAGAGAAGCTGATGTCTTGGCCTTTGCCTCCCTGGTAGCCCGGAGACGGATATTGTTGGAATGGAGGGACTCGGGGTGGGCCCCCAAAACCGGGGGTGTGGGTGTGTGACTTGACAGAGTTTCTCAGGTTAGAAAAAATAAAGTTCGCCTTGAGGGATTCTGTGGACGGGTTTGCCCGGAGGTGGCAGCCGTTAATCGACTTCTTCGAGAAAATTTAAGATGTGAGCAGGGGTGGGGGGGTGGGGTAAAATGGGGAGGCAGGGGTGTTGCCAAATGGGGAGTGGGAAGGTGGGGCATTATGTTGACTTTGTTAAATGCAGGCCCGTTCGTTTGTTTTGTTTTGTGATTATGTTTGTTGTGTGAAAAGATAAATGCCTCAATGAAATATTTTTCAAAAAGAAGAAAAGATCAATGATGTCATCAGGGGTGCAGTAAAAGAGTCCTATTCGAGGTGGCAGCCTTTCAGTTCCTATTTCAGGTCGCTGGTCACCGTCAGATGTTGGGGGGTGCGGCGTGGTTCGGGATTTGCTTTGAGTTTTGTCTTGGTTATTTTTCTTTGTGGGTGTGGGGGGTTCCGGGGGTGGTGGTAATTGTACTTTGGACGTGTAATATGGTTGTTACGGTATTATATTGAAAATCTTTTCATAATAACAATTTTCTTTTAAATATATTTGTCCTTTTATTTTTGCCGGGGATGTTGGTGAGTGACTTGACAGAGTTTCTGATCTATGGATGATGAATGGGCTTGTGCCTTTCAGGCAAGTAGCCTGTCTCTTTAATTCAAGCAGAAGAATTCAGCAGCAGGAGAGATCATGGTGCTAGTTTGTATTGGTTCAAACTGGAGTTGCAGACTGACTGGCATCAGTGAGAAAGATTGGCTGGGATTCGGTTTGATTGATTTGGCTAGTGGCCAATGAGTTAGCCAAAAAGGTTGTGCTCTGCCTGGTAACAGATGGTGATTGGGTCCTATCCCACTGAAATGGTTCTCAGAGACCTGAAGGTTTCAGTTTCAATTCTGCCAGCACTGAGGTAAAAAAAAATCCAGCTAATCTTCTCCAAACGGATCCAGAAGGCTGCTTGAGGGCTGCCTCTTTCGCGTAGTCTGTGGGTGCTGTGTTCCTGAAGCTACAGAGGTCTGAAGACAAACCATTAACTGAAATCAATGTTTGATGAAACAACGACCCTACTTTTTCAGGAAAGTTGCACGTTCTGTGGATCTGAACTATGAAGATGACCAGTACAGGCTGCAGCAAAGACTTTAATCTTATCACAGAATTTACAGTGCAGAAGGAGGCCATTCGGCCCATCGAGTCTGCACCGGCTCTTGGAAAGAGCACCCTTCTTAACCCCACATCTCCACCCTATCCCCGTAACCTTGCATCCCCATCTAACCTCAGGGCAATTTAGCATGGCCAATCCACCTAACCTGCACATCTTTGGACTGTGGGAGGAAATTGGAGCACCCGGAGGAAACCCACGCAGACACTGGGAGAACGTGCAGACTCTGCACAGACAGTGACCCAAGCTGGAATCGAACCTGGGACCCTGGCGCTGTGATGCCATAGTGCTAACCACTGTGCTCCCGTGCTGCCCCTAATCTGCAAGCTGACTGTGGAGAAAGTATGCTGAAAATCATCACCTGACACAAAGACTCTTTTCCCTTTTGGTTATTGTTTTTACACCTTTCCACCTCTGTGTTTGTTGGTCCTGTGTGTATGAGTGTGTTTGTCGGTCCTGTGTGTATGTGTGTGTTCGTCGGTCCTGTGTGTATGTGTGTGTTTGTCGGTCCTGTGTGTATGTGTGTTTAGAGAGTGGGGACAAGTTAAAGGGGGAGTTAGGTATTAGTTCATCGTTGACCAACTGTATCTGCTGCATATTTCATTACAGTTCTTGTTATAAATAGACAGTAATTAGGGGCGGCACGGTGGCGCAGTGGTTAGCATTGCTGCCTCATGGGACTGAGGGCTCGAATTCGATCCCGGCCCGGGTCACTGACTGTTTGGAGTTTGCACATTCTCTCCGTGTCTGCGTGGGTCTCACCCCCACAACCCAAAGATGTGCAGGGTGGGTGGATTGGCCACACTAAACCGCCCCTTAATTGGAAAAAAAGTGAATGGGGTACTCTAAATGTATAATTAATAAATAGACAGTAATTGTGTTTACATTTACCAACCTGGTGACTGTAATTAATGGGTTGCCAAGGGCCAAAGACATTGGGTATTTTTATAAGAATTATTGGTTAATGCACTTGTGTTGCGACTCTGGGACGAGTGGGGCTGGAATTGATCGCACACTTGCCCAGGGTGTCGTAACACATCTGACTGCATTTATAGATGCCAGAGATTACCGTCAGAGAGCGCTGTTAGCCTCATTGTTATTGGTATTTTTAATAAATTTAGAGTATCCAATTTTTTTGGTCCAATTAAGGGGCAATTTAGTGTGGCCAATTCAACCTACCCTTTGGGCACATCTTTGGGTTGTGGGGGTGAAACCCACGTAGACACTCATTGTTATTGTTAACCCAAAGTCCAGCCACTGTGTACTCCACACTGATGGAATGAACTCCATCGCATTTGAAGAGAACTTTTAGTTGGAGTGAATTTCCATGCTTGCAGTCCTGATGGGGAGTCTGACCATCCTACTCCATGCATTCGGATAATATAGGCACACAACATCCATGGAAACTATGGACAGAAAATCACGAGCAGTGCTTTCCTGGTTTCCCAAAATGTACGAAGAAAACCTTGCTAGTGCCCCAAACCTCTGGAAGATTCACCTCCGTATGCTAATACATCTCCTGACGTGTCCTATTCTGGAGGCGCAAATGCTCCTCGATGATGCAAGATAAGTAACTTGTAATCTTGCACAACTGGCAAAAATTCTAGTGTTGCCTTTGGAGCTTATGCCGTATTCTGATCTGAGGTGTGATGAGAATTTAAATGTGCTTCAATTTGAAGCTTTTGCAGAATGAATTTAATGTTAACAAGTGTGTGAAATTCTCTGATTGTATTTGAAGACCAGTGTCTAAATAGTCTCTAAATCTGAATGATCATTCATTTTTATAAAGTGAATTGTGTATTGTCTGGTAAAATGTTAATAGTTTATGTTCGATGAGAATCTTCAAATGAGTGTGCAATTGGGTCTTAGACGTCTTTGACCGAAACACTTGTCAATTTCTGATGGGCATTGCAGAGCAGTGCTAAAATATATTTGATAATCAAATTCAATTACATTTTACATGTTTTTCAATCAAATTCCATCTGTAAACCTTCCAACAGATATGTGCAGCTTGAGTTTCAAAGGGTTCAGGGTTGGGATTCAAAATCACATTCCCAGAGGTCACCTCAGGACCTTGATGCCTCCCAGACACTTTACAATTTTCAATGGGCTGGGAAATGTGGTTGTATGCCACCAAATAGTGGCCCCTTAAAGGTCCTGCAAATCTAGTGCTGCAATTCTCAGTATTATTCCAGGTGAGTCCAGAACAGTCTCGTGCACTCTAATGCACTGCTGTCGGATTTGCTGTCGGGCACAAGTAAGTTTCTTTATAGTTGATGTATATTCAGACATGTGGGGCCAGTAAGCGCTCTTTGTCTTGTCTTCCATGCCACTTTCCACCATGTTTGACCGCCTGGCCATTTAGTGAGCTGCCTGCTTTCATCACATGGACAGCTGACTGGTACCTGCCCTTGTCGCTTGTGCCAGGCAGGCTGTTCCTGCCTCTCTGGAGGTGTTCTGTGCCATTAATTGGGCAGCGAGCTTACCTCCTGACCATACTGGAATTAAAAGTCTAATGATGACCATGAAACATTTGGCGTAATCTGGTTCACTAATGTCATTTAGGGAAGGAGATCAGCCATCCTTACCTGGTCTGGCCTAAATGTGACTCCAGACCCACAGCAATGTGGGTGACTCGTAAATGGCCTCTTAAATGGCCTAACAAGCCACTAAGTTGGAAGGCAATTAGGGAATGGCAATAAATGCTGGCCCGGCCAGCGACACCCACATCCCATGAATGGAAAGACACCAGCTATTGACGCACAATGGAGGGCAATCCATATTAATGAAAGAACTTTGATCTCCCATTCACAAAGTTTCATGATCAAAACAGATAGGAGGTCCTTAGCACCCTTCCTGCATAACAGGTTTTGTTAGTCCTTCTTTGTTCCTGGCAGTTTCTGGAGGCAGGATGTCTGGTGGCCTATTGTCCTTATGTTTTGCAGAGATCAGACAATGGCAGGTGTGAAGTCCATCAGGGAACAGCCTAGACATGGCCCCTGGTAATCCGCTTTCTGAGACCGCTAGAAACCTGGCCACTTTGCAGGTCAGATGACTTCTGCAGCCATTTTAAAACCGTGTCTTTGCATTTCTAGCACTACACTAGCCGATGAAGCTAGCAATTCATATTCCATATTGTACACAACACATCATCGTGACAGTAATTCACTGTCTAATAACAACTGAGGAAACAGGTACACAATGTAATTGTAGTGAAGAATAAAATGGATCCAACAAAAATTGCTAAAATGTTTTCCTGAATGATATTGAGGTCTTTCTAATATAAAAGTCATTTGATTCTAAAATGGTCGAGACATCTAGTACTTTTAGTACTAGAAAACTACAAACTCATCACGAACTGATTTTTTTTCCCTCGGTTTTAATCTTCAGATCGCCTCACTAGTTACTTAATGAGCCTGTAACGAGTGCTGCCCAACTCACTGATATTTTCACTTCTGCAGATCACGGGTTCGAAGGGAAACGCTTGTCGAAGATCTCCAGGAGAATGACACGGACCAGGAGCCAAACAGTTATCGAGGGTATACGACCCACAATCATTCTCTTAGTGTTGGTCGATCGCAGAGTTCTGACTCTGAGTCAGAAGATAAGAAAGCCATTTTTACTGAAGAGAAGGGCAAACGGCCCATGCCTCTGGTGGCACGTGGAGAGGCGAGCGGGGAGATTAAACAGGAAGTCGGTGATCATTGCGAAGATGAGGATTATGACCATTGTGATAGCTGTTGGCGTCAAAATGACATAGAAAGTTCTGCTTCCTCTGTGCACTTGTCTGGCACTGTAAAACGGGAGGGAGTAGGGTCAGGCTGCAACCACGAGACACATCCATTAAAGACTACCACAGTGTTGCACATCCAGAATCCCCAGTGCTTGATCATTGGTTCATCGAATTATGACAAATTTCACGCTAACTCCTCGGACCTCACGCCGCCGGACATCTCGCCAAAGCCTAATGAGGAGGTTTCTGTGCCAAAGGAGACAGAAACCAATGGCCTAATCCCTAACAGTTTCAAAGAAATCTCAGAACCTGCATGTGGCAATCTGGAGATGACTCTGAATTCTTCTGCAGCCTCTTCACCAGGCTTAATGTCAGTTTCTCCAGTCCCGTCCTCTTCTGCTCCTATCTCTCCATCAGTGCCTGCCATTTCCAAGGGGCAGTGCTTGATTCCTGGCACTGATGTTGCTTTACAGTCAAATACAAAACTAAACAAAAGCATCCAGAGACGGAACGCAAAGATGGCAAATCTGAACAACATAATTCACCGACTTGAAAGGGCAGCCAATCGGGAAGAACCTACGGACTGGGAATTCTAATAAGTTTTGTTATGAGCTATGACTTTTATTAATTATGGAACAATAGGATGCAACTCTGAACTCTTCAAGAGTAGGAAGAATTTTAAATGTTTAATTTAAATTGAGACTCAGCAAAGCCAAAACTGCAGTAGTTTTTGCAGGTGACTTTGAATTTTATGAATTTACTCTTCAATTAATCTTCCAGAATCACATTTAGCATCTGAAGAAAAAAATATTGACCACTATTTTAAACAAAAAAATTCAAACAACTTTTAGAAAAAATATTTATTTGTACAAGAATTATATTAAGGACTGGTTGAAAACTCTGCTGTAGCAATTTTCCTACTTGCCATTAGCTACAGAATGAAAATAACAAAGACTGATTTTGTGCCACTAAACGCACACTTGAAGTCCTGTAGTTTGCCACAGGAAGAGATTAAAGACTATAGTCTAAAGCCATTAAACAGCACTATGATCCAGAAGGCTGACCAAATTTGCTAGCTTATGGATAGAAATTGTTTTCTTAATTTTGTCTTCAAGACAACTAATTCATATTACTAGAAGTGGACTCTGATATAGTCAAGAAGACTCTAAAAATAGGAACCTCAACACCATGAACTATGTACTTAGTTATTGGTCATGTGTTTTCAAACATTTGTAACACAGGGTGTTATGTGCAATTGTATATGTTGTAGAAACTTCTGCAATAGCCTTTTCTTGAACAAGATGTAGCATGGTACGTGATTAACTCTTCAACCCCATTAGTCATTCACCCGTGGTGTTCTGAAGAATACCAAAAGCCTAATGAACAGAACCTTGCCTAACAAAAACAACAATTTTGGAGTTTACGTTTTGTTTTTTCTAAGCAGCTACGGAACTATGAATCAAATCAGAAAAAGTAAAAAGAGGCAGCTGATAAAATCTCTGGTTTTGACAAAGAAATTCTACTTCCTGAATTGCCATATCTGGTGTTCAGCATCAGCCCGTTGTTCTGTGCGTGTGCATCTTCCATTACTGCAGCATAGCTGACCTCTTCAATCAGTCTCCATTTTTGTCCACATTTTTTTCCGCTTTTTAAGATGTAGTTGATGTGATGGCATTGGTGTAATCTTATCTCATTACAGAAGGTTGATGTGGCTTTTGGCTCTTCAGGATTTCCTGTAGCACTTGATTTTGTCTTGTACCAAAATTTAAATCCTGTTTTGCTCAAGGCTACGTATGGTAATGCACTTGATCATATTCAGCTGACCCTTTTTATCCTTGTGTTCATCTTACCTTTTGTATTTGTAAAAAGAAAACATGAAGGCTGATCTTTGTCTAGGCTTTGTAGTCTTTCTCTGCACTTGGCCACTAAATACAGTATATTTCTGTTTGCATTGTGTAAGAGTTATGACCTGCAGCTTTGATTTATTCTCTGATGCCGCGTCCCAAATATGGTGTTTTATGTTTCTGTATTTTGGATTAGCTGTCTAAAATATCACGGGTCTGCAATCGTCCAAATGGAAGACAACTAAAGAGGCATTCAAAAGAAGACAAATGGTATTGCAGTGGCACTATTGCTTTCATGACATTGTTCACACTTGTTTGAATTTAAGCTGTTTTCACCAGAGTGTTTTATGGGGTTTTTTTTCTTTAAAAGGCAACTGATATATTTTTTCTCCTGAAGAGTATAAACAAAAGGAATAAGAAAAAAAAACAAGTCAGAGCAATTAAAATGAGACACACAGTGAAAAATGCAATCAAATAATTGGCTTCATCATTTATATTTAGTACCCTTTTCACACTGCAGTACTAGTTAATTTGATCTGATTCTAAAGTATACAGTTTGTTTCATGCATAATGCATGCAGGTATACGCTGCAGATCCATCTCAAAATCGCAACTGTATTAAACCAATTGTCATAAAAATTCTGTGCAACTGTTGCTGAATTAAAGATGTGCAGTTTTTAATGTGACAGTTGAGTCAATACAGGCAACATTTAACAATCAATCTATGAGACACACTCAGCTAAGAAAGTCTGTCTGAACAGAATACTGTTTGAGGCAAGAAAATATTAAAATCCAGGCAACTTTCACTCCAAATCCATACCTTGAACGCTGAAAATCAATTTCTCTTTAGAAATCCTCAATTTGGAATTGTGTCTGTACCCTGTTCAGCTGGATAGATGAGACTTCAATTAAATTTGTCTCTGTCATAGTCTACAATTCATTTGTTTTTCACCTGTTGCCAAGGTGCTGTCAGCAGTCGGCATTATTACAATCCAATGATCCGGCATTATTATAATTCAGTGATCAGCGAGTATGACGGGACCATCTAAGCAAATAATGATTCTAGCAATAGATATGGCAAACAAATGGGACTCGCCGTTCACTACAGAGCGTCTGGGCCTGTGTGAGCGGGGCAAGCAACAACCCGACTCTCCAACCAATGAAATTCACCCCTAGTCTAAACCAGTAAGTGTTATTAGTAAACTTAATTCAATGATGAAAGAGGCAGGGCGAAAAAGCAAACAAAGTATTGTTTTTAAATATCTAAGTTACAATCTGACGGAATGAGACTCCACACTTATGGAAGTAAATATTCAGAGGGGTTGTTTGGTAGTAATTAAGCCTCATCATGGTTGAAGATTCACATACCTGAACCTGGCATGTGTAGTGGGCATTTAGTGGGTAGGTGCTGCAACCTTACACTTGCATGTGATTCAAAGCCAAACCTCAGTGCAGCAAAACATTTGGAGAAGTAGGGCAAATCCAACAGGAACTTTCCTGATTTCCATGCTTAACTGAGAGTTGCTGAAAGCTGCTGTCTTTACTCCGTCAGAACAGTGACCAGTGATCACCTCAATCTTATTCTTGCCACAATTTTAGGACCAGTAAGTCTAACTAAATCTTTTAATTGGCTGTTTATTTGGTCTTCTTCTAATTCATTAATTTTAACTAAATAATATTGAGTTTTTAACTCCGGGTTTATTGGTATTCGTTGTTCATGATCATTAAACCATTGTGGATTGTGGTAAAAACCCATCTGGTTCACTAATGTTCTTCAGGGAAGGAAATCTGTTGTCCTTGTCTGGTCTGGTCAGGCGTGACACCAGAACAACAGCAATGTGGTTGCCCTCAGGGATGGGCAATAAATGCAGGCCCAGCCAGCGATGCCCACATCCCATGAACGAATAAAAGAAAAAAATCATACAGGGCAGGAGGCCATTCAGTCCTTCGTACTGTACCAGCTCTTTGAAAGAGCTGTCCAATGAGTCCAGCTCCTTCATTGTTTCCCAATAGAGCTGAATCCTGCAATCCTTTTGAAATCTATTATTGAATCTTCTTCCATCACCATCCCTGCAATACAATGCAGCGTAATAACCCACCGTGGGTGAAAAGAAAACTCTATTCCCCTCTGATTCTTTTGGCAATTATCTTAACTCTGTCCCCTCCAAATACCAACCAACACAATAGTGGCAATAGCTTCTCCTGCATTGATTACCATAAGAACAACCCTTGACCTCTGATCCAAAGAGAAAGACCTGGGGCGACATTCTCCGACCCCCCACTGGGTCGGAGAATCGCCGGGGGCTGGCGTGAATCCCACCCCCGCCGGTTGCCGAAGTCTCCGGTACCGGGTATTCGGCGGGGGCGGGAATCGGGCCGCGCCGGTTGGCGGGCCCCCCCCCGCTCGATTCTCCAGCCCGGATGGGCCGAAGTCCCGCCGCTAAATTGCCTGTCCCGCCGGCGTAAATTGAACCACCTACCTTACCGGCGGGACAAGGCGGCGCGGGCGGGCTCCGGGGTCCTGGGGGGGGCGCGGGGCGATCTGGCCCCGGGGGGGTGCCCCCACGGTGGCCAGGCCCGCGATCGGCGCCCACCGATCCGCGGGCGGGCCTGTGCCGTGGGGGCACTCTTTCCCTTCTGCCTCCGCCACGGTCTCCACCATGGCGGAGGCGGAAGAGACTCCCTGCACTGCGCATGCGTGGGAAACTGTCAGCTGACGCTCCCGCGCATGCGCCGCCCGGATATGTCATTTCCGCGCCAGCTGGCGGGGAACCAAAGGCCTTTTCCGCCAGCTGGCGGGGCGGAAATTCGTCCGGCGCCGACCTAGCCCCTCAATGTTGGGGCTCAGCTCCCAAAGATGCGGAGCATTCTGCACCTTTGGGGCGGCGCGATGCCCGTCTGATTTGCGCCGTTTTGGGCGCCAGTCGGCGGACATCGCGCCGTTTCCGGAGAATTTCGTCTCTGGTCTCTCCACTTAACAGGGTGTACCTAAACCTCAGGAATGTAGCACTTCAAAATGGCAGCTCATCACTACTTTCTCATTGGCAACTAGGGATGGGCAATAAATGCTGGCCAAGCCAGCAACACTCATGGCCTGTAAATGAATGGCTCAATTTTGGAAAAACTCCTCTGTAGCCTCGCCATGGCATTAATATCCTCACCAAACTCTAAACCTCAGAAGAGTGTCTACTGGTAGAGAAATTGTTAATTTGTGCTTGCAACCATTACGAATTCGATTCACTTTGGATCATTATTAAATTAATTGTATTCTATCAAACACCAGGATCCAGATGTGAAAGGATGGTGTTTAAAAGCTACTCTGTCAGTCTGTTCACCACATGAAGCAATTTTATGTGAAATTAAGTTGAATGGATTTTATAACAGTTAAATATTTTATAGAGGTTTCTTTCAAAATTAATTTAAATGGCCAATATTCTTTATTGCTGATCCCACAGAGGGTACCTTTTTTTACACATAAAATATTTTACTTGCCGTTTTCCTGATGGCGATATTAGCAATTCTACTGCCATAACTAATTAAGAAACACTTCCACTGGAACATATGTGAAGCAGTCTAATGTGTTTTAAATTAATGAATTCATTTCACTTTTGAAAAATAAGTTTGCCTTGCCAAGTAATGTATTAAAAATTACCCCATAGGCACCAGAGCATGAGTGAGGTAATCATTGTTTATGAGTTGGAGTGAGATTGCAGTGAGGGAGAAAATCTGAACTCAAAAGAGAAAGATCCAGGATTCAATGTCCCATCTCCATTCCAAAAGACAAGTGTATTCTGCAGTCCTAATACAACAAAAGAAAATTGTATTCCTCATCAAGTGTCTTACAATTTTCAAATTCCCTTAGCTGCCCACACTTGGATAGAATGATTACGCAAGATTGTTCCTTCATTTGTTTAGTGAATGCCTCAGGGCATGGAAATTCTGCAAAGGGAAAGTGAACGAAATGCTTGCCCCTGCCGCAGCACCCAACTTCCCCCAACCTGCACTGCCATATGCCGAAAAACCTGAACCACACCTGATAAAACAAAGTTGCTCTGTCTCAATTACAGCTGAAAAGGACACATTTCAATGGACAGTTTAAAACTTGCACTCACACTGGTATCACAGGATGAAACTTTGGGGTCCCAACCTCTGGAGTAGCAATGGCAGCCCCAGTGCTCGGACTGAGTTAGAACATAGAACATTACAGTGCAGTTCAGGCCCTTCAGCCCTCGATGTTGCGCTGACCTGTGAAACCACTCTAAAGCCCACCTACACTATTCCCTTATCGTCCATATGTCTATCCAATGACCATTTGAATACCCTTAGTGTTGGCGAGTCCACTACTGTTGCAGGCAGGGCATTCCACACCCTTGCTACTCTCTGAGTAAAGAACCTACCTCTGACATCTGTCCTATATCTATCTCCCCTCAATTTAAAGCTATGTCCCCAGTGCAAGACATCACTATCCAAGGAAAAAGGCTCTCACTGTCCACCCTATCCAATCCTCTGATCATCTTGTATGCCTCAATTAAGTCACCCCTTAACCTTCTTCTCTCTAACGAAAACAGCCTCAAGTCCATCAGCCTTTCCTCATAAGATCTTCCCTCCATACCAGGCAACATTCTGGTAAATCTCCTCTGCACCCTTTCCAATGCTTCCACATCCTTCCTATAATGCGGCGACCAGAATTGCACGCAATACTCCAAATGCGGCCGCACCAGAGTTTTGTACAGCTGCAACATGACCTCATGGCTCCGAAACTCAATCCCTCTACCAATAAAAGCTAACACACCGTACGCCTTCTTAACAACCCTCTCAACCTGGGTGGCAACTTTCAGGGATCTATGTACATGGACACCGAGATCTCTCTGCTCATCCACACTGCCAAGAATCTTACCATTAGCCCAGTACTCTGTCTTCCTGTTATTCCTTCCAAAATGAATCACCTCACACTTTTCTGCATTAAACTCCATTTGCCACCTCTCAGCCCAGTGCTGCAGCTTATCTATGTCCCTCTAACTTGTGGCATCCTTCCGCACTGTCCACAACTCCTCCGACTTTAGTTTCATCTGCAAATTTACTCACCCATCCTTCTACGCCCTCCTCCAGGTCATTTATAAAAATGACAAACAGCAGTGGCCCCAAAACAGATCCTTGTGGTACACCACTAGTAACTGGACTCCAGTCTGAACATTTCCTATCAACCACCACCCTTTGTCTTCTTCCAGCTAGCCAATTTCTGATCCAAACTGCTGAATCCCATGCCTCCATATTTTCTGCAGTAGCTTACCGTGGGGAACCTTATCAAACGCTTTACTGAAATCCATATACACCACATCTACTGCTTTACCCTCATCCACCTGTTTGGTCACCTTCTCAAAGAACTTAATAAGGTTTGTAAGGCACGACCTACCCTTCACAAAACCGTGTTGACTATCTCTAATCAAATTATTCCTAGCTTCCCAGAGAATCCTAGGATAAATCCCATCCAGCCCAAAGGACTTATATATTTTCGCACTTTCCAGAATTGCTAACACCTCCTCCTTATGAACCTCAAGCCCTTCTAGTCTAGTAGCCTGAATCTCAATATTCTCCTCGACAACATTGTCTTTTTCCTCGGTGAATACTGACAAAAAATATTCATTTAGCACCTCTCCTATCTCCTCGGACTCCAAGCACAACTTCCCACTACTGTCCTTGACTGGCCCTACTCTTACCCTAATCATTCATTTATTCCTGACATATCTATAGAAAGCTTTAGGGTTATCCTTGATCCTACCTGCCAAAGACTTCTCATGGCCCCTCCTGGCTCTTCTTAGCTCTCTCTTTAGGTCCTTCCTAGCCAACTTGTAACTCACGAGCGCCCTTACTGAACCTTCATGTCTCATCTTTGCATAAGCCTCCTTCTTCCTCTTGACAAGTGTTTCGACTGCTTTAGTAAACCACGGTTCCCTTGCTCGACCACTTCCTCCCTGCCTGACAGGTACATACTTATCAAGGACACGCAGTAGCTGTTCCTTGAACAAGCTCCACATTTCCATTGTGCCCATCCCCTGCAGTTTTCCTCTCCATCCGATGCATCCTAAGTCTTGCCTCATCGCATCATAATTGCCTTTCGCCCAGATATAACTCTTGCCCTGCGGTATATACCTATCCCTTTCCATCACTAAAGTAAACTTAATAGAATTGTGGTCACTATCACCAAAGTGCTCACCTACCTCCAAATCTAACACCTGTCCTGGTTCATTACCCAGTACCAAATCCAATATGGCCTTGCCTCTCGTTGGCCTATCTACATACTGTGTCAGGAAACCATCCTGCTCACATTGGACAAAAACAGACCCATCTAAGTACTCGAACTATAGCGTTTCCAGTCAATATTTGGAAAGTTAAAGTCCCCCAAACCAACTACCCTGTTGCTTTCACTCCTATCCAGAATCATCTTTGCAATCCTTTCCTCTACATCTCTGGAACTTTTTGGAGACCTATAGAAAACCCCTAACAGGGTGACCTCTCCTTTCCTGTTTCTAACCTCACCCCATACTACCTCAGTAGACGAGTCCTCATCAAACGTCCTTTCTGCCACCGTAATACTGTCCTTGACGAACAATGCCACCCCTCCCCCTCTTTTACCACCTTCCCTGAGCTTACTGATATATCTAAACCCCGGCACCTGCAACAACCATTCCTGTCCCTGCTCTATCCATGTCTCCGAAATGGCCACAACATCGAAGTCCCAGGTACCAACCCATGCCGCAAGTTCACCCACCTTATTCCGGATGCTCCTGGCATTGAAGAAGACACACTTTAAACCACCTTCCTGCCTGCCGGTACACTCCTGTAACTTTGAAACCTTACTCATGACCTCACTACTCTCAACCTCCTGTATACTGGAGCTACAATTCAGGTTCCCAAGCCCCTGCTGAACTAGTTTAAACCCTCCCGAAGAGCATTAGCAAATTTCCCCCCCAGGATATTGGTACCCCTCTGGTCCAGGTGTAGACCATCCCATTTGTAATTTTCACTCTGGGGTGACACAAAACCTGCGGATTAAAATGGGGTCACCTTGGAAAAATGTTTGGGATGTGTTGCCGATTTTGATGAGTGGAATACTATCCCACTAGCGTCACTAATAACTGTTGCCAATTCTGCACCGGAGGTGCCAATAATGTTGCCCTTCTTAATATTGAGTAATATTGCTTTTCAGAGTCGCCAGGTATCAGATGATACCACCACAAGATTCAACCGGATATTGATCAAAGACCCAACAACCAGTCAGTTAGTTCAAGTTCAATAATGGTTTATTTACACGCAAGATTAACTCACACATGCAACATAAAAACACTACAAGCTAAACTACACCTAACACTACACCAACTTGCACTTAACTTTCAGGCACCCGGCTTCGGCAGAGGAACAAGGCCTTTGGTCGGATCTGGAGTGGCAGGGTCTGGAGAAGTAACTTCGGTTCTGCTGGGCTCATCCGTCTGGTCGCGATCGTTGATCTTGAACTTGCTTCTGGGCGTGGTGCTGCAGTTGACTTCAGGTATAGGCCGGGCCGAAGAGTGCCGGTGTGCCAGGGCCAAAAGAGATTGAACACATGGCAGTGTCTCTCTTTATCCTTTGGGGTTTTACGCTCTTTTGGGCGGTCCTTCGCTTTGGACCCAATAATTCGGCAGCCTTCGATCACTGCCTTCGATTTGAGCCAATAAAGGGGCGGGTGCCTTGATGACTGGGCGTGTCCTGAGCGGTCATTGACCTTGGCTGTTTGGGCTTCCTGGGTGAAGGGAATGGTGCCAATGTGTCTGGAATTGTATCTGATACCTGAGTACCAGTCTTTTGTCCTGGGGAAATGGGTCATTAGAATGTAAATCGGCTAGGGGTTTCGACACTGTCTGGTTCTCTGTTAGCAAATATACATTCAGGCTCTGAGTTTGCCTGAATCCTGTATTGGCCATATTTCCCTTGAGTCTTTGCAAGTATCCATGTTTACTTTGTAAGTGGCCATCCCAGATGGCTACAGATGCACTGCTTTACAGTCAATGAATTACAGAAACACTGCAGCTTAGAAGCAGACTATTCACCCCAAATAAAGTATGCTGATGATTATCCTCCATTTGCACCTATTCCCATCCTTCCTCATCCAACTTTACCAGCTATTGTCTTCTCCCTCATACCTTTATCCCGCCGCTCCTTAAATCCATCCACACGAGTCATCTCAACCATTCCCTGTGGTCACGGGTTCCACATTCTCATTGCACTGAAACATGATGGAGGAAATGGCTTCAGCAGGAGCATCAAACTGTGGCCCCTGGGCCCAATACTGCCTTGTGTGATCATCAAAGCGTTTAGACATCTCGGTTCTATTCGCCATTCTGTCTCGCACCTGTTTGTCCTCATTGAATTTTACGTATGTCGAGAGTTGGAAATAGCAGTTTTGCAGGTTCTTCACGAAAGGTTTGAGATGGTTAATGTCTCTACTTTGGGGAAACGTGATACCAAATAAATAATTACTTTGAAATGACGTAATGAAGTAGAGCTGAGTGTAGATGTTATCAATTATATTCTGTTACAGATACAAGAAGGTTACATATTAGAGAATAAACCTAGTACCTTCCTGCTGTATATTTTGGTTCAATATTGTGTAGTTCCTTGGTCAGTTATGGGAGTGGTGGAAGACTGAAATTCAAACTCAATTGTCCTTTGGTATATCAAGTGATGTGAATCTGTCAGACAAGAACAAGCGAGCATCTTAAGTTTTAAAACGTTTGAGATTTTATTAGTCACAATGCACAGCATCTAATTCAATTACAAGTCATTCAATTACTTTAAAATGATTTACCATTGTTTAATCTAGTTTCACAGATACATTTTCCTTTTTGAGTCTAAAACCAATTTAGCACAAAAGACCAGTTAGCCCATTGAACCTACTTCAAATTTCATCCACCTGAATCTTGGGGAACATTTTGATTGTTATCTTGCCGCAGCTTTTAAGCGTGTTCATTATTTTATCCTTCTTTCCCATTCTGATATCCTTGTTAACTGCTTCTTATGACTGTAACCATAGTTGCTTGCTTTTAGCAGTAAGTTTTCCGCATAAAATTCCCTCCCACCCTTTCAATCCCAATAATTATTTTTATGATTATTAGAGCTTGCTTTTGATTTCCCATTCTGTTTTATCCTTTTATTTTTTGCACGATGAACAGACATCACGTGACAATCACCAGGCAGGACTGTTCCCTTCCAGTCGGGGAACAACTTCAGCAGTCAAGGGCATTCAGCCTCTGATCTTCGGGTAAGCATTCTCCAAGGCGGCCTTCAGGATGCGCGACAATGCAGAATTGCTGAGCAGAAACTGATAGCCAGGTTACGCACGCATGAGTACGGCATCAACCGGGACCTTGGAATCATGTCTCATTATGTTCACCCCCCACCATCTGGCCTGGGCTTGCAAAATCTTACCAACTGTCCTGGCTTGAGACAATTCACGCCTCTTTAACCTGTGATTATCCCTCTCCAGTCCCTCCGCCTGGACCTGTAAAGACTAAATTACCTGCAAAGACTGACATTCAAAGTATCGTCTTGCATCATTCACTTTGTCTATATATGTGGTTGTGGAATCCACCTCTTCACTCACCTGATGAAGGAGCTGCACTCCAAAAGCTAGTGATTCGAAACAAGCCTGTTGGACTTTAACCTGGTGTTGTAAGACTTCTTACTGTGGCCACCCCAGCCCAACGCCGACATCTCCACATCATCTCAACTGGGAGGCACATGTTTAAGACCCCATCTCCTCAAAAGAATAGTTTCACCAAGTTTCTCATTTCTACTAGGTTATCCATAGTACTATGACAAACCAACTCAGGGAAGGATTATACATGACATTGCACAGCTAACTTGTACCTCGGATTGAGTTAACCAAGATCACAATTGATGACACAAAAGCAGAAAATGCTAGACAATCTCAGCAGGTCTGACAGCATCTGTGGAGAGAGAAGGGAGCTACCATTTCGCATCCGGATGATTCTTTGTCCCTCTGGCTGACTCTCCACAGATGCTGTCAGACCTGCTGACATTGTCCAGTATGTTCTGTTTTTGCTTCGGATTCCAGCATTCACTGTAATTCGCTTTTATCATAATTGATGACATCCATGCAGAGGCTGACTGAAGAATATTAACAGGTGAGATGAAGGGGAAAAGAAAATTAGAAGAAAAAAGGGAAGAATATGATTTGGTGTGATAGTTTTTAACTCTTGCCCATGTTAATGTATTTTGTAAGTGTATTACTGATGCAAAGTCTCCAATGGGGAAACATTTGGGAACTGGTCCAATCCATGTAATGTGTGTGTTATTTCAAATTAAACATAATGTATCTTGTAAACTTCAAAACACTGGTACAAAATCAAAATATGTTAAGCATCTGTTCACTGTTGATGATATAAGGACTCATTTATCTTGCCAACCTTTGTCATCAGAAACTCAGTGCTGTATTTGATGAGTTGAAAGAAACAAACATTTATCGCTTATTCACAATTTTTAAAGTATTTTTCACCATTAATTCTGAGCATGTTTATCGTCCTCCTCACATAATCTTAAACCTAATAATATAGAAGCAGACATAAAACAACAAATAGTTAAATTGGGTTTGCGTGGGCGGCACGGTGGCGCAGTGGTTAGCCCTGCTGCCCACGACACTGAGGACCCGGGTTCGAATCCCGGCCCCGGGTCACTGTCTGTGTGGAGTTTGCACGTTCTTCCCATGTCTGTGTGGGTTTCACCCCCACAACCCAAACATGTGCAGGTTAGGTGGATTGGCCGCACTAAATTGCCCCTTAATTGGAAAAAGAAAATAATTGGGTACTCTAAATTTATCTTTATAAATGTTGGTTTTGCGTGAGTTGCACCAGGAGAAGTTCAGGGTGCCCGATTGCAGGAATATATTTTGTGAATGGGCTGATTTCAGCCCCCAGGGTCCCTTGCGGCAATACTGATGGAAAATGTTTTTCACGTGAGGATGGAATTTTAGATGCAGACTAGTTAAAAGATGAAATGTAACAGGAAAATTTCAGTACATAAATGCAGACATGTGGGGACCAGTCTGAGAACATTTTCCTCTGGAGGTCTATAACATTTCAGAATACTGTGAAGTCCCTCCCCCTTGTTATGTAGAAAATATAATGATAAATTCCATTTGATAGTTATGGATCATAGTTATGGGCTTGTCATTCAGTTTACAGACAAAGATAAAAGCTTGGATATCCCTGCTGCAGCATTCAACTTTTCTGATCTTTCCCTATAATTCAAACATGAATATGGAGGCAGGAATCACTCTTTTAATCAATGTTAAATTCCTGGCATATTAATTAGCAATGGACTGTCACAGTGATTTAAATGATGGCCATGTTTTGTCAGAACGTCTGTTATTAACTGCTCAGTTGTATTTTCTGCCGTGACAGAATTGATGATGTTTAACGGACAGCAAACATTTTCCAAACAGCTTTACCTAAACAGATCAATATTTATGCTCCTGTTGTCAGATGATAAACCAGCATCACTGCTATCATTACTGTTATAATTGAATAAGACTGTCGGTCAGTTACATTTGAGGTATAGAGAGGATCATTAGCTACTTTGGAAAGTACCATGAAGAAAGCTTGTCACCTGGTATCTGGTGAGAAGTCCATGCTCCACAATGCAGTATCCTTATGACGAGAGAGAGAGTAAATTCACCATTGTGTCGTAAAGATTTTCCCATCCCTGGAAATATGAATGTGCCCAAGTACCCCATGATGGAAATGTTAGCATAGGGAACAAAGTCCATTCGGACATTATAATTTCTGCCAATATATTTTATTCAGTAGAAGTAAATATCATTTGAACCCAAGATTATTACTGTTTAAAAATGTGTTTCATTTTGTCGGCAAAGCAGAAAGAGCCATTTTAACTGCCCACCTCGATTTGCCCGATTGTGGCGGAGGACCATCCCCTTAAACCACTGTAGTCCCTGTCACTATGGTGATCCCACAATGGTACATGATAGGGAATTCCATGACTTTGATATCGCTATGATCCAGGATGAATAATATATGCATGGCCTGAAGCAGATCTTGGAAATGTTGGTACTCCTCTGCCATCCCTGCTGTCGCCTTCCTTTGTGGTAGAAGTTGCAGGGAAGAAGGTGCTGTTGATGCAATCTTGGTGCGCTACATCAGTGCATCCTATATATTGACCCCGACACCAAGTAGTCTAAAGGCCATGAATGGGCTACCAGTTAAGTGACTATTGGATGACTGGATGACTGCTTCCACAGCAGCCAATCAAACTAGTAGTGGGTATTCCATCAAGCTCTTAACTTGAGTTTTGAAGAATGATGGAAGGGTTTTGAAGAGGCGAGGCTGCCATCACAGAGGACCCAGTCTTGTCCTTTTACAGCCACAGCCCAGATTGGCCTCTATTCAATGGTGATTGCTGATGGGGGTCTCAGCAATCAGCACTTTTGAAGTTCAAGAAGAGGTGGCTAGGCTTTTTCTTATTCAGGGTATGACATATTATATTATTCTGTTAGGTGACATGAATATTACCTGCTGTTTGTTAGCCTGTGTCTCAATGTTATTCATTGAGTCCTTACAGTGCAGAAGGAGAACATTCAGTCCATTGAGCCTTCACCGGCTCTCTGAAGGAGCACATTGCCTCGGCCAACTCCACCACCCTATCCCCACAACTCCCCCCACGACATCCCTCCCCCAATTTGCACGTCTTTAGACACTAAGGGATGATTTTAGCATGGCCAATCCACCTAACATTTGTACATCTTTGGACTATGGGAGGAAACCGGAGCACCCGGAGGAAACCCACGCAGATAGTGGGGGAGACAGGGAGAAAGTGCAAACTCGACACAGGCAGTCATCTGGAATTGAACCCGGGTCCCAGGTACTGTGAGGCAGCAGTGCTAACCACTGTACCACTGCGCCACCAGGTGTTGTTTCAGGCTGCTTCATTATCAGAGATCTGAATTAGTTGAATGCTGAAGAATCATCTTCAAACAGAAGATCATTCATGAAACATCAGGTGGGTTGGGCTGAGAATGGGTCACTGAGGAAGTCCTGCAGTGATATCCTGGAGTTGTGATGACGGAACTCTGACAACAATAACTGGCCTCTCAAATCCTTTGCTTCAGGCATACCGTCTGCTATTGGAGTTTCCCTTTCACTCCCACTGATCGATTTTGCTTGGACACTTTGATGCCATAGTTCTTAAAATGCTTCCTTGTTGACAAAGGCAGACACTTTTGCATCTACTCTGACATTCTGCTCTCGTGCAGTATAGATATATCTAAGTATAGATTAAGACCATACTGAGGTCTGGAGTTGGGCATCAGTGAGTATATTATCAGTGAATACATTTTCTTGAAGGTACTTCTTCCATCACTTTACTGATGATTGGTTGACACTGAGAGGCTGTAATTAACTGGGTTGTATTTCTCCGGGCATTTTTTGCATCGCCTGGGTAATCTGTGACATTGTCAGATAGACACCAGTATCGTTGCTGTACTGAAAATGCTTGGATAGGGGAGGGCTCTTCAATATTCCTGCCAGAATGTTTCCACGCCATCGTAAACACCGTCGCGTTTTACGACAGTGTGAACGGGCCTCTCCCATGACTAATTCTGGCCCCTATAGGGGGCCAGCACGCCACTGGAGCGGTTCGCGCCGCTCCAGCTGCAGATCCCGGCGTGGACTGTGCGCTCGGGATCCGCGCATGCGCAGTTGCGCCGGCGCCAACAAGGACGTGCGCAGTGGCACTGGTGCTAATGCGCACATGCGCAGTGGCCTCCTTCAACGCACTGGCCCCGAGGCAACATGGCGCAGGACTACATGGGCCGGCGCGTAGGAAAGGAGGCCCCCAGCCACAGAGGCCGGCACCCAATCCTTACACGCCGAGATCCCGCCGGCCCAGAGCAGGTGAGAATGCGCAGGCGGGACTCGGCTCTATTCGTCTGGCCGCTCGGCCCATACGGGCCAGAGAATCGGCGGGCCGGCCACGTAGAGCGGCCCGTGACTGGCGCCGCGCCAACCACGCCGGTGCCAATGGCGCCGATTCTCCGTGGAGAATCGCGTGTCGGGGCGGCGTGGCCCGATTCGCGCGGCCCGCCGGCGATTCTCCGACCCGGCGCAGCGTCAGAGAATCCCGTCCCATTACTTTTGCTGTGTCCAATGCGCTCAGCTGCTTCTTATTGCCATGGGAATGAAGCACATTAGCTGAACACTGGCTGAACATCCTTCATTATGGATGGAGACCTTTGGAAAAAATGAGTAGGATCATTTACTTGTCACTTTAGGCTGAAGTTGCTTTCAAACACTTCAGCCATGTCTCATGAGCTTACTTGCTGACCAACTCTGGTTGAGGATGGGAATATGCATGAAGCATCCTACCCACGTCAGTTGCTTGTTTATTGTTGTTGTAATCTTTATTGTCACAAGTAGGCTTACATTAACACACTGCAATGAAGTTACTGTGAAAGGCCCCTAGTCGCCACATTCCGGCACCTGTTCGGGTACACGGAGGGAGAATTCAGAATGTCCAAATTATCTAACAGCACGTATTTCGGGACTTGTGGGAGGAACCGGAGCACCCAGAGGAAACCCATGCAGACACGGGGAGGACATGCAGACTCCGCACAGTGACCCAAGCTGGGAAACGAACCTGGGACCCTGGCGCTGTGAAGCAACAGTGCTAACCACTGTGCGATGCTGCTCTGCCCCACACCATTCTCAATTAGATATGGTAGAGTTATAGAGCTGATGTCTGATCTGCTGGTTATTGGCCTGCTTACATCCGTCAAAAACCTGCATCTAGGGTGCGCGGGGAGGGGGGTTAGATTTACTAAGCTCATAACTCATTTTCAGACCTATCTTGTCCTACCCCTGACACAGCCTTCCAACTTAGCACAGAACCAGAGTTGGTCTCCTGGCTTGGCAATGATCAAGGAATGAGAGACGTGCTGAACCACGTTACAAATGATGGTAGTGTCCAATTCTGCAGCTGCCGGGGTAGCCACGGCACCATCATTACATCTCATTGGGAGAATTGCATCAGCTATCACATATGCAGGCAGCCAGCCTAGTTTGTTTATCCTGCTCATATAGAATATCAAAACACATTAATTAACCAGGGCAGTCATTCTGCCTGGAAGTTTTTATTTCCCCAGCATATTTGAAATGCTGTCCTCATTCTCCTTGAAACTTGTGGTTCCTGTGCTCCCCTTGCTGTTAATATTCTCCAATGCTCGTATGAGACCACAGGTTATACAGTGTGACCTCTGAGTATTGCCTGGACATCCCCACAATGTAACAATGCATGGTTCCAAAGTGTGTGGGGGAGAAGGGCTGGGAGAGCGGGGGGTGGGCAGTGACAGCAGAAATGTTTGATTCTTGGAATATGATCTGATATGGTAATTAGCCTGGTGCAGCAGCTCAACGCTTCAGCTAATTGAGAAAGTTATCAATGCAGACGTGTGTGTGATGTGGATTAGAATAAAATGTAAATTTGCTATCTCTCATGACATTTTCTTCCACACATCAGACAAGTCCAATCCTTTGCAATGCTGTGAGATGACATTAGCTCCCCTGGATTCCCGGCACTTGCTACTTTGTAGTTAGTCAGTTAATGGTTTGAATGCACAATTAAAGTGCAGCGTCCTTCTCACTATTATACAAACATACACCTTGTTGCTTTGGTACATGCATATGCATATCTGCAAAATGATTTTTGTTGTTCAGTGAACAAAATTCTATTATTTGCTGTAAGAATACCATTTGTTAAGCAGTGTTTAGAATCAAGTTTTCCAGTGTGACTGGTAACCATTTCTCTTATTGGGCCCTGAAAATCCAAATTCATTTACATTGATGATGCTCCCTGGAGGTAGCAATTGTCACAAATAATCAAATGAATCAGTGCTGACTCCACTTTAAAGTATGGTGTCAACTCATTTGGATAACCATTGTCACTGGCTGAGTGCAGCTCCTGCACGCCACAAGGGACAGCAGGGAGAGAATGCCAATTCCAGGTGTGACTGTTAAAATGCCGAGAATAACTGAAGATTGCAGTTGGAGGTAAAATTGTGGACATGTTGCGAGAGTGGGATAACAGGTGTGTAATAGATGGCTGCAGTGAGCCTTTGTGGCTTTCCTAAGTCTCCAACAAGTGGAAAATTTGGAAAAAAACATCAGAAGCAAGAAATTGGAAGAAGGCAGAAAAGAAAAGCAATTCAACCGAACATCAGACCCTCCTTCATGAAGTGCAGCGAAGGTGAGAAGGACTCTGAAACGTCAGCAAGGGGTCTCCTGTGTGCAGGGGAAAGGGCATTGGCCTCTCATGCCTCTGATGCTTCTTACCAGTACCAGGAAAAATATGAATGACGGAGCTGGGACAAGCAAGCCTGGCTGGTAGCTTTTTCTTCCCTGAGGCAGCAAAAGAATGAAAGATGCACAAATGACCCAGCACATTACCTTCTGGTTAACGGGTTTGCTAACTCTGCATCTTACACTTTTAATAGGGCAATGTCATCAGGTCTGTTACAATAGTTCCCGAATGCAACCTTAAACCCTTCACCTAATTGTCATGCCCCACTCCATTCTGAACTTCAGACTAATTTTCGTGTTTTAAAAACTGGCCCCAGAAACATACAAAAGATGGCTGCCTCTTGTCAATTGAAACCAGCCCCTATCTCAAGAGGAACCAAATGGAACCTTCCAGATTGATATTTACTCCATACCCTTTCCTGAAACTAACTCAAATGAACAATTTCAATGTGAATGTATGATTCAGATATAGAGACATCAGGGGCGAAATTCTCCGGTATCGGCGCGATGTCCGCCGACCGGCGCTCAAAACGGCGCAAATCAGTCGGGCATCGCGCCGCCCCAAAGGTGCGGAATCCTCCGCATCTTGGGGGGCCGAGCCCCAACCTTAAGGGGCTAGGCCCGCGCCGGACTAATTTCAACCCCGCCAGCTGGCGGAAAAGGCCTTTGGTACCCCACCAGCTGGCGCGGAAATGACATCTCCGGGCCGCGCATGCGCTGTGGAGGGAGTCTCTTCCGCCTCCGCCATGGTGGGTGGGGATCGTGGTGAAAGCGGAAGGAAAAGAGTGCCCCCACGGCACAGGCCCGCCCGTGGATTGGTGGGCCCCGATCGCGGGCCAGGCCACCGTGGGGGCACCCCCCGGGGCCAGATCGCCCCGCGCCCCCCCCCCCAAGACCCCGGAGCCTGCCCGCGCCGCCTTGTCCCGCCGGTAAGGTAGGTGGTTTAATCTACGCCGGCGGGACAGGCATTCTAGCAGCGGGACTATCCGGGCCGGAGAATCGCGTGGGGGGCCCGCCAACCGGCGCGGCGCGATTCCCGCCCCCGCCGAATATCCGGTGCAGGAGAATTCGGCAACCGGCGGGGGCGGGATTCACGCCAGCCCCCGGCGATTCTCCGACCCGGCGGGGGGTCGGAGAATCTAGCCCCAGATGTCTCAAACGCTGAGTGAAAGCCACAACACACGGTGTATAATCAACCTAATCATGCACCTTATTTGGGAAAGGACTTAGGACTTGAGAAAGGTCAAATAATGCAAGTCTTAATTTCTGTTTGCTTTTTCAAACAGCAAGAAGTTGTTTTTTTAATGTTTTTATTCAAGGTTTTTAAATAATTTTTACAAAACACTCCAAAAAGGAAAATAATACAAAGAAAACAGGGCAATATGCCAACAAAACAAAACAACTTAATCCTCTAAACGATTAACAATTTAACGCCCCTTACAAAAAGAGAAAAAAATCAGCCCCCCCCCCCCCCCGCCCCCCCCGGGCCAGGTTGCTGCTGCTGACCTCCGCGGGAAAGTCCAGGAACGGTTGGCACCGCCAGGACAACCCCTGCAAGGACCCTCGCAAGGCAAACTTTATCCTCTCCAGCCTGAGAAACCCCGCCATGTCACTGACCCAAGCCTCTACGCTTGGGGGCTTCACGTCCCTCCACATTAACAAGAGCCTTCTCCGGGCTACCAAGGAGGCAAAGGCCAGAACTCCGGCCTCTTTCGACTCCTGCACTCCCGGATCGTCCGATACCCCAAATATCGCTAACCCCCAGCTCGGCTTTACCTGACCTTGGACATAGCCTTTGCGAAGCCCTTCCAAATTTCCGTAAGCGCCGGGCATGCCCAAAACATATGGGCGTAGTTTGCTGGGCTCCCCGAACACCTCACACATCTGTCCTCCACCCCAAAAAACTTACTCATCCTCGCCCCTGTCATATACGCCCTGTGCACCACTTTAAACTGGATCAGGCTGAGCCTGGCGCAAGATGAGGAGGAATTGACCCTGCCCAGGGCGTCAGCCCACAGGCTCTCATCCAGTTCCTCACCCAGCTCCTCCTCCCACTTGCCCTTCAGCTCCTACACCGAGGCTTCCTCCACCTCCTGCAGCTCCTGGTATATCTCCGATATCTTACCCTCCCCGACCCACACGCCCGAAACCACCCTGTCCTGTATCCTTCGGGCAGGCAGCAGCGGGAAGTCCCCTACCTGCTTTCTCATGAACGCCCGAACCTGCATATATCTAAAGGCATTTCCTGGGGGTAACCCAAATTTCTACTCCAGCGCCCTCAGACTGGCAAAAGTCCCATTGATGAATAAATCCCCCATCCTTTTAATTCCCGCCCTGTGCCAGCTTAGGAACCCACAATCTATCTTACCTGGAACGAACCTGTGGTTGTCCCATATCGGAGCCCAAACTGAGGCCTCTACCTCCCCCCTATGCCGTCTCCACTGCCCCCAAATCCTCAATGTCGCCGCCACCACCTGGCTTGTGTTAATTCGCGTCGGCGGAAGCGGCAACGGTGCCGCCACGAGTGCCCCCAGGCTAGTACCTATACAGGACGCCGCCTCTAACCTTTTCCATGCCACCCCTCTCCCTCCATTACCACTTCCGAATCATAGACACATTCGCTGCCCAGTAATAGCTGCACAGGTTTGGCAGCGCCCCCCCCCCCCCCCCCCACCCCCCTCCGACTGCGCTCCTCTGCTCTTAACCCTCGGGGACTTATTTGCCCACACAAATCCCATAATGTTCCTGTTTACCTGCTTAAAAAAGGCCTTGGGAATGAGAATGGGCAGGCACTGAAAGACAACCAGGAACCTGGGGAGGACCGTCATCTTAACGGACTGCACCCTACCCGCCAGGGAGAGTGGCAACATGTCCCACCTCCTGAAGTCCTCCTCCATCTGGTCCACCAGCCGTGCCAGATTGAGCTTATGCAAGACTCCCCAACTCTTAGCCACCTGGATACCCAAATACTGAAAACTCCTCTCCACTATCTTGAGTGGTAGCTCCTCCAACCTCTTTTCCTGGCCCCTCGCATGCACCAAAAACAACTCGCTCTTCCCCACGTTGAGCTTATATCCCAAGAAGTCTCCAAACTCCCTAAGGGTCTGCATGACCTCCCCCTTCCCATCCACCGGATCCGCAATGTACAGCAGCAGGTCATCCGCATATAGTGAGATACGGTGCTCCCCCCCCCCCCCCAACCCCCCTACCCCCGAACCAACCCCCTCCAGTTTCTGGACTCCCTCAATGCCATGGCCAGCGGCTCAATCGCTAGGGCAAAGAGCAGGGAGGACAAAGGGCACCCCTGCCTCGTTCCACGGTACAACCTAAAATACCCTGACCGCAGCCGGTTCGTTGATACACTTGCCACCGGGGCCTGGTACAGCAATTTAACCCATCCTATGAACTCCTTCCCGAATCCAAATCTGCCTAACACCTCCCACCGGTACTCCCACTCCACCCGGTCAAAGGCCTTCTCCGCGTCCATTGCCGCTACCATTTCTGCTTCCCCCCCCCCCCTCCGAGGGCATCATAATCACATTCAGGAGCCTCTGCACGTTCGTGCTCAGCTGCCTGCCCTTCACAAACCCCGTCTGGTCCTCATGTATCACTCCCGGGACACAATCCTCAATCCTGGTGGCCAAAAGTTTTGCCAACAGCTTGGCATCCACATTGAGGAGCAAAATCGGCCTATAAGAACCACACTGCAGCGGGTCCTTATCCCGCTTGAGGATAAGTGAGATCAAAGCCTGCAACATCATCGGGGGAAGGATTCCCTTTTCCTTCGCCTCATTAAAAGTTCTCAGCAACAACGGGCCCAACAGCTCCGAGAACTTCCCGTAGGACTCAACAGGGAACCCATCCGGCCCAGGGCCTTGCCCGCCTGCATATTCCCCAACCCTTTAACTAGCTCCTCCATCTCGAAAACAGCAAGAAGTTGATCTGTGGCCAGATTTCCATTAGAAAGCCATAAAACCATTTGCAATTCATCCAAGCTGCCAAAGTAATATACCGCAATACCTTGAAATTGGGAGTAGGACTCCACCACCCTGTTCCAATTTTAAGTTCTCCTGGAAATTGAACCAGAAGAATCCTTGCAGCGTTACTGAGAATCTTCTGCTTTACAAGACCTTCACTTAAGGGTCGACATGTTGGCACAGTGGTTAGCAGTGCTGCCCCACAGCACCAGGGACCTGGGTTCAATTCCAGCCTTGTGTGACTATGTGGAATTTACACGTTCTCCCCATGTCCATGTGAGTTTCCTCCAGGTGCTCCAGTTTCCTTTCACAGTCCAAAGATGTACAGGTGAGGTGGATTGACCATGATCAATGTGCAGGGTTGTAGGGATAGGACAGGGGAGTAGGCCTAGGTAGAGTGCCCTTTCAGATGGCCATTGCAAACTCAATGGTCTGACTGGCCTCCTGCACTGGAGGGACGCTATGGATTCTACAGCATCAATTTGTATAAATATTACAGGCCTGCCTTGAAAATTACTGAGACAATCATAAATAGTAATTTTATTGTTTGGCCATCATCTGCTTCTAATCTTAGTGTGCGAGAGTCGAGCAAGTGAAACATCTAATTTTGTTCTTTAGTTTCCCGTTCCAGCCTCCCCGAACAGGCGCCGGAATGTGGCGACTAGGGGCTTTCCACAGTAACTTCATTTGAAGCCTACTTGTGACAATAAGCGATTTTCATTTTTCGTTTTCAAACTCACAAAAGGCTGGATTTATTTAATCAGGACAATCACTCTGACAGGAAGGAAACACACACCTTTTACACATTAGCATATTGATCACAGGCAATAAATAGTAACATACACATTCTGTCCATGACATTCACTTAATTGTTCAGAATTGGGGAAAATTAAGATTAAAAACACAAAGTAAAATGGAGTTGTTTAGAGGCAGACGTCTGGGAAAATGATGCGATGTGGATTTGCCTATCAGTGGAAAACAAGTATTTTACACATGGGACTAGAGAAAACAACGGAGGCATAAAGAAATTGACGCATACCTGCCAAAGGCCAACTCCACAGGGTGAATAACATAAAGGGAAAGAAATAGTATAACCAAAAGACACTAACAAGTAAAGGAGAGAGAGAGATATAGCTGGCATCAAAACTGCAGGAGTTGCAGATTTAGTCTCCTAAAAGAAAGCAACCATTTTCAGCATTCGCTGAACTTGAAGACTATTTTCCAAGCGTGGTCATCTTAACCTGAACGTGATAATTATTTTCTGGAGTTAGCTCATAGAGTTACTTAATATTGGATGTCTCAGTGTTCAGGTAACATTGGTTTGGGAACCAAGGGATAGTTTCATGTAAAATGATGTGTGTATAATCAGCAGTGTACTTAACTGCCATAGCGTATTCTCGTCCTTCTTCTGTTTTTAAAATCTTTTTAAGAAACTATACGTTATTAATTGTTCACAGAACGACAGGACTGTTCCTCACTGGGTTGTGCACCGTTCCTCAAATTATACCAGAAATATCCTGGATTTTGGGATACACTTGAATTTTTAAAAAATATTTTATTGGAGGCATTTTCAAATATATAAATAACAAAGAAGAAAAACAAATACCAACCACGAGTTACAACATCCTGACCCCCCAAAAAAAATCTCTTCCCCCCCCCCCCCCCCGGGCCCCCTCCTCCCCACTCTACACGCTGCCACTCTGGTGCCTGCCACCGCGGCGCAAACAGGAAATTAACCCCCCCCTCCCTGCCGAAGACTCCATACTCTTTAAAGAACTTGATGAACAGCTTCCCCCTGAAGGAGAACCCTTCCTTTGCACCTCTGGTGGCAAACTTGATTTTCTCTCAGTGCAGAGATTCTGCCGATCACTCACCCATTGTCCTACATTTGGTGGATCCAAGTTCCGCCAGCATAACAAAATCCATCTCCAGGCTATCGGGGAGGCAAAGGCCAACACATCGGCCTCTCTCCCCATCTGCACTCCCAGATCCTCCGACACTCCAATTATTGCCACCTCCAGACTCGCAGCTACTGTTACCCCCCAGATCATCGACAAATCCTGTCCAAAATCCCCCCCACCTCGGACACGGCCAAAACATGTGGCCATAGTTCACCGGCCTCCCACACACCCCCACACCTATCCTCCACCCCTGGAAAGAACCGACTCATCCTGGACACTGTCATGTGGGCCCAGTGTATCACTTTGAACTGGATTACAAGCGCATGACAAGGTCACATTAACCCTCCACAAATTCTCACTCCATACTCCAGCCCCTAAAGCCCCGCCCAGCTCTTCCTCCCACATCCGCCTTACCTCCTCCACCAGGGCACTCTCTCTCTTCAACAGCTCCCCATATCAGTCCGCACCTTGCCCTCTCCTCTTTCCTCCTCAGACAGGTGTTTGTCCTGCAGCGCCTGGGGTGGCAATGCTGGAGACAAAGCAACCTCCTTCCTCATAACGTCCCTAACTTGCAGATACCTGAACCCATTCTCCCTTGGCAACTTGTATGTTCCCTCCAGCTCTCCAAGTCTGCAAACTTCCCTCCAATGAACAAATCCCTAAAATATTCTATCCCCATCAGCCACCAATTGGGAACCTTTCATCCAACCCCACCAGGGCAAACATGATTGTTGCAAATTGGCACCTTCCATTCTAAAATGCTGCTGACACTGGTTCCACACCCTCAATGCTGATACCACCACCGAGCTCGTGGGGTATCTGGCTGTCCAGAACGGATGGACGGCAGCAATAGTGGCCTCAAACTGGTCCCTTTACAGGAGGCCACCTGCATCCGACCCCCACACCGACCGTTCATCCACCACCCATTTCCTAACCATTGCAATGTTTGCCCGATAATAGTTTTGCAAGTTCGGCAACGCTACCATCTACCCCCCCCCCCCTCCCCCCTCACCTCCCCCCCACCCTCACCCCCTACCCTTGACCCCTCTCCAAGAACACCCTCCTGGCCCGCGGAATCTTACCCACCCACACAAAGCTCAAAATCATCCCATTAACCTTCCTAAAAAAGGATTTGGGCACAAAGATCGGGAGGTTCTGAAACACAAACAAAACAAAAACTTTGGCAATGCCATCATCTTTTCCATCTGGACCAGACCAGCCAACAACAATGGCAGCACATCCCACCTCTTAAACTCCGCCTTTGTCCCCTCCACCAACTGCGTCAAATTAAACTTATGCAGCTGGGCCCAACTCCACGCCACTTGTATCCCGAGATATTGAAAATTCGTCCCTACCAGCCGACGCGGCAGTCCCCCCAACTTCTCCCCTGTCCCCGGGCATTAATTGGGAATATCTCACTTTTCCCAATGTTGAGCTCATTTCCCGAAAAGAGGCTAAACCCCCCCCAAAATACCCATGGTCCTAAGCACCATTGTCAGCGGCTCAATCGCTAAGGCAAAGAGCAGCGAGGAGAGCTGACACCCCTGCCTCGTCCCCCAATGCAACCCGGAATACTCTGAGCTAATCTTGTTCGTCCAAATACTTGCCTTAAGTGCCTTATACGACAGCAGAACCCAGTCCACAAAGCCCTGCCCAAACCCAAACCGCCCCAGCACCTCGAATAATTACACCCATTCAACCCGATTGAAAGCAATCTCCACGCTCATCGACATGACCACTTCAACATCTCCACCCTCCGAGGGCATCATAATCACATTCAGTAACCTCCGGGTATTCATTGATGGCAGCCTCCCCTTCACAAATCCCGCCTGGTCCTCATCTATCACATCTGGCGCAGGATCCTCTATCCGTGTCGCAAGTACAGTTGCCAACAGTTTCACATCTACATTCAACAACGAAATTGGGTAGTACAATCAACACTGCTCTGGGTCTTTGTCTTTTCTTTAAAATTAGGGCTATCGATTCCTGAGACAACGTGGGGTGGGGTGGGGTGGGGTGGGGGGGGGGGGGGGGGGGGGGTCTCCCTCTCCTACAGCTCATTATGTATCTCAATTAACAGGGGCCCAGCTCCGACCCAAACTTCTTGTAGAACACGGCTGGAAACCCAACTGGACCTGGAACCTTCCCCCGTTTGAATCGCCCCCCACGCAATCCATTACCTCCCTCAGCCTAATGAGGGCCCTCAATCTCTGCACCTTCACCTCCGCCACCCTTGGGAACTCGAACCCGTCCAAAATCTGCCTGGGCATGCACTGACATGCCAGAGCTCTCCGCCATCTTTCTCTCTGTCGCGCTTCGTAAGTCCTCCCGACCAGACTGCTGCCCATGATCATTACACTCTTCGTTTGATAAACCACCAACAGGCCCTACCGGGGGAGAATTTCTATCTCTCACTGTTCATGCACTTTGCACCAGCAAAAAAAACCCATATCAGGTGGAAAGAACCAAATAGTTCCACCTCGAGCAGGAGCCACCAAATGTGCGACCACTCAGCCCATGGCTGCCACCCGAAGTCGCCCTTGCATTTTACGTCAGTGTGATTCGTATCATTAATAAACTTGCAAGGGAAGCCTGTGAAATGATGATGGCTTGGAGGGGGCATTCCAGATTAGGGACCTGCTGTCTTATGTGGAAACTACAAGTGAGATGCTGGAGGTACTTCGTTCTGGCTGTCAGAGATGGCAACATTGGTAGAATGCTTCAATTAGCGAGTAAGTGACTGTACACCCAGATAATCACCATGGTGCCCCTGTAAAATAACTGTCACAGACTTGCAGACCATTCTATTGTGTGTTAATCAAAAGGTTTTTTTTTAGTTTGACCTCCTTTCACGCAGATTGACCAGAGCATCTTCGAACATGATGGTTGAAGGAAGCAGAGGGAGGATCAACAGGTGTGGGGGGCAGCAGGGGTTGGGGTGGGGTTGTGGGGAAAGAGATTTATTCTCACCTTTCTTTGCCCAACCCACCCAACGTAGCCCCTGTATTACTGCTTTTTCCCTCCCATATAGCAACTCAGATAGTACCACTCCAGTGGAATGTGATGGTGAGGCGGAGAATGTCACAACTTCATCAAATGTTAAAACAGTTGCTTGGAAGCAGCCTGGATTGCATTGATGGCTGTCGCCGGGGAGGTTATGCTGGAACTGCGTGAAACACTAGCTGGACCACAGCTAGAGTACTGACATGGTTACTGCAATATAGGAAGGGTGTGATTAGAAAGGGTACAAGTGTTAATCAAAATGATTAAGAATGTTGCCAGGAATGGTGAACTTAAGCAATGAGGAAAGATTGGATAGGCTGGGGTTGTTTTCCTTGGAAGGGAGATTTAATTGAGGTGTAGAAAATAATGCGGAGCCTGGATAGAATTAATAGGAAGGACAGATTTTCCTTAACAGACTGGCCAATAACCAGGGAGCATAGATTTAAAGTAATTGGTGGAAGGATTAGAGGAGCATTGAAGATAAATTGTTTCACCTAGGGGCTGGTGGGGATTTGATTTCACTGCCCAAAAGGCAGGACACCTCCAGCCAAGCAGAAAACCACATTGCATTAGAAAAAACACCAAGGTATGCATTTGAAGTAATCTAGTGGGTTGCAGACCAAGCAGTGGAATGTGGTGTTAGCCTGGATAAGTTTGTTTCACTGCTGTAATAAGTTGAGCAGCTTCCTGCTGTGCCACAAATTTCTGTGATTAAACCGAGGACTAACTAGGCACCCACTTGGTAATGTGATTGGGGCTGCAATAAGCTTTAATTCTGGAACCCCTCGCAATCTGATAAGGTATGGAAAGTGTCCTTTTGAACCCAAATAGTTTTCTTGATGATAAAGCTAGTTTGGACCTGTCAGTCATTGTGAAATGAAATGAAATGAAAAATGAAAATTGCTTATTGTCACAAGTAGGCTTCAAATGAAGTTACTGTGAAAAGCCCCTAGTCACCACATTCCGGCACCTGTTCGGGGAGGCTGATACGGGAATTGAACCGTGCTGCTGGCCTGCCTTGGTCTGCTTTCAAAGCCAGCGATTTGGCCCTGTGCTAATCAGCCCCTCAACAGCTACTGTTAGTTCTCAGAGGAGTCATTACCTGTGGCAATAATGCCTTGGAAGGGTATGCCTTGGCACCTACAAGTTGTCTGTTTACTTTGCCATCTCTGTTGAAGAGTTCAGGGAGGAAGGAATGTCAGAGTATGATTGTTTATTTGCAACCTCCATTAAATTTGGCATTGACACACAGGCTTACATGTGGCCCCGTAAAACCAGGCATTAAATGAATGGCATTCCTTTCTCTTAAGAAAGCTGATATGGCTACTGTTAAGAGCTGCCAGTGCTAAGTGAGGGCTCTCTATTTCATCTAATAGAGAACCCAGCAACGTGATCAAAGCAGATGGCCTATCACACTGCTTTCCTTGCTGTCATGCCAAACTAGATGAATTCCCCTGTTCTCCTGAAAAGTGTGTCAGTTGCTTGATGAATACGTGCCTGGATGCGTCCTGTGTTATATTACTCCCATCCCCTGTGGTGGCTTGAAATGAACCGTAAAAATTAAGTGCTATCATCATTTTCCCAGCCACAGGTGCAGCTGCCAGGGCAGATGTTCTTAGCTGCAGGTCTTCATGTAGTAGCTGATGCATCTCCTCTAATGTGAAGTGCACTCTTTGCACGCGGAGCTCCTCAATGACATCTTCATAAGGTCTAGATGGCCTGTAAAGTTTATGAATGAGAGGTAATGTCTTGTGGGGAGCAACCTCTTTGAATGCTGCCTTACTGCCCTTTCCTGCATCCTGTCCTCTCTCTTCAGTCAAACTATAGCTGTGGGGATTCCTATTGAGACTCAGAATCCTTACAGGGGTTGGGGGCCATCGCAGCCCAGTGGCCCCTTCAGGCTGCCAGCAGCAAACTCGGATCAATTCAGTTGTAGAATCTTTTTTTTTTTAAAACTTTGACTGTTGCTCTGGAACTCCAGAAAAATCACTTGAAAAAACAGGCTGAAGATCTTTGCAGCAGTCTCGGATGGTGTGGAGAACAGGTACAGCGAATTGATATTGTTCTAACTTACCCCATTAAGATTACAACTTTATCATCTACATGTATTTAAAGTAGCTGCTGGAAGAATAAACCAATACGATTTCACGAAAGGCCCAGACATAATCAGAAAATGGTGTCAGTGCCATTGCAGGGTGGAGACTAGTCCTTTTCCCAGGGCCCACCATTGAAATGGCAGTCAGTATAATTTCAAAGGCAATGGCTTGAAACAGCAGGGCAATTTCTGGGGATATCGTTGGAGAGGTGGGTAGCTGGTTCAACTTATCCACTTTACAGATCTCTGTATTTCAATTGCATAAATACAGTGTGCAAGAGTTGTTCAGCAATAGCAAGGTGTCTCCGCACAGGGAAGGAGTGAATATCAGCTGTGTTTTTTGTTGTAAATACATACTTTGTTTATAAAATATCTGAAAGAACATTACAAAAGATTTCCAAATGGCCATCACAGGAAGCGAAATAATATTCAAGTTTTCTACATAGATCATGTTGTACTCTGAGGTGCTTCAATACAGTCAAAAAAAATGGCAGACATTTCAAAATGGTCATTACATGAAGTGCAATTATATTTAAGTTGTCGACATCCATATATCACAGGTGCAAAATTATGTAATAGTCACTGTACACATTCAATGTAAAGTCTGACAGAGTTCCCAGCCCTTCAATTCAGTTTGGCTGAAAGGACAACAACCTTCCCACATTGCACCTCTGTGGCAGCTGCCCAAAGCTTTAGTGCATCCCTCGGCTGCGTAATCGTCACTAGGGAGATCTTGTACTTCACCTGGCAGTGGCTAACAGCACTATTAGCTGAGACTTGGCACCAAACAATTTGCCTCATTCTCATAGTTACGGATGGTCCACGAAGATCGTGTAAAGAACCTGAGCAGAAATCATTGAAAAATGATCACGGAAGGATAAATATTCTTTAAAGCATTTTCTTTGTTTCATAAGATTGTTATTATTTTTAATGTTACTCTGAGTGAAGCCATTATTCAGAGTGTTATATATTCAGGGTTGTTGTTATGTTATTGGATGGTCACTTTATAAATATCGTCATGTGTATAGTTTGAACGACATTGGCTGTTTCACGGGCTTTGTCTCAGTCTAGATCAAGCCTTTGTAGAGTTATCCACTATTCAATAAACCTGCATTGCTATTTGCATTCAACCCCATGTGCTACAAATTCACATTCTTCTGTCCTGAGAGTGCAGGACATAACAGGATTAAAAACAATACTGGCGACAAGGAACGGATAAAATTCTTTTCAAGAAAGAAAATAAATCCTTAGTGCCGCCGCCATGTCCGGCTCTCAAAGGATTCTGGCAGGAATTCGCTAACGCAATGTCCAAGATCTTAACACGCGGGTGGTGCCGAGTCCAGAGATAGCAATCTTTGGTGTGTCAGACGATTCGGGAGTTCAGGAAGGAAAGTTCAAAACCTTCAGGCTGAGGTTTTGGCCTTTGCCTACCTGGTAGCCCGGAGACAGGTCCTTTTAATGTGGAGGGACTCTCAACCCCCGAATGTGGAGACTTGGGTTGGAGACATAGCTGGGTTTCTCAGTCTGGAGAAAATAAAGTTTGCCTTGAGAGGGTCCATGACGGGGTTCTCTCGGGGGTGGTAGCCATTCCTCGACTTTCTAGGAGAGTATTAAAATGTTAGCAGCAGCATTCTGGAGGAGGGGGTGGGGAAATGTTGAATATTCTTGTTTTCTTTCTTTATATAATGTTAACGTTCATCTTGTTTTGTTAAATGTTGTTAATGGTTATGTAAAAAATTTAGTTTTTGATAAAAATCTGAATAGAAAATAATTTTTTTTAAAAAGAAAGAAAGAAAAGAAATTCAAGCTTTCACTATTGAAGCAGAATCAACAGCAGGTCAGCCGACTGCACGTGGCATCGGCCAGTAAGGTGTGGGGCAGAATAGAAAAAAGACGCATACCCGAAATTAAAACTGGCAGCCCGAGGAGTTCAGACTACAGAACTCGACACGCGCGCAGTTAGATTGAGGCACGGAAGTAGAATCAGACAGAGATTTCTTCCAGTGCATTAAATCCAATACAAGCTGCTATAATTGGCTTATATTAGAATATAAACTCGACCATTTATATTAATGGAAACTTCTGAAGGGAGGTTGCGAGCAGTTCCCGGTATCACTATGGGATAGTTTGCTATCATTGGCCCATTTGAGGAAGAATCGGAAAATTGGAAGTCCTATGCAGAAAGATTTCATTACTATATATTAGCTAACAAGATTTCCGAGAATATTGTAGTCCCTGATTTCCTTAGCACCATTGGTAATAAAACTTTTAATCTAATCCAAAGTCTTGTCCAGCCCAGGAAACCCAGCAGAAAAACATATTCAGAATTTACTAAGATACTGGAGGACCATTATATGCCCAAATCATTGATAATTGTACAGCGTTTTAGGTTTCACAGAAGAAATCAACTAGGAGAGAAGATAACATTGTTTATTGTGAGCCTAAGGTGCCTCACGGAGTATTGTAAATTTGGTGACTCTGGATGATACAATTAGAGACTGCCTGGTTTGTGGGCTAAGGAATAAAGCCATTTGGCGGAGATTTCGTACTGAACAAAATATAGGTCTTAAAACAGGTTAGAGATAGCTGTTTCGATGGAGCTTGCTGCTACAAGGCTTCTCAGCTTGGGTACTTCCCAGCAACTGGTGTGTCATTACTGTGCAAAAACGGGCCATTCACAGGCTGGTGGCTGGAGCAAAGATAGCCAATGCAAAAATTGTGGCGAAATTGGCCACACAGCACAAACTTGCTGGAGTAAGCCAGTTGTTCCAGAAAAAACATCCAAGGAAAGAAACAGGACCGCTAAAGGGAAAGTCAAAATGAATTCCACCAAAAGAATTTACAGTGTGAAAGAGAAAAATAATAAGAACAATGAAGACACAGCACATCAATCTGACAAGGAATTGAAGTGAAATGTACTTTCAGTTCAACGGGAATCACATCGGTTCTGGGTTGTTCCAAAATTAAATGGTCAGCCTATAAAAATAGAGGTCAATACAGGGGCTGCCATCTCCCTAATTCCCAAGACCACCACGAGGAAAAATTGAATCACCTACCATTTCAGCCAGCAGATGTCATCCTAGAGACCTACACCAAGGAAATAGTGCCTCTAAGAGGATACATCATAGTCAAAGTAAAGCTAAATGGGAAAACTGCCACTTCATGGTGTCCGAGGAAGTTTTCCAATTGTCTCTTGCTGCTCTTGGCTAGAGAAGAAAAAGTTGAACTGGATTGCTGTGATCAGGTTAGCTGATTCTAAAACAGATTTACAGAACATCTTGGAGAAATACAGCAATGTATTTAAGGACACACTGGGGTCCATGAAAGGTGTACAGGTGGCACTTAAGTTCAAACAGCCAGCCAAAAGGTCTTGAGGCTAGAGCAGTACTCTGCACCATACGTCCAAAGGTAGAATCTGAACTAATGAAACTTGTGGATATAGAAGTCTTTGAACCCATCACCACTAGTAACTGAGCCCCTATCGTGACTGTAATGAAGCAAGAAGGGACTATACGCATTTGCGGAGATTTCAAAACAACTAGCAATCTGGATTGATGTGAAAATCTATACCCGCTACTGTTTTTTAAAATAAATTTAGAGTATCCAATTTTTTTTTTCCAATTAAGGACCAGTTTAACATGGCCAATCCACTTACCCTGCACATCTTTGGGTTGTAGGGGTGAGAGCCACACAGTCACGGGGAGAATGTACAAAATGCACACGGACAGTGACCCGGGGCTGGAATCAAACCCGGGTCCTCAGCGCCGTAGGCAGCAGTGCTAACCACTGCGCCACCATGCCACCCTCCCCGCTATTGTTGATTGAAGATTCGTTCAGCGGCTTAGCAGGAGGACAGAAGTTCAGCAAGATCGATCTATAGCAGGCCTACTTTCTAATAAATGTTGCAGCTGATCTCATTGCCCGCTCACATTATATCACATAAAGGCCTATTCCACTATAGGAGATTACCTTTTGGTATAACGTTGGCACCCGCTTTGCATCAATGGTCCATGGACCAGATCTTAAGCAGTCTGCAGGAGGTACAATGTTACCTTGACGATACACTGATCACAAGTATCAACAAACAGGAACACTTACATAATCTAGAAGCCACATTGAAACGCCTTTGGTCATATGTCAGGAAAGACAAGTGTGACATCTTTCAAATGTCAGTACAATATTTAGGCCTTATGATCGATAGGAAGGGTTTGCACAAGGCAGCTAAGAAGATGGTGGCCCCACAACCAACAAATGTAACACAGTTAAGATTATTTCTAGGGTTAATTAACTTTTATAAGAGAAATGAAATAAAAATTGCTTATTGTCACAAGTAGGCTTCAAATGAAGTTACTGTGAAAAGCCGCTAGTCGCCACATTCCGGCGCCTGTTCGGGGAGGCTGGTACGGGAATTGAACCGTGCTGCTGGCCTGCCTTGGTCTGCTTTAAAAGCCAGCGCTTTAGCCCTGTGCTAAACCAGCCCCTTATGTTTTGAATCTAGCAGCCCTGCTTAAACCATTACATAATTTGTTGTGCATGAAACAAACATGGCAGTGGACACGAATGCGGAAAAAAATCAGCCGGTTAAAGAAGCACTGGGGAAATGTGTTGGTACATTTGAGCTTGAAGTTACCACAAAACTTGTCTATGATGTCTCACTGTACAGAAACGCAGCACAAATTCAAGCCAAATGTTTCCAGAAAGCTTGAATTGACAATACAGGGAAGGTGCCTGGTGTGGGGGTGAGGGTAATGATTCTTCAATGAAATGAAATGAAAATCACTTATTGTCACAAGTAGGCTTCAATGAATTTACTGTGAAAAGCCCCTAGTCGCCACATTCCGGCGCCTGTTCGGGGAGGCCGGTACAGGAATTGAACCGTGCTGCTGGCCTGCCTTGGTCTGCCTTCAAAGCCAGCGATTTAGCTGTGTGCTAACAAAACATGCGGCAAAGAGTAATGGAACAATTACATGAAGGACACGCATGGAATATAGTTCGAGTGAAGGAACTCGCAAGAAGCTACTTCTGGTGGCCAGGAATTGATGCAGAGGTCGAGGATCCCACCGCGAGGATCGGCCAGCAGTGCCGGGAGCTGGGTGACCTCAGCTAATCCCAGAGGGACATGGCCTAGTCCCTGTGCTCCATGGCCACGAGCGAGGCGACCCTGGTCGAGATGAGAGCGGGCCCCCAGGACTGGCAGCACGTTGGCCGGGCCCATCCAATATCGGACGCTCTAGAGAAGGGCTGCTATAGGGGATCCAGGTCACAGGGTGGGATGCGCAGCAGGCCGCCTCCATATCTGACATGCTGCTTGGGGAACCTCCTAGAAGAAGCATTAGGACATGTAAGATTAGAAAGTTAGGTTGGCATAGGTTAGAGGTAGGAGACGGTTATTGTACAAAGCACTGTTACAATTAAACACTTGTTCAACGATGTTCCAAACTGCGTTGGTTCTCTTTGTGAAGGGTGTGAGTGATGGGCTGGGCTGGGTGCAGAGAGTGTAGGAGGGGGGGGGGGGGGGGGGGGAGTGAGAGGCTGGTGTTGTGGGGCAGTGGTGTTGGAGGAAGGCATGGGGCAGGATCTCCAGGCTAGTCTGATGTTCCACCCGGGATCACTCTCTGACGCAGCAGGGGATGGGGCCAGTGATTTGGGGGCGCCATGTGGTAGGGCCTAATGGGTAAGTGACCCATTACCGCTCACCACTCCATAACCACCCCCCCCCCCACACCCCAAACCTCATCCCCACCCCTGCCTCCCCAGAAGATCTGTGGCCCGTGAGATGGAATGGCCAGCAAGCATGCAGGGATCACCCAGGCGGACAGTGGAATATGATACTGAAGGCGGGAGTTAGACGCTGTTAGACAATGTGGAGCACCTGAGCTCATCACAGAGCGGATCGTCATTGTTCTTTGCCGTATGGGCCAGACCTGCAGATGCGACCAACCCAGGGCCAACACCTTTAGTGAAGCTGGTGGGAGTTTTGCAGGGGGGAGTGCAGGTACTGGGGAGTGGGGGGGGATGTAGTGCAGGAAGGGGGGGGGGCTGCTATGAGGAGGTGCGACATGGAGGCTGGGCTGCCGGTGGCTAGGCCTCCTTATCAGCGAACCTGGAGCTGCACCGCAGCCTAAATGCAAAAGTTGTGCAGCCTCCTGTGCCTGCCCGGGCCTCATGCCCTGGCCATCCTACACATCCTCCTCTTCGGATGCGGTCTGGTATTCCTCCTCCACCTCCTCCAGCATGTCGCCCCTCTGCTGCGTGATGTTCAGGACACAGCAGGTCAGCAGGATGTGGGAGACCCTCCTCAGGTTGTATTGGAGGGCTCCAGAAAAGTGGTCCAGGCACCAGACCGCATCATCAGGATGCCGATGCACAGCTCAATGATGCTCCTGGTTGCTGCATTGGCGTTGTTATAATGTTTCTCCACGATTACAGTGGATAACCCTTGTCACCCCCGGAACCAACAGGTGCCGACGGTATATTTGTGGCCTGCTGAGTCACCTCCTTCGCACCTCTTCCTCGGTCTATTGAACGGACGGCTCTCCAGCCTCACTGGCTGGGCCCTGCTCCTCTAGGACAGGCTCCAGTTCTGCAGGGACCTCCCCGAGCAGCTCCTGTGTGTGGGTCCTCAATGCGTCCGCAAGGACTGCTGCGGCCAGGCAGAAGGCAACCATTGCTGGCTGAATACCAAAGTCTATTCTCTGCAGAGGGAAAAGGGCAGGCATGTTAGCATGGTGAGTGGACCATCCAGGTCCAACAGACTACCTGGTGGCCCTGGGTTGCGCCGCGGCCTCAACCTCCGCATATCCCACCCCCATCCATTGGCCATTCCCCCGACACTTTGCCTTCCACATCCCACCCCTGTCCCCATCAGTCCCTGGCACTGGAGAGCCTCTGACCCTGCCAACAGTACCGGTGTTGGCGCTACCCATACCAGTGATACGTTCTGCGACCCCTGTCCTGCACCTACTGTGGTGTCTGCTGTGGGTGTCCTCCTTGGATGGGCCATGTGATACCTTGCTAGCAGGGTGGCACCAGATTGTGGAGTGGAGGTGGGAAGGTCACTGCCTGCCACTGACCGCCTCCATGCTTGGTGGCATACGGAGCCCATGGATGGGGCTGGACATCTGTAGGGACCATAGCTGCGGTGTCCTGTGGGTCCTGTGTGCAACGCACAGGTTGTACCATCCAACAGTGTGCCAGGGCAGTGTGTCAGGTAGGGTGCCAAAGGCCAGATTGCTTGCATCCGCTGTCTGGGGTGCACTCTGTCTATCCCTTGCTTCCCCTGCATTGGGGCAGCGCTTCTGTTAAATGAACTGAGGAGTGGCAGCACCTGCCTTGCAGGCCGCGGCAAAGGCGGTACGTGCCCTGCCACCCTGCTCCCGGGGGGACACCTGAACCCACAATCCTTCTCCAGGTCGCCCCTCCGCCACCCTCACCAACCCTGGCAGATGCCCTCGGCACAACTGACAGCCCACTCACTCTCCCTCAGCAGCTACGATGCCCGGTCCCCGTTTTAAAATACCACAAGTGAACCGCGCTGGCACCACTTCCACCTGGCGAGGGCGGAGCATCGCAGAGGCCCAGAGAATACCGGGCCAAACCCAGTCATAGAACATAGAACATACAGTGCAGAAGGAGGCCATTTGGCTCATCGAGTCTGCACCGACCCACTTAAGCCCTCACTTCCACCCTATCCCCGTAACCCAATAATCCCCCCTAACCTTTTTGGACACTAAGGGGCAACTTAGCATGGCCAATCCACCTAACCTGCACATCTTTGGACTGTGGGAGGAAACCGGAGTGCCCGGAGGAAACCCACGCAGACATGGGGAGAACGTGCAGACTCCGTACAGACAGTGACCCAGCGGGAATTGAACCTGGGACCCTGGCGCTGTGATGCCACAGTGCTATCCACTTGTGCTACCGTACTACCCATAATTATATGTCAATGCATGCAAATGGCGGCTTTGTATGCCGACACCGGGGCGTGGAGCTCGTTGACGCCACCAGCGAGGCTCTCAATTTTGGCTGACGCCCGATTCTCCACCGATCGCGATTCACAATTTTGTCGTTGCGAAGCAGGGAATCCAACCCTGTATGTTTGATATGCCACTTGGGTGAGAAGGGGATCAAAGGGTATGGAGGGGAGGTGGGATTAGGCTTTGGAGTTGGATGATCAGCCATGATCATAATGAATGGCGAAGCAGGCTCGAAGGGTCGATTGCCTCCTCCTGCTCCTATTTTCTATGTTAGCGACATGCATCAATGTACCAGTACCGTGTATGCCAGAAGTACCTCCGGGTGAACCCCCATCCATACTATAGATCGAGTCACTGCGACCTCTGGTCAATCAGCACGAACAGAGGTTTCTGAAGAGCCCGCTGCTGCTACTAATCTTTCCTTCTGCAAAAGAGACTGTAATTCCTTCCAGGGTAGAGACATACTCTGAAGACCCAGAGACAACCTCGAAGGTCAATGAAATGTTCCAGCTCCCACCTAAATCCTCTTAATGCCCCAATTTTAAAAAAGTAAATGTACAATTATTTTAAAGTTCTATTTTAAAGAAAAACTCTCCAGGAGCTCAGCCTGTTTGTCCAGTAAAGTACTGAGCCGCACAGCCCAGGTTCAATCCCTATTCTTCACATTTAGTTGCTCTCAGTCTGGGTAGCAGTCGGAATGCTTCAATTTGTTCCCATGTTCCTGGCTCGGGGCCGCCTCTTTCCACTGATGAACACCTACAGAGTGAGTCAGGGTGTATGTACAGTATCACACCTCCGTGGCTCAGAGCTAGTCTGGTTCAGTAAGACAGAGTAGCCACACTTAGGTTAGCAGAGAGTCGAACTCATAGAGAACTGTGCTACTGGTTCAATAAATCAGATTGAACTAACTTCAAGGTCTGGAGTGTCTTTTGATTAAAGCTGCATCCAGTTGCAGCCTGTGTTATCCCAGAGTACATAACACAACACTATGGACCTTAATTGGACCTTACAAATGACACCCATGAGACCATATCCCAGTACAAACAATCAACAGCTTCCTGAGGGGAGGAGGAATTGGTACAGAAAAAAATAAAATAAAATTCAGCAGTGCCACTCTCCAGGAATTGTCCGAAAAAAGGACTTTAACATTCCATATTGAGTGGTGGGTGTTAAGAGACTATCAGGGTTTAATCCACTTTGAATAGTAATACCACTGAAGTTAATTTCTAAAAATTCTCAACTCTGAATCTGCGTGCGCCCAGATTATGTTGAAACTCCGATATCCTCGCTCCCTTTCTCGCTAAGAAACCAAGGTTATTGGGCAACACGAAACTGGCTTTACTATGCCTCATTTCTTGATGAGACTGGACTGGAGTCAAGGGAGGGAAATGACTAGAAGGTTAGTACTGCTGGTTAGTCCTTCCATACAGCGTAGAAATCAATTTGAAGCTGCTTGTGTGCAATTGTATCTTTAAGTGCCAGCAACAAAGACAACTCTTGAATTACTTCTCAATCTGCTGGGATTCCCTTGATTCTCCTCGAATCAAGCAGTTGACTCACTTCGAGGTTGGAGTCCATTAGTCACAATACTCATCCAGTACTGCATTTTACCACAGGAGAGGGATACATCACAGCCGTGCCCAATCCTCTAATCCCTTGGCCATTATGCCACTGAGATTAGATAATCTAATACAGACCAAGTATTGAACATACCATCTGTGCTGTACACTGTCCTGACCTGCTGTGCCGTTAGAGGGATCCTCCATTTATTATTGTAGATATATATTCTTGCAATACTTTTGTTGATTAAAACTACCCCACTCGCGAACTATTACACTGTACCGTTCAAACTGTGACTGAGGAAATCATTGGGGGCTGAATGAGTCATGCAAATGAGAGGCTATTGGAAAAGCAAACATTTATTCAGCATGAGTATCACCACATCAGTGGAATCATTTTGTTAAGTGTAACAAAGGATTTGGAATGTTTAACATTTTCTTTAAACGAAGGAGACATCCTTGTGTTCGTATTAAATTAGGTGAATGCCTGCTGATCCTCTTCTCTCTCGCAGCTCTCCAGTGCCACCTGGTGTTAGCAAAATGGTAAAAACTCAGCATTTATAAATTATCCCTTGCATCACAGACATCACGTAAAACTTGCCACAGCTTTCCATACTATTTCCCCCAATGGCCATGGGAAATACTGCCACTTACATGGTGGCACGTAGGAGCAACATGGTGGTATCCTTGTGGTGGATGTTGCCTAGATGAGTATTGAAATGTTAACCAGAAATAAATTGTGCAGTGTGCCTTTTTGATAGTAAGGTCGCCATAGTCCCAGATGACCAGAGGCTGCTTTCCCCTCTGGGGGGAGGAGAGCTGACTGGTGGTGGCTTAACCTGAGGATCACCTGAGGCAAGATTGAGAAGGCTGAGCCTTCATGAATAACCCCAGCCGGTACGGGAATTGAACCCGCGTTGCTGGCCTCCCTCTACATCACGAACCAGCTGGCCAGCCAACTGAGCCAAACCGGCCCCCTTAATAATAATAAAGTCCATGGGACTACAGAAAGTGTTTTAGTGCAAAACCATTAGCACGGTGAAGACTCTTTTTTGATGCTTGGGTGAATGTAGTAAACTTCTGCAGCTCAGTCAGCTCACAGTGTCCAGGGGTATTGCAGCTGGTCACATGTTTAGAAAGGATTATTACTTACTGAAAGAGAAAAGGGTGAATATGAGTGATGCACAATCAATTACACAAAGACGAGAGTTGGATGCAATCGAGGCTTTATTACACTAAGATGTGTGGCCTCCTACAGCAGCTGGCGAAATGGCTACTGTACGAGGAGCACATATATTTATACTCCGCCTTCTGGGCGGAGCCAGCAGGCAGGGAACTACCCCCAAAGCTGTAGTACAGGGCCTTACCGTAAAGCACGACACCGACATCCTCTATATACAATATATACATCAGTGGTGACTACCACATTCACCCCCTGTTAAAACTGAGTCCGGCGGGGGTGGTGGAGAACTATATACAGGTAGACATTCTAAAGTACAGAGAGAAAAAAAAATTGAGTCCAGCGGGGTGGAGGGGAAAATTATATACAGAGTGATGATGTTTTAAAAGTCCAGGTGATGTTACAGATTCAGTCGGTCCGGAGCCTTGATCTGCCGTTGGGAGTGCCACAGTGCTGGTGGTGATTCCGGTGTTGGTCTGGTCTTCGGTGGCTCTGGGAGCGTGTCGAAGTCCTCTTCATCCCGGGTGTGGGCAGGGGGAGGATGGATTGTCCTGGTGCGGGGATTGCGGCTGGGGGCGCCGGGGGAGGGGGAGGTGGCGCCGGGTCGGGAGGGTGTGAGTGTGCGTAACCAGCTGGTGCCAGGTCCCTGAGGGAGGCTGTATCGTGGCAGCCGTCGGAGTACACTACGTAGGCGTACTGTGGGTTGGCGTGGAGTAGCTGTATTCTCTCAACCAGCGGGTCCGCCTTGTGGAGTCGTAAGTGTTTACGGAGGAGTACGGGTCCTGGAGCTGCAAACTACTCCTCGCCAACCCACAGTACGCCTACGTAGTGTACTCCGACGGCCGCCAAGATACAGTCTCCCTCAGGGACCTGGCACCAGCTGGTTCCGCACACTCACTCCGCCCCCCCCCCTCCAACCCCCCCCCCCCCCCCCCCCCCCCGCCCCCCGGGAGGCCGGGAGATTTCTGGACCGTAGGGCCAGCTGGACGGCCCTCCAGACCGCCCCATTCTCCCTCTCTACCTGCCCATTTCCCTGGGTGTTGTAGCTGGTCATCCTTCTCGAGGCGATACCCCTGTTGAGCAGGAACTGACGCAGCTCATCGCTCATGAATGAGAATCCCCTGTCGCTGTGGACGTAGGCGGGGAAGCCAAACAGAGCGAAGATGGTGTTGAGGGCTTTGATGACGGTGGCAGACGTCATGTCGGGGCATGGGATGGCGAAGGGGAATCTGGAATATTCATCGACCACACTGAGGAAGTACGTGTTACGGTCGGTGGAGGGGAGGGGCCTTTTGAAGTCCACGTTGAGGCGTTCAAAGGGACGGGAGGCCTTCACCAGGCACGCGCGGTCTGGCCGGTAGAAGTGCGGTTTGCACTCCGCGCAGACCCTGGCAGTCTGGTGATAGCCCTGACTTCCTCGATGGAGTAGGGCAGATTGCGGACCTTGATGAAATGGTAAAAATGCGTGACTCCCGGGTGACAGAGGTTGTCGTGCAGAGTCCGGAGTCGGTCCACCTGTGCGCTGGCACATGTACCTTGGGATAGGGCATCAGGGGGCTTGTTGAGCTTACCGGGGCGATACAAAATCTCGTAGTTGTAGGTGGAGAGCTCGATCCTCCACCTCAAGATCTTATCATTTTTGATCTTACCCCGCTGTGTGTTGTTAAACATGAAGGCAACCGACCATTGGTCAGTGGGGAGAGTGAATCTCCTGCCGGCCAGGTAATGCCTCCAGTGCCGCACAGCTTCCACAATGGCTTGGGCCTCTTTCTCGACGGAGGAATGCCGAATTTCGGAGGCATGTAGGGCTCGTGAAAAAATCGCCACGGGCCTGCCTGCCTGGTTGAGGGTGGCGGCTAGAGCGACGTCTGATGCATCGCTCTCGACTTGGAATGCTAACGTCTCATTGACCGCGTGCATCGCGGCCTTGGCGATGTCGGCCGTGATACGGTTGAAGGCCTGGAGAGCCTCGGCCGTTAAGGGAAAAAGAGTGGATTGAATGAGTGGGCGGGCCTTATCCGCATAGTTTGGGACCCACTGGGCGTAATAAGAACCCCAGGCATCGTTTGAGGGCCTTGGGGCAGTGGGGGAGGGGGATTTCCATGAGGGGCGCATGCGGTCAGGATCGGGCCCCAGAACTCCGTTCTGGCCACTCCGAGGATGGCTAAGCGGTTCGTGCTGAACACTCACTTCTTGTTGTAGGTTAGGTTGAGGAGAGTGGCGGTGTGGAGAAATTTGGCAAGGTTGGCGTCATGGTCCTGCTGATCGTGGCCGCAGATGGTGACATTGTCCAGGTACGGGAAAGTGGCCCGCAGCCCGTACCGGTCAACCATTCGGTCCATTTCCCGTTGGAAAACAGAAAACAGTTGCTGACGCCAAAGGGAACCCAAAGAAAGTGGTAAAGGCGGCCATCTGCCTCAAAGGCAGTGTATGAGCGGTCCGCCTTACGGATGGGGAGCTGGTGGTAGGTGGATTTCAGGTCCACAGTTGAGAAGACCCGGTACTGTGCAATCTGATTGACCATATCAGATATGCGTGGGAGGGGGTACGCGTCGAGCTGCGTGTACCGATTGATGGTCTGGCTGTAGTCCACGACCATCCTGTGTTTCTCCCCAGTTTTCACAACTACCACTTGGGCTCTCCAGAGGTTGTTGCTGCCCTCGATGATGCCTTCCCGAAGCAGTCGCTGGACCTCAGACCTGATGAAGGTCCTGTCCTGGGCGCTGTACCGTCTGCACCTGGTGGCGATCCGGGGTTAAGTTTGCAAATAGGGAAGGTGGGTCGACCTTTAGGGTCGCGAGGCTGCATACAGTCAGGAGTGGTAGAGGCCCACCGAATTTCAGTGTTAGGCTCTGGAGGTTGCACTGGAAGTCCAGGCTGAGTAGCAGGGCAGCGCAGAGGTTGGGGAGGCTGAACTCCACGCCCTGGACAGTGAGAGTGGCGATGCAGTACCCCCGGATCGCCACGGAGTGGGACCCGGAGGCCAGGGAGATTCTCTGGTTAGCGGGGTGTACCGCGAGGGAGCAGCGCCTTACCGTATCGGGGTGAATGAAGCTCTCGGTGCTCCCGGAGTCCAGCATACAGGAGATCTCGTGCCCATCGATCGTCACGTTGGTAGAAGCCGTTGCCAGGTTGTGTGGGCGAGACTGGTCAATCGTGACTGCGGTGAGACGCGGCTGGTCATCGGCGGTGGCGAGTGGCACACGGCCAGATGAGGAGCCCGGGGGGCATGGGTCCTGGTAAGATGGCGGCGGCCACGGGCCGCACGTGTCGTGGGGAAAACGAGATGGTGGCGCCGGACGATCTTGGGGAGAACAAGATGGCGGCACCCACGGGCCGCACGTGGTGGGGGTCGAACAAGACGGCGGCACCCATGGGCCGCACGTGGTCCGAGGAGGGGAAGATGGCAGCACCCACTGGCCACACGTGGGGGATGCTGGAACAATAGCGGCGACTGAGCGGGCCTGGCACACCGCAGTGAAGTGCCCCTTCTTGCCACAGGCCTTGCAAAGAGCGCTCCGGGCAGGGCAGTGCTGTCGGGGGTGTTTGGACTGCCCACAGAAGTAACATTTCGGGCCCCTGGGGTTGGTTGGCTGCCGCGCGGCACAGGTGTGGGGCTGGCTGAGGGCGGTCGCTGATGGGGTTCACGATGGGGCGGCTGTCTGCGGAGTCCACGATGCACAGGAGGGGTGGGCCGCGCGGTCGGGGGTGTAGGCCTGGATGTTGCGCGAAGCGACCGTAAGCGAGAGCGCTAGCTTTTTGGTTTCCGTGAGGTCGAGCGTGGCCCCTTCTACGAGGCGCTGGCGAATGTAATCGGACCCTATCCCCGTAACAAAAGCGTCTCTCATGAACAACTTCAAGTGTTCCGTGGCCGAGGTGGCCTGACAGTCACAGTCTCTAACTAGGGGAATCAGGGCACACCAGAAATCTTCTACTGACTCACCAGGAAGTTGACGACAAGTGGAGAGGAGGTGCCTGGCGTAGAGCGTGCTAGTCCGCTGAGCGTAGTTTTCCTTCAGTAGCGCCATTGCGTCTGCGTAGGTCGATGCATCCTGGATAAGTGGAAAGACGTCGGAGCTCAGCCGCGTGTGAAGGATCTGAATCTTCTGAGCTTCTGGAATTGGGTCTGGCGCAGACCCGATGTAAGCTTCGAAACAGGCTAGCCAATGTTCAAAGTCCTTTTTGGCATTGCTTGATTGTGGATCCAGCTGCAGGCGATCCGGCTTGATGCGGAGGTCCATCTTCTGAAAACTTAGTGTAATAAATTGATACACGGTCAATTACACAAAGACGAGAGTTGGATGCAATCGAGGCTTTATTACGCTAAGATGTGTGGCCTCCTACAGCAGCTAGTGAAATGGCTGCTGTACGAGGAGCACACATATTTATACTCCGTCTACTGGGCAGAGCCAGCAGGCAGGGAACTACCCCCATATCTGTAGTACAGGGCCTTACCGTAGAGCACCAACACCAACATCCTCTATATACAATATATACATCAGTGGTGACTACCACAATGAGGAAGAGATTAATGGTTCTTCACTGCAATGTAACTTGCAAAGGAAGAAAAATAGATGGAGTCAGAGATTTATCATTGTGCAGTTCAAGAAATAAGGCAGGAGCGTATTGTTACAATCTTTATTATTGTCACAAGTAGGCTTACATTAACACTGCAATGAAGTTACTGTGAAAAGCCACTAGTCGCCACATTCCGGTGCCTGTTCGGGTACACAGGAGGGAGAATTCAGAATGTCCAATTCACCCAACAGCACGTCTTTCGGGACTTATACATAGATACATAGAAGATAGGAGCAGGATGAGGACTTTTGGCCCTTCGAGCCAGCTCCGCCATTCATCACGATCATGGCTGATTATCCAACTCAACAGCCTAATCCTGCTTTCTCCCCATAGCCTTTGATCCCATTCTCCCCAAGTGCTATATCCAGCCGCCTCTTGAATATATTTAAAGTTTTGGCATCAACTACCTCCTGTGATAATGAATTCCACAGGCTCACCACTCTTTGTGTGAAGAAAAGCCTCCTTATCTCTGTCCGAAATAGTTTAACCCGAATCCTCAGGCTGTGACCCCTGGTTCTGGACACACCCATCATTGGTAACATATTCTCTGCATCTACCCTGTCTAGCACTGTTAGACTTTTATAAATCTCTATGAGATGCCCCCTCATTCTTCTGAACTCCAGCGAGAACAATCCCAACCTAGTCAATCTCTCCTCATATGACATTCCCGCCATCCCTGGAATCAGTCTGGTAAACCTTCGCTGCACTCCCTTGAGAGCAAGAACATCCTTCCTCAGAGAAGGAGACCAAAACTGCACACATTACTCCCAAGTGTGGCCTCACCAAGGCACTGTACAATTGCAGCAACACATCCCTGCTTCTATACTCGAAACCTCTCGCAATGAAGGCCAACATACCATTAGCCTTCTTTACCGCCTGCTGCACCTGCATGCTTACCTTCAGCGACTGGTGCACAAGGACACTCAGGTCCTGCTGCACACTCACCTCTCCCAATTTACAAACATTCAGGTAGTAATCTGCCTTCCTGTTTTTGCTTCCAAAGTGAATAACCTCACACTTATCCAAATTATACTGTGGAGGAAACCGGAGTAATCAGGGAACTAAAAGCGCTGACATCCGGTGGTGGCCATAGAGTGGTGGTGGTCATACATAGAGCAGCTCTGGCTCGAGGGCATTTATTTGAGCTCTTTTTACCCAAAAGCAGAGGAGTTTTGACATGAAAGTGCAGCTGAAGGTGTGGAGGAGAAGTCCCCCCCCCCCCGTGAGTTGGTTGTCTGCTGGTTATCAGACCCGGCAGAAGAAGGTTAAAGATCTGGCCAAGGAACATGAGGAGACCTGTGGTGCAGTAGCAATTGGAAAAATGGTGGAGGGGGAAGGGTTGTCACAAGTTGGAAAACTCCAGATGGAGCAGTCGAAGGTGTTTATTAAAGAGGAGTTCCGCAAGCAGCGAAAGAAGATGCATGAGGATCAGTCTAAGGCCACCGAGGAGCGGAAGCATCTCTGAAAGGATCGACGGAGAGAGTGGAGAAGCGTCTGGAGGCACAGGGGGCGCAGATCCAGGAGAAGGTAATGTCTGATCACAGTGATCAGGTGGTGGCGTTGGAGGCGGAGGTGGGGCTCCTAGGGGATCTTTGCAAGTCATAAAGGGCAAAGGTAGAGGAACAGGAAAACAGATCCAGAAGGCAGAATCTGCATATCGTTGGCTTGCCTGAGGGTGTGGGAGGCACGAGTGCCACGAGATATGTCTCAGTGGGGCTGGTGGCGGAGGGGGTGCTGGACAAGGCCCCATAGGTAGATAGGGTGCACAGGTCCCTCAACAGAAGCCAGGAGGGTTGGGGGGGGGGGTTGGGTTGGGACTACCATTGACGGTGATTGTGAGGCCCTATAAGTTTGTGGAGAAGATCCTGCGATGGGCCAAGGAAAAGCAGAATAGCATATGGGAGGGGAACAGGGTCTGAACCTATCAGGACATTGGAGTGAGCTGGCAAAAAGGATCGCCGGTTCAACAAGGCCAAAGCAGTTCTACACCGAAGGCAGATCACGTTTGGGGTACTGTAACCGGGGAAACTGTGGGTGACTTTTAAAGGCCGGGAGTACTATTTTGAAACCCCAGAGGAGGCCAATGACTTAATTAAAGACCATAAACTAGGGGGAGAACTGAATGTTGACGGGAGACGGAGGAGCTGGAACAACAGAGATCGCAAGATGCGCGTAGTGTGGGGAAGGGAGGGTGGGGGAGGAGCGGGTTTCTTCTTGGGTGGGTTATTTTGTTGTTATGATTGTTTGCTTAGGGGCATGCACCAAATTTGTCGGGTTTGGACAGTTTTCTTTGAGGCAATGTCCAAGGTTGTGGGGGTGAGGGTGGAGCTGTGGCCAAGAGTGGCAGTTTTCGGGGAATTGGACCAGTCAGAACTATTCATGGGGAAGAGGGCCGAGGCCCTTGCCTTTGATTCCCTAATCGCCCGCCGGAGAATCCTGCTCTGCTGGCGATCAGCTGCACCACCCACAGCTGCAGACTGGCTGGCAGACCTGTCGGAATTTCTGTACCTGGGAGAGGATCAAGTTCACCATCCGAGGATGGCTTCCACAAAGCATGGAGGCCATTCACCAACTTTGTCCAAGACCTGTTTGAAGCCAACAGTCAATAGAGTTGGGGGAGGGTTGGGGGTAGAGAAAAAGGAGGAGGCTGGAAAACGGCCAATCCAGAGGCCAGGGGGCCCAGAACAGGGCCACAAGGAAAGGAACCCCCAAGGAAATGCTGGAAACAGGATGGGGAGAGGGGAGAACATAAGAACTAGGAGCAGGAGTAGGCCATCTGGCCCCTCGAGCCTGCTCCGCCATTCAATGAGATCATGGCTGATCTTTTGTGGACTCAGCTCCACTTTCCGGCCCGAACACCATAACCCTTAATCCCTTTATTCTTCAAAAAACTATCTATCTTTATCTTAAAAACATTTAATGAAGGAGCCTCTACTGCTTCACTGGGCAAGGAATTCCATAGATTCACAACCCTTTGGGTGAAGAAGCTCCTCCTGAACTCAGTCCCAAAAAAGAAGGGGGTGGGGGAGGGGAGGGCACCGCTCACATGTAAATAGCTAATGACTGCATAGTAAGAGACACAGGAAAGGACCCTGAAACAATCAACAAAGGGGGTGGAGGGAAATTCAGAGGAGGGGGGATCGGCACAGAGGTAAATGTACATTTATAACTGACGCATTTCTCCTTACCGAATGTACAGTGTATAGAATGTAAAAACTTCAATAAAAACATGTTTTTTAAATGCCAGCTGTGGCTCGGTGAATGTATTTTCACCTGTGAATCCGAAATGGTGGGTTCAGGTTCCGCTCCAGAAGCATGGGCACAAAGTTCAGGATAGTGCTCCGGAATGCTACACTAGGAGTCGTCTTTCAGATGAAAGGTTCAACTATCTGCCTTCTCAGGTGGATGTAATAGGTCTCTTGACGTTGGTAAATAATGTTCCCCAGGGATCAGAGCTAGGACCATTACCTTTTTTTGAAATATGTCTCAGATATTGGAATACAGAGTAAAATGTGCTGATTCCAAACGTGGTGGTGTGGTACACAGTGGGAATGACACCAGTCGACCTGCCAAAGGACATAGATTTGCTAGCAGAATGGGCAGACGAGTAGCAGCTGCAATTTAATGCAGACAAGTGTAAGGTGATGCATTGCGACCTAAGGAGAGGCAATTCGGATGAAATGGCACAGTTCTAAAGAGTGCACAGGGATAGAGGGACTGGGGCATGGGGGAGAACCGTGCGCATTGCTCCAGGCCTTTGAAGGTGGCAGATGTTGAGAGAGTAATGAGCAAGGCACAGGAACATGGGCTTCATAAATAGAGGCATTGAGTATAAAAGCAGGGAAGCTATGCTGAAGCTTAATAAAGCTCTGGTTAGGTTACAACTTGGGTATTGCATCCAGTTCCAGTCACCCCACCTGAGAAAGGATATGGCCCTTGAGTGGATGCAGAGGAGATTTACTGAGACGAAGAATTTTAGCTGCAAGGTTAGACTATAGAAGCTAAGGTTTTTCTCCTTGGAGCAAAGGAGCTTGAGGAGAGATTTGCTCGAGGTTCACAAGATTATGACAGGTTTAGATCAGGGAGTCAAAGAAAATCTGTTCCCATTAGCTGATGGACAAGGGAGAGGAGTAATGCAGATTTAAGGAACTGGAGAAGAGATGCAGGGGGAATGAGGAAGAACTTTCTACACAGCAAATAATATCCCGGACCTCATCGCTTACGACAATGTCAGAAGTGGAGACGATTAATTATTTTAAAAGGAAATTGGATGGGCACTTAAGGGAAATGCCCTGCAGGGCTACAGAGATTGTGGAGGAATAGGACTGATTGGAGTGCTCAGCGGGGAGTTGGCATGGACCCGATGGGCTGACTCTTCTTTGAAGGCTCTGAAGAACCATACAGACTCAAAACGTTAACTCTGTCCCTCTCATCAGAGGTGCTGCTAGACCTGATGAGTCTTTCCAGCATTTTCTGTTTTTATTTCACATTTCCAGCATTCGCAGTATTTTGCTTTTCTAACACTATAACAGATTATTTGATCATAATCTCATCGGTTTTTGTGTCCCTGCAGTGTGAAAGCTGGCTGCCAAATTACGTACATTGCAACAGCAATTAGACTTGTATTTTCTTGTCTGTGGAATGTTTTGAGACATTCTGCAGTCACGGAAACTCTTCTTACAACAGCTCCTCTGATGTGCTATCACATTAAAGGACATTTGCTAGTATTTATATATATTATATATCTATTACATTTGCGAAATGGAATCCACCTTTTGTAAGGAACAACATTGTCAGAGTTTTCAGAGAGGATTGAAAGCATTTTAAATGTCTACGATGCCTGTTAAACCTGGAAGCAAAGTTAACATGTGTCATATCCGTGTTTGTTTAGGTAGCATTGTGATAGTATTTTCAATGTTAAAGATGTCATGGTGGAATGAGCTATCACTTATGTTTACTGGCTCATAACAGGTACCATTGTGCTGTGATTTGAACATTTCAGATCTGCCTTTTATTCCTCAATAACTGGATGTTCTGTATAAAAAATTTAAACTACATATTTTACAAAGCATTTAAATTTATCAATTGAATGATCTTTTCTAGAATGTAATAACTTCACTGAAATGTATTCATGAAGACTGCAGCCTCATCCATAAACCTGTGCTTGAACCTGGTATTTATTCCTAGGCCTTGAGGCAGTGAATTGAATTTGGATTCTGCAGCATGTGCAAAGTGGTTAATTTCCCAGGATGTAGCAGTACCATTTAGTGAGCTCTCTTTTAGCAACTTCAGACTCATCTATTTTTCAAAACTACTTGAAGAGATGTCCGGGGAGAAATTTCAGAAGTTTCATTCCAGTTTCTTTATAATGCGAGAGAGGTAGTCTGAATGGAAACAAACTGACAGCACCAATTTTAAGCACTAAAGCCGTTTTAATGTGTTCTTTAAGGAATTAAGATATTCGAGGAATTAAGGGTTATGGAGAGAGAGCGGGTAAATGGGGTTGAAATCAGCCATGATTGAATGGTGGAGTGGACTCGATGGGCCGAATAGCCTTACTTCCGCTCCTATGTCTTATGGTCTTATGGGGCGAAATTCTCCCGAAACGGCGCGATGTCCGCCGACTGGCGCCCAAAACGGCGCCAATCAGACGGGCATCGCGCCGCCCCAAAGGTGCAGAATGCTCCGCATCTTTGGGGGCCGAGCCCCAACATTGAGGGGCTAGGCCGACGCCGGAGGAATTTCCGCCCCGCCAGCTGGCGGAAACGGCCTTTGTTGCCCCGCCAGCTGGCGCGGAAATGACAACTCGGGGCGGCACATGCGTGGGAGCGTCAGCGGCCGCTGACAGTTTCCCACCCATGCGCAGTGGAGGGAGTCTCTTCCGCCTCCGCCATGGTGGAGACCGTGGCAGAGGCGGAAGGGAAAGAGTGCCCCCACGGCACAGGCCCACCCGCGGATCGGTGGGCCCCGATCGCGGGCCAGGCCACCGTGGGGGCACCCCCCGGGGCCAGATCGGCCCGCGCCCCCCCCCCCCACGACCCCAGAGCCCGCTCACGCCGCCTTGTCCCGCCGTTCAAAAGGTGGTTTAATCCACGCCGGCGGGACAAGCAATTTATCGGCGGGACTTCAGCCCATCCGGGCCGGAGAATCCAGCGGGGAGGGGGGGGGGGGGGGGGGGGGGCCGCCAACCGGCGCGGCCCGATTTCCGCCCCCGCCGAATATCCGGTACCGGAGACTTCGGCAACTGGCGGGGGCGGGATTCACGGCAGCCCCCGGCGATTCTCCAACCCGGCGGGGGGTCGGAGAATGACGCCCATGGTCTTTAAACTCCAGGAAGTGTATTAATTTGAGAGTTTCTAAGAAAACACCAGTTGAATTTTGAAGAAAAAATATTTTTCTGCGGCAGAGGGAACGTACACAGTAGACAAAAAAAAAAAAAAAAAAAAAAAAAAAAATCAACAGAGAACATTGACAAATGGTACATCAACAAAGTGTTTGGTTACAGTGCGGAACAAGGGGGTCAAACAAAGCAAATACATGAGCAAGAGCAGCATTGGGCGTCGTGAATAGTGTTCTTACAGGGAACAGAGGGGGAGTCGTTGAGGAGTCGGAGCTGTGGGGAAGAAGGTGTTCCTATGTCTGGATGTGCGAGTCTTCAGACTTCTGTACCTTCTGCCTGATGGAAGGGTCTGGAAGAAGGCAATGCCTGGGTGGGAGGGGTCTCTGATAATGCTGTCTGCCTTCCTGAGGCAGCGGGAGGTGTATACAGAATCAATGTGAGGGTGGCAAGCTCACTTCACACTCTACAGTTTCTTGCGATCTTGGACTGAGCAGTTGTCATACCAGGCTGTGATGCAGCCGGATAGGATGCTCTCGATCGCACATCTGTAGAGGTTTGAGAGAGTCGATGCTGACATACCGAATTGACCCCCAGGAACTTAAAGCTATCGACCGTCTCCACTTCAGAGCCATTGATGCAGACGGGAGTGTGTGTCATGCTACGCTTCCTGAAGTCGATGATCAGTTCCTTGGTCTTTCCGACATTTAGAGAGAGGTTGTTTTCGGTACATCATGCAACCAAGCGATTTATCTTCCTTCTGTAGTCTGATTCACCATTGTTTGAGATACTGCCCACCAGAGTCGTATCATCCACAAACTTATATATTGAGTTGGAGATAAATCTTGCCACACAGTCATGTGTGTATAGGGAGTACAGTAGAGGACTGAACACACATCCTTGCGGGGCCCCAGTGTTGAGGACTATTGTGGGGGAGGTGCTGTTGCCTATCCTGACAGATTGTGGTCTGTTGGTGAGGAAGTCAAGGATCCAGCTGCACAGGGAGGGGTCAAGTTCAAGATTGCAGAGTTTGGTTATTAGTCTTGTCAGGATAATGGTGTTGAAGGCAGAGCTGTAGTCTATGAACAGCAGTCTTAAGTAGGTGCCTTTATTGTCGAGGTGTTTGAGTGTTGATTGTGGAGCCAGGGAAATAGCATCTGCTGTGGACCGGTTGCGGTGATAGGCAAACTGCAGTGGATCGAGACTGTCTGGGAGGCTGGCAGTGATCCATCTCATGACTAGCCGCTCTAAGCATTATGATAACAGACGTCAGGGCCACCGGTCGGTAGTCGTTGAGGCAGGCCACCTTGTTCTTCTTTGGTATTGGTATTATGGTGGTTTTCTTGAAGGAGGTGGGGACTTCAGACTGGAGGAGTGAAGTGTTGAAGATATCTTTGAATACACTCGCCAGCTGGTCTGCGCAGGCTCTGAGTGCTCGCCCAGGGACTCCGTCAGGGCCCTTCGCTTTCCGCGGATTCACTTTCAAGAAGGCAGCTCTTACCGCTTTAATAGTAAGAAGTCTTACAACACCAGGTTAAAGTCCAACAGTTTTGTTTCGATATCACTAGCTTTCGGAGTGCTGCTCCTTCCTCAGGTGTAATAGTGGGTATGGGTGTGTCCAGGGCTGTTGGGACGGGTGGCACTGATACATTGGCTGACTGCTCAAAGCGGGCATAGAACTTGTTCAGATCATCGGGTAGGGATGCTCCAGTCTCAGATATTCTGCCTGGCCTTGCTTTGTAGCCTGTGATCTTGTGTAGGTCCTGCCATTGTCGTCGTGGGTTACTGCCGTTGGCCTGAGACTCTAGTTTGATGCAGTATTGTCTTTTTGCATCCCTGACATCAGCAAGCCCTTGCCAAAATCCCCGAAGCCTCAGACATGCCCAAAACATATGGACATGATTTGCAGGCCCACCACCCACACCTATCCTCCACCCCTTCAAAGAACCTGCTCATCCGGGCTACTATGCACCTTGTGGACCACCTTAAATTGTATCAGGCTAAGCCTGGCACACAACGAGGATGCATTCACTCGCCTCAGGGCGTCCTCCCACAACCCAGCCTCCAGCTCCATTGTACACACTATTGTTGCCGATAACTTGTACTTTAAACTACAGATCAGAATGTTCTGCTTTCACTTTTAATGCAACAGCAAAACCAAATCAGAGACAGACTTTACACAATCCCTTAAGTGATCCTTTGATTTTCCCAGAACCAGTCCCGAACTTCTCAGCCCTGAAGGGTTTACCGTTCTTTTCCTTTCCCAGTCTGGTAACCTTTTACAGAACAGTCTTTCACAGTGAGGGTTTTTCCTGGTGATTTTACCTCTGGTGGAAGGTATGAGAATCTTCCAGCCCCGTCTTGAATCCTCACAAATTTGATCTGTTCAATCTGAGAGCAAGCTCCCACCTGCATTCCTGCTTGGTGAACCACAAAGATTTTCAGCTTCTAGCTGCTACCTCTCTCCTTGATCCTATAAGACTAACTCTGTGAGTTTCTGAGGTATCTTACAAATCTATCCCCATCTCCATGACAATACAAAGCACATAGGCATGATATCCAGGTAGAAATGCTGGTTAGCTAACCTCGAGACCCCCAACTCGCCTTTAATGAATGCCAGTTCACTTCCAAGATAAAGTTTAAAGCATAACGGTTTACAACCAAGCATTCGCAACATCTTCTTGGGACTTGAGACTAGCATTCTAACCACAGTAAACACAGATGCTGCTGTCATTGTATTCAAGTGTGAACATCTTCTTTCTAGCAAACAGTCCAGACCTCCCTTTAATCTTTAACAGGTGAAGAGGAACCTGTAAAGAAGGGACTCACTCCCTCTTTTGTTAGGTAGGGTACGGTACAGGCGGTCAAAATGAGTGTGCTGCCTAGGTTCCTCTCCCAGATCCCTTTTCACCAGCGTTGACAAGTTAATCACGGGGGCAGGAGAGGGGGGGGGGAAAGAGAAGAAAAAAAAGTCCCTAGGATACCATCTTACAGCGAGGATGACACATGGGAGGCCTGACCCTATTCGAACCTCCTATTCTACCACGAGGCAGCAAACGCGGAGAGCATAAAGGGGTGGCCAAGGGAACCGGAGGCAGACTGGGTCCTAATGAAGGAGTCCGCCTGTATGGCGCCGGGGGGGGGGGGGGGGGGCGGGGGTCGAGGGTGACACATGGGAGGCTTGGCCCTACTGAAACTCCTATTCCACCACTGGGCAGCAAATGCAGAGGGTGAGGGGGTGGCGAAGGGAACTGGAGGCGGACTGGGTCCGAATGGAGGAGGCCCCCTACATGGAATGTCCTTCCAAGTGCTGGCCACCGCGCCACTCCCGGCCCACCCACACACACTCCAGAAGACCAGTGGTAGTGGCCACACTAAGGACATGGAACCAGTTTGGGCGCCATTTCAAACTTGGCAAGATGTCCAGAGAAGCCCCCATCTGTATCAACCATAGGTGCACACCGGCGAGGATAGACGCTACATTTGGGCCGTGGAGAGAGGACAGAGGGACACAGAGTGAAGGACATGTACGTGGGCGATAGACTGGCGACCCTGGTGGAACACAGGACGCCCCCCCAGCGCTCACGCACCGCCCACGACTGTAGCGACCAGGTGTGGACGGCGCTGGGGGGAACCCGCCGTTTTGGCCTGGCCGCTCGGCCCATCCAGGCCTCAGAATCGCAGGAGTGCCGGAGAATCGCCATTTTGGGTATCTCCGGCGATTCTCCGGCCCGCAAAACTCGACTGGCCCGTTCCCGCCGCTCGGGAGAATCGCGGGAGGGCGTCGGACCGGCGTCCCCGGAAATTTCGGCGGCCCAGGCGATTCTCCCAACCGGCGTGGGTGTGGAGAATCGCGCCCATGATCTTTCTCTTTCCAGTGGAGACACTTAGTGAGTACAAACAAGGTTGATTGAAACACATCACACCCACCACGTGGATTGTAGCAGACTGGTTAGTTAGTCTGAGTAGCTATTGCAGGATTAACAGGAGAGTCGAATACAAGTAGAATTGTTAATAGTTTAATGAATGTGTTAAAGCTATGTCCAAGTCTGAACCTTCCTTTGTCAGAGTGCACATCAAGGAAGCAGCTTATGCTACGTCAAGAGCATAACAAAACACTATTCACAACCAGCAACTCACTGGGGGGACCGCTGTGCCACTGTGCTGCCTGGACAGTCCAGTCTAACCTCCCCCCGAGAGCTCAAGGGGTGAACAGGACTTCCCGCCCCAGTAAAACAAATGTAGTTATAAATGATGTAAAGAGTTCTGGAAATAATTGTAAATGCGCAGATAACGTTATTGCTAAACGTTAAGAGTCCCGATAAGAACACTTATAAAAATCTATGATACACATACGCCTCAAAAAGTACTTAATTGGCTGTAAATTAGCCATCATGGAGGTTTATGAAACACTGTATAACTACAAGTTTTTCTGAAGTATTTGAGAGTCATGCAGGTCATTACAAAGCCATCATTCCCAAACTTTCCCCCTCATTTGCATACGCACCTTTTCTGCAGCCCCGTGATCGCAATCTTGAGTTTACATCCTAGTTTTTACAAAATATCTTCCAAGGCCAAGAACATCACGGCTGACTTTCACTGCAACTAACTCAGTATAGACTGAATATAGGACCTGGGATCATTTTGTTCAGTGTGGCCAAATGTACATTAGGCAATAATCTTACCAACTAATTTATCAGAGAGATGACGATGTTTTGTTTCCTAGTATTTCCATTTTGTAATGGCAAATTGATACCTCGAGTATATTCAATACTATGTTCATCGTGCATAATTTTAAAATGCTTTTCAGTTTTTAGTATTTACTGAGTGTGGAAGTTGAAAATATTGCAACATCAATATTTCCAATGGTAATGTCCTAGAAATTCAATGGCATTACCATCGCTGAATCGCCCACTATCAACATCCTGGGGGTTAACATTGACAAGAAACGGAACTGTACTAGCTGTAAAAATACTGTGGCTGCAAGAGCAGGTCAGAGACAAGGAATTCTGCAACGAGTAACTCACCACCTACAAGGCACAAGTCAGGAGTGTGATGAAATACTTTCCACTTACCTGGATGAGTGCAGCTCCAACAACACTGAAGAAGCTCAACATTATCCAGGACAAAGCTGCCCTCTTGATTGGTACGCTTTCTACAAACATTCACCCCTTCCACCACTGTCAAATAGCAGCACCAGTATGTATCATCTACAAGATGCACTGCAGGAACTCACCAAGGTTCCTTAGGCAACACCTTCCAATCCCATGACTGCTTCGGTCTAGGACAAGAGCAGCATTTCCTGGGAACATTACCACCTGGACATTCTTCACGTCATTTACCATCCTGTATTGGAAATATTGTTCCTTCACTGTCACAAGATCAAAAATCCTGAATACCCTCCATAACAGCACTGTGGATCCAACTACGCCTCAGGGACTTGGTTCAAGAAGGCAGCTCACCACCACCTTCTGAAGGGCAACTAGTGATGGGCAATAAATGCTGGCCTAGCCGGGGATGCCCCCATCCCATAAATGAATAAAAGAAAAATGTGCCAATGAGATTCCAGAATTATATTCTCATTTTGATTGATTTGGAATATGTTATTAGGATATGCTTGGTTAAAGGCTGTAAACTTAATTACAAATGCTATGGGCTAAAGTTATAGCCGGTCTTTTAGATCAAAATTTGGTTTTAAGTGGACTTTTCAAAACCAGTTAATTTTGTGCAAATAAAATACGTCCAAATACAAATGCATACATTTCTCGATTTATTTATTAGGTGTAGATGGCTGGTAAACATTTGTATAATATGGACCAAAACACAGATTGATCATTCATGCAATCATGTCAGTAGCCAATACATCACGATCAAGATATTCCATGCAAATTAAAATGTCTAATTACAAAAAAATACATTTGATCAGATTTAAATAATCTGCTTATTACTAAAAAGATACAAATTACCACTTTTTGTAAAGCAAAATATATCAACACGTATTCCCTTATCCCATTTGGGAATTATTGACAAATATTCTTATACTACCATTTTTGTGTGGCACATATTTATGTACCGTCTTTCATATCATACAAATAGTATTACACAGGATCAAACCTTACACAAAGTAATTAAACAAGGGCCTATGTGGTGTTTTGTGTATGCCTTTTGGCAACTAAAAAATTTCAAAGCCCATGTATAAATGCCACATTATCACACCCATACACATCTGTTACCATTGACTTTGTTTTACATTCCTGAAAACTTTCCCCACTCCAAAATCAATGTGCATGTTCATCAGTGGCTTTCGACATTTAGAAAAGGTCAGCTGAAAATAGGATAAACCACAACAGTTGTGGTACAAGAGGAATTCAATCATGTATTACATTTACGAATTTGACCTCGACGGTAGAAGTATGATGTTATCCAAGTCACTGACTGAAATGTCCCAAAGACAGTTATTCAGGCGCACTAAAATTGTAGTGCTGAAACAGGAGCCATGTCGAACCTTTTCATCTTGCACTCACCAGCACACTTCAAGATTGATTGATTTATTGGCATGAGTACCGAGGTACAGTGAAAAGTATTGTTCTGCGTGCAGTCCAGACGGATCGTACCATCCATGCTTGTATGAATGAATACCAATATGAGGGGAAAGAACAATTTATAATCAGCACTCCCATCTCATTCAGTATAAATTGTTTTCTCCATATTGATATTCTTGAAGTGTCCCGATGAGGGCAAGATGAAAAACTTGGACATCTCTTTTGTCAGCAATACTCAAGATCTGTAGTATCAAAAGACTATTTTGTATAAACTGTTAAAATACAATTGAATCTATGAATTGAATATTTTTAAAAGTCTTGCGTGATAGGCTTTATCACTGTACAAAAGCAGTACTTTGTGCAATTTCTGTATGGCTTATTATTTTAAGATCATCGCAGTTTTGTTCTTTTTGATTTTAAAAAGCATATATCTGCTTACATTTTCTTGATATGTATTCAAAAGCACTTTTTAGACCTGTTGGGAAACATACATTTAAAACAAAGTACACAAAGGTAAAGCCAGATTTCCTTTTTGAGGAAAATGTGGATTTGAATTTTAAAATGTATTCCAATTCAATGTTGTCCAATACTATAGTCACTAGCCAGGTATGGCTAATTGCATTTTTGGCGAACAAATTAAACATTAGTGATAGGCACCACTGTTGGGCATGTAAGATTAATTTGTACACCGTATGCCCTGTGCACTTGAACCTTTTTTTTGGTAAAATGATGAAGAAAAGCACAGTGAGTGTTTTTTGATTGTGAGTGTTTTACTTCTTTGGTTACCGAATGGTGGTATATGTTTGTTAAGCAAATATACAGGAAGTACATTTACCTGTATAGTATGAGTTTATGTAAGGCGCTTCTGCCAAAATTAATACAAATTGCTAAGTGTCATTAAAGCCACACGTGTGGTTAGCAGTGACTTCTATTGACAACACTGTCCTAAGCACATACTCCATTTTATCCTAGTTACGCATGTTCTGCAAACCATAAGCTCATTTGTTTACAGATTGTGGTTTCAAAAGAACTTGAACAATTGGTCGAAAATAATTTATAGTTTCAGAAACTGTACCAAGTAAAATGCACAAAACCAATGAAATATATTAAAAATGCTCAGCTACGTCAAACAGGAAGAAAATAATCATCAGATGGACAATGCTTAATCTGTAGCAATTTTTGCACTACATGCTCATTGTTTCTATAATCGCAATATACTAGCTCGCTTCAAAATGTTTTAAATCCTGATAATTCTAAAAGGAACCAAGACTGGCAAGTTGCCGCTAAAAATTGAGGCACATTTCCAAATTCTAAATTCACAAATAGGACTAAAAGTATTTTTGAGGACTATACACCCAAATTCAAAAAGGTTCATTCTAGCAGCTGTGGTTCATTCTCGCAGCTGTTAAGTGAACAGCATCCTTTGATACGCTGCAACATTTGCCGGTTTTGATCCATAAATTGTATTAGTCAAATATTACTAATCAACATAAAGAGAAACAAAATCCTGGAAATACTCAGCAGGCTTAGCAGCATCTGTGGAGAGAAATATAGTTAACACTTCAAGTTCAATTGGATTCTTTTTCAGAACAATTATAACTTTTCCAAAAGGAGAGTCATAATCAGACTCAAACGTTAACCATTTCTCTCCCCACAGATAATGCCTGACCTGCTGAACTTTGAGCAATTGTTTTTTTGTTTCAGATTTTCAGCATCCGCAGTATTTTGCTTTAATTTTACTACTACAAACATTGGAGTATTCTGTGTAATTTTTGTGATGAAAGTCTGAACTGTAGTGCGATGGCAGACATTTTCCATCAATTAATTAGCTCCACTTCCCAATCAGGCAAATATACCCTTTGTAATTGCATTTGGCATAACTATGAAAGGGACTCCTTTTTCCCTGTTGTCTTGATTTTAAAAAGATACGGTAAATGCTATACTATGGCAGCAGTTTAAGGCAATCGTTTGATTGCGTGTTCAAGATCATGTTAGGGAACAAACTGAAGTCATGCTTCCTAATTATCTTATTTTTAATTCCCTTTCCTGCTAATTTTCTCCCTTCTCCTGAAGGTGCCAAATCTTCAGCAGCAACAGGCCATCCATAAATTTAGAGGTATTCATCTCAGCTGGTGGGTGTTGGCAGGTTGTTTTGACAACCAAAGTCAGCATAATCAAACCCATGCCTATCCTCACTTATGCTACAAGGCATAATTCCACCAGTGACCAGGAGTGGGCGCATACCCATTTACATACACAGTGATATATTCTACACAGGAAAACATTAACCCAAATGTTAAAATATTATGTTTTGTTCCATTAAAAAAAAGATCAAAATTACAGAACAACAACTGTTATTAATAATATTAATGAAGTAATTTAAACTGATGTGATCAAAGGAACTTGCTGCTCGGGCTTGTACAGTTGTAGAGAAAAAGTGATTCATAAACGTTACAATACATGCTTCAATTCCAGCTCAAGCTCAACTATTTAGTCATGCAGATATATTAAATATGATAAGTTTATTGTAAACCAACTACAATTTTTAAAAAACTATTTAAACTGACAAAAACAAGTATACAAGTTGCAGCAGGTTTTGGGACTTGCAAATAATAATCATAATAATCACTTATTGTCACAAGAAGGCTTCAATGAAGTTCCTGTGAAAAGCCCCTAGTCACCACATTCCGGCGCCTGTTTGGGGAGGCCGGTACAGGAATTGAACCCGCGCTGCTGGCATTGTTCTGCCTTGCAAGTCAGCTATTTAGCCCACTGTGCTAAACCAGCCCCTAAGTGGGTTAACAGAAATATAAAGAGTACTCCTTTGCCACTGGACTCAAAATCATAAATGCAGTTTTCCCATCAGCGTGAACAATATTTCTGTCAACTCAGTTTGTAAGTCCCAAAACCTGTTCCAACAGAATGTTGGAGATTTGTTCTCCAACATCATCTAAAACCTAGGGCTTTTAAATTATATTGTAGAATACTTACAAACTGAACACAATGCCCTTGTCTGAAATTCCAATGAGTTATTTTAGTCTAGACATTTGAAGTAAATGGAATTAAGCTTCTATTAAAATAACAGGTCGAAGAATTTTGGTCAAATGCAAATGAACATTTGTAGCATCCCAATGAATAATTTCTGCGTTAAAATGTGAAGTTTGAGGAAAGTTGGAGTGGCATTGGAGGCAGTTCAGAAGAGGTTCACTAGGTTGATTCCAGAGTTGAAGGGGCGGGATCCTTCATTCCGCCATACTTGTTTTCTGGTCGCGCCCCCGTAGGCAGTGGGATTCTCCGTCCCGGCAGCCGGCCAATGGGGTTTTCCATTGTGGGCACCCCCACGCCGTCGGGAAATCCGCGTACGTGAGTCTGCTGCCGGCGAACCGGAGGAGAACCGCTGGAGAATCCAGCCCAAAGGGTTTGTCGTATGAAGTGGGATTAACAGTTTAGGCCTATATTAAGAAGAATGAGGGGAGATCAAATTGAGGTACACAAGGTGATAAAAGAAATGGATAAAGTAGAGGTGGAGCAGATGTTTCCTCATGTGGGCATTCTAGAACGAGAGATCATAGTCTTTGGCTATCATAGAATTTACAGTGCAGAAGGAGGCCAGTCGGCCCATCGAGTCTGCACCGGCTCTTGGAAAGAGCACCCTACCAAAGGGCAACACCTCCCCCCTATCCCCATAACCCAGTAACCCCACCCAACACTAAGGGCAATTTTGGACACTAAGGGCAATTTATCATGGCCAATCCACCTAACCTGCACATCTTTGGACTGTGGGAGGAAACCGGAGCACCCGGAGGAAACGCACGCACACACGGGGAGGATGTGCAGACTCCGCACAGACAGTGACCCAAACCGGAATCGAACCTGGGACCCTGGAGCTGTGAAGCGATTGTGCTATCCACAATGCTACCGTGCGGCTAAGAGGTAGCAAATTTAAAACGGAGTTGAGGAGAAACTACTTTGCCCAAAGGGTTGGGAATCTGTGAAATTTGCTACCCCAGAGTGCTGTAGATGCTGGGACAGGGAGTAAATTTAAGGAGTTAAGACAGATTTTTAATTGGTAATGGGTTGAAGGGTTATGGGGAATGGGTAGGACGGTGAAGTTAAGGTCAGGAAGAGGTCAGCCATGACCAAATAACAGAGCAGACTCCATTGTCCAAATGGTATAATTCTGCTCCAATATATCTTATGAACTTATGAAATCACGGATTGTAGAATCATGAAAGTGGGAGTTTAAGTTAAAAGTCTAGTGAATATCCACAACTGAAAGAAATAACTTCCAATCTACAAATTTGTTTTAAATTTAGAGTACCCAATGCTTTTTCCCCCCAATTAAGGTACAATTTAGCATGGCCAATCTACCTGGACTGCATATCTTTGGGTTGTGGGGGTGAGACCCACGCAGGTACAGGGTGAATGTGCAAACTCCACACGGGCAGTGACCTGGGGCCGGCATTGAACCTGGTTCTTTAGCGTCGTGAGGCAACAATGCTAACCACTGCTCCATGTGCCGCCCTCAATCTACAATTTTTAATCCATACAAAGTAGGCAGATTTAATTAGCCTCCCACAGCTTAATACAAAATACATTCTTAGAAGCAATGCTAAATGCTACATTGATTTTAAAGTGTCTCCCATCAATTACATGATGTACCTTATGATTCAAGTGCATTTTCTGCCAATTAAAAATAACACAGGCTTTTCCCATCTGTTCTCGACTCTTTCCTGTTCCTTTTCATTGTGTGGCCACTCCCTTTTTATCACTTAATAACACTGCATTGGTCATTACAACACTTCTCGCAATATTATTAGTGCACTGCTTTTGAAATAGATTCCTGTATATGTCCTCTGGGAAAAAAAGTTTATTTTAGATACTGGCCAGATTACTTCCCTTCAAAGCATTGGAATTTTTGAAGCCTGCTTCCCCAAAATAATCTAAAAGACAAACAGAAATCCATATCTATATGTAGCTGTTTAAAGAAAAAATGCAAATATAAATGACTGTACTTTATTCATTATAAAAACCCTCCCCTGTCATTGTTATGCAACTAATGCCACAAGCACTTATTTTGTAGTCCTGCATTTCAATTAAAAGTACTGCTCAATGTTCTGAACATTTGGCAGATATGTAGTTGATAAATATCATGGGAGGTGACAATGCAAACAAATAGGGCTGGATTCTCTGCTGTCGGGATTCTCCGTTGCGCCGGCAGCGCACCCACGCCTTGGGATTTCCTGACGGCGTGGGGCTGTCCACAATGGGAAATCCCATTGGCCGGCTGGTGAGACGAAGAATCCCGCCGTCAGGGGGGGCGCCGCACCAGAAGACGGATGCGGCGGGAGGGAGAATCCCGCCCATGATCTTTTCTGAATAATATGCAACTTTTGAAACCCCATGGACAACGCTACATCTCAGCAATGACAAAATATTGTAATCCACAAAACTACTTTTTAAAAAGTGTGCATTTATTAAAAATTAATTGTAAAAGCCCATTTAACATTACACTAAAAGCGACAAATATTGACTGAAGTTGAGCTCCCTCAAACTCAAAAACCATAGAGAATATTTACAATTCTACCCTCAGGATAACACTGGTTATATAAATGTGAAAGGATTTCACTTACCATACTTGGTGGTGTCTAGATTACATTTGTCAACTGATATCAAATATTGGGCAACAAAAACAATTTTTCTACCTTATAATGGCCATTCAGCTATAATCACATTTAGCATTGCCAACCAATGACCTTGAGGGAACAAGATGAAGTACAAAGGCCTATTAGTGTTCTTTATATCTTCGGTAGAATATATTAAAGGCAACAAACACCTAGAATAACATTTATTCACTCCACCTTTACCGTATAAATTGATTTTTTTTTGTTATAGTTACAAAACACCAGTGAAATATAGTTTGACACTGATGTTGTGGGGGTGGGAAGGTTGGTGAGTGTGGGGGGGGGTTACAGAGGTGATAAGAACATCGCCGATTAACTAGTACTTTGTCATACTGTATCAATCAGATAACCACCGGGCTCCAATAGTGATTTAATAAATATGTGCATTCTATAAGTGTCAATAGTATTCCTGTATTTCTGGAAACATTCTATTTCTTGCTTTACACACTCCAATAGGTTTTAATTTTTTTTATATAAATGGTGCAAGTGAAGTGTGTTTTCCCCCAAATGGAGGTAAAAGGGAGTCTTATATGGAATTACTTAAGTGACAGTGAGATTACAGTACAAGTGATTCTGCATGCTTGAACTAGGGAGTTATGTGGCAGAATACCATTTGACTATGGAAGTGATCATGGCTAACAAAATATGAAGTATAGTTTGTTTAAAGATTTTGTTTCTTAATTCTGCAATATATAGATATAACATTTGCAATTCTTTTTAAAGGATTCTTCTTTATCCTTTGAAGACTCATGCAGGTATAAAAATTATAAAGGACCTAGTTGTTCATTACGCTACCCTATCCAGAAATGATGCATCCGAAAAGCACCATCAACCTCCCACTGTAATCATGTAATTAAACAAAAATCTGAAACCCTTTTAAGAAAGCAATTGTGGGGCTGGGGGTAACTCCAGTTTGAAGGAAAATTGGGTAGTGTACAGGGCGGTTAATCCCCTATCACCAGTTTTCTGTCCCTATGCTTGTGTGGCTGCAGTCATCCAGTACCTGGGTGGGCCCATATGATGAGCAAGCTATTCCCTGTGGGGGTCACCACAGTCAAGTTTGATCCTGTCCTCATTTGATATCAACATATGCACTTTTTAGCAAGTATCATTGGATGATGATCAGGAAAGAAAACACTGACATCTTTTCTCCCTTTGCCTAGAGAAATTGGAACCAACTTTATCGCCTGTCCCATTTTCCCATCTGAGATCAGCTGACGCGGCCTAAATATGGGATTTAATATGGGGCCCATATTGTATGGTTCAGTATGGCTCAGTTTTAAATACCTTACCTCTCCTGTCCTTGATCTCTGCCTAGGGGGCAGAGGCGGTGGCAAACGTTGTGTATGTTGTGGTCTTTCAGGTGCCTGATCTGAGTAAGCCGCTGGAAACTGTTGCAGAATGAGTTTTAAACAATAGTGTATTTACTAATCAAATTAATTTCCAAACAATAAACATGCATTCCTTTATTCATATATGCCTTCAATTATTCTGGTGTTTCACAAAGGCACTTGAGGTGCTGTATCTTTTCCCCTTAAACTGGACACAGAAATAAAAATATTGTGCTGTCAGGTACCTTGGATTTTCATCATAATGATAGTAGTACTGGCTATTTATGTTAGTGTTTTGTAAACCAGCTGCTTGTATCCTTTGTAGTCACTGGATTTTCATAATAATGTGCACCAGCTATTTAAATTAGTGTTTTGTAAACCCTGTTTACCTGTAAAATTTCTGTAATTCCAGTTCATGTGATTAGCCAGAACTTTTTGATGGTGGCAATGCCAGAAAAGTAGTGTTGGGAGTGATAGGCTCCTGGATCAACTTGGGGAAAGGTGCAAATTATTTTTTATGATAGCACCATCACAAAGCAGAGAACACTCCGATTTGTTTACCTCCTTTTCTTTCCCCTCCTGAAGCTGCTGACTGATGTTGCGGTTTAGTTCCACGGGTACCAATAGGCCAAAATGGCCACTGTTCTTGTAGTGTTGGCATGGTATTCCACAAAGGGTGGGCTTCAGAACAGAGTCCAATTCTTGAATGTGCATGACCAAGTGGGGTCACTGAAAGCCTGGGCTGATTTCTGCCTGCACCGCCTCACCGCTCAGTTGGTCAAGGCCAAATGTAGTGTATAAAACTGTCCAGGCTACAATGAGAAATTACCGGATGCCAAACTCAAGACCTTCAGAGCGAGATTCTCTCGCCTCACCGCGGCAAGTTTCTCGGCTGCGGAGGTGGCCTGCCGTTGGCCAGTGGCAGGATCTTCTGGTCCCCACCACTGTCAATGGGATTTCTCACTGAATCCACCCCATGCTGCTGGGAAACCTATGGCAGGGGTACGCCATTGGCAGGACCAGACGCGGCTGGGAAGCCCATGGCAGGGGTGCGCCGCTGGCAGGACCAGAAGATCCCGCCGGCATGAACAGTTGGAAGATCTCGCCCTCCGACCATAGCTCTACACCAAGTTGGTGCATTTACTCACTACGTCATAAGGAATGTTGATTGTTCTTCAAGTTACATGTCAATTTTCATTTCTCTGCCAAGGATAGTAAAGTTTTAATAGAAGGAAACAAAAAGCAAATGGGTGTATGGCACCCCCAATACCCATTTTAAAAATCAAGCACTTCCTTTGCTGGATCCAGCCAGATTATAAAAGAAATGAAAATTGAAGTTTACCATTTGTATACATACTAAGAAGCATCTACTGAATTAGATTGAGGAGGTAAAAGAGACAGGTTACGTTTAAAACCTTAGCATCAAATTGTCCTCTTTTTAAAAGAAAAGAACTGGGCACAATGTGATTATTAATTAAAAACCATTTGATCCAGTTGTAATTCATCATCCTTTCCAAACTTGTTTTCTTGCCATTGTCTTCGCAGCTGTATTATTTCCCTACCAAACCATTCATGTAACCTGGTAAAACTGACTGTCCCTGCTGTTATATTGTTATCCTGGGTGAGCATCAGACCACCAGTCGCAGATGTTACCCCTCCTGTTCCTGATCTCCTCCTAGGGGGAAGAGGTGGCGGTAAGCGTTGAGTATGTAGGCGTCTTTCAAGTGCTTGTTCTGAGAAATATTTTGTGGTATCAGTATTATCATGAACAGCATGTGCTTTGCCATTCAATTCAGCATCAATAATTTGATTTGGTGTAGTATTCCAGGAGACATAGCCATTCTCCTTAACAGGAGTCCTGCAAGGTACAGAGACATTATGTGAGATTAGTGATGTATTATGAGGACCGATTGCTTGCTTTCGCACGAGTGGTTTTCTCTGGTTTTTGCGACTGCTGGGTCTGTTTTGCTGCATCTCTTCCAATTGCTTTTCAAGTTCCTTCACAACAATTCTCATATAGTCAAAGCTTGCACGAGATAAAGCTTTAACCCAGGACTCCATTTCTCCCTGGCCTTCAGCAGCCATTTTATATGTCCGCGATTTAACACTGTCAAACTTGATTGCAAAGGCATAATCCTCGGAAGATTCACACAACTCCACAGTACATCCTTCAAGTATAATCACTCCAATTGGGTCTCGACTGTCCTTTTCTTCAAAGTAAAAAAACAGATTACCCTTCAAAACAAACCAGCGCCTGTGGTAAGCAGTGTTCCGTTCTCCCTTCTTATGCAAGTATCCAGTCTTGTCAGAAGGAGAATCACAGGTGGCATAGTATGCCACACTTCGTTCATTTAACTTCATGCTTCAGTTTCTATAAATCAAAAAAAAAAAATATCTGAAATGGAGGATACAGTTATTCTGCCAAAACAATTTTAAAATTACTGTAAAATGCAAACCTCTGGAATGCAGATTTGGTTACATTTCAGGGGCAAGTTTTGTCAAAATGGCACCAGTAGCATTATAAACAAAAGCAGTACTCCCATCTCATGGAGGAGGAAATAAATCCTCCTCGTAGTTGATGTGTTGAATTTTCTGAGAAGTAGAGTAAACGAACATACCGGGACACAGTAGCATGGAGGTACTCAGGAAATATCTACACGAAAGGATGTGCACATAGATACACTCAGTAAATTCTACCTGCTTCGTAATCGATGAATGACATGGAATATGAAATAAGAGAGGTGGAATTGTTTATGTCAAAGTGCCACATGGAGGCTTAAGAGCTCTAGATATACTCAAATCCTTGAAACAACCAATGTGAGGTGTAGCTTTAATTTAAAGGATGGACAATGTGTTGTTAACATTCGGTCACTATTTTATTGTGGGTGTTCGGGCGGGAAAGTGGAGCGAGTCCACAAAAGATCAGCCATGATCTCATTGAATGGCGGATCAGGCTTGAAGGGCCAGATGACCTACTCCTGTTCCTAGTTCTTATTTAATTAGGCCATTTATCTTAACGTGGTAAATGCTCAAATAGCAATGTTACAAAGGGTATTTTCTATACTCTAATAATATGAACAAAATGTTTAATTTTATAAATTGCATGTTGTTGTGGCATATCACCAGGAGCTATCTTAGGGTGGTGAACTTAAAGGGGGAAGAGAAGGGGGAAGAGATGCAAAATCAGAGGGTTTGATTCAGTAACTGAGAAACAGTTTCCAGTCACACAAAGGTCAGTAATCAGATTCCAGTTTCAGGAAAATGGGGAAAGAACCAGCAGCTTCTGGGCACCACACATTAGGAAGATTGCAATGGCATTAGAGAGGATGTTGCAAAAAATTCAGGAGTTGATCCCGGGTATGAGGAACAGTTAGTTCGATAGATAGATTGGAGAAGTTAGGACTGCTTTCCTTGGAGACGGTTGAGAAGAGATTTGATAGAGGTATTTCAAAATCATGAAGGGTCCAGATAGACTAGATAAGGAGAAACTGAGACTAGATAGGAAGAAACTATTCCCATTCGTGGTAGAATCGAGAACTTGAGATACAAGGTAATTGGCAAAAGAAGCAACGACTAAGTGAGGAAAAACATTTTCACACAGCTAGTGATTAGGACCTAGAACACCCAAGAGTGTGTGGTGGAGACAGATTTAATCGAAGCATTTAGGAGAGGATGGATTAATATCTCTAAAAGGAAGACTGTGCAGGATTACAAGGAGAGTGGCACTAGGTGAATTGCTCCTACAGAGAGCTGGCAACGACTCCATGGGCCAAATGGCCTTGTTTGTGTTGTGCTAAAACTATTCTATGAATTCTATGAGGAAGTATTTTCTGGGCGGCACGGTAGCAAGCACTGCTGCCTAAGGTGCCGAGGACCCGGGGTCGATCCCGGCCCCGGGTCACTGTCTGTGTGGAGTTTGTACATTCTCCCAGTGTGTGTGTGGATTTCACCCCCACAACCCAAAGATGTGTAGGTTAGGTGGACTGGCGATGAATTGCCCCATAATTGGAAAAAAATTATTGGGTACTCTAAATTTATAGAAAAAAGTATTTTCTTTTTACATGCAAGTTGTAATCTGGAATGCACTACCTGAAAGGGTAGTGGATTCAATACTGACATTGAACAAATAACTGGATAAATACTTGAAAGGACTGTGGGGAAAGTGCAGGGTGTGGGACTCATAGCCACTGATACTAATTCTGTCAATAGTGAAAACAAATAGAGATAGAAGGCTTACCGCTAAGGAAAGTGGAAAGAAACTTCCGATACCTGGGGATTCAGATCGCTAGGAGCTGGGGAACCTTGCACAGACTTAATTTGACACGGCTGGTAGAACAAATGGAGGAGGACTTCAAGAGGTGGGACATGCAGCCTTTATCGCTGGCGGGCAGGGTACAAGCAATTAAGATGACGGTCCTCCCGAGGTTCTTATTTGTATTTCAATGTCTCCCTATATTAATCACCAGGACCTTTTTTAATAAAATAGATAGGAGCATCACGAGCTTTGTGTGGGCAGGGAAAGTTCCGAGAGTAAGGAGGGGGTTCCTTCAGCGTAGTAGGGACAGAGGAGGACTGGCACTACCGAACCTGGGAGATTATTATTGGGCCGCCAATGTGGCAATGATACGTAGATGGATGATGGAGGGTCAGGGAGCGGCGTGGAAAAGACTGGAGAGAAAGTCCTGTAAAGGGACGAGTTTAGAGGCGCTGGTGACGGCACCGCTACCGCTCTCACCTAAAAAGTATACCACGAACCCGGTGGTGGCGGCAACACTGAACATATGGGGACAGTGGAGGCGACAGAGAGGGGTGCAGGGAGCCCGGTGGGGTCCCCCATCAGGAACAACCATAGGTTCGCCCCAGGAAGAATGGATGGAGGATTTCAGAGCTGGTACCAGTTGGGAATTAGGAAGGTGGGAGACTTATTCATAGATGGGACTTTTGCGAGCTTGGGAGCATTGGAGGAAAAGTATAAGTTACCCCGGGGAAATTTCTTGAGATATATGCAGGTGAAGGCGTTTACTAGACAACAGGTGAGGGAATTTCCGATGCTCCCGACACAGGGGATACAGGACAGGGTGCTTTCAGGGGTGTGGGTCGGAGAGGGCAAGGTGTCAGAGATTTACAGAGAGATGAGGGAAGAGGGGGAGGAGTCGGTGGGTGTACTAAAGGGAAAGTGGAGAGAAGAATTAGGGGAGGAGATAGAAGAGGGTATGTGGGCTGATGCCCTAAGCAGGGTAAGCTCCTCTTCCTCATGCGCCAGGCTTAGCCTGATTCAATTTTTAAAATTTTTTTTAAAATATATTTTATTGAAAATTTTTGGCCAACCATCACAGTACATTGTGTATCCTTTACACAATAATATAACAGTATAAATAACAATGGCCTGTTTTATAAACAAAAAATAAATAATATATAACAAAAAACTAAAACTAAAACTAAATGGCAACTGCCTTGTCTCAGATAAACACTCTCCAAAAATATGATTTAACAGTCCAATATACAAGTATCTATAGCAACAACCTGTACATATTATACATATATATTAACAACCCTGAGAGTCCTTCTGGTTCCTCCCCCACCCCCCCCCCCCCTCCCCGCCCCTGGGCTGCTGCTGCTGCCTTCTTTTCCATTCCCTCTATCTTTCTATGAGGTATTCGACGAACGGTTGCCACCGCCTGGTGAACCCTTGAGCCGATCCCCTTAGGACGAACTTAATCCGTTCCAGCTTTATAAACCCTGCCATGTCATTTATCCAGGTCTCCACTCCCGGGGGCTTGGCTTCCTTCCACATCAACAGTATCCTGCGCCGGGCTACTAGGGACGCAAAGGCCAAAACATCAGCCTCTCTCGCCTCCTGCACTCCCGGCTCTTCTGCAACCCCAAATATAGCCAACCCCCAGCTTGGTTCGACCTGGACCCCCACTACTTTCGAAAGCACCTTGGTCACCCCCATCCAAAACCCCTGTAGTGCCGGACATGACCAGAACATGTGGGTGTGATTCGCTGGGCTTCTCGAGCATCTCGCACACCTATCCTCTACCCCAAAAAATTTACTGAGCCGTGCTCCAGTCTTATGCGCCCTGTGTAGCACCTTAAATTGAATCAGGCTTAGCCTGGCACACGAGGACGATGAGTTTACCCTACTTAGGGCATCCGCCCACAGCCCCTCCTCAATCCCCTCCCCCAGCTCTTCTTCCCATTATATATATATATATATATATATATATATGACACCTTACCATCCCCCACCCATGTCTTTGAGATCACTCTGTCCTGCACCTCCTGCGTCGGGAGCTGCGGGAATTCCCTCACCTGTTGCCTTGCAAAAGCCCTCAGTTGCATATACCGGAATGCATTCCCTTGGGGCAACCCATATTTCTCGGTCAGCGCTCCCAGACTTGCAAACTTCCCATCCACAAACAAATCTTTCAATTGCGTTACTCCTGCTCTTTGCCATATTCCAAATCCCCCATCCATTCTCCCCGGGGCAAACCTATGATTATTTCTTATCGGGGACCCCACCAAGGCTCCCGTCTTTCCCCTATGCCATCTCCACTGTCCCCAAATTTTCAAAGTAGCCACCACCACTGGGCTTGTGGTGTATTTCTTCGGTGAGAACGGCAATGGGGCCGTCACCATAGCTTGTAGGCTAGTCCCCCTACAGGACGCCCTCTCCAATCTCTTCCACGCCGCTCCCTCCTCTTCTCCCATCCACTTACTCACCATTGAGATATTGACGGCCCAGTAGTACTCACTTAGGCTCGGTAGTGCCAGCCCCCCCCCCCTATCCCTACTACGCTGTAAAAATCCATTCCTCACTCTCGGGGTCTTCCCGGCCCACACAACTCATGATACTCTTTTCAATCCTTTTGAAAAAAGCCTTCATGATCACCACCGGGAGGCACTGAAACACAAAGAGGAATCTCGAGAGGACTACCATTTTAACCGCCTGCACCCCCCCTGCCAATGACAGGGATACCATGTCCCATCTCTTGAAGTCCTCCTCCATTTGTTCCACCAACCGCATTAAATTTAACCTATGCAATGTACCCCAATTCTTGGCTATCTGGATCCCCAAGTAACGAAAGTCCCTTGTTACCTTCCTCAGCGGTAAGTCCTCTATTTCTCTGCTCTGCTCCCCTGGATGCACCACAAACAACTCACTTTTCCCCATGTTCAGTTTATATCCTGAGAATTCTCCAAACTCCCGAAGTGTCCGCATTATCTCTGGCATCCCCTCCGCCGGGTCCGCTACATATAGCAACAGATCATCCGCATATAGAGATACCCAGTGTTCTTCTCCTCCTCTGAGTACTCCCCTCCACTTCCTGGAACCCCTCAATGCTATTGCCAGGGGCTCAATCGCCAGTGCAAACAATAATGGGGACAGAGGGCATCCCTGCCTTGTCCCTCTATGGAGCCGAAAGTATGCAGATCCCCGTCCATTCGTGACCACATTCGCCATCGGGGCCCTATACAACAGCTGTACCCATCTAACATACTCATCTCCAAAACCAAATCTCCTCAGCACCTCCCACAAATAATCCCACTCCACTCTATCAAATGCTTTCTCGGCATCCATCGCCACCACTATCGCCGCTTCCCCCTCTGGTGGGGGCATCATCATTACCCCTAGCAGCCTCCGTATATTCGTATTCAGCTGTCTCCCCTTCACAAACCCAGTTTGGTCCTCGTGGACCACCCCCGGGACACAATGCTCTATCCTCATTGCCATTACCTTGGCCAGAATCTTAGCGTCTACATTTAGGAGGGAAATAGGTCTATAGGACCCGCATTGCAGCGGGTCCTTTTCCTTCTTTAGAAGCGATATTGTTGCCTCAGACATAGTCGGGGGCAGCTGTCCCCTTTCCTTTGCCTCATTAAAGGTCCTCATCAGTAGCGGGGCGAGCAAGTCCACATATTTCCTGTAAAATTCAACTGGGAATCCATCCGGTCCCGGAGCCTTCCCCGCCTGCATGCTCCTAATTCCTTTCACTACTTCCTCTATTTCGATCTGTGCTCCCAGTCCCACCCTTTCCTGCTCCTCCACCTTGGGAAATTCCAGCCGGTCCAGAAAGCCCATCATTCTCTCCCTCCCATCCGAGGGTTGAGCTTCGTATAATCTTTTATAAAATGCCTTGAACACTCCATTCTCTCTCTCCGCTCCCCGCTCCATCTCACCTTCCTCATCCCTCACTCCCCCTATTTCCCTCGCTGCTCCCCTTTTCCTCAATTGGTGGGCCGGCAACCTGCTCGCCTTCTCCCCATATTCGTACTGTACACCCTGTGCCTTCCTCCACTGTGCCTCTGCTGTACCCGTTGTCAGCAAGTCAAATTCTACGTGTAGCCTTTGCCTTTCCCTGTACAGTCCCTCCTCCGGTGCCTCCGCATATTGCCTGTCCACCCTCAGAAGTTCTTGCAGCAACCGCTCCCGTTCCCTACTCTCCTGCTTTCCTTTATGTGCCCTTATTGATATCAGCTCCCCTCTAACCACTGGCTTCAGCGCCTCCCAGACCACTCCCACCTGGACCTCCCCATTATCATTGAGTTCCAAGTACTTTTCAATGCACACCCTCATCTGCCATTCGTCCCATGTCCATTCTCCAGGGTGGGCGCCCTTCTGTTTCCTCCCCTATCTCCAAGTCCACCCAATGTGGAGCGTGATCCGAAGTGGCTATAGCCGTATACTCCATTCCCCTCACCTTCGGGATCAACGCCCTTCCCAAAACAAAAAAGTCTATTCGCGAATAGACTTTGTGGACATAGGAGAAAAACGAAAACTCCTTACTCCTAGGCCTGCTAAATCTCCACGGGTCTACTCCTCCCATCTGCTCCATAAAATCTTTAAGCACCTTGGCTGCTGCCGGCCTCTTTCCAGTCCTGGAACTCGACCTGTCCAGCCCTGGTTCCAACACCATATTGAAATCTCCCCCCATTACCAACTTTCCCACCTCTAGGTCCGGGATGCGTCCTAGCATACGCCTCATAAAATTGGCATCATCCCAGTTCAGGGCATATACGTTTACCAAAACCACCGTCTCCCCCTGTAATTTGACACTCACCATCACGTATCTGCCCCCGCTATCCGCCACTATGGTCTTTGCCTCAAACATTACCCGCTTCCCCACTAATATAGCCACCCCCCTGTTTTTCGCATCTAGCCCCAAATGGAACACCTGCCCCACCCATCCTTTGCGTAGTCTAACCTGGTCTATCAGTTTCAAGTGCGTCTCCTGTAACATAACCACGTCTGCCTTAAGTTTCTTAAGGTGTGCGAGTACCCGTGCCCTCTTTATCGGCCCGTTCAGCCCTCTCACGTTCCACGTGAACAGCCGGGTTGGGGGGCTTTTTACCCACCCCCCCTTGTCGATTAGCCATCCCCTTTTTCCAGCTCCTCACCCGGTTCCCACGCAGCTGTGTCCCCCCCAGGCGGTGCCCCCCCCCCCGCCCACCCCACCCCATACCAGCTCCCCCCTCTCCCCAGCAGCAGCAACCCAATAATTCCCCTCTCCCACCACCCCCGCTAGATCCCCCACTATCGTAGTTACACCCCCCATGTTGCTCCCAGAAGCCGGCAAACTCTGGCCGACCTCGGCTTCCCCCCGTGACCTCGGCTCGCACCGTGCGACGACCCCTCCTTCCTGCTTCCCTATTCCCGCCATGATTATCATAGCGCGGGAACCAAGCCCGCGCTTCCCCCTTGGCCCCGCCCCCAATGGCCAACGCCCCATCTCCTCCACCTCCTTTCCTCCCCCCACCACCAACTGTGGAAGAGAGAAAAGTCACCATATCGCAGGATTAATAACATAAAACTCCTCTTTCCCCCCTTTTTACCCCCCTCTTGCCCCCCATACTCGCCCCACCACTTTGTTTCAAACGTTCTTTTTTAATAACCCGCTCATTCCAATTTTTCTTCCACGATAAAAGTCCACGCCTCATCCGCCGTCTCAAAGTAGTGGTGCCTCCCTTGATGTGTGACCCACAGTCTTGCCGGTTGCAGCATTCCGAATTTTCATCTTTTTGTGAAGCACCACCTTGGCCCGATTAAAGCTCGCCCTCCTTCTCGCCACCTCCGCACTCCAGTCTTGGTATACGCGGATCACCGCATTCTCCCACTTACTGCTCCGAGTTTTCTTTGCCCATCTAAGGACCATCTCTCTATCCTTAAAACGGAGGAATCTCAACACTATGGTTCTAGGAATTTCTCCTGCTCTCAGTCCTCGCGCCATCACTCGGTATGCTCCCTCCACCTCCAGCGGACCCGCCGGGGCCTCCGCTCCCATTAACGAGTGCAGCATCGTGCTCACATATGCCCCGACTTCCGCTCCCTCCGCACCTTCAGGAAGGCCAAGACTCCTTAAGTTATTCCTCCTCGCGTTGTTCTCCAGCGCCTCCAGTCTTTCCACACATCGTTTATGGTGTGCCTCGTGCATCTCCGTCTTCACCACCAGGCCCTGTATGTCATCCTCTTTCTCGGCAGCCTTTGCCTTCACGACCCGAAGCTCCCGCTCCTGGGTCCTTTGCTCCTCCTTTAGCCCTTCGATCGCCTGTAATATCGGGGCCAACAGCTCCTTCTTCATTTCCTTTTTGAGTTCTTCCACACAGCATTTCAAGAATTCTTGTTGTTCAGGGCCCCATGTTAAACTACCACCTTCCGACACCATCTTGGTTTTTGCTTGCCTTCCTTGCCGCTGCTCTAAAGGATCCACCGCAATCTGGCCACTTTCCCCTCCTTTTTCCGTCCGTATCCAGGCGGGATTCCCTTCTGGTTTACCGCAGTGTTTTTAGCCGTTAAAATTGCCGTTGGGGCTCCTATCAAGAGCCCAAAAGTCCGTTCCACCGGGAGCTGCCGAAACGTGCGACTTAGCTGGTCATCGCCGCACCTGGAAGTAGCCCTCGTCGCACCTGGAAGTAGCCCGCCTGATTCAATTTAAGGTGCTACATAGAGCACACATAACGGGGGCAAGATTGAGCAGGTTCTTTGGAGTGGAGAACAGATGTGGGAGGTGTGGCGGGAGCCCGGCAAACCACGCACATATGTTTTGGGCGTGCCCGGCACTGGAAGGATATTGGAAGGGAGTGACGGGAGTGATCTCACAGGTGGTGAATGCCCGGGTCAAACCAAGCTGGGGGTTAGCTCTATTTGGAGTTGCGGAAGAGCCGGGAGTGCAGGAGGCGAAAGAGGCCGATGTCGTGGCCTTTACATCCCTAGTAGCCCGGCGTAGGATCCTACTCGTGTGGAAGGAGGCAAAACCCCCCGGACTGGAGGCCTGGGTAAACGATATGGCGGGGTTTATTAAACTGGAGCAGATAAAGTTTGCCCTGAGAGGATCGGCACAAGGGTTCACCAGGCGGTGGCAGCCATTTCTCGACTACCTAGGGGAACGTTAGAGGGAAGACAGATGACCAGCAGCAGCAACCCAGGGGGAGGGTAGGGGGGGTTTAGTTTAGTATAGGTCAATAGATAATGGGGTCTTGTTACTTGTGTATTGTTAAAAATGTCTGTTTTGTTATCGTTTCGTTTGTTTTGTAAGAGGGAAAAATGTTGTTTGGGGAAAAAAATTTCAATAAAATATATTTTTTTTAAAAAGTGAAAACAAATTTTATTAATATTACTGCTGTCCTGCGGATCCATAGCATTTAGCCGAAGGGTATAAAATTGGAAGAGGAAGAGCCAATGCTGCCAATCTTTTATTCTGCATCCATTTTTAAATGAAAATCGAAATCTTTTGCTTTGCTTCAGTTATTCCTCACTTTGACCTTTATTCAGCTTCAATAAAAATGTAAATGTTGCCACAGTCCCAGAGGACCATAGGCTGCTTTCCCTTTTGGGAGAGAGCTGACCGGTGGTGATTTAACCAGAGGGTCACTACACCTCAGGTGAGGAACAAGTTTGAGAAGGTGAGGGTGATGAATACCTCAGCTGGTACAGGATGCTGTTTTTTAGTGTTAGATTCTTAGTGATAGATCCTGAATACTGTCAATCCAAAACAGGTCCCAAATAACACAGCCCAGGCTCCCTATAAACATCAAAGAGAGAGCAGGGCAAGGACACAATTTTAGAAAGGACAATGTGCAAGAAAATGTAATTAAATATTCAGCCTTGTGTGTGAAACCCTTTACTTTGTAATTAACACAAGAGATTCCACTGGATGCCCTTAAGCAACATTATATACTTTGGAATTTAAAGCTTCTTTAAAGAGCTTTGGAACATTGTAACAGAGAGAGAGGATATTTGACCCATTACTTCTTTGGTGAAGCAATCCCAAAATAATAGAACTGATGCACTCTTCCCATAACCAGTGTTGTTAGGGTAGGAAACAGTTAAAGTCAAGGAATGTTTATATTGGTTACTGTGGGTTAGCCCTGATGCCTCACGGCGCTGAGGTCCCAGGCTTGATCCCGGCTCGGGGTCACTGTCCGTGTGGAGTTTGCACATTCTCCCAGTGTTTGTGTGGGTTTCGCCCCCACAACCCAAAGATGTGTAGGGTAGGGTAGGTGGGTTGGCCACGCTAAATTGCCCCTTAATTGGAAAAAATGAATTGGGTACTCTAAATTTAAAAAATATTGGTTATTGTAGTTTACTTGGGCAAGCACAACACAGGGTATATATAAAGAGGAGACAACCTTTTAAGGGACCATCTCCTTATTTCTTTTGCGAATTTGGTTAATTGGACCATTTGCTCAAGTTGACACAGTCAAAAGAGAATAAAGGGGAAAATAGGTTTTAGATAAGATGGTGATGTGGTGGTAATGTCGCTACACTAGTAATCCAGAGACCCAAGCTAATGTTCTGGGGACATGGGGTTTAAATCCCATCATGGGACTTGATAAAATCGAAGGGTTAATAAAATCTGGAACTGAGGCTAGTCTCAGTAATGATAACTATGAAACTATTGTCAATTGTTGTAAAAACCCATCTGGCTTACTAAAATCCATCCCCCTTAGGCCTACATGTGACTCCAGGCCCACATCAATGTGTATGGCTCTTAACCACCCTCTGAAATGGCCCAGCAACCTTAGTTCAAGGGCAATTAGGGATGGGCAAAAAGTGCAGGCCTTGCCAGTGATACCCACAACCCCTGGAATAAAGAAAAAAGGTGTGGGGCAGCATGGTGGCACAGTGGTTAGCACTGCTGCCTCACAGCACTGAGGTCCCAAGTTCGATCCAGGCTCTGGGTCACTGTCTGTGTGGAGTTTGCACATTCTCCCAGTGTTTGTGTGGGTTTTGCCCCCACAACCCAAAGATGTGCAGGGTAGGGGCAGCACGGTAGCATTGTGGATAGCACAATTGCTTCACAGCTCCAGGGTCCCAGGTTCGATTCCGGCTTGGGTCACTGTCTCTGCGGAGTCTGCACTTCCTCTCCGTGTGTGCGTGGGTTTCCTCCGGGTGCTCCGGTTTCCTCCCACAGTCCAAAGATGTGCAGGTTAGGTGGATTGGCCATGATAAATTGCCCTTGGTGTCCAAAATTGCCCTTAGTGTTGGGTGGGGTTACTGGGTTATGGGGATAGGGTGAAGGTGTTGTCCTTGGGTAGCATGCTCTTTCCAAGAGCCAGTGCAGACTCGATGGGCCGAATGGCCTCCTTCTGCACTGTAAATTCTATGAGAATCTAATTCTATGATAGGTGGATTGGCCACGCTAAATTGCCCCTTAATTGGAAAAAATGAATTGGGTACTCTAAATGTATTTTAAAATAAGAAAAAAGGTGTAATGGGGGTTGGAGGTTTGTCATTGGGAATAAAGCGCTTCCTGGAAAAGTACCAACTAGTCATTGGTGTTTCAAATGTTTCTTCCTTTGCCTCAAATATTTATCTAATGTTCCCTTAAAAGGTGATATGGTCACTACTTTATTTGTTCTCTGTGGGAAAGCATTTCATGCACCATCAACCAACTGTGTTAAGAAATCTCTTCCAACCTCACTCACTTGTGTTAGTGATTTTAAATTTATGACCTCCTGGTCACAAGTCCCCAGCAGGGGCTTTACCTGGTTTAGTTTACTAAATAGATCAATTAAAACTTTCTCTTGCCCGTCCCTGCTCAAATAAAACAGTTCTGTCTCACTCTCTTTCTTCATCCCCAGTATCGTCCTGGTGAATTAGTGGTTCCAACTGTTGTGCCATGAAGGCCACCCAAGTGTGCCGCGAGATAAGATTAAAACCTAATTCAGGTCTGTTTTTACAAAATAAGACTAACCATTGCCTTCCGCTGTGTGGTCAGCATCGCCAAGTCCAGAGGAACCTTGGGCCGCCTGCGCACGCCGGCCACAAACGGGCTGCCCATGTGCTGTTCAGATTCTTTATGTCAAGTCAGGCCTGAGCATGCCTGACCAGCATAAAAAATACCAACTGCACACATGCGATTCATTACTGGCCAGCACATGCATGGAAGGTCCAAGGTGCATCAGAACTTAAGAGATGCCAAAAGCACTTGTGCAAAAAGTGAAAACTCAAAAAGGGTATAAGAGTGTAAAAACCCAGAGAGAAGCAGGAAAGGGAGCGTTTGAAAGAACAGGGGAGAGGACAGGGAGAAGTAAAAAATAAAGTTACCAGTAAGGAAAGATGACAGAATAAGAAACTGGACCCAATAAAGCGAAGAAAAAGGAGAAACATGCTCTAACTAGAGAAAGGGCAGCGAGGAGCAGACCTTAAATGAAGCAGGCTTGGAAGAAGCCCTAGTAGCTGACGAGACCTCAGACATCCCAAAGATCCCCAAAGGTTGGTAGCTCCATGCTCCCGGACAAATTTTGTAGTAGTAGTGTTCTGCTTGGCACAGCTGAAATTGTACTTGTAAGTTGATGCTTGAGGAAATTTATTGTGGAATGTGTTTGACCAAAGTTTACCATGGATAATTTCCTGAAGTGAATAATCCCACTCTGATTGAGGTGTAACCGAAACAACAGAACCTGAAGAGAAAAAAGTGAGGTTCATACAGAGACAGTACAGCGATAGCTACTTGGTCTTTGGATTTTTGTGGACTGGTGATGCCCTTGACCTTCCCCATAACACCTAATTTGCAGGGAGAATCTCTCAAATACTGCAATGTACCAAGTAAGTCGAAGTGCCATTTCAATATAAACACTGTCCGTTCTCCAGCAAATTACAGTACTTCAAGCATGGGTGGCACAGTGGTTAACACTGCTGCCTCACAGCACCACGGTTCAATTCCAGCCTTGGGTCACGTTTTCCCCGCGCCTGCATGGGTTTCCTCCGGGTGCTCCGGTTTCCTCCCACAGTCCAAGGATGTGCAGGTTAGGTGAATTTGCCATGCTAAAAATTTCTCCTAGTGTCCAAAAGGTTAGGTTGGGTTACTGGGTTATGCGGATAGGGCGGGAGCTCTTTCAGAGGGTCGGAGCAGACTTGATGGGCTGAATGGCCTCCTTCTGCATTGTAGAGATTCTATGTGCTTGAGAGAACAAAATATAAAGCAAAATCAACATATGACGGTGTGTGTGCAGGTTTAGGAAGACTCGACTGGATCCATGATTTATTTAGTTTACTTCCTTTTGAATTATCAACGAAGTTGTCATTAGGAATTTGCAGAGCTCAGGATGGGTCTTACAATGAAACGGAGGTTTGCAGAGATGTCTCTGGACACATTTTTGTTGTCTGTGGGACAAGAATATCCATCTTGCCCTATTGCAGTGCTCTTACCGTATCCTACATCCTACCTGTGCGAGTTGGTGTTCTCAACACTGGTTTATGTAAGAAAACAAAAAGGAGGGAGTGTCTGTCAGTGGTGCAAGGCCTGCAAGTTGCCCTATCAACAGTTCCTCCTCAGATCAAGAGATTCTGCTCACAGAGGCAGGCCCAGGTGTCACATTAACATTGTTGGTAAGATACTCGCAGTATTTCCTTCATTTATGAACTTTCACATTGAGAAATGTAGACTTTGACATGCAACTGGTGATAAGGCTTTCAATGTAGGGGCTGGTTTAGCACAGTGGGCTAAATCGCTGGCTTTGAATGCAGACCAAGGCAGGCCAGCAGCACGGTTCAATTCCCGTACCAGCCTCCCCGAACAGGCGCCAGAACAGGCGACTAGGGGCTTTTCACAGTAACTTCATTTGAAGCTTACTTGCGACAATAAGCGATTTTCATGTAAACTCCTTAAGGTAATGAAAATTGCATTAGATGGTAGCTTGACATATTTGTTTTTGGAGGTTTCAGAGATAAAAGGCTTTTGTTTGAGGGCAGTTCAGTTGGAGGAAATAGGAGGTGTGCCTCAAAGTTGTTTGTTGTAAGGTGTGCCATGACATAAAAAATGGTCAGGAACCACTGCATTCAAGGTTCCCTCCACACCGAGGTTCCCAAAATTCCATAATGTACTCTAACTGTGACCTAGCATAGCACAAGTGGATAGCACTGTGGCTTCACAGCTCCAGGGTCACAGGTTTGATTCCCCGTTGGGTCACTGTATATGCGGAGTCTGCACGTTCTCCAAGTGTCTGCATGGGTTTCCTCCAGGTGCTCTGGTTTTCTCCCACAGTCCAAAGATGTGCAGGTTAGGTGGATTGGCCATGATAAACTGCCCTTAGTACCCAAAAGGGTTAGGAGGGGTTACTGGGATAGGGTGGAAGTGAGGGCTTAAGTGGGTCGGTGCAGACTCGATGGGCCGAATGGCCTCCTTCTGCACTGTATGTTCTATGTTCTAACTAGAGTTACAAATGTATTATTTTTTTATCAGTCTGTAACAAAAAAACTTTACAACTGAAATAATAAATATATATCCCTGAAAACCCTTTGTACATCATACTAAAAAGAGAAACAAGAGTATCTCCCAGAAACAAAGAAAATGCTGGAAACACTCAGCTGCCCAGCAATCCATGAAGTGAATGGACATGATTCCTCTATATATGCTCCAAGAACCAGAAGAAATTACATTATGAACAACATATATATATTTTTTAAAACACAAGGAGACAAATAGCTTATAGTTCTATTTAAGCATTCAGGACAAAAACGGAACTGGTTTGGACCTGCCTGCTTAGCCGAGTGTTTCAAGAACTTTTGAGTTGTGTGTCAGATTTCCAGCATCTGCAGTTTAAAAAAAGTGTTTTGTTTTCTTTGATCTGCCTCCCACCACAAACGGAGGTCCACACGCCCAGATCTAAAAGCTCCCATGGGATTCAAAGAGGAGCAGAGTTGTCGGCAGTGTTATGGTCAACATTTATCCCTCAACATCACAAAAAGATTATTTGGTCACTACCACATTGCTGTTTCATCGCCTCCAATGGGCCAGTTCAAGCTTCAGCCTACATGAGGGAATGAGTATTTGAGGACCACGATCTCAAACATGAGAAGGTCATGGTTTGCCGGGTAGCAGTGATCTTCATACTCCAACCTTTGGCGGTTTGGACAGCCTACAGCAGGTATCGCAAAGTACTGGAGAATGTACCATCAGCGGTGTCATCATAAGGTCTTCCAAATCCAGTGGCAGGAAAGGCAGTCCAAAATCAACCTTCTTCCCCAGGCCAACAAATCATAGCAGGAGACTCCCAGGAGGACAGCGAAAATGGCTTATGGATGTCCTCAAAAGAAGCCCTGAAAAGGTCCAACATCCCTGCAGACTCGGAGGAATCCCTGGCTTGTGACCGAAAAAAATGGGAGAAGGTTGGAGAAGGCACCGAACGCACCGAAAGCAAGTAGAGGCGACTCGGGAGGAGACCCAAACCGCCCGGCCCGCGAAGCTGCAGATTGCACATTGGGCTAGGAGGTGGTTGGAAAGTCCATCGGCCGAAAGGTAAATGGTTTCAAGTGGTTTTTTTTAATTAACCGAGGGGGTTTACCGCCTTTTTCTTCCCCGGAATGTGGACTACCTGCGGGTGGGGCTAACAATTGCCGAGACCAACGGTTCAGACTTTCCAGTCACCAAGGCCTGGGCTGGGAGGAGAATAAAGATTTAAAAGGTGAACCGTCAGCGCGGTCAAACTCTGGATAAAATCACGGTCAAACTGCCACTCGACAGTCTGAGGTCTGGCAGAAAGTGCGCGACTTTGTTTGACTTTACTCACCGCCTGCACTCAGCCGGGCCCCCGCTCGCTCGCATCCTGTTTTTACTCTTTTCCTTTCACGTTTAAAGAGAGTCGGGGAAGAAGGAGCGCGTGACGTCACGGCTCAGCCAGGGTGGCTCTGTCCATTCAGCAGTTTCTGTGCCAGACACCTCCCCCTCCCCCCCCCAGAGTCCCTCCCTCCCCCCCCCCCCCAGAGTCCCTCCCTCCCCCCCCCCCCAGAGTCCCTCCCTCCCCCCCCCCCCCCCGAAACCTGGCCCCCCCCCAGAGACCTGTCCCCCCCCCTCCTCCAGAGTCCTCCCCCCCCCCAGAAACCTGCCCCCCCCAGAGACCAGTCCCCCCCCCAGAGACCTGTCCCCCCCCTCCTCCAGAGTCCTGTCCCCTTCCCCCCCAGAGTCCCCCCCAGAAACCTGCCCCCCCCAGAGACCAGTCCCCCCCCCCAGAGTCCTGTCCCTCCCCCCAGAGTCCTGTCCCTCCCCCCCCAGAGTCCTGTCAGAGTCCTGTCCCTCCCCCCCCCCAGAGTCCTGTCCCTCCCCCCCCCCCCAGAGTCCTGTCCCTCCCCCCCCCAGAGTCCTGTCCCTCCCCCCCCCCCCAGAGTCCTGTCCCTCCCCCCCCCCCCCAGAGTCCTGTCCCTCCCCCCCCCCCAGAGTCCTGTCCCTCCCCCCCCCCAGAGTCCTGTCCCTCCCCCCCACCCCCCAGAGTCCTGTCCCTCCCCCCCACCCCCCAGAGTCCTGTCCCTCCCCCCCACCCCCCAGAGTCCTGTCCCTCCCCCCCACCCCCCAGAGTCCTGTCCCTCCCCCCCACCCCCCAGAGTCCTGTCCCTCCCCCCCACCCCCCAGAGTCCTGTCCCTCCCCCCCACCCCCCAGAGTCCTGTCCCTCCCCCCCACCCCCCAGAGTCCTGTCCCTCCCCCCCACCCCCCAGAGTCCTGTCCCTCCCCCCCACCCCCCAGAGTCCTGTCCCTCCCCCCCACCCCCCAGAGTCCTGTCCCTCCCCCCCACCCCCCAGAGTCCTGTCCCTCCCCCCCACCCCCCAGAGTCCTGTCCCTCCCCCCACAGAGTCCTGTCCCTCCCCCCACAGAGTCCTGTCCCTCCCCCCCCAGAGTCCTGTCCCTCGCCCCCCAGAGTCCTGTCCCTCCCCTCGCCCCCCAGAGTCCTGTCCCTCCCCTCGCCCCCCAGAGTCCTGTCCCTCCCCTCGCCCCCCAGAGTCCTGTCCCTCCCCCCGAGAGTCCTGTCCCTCCCCCCCAGAGTCCTGTCCCTCCCCTCTCCCTCCCAGAGTCCTGTCCCCCCCCTCCCCCCCCAGAGTCCTGTCCCCCCCCTCCCCCCCCCAGAGTCCTGTCCCCCCCCTCCCCCCCCCAGAGTCCTGTCCCTCCCCCACAGAGACCTGTCCCTCCCCTCCCCCCCCCAGAGTCCTGTCCCCCCCCCCCAGAGTCCTGTCCCTCCCCACCCCCCCAGAGACCTGTCCATCCCCCCCCCCCCCCAGAGACCTGTCCCTCCCCCCCCCAGAGACCTGTCCCTCCCCCCCCCAGAGACCTGTCCCTCCCCTCCCCCCCCCCCCCAGAGACCTGTCCCTCCCCTCCCCCCCCCCCCAGAGTCCTGTCCCTCCCCACCCCCCCAGAGACCTGTCCCTCCCCACCCCCCCAGAGACCTGTCCCTCCCCACCCCCCCAGAGTCCTGTCCCTCCCCACCCCCCCAGAGACCTGTCCCTCCCCACCCCCCCAGAGACCTGTCCCTCCCCACCCCCCCAGAGTCCTGTCCCTCCCCACCCCCCCAGAGTCCTGTCCCTCCCCACCCCCCCAGAGACCTGTCCCTCCCCACCCCCCCAGAGACCTGTCCCTCCCCTCCCCCCCCCCAGAGTCCTGTCCCTCCCCACCCCCCCCCCCAGAGTCCTGTCCCTCCCCACCCCCCCAGAGACCTGTCCCTCCCCACCCCCCCCCGAGACCTGTCACCTGTCCCTCCCCCCCCCGAGACCTGTCACCTGTCCCCCCTCCCCCCGAGACCCGTCCCCCCTCCCCCCCGAGACCCGTCCCCCCTCCCCCCCGAGACCCGTCCCCCCTCCCCCCCTCCCCCCCGAGACCCGTCCCCCCTCCCCCCCGAGACCCGTCCCCCCTCCCCCCCGAGACCCGTCCCCCCTCCCCCCCGAGACCCGTCCCCCCTCCCGTCCCCCCTCCCCCCCCGAGACCCGTCCCCCCTCCCCCCCCGAGACCCGTCCCCCCTCCCCCCCCGAGACCCGTCCCCCCTCCCCCCCCGAGACCCGTCCCCCCTCCCCCCCCGAGACCCGTCCCCCCTCCCCCCCCGAGACCCGTCCCCCCTCCCCCCCCGAGACCCGTCCCCCCTCCCCCCCCGAGACCCGTCCCCCCTCCCCCCCCGAGACCCGTCCCCCCTCCCCCCCGAGACCCGTCCCCCCTCCCCCCCCGAGACCCGTCCCCCCTCCCCCCCCGAGACCCGTCCCCCCTCCCCCCCCGAGACCCGTCCCCCCTCCCCCCCGTCCCCCCCTCCCCCCCCGAGACCCGTCCCCCCTCCCCCCGTCCCCCCTCCCCCCCCGAGACCCGTCCCCCCTCCCCCCCGAGACCCGTCCCCCCTCCCCCCCCGAGACCCGTCCCCCCTCCCCCCCCGAGACCCGTCCCCCCTCCCCCCCCGAGACCCGTCCCCCCTCCCCCCCCGAGACCCGTCCCCCCTCCCCCCCCGAGACCCGTCCCCCTCCCCCCCCGAGACCCGTCCCCCCTCCCCCCCCGAGACCCGTCCCCCCTCCCCCCCCGAGACCCGTCCCCCCTCCCCCCCCGAGACCCGTCCCCCCTCCCCCCCCGAGACCCGTCCCCCCTCCCCCCCCGAGACCCGTCCCCCCTCCCCCCCCGAGACCCGTCCCCCCTCCCCCCCCGAGACCCGTCCCCCCCTCCCCCCCCGAGACCCGTCCCCCCTCCCCCCCCGAGACCCGTCCCCCCTCCCCCCCCGAGACCCGTCCCCCCTCCCCCCCCCGAGACCCGTCCCCCCTCCCCCCCGAGACCCGTCCCCCCTCCCCCCCCGAGACCCGTCCCCCCTCCCCCCCCCGAGACTCGTCCCCCCTCCCCGTCCCCCCTCCCCCCCCGAGACCCGTCCCCCCTCCCCCCCCGAGACCCGTCCCCCCCTCCCCCCTCCCCCCCGGAGACCCGTCCCCCCTCCCCCCCGAGACCCGTCCCCCCTCCCCCCCCCCGAGACCCGTCCCCCCTCCCCCCCGAGACCCGTCCCCCCCCTCCCCCCCGACCCGTCCCCCCTCCCCCCCGAGACCCGTCCCCCCTCCCCCCCGAGACCCGTCCCCCCTCCCCCCCCCGAGACCCGTCCCCCCTCCCCCCCGAGACCCGTCCCCCCTCCCCCCCGAGACCCGTCCCCCTCCCCCCGAGACCCGTCCCCCCTCCCCCCCGAGACCCGTCCCCCCTCCGCCCCCGAGACCCGTCCCCCCTCCCCCCCGAGACCCGTCCCCCCTCCCCCCCGAGACCCGTCCCCCCTCCCCCCCGAGACCCGTCCCCCCTCCCCCCGAGACCCGTCCCCCCTCCCCCCCGAGACCCGTCCCCCCTCCCCCCGAGACCCGTCCCCCCTCCCCCCGAGACCCCGTCCCCCCTCCCCCCCGAGACCCGTCCCCCCCCTCCCCCCCGAGACCCGTCCCCCCCTCCCCCCCGAGACCCGTCCCCCCTCCCCCCCTCCCCCCTCCCCCCTCCCCCCTCCCCCCGTCCCCCCTCCCCCCCTCCCCCCGTCCCCCCCTCCCCCTCCCCCCCCCTCCTCCCCCCCCCCTCCCCCCCCCCCTCCCCCCCCCCCCTCCCCCCCTCCCCCCCCCCTCCCCCCCCCCCTCCCCCCCTCCCCCCCCCCCTCCCCCCTCCCCCCCCCCCTCCCCCCCCCTCCCCCCCCTCCCCCCCCTCCCCCCTCCCCCCCCCCCCTCCCCCCCCCCCTCCCCCCCTCCCCCCCCCCGTCCCTCCCCCCCGTCCCTCCCCCCTCCCCCCCGTCCCTCCCCCCCCCTCCCCCCGTCCCTCCCCCCCAGAGACCTGTCCCTCCCCCCCAGAGACCTGTCCCTCCCCCCCAGAGACCTGTCCCTCCCCCCCCCAGAGACCTGTCCCTCCCCCCCCAGAGACCTGTCCCTCCCCCCCAAAAAATCCTGCCCCTCCCCCTCCAGAATCTTGTCCCCCTCCCCCTGCAGAGCCCTGCCCCTCCCCCAGAGACCTGTCCCTGTCCCCCTCCCCCCGGAGTCCTGCCCACCCCCCAGTGTCCTGCCCCCCCTCCCACCCCCCAGTGTCATGCCCCCATCCCACCCGCCAGTGTCCTGCCCCCCCCCCTCCCACCCCCCAGTGTCCTGCCCCCTCTCCCACCCCCCAGTGTCCTGCCCCCTCTCCCACCCCCCAGTGTCCTGCCCCCTCTCCCACCCCCCAGTGTCCTGCCCCTTCCCCCCCCCAGTGTCCTGCCCCCTCCCCCCCCAGTGTCCTGCCCCCTCCCCCCCCGTGTCCTGCCTCCTCCCTCCAGAGTCCTGTCCCTCTCACCCCGCAGAGTCCCCCCCCCGCAGAGTCCTGTCCCCTCCCCCGCAGAGTCCCGCCCCCCCCCAGAGTCCTGTTCCCCCCCAAGAGTCCTGTTTCCCCCCAGAGTCCTGTTTCCCTCCCCCAGTCCTGTTCCCCTCCCCCACATAGATCCCTCCCCCCAAACTCCCCCTCCCCCCCAGAGTCTCCCTCCCCCCTAGAGTCCCCCACCCCCGAGTCCCCCTCTCCCCCCCCCCCCCAGAGTCGCCCTCTCCCCCCCCCCAGAGTCGCCCTCTCCCTCCCCCCCCCAGAGTCGCCCACTCCCTCCCCCCCAGAGTCGACCTCCCCCCCAGAGTCGCCCTCCCCCCCCCCCCCGGAGTCGTCCTTCCCCCCCCCGAGTCGTCCTTCCCCCCCCCCAGAGTCACCCTCCCCTCCCAGAGTCCCCCTCCCCCCGAGTCCCCCTCCCCCCCAGAGACCCCCTCCCCCCCCAGAGACCCCCTCCCCCCCAGAGTCCCCTCCCCCCCCCCAGAGTCCCCCTCCCCCGAGTCCCCCTCCCCCCCAGAGTCCCCCTCCCCCCAGAGTCCCCCTCCCCCCCCCAGAGTCCCCCTCCCCCCCCAGAGTCCCCCTCGCCCCCAGAGTCCCCCTCCCCCCCCAGAGTCCCCCTCGCCCCCAGAGTCCCCCTCGCCCCCCCAGAGTCCCACTCGCCCCCCCAGAGTCCCCCTCGCCCCCCAGAGTCCCCCTGGCCCCCCCAGAGTCCCCCTCGCCCCCCCAGAGTCCCCCTCCCCCCCAGAGTCCCCCTCCCCCCCGAGTCCCCCTCCCCCCCCAGAGACCCCCTCCCCCCCAGAGTCCCCCCCAGAGACCTGTCCCCCCCCGAGAGTCCTTCCCTCCCCCCACAGAGACCTGCCCCCCCGAGACCCGACCCTCCCTCCCCCCCAGAGACCTGTCCCCCTCCCCCCCCAGAGACCTGTCCCCCTCCCCCCCCAGAGACCCGTCCCTCCCTCCCCCCAGAGACCTGTCCCCACCCCCCCAGAGACCTGTCCCCCTCCCCCCCCCAGAGACCCGTCCCTCCCTCCCCCCCAGAGACCTGTCCCTCCCCCCCCCCGAGACCTGTCCCTCCCCCACCCCCCAGAGACCAGTCCCCACCCCCCCAGAGACCTGTCCCTCCCCACCCCCCCCAGAGACCTGTCCCTACCCCCCCAGAGACCTGTCCCCCTCCCCCCCCAGAGACCCGTCCCTCCCTCCCCCCCAGAGACCTGTACCTCCCCCCCCCCCCAGAGACCTGTCCCTGCCCCCCCCGAGACCTGTCCCTCCCCCCCCCCGAGACCTGTCCCTCCCCCCCCAGAGACCTGTCCCTCCCCACCCCCCCAGAGACCTGTCCCTCCCCCCCAGATACCTGTCCCTCCCCCCCCAGAGACCTGTCCCTCCCCCCCCGAGACCTGTCCCTCCCCCCCCCGAGACCTGTCCCTCCCCCCCCCCCCAGAGACCTGTCCCTCCCCCCCCCACCAGAGACCTGCCCCCCCCCCCAGAGACCTGTCCCTCCCCGCCCCAGAGACCTGTCCCTCCCCCCCCCCCCCAGAGACCTGTTCCCCCCCCCGAGACCTGTCCCTCCCCCACCCGAGACCTGTCCCTCCCCCCCAGAGACCTGTCCCTCCCCCCCAGAGACCTGTCCCTCCCCCCCCCCAGAGACCTGTCCCCTCCCCCCCCAGAGACCTGTCCCTCCCCCCGAGACCTGTCCCTCCCCCCGAGACCTGTCCCTCACCCCCCCGAGACCTGTCCCTCACCCCCCCGAGACCTGTCCCTCCCCCCCAGAGACCTGTCCCTCCCCCCCCCAGAGACCTGTCCCTCCACCCCACCAGAGACCTGTCCCTCCCCCCCCAGAGACCTGTCACCCGTCCCTCCCCCCCACCCCCAGAGACCTGTCCCTCTCCCCCACCCCCAGAGACCTGTCCCTCCCCCCCCCGAGACCTGTCCCTCCCCCCCCCCGAGACCTGTCCCTCCCCCCCCGAGACCTGTCCCTCCCCCCCCCCGAGACCTGTCCCTCCCCCCCCCAGAGTCCTGTCCCTCCCCCCCCCCCAGAGTCCTGTCCCTCCCCCCCCAGAGTCCTGTCCCTCCCCCCCCCCAGAGTCCTGTCCCTCCCCCCCCCAGAGTCCTGTCCCTCACCCCGAGAGTCCTGTCCCTCCCCCCAGAGTCCTGTCCCTCCCCCACAGAGACCTGTCCCTCCCCTCCCCCCCCCAGAGTCCTGTCCCTCCCCACCCCCCCCACCCCCCAGAGTCCTGTCCCTCCCCACCCCCCCAGAGACCTGTCCACCCCCACCCCCCCAGAGACCTGTCCCTCCCCCCCCGAGACCCGCCCCCCCCCGAGACCCGTTCCCCCCCCGAGACCCCCCCCCCGAGACCCGTCCCCCCCCCCGAGACCCATCCCCTCTCCCCCCGAGACCGTCCCCCCTCCCCCCGAGATCCGTCCCCCCTCCCCCCGAGATCCGTCCCCCCTCCCCCCGAGATCCGTCCCCCCTCCCCCCGAGATCCGTCCCCCCCGAGACCCGTCCCCCCTCCCCCCGAGACCCGTCCCCCCTCCCCCCGAGACCCGTCCCTCCCCCCCCAGAGACCCGTCCCTCCCCCCCCAGAGACCTGTCCCTCCCCCCCAGAGACCTGTCCCTCCCCCCAGAGACCTGTCCCTCCCCCCCCCCCCCGAGACCAGTCCCTCCCCCCCCCCCGAGACCAGTCCCTCCCCCCCCAGAGACCTGTCCCTCCCCCCCAGAGACCTGTCCCTCCCCCCCCCAGAGACCTGTCCCTCCCCCCCCCAGAGACCTGTCCCTCCCCCCCAGAGTCCTGTCCCTCCCCCCCCCAGAGTCCTGTCCCTCCCCCCGAGAGTCCTGTCCCTCCCCCCCCAGAGTCCTGTCCCTCCCCCACAGAGACCTGTCCCTCCCCTCCCCCCCCCAGAGTCCTGTCCCTCCCCACCCCCCCCACCCCCAGAGTCCTGTCCCTCCCCACCCCCCCCAGAGACCTGTCCACCCCCACCCCCCCCAGAGACCTGTCCCTCCCCCCCCCGAGACCCGCCCCCCCCCCGAGACCCGTTCCCCCCCCGAGACCCCCCCCCGAGACCCGTCCCCCCCCGAGACCCATCCCCTCTCCCCCCGAGACCGTCCCCCCTCCCCCCCGAGATCCGTCCCCCCTCCCCCCGAGATCCGTCCCCCCTCCCCCCGAGATCCGTCCCCCCCGAGACCCGTCCCCCCTCCCCCCGAGACCCGTCCCCCCTCCCCCCGAGACCCGTCCCTCCCCCCCCAGAGACCCGTCCCTCCCCCCCCAGAGACCTGTCCCTCCCCCCCCAGAGACCTGTCCCTCCCCCCCAGAGACCTGTCCCTCCCCCCCAGAGACCTGTCCCTCCCTCCCCCCCAGAGACCTGTCCCTCCCCCCCCCCCCGAGACCAGTCCCTCCCCCCCCCAGAGACCTGTCCCTCCCCCCCCAGAGACCTGTCCCTCCCCCCCCAGAGACCTGTCCCCTCCCCCCCCCAGAGACCTGTCCCTCCCCCCCCAGAGACCTGTCCCTCCCCCCCAGAGACCTGTCCCTCCCCCCA